>NC_058519.1:188859702-190254408 GCF_904849725.1 Hordeum vulgare subsp. vulgare | reverse complement strand
AATGAACGTAGAATAAATAGAAGTTTAAATGTACGCATGTCATCCTTTTTCAACAAAGTGTGAGAAACATAATGGATGTATGAATTTAGGACGGTAAAACTGCACCTAAAGCGAGCTCTCTCACGCTCCCAACATTAACGACCGTCAGATTTTGCTTTTAATCATTTCTGGTCGTAAGATGATCGTTTCAGCATTTGATTACCGCGACTTGGGCCACGTGTCCTAAGGGGCTGCTACGCGATTTTTTCGAAGGCATGTGGCTGATTGGGCTTTGGATGGGCTGGTATGGAAGCCCATTTGTCTAAGGGGTCTAGGTATCCAGACGAACAGGCAAGATGCAACGGCGCGGACGGTCGGCATCGATGCAGCTGAGGCGTCGATCCATTCCAGCCGAGTCGCGGTTGGGGATGAAGCCGAGGCGAAACTTGCGAGGGGACCCGTCGCGGGAGGGAGGCGAGGCGCTCGAGCGACATCGATGGAGTGATGGGGTAAGATCTACAGCACATGGGCTGCTTCGGCGATGGCGTATGGTGGATGTGCCGGTTGTGTGCATGAGAAGATAGAGGCCATGAGCAACGGTTCCACGGTTCGAGCACAAAGTACTACCTCTGTAACCTCCCTCACGCCTCCTTCCGTGTCTCCTCGATTGGCACATCACACCATCGTAGGCATCCCCTTCTCCCTTCCGCTGGAGCACGAGCACGAGCACATCAGCAGTCGCCTCTTAATCCTATCCTCCTTCCCTCTGTCGGACGGCAGCTCCCGAAAACCAAATTTTCTGAGAGCTGAGATAGGCGGCCGTGGGAGCTGACGCTCGAAGTAAACTTGGGGAGCCAGATGCGATCAGAGTTGATGATAACCACCAAGGTTAGTTGATTGTTTTGGTTTTCCCTGGTCCGGTTGATTGTCTTGCATTGGTTAGGTTCGGTTCTTTGATTTGATGGTGATCTGTTGATTTGATTCTGCAACGCCTGATGATGATGACGTTTTTTGGCTCACATGAACTCGGTGTTCCTGATGTGGATGATGTAGCAGCAATGGCCACATCGGTCAAGGATCAATAACATGAGCAAGTGAACCGTACACTACTATTGGGGATGGCTGAGACGCTACAAGACATATATTATCATATTACAGGCTCATCTTTGCTGTTGTAAGTACCACACATCACATATGACATATCATATTGCGTCTACACAAGCAATTATAACATGTGTTCCAAACAGCATATGTGTGAAGAACACAAACAATAGATATGGGACTGTATTTTGTCCCGTCCATTTTTCCGAAAACGAGTCCCTCAAGAATCCTTCAAATATAATCTCTCTTACAGTGTCGATGCTTTTTTTACTGCTATCGTAAAATAAAATCTTTAGTTACAGTTGCTTGAGTACAACTCATGTTTCAGTTAGACTTATGGTTTATGCATCTTGGCCATGTTCCGAACTTCTAGCGATGTCAAAAATCACCATCATAACCAAATTTCTCATCTATGGAAGTTAAGTTAAGCTATACTTGTGTGAGGTTCTCCATCTAATATTCTTAGCACTGAATTTGTAGACCAGCAGTCATATACCCTAGAAGCATAAACACCTAAGTTTATTCATGGTGCATTATAGAAATTTGTATGTTGTACAATGGCAGTATCTTTGCATATGTTCTATCCGGAACCAGTTTGTCAGTATGTCTTCCTATTATTACATCTCTTATTAGTGTTCTTTCTTAAATAGTTTATCTGCTAATATTTATCCCTTCTGTGAGTAGACAAGTTAACTAGGTATGTTGTCTTCGTGGTCATCTGTATATATGCTAATGTCAGCTTTAGCATTCAAATCAACCTTCATATTTGTATCTTTCATTTGCAGTGCACAATTTGTGATTTAATCATTCACTCAAGTGGTAAGATCTCAGTCTGGTGGACTCCATACCATGGCATTTAATATTCTTACATCTGGAATTTTCATGCAACAACTGATAGTAAAGATTGTCTGGCTAAATTGGTTGTACTCACATGAACAATTAGACGCACCTTTTCCCTTTTGGCTCCTAAAATTGATGTATGGAGATGATACCCAATTTTTGCAGGTTGTAATAAAAAAGCTACTGTTTAATTAAAGTGAGAATGGAAATTTCAACATTAGCATCCTTATATAAGGCCTTTTATGCCTTTTTTTTCTAAGGCCTCAAACAAGCAAATATGCAGTCATCTATGCTGATGCTACCCGATTGACGCTTGTGGCCGCCGGCTGGAGGGCGTTCAGGCAAAGGACAATCGTGGAGTGCAAGGATAACCTAGGAGATGACGCCCACCTATTTTTGGCTGTTTGTGTGATTAGATAGCTTCATATTGGCTTGTTGTGGGTATTGCAACGTAGGTTATCACTCTCCTTTTCTTTGTTAAAATCAAGGTGCCGGTCTCTCATCTTTCGTGAATCATTCTGTTGTGGCTCTGCATCCCCATCTGAATGGGTAAATTACCTATCCAGATTCAGTCATCAGCTATGCTCCGATAGTACGTGTTGCTCACTATACAATCAAATATTACAACATTTTGCTCACTCCATGATTTGATATAACAACATTTTGCAGATACCAAAACAAAAGTAGATTAGTAGTCTATCGGTTAATTATATTGCCCTTTGCTTCTGTGTATAGAACTATATATCAGTATATCACATGGACTCCTTGAAGCAAGCAAAGATTTTTGACTTGTGAGGTCTAACTTGTCATTTATCTTATAGAATTTTAGAAATGGTACCAAGCTTAGAATTTAATGTAGGAGAGTCAATAGGAACTATACAAATGAAGTCAGAGTTTAGTTAAGAACTTGGTAAACATTTTTGGCAGCTAATGTATTTTGTCTTATTTTCTATATATTGTCATGTTTTTATGTAATTGCGCTCTTTTATGTGAAAAAAAGAAGTGTAAAATTTTCTCTTCTCTTTCACTCCATCAAACTAATCCATGATATATGGCATGTAGTTGTCTCATGGATGAGTGACCACCTGAAGGTTCTTCGGTATAGTTCTTCCACTCTTCAGTGAAATATTACGTTGAGTTTCTATCGCCTTGAAGAAAAAGACTGCAGTTAATTTCTATGACGGAGATAGTTACTACCAAAGGTGTTGGTCTAGGTTGCAGATTTGGCTATCTGTGTATGGTATTTTATAATTTGTATCTTGTCTTTGCAAATAGTTGACGAGTTGACATTTTTTTCAAGACAATTGTGATATGGATGTTTGACCTCTTTGATTACTGCCCAACATATATGTGTTAGTAGTATGTAAATTTAAATTTATTTTTCACGAGTCCAAGCATATGGGGAAGTTCCTATCATCTTACTAGAGAAATAGACGGGCGCTGCACCCAACAATGATCTAGTAATCAGTATAATGGTTATCTATGTACGCATGTCATCTTTTTCTAGAGTGCATTGTTATAGAAAAATAACATGCAGTTTTAGTTTGGAAAGGAAACATTCTAGGAATCCAGTAGTATATTGTTTTTTGCAAAGAAATCATTGACAACTAATGGTTGGAGTACATGCAAACAAAACTTGGATAGTCATTATATGGTGGATTATACACATGCATCAACAAATATGACTTTCTATAATGGGCCTAGTTACATTTATATTGATATATATATGTATAGAAAGTCTATTCATCACCCAGGATGCAGAATAAGTTATTCTTCATCAGCGGTAATTTTACGATCGTTTCATAAATAAATTACATTTGAAATGCAAATAGTTACATTTATATTGATTCAACACGTAAAGTTTGACATAAAAAAACAAAAATATAGGTCATAAGACCAGGAAAAATAGTGTTTTATATATATTTTACACTATGTTTTTGTGTTTGTTATTTTACGTGACATAAATTATTTTTTATGATGACTATATATTTCTTACGGTTTCTTTTTATGTATGAAATAAGACAACATTGACGGAACGCAAAATTATGGTGCATTGATATGAAAATAGAGGGTGAAGAATAACCATTCCTCAACCAGGGTGACTATATATATATATATATATATATATATATATATATATATATAGGTAAATTGTTTAGGGCACCTTGATCGGGTCCAATCCATTAATGCTTCCTCTTGTAAATGACGTGCATGCCAATGATTTCTTTCCTAATTTACATGCATGCTAGATAGGATAACTTTAACCAATTTAAACTTTCTTATTTAGTACGTCTCCTTTTTATTCCTGACTCATCAGATTTTTTTGGTCCGTGTATACGAGAGATATGAATATGTGAAAGTTGAGAGTATTCAACATATAAATTCATACTGAAGATATTTCTCTGTACGTATATACCTAGATGTGAAATTTATTTATACATACCCATAAATGACGCACACTAACATACTTTCAGGGTATGTACGCATACATTTCATACGAGGGTATGTAGCTTGTGGAGAAATACGATGAGTATGCACATACATGAAAATGTATTATGTACTTTCTATCTCGTATATCCATAAATATTTTGGGCATGTAGTTTTTGGATATTATACCTAATAAAAATATTTATGTGTTGGTGTTATACCTTATCAAAATATACACATACTTAGGGTATTGTATCTAAAAAATATATACACATACTCAAGATATCCATGTGTATGTGCTAGTAATTCCGTTTAAATACACGTGCATGCCCTTCTAATTAAAACTGTTTTTTCTCTCCTTATAATGAGTATTACGTACCTTCCATCTATGAAATATCAAACATGGTAAGAAAAAAGAGACAATTAATCACCACTCATTAATTAGTAATTTCTCTCTCCTATTATGTCTCTCCATCATGGAACGCTGTCATGCATGGTGTGTGGGGCTTACATGCAATTAGTGTTTATGTGATAATTAGTTCATCAATGGTTTTTAATGGAATAATCCGTTAACAAACATACCCGTTATGATTGTGCGCATCTAAATGCAATTCATCGGTCGAAAGGCAAGGAATCTGGACACCTAGGTGTCCCAAACGGTCGTCATATATATATAGGAATTGACTATTCGTCAACTAGGGTGAAGAATTGTTATTCTTCACCCCACCTCCTCACGCATCCTATAGTCACCATAAGAATATTATGGTGTAGTTAAGGTCTTCTTAACATCCACCATGAGAAACAAATTTGTCATGCATGTAAGGTAATATTATGGCATGCATGTGTGAGGTGAGGTAAAATTATAACACATCGATGAGAATTCAGCCATTGCGAGGTAAGATTAGACCATGTTGGTGAGGTAAGATTATGAGTTGCATCTGAGATAAAATTACAACATCCAACAAAAATCATGTCTTGAGAGAGTTGTACACGGGGTGAAGAATTACTTATTCTTCACGTAGGATGACAAATAGACTTTATATATATAGAGAGAATGGCGTTTTGGCTTCCGGGAGCCATGGAGGCCGAAATATTTGAAAAATTCAAAATTCAAAAAATTTAGTTCTAAAAAATCTGAAAACAAATATACAACTAAACAAGGATGTGATTCGTGTGAGTGTAAAATTTCAGATCGAAATACTTTGAAACGCGATCTGTACAAAAAGACAAATTCATGATCTAAAATGATGAATAGTAACATGTGTTAAAAAGTTTCAGATTTGTCTTTTTTGCGCAGCCCTCATTTCAACGTATTTTGTTCTAAAAATTAACACACTTGTGTATTATACCTTCATATATCTATGTATTTTTTTCAGAATTTTTTGAACTATTAAAATACAAATTTTCACTGAATTTGAAGTTTGAATTTAAAGGCCTCCAGTGAGCTCGGGAGCCAAAAGCAATATTCGTGTATATAAATAGTCTATTCGTCACCCAGGGTACAAAATAAGTTATTGTTCACCCAGGTAATCTTACGACAGTTTCATAAATAAATTACGTTTTGGAATACTAATAGTTACATTAATATTGATTCATTACGTAAAATTTGATGTAAAAAAATAAAAATCTAGGTCATAAGACTAGGAAAATCGAATTTCATATATATTTTACACTATGTTTTTATGTTCGTAATTTTACGTGGCATAAAATATTTTTTATGGTGACTATGTATTTTTTTACGGTCTGTTTTTAGTATTAAATAATGAAAAATATTGAAATATAAAATTACGATGCATTGATGTGAAAATTATATAGTGACGGACTAGATCACATCATTAGGAGAATCATGTGATGGACTAGACCCAAACTATGAACGTAGCATATTGATCGTGTTGTTTTATTGCTATTATTTTCTGCATGTCAAGTATTTGTTCCTATGACCATGAGATCATATAACTCACTGGCACCGGAAGAATACCTTGTGTGCATCAAACATCACAATGTAACTGGGTGACTATAAAGATGCTCTACAGGTATCTCCGAAGGTGTCCGTTGAATTAGTATGGATCAAAACTGAGATTTGTCACTCTGTGTGACGGAGAGGTATCTCGGGGCCCACTCGGTAATACAACATCACACACAAGCCTTGCAAGCAATGTGACTAAGGGTAAGTCACGGGATCTTGTATTACGGAACGAGTAAAGAGACTTGCCGGTAACGGGATTGAAATAGGTATGTGGATACCGACGACCGATTCTCGGGCAAGTAACATACCGAAGGACAAAGGGAATGACATACGGGATTATATGAATCCTTGACATTGAGGTTCAACCGATAAGATCTTCAGAGAATATGTAGGATCCAATATGGGCATCCAGGTCCCGCTATTGGATATTGACCGAGGAGTGCCTCGGGGCATGTCTACATAGTTCTCGAACCCGCAGGGTCTGCACACTTAAGGTTCAATGATGTTTTAGTATAGTTGAGTTATATGTGTGGTTACCGAATGTTGTTCGGAGTCCTGGATGAGATCACAGACGTCACGAGGGTTTTCAGAATGGTCCGGAAACGAAGAATGATATATAGGATGACTTCATTTGGTTACCGAAAGGTTTTCGGGCATTACCGGGATTGTATCGGGAGTGACGAATGGGTTCCGGAAGTTCACCGGGAGGGAGGCAACCCACCTGGGGGAAGCCCAATGGCCTTAGGGGTGGCGCACCAGCCCTTAGTGGGCTGGTGAGACAAACCTAGAGGGCCTATGCCCAAAGAGAAGAAAACCAAAGAAAGAAAGAAAAAAGGGAGGTGGGAAGGAAGAGAAGAACTCCACTTTCCAATCTTGATTGGAGTAGGAATCCTCCTCTCCTCCTAGACGGCGCACCCTTGAGGGCTTGGCCCTTAAGGCAAGCCTCCTCCCCCTCCCTCCTATATATAGTGGTCTTTTAGGGCTGATTTGAGACAACTTTTGCCACGTGCAACTCAACCCTAAACCACATAGTTCCACCTCTAGATCGGATTTCCGCGGAGCTCAGACAGAGCCCTGCAGGAGTAGATCATCACCACCACCGGAGCGCCGTCACGCTGTCGGAGAACTCATCTACTTCTCCGTCTTGCTTGCTGGATCAAGAAGGCCGAGATCATCGTCGAGCTGTATGTGTGCTGAACGCGGAGGTGTCGTCCATTCGGCACTAGATCGGAACGGAAACAGATCGTGGGACGGATCGCGGGACGGTTCGTGGGGCGGATCGAGGGACGTGAGGACGTTCCACTACATCAACCACGTTTCTTAGCGCTTCCTGTTGTGCGATCTACAAGGGTACGTAGATCCAAATCTCCTCTTGTAGATGGACATCACCATGATAGGTCTTTGTGTGCGTAGGAATTTTTTTCCCATGCAACGTTCCCCAACACTAACCCGGACTCATGTTGTTTTCAACAGAACTACCATGGTGTTTTTTTGTACAGAAATAAAAATTCTCATAATGGAACGAAACTTTCTGGAGAATTACTTCGGAATAGAAGAAAATTACTAGAGACAAGAACCACCGGAGGGAGCCACCTGGGAGGGCACCACCCACCAAGGCGTGCCCCCCTCCTGGTGCACCCTGGTCGGTGGTCCTTACCTGGTGGCCCCGATCTTCTTATCTCCGACGCTATAAAATCCTATTTTCGGAGGGAAAAATCAAGGAGAAAGAATTATCGCGTTTCACGAGACGGAGCCGCCGCCACCTCCTGTTCTTCATCGGGAGGCCAGATTTGGAGTCCGTTTGGGGCTCTGGAGAGGGGAATCTTCGATCTTCGTCATCACCAACCCTTCTCCATCGCCAATTCCATGATGCTCCCCGACGGGAGTGAGTAATTCCTCCGTGGCCTTGCTGGTCAGTGAGGAGTTGGATGAGATTCATCATGTAATCGAGTTAGTTTTGTTAGGGCTTGATTCCCAGTATCCACTACGTTCTTAGATTGATGTGGCTATGACTTTGCCATGCTTAATGCTTGTCACTTTGGGCCCCGGTGCCATGATTCCAGATCTGAATTGTTTATGTTATCACCATTATATCTATGGTCTATATCCGATCTTGCAAGTTATTGTCACCTACTACGTGTTATGATCCGTAAACCGCGGAGTGACAGTATTCGGGATACTTTCTGGTGATGACCATAGTTTGAGGAGTTCATGTATTCACTATGTGTTAATGCTTTGTTCCGGTTCTCTACTAAAAGGAGGCCTTAATATCCCTTAGTTTCCTTATGGACCCCGCTGCCACGGGAGGGTAGGACAAAAGTTGTCATGCAAGTTCTTCCATAAGCACATATGACTATTTACGGAATACATGCCTACATTACATTGATGAACTAGAGCTAGTTTTGTATCTCCATAGGTTATAATTGTTATACGATGAATATCATCCAACGAATCCATCGATCCAATGCCTACGATTTTCCACCATATTGTTCTTGCTAAGTTACTACTGTTGGTGCTACTATTACAATTGCTACAAAATTACTGCTATCACGGTTACCATTGCTGCTACTGCTATCACTACCGTCAAAACTATCATATCAATGTGCTACTGATCCTATTGCGGCAGATAATTAATCTCTAGGTGTGGTTGAATTGACAACTCAAATGCTAATTGTCGGTGAATGCTCACAACATATGCCATAGGTAGGCTAAAGTCAGTGAGAACCGAAGGGACAAAGGTGGGCGCTGGGAACGAGGTTGGTACACGCATGGGACGCACGATGTACCCAGGTTCAGGGCTCTCCGTAGAGATAACACCCCTAATCCTGCTTGTGTGTTTGATGTATGGGAACAGAGTACAATGTTGCTCCTCGAGCTGTGTTGGGAGGAGGAAGAGGGGAGCAGCCGGCTCGTCTCCACCTCGCTCTCTGTTGGTTGGTGAGTGTGTGGTGTTGAATGACTCGCCAGTGATCGGTCCCCCTGCATGGGGGGCGGCCGGGGGGTTTTATAGACGAACCCGCCGGCCTACAATATGGATAAAGGGTACAAGTGTGGGACCCGACTGGCTGCTTCGCCGGCTGGCCAGGGGCCCACAGGGGTCTTGTCTTGTCGATGAGGGGCCCGCCGGCTGCATGGTCTCGTTTACCTGTGGGACCCGCCGGCTGGCCAATGGGGCTCCCACGTAAGGTTGACGCTCAGCACGCGCTGAACGTCAAGCGTCGCCCCGCGAGATTCTTCATGGGCAGGCAGTACGACCGCCTCCACTGTTTCCCACGCCGAGTGCAGTAATGGAGTGGGAGTGTGACGGTCCGACATCAGGCTAGGTGATGGATCAGAGCCGGGGTAGGTCAGCGGCGTGGCCACCGATGCTCGTACCTGTCGGGCACCCCGATCCAGTACCTTTACTGACGCGTAGCTACCTTTAATCGTGAGGTCCTTTCCTGACCTACGATCTGATGTGACTGGTGATCCTCGGCCGGCTAGCCTGCTTGGTTAGCCGGCTCGCGGGTGGCCGCCTCCTCCCCAGTCCGGCTGGCGGGACCAGGCCGGCTCTGAAGGGGAGGCCGCCTGCGCTCCAGCCGGCAGGGGGTGCTGGGCCGGCAGGCGATGCCCAGCCGGTCAGAAGACTTGGGCCTTGGGAAGCTCCCTATCTTCATGTCCATTGGGCCGGAAATGAAGGAGCAGGCTTGATGAGCCTACCCCGGGCTTATCCCCCCGACAGTAGTCCCCGAAGTTGGCGAGGCCTGCCGCCTGCGGGCGGGCGGCCTCACGGGCTTGTTGTCTTGTCTTGATATTTTGGCTGTTGTTTGTGGTGAAGGACGCCGGCTTCGGAGCCGGGCAGCTTCGAAGCGACGCTTCGGTCCAGTCGTAACTGGCCCGGGGAGCGCCACGTGCCAGGCCCCGCCTGGCATAATGATGGCGATTACTGCTTGACGGGACCGGGCCTGGGCCCTGGGTCCCGCCACGATGCCCCCTCGGCCTCCGCGCGGGAGATCTTCTGCGGATTTACTCCGCGACGGTTGGGCTTAGGGGAGCGTTACCGCCCGTAATCGTGGAATTAATGGGGCCCAGTGCACACCGGATCCCCTCCCCACGACGCTTCGTGGGGTTTAAATGGGACGCGGGGGTTTCGAGGAGGCCATTCGCCCCCTCTTCTCGCCCCGCTCCGTGCCTTCTTCCTCTTTGTGTCCTGAGAAGAAGAGCTCGCGCCCTTCGTCTCCTTCTTCTTTGCTGCCGAGACCTCCTCCGCCCGCTTCGAGCTCTCGCCACCCGTAGCCATGGCTGGGGGATCTTCTTCGAAGAGGTCGTCGGCGCAGCAGGCGTCCTCTCAGGGGGCCTGGCTGGGCAGCGATGTCGACGCGGGGCTCATCGACGCGCTCCGTCATCATCGGTTGCTGCCCCCGGCCTCCCAAGTGTCGGTGCGCCTCCCTGGCTTCGAGGCCTATCCCGCACGTGTCGCGGGAGAGGTGGTGGTCTTCGCCGAGCATTTCTACCGGGGTTTCGGGCTCCCGGCTAGCTCTTTCTTCGCCGAGTGGCTCCAGTTCTTCGGCCTGCAGCCGCATCATCTGGCGCCGAATGCCATAGTGCAGCTGGCCGCCTTCGTGGTCCTGTGCGAGGGCTTCGTGGGGATTGAGCCTCGCGTCGATCTGTGGTGCAGCTTGTTCTTCTTCAAGCAGCAATCCATCGCCATGGAGAAATCCGAGGTGGAGAAGCTCCACGGGCCGCGCCCCATGACGTCGTGCGGGGCCGCGTTGGTGCATCACCGCCCGAAGTCCGGCTTCCCCCAGATGCCTTTGCAAGACTCCATCAAGCATTGGCAGAAGGGGTTCTTCTATGTGAGGAGCACCGACCCGGCCCAGGACACCCTCAACATGCCCCCGTTCGCCATCGCCCCTCCGACGCGGCAGAACTAGGACGCGAAGACCCCCAAGCCGCATCCTGAGGTGGCGCTCATTCGCGCCCACCTCGATATCTTGAGGGAGAGCGGCCTCCTCGGCCGCGACCTTCTCGCCACCATGGTGGTTCGCCGGATTCTGCCTCTGCAGAGGCGGCCGCATCTGGTCTGCCAGATGAGCGGCCGGCTTGATCCGTGCCGGCTATCCATCAAGAGGCTCACCTCGAGCGCTGTGGCACGGAGGGTGAACCTGATCTCCACCGCCCGTATGGATGAGGGCGGGGAATGGACGTGGGGGATGGCCCCGTTCAACCGGGCTCATCCGCCTCCCATGGTAGCCTTTCTCCCTTCTTTTCTGTCGTTTTGTTTTGAAGCCAGTGGCGTTTGCTGAGCCAGGTTGAATTCCTTTTTTGTAGATGTTCCAGACCTTGCAGGGGTCCCTCCCTCAGCCTGCTCCCGATGTGGAGGCGTCCGGCGCCTCCGAGATGGAGGATAAGGATGCGATGGAGCCCCGCTCGGACTCCACCGCCGGCACGGGAGATCCCCTGGAGTCGGAAGGGACCGAGCCGTCCGGTGAGTACCCGCGGCACGCCCTAGCAGACTGGACGGACGACGATGAGGAAGCCTCATTCTGCTCTGATGCAGCCTTCGAAGGAGACTCCGACAAGGTGGAGGAGGTCATCGGCCCACTACCATTGTGCGGCCGGCGTCAAGGCGGCGGAGCGACCGCTGCTGACGAGGCAGTCGGGAGGAAGGGCAAGGGTGCCACAGCATCCCGACCGGCCTCTAAGCGACAGGCGCCGGGTCCTCCAGCCGGGCAGCGGGCAGACGGCGCCAAAACGCGCCGTGGCGGTGGCCGGAAGCAGGTCCCGGTAGTTGCCGAGTATGGTTTCCTCCTTTTCTCTCTTCCATATTTTCAGATGAACTTTGTTCCTGAGAAGCTTGGCTCGACAGGGAGGCGGAGGATTCGGATGAAGACACCGCCTCCGCGGCCGAGCGGGCCGGCTGGGCAGCGGCTGATGCTACCAACAGGGAGCTGGAGATAGAGTCCAAGAGTCGGTGGGACACGGCTGTGGGGAAGGTCGCCGTGGATCAGCCTTGCCCCAGCTGGGTCGAGAGGCCGGTGGAGAAGCGTGCGAAGGCTAGACACGACCCCTCCGCACACGCCCGTGTGGAGGAGCCAGCTAGCGAGGCCACCTCCGGGCCAACCCCGAGGACCGAAGGGACCTAGCCGTCTGAGCCGGCAGCTCCGGAGCGGGTGGACCTGGAGACGATCCCGGTTTCTCCCCGGGCCGAAGCAGCTCCTGACGTGCCGGTGCTGGACCTGGCCACGCTGGACGCGGCCCCTGACGCCCCACGGGCGACCATGGATGCGCCGGATGCGGCTCATCCGCCTCCTGTGGAGGAAGTAGCGCCGGCTGGGGCGGCGCCCGAGCCGACGTTGAGCCGGCACCAGGAGCCGGCACCATCGTCGTCCCCAGCAGGGCCCTGTCGCGCCAAGGGCAGGGGGCCGGCCTGGGAGCCGGCCCATGAAGTCGTGGCGGGCGGCGAACGCGGCCTGCCTGCGAATGCCCGCCGGCACCATTCTGTCCAGCGTGCCGGAGCTGGTGACGTTGTTTGACAACGGCCGGTCGAAGGTGGAGTAGGCGGACCGCGTGGTATGCAGCGACATGGAGCTCCTGGAAGCCCGCACCCAGGTAGGCCTTGCCTATTTTTATTTTTCTTTGTTTTTTTCTCCTCTCTTGACGTCAGTGGGGGCGCGACAGCGTACCCACTGGGTGTAGCCCCCGAGAATCGGGCGGGTTAATTGCCAACCGGTCCGAATCTCTTTGAGGCCTTTTTTCTTCTGCATATTTTTCTTCAGTGGGGGCGTGCAAGCGCACCCACTGGGTGTAGCCCCCGAGAATCGGGCTGGTTATGCTTTTAACCAGGTCGAATCTTAATCATGTTCCCTTTTTCTTCCCTTTGGCAGGCGCTATACGATGCTCAGGTACAGGCGTACAATGAGCTTCGGGCCGAGCACGTGGGGGCTGATGGCCGGATCGCCGGGATTGAAGTCCAGCTGGGCGAGGCCGCCGTGGAGAGTGATGCCCTTTGCGAAGCGGGCGGCAGGCTCCAAGAGCAGCTGGACCTTATTCAGGCGGAGAAGAAGGAGCTCGAGGCGGCCGGCCGGGTCGAGCTGGAGCGGCTGCGGGCCATGCTACAGGAGAAGGAAGCCTCCTACTCTGCAGACATGGACCGCCTCACGTCGCATCATCTTGAGGAGGCGAACCTCAAGGACGCTGCCTTGAAGGCGAAGGACGAAGCCCTTGCCCAGAAGCAAACGCAGCTGGGTCAGGCGCTGGAGTCCGCCGCGACCCTCCAGGAGGAAATCACCCGCCTCAGTCATGCGAGCGAGGTGCGGGAGCGCGAGGTCCTCGAGGTCTTTCATGAGACCGACGGCGCCTTCTAGCGTAGGTTTCCTTCCCTTGTTTTGCGTCTGGTTTTTTGGTCGTATCCTCCTCTTGCTGTGTTCTTACGTCCCGGCTATCTTTACCCCAGATCTCTTCTCCGAGACCCAGGTCGCAGCGGACACCGCCGTTGAGGTGTGCCGCGAGGAGCGCCGCGCGGCCGAGCAGGAGGTAGATACTACCTCCGGCTAGAGCGTCGAGGAGATCGGCGTGGGCCTTCGGGCCCGCCTGCACGTCCTGAGCGAGTCTGTGACTGACCTCTAGGTTGCAGGTTCGTCGATGGTGGCGGCCCTGTGGCCGGAGGGCGTGGAGCCGACGACCATGAGCCGGCTTGCCCGCTGGCTCGCAGCGGGTGGAGAGCGTTGGACGCTTGGCGAGCCTCCACCGCGCGTTCTGGGGCTTATATGGCCCTGCGCTTGGCCAAGTCATGGTATCGCAACCTGAACTTGGGCAAGCTGGCTGCCCAGCATGACGGCTCGGAGGCGGAGCTGCAAGGCATGGAGGAGGAGCTCCGAGTGAGAGCCAGCGCCGTCGCCGAGTACGCCGCCTGGGATGACTTTGTCTTGGAGCGGGGCGAGAACGGCGGCGTGATCGCTGAGGATCTGCACGGCCTTCAGCCCTACGACGTCGATGGCAGCGCCGAGGAGGCGGCCCGGGCTGCGGAATCTGTTGCCGCCTCCAGAAGTGGGGTGTATGCCGACTCCGGGATCAGCGGAGCCGGGGGCCACAACAGGGGAGACGACGCATCTACCTCGGGAGGAGCCGGAGGCGGCGATGCTACCACATCATGAGCGGCAGCCGAGACGACCCGTGAGGCCGCTGTCCCGTAACTGGCGTCCCTTTGTGTTTTTTGTTCTACCCCCGGAGGGATGTAACGAACGTGGGCCGTGGGCCAATGCTTTTCATGAATGTATATATTCAGCATTATATTCGTCACCAAGCGTGTTGTCTTATGACCCTGTCTTTTGATTCCTGGTTGACTTCTCTTATCCGAAGCCATCAAGACGTAAAGAACAAAACATAAGCCAATCAGAGGCCGGCTAGAATGAACCAACTCGAGCCGGTCGTCACTAGTATAGCCGGACTGTGCATGTATTCGACCTGACCCGGCGTCACACCGCGAACCGAGCGACCGGAGCCTGCCCGTAGGTTCAAGCGATGGACCGGGATTCTGCCGGTATATTATGTGCCCGACTACAAGGATTGACCGTCCGAGCGGCTGGCGAGCCCCCGAGCTTGTTTGAAGCTAGCAAGGGGCCGCGCGGCGTAGACTCTGGGCTTAAGCAAGCCAGCAAGAGGTGGTACCCGGTGTAGCCCGTACACGGAGTGAAAACTCTTTTAGCAAGAGAAAGCATGGAGCCTGCTTTTTTCTGTGTAGCCTCCGAGCTTAAGCAAGCCAGCAAGAGGTGGTACGCGGTGTAGCCCGTACACTGAGTGAAAACTCTTTTAGCAAGAGAAAGCATGGAGCCTGCTTTTTTCGCCATATTAGTTGTTCCCGGCAGTCAGAGGCCATCTTGAGTCTTGAATGAGATCGTATATACGATCGAGCCGGCCCGAGCCGGTCGTCCCAAGTATAGCCGGACTGTGCATGTATTCGACCTGACCCGGCGTCACATCACAAACCGAGCGACCGGAGCCAGCCCGCAAGTTCAAGCGATGGACCGGGATTCAGCCTGTACACTATGTGCCCGACTACAAGGATTTGACCGTCCGAGCGGCTAGCGAGCCCCCGAGCTTGTTTAAAGCTAGCAAGGGGCTGCTCTGCGTAGCCTCCGAGCTTAAGTAAGCCGGCAAGAGGTGGTACGTTGTGTAGCCCGTACACATGAGTGAGAACTCTTGATAGAAAGAAACATGGAGCATGTCCTTTTTATTGCCTTCTTTGTTTCCCGAAGTGGGAGGAAGATACATGTGTATGCTCTTCCCTTCGCTTGTCTTCCGCCTTTTAGCAATAGAATGGGCGAAGCAACACCACGTTCCATGGGCGCTCCGTTTCCTGGCCGGAGTCGTCCCTCTTGCGCTTCCTTGGCTTCTGGGCGTCAATTAGGTAGTAAGAGTTGTTGTGTAACGCCCTACTGACGATGAAGGGTCCCTCCCAGGGGGGTGAGAGCTTGTGCTGGCCGGCAGTGCGCTGGATTCTTCTGAGGACCAAGACTCCCTCCCTGAAAGAGAGTGGCTTGATCCTTTTGCTGTGGTAGTATCTCAGCTTCTGTTGGTAGATGGCCGTCCGGCTCAAAGCCAAGTCCCTTGCTTCCTCGAGGAGATCCACACCGTCTTCTCTGGCCTCCTTCGCCTCCGTTTCTCTGTATAGGGTGACCCGAGGCGAGTCGAATTCGACATCCGTGGGGATGATAGCCTCAGACCCGTATCCAGAAAGAATGGAGTGAAGCCGGACGACCGGTTGGGCGTGGTGCGGAGGCTCCATAGTACAGCCAGCAGTTCTTCGATCCAGCAGCCGGCTGACCTGACCAGTGGTTCCACCAGCCTTGGCTTGATGCCGGCTAGGATCAGGCCATTGGCCCTCTCCGCTTGGCCGTTTGACTGGGGGTGTGCCACTGGGGCCAGGTCGAGCCGGATGCCTACCTTGGAACAGTAGAGCGCCAGGGCGCCCTTGGTGAAGTTGGTGCCGTTGTCGGTGATGATGTTGTGTAGAACGCCATATCGGACAGAGATGTGTGTGATAAACCTGACGGCAGTGGAGTCGTCAAGCTTCTTGATAGGCCTGGCTTCGATCCACTTGGTGAACTTGTCGACAGCCACCAGAAGATGCGTTATTCCTCCACGAACCGTCTTGAAGGGCCCAACCATGTCCAGTCCCCAGATGGCGAATGTCCATGACAAGGGAATGGTTTTCAGCGCAGAAGGCGGCATATGGCTTTGTGCACTGAAGCATTGGCAGCCTTCACATTTGTCCACCAGATCCACAGCCTCCTCGAGGGCCGTGGGCCAGTAGAATCCATGGCGGAATGCTTTGGCCACCAGGGTTCTGGAGGCGGCATGATGCCCGCACTCCCCCTGGTGGATGTCTCTGAGGATCTCCTGCCCTTTTTCTGATTCGACGCAGCGTTGGAACACGCCGGTCGTGCTACGTTGTACCAGCTCGCGATTGATGATGGCGTAGGCGGCGGACCTGCGCTGGGTCTGTCTCGCCTCTGCCTCGTTCTAAGGAAGTTCGCCGCGAAGAAGGAAGGCCAGAATGGCCTGAGCCCATGATGGAGCCGACACAAGGGTCGCCTCTACTTCGTCTTGACTGTTGGGGGCTTCCGTAGCCCCCGAGCCTGATGGTGTCTCCGGTGCTATTGCTGCAGCCGGCTCATCGTCTATCTCCATGACGTCCACCCACTGGGAGGGTTCGAGCCCGGGTAGAGCCGGGGTTGTCGTTGTTGGAGTCGGGTGGACCAATGGAGCCAAATTAAGATCCGAAGCCGGCGTAGTTGGTGGAGCCGACGGCGCTTGCACCGCAGATTCAGTCGGTGCCACATTTGGAGCTGGTGCCGCCAGTGCAGCCGGCGTGGGGTCCGTAGCCGACATAACTGGCGGAGCCGGCGGCGCTTGTATCGTAGAGTCGGCTGGTATGAAGATTGATGCCGACTCCGGAGACGGCTTGTGGAGTTGCTCGAGGGAGACGCCGGCTGAGATGGCCTGCCTTGTGGAGCCGATCTTTGCCAGCGTATCTACCACCTCATTGTCCGCCCTGTGAACGTGGTGGAACTCACAACCCTCGAAGGGGCCGCTGAGTTGCTGGATGAGGAAGCGGTAGCTTGCCATGTTGGCGTCCCTGGCGTCCCATTCGCCCAAGACCTGTTGAGTTGGTCCCCTTTCGGAGACGTCAAGATGATGCCGGCTCCCAGTCCCGTCCGCATCTTCGAGCCGTCGAAGTGCATCCGCCAATGTGTGGAGTCTGGAGGCGGTGGCTCGAACTGGGTCTCGGCCCAGTCGACTAAGAAGTCGGGCACCACCTGTGATTTGATGGCAGTGCGAGGCTCATACCGAATGTCGTGGTCCGCCATGGCGATGGACCACTTGGCAATTCTGCCCGTGGCATCACGGTTGCCCATGATCTCTGATAGCGGAGCAGTGCTCACCACAGTGATGACATGCTCTTGGAAGTATTGTTTTAATTTCTTAGCAGCAAGGTAAACACCATAACACATTTTTCTGATAATGAGGGTAGTTGTGCTTAGAGGCGGACAAGACCTCACTAAGGTAGTAGACAGGGCGCTGCACTGGCAGGGCCTTGCCCTCCTCTTTGCGCTGAACTACCAACACTACGCTGACAACTCGAGTGGTCGCCGCGATGTATATGAGTATGGGTTCCCTTTCAGATGGGGCTGCTAAGATTGGCAGGCTCGAGATTACCTGCTTGAGGTCGCGGAAGGCTTCGTCCGCCTGGTCGTTCCACTCGAACTTCGTCGTCTTCTTCATGAGCTGGTAGAGTTGAAGAGCCTTCTCGCCAAGCCGGCTGACGAACCGGCTGAGGGACGCCAAGCAGCCGGCGAACTTCTAGACGTCGAGGATCCGAGCCGGCCGCACCATCCGCTCGATGGTGCTGATCTTCTCAGGGTTCGCTTCGATGCCGTGGGCGGATACGAAGAACCCCAAGAGTTTGCCGCTTGGGACCCCGAAGACACACTTCTACGGATTGAGCCGGATCTTGTATTCGCGCAGATTGGCGAATGTCTCTCGCAGGTCGTCGAGGAGGCTGAAGTGCTGCTTCGTCTTGACGACGATGTCATCCACATAGACGTGGATGTTTCTGCCAATCTGTGGCAGTAGGCACTGCTGCATGCAGCGTTGGAATGCCGCACCTGCGTTCCTCAGACCGAACGTCGTGGTGGTGTAGCAATAGGCCCCGAAGGGCGTGATGAAGGAGGTCTTCAGGCGATCAGCTGGACCCAGCTTGATTTGATGGTAGCCTGAATAAGCATCCAAAAATGATAGCAGTTCGCAGCCTGCAGTGGAGTCGATCACTTGATCTATCCTAGGCAACACGAAGGGGTCTTTCGGACAGGCCTTATTCAGGCTAGTGTAGTCGATGCACATTCGCCATGTGTTCTTCTTCTTTAGCACCAGGACTGGGTTCGCCAGCCAGTCTGGGTGGAAAACCTCCATGATGAAGCCGGCTGCAAGGAGTCGGGTGATCTCTTCTCCGATTGTGCGCTGCTTCCCCTCGGCGAAGCGGCGCAAAGGTTGTTTCACCGGCTTTGCATCCGGTCACACGTGAAGTTTGTGCTCGGCGTACTTCCTCAGGACACCCGGCATGTCCTTGGGGGACCATGCAAAGATGTCCCGATTCTCAAGGAGGAAGTCGACGAGCTCGCCTTCCTATTTGGGGCTGAGGCCAGCCCCGATGGTGATGCACTGCTTCGGGTTGGCAGGGTCGAGCGGGACCTGCTTGGTCTCTTTAGCCGGCTTGAAAGAGCCCTCGCCGGCCGATTGGGACGGAGGAGAAGGAATCGCCGGCTGCTCAGTAGCCTGGGCCATGAGCCGGTCAATCTGCCGCTTCTCCTCGGCAATCACCAAGGCGTCGGCGAGGCGGCTGCTATCTTGGGCGCACTCGAGCGACTTCTTGTAGTCGCCAACAACAGTGATGATGCCCTTGGGACCCGGCATCTTCATCTTTAGGTAGGCGTAATGCGGAATAGCCATGAACTTGGCCAGAGCCGGTCTCCCCAGCAGCGCGTGATACGGGCTACTGAGGTCCACCACCTCGAACCATATGGACTCACGGCGGATGTGGGCCTTGTCGCCGAAGAGGACGTCCAGCTGGATCTTGCCGATGGGCGAGCACGACTGCCCAGACACGATGCCGTGGAAGACAATGCTGGTTGGCAGGACGTCCGTCTCCTTCAGCCCGAGCTTGCAGAGAGTGTCGAGGTAGAGGATGTTGATGCTGCTGCCGCCATCGACCAGCACCCGGGAGAATCGGCAGGTGAGCCTCTTGGAGGCGAAGGTGGGGTCGAGGACGAGTGCTGATGACCCCGGGTTGGGCATCACCGCAGGGTGGTCCACCCGGCTCCATGTAATTGGTTTGTCGGACCAATGCATGTACTGGGGAACCGGGGGGACAGTGGCGTTTACCTCGCGCCGCCTTTGGCGCAGGCTGTGCTCTTCGTCGCCTTCACTGGTGAAGACGACGAACGCTCCGTCTTGATGCGGGTACTCGTCAGGGTGTGGGCCGTCGTCGCGAGGCGGCGGCGGCGGAAGCGGAGCGTGATGGGGAGCCGGTGCACGGGGCGCCGCCTGCGCACCTGGGGGAGCCAACATTCCCTCTCCTTGCGACAGCCGGCGTGCAATGCTTCACTGCCGAAGGGTATGGGTAGACGGCGCCGCCCCCGAATGTATCTTACAGGGGGGCGTCGAGCAGCTGCTTGAGAGTCTGCTTGGGCAGCCAGTTGGGGTTGCCCTGATTGCGACGCTTTCGTGGAGGGCCGGCTTCGGAAGCCGACGCCTCGCCCTCCACGTTGGGCACCAGCTTGTTGTTGGCCATCTAATCTGCCTTGCGCTTGTAGTTGTTCTGGCCGCCTCGGTTGTCCCCAGCCGGCTTGGGAGTAGCCGCGCAGGCACAACCTTGTCCGAGGCGGTCACCTTGATGCGCATTGCAGAGTCGGCCATGGCGTACTTGTCCGCCTTGGCCATGAGCACCGCCAAGGAGGTGGGCTCAGCGCACATGAGCTTGTGCTTGAGAAGGGTGCCGTCTTGGCATCCGTCGATGAAGTACTGTATGGCTTGTACCTCATGCACCCCCTCACAGGAGTTGCGGAGCTCAGTCCACCGGGTGACGTAGTCACGGAGGGGTTCGTCGGCCTTCTGGACGCACATGGCCAGCTCGCGAGGCCGACCAGGGCGCTTGTAGGTGCCGGTGAAGTTGCGGACGAACGCCTCCTTGAAGTCCACCCAGGAGTTGACGCTGCCGGCCGGGAGGCTGTTAAGCCACGTCCGGGCCAAGCCGGCTAGCATGAGTGGCACGTAGCGAACCGCTACACGCTTGTTGCCCCTGGCGATGCCTACGGCCGTGGTGTAGTCGATCAGCCAGTCTTCTGGCTTGGCCGTGCCGTTGTATTTCGGCGTATCCTGAGGCAGGATGAAGCCTCGAGGAAATGGCTCCCCTCGGATCCGGGGGCCGAAGCAAGCCGGATCGACGGGTCCGTCTTCCTCTAGGAGGGCCGAATGGGCGAGGGCGATGATACGCCGGCGGGCGTCCCGCTCGTCCTGGGAGGCGGGGCCGCCAGCCCTGGTGGCGAGAGGGGAGGCTCCTCGGGAGCCGGATGCGTGAGTTCTTCGCGGGGGAAGATCCCCGTACTCCGAGTCGCCCTCGTCGCCTCCATGACGTAGGCCCGAACTGTGCTCGCTCTGGTGCTGCGAGCGCCGGCCTTGTCTTCCCTCGCCCCTCCAGCTCGAAGGGCGATGCGAGGAAGATCCTTCGGCGTGGTGCTGGCCGCTAGGGTCGCAGCGAGCCCCCGAGTTCGGCCCCGGGGACTCTGAATGAGCCTGGCCGGGGTCGAACCGAGCGTGCTGCTGGTTAGCGGCGTCAAGGAGATCCTTGACGCGCTTCTCCTGGAAGGCGCGCTCCTCGCCTTCCAGGCTGGCCATCTCCTCCATGGCCGCCTGCGCTGCCCACATGTTGGCCGCAGGAGTCCCGTAGGTGGGCAGTGTTGGAAATATGCCCTAGAGGCAATAATAAATTAGTTATTATTATATTTCTTAGTTCATGATAATCGTTTATTATCCATGCTATAATTGTATTGATTGAAACACAATACTTGTGTGGATACATAGACAAAACACTGTCCCTAGTAAGCCTCTAGTTGACTAGCTCGTTGATCAAAAGATGGTCAAGGTTTCCTGGCCATAGGCAAGTGTTGTCACTTGATAACGGGATCACATCATTAGGAGAATCATGTGATGGACTAGACCCAAACTAATAGACGTAGCATGTTGATCGTGTCATTTTGTTGCTACTGTTTTCTGCGTGTCAAGTATTTGTTCCTATGACCATGAGATCATATAACTCACTGACACCGGAGGAATACTTTGTGTGTATCAAACGTCGCAACGTAACTGGGTGACTATAAAGATGATCTACAGGTATCTCCGAAGGTGTTAGTTGAGTTAGTATAGATCGAGACTGGGATTTGTCACTCCGTGTGACGGAGAGGTATCTCGGGGCCCACTCGGTAATACAACATCACACACAAGCCTTGCAAGCAATGTGACTTAGTGTAAGTTGCGGGATCTTGTATTACAGAACGAGTAAAGAGACTTGCCAGTAAACGAGATTGAAATAGGTATGCGGATACTGACGATCGAATCTCGGGCAAGTAACATACCGAAGGACAAAGGGAATGACATACGGGATTATATGAATCCTTGGCACTGAGGTTCAAACGATAAGATCTTCGTAGAATATGTAGGATTCAATATGGGCATCCAGGTCCCGCTATTGGATATTGACCGAGGAGTCACTCGGGTCATGTCTACATAGTTCTCGAACCCGCAGGGTCTGCACACTTAAGGTTCGACGATGTTTTATGCGTATTTGAGTTATATGGTTGGTTACCGAATGTTGTTCGGAGTCCCGGATGGGATCACGGACGTCACGAGGGTTTCCGAGATGGTCCGGAGACGAAGATTGATATATAGGATGACCTCATTTGGTTACCGGAAAGTTTCCGGGCATTACCGGAAAAGTTTCGGGCTCATCGGTAGTGTACCGGGAGTGCCGGGAGGGGTGCCGGGGACCATCGGGAGGGGTGTCACGCCCCAAGGGGTCTCATGGGCTATGGGAAGAGATAAACCAGCCCCTAGTGGGCTGGAATAAGTTCCCACTAAGGCCCATAAGGTTTGAGAAGGAAAAAACACAAGGTGGAAAGAGTTTCCAAGTGGGAAGGTGGAATCCTACTCCAAGTAGGATTGGAGTAGGACTCCTCCACCTCCAATTTCGGCCAAACCTTGAGGGTTTGAGGCTGCCTCTTCCCTCCCCCTCCCTCCTATTTATACTGAGGTATTAGGGCTGATTTGTGACGACTTTTCCATGGCAGCCCGACCACATACCTCCACGGTTTTTCCTCTAGATCGCGTTTCTGCGGAGCTCGGGCGGAGCCCTACTGAGACAAGGTCATCACCAACCTCCGGAGCGCCATCACGCTGCCGGAGAACTCTTCTACCTCTCCGTCTCTCTTGCTGGATCAAGAAGGCCGAGATCATCGTCGAGCTGTACGTGTGCTGAACGCGGAGGTGCCGTCCGTTCGGCACTAGATCGTGGGACTGATCGCGGGATTGTTCGCGGGGCGGATCGAGGGACGTGAGGACGTTCCACTACATCAACCGCGTTCACTAACGCTTCCGCTGTACGATCTACAAGGGTACGTAGATCACTCATCCCCTCTCGTAGATGGACATCACCATGATAGGTCTTCGTGCGCGTAGGAAATTTTTTGTTTCCCATGCGACGTTCCCCAACAGTGGCATCATGAGCTAGGTTCATGCGTAGATGTCTTCTCGAGTAGAACACAAAAGTTTTTGTGGGCGGTGATGTGCGTTTTGCTGCCCTCCTTAGTCTTTTCTTGATTCCGCGGTATTGTTGGATTGAAGCGGCTTGGACCGACATTACTCGTACGCTTACGAGAGACTGGTTTCATCGTTACGAGTAACCCCGTTGCTCAAAGATGACTGGCAAGTGTCGGTTTCTCCAACTTTAGTTGAATCGGATTTGACCGAGGAGGTCCTTGGATGAGGTTAAATAGCAACTCATATATCTCCGTTGTGGTGTTTGCGTAAGTAAGATGCGATCCTACTAGATACCCATGGTCACCACGTAAAACATGCAACAACAAAATTGGAGGACGTCTAACTTGTTTTTGCAGGGTATGCTTGTGATGTGATATGGCCAATGATGTGATGTGATATATTGGATGTATGAGATGATCATGTTGTAATAGAAATATCGACTTGCACGTCGATGGTACGGCAACCGGCAGGAGCCATAGGGTTGTCTTTATAACTAACGTTTGTGCTTGCAGATGCGTTTACTATTTTGCTAGGATGTAGCTTTAGTAGTAATAGCATGAGTAGCACGACAACCCCGATGGCGACACGTTGATGGAGATCATGATGATGGAGATCATGGTGTGACGCCGGTGACAAGAAGATCGTGCCGGTGCTTTGGTGATGGAGAGCAAGAAGCACATGATGATGGCCATATCATGTCACTTATGAATTGCATGTGATGTTAATCCTTTTATGCACCTTATTTTGCTTAGAACGACGGTAGCATTATGAGGTGATCTCTCACTAAAATTTCAAGACGAAATTGTGTTCTCCCCGACTGTGCACCGTTGCGACAATTCGTCGTTTCGAGACACCACGTGATGATCGGGTGTGATAGACTCAACGTTCACATACAACGGGTGCAAAACAGTTGCACACGCAGAACACTCGGGTTAAGCTTGACGATCCTACCATGTGCAGACATGGCCTCGGAACACATGAGACCGAAAGTTCGAGCATGAATCGTATAGTTGATATGATTAGCATAAAGATGCTTACCACTGAAACTATTCTCGACTCACGTGATGATCGGACTTGAGATAGTGGATTTGGATCATGTACCACTCAAATGGCTAGAGAGATGTACTTTTTGAGTGGGAGTTCTTAAGTAATATGATTAATTGAACTGATTGTCATGAACATAGTCTAATGGTCTTTGCGAATTACGATGTAGCTTGCGCTATAGCTCTACTGTTTTTATATGTTCCTAGAGAAAATTTAGTTGAAAATTGATAGTAGCAAACTTTGCAGACTGAGTCTGTAAAACCGAGGATTGTCCTCGTTGCTACGCAGAAGGCTTATGTCCTTAATGCACCACTCGGTGTGCTGCACCTCAAGTGTCGTCTGTGGATGCTATGAACATCCGACATACACGTTGCTGATGACTACACGATAGTTCAGTGCAAAATACTTAATGGCTTAGAAGCAAGGCGCCGAAAACGTTGTAAAACGTCACGGAACATAAGTGATGTTCTAAAGAGATGAAATTGTGATTTCATGCTTGTGCCCTTGTTAAGAGGTACGAGACCTCCAACAAGATTCTTTGTCCACAAAGTAAAGGAGAAAAGCTCAATCGTTGAGCGTGTGCTCAGATTGTCTGAGTACGACAATCACTTGAATCAAGTGGGAGTTAATCTTCCAGATGAGATAGTGATGGTTCTCCAAAGTCACTGCCACCAAGCTGTGAGAGCTTCGTGACGAACTATAACATATCAAGGATAGATACAATGATCCTTGAGCGATTCGCGATGTTTTACACTGCGAAAGTAGAAATCAAGAAGGAGCGTCAATAGTTGATGGTTTGTAAAACCACTAAGTTTCAAGAAAGGCAAGGGCTAGAAGGGATACTTCGTGAAACGGCAAAACAGTTGCTGCACTAATGAAGAGACCCAAGATTAAACCCGAACCCGAGACTAAGTGCTTCTGTAATGAGGGGAACAGTCACTGAGGCGGAGCAACTCTAGATACTTGGTAGATAAGAAGGCTGGCAAAAGTCGAAAGAAGTGTATTTGATATACATGATGTTGATGTGTACTTTACTAGTACTCCTAGTAGCATGAGGGTATTGGATACCGGTTCAGTTGCTAAGTGATTAGTAACACGAAATGAAAGCTACGGCATAAACGGAGACTAGCTAAAGGCGAGGTGGCGATACGTGTTGGAAGTGTTTCCAAGGTTGATATGATCAAACGTCGCACGCTCCCTCTACCATCGGGATTGGTGTTAAACCTAAATAATTGTTATTTGGTGCTTGCGTTAAGCATGAACATGATTGGATCGTGTTTATTGCAATACAATTATTCATTTAAGGAGAATAATGGTTACTCTATTTTCTTGAATATTCACCTTCAATGGTTTATTGAATCTCGATCGTAGTGTTACACATGTTCATGATATTGGTGCCAAAAGATACGAGTTAATGATGATAGTACCACTTACTTGTGGCACTGCCGCTTGAGTCGTGTTGGTATAAATTGCATGAAGAGGCTCTATACTGATGGATCTTTATACTCACCTGATTTCGAATCACTAGTGACATGCAAATCATACCACATGAGCAAGTCCTTGTTTTCATTGAGATGAAATAAGATAGTAACTTGTTGGAAGTGATACATTTTGATGTATGCAGTCCAATGGGTGCTGAGGCACGTAGTGGATATCATTATGTTCTTACTTCACTGACGATTTGAGTAGATACAGGAGTATTTACTTAATGAATCACAAGTGTGAAATGTTGAAAAGTTCAATTCCGTTTCAGAGTGAAGTTCATCGTAACAAGAGGATAAACTGTCTATGATATGATCATGGAAATGAATATCTGAGTTACGAGTTTTGGTACGCAGTTAAGACAATGTGGAAATTGTTTCGCAGTTCATGCCACCTGGAACATCATAGTGTGATGATGTGTCTGAACGTCATAGCCACACACTATTTGGTATGGTGCATACTATGATGTCTCTTATCGAATTACCACTATCGTTTATGGGTTATGCATTAGAGACAACCGCACTCACTTTAAATAGGGCACCGCGTATTTCCGTTGAGATGACACAGTATAGACTGAGGTTTAGAGAAATCTAAACTGTCGTTTCTTGAAAGTTTGGGGCTTCGACACTTATGTGAAAAAGTTTCAGTCTGATAAGCTCGAACCCAAAGCGGATAAATGCATCTTCATAGGATATCCAAAACAGTTGGGTACATCTCCTATCTCAGATCCAAAAGCAAAGTGTTTGTTTCTAGAAATGGATCCTTTCTCGAGGAAAGGTTTCTCTCGAAAGAATTGAGTGGGAGGGTAGTAGAACTTGATGAGGTTATTGAACCATCACTTCAACCAGTGTGTAGCAGGGCGCAGGAAGTTGTTCATGTGGCGCCTACACCAATTGAAGTGGAAGCTGATGATGATGATCATTGAGCTTCGAATCAAGTTACTACAAACCTCGTAGGTCGACAAGGTCGCGTACTGCTGCAGAGTAGTACGGTAACCCTGTCTTGGAGGTCATGTTGCTGAGCAACAGTGAACCTACGAGTTATGGAGAAAGCGATGGTGGGCCCAGATTCTGACAAATGGCTGGAAGCCAAGAAATCCGAGAGAGGATCCATGTATGAAAACAAAGTGTAGACTTTGAAAGAACTATTTGATGGTCATAAGACTATTGAGTAAAGATGGATCTTTAAAAGAAGACAGACGATGATGGTGATAAGTCACTATTAAGAAAAAGCTCGACTTGTCGCAAAGATGTTTTCGACAAGATCAAACAGTTGACTATGATGAGACTTTCTCACTCGTAGCGATGCTAAAGGTCTGTTAGAATTATGTTAGTTGTTGATGCATTATTTATGAAATATTGCACGTAGGATGTCAAAACATTGTTTTCTCGACGGTTTCCTTGAGAAAACATTGTATGTGATACAACCAGAAGGTTTTGTCGATCCTAAAGATACTAGCAAGTATGCAAGCTCCAGTGATCCTTCAATGGACTGGTGCAAGCATCTCGGAGTTGGAATATACACTTTGATGAGATGATCAAAGATTTTGGGTTTGTACAAGGTTTATGAGAAACTTGTATTTCCAAAGAAGTGAGTGGGAGCACTATAGAATTTCTGATAAGTATATGTGATTGACATATTGTGGATCAGAAGTAATGTAGAATTTCTGTAAAGCATACAAGGTTGTTTGAAAGGAATTTTCAAAGGAATACCTGGATTGAGCTACTTGAACGTTGAGCATCAAAGATCTATGGAGATAGATCGAAAGCGCTTAATGGAAGTTTCAACAAGAAGCATTCCTTGACAAGTTTTGAAGGAGTTCAAAATAGATCAGCAAAGAAGGAGTTCTTGGTTGCGTTGTAAGGTGTGAATTTGCGTAAGACTCAAAACCCGACCACGGCAGAATAAAGAGAATAGACGAAGGTCGTCTTCTATGCCTTTGCCGTAGAATCTAAAGTATGCCATGCTGTGTACCGCACCCGATGTGTGCCTTGACTCAAAGTATGTTGAGAGGTACAGAGAGTGATCCATGATTGAATCACTAGCAGCGGTCGAAATTTATCCTTAGTAACTAATGGGCTAAGGAATTTTTCTCGATTATGGAGGTGGTTAAAGAGTTTGTCGTAAAGGGTTACGTCAATGCAAGCTTTGACACTAATCCGAATAACTATGAGTAGTGAAACGGATTCGTATAGTAGAGTAGATATTTGGAGCATTTCCGAATAGCACGTAGTAGCAGCATCTATAAGATGACATAAAGATTTGTAAAGAACGCACGGATCTGAAAGTTTCAGAACCGTTGACTAAAACCTCTCTCACGAGCAAGATGTGATCAGACCCCATAACTATATGGGTGTTGGATTCGTTGGAATCACATGGTGATGTGAACTAGATTATTGACTCTAGTGCAAGTGGGAGACTGTTGGAAATATGCCCTAGAGGCAATAATAAATTAGTTATTATTATATTTCTTAGTTCATGATAATCGTTTATTATCCATGCTATAATTGTATTGATTGAAACACAATACTTGTGTGGATACATAGACAAAACACTGTCCCTAGTAAGCCTCTAGTTGACTAGCTCGTTGATCAAAAGATGGTCAAGGTTTCCTGGCCATAGGCAAGTGTTGTCACTTGATAACGGGATCACATCATTAGGAGAATCATGTGATGGACTAGACCCAAACTAATAGACGTAGCATGTTGATCGTGTCATTTTGTTGCTACTGTTTTCTGCGTGTCAAGTATTTGTTCCTATGACCATGAGATCATATAACTCACTGACACCGGAGGAATGCTTTGTGTGTATCAAACGTCGCCAACGTAACTGGGTGACTATAAAGATGCTCTACAGGTATCTCCGAAGGTGTTAGTTGAGTTAGTATGGATCGAGACTGGGATTTGTCACTCCGTGTGACGGAGAGGTATCTCGGGGCCCACTCGGTAATACAACATCACACACAAGCCTTGCAAGCACTGTGACTTAGTGTAAGTTGCGGGATCTTGTATTACGGAACGAGTAAAGAGACTTGCCAGTAAACGAGATTGAAATAGGTATGCGGATACTGACGATCGAATCTCGGGCAAGTAACATACCGAAGGACAAAGGGAATGACATACGGGATTATATGAATCCTTGGCACTGAGGTTCAAACGATAAGATCTTCGTACAATATGTAGGATTCAATATGGGCATCCAGGTCCCGCTATTGGATATTGACCGAGGAGTCACTCGGGTCATGTCTACATAGTTCTCGAACCCGCAGGGTCTGCACACTTAAGGTTCGACGATGTTTTATGCGTATTTGAGTTATATGGTTGGTTACCGAATGTTGTTCGGAGTCCCGGATGGGATCACGGACGTCACGAGGCTTTCCGGAATGGTCCGGAGACGAAGATTGATATATAGGATGACCTCATTTGGTTACCGGAAAGTTTCCGGGCATTACCGGAAAAGTTTCGGGCTCATCGGTAGTGTACCGGGAGTGCCGGGAGGGGTGCCGGGGACCATCGGGAGGGGTGTCACGCCCCAAGGGGTCTCATGGGCTATGGGAAGAGATAAACCAGCCCCTAGTGGGCTGGAATAAGTTCCCACTAAGGCCCATAAGGTTTGAGAAGGAAAAAACACAAGGTGGAAAGAGTTTCCAAGTGGGAAGGTGGAATCCTACTCCAAGTAGGATTGGAGTAGGACTCCTCCACCTCCAATTTCGGCCAAACCTTGAGGGTTTGAGGCTGCCTCTTCCCTCCCCCTCCCTCCTATATATACTGAGGTATTAGGGCTGATTTGAGACGACTTTTCCACGGCAGCCCGACCACATACCTCCACGGTTTTTCCTCTAGATCGTGTTTCTGCGAAGCTCGGGCGGAGCCCTGCTGAGACAAGGTCATCACCAACCTCCGGAGCGCCGTCACGCTGCCGGAGAACTCTTCTACCTCTCCGTCTCTCTTGCTGGATCAAGAAGGCCGAGATCATCGTCGAGCTGTACGTGTGCTGAACGCGGAGGTGCCGTCCGTTCGGCACTAGATCGTGGGACTGATCGCGGGATTGTTCGCGGGGCGGATCGAGGGACGTGAGGACGTTCCACTACATCAACCGCGTTCACTAACGCTTCCGCTGTACGATCTACAAGGGTACGTAGATCACTCATCCCCTCTCGTAGATGGACATCACCATGATAGGTCTTCGTGCGCGTAGGAAATTTTTTGTTTCCCATGCGACGTTCCCCAACAGGCAGGTCCCCGCCTAGGACCTCGGCGACGAACCGTCCGCGGCTGCGAACCGATCCAAGCCGGCTGGGGGCCTCGGGAATCGGAGTAAGACCATGTGCGGAGTTATACTCACGATGTGTAGCCTCCAACCGACATTTTGCCGAGGCCACGGCGATGCCCTCCTCCAAGATACGCTTGTGAGCCTCCTCCAGCGAGGCACGAGCGTCTGCAGTGTCGGCGGAAGCGGCGACCGGTGTCTTCAGGCCGGCGATGGCATCCCGAAGAGTGTCGGCGGTGGCCGCAGCGGGCTCGCGAGCGCCTGCGAAGGCCTTGCCGGGAGCCGTGCTGGTGCCAGCACCGATAACCATCACCTCCACAGCGTTGGAGACGGCAGCGACATGGTATGGGGTGAAGAACCCCACCGACGGTAGAGGGCCGTCGAAGATGAGGACGTTACTGGGGTAAACGTCGTGGGCAGGCGTCTCAACGATAGAGATCCTGCTGAAGCTGGCGCAGAGCGCCTCAACGTCGTAGTCCTCGCCGAAGTAGCATGGGCTGTCGTTGAGGCGAAGATCGCTGAAGAGAACGCTGAGGTTCTCCATAGCAGCGACGACAACGCTAGGGAGCGCCTCGTCATCGGAATCTTCGTCCGAATCCGCATGGCGGACGGGGATGTCGATCATCATGGGCGTCGCCTTGTCGAAAGCGAGCTCCACGGGCATGTGAACTGATCCGGACGCGATGCATCCGATGGTGTAGGTGCGGGGCCCCACCCAGCGCGTGAAGCCAGCCGATGCCGCGATCGGCCCCACGGTGGGCGCCAAATGTCGGTGAATACTCACAACATATGCCATAGGTAGGCTAAAGTCGGTGAGAATCGAAGGGACAAAGGTAGGCTCTGGGAACGAGGTTGGTACACGCATGGGACGCACGATGTACCCAGGTTCAGGGCTCTCCGTAGAGATAACACCCCTAATCCTGCTTGTGTGTTTGATGTATGGGAACAGAGTACAATGTTGCTCCTCGAGCTGTGTTGGGAGGAGGAAGAGGGGAGCAGCCGGCTCGTCTCTATCTCGCTCTTTGTTGGTTGCTGAGTGTGTGGTGTTGAATGACTCGCCAGTGATCGGCCCCCCTGCATGGGGGGCGGCCGGGGGGTTTTATAGACGAACCCGCCGACCTACAATATGAATAAAGGGTACAAGTGTGGGACCCGGTTGGCTGCTTTGCCGGCTGGCCAGGGGCCCACAGGGGTCTTGTCTTGTCGATGAGGGGCCCGCCGGTTGCATGGTCTCGTTTACCTGTGGGACCCGCCGGCTGGCCAATGGGGCTCCCGCGTAAGGTTGACGCTGAGCATGCGATGTACGTCAAGCGTCGCCCCGCGAGATTCTTCATGGGCAGGCAGTACGACCGCCTCCACTGTTCCCCACGCCGAGTGCAGTAATGGAGTGGGAGTGTGACGGTCCGACATCAGGCCAGGTGATGGATCAGAGCTGGGGTAGGTCAGCGGCGTGGCCGCCGATGCTCGTACCTGTCGGGCGCCCCGATCCAGTACCTTTGCTCACGCGTAGCTACCTTTAATCGTGAGGTCCTTTCCTGACATACGATCCGATGTGACTTGTGATCCTCGGCCGGCTAGCCTGCTTGGTTAGCCGGCTCGCTCGTGGCCTCCTCCTACCCAGTCCGGCTGGCGGGACCAGGCCGGCTCTGAAGGGGAGGCCGCCTGTGCTCCAGCCGGTAGGGGGTGCCGGGCCGGCCAGAAAGGTGGCCGCCTCGTCTTCCAGCCGGCAGGCGATGCCCAGCCGGTCAGAAGACTTGGGCCTTGGGAAGCTCCCTATCTTCATGTCCATTGGGCCGGAAATGAAAGAGCAGGCTTGATGAGCCTACCGCGGGGTTATCTCCGCGACACTAATACTTGCAAATATTCTGTGGCTCCCCTTATGTCGAATCTATAAATTTGGGTTGAATACTCTACCCTCGAAAACTGTTGCGATCCCCTATACTTGTGGGTTATCATCACTCCAACATCATACTCCATCTGCGAAACAAGACGATGGGATGGTAATTGAGAAGTCTTCTTTTGAATAATTCTTGTCAGCTACATCTTTTGCAGAAAAGAATGTTGTTCTCATTGCCTTCAAAGAGTGTGATGATCTTTCTGTGTCCATTGTCTTTCAGCGCATTGTATAGCTAATGTTAGTACAACAGTTAAAATTGAAGCAACGCTACTCCCACAGGTTACAATAGTCACTCGGACTAATCCCGTGTATGTCATTTTAGAAGTAAACACTAAGAACCAGCACACACCCACTTTTACCCCCGCGGGTCCGGAATCACGCGGACTACGCTGCCAGGGAAAAACCATAAGACGGGGAGGCCAACATCCTCCAATAGCATGGGATCACATTTATACCGCGCCCTACAAGGGGAGAGCTCTTTCCCTCTCGATCCCAGACTGGAAACACCCATGCCCCCTGACCGTACGATTGGCTTTATTCCAGGGCCATGGAGACCTTCATCTTGGCCCCTCTACTTGGTGTGTACCTGATAATAGGTTTGCGACCTACTAAACCGCATTCCTTTTCGAGAAGACATATGTGGCAGCACGAAAGGGTAAGGTGACACACCGAAAAAACTCGATCTACGGTCGACTTAGGAGGTTTAAGTTTCCCTGCAAGGGTTAGTATCACATAATTTTTCTGAATGATATACCTCAGTGTTACCATCATTACACCTCGATATGCCATCACTAACCACTCTTGTCCCATGAGATGTTAGTCTCATGGTGTCATATTTACTACGACAAACCTTCCTCCGAGGTTGTCAGATCTATCATGGCATACGAGGCATGAGGTAGTACCCACTCACCATCTGCATCACATATTCCACAACACGAAAGTATCCATCACATGCATTTATGCAAGTATGATTTTATGTGGGAGGTGTTATCAACATAACGTAATCACGCATTCCATTGCATCGCAACAAACATCACACACCTCAATAGCAATCAAAGTTCAAGATGCTTTCCTTTGAAGTGAAGAAGGGTGGTGTGCACACCAAAATCTTGAAATAATTCTCCCTCCAACATTTCCTATTTCTGAAAATATTCAATTAACACACAACTCCAAAACAACACATAAAAGTTGCTTGATTTTTTTTGAAATAAATCTTAAAATAAACTAGTTGAAATTTGAGAGAGGTGGGAAAAAGAATCAACTTATTTGGAATTTTATTTTAAAAGTTATGGGTAGTCAAGGTCAATTTTGGTTTTTAAAACAAAAAGAGAAGGAAACGTTTTTGTAAGAAATACGCTAACACAGCACGGGGGGCGCACTCACAGGCATACATTTCCCGAGGGGGAAAGCGCACTACAGGAGCAGGCACCAGCGGAGGCCATGGCTGGCTCGCCGACAGGTGGGACCCACCTGTCGGGTTTGTCTCCCACCTCTCATGCGCACGACATAGAGATGTGTTGGCGCTGATGGCGATTGCCGGTGCTAGGGGCGCCGTTCCCGAAGTTGAGTGCACCGGTGGGATCAGGAGGAAGGGCCCCATCCTCAGGGCATCAAGTAGGTCGCCGGAGGGCTCTAAGGCGAACGTCTCTTCACCCATGGCGGGCGGTGGCTCGGCGCACTTGCGATCTCCCTACGGCTGGCTATGGCTCAAGCGGGCAGGGGAAATGGGCTCTAAGGGTTTTGGGGAGGCTAGCAAGGGCTGGGGTGGGACGGTTGGAGCTCGGGACTGGCTGAATTTTGTTAGAGGCTAGCGACGGCGCTGCAGCCAGAGGGAAGAAGGGCGACCGGCTCCGGCCAAATTGAGGCAAGGGAGAGAGGTTTGTAGGTCCAGGGAGCCTGCTGAGCTGGTCAAAGAGCTCGGGGCCTCCTTATATACCCAGAGGGGTCCGGTTCCGCGGTGGTTGAGGATAAGAACACCGGCGATCGGTTCTGGCGATGGCAGGGGGTAGGAGTAGGCTAGCGGCACTGGCAACACGGGGACAAAGGCAGTGGTGGTCCAAGGAGCAGGTGGCACGCGGGGAGGGCTAGGGCGACGCTGGCCACTACAGCGGCAAAGAAGACGCCGGCTAGTCGCCACGGCTGTCACGCTGCTGCAGATCTGCACGGCGGATGGGCGACAACTATTGGTCGGAGATGCATGCGGCGCAGTGCGGCTCTCGGAGCTGGCCAAGGGACAAGGGCAGGTGGACGCGACAGTTCGGGCATGGCGATGCAAAACATGCGCTCTAGCCACGCCCACAGCATGCACGACACCTGTTTGACGAATTGTCCGATTGGCCTAAAGAGCTTTGGTGGGCATGGAAAATAACAGGGTTAGTCTAGGCATTGGGGCATTGTTCCTAGACATGAAGGTTGGGCCACGTGAGCAACTCCACAATGCAGATTCAAGACCATGCCAATTCTCGCGAGGCACATAAGGTGCTTCACATAACGCTAGTGGCATCAAAAGGATTTTGTTAGTGGCAAAAAAACTCCAGATCAGGGTCTCCTTAGGTGTTGGTCATGATGGCATGTTTAGTTTGAGAAAAAGAGAAAATTGCTAGTACAAGTTTTGGAAAAAAAGTTTTCTAAACAGAAACGTTGAGGCATTAAAGCATGTGCTAAAAATATCCCAATGGCTCTCATCACTTGTACTTAAGGGTTCGGTGGGCTCTACTACAAGCAGTAAAAATCTTAGAGGAATTGGTGTTATTTAAAATAGGGATGTAGTTCAAAACATCAAACTGGACCAAAATGCAAAAGAGATTATTATGCTCAAATTTCCCAGAACACATGGCAGGGTTTTCGCATAAAATTGATCCACGGACATCACATGACATCTACAATTTTTTGTGAAATTTTTAAATGAACTAGCAAGATGGCCCACGCAAATGCGAGTGCTAGTATTATTATAGTAGATATTTTGTATCCACTTTTCTTGGTAGGATTAATTCCTTTTAAATTGGATATTGGTGTTGATTTTCTTTAACCGACAGGTTTTATTTATGTGGTTTCACCATAGTATTACTGTTGTTGTGCGTGCAATATATTAACACTATTAAGAGTTACTATTTAAACGTTAATAACTCTTATGCGAAGAGTACTGCTCTCTACGATTATATATTTCATAGAAAGGGTTTAATAGTTTCAATTTAAAATTCTTTGTTTTAAATAATATGTGTATTATAGACTACGGTTGTAAAAATAATAATATAATCTACCCAACGTTTAGACTGACAACCAACAATAATATAATGTTCCATGAAAATTATGATTTTTATGTTCATTTACTTTGATATTTTGTTCATAGATGGAACTGTATAGAAATGAAATCACTAAGAAAGAGTCAACAATACCATTGACGGGTTGGTGAACTAAATATTGCGGAACCTATTTATGGACATGACTCGACCTATCTAATGACCAACCTTACTCTCATCGACCATCTCGATACATTTTATTATGGACTCTTCATGCCACTCGTCCCCGTGTATATCTACATTTCCTACACGTTTGATGTATCACCAATGGCATAGGTTGATGCTGACATTGCTGTATAAGTCGGTGTTTTCTCATCACTGTTGTTGGTGGTCAACTTTTTAACATAGGTCGATGAGTACTTCGTGCATGTTGTTAACGTGGGTGCCTCGTCGATGGGGGTTTGCGATGAAGAAGGAGTCGCTCGCTCACGGAGTAGTGATGACGATGTCACATGTAGTCCGCCTCGATGGTACTCCTCTCTCTGCGGTCTGTGTGGCTCTTGTGTGGATGGCCAGGTTGGCTGGTTGATGGGGTTATAGTCTTAGGGTAGGGTTATAGGCCTGCCCTATGGGTCCTACCCAAGGACTACCCTTCATAAGGGATAAGGCCCTTAGTCAGTTCCGACTGAATTAAGGACTTTTCATCATCCAGTCGGTGACGATTCCTCCATCATCCAGTCGGAGATGAGCATTCGGAGCGTATCAAACTTACCGACTGGATTCCACTCTGTACATCGTAACCCCCCTGGAGGGCAACGGTCATACGTTTCCATGTACCTTTATTAGCATTTAGGACATACGTTATTTGTAACGTATGCAGTTATTCGCCACTACTCCACCCCTGTGCACCGAACCGTTGTGAAGGGTAGCGCACTCTATATAAGCCGCCCTTCTCCAATGGTGCAGGGGTTAGCAATTCACTGTAATCCATATTCCACTCGACAACAAGCTCCCAAGAGCACTGAGACGTAGGGCTTTTACCTCCACCGTAGAGGGGCCTGAACTCATACAACCTCGCCGTAGCTAAGGCTCTGCCCATCCTTTCGTACCCTACACATCTACTATCAGACTTATACCCACGATAGTTGGTGCCCACCTTGGGGCACGCGTCTAAGCGACTTCCGGCGAGTTTGCGACTACATCTTTTCATCATGTCATCCGGTGGAGATTTGAGCATGGGTCACGAGATCCTCTTCGGCGCTCTCTCCTTCATCGTCGACGATTCGGCATGGCTTCGGGATGCCCCTCTCGACGTCGAGGCGCTCCCCAGTCGCGGGGCTATGCACTTCCGTGCCGGCGCCCGCGATATCCTTCTTCTCCAGCAGTCGGCTCCGGTGTCGACCTACGCCGCCGTCGCGCACCGCAACAAGCGGTCCCGCCGTCCGCGGCTCCAGCGTTTGGTGCAACACGCCCAGGCGCGCCAGAACGCGTCCTCACAAGTGGCGGTCCTAGAGTCGGTTGTGGTTGCGCCGTCGTCCCAGCGCTCGGGCTCAGTTCCGACTGAGTTTCCTTCCGAGTACTTGGGTCGCGGGCCTGCATCCGCAGTGCACATGGCCAACTCCCATGAAAGTCCCCGCCAAACCGGCCGGAACGAGCACGAGGTCGGCGAAACATCCGGCGCTCGCCGTCAGCCCCGCCATTCTGCCAGTCGGCACACTCGTCGGAGCAACGTGGAGGTGTTCCGCACACCCGTCCTCAACCTGGCTGCCGCCGCCAAAATAGCCGATTCCCTCCAGCCGACTGATTCAGAGGCTGGCAGAGGGATCAAGCAGATTCGTGCCCTGCTGCACACGGCGCGGCAACAAAATTCGGTGGTCTCCCAGTCGCACAACAGGATCCACAATAGTTCTGTTCATGCGAACACGCATCGGTCAGTTCACAGCCCCGGTTCTCATCAGCGACATAGGGAAGGCAGTCGTTCCATGAATCCCGAAGATCGTCGCCGTTCGCGCACCCCTCCGCGGGGTGGGCCCTACGGGCCCCGACATCATGATGATCGGCGTTCAGTCGGTGACACTTATGATCCAAGGCCCGACGCGAGGGGGCATATCGCCCAGAGGAGGGTCGACAGGGGCCGGGCCCACCGCGATGGTCACGATATGGACCGTCCGAGTGGAAGCAGGACCATCGTTTCTGGTCCTGAGTGTTTCAGTCGAGCCATCCGTTCGGCTGACATCCCTCCCAACTTTCGATTGGCGACGGGGATCAGCAAGTTTACAGGAGAATCCAAGCTAGAAACTTGGCTGGACGACTACCGAGTGGCAGTCCAGATCGGAGGAGGGGACGACCACGTCGCCATGAAACACCTCCCCCTGATGCTCGACGGCTCGGCACGAGCGTGGCTGAACCAGTTAGCTCCCTCAAGCATCTACAGTTGGGCAGATCTGGCCCGAGTCTTCATTAGGACCTTCGAAGGGACGTGCAAACGCCGTGCTGGTCTCGTGGAGCTTTAGCACTGTGTCCAGAAGCAGAATGAGCCCCTGCATGATTTCATTCAGCGTTGGACGACCCTCTACCACACGGTGGAGAACGTCACAGAGCACCAAGCAGTCTGCGCCTTCAAGGTAGGCGTGCGGTACAGAGATCTGTACCTGAAGTTCGGTCGAACAGGCGACATCTCCATGAGTAAGATGATGGAGATAGCGGCACGCTATGCAAATGGCGAAGAAGAGGACCGCATTCGTAGCGGCAAGCACAAAGCAGTCGCCGATGGAGATGGGAACAACACTCGGAAGCAGAAGCAGAAAGCTCCGTCCACTCCGCAGGCAGAGGCCGCAGCCGTTACCAATTCCAAGTTCAAGGGCAAGGGGAAAGCTCAGTTCACCCCCAAGAAGAAGCAGTTCGGAAACCACATCCTGGACCAGCCATGTCCAATTCACACGAAGATGGATGAAGAGGGCAACGCCATATTTCCGAAGCATACCACTCGGCAATGTCGCCTCCTGATCCAGGGGTTCGGCAAAGGGCAGCCGAGTGAAAAGGACAATGAACAGGATGAGGAGGACAAGGAGGATCCGTTCCCCCAAGTCCATGCAACACTGATGATTTTTGCTGACGTTGAGAGCAAGAGTCGACAGAAGCTGGTGAACAGGGAGGTGAACATGGCCACGCCGACCAACCCCACGTTCCTCAAATGGTCTCAGACTGCGATCACCTTTGACCAGTCGGATCATCCAGCACACGTACCCACCCCAGGGAGGCAGGCTATGGTCGTCGACCCGGTGGTGGAAGGAGTCCGACTGCGCAAAGTCCTCATGGACGGCGGCAGTGGCTTGAACATCATGTACGCTGACACTCTCAAGGGGATGGGCATTCCGATGTCCAAACTTAGCGAGAGGAGCATGCAGTTCCATGGAGTCGTCCCTGGACGAAAGGCCAAGTCACTCGGCCAGATCGCGTTGGACGTCGTCTTCGGCTCCGACAAGAACTTCCGCAAGGAAAAGCTAACGTTCGAGGTGGTGGAATTCCAGAGTGCGTACCACGCAATTCTGGGCCGCCCGGCGTATGCGCGTTTCATGGCCCGTCCATGTTACGTGTACCTGAAGCTGAAGATGCCAGGCCCAAAAGGTGTCATCACTATCACAGGCAATCGGCAGCGGGCCGAGGAGTGTCTGCAGCAGGGATCGAGGATCGCCGATCAGCAGATGACTGTCCTCGAGCTTGGCGAGTACAAGAAGACAGTCGACCCCGCTGACTTGATGCGTTCGAAGAAGCTAGCTTCAGAGTCCGCATTCCAGTCGGCGGGAGAGACGAGGAAGGTCAGCATCCACCCGACGGACGACACCGCTGCCCCGACGAACATCTCCACCACCCTCGATCCTAAATAGGAAGCCGAGCTCATCCAATTCCTCCGTGAGAACTGGGACATCTTCGCATGGAAGCCCGCTGACATGCCAGGTGTACCCAGGGAGTTGGCTGAGCACCGACTGCATGTGGATCCCGCCGCTCGGCCTGTCCGAGAACGCCTGCGTCAGTCCGCCGCGCATTAGAGGAAGGCAATCGGAGAAGAGGTGGCTAAGCTTTTGGCAGCCAACTTCATTCGCGAGGTACACCACTCCGAGTGGCTCGCCAATGTTGTCATGGTGCCCAAGAAGGACAAGTCGCTCCGAATGTGCATCGACTTCAAGCATCTCAATAAGGTCTGCCCGAAAGACCATTTTCCGCTCCCCCGCATCGATCAAATTGTTGATTCGACTGCGGGTTGCAAGCGTTTGTCATTCCTTGATGCCTACTCGGGCTATCATCAGATCCGTCTGTATGGCCCCGATGAATTAAAAACAGCCTTCATCACCCCATTCGGGTGCTTCTGCTACATCACTATGCCATTTGGTTTGAAGAATGCAGGAGCAACCTTTATGCGCATGATCCAAAAATGCCTCCTTGACCAGATTGGTCGGAATGTGGAGGCGTATATGGATGATATCGTAGTCAAGTCACGCAAAGGTTCCGACCTGCTGACTGACTTGGCAGAAACATTCGCTAACCTTCGTAGGTACGATATCAAGCTCAACCCAGCCAAGTGTTCATTCGGTGTTCCCAGCGGAAAGTTACTCGGTTTCTTCGTTTCCAAACGAGGGATCGATGTCAACCCCGAAAAGATCGGGACCATCGTCCGAATGGAGCGGCCGGTCAGAATACACGATGTTCAAAGGCTCATAGGTTTCCTAGCGGCTTTGAGCAGGTTTATCAGTCGACTCGGCGAGAAGGCACTTCCTCTGTACCGACTCATGAAGAAATCAGATACTTTCGAGTGGACAGACGAAGCCCAAATCGCATTCGACGACCTCAAAGTCCTACTTTCCACCCAGCCAGTTCTTACTGCTCCGCTCAGTAAAGAACCCCTTCTTCTGTACATCGCGGCTACAAATCAAGTCATCAGCACTGTTCTCACAGTCAAACGGGAAGAAGAAGGCAAAGCATACAAGGTTCAGCGGCCAGTGTATTATGTTTCCGAAATCCTGACTCCTTCCAAGCAGAGGTATCCCCATTATCAAAAACTTATCTACGGGATTTACATGACTGCGAAGAAGGTGGCTCATTATTTCCAAGACCACTCGGTGTTTGTCGTTTCTGATGCTCCGTTGTCGGAAATCCTACACAATCAGGACGCATCGGGCCGAGTGGCGAAGTGGGCAATGGAGATGTTATACTGCGACATCAAGTTCGAGGCCAAGAAAGCTATAAAGTCTCAAGCTCTGGCTGACTTCATAGCAGAAGGGGTAGAACAATAGCAACCGACCCACATCTACACGGCTCATTGAACAATGTTCTTCGATGGGTCCAAGATGTTGAATGGCTCCGGCGCTGGCGTTGTGGTCATATTGCCAAAAGGTGACAAACTCAAGTATGTGTTGCAGATACACTTTGATTCCTCCAACTAAGAGGCATAGTATGAAGCTCTCCTTTATGGACTGCGCATGGCCATCGCACTCGGCGTCCGTCGCCTGATGGTCTATGGCGATTCGGATTTGGTGGTTAATCAAGTGATGAAGGAGTGGGATGTCAGGAACCCCACCATGACCACATACTGCAATGCGGTGAGGAAGCTCGAGAAAAAGTTTGAAGGTGTGGAACTCCACCATGTTCCGCGACTGAAAAACCAAGCAGCTGATGAATTGGCGAAACTCGGATCCACTCGGAGACCAGTCCTGAGTGACGTCTGCCTCAAGCACCTTCACCTTCCCTCAGTTAAAGAAGATCCTTTAACGGAGGAACCAGTACATCCAAAGAGCTTGACAGATCCGACTGAAGTCGAAGTCCCTGCTATGGTTGATTTGATCATGGAGATTCTTGCTATCATCCTCGATTGGACTGTGCCATTCATTGCATACATCCTGAGGCAAGAATTACCAGAAGACGAAGTCCAAGCCAAACAGATCGTCCGCAGGTCAAAGTCGTTCACTGTCATTGATGGCCAGTTGTACAAGGAAAGCGTTTCAGGCATCCTTCAACGATGCATCTCCCCTGAGGAGGGACAGTTAATCCTGGAAGAAATTCACTCTGGAACCTGCGGTCATCACGCTTCCTCAAGAGCAATCGTCGCCAAATCATTCAGAGCTGGCTTCTTCTGGCTGCAGGCGAATGAAATGGCAAAGGATATGGTCGACCGATGCGAAGGCTGTCAGTTCTACTCTAACAAGTCCCACAAGCCAACATCTACGTTGAAGACAATCCCTCTTGTTTGGCCGTTTGCAGTGTGGGGATTAGATACAGTCGGTCCATTCAGGACAGGCCAAGGGGGATTCACACATCTGTTGGTGGCAGTCGACAAGTTCACAAAGTGGATTGAAGCCAAGTCCATCAAGAAGCTCGACGCCCTTACAGCCATCAAGTTTGTCAGGGACATCATCTCCAGATTCGGGGTACCTCACAGCATAATCACTGACAATGGAACAAACTTTGACTCGGACAGATTCAAAAGTTTCTGTACAGGCCAAGGTATCCGAGTGGATTTTGCATCTGTGGAGCATCCCCAAACAAACGGGCAAGCAGAGCGGGCGAATGGACTTATTCTGCAAGGTTTGAAGCCTCGACTCCTGCGAGAAGTGGGACATGCCGCCGGCGCATGGGTCACCGAGCTGCCTTCGGTGCTTTGGGGTCTCCGCACAACCCCAAATAGATCTACAGGGCAATCCCCGTTCTTCCTCGTTTACGGAGCAGAGGCAGTCCTTCCGAGTGACTTGCTTCACAACGCTCCACGAGTTGAACTCTTCTCCGAAGCTGAAGCAGAGCAAGCAAGGCAAGACGGAGTGGATCTTCTAGAGGAGGAGCGTGAGATGGCACTGACTCGCTCAACCATTTATCAACAAGATCTGTGGCGCTTTCACGCGCGACACGTCAGGAGTTGTACATTCCAAGCAGGCGACCTGGTGCTCCGAGTGGATCAGCAGAGACCTCACAAGTTGGCTCCCGCCTGGGAAGGACCCTTCATCATCTCCAAGGTGTTGAACAACGGAGCATATCGACTCTACAACCTCGACAGGGAAACGGACGAGCCGCGAGCATGGAACGGAGATCTCCTGAAGCGCTTCTACACGTGACTATCGACTGAAGCAATGCAAAGAACAAGTATCGTTGAAGTAATACAAAGCAGATTGAGTTTTTGCAGATTCAAAATTCTTCCGCGTTCGAAGACTCCGGTCTCAAAAAAAAACTTAGCTGCGAACCAGAATCGCCTAAGTACAAACTTTCTCCGAGTGTGCACTAAACGTCGCACTCGGGGACTTAGCTGCGATCCAGAATCGCCTAAGTACTAACTTTCTCCGAGTGTGCACTAAACGTCGCACTCGGGGACTTAGCTGCGATCCAGAATCGCCTAAGTACTAACTTTCTCCGAGTGTTCACTAAACGTCGCACTCGGGAACTTAGCTGCGATCCAGAATCGCCTAAGTACTAACTTTCTCCGAGTGTGCACTAAATGTCGCACTCGGGGACTTAGCTGCGATCAAGAATCGCCTAAGTACAAACTTTCTCCGAGTGTGCGCTAAACGTCGCACTCGGGACTTAGCTGCGATCCAGAATCGTCTAAGTACTAACTTTCTCCGAGTGTGCACCAAACGTCGCACTCTGGGACTTAGCTGCGATCCAGAATCGCCTAAGTACTAACTTTCTCCGAGTGTGCACTAAACGTCGCACTCGGGGACTTAGCTGCGATCCAGAATCGCCTAAGTACTAACTTTCTCCGAGTGTGCACGAAACATCTTACTCGGGGACTTAGCTGCGATCCAGAATCGCCTAAGTACTAACTTTCTCCGAGTGTGCACTAAATGTCGCACTCGGGGACTTAGCTGCGATCAAGAATCGCCTAAGTACTAACTTTCTCCGAGTGTGCGCTAAACGTCGCACTCGGGGACTTAGCTGCGATCAAGAATCGCCTAAGTACAAACTTTCTCCGAGTGTGCACTAAAACGTCGCACTCGGGGACTTAGCTGCGATCCAGAATCGCCTAAGTACTAACTTTCTCCGAGTGTGCACTAAACGTCGCACTCGGGGACTTAACTGCGATCCAGAATTGCCTAAGTACTAACTTTCTCCGAGTGTGCACTAAACGTCGCACTCAGTGTGATAGCCCGAGACCGACGATCCAAAAGCTTCCCCTTTTCTTTCCGTTTTCGTCGTGTGCGTATTTTTGGTTGCCGCATCATCATCGCATCATGCGCATCATCTGCATTGCATCGGCATCTCCGTTGCCGCTCGTTTTCAAACTTGCATTCGTTAGTAGTTGTCGGTTCTCGTCGTCGTCCGTTTTGAGTCCGACCGCACGCGCCCGCGGCACCGTCAAACTCTGTTTTTAAAGCGTGCGTAAAACTTTCTCTGATCGGGTCGAGATTTGACGTGCGGTCTTATTTTAATCTAGCTAGGCCGTCTGTCGAATTTCGTCGCGATCGGAGACCGTCTGGTACCCGAACGGTCGACCGTAGCGGCACCGTCTTTGGTTACTCGTCGGACGTCTGTCGGTGTTTTAAAAGTCGATGCCGCGCTGCACCACTTCCCCCTCATCTTAGCCAACGCCACTCTACACACCTAACCCTAACCCGCCTCTCCGATCGGACCACACGAACGCGACCGGAGGGTCGAAAACCCCCCAGATACCCTGCACCCTAGCCTCTTTCCCTATTTAAGCACCCCTCCCTGCCTATTTTGGATGCCCCCCTAATCCTCCTCGGGATCCGCGCCCTAACCCTAACCCTAGCCGCGCCGCCCCACCTCTCTCTCCCCTGCCGGCGGCGCCGGGCCCGCGAGCCCGCGCGCGGCCCGCCCGAGCCCATCCGAGCCGCCGCCGCCCCGGTCTGGCTCCCGAGCCCCAACCGAGCCAAGCTTCCCCCCGTGCTCACGAGCCCGTGGTGGTGAGCCGCCGTCGGGCTGCCCGCCCCGTGACCAGCGCTGCCGTTGGCCGCTCCCGTCGCTGGTGGCCGCCTCCCTGCCGAGCTCCCGTCACCCGAGTCCCGTCGTCTCCAGCCTCCGCCGCCGCCTGACCTTGCCGCGGCCGCCGCAAGCCTCGATGCGACCGGGAATGGATCCGAACCGGTCGGATCTGGTGGGATCCGCCGGTTCCCCCTAGTCCGGCGCCCTCCTTCATCACTCCCTCGCCGGGGATGCTGCCGACAGCCATGGCGCCTCCCTGGTGCGCCGCACGAGAGAAGGAGAGGAGGACGACGGCGCTCCAGCGCCTGGGCCTCCCTCGCGCAGCGCTCGCCAGCACCGCATGGGCCTCTCTCCTCCGACCCGAGGCCCAGCTCCACGGCAGGCCGATCTGGCCCGAGGTGAGTCCTCTGTCCCTTGCCAACTATTCCTCTGTCGGAACCGCATCTAGGCACACATGCGCCCTAGTCCGACTGACAATCGAACCAGTGCCTCATCAAGGAGGTCCCGGGATCGAATCCCAGGGCGGCCTCAATTCTTTTGCGTTGGTTTTATTTTTTTCTCTCTTGACCATAGCACCTTGGGACGATTTCAGCCCTAGGCCACTGCACTATAGTGCAATTCGGCCCATTGTTCTTTTTTTAAACGCCGTGTGATTTTTCTTTCATTTCCACGGACTTTGCATTTCAGGAAATAACCGTAGGTTTAAACGCGCGTATCTTTTATTTCGTAAGTCGGATCGAGGTGATTTTTAATATCGTTTTGGGGTAGCTTCGCGAGTAGAACACGATTATCCAACATGCATATTTGTTTGACGCCGTTTAGGGTGCCTAATGCGTTGTTTTGCGTGCTGTTACAATAGGTTCCGATCCGTAGTTATTTTTCGCGCGTGTCCGGGTTGTTCGTATGACGTAGAATAAATGTCCATGCTCTAGGGAGCTATTTTCCATGTATTTCAGCGCGGTCACTCGTATTTTTGAGTGTAGGGATTGCCCGTTAGATTATTTTTTGTGTCTAGGTCTATGTCTCCCGCATTATTGTGTGGCGTTATTTGGTGTTGCAAACCCCACATATTATATATGTTTCCGGGGTAGAAAAATCTCAGGGATTTTTCTGTGCAATTAGTTTTGGCTTTCGAGTAAGTAAGTTCGCGAGATATATTGCCGTGAAGCCCTTTTGTTTAATTCGTAGGATTTATTCCGAGCCCCGTTCGAATTAGTTGTCAACTAGAGAGTTGATCTTGGATGTTTTGTTTAGTCCCTGGTATTTTTGGTTGCAATAGAAACGCATGTTTAGGTGTTGTTTGACTGCCCTCAAGTTGCTTGAATAGTGCTGTTTTAGAGGAGCTGAAATATTTCTAAGTCTGGAATCTGTTTTATTTTGTTGCTGTCTTGTCTTGCTTGCATCTTGTGATCTGTAGCTCTTTTGAGGTTGGTCCAATGGAGTTAATTGTACCCCTTATGTTTCTCTAGCATGCTGTGAAATTTCATGCCATTTGGAGTCCTGTAGCTATAGGTTTTTCTGCTGTCAATATGCCTTCAGGCTGAAAACTGCACCTTCAGGAGGTGTTATTTTCACTAAGTCTGAAATAGCGTGTGAGATGCCCTTTTAGTGTCTCCTTTTCCTAGTGCTCCTTGTTGCCATACTAGTTGTTGTTAGTTGTTTGTAGTAGTGCTTCTTGCCCTCTTTCATGCCATGTCTTGTTAGCGCATATCGGAGTTGTGTAGCCGAAGTCGTGGGGCGTAGAAGATGCTATGTGGCTGATTTTAGCAGATTATAGTGATTTCTTGTTTTGTTCGTAGTTTGTGAACCGTAGCTCCGTTTTGATCGAGTCCTACATGAAACTTGCTTAGAATCTCATGTAGTTTCATTTTCTCTTGCTATTTGTATGTGATGAAGTGCTCGTAGCCGCCGTTGCACACATTTTGCATTCATGCCATCATATCTTGCGGTGCTTGTATCTTTTGATCCGTAGCTCCGTTGGAGATGTTCTCTACATGTAGGTTGCTTGCCTTGACGCGTAGATTCACGTGAACCTATTTTGTTTTGCTGTTTAACAACTAATTAAAGGTGTTAATTCAGATCTGGACAGAATTGTAAATTAACATGTGAGGTCGTTTTGGAGATGCTATATGTCGTTTCCGGCCTCATTTAAAATGCCTAGATAGGTAGTTTATTTTCTGCTTCACCTCTTGCATGTTTGACAACATTAAAATTGCCGTGTAAATAACCGGGAGTGAACTAAATATTTAACGTGGAGTTTCGTCAATATGCAACTCGTGCATATTGAACTTCACTTAATGTGTAGGTGTGATTGTGTGATTTGTCATGCCGTGACTTGCATGTATCCAGTAGCTCATGCATCATATGTGTTGTGCATCGTGTGGTGAATATCGTGTGTTGATGCTTGTTTCCGGTTTCCCCGTCTCGGTAGAGTTCCGCAAGCGTGCCGGATTGTGAGGACCCGTTCGACTACGTTGGTTCGTCTGCTTCACGGAGTCATTCTTCTTCCAAGCGGGATCTCAGGCAAGATGATCATTTACCCAGATACCATTACTATCATTGCCATGCTAGTTTTACCGCTTCTACCGATTATGCCTCGTTGCCTACCACCTGTTAAAGTCAGCCTCTCAACAATGCCATGTTTACCATCAACCTGTTCGACCTAGCAAACCACTGATTGGCCATGTTACTGCTTGCTTAACCCTGTTGTTAGCGTTGCTAGTTGCAGGTGCAGTTGCCTCCATGTGATTACATGGGTTCCTTGTCATATCACCATATTAATGCTATTTAATTTAATGCACCTATATACCTGGTAAAAGGTGGAAGGCTCGGCCTTTCTAGCCTGGTGTTTTGTTCCACCTTTGCCCCCTTAGTTTCGGCTACCGGTGTTATGTTCCATATATGAGCGCTCCTAACACGATCGGGGTTGTTATGGGGACCCCCTTGATAATTCGTTTTAGATTAAGACTGGTCTGGCAAGGCCCAACTTTGGTACTACATTTGCCTAATCACCTAATAAAATTGCATAGGGACTTTCCGGACCCCGAGGATATTTTAATCAACCCCCGGGCCAGTGCTCCGCATGAGTGTTGGTCCACCCACCTAGCAGTCGGCGGTGCCACCACGGGGCAACTCGAGGTTTGGCTACCGTCCACTTTGCATAGACGGTGTGTCCTGAGAACGAGATACGCGGCTCCTATCGGGTTCGTCGACACACCGGGTGGCCTTGCTGGATTAGTTTTACCTTTGACGAGATATCTTGTGCATCGGGATTCCGGTGATGCTTTGGGTAATCTCAGAGTTGAGGTTTTCCACTAGGGAATCCGACGAGATCGTGAGCTTCGTGATTGAGGATTTCTATGCGGCTTGTGGTAATTTGTGATGGACTAGTTGGAGCACCCCTGCAGGGTTAAATCTTTCGGAAAGTCGTGCCCGCGGTTATGTGGCAACGTGGAAGCCTTGTTTAACACTGGTTCTAGATAACTTGAAGTTAACTTAATTAAAAAAAACATGCCAACTGTGTGCGTAACCGTGACTGTCTCTTTCGTGAGTTCCTTCTCCGATCGAGGACACGGTGGGGTTATGTCTGACGTAGGTAGGTGTTCAGGATCATTCATTTGATCATATGTAGTGACGTACGTCCGTTATGCGTAGATCTCCCCCCTCTTATTTCCTGGACTCGTAAGTTAGCCACCAAATATATGCTTAGTCACTGCTGCAACCTCACCACTTAACCACGCCTCACCCACTAAGCTTTGCTAGTCTTGATACCTTTGGAAATGAGATTGCTGAGTCCCCTGTGGCTCACAGATTACCACAACACCAGTTGCAGGTACAGGTAAAGGTCACTTGACGCGAGCGCGTTGATTTTTCATTTGGAGTTGCTTCTTCTTCTTCTTCTTCATCGAACTAGGATGGGCTCCAGGCCGGCAGCCTGGGATAGCAAGGATGGACGTCGTTCTTCTTTTGTCGTTTGTTTCCGTCCGTAGTCGGACCCTGCTCTTACTCTTGATGACTATGTAATGTACTGATGTGACTCTGATGTAGCTTGTGGCGAGTGTAAGCCAATTCTATATATCTCTTCTTTTCAGTACATGTACTTGTAACGATATCCATTCTTGCGACACGACGAGATGTGCTTCTATCCCTGACGAGGCCCTCGTGCCAAATTGAGGATAGGGTCGCATCTTGGGCGTGACACTCAGGGACTTAGCTGCGATCCAGAATCGCCTAAGTACTAACTTTCTCCGAGTGTGCACTAAACGTCGCACTCGGGGACTTAGCTGTGATCCAGAATCGCCTAAGTACTAACTTTCTCCGAGTGTGCACTAAACGTCGCACTCGGGGACTTAGCTGCGATCCAGAATCGCCTAAGTACTAACTTTCTCTGAGTGTACACCAAACGTCGCACTCGGGGACTTAGCTGCGATCAAGAATCGCCTAAGTACAAACTTTCTCCGAGTGTGCACTAAAACGTCGCACTCGGGGACTTAGCTGCGATCAAGAATCGCCTAAGTACAAACTTTCTCCGAGTGTGCACTAAAACGTCGCACTCGGGGACTTAGCTGCGGTAAAGAATCGCCTAAGTACAAACTTTCTCCGAGTGTGCGCTAAACGTCGCACTCGGGGACTTAGCTGCGATCCAAGATCGCCTAAGTACTAACTTTCTCTGAGTGTGCACTAAACGTCGTACTCGGGGACTTGTCTGCGACCAAGAATCGGTAAGTAGAAAGCTTCCTTCGAGTGTATCTTACAAATCCACTCGGAGGCTTAGCAGACCCTCATTGAGGCTCATGTAGATGTCAAGACAACTGACAATTACATGAGTAGCATGAACCTCATTGAGGCTCATGTAGATGTCAAGACAACTGACAGTTACATGAGTAGCAGAACTTCATTGAGGCTCATGTAGATGTCAAGACAACTGTCAATTACATGAGTAACAACTCGCTCCGAGTACGACCTTACAGTCGCACTCGAAAACTTAGCCGCGATCACGAATCGCCTAAGTACACAATTGCCTTCGAGTGTATCCTACAGATCCACTCAGAGACTCAGCAGACCCTCAGTGAGGCTCATGCAGATGTCAAGACAACTGACAATTACATGCTCTGCATGTTTGCCATTGGCTTCACAAAGAAACGCCAAACAAAAACCACGAGCCAAAATCGTGTCAACAATTCTTTGGCAAAGGAAGAGCAAAAGATTCGATTCAAATTCAAAGTTCGTCTAAAGATAGTTGGTTCGGTGTTGATCAAGCTTATCCACACCGAACCACGAATGTGACAGCCAACAGAAGTGGCCAAAGTTTGATACAACTACCACTCGGCATACCGAGGTAAAGTTTTTTCACGCGTCGTCAGGACTGGCACTGGGACTGACAGGCTCCACGAAAGTGTCGAGGCCGATCCCGTCTGCGATGCAAGTGGCGCTCTCAAGGAAGGTCTCTATGAAGTCTTCGAATCGAAGCTTCTTCGTGTTGGTGACCTGCAGCGCTTTCAGCTTCTCTTCCCGAGCCTCCTTGCAGTGCACTCGGACCAGCGACAGCGCCACGTCCGCACCACAGCGAGCAGCAGACTTCTTCCACGCCTGCACTCGATTCGGGACGTCCTCCAGCCGAGTCATCAACCCTTCCATCTCTTGCCGGGACTCGTCTTCGGGCCACAACTCCTTGTCGATTCGGCCGACGACCTCTCTGAGTCGACCGATGAAAGGTCCCACTTTACCCAGGCGAATGTGCGCTCGGAGCATGTCTCGATTGGCGTCGTCGCCGAGTGGAACGCTCGGAATAACCGACCGCTCAACGTAAGCTGCTTCAGCCTCAGCGTCCATATAAAAATTTGCAAAGAAAAGACGAGCAGAAAGTAAGCGCAGAATGAAATACACAGTCAACAAGCACTCGGAAAAACAGAACTTACCACCGAGAAGCGCAATCATCTTCCTTGCCCAGTCACTGACGTACTTCTCCTGTGCTATGCACCGCATGTTCATCACCTTCATCTGTCCCATCAGCTCGGTTCTTCGTTTCCCCATTTTCTCCATTTCGGCCACCAATGCCTTGTTTGCCTCACGGGACTCCTCCAAGGACTTCTCTCGTTCAGCCAGAGCGCCCTTCACACCAGCCAAGTCATGCACTACTGCCTCCAGTTCCGCAGCAAGCTAAATCTTTTCAGCCTTCAGAGTGTTGTACGCTGATCCCATCTCGCAAGTCTTCTGCAAATCAGCGCGAAGAGAAGATCAGACAAATTCAACAAGGAAAACAATAAAAACTCCAAGTTCTTCAGACCCCTGCCCACGCAAGCAGTCGACGACGGTCTCGGGGACTACACCCAGTGGGTTCACTAAGAGTGACCCCACTGGCATGAAGCTCAAACAGGTCCGCCCTATTGAGATACATAACAAAAACAAGCTTATGAGGCTACTACTACCCGACCTGAGTAAAATTACTCTCGGGGACTAATCCAGTAGGTGCACTCGGAGTGCCCCCAGCGGTAACATTCGAACAGATTAGTTTTGATCTGATCAACTTAAAGAAAATATATATAAAGACAACTGCCGGCGCAAGCACTCGACAGAAGTCTCGGGGACTACACCCACTGGGTTCACTAAGAGTGAACCCACTGCAAAATAATCATCCTGTATCCGAGTATATTGCTTAAACACCCACTGGGTTACAAGGGGAAAGCAAATACTTACTAGCCCACTTACTCGGATATCGTCCCGGAGTTCCAAGCTTCGCTTGTACACAGACGTGATGGAGTCGTACGCTCTCTTGGCATCACCCGCCATCAACTCCGCGTGCACCATGGCCTCCTTGGCAGCTCCCACCTGATCTTCCGGAAGGCGCTGGGCGTCGAACTGGACGGTCGACGGACTGGCACCACAAGAGACTCCTTGGGCATCCCAAGTCCTACTCCAATCGGTTCAGCAGCGATGAGCGCCGTTTCAGTCAACGGCATCGTCTCGGTTGGCGGCGCGTCCATGGCGGGAGTAGTAACAGACGAAACAGCCTCAAGGACAGGCGCCGCAACTTGCTCGGACCTCTTCTGGTCGTCCTCCTCCACATGAATCACCTCTGAAGGAAGCCCGACCAAACGACGTGAGACCACAGGAAAAAGGGCAAGACCAAAGACAGAATTAGTGAAACAATAATGTAAGCTCTCCGAGTCGCCACGACGTACCTTGCTGGGACGTGGCAACGTTGTCCGTATCCATGGGATCGTCTTCCTGGCGTGGCAGAGAAGTGGCGGAGGTGGCAGCTCTGTCGAGTAAAATTCACTCGACCAATAAGCATGAGTTCAATCAAATACTGGAAGAAGATAGAAGAACAATACACTTACGCTGAGGCGACGGGAACGACGATCCTCATCCGCGGCAAAGCCTTCTGAGGCTTGGATCCACTCGGTTTGGCCACCTTAGAGGGCTGGCCCGCGGGCTCAGCAGCAGAGTCCCTGGTCCTCTTTGTGCTCCGAGCACTCGGAACCACGGGAGTAGCTGGCAAGGCACTCGGAACCTCAGGAGGAGCTGGCAGGGCACTCGAGGCCGCTGGAGGAGCCGACGGAGCCACGGGTTCGTGACGGCGTTTAGTTCGAGGCTCTGGTGGTGGGGGTGGCGAGTTCTATTCCTCATCTTCCCCCTCTTCTTCTTCGGACTCCTCCTCCGTCTCCCCACTGTCGGAGATGTACTCGACGCTCTCCACGCTACCCTCCTGGCTGCCTTCCTCTTCCTCAGCCGGATTCCCGTTCGAGACAGGAGAAAACCAGTTGGTCCATGCCTGCACGAGATACAGTCGACAACATCAGACGTCAGACAGTGATACAAGAAAAAGCGATAAATCTAAGACAATTGTGTGCACTCGACAAGTTATACTCACCTCATTCGGAGGAGGGTTGTCCGCGCGGAAGGGCTTCACTCGCCGGGCTCCTCTGGGGTTATCGCAGGCGCCTGTGATGTTGCGGACCCACGACGTCACAAGCTCCCCGGTCACGCACTCGGGGTTAGTCTGAGTGGAGTCCTCAGGCCCCGTGTAGTGCCACATGGCGTGGTGTCGAGCTTGCAAAGGCTGGATACGCCGACCCAGAAAAATCTCCAGCAAATCTATGCCAGTGACTCCCTTTCGGACGACCTCTACCAGCGCATCGACCAGAGGCTAGATCTGGATCTTCTCCATCTTCGTGAGCGCAAGCTGCCTAGGCGGAGCTGGTCGGTCTAGGCTAAAAGGTGGCAGTCCAGTTGCGGCATTCGGGCAAGCAACGTCCTGGCAGTAGAACCAAGTCGACTGCCAGTTCCTAACGGATTCGGACAACTGAAGAGCGGGATAGCTACTTTTACTTTTATTTTGGAAGCCTAAGCCTCCGCAGAGCTGGAGGAGGTGAGTTTTGTCATCCGACTGGCTAAGTCTTTTGATGGTTTGATATCTAGCAGAGAAGATGTGCTTAAAGAGCCCCCAATGGGGAGGACAGCCGATAAAACACTCGCACAGCACGACGAAGGCAGAGAGATGAGCTATTGCGTTGGGAGGAAAATGGTGGAGCTGCGCCCCGAAGTGGTTCATTATACCTCTGAAGAAGGGATGAGGAGGCAGAGAGAAGCCTCGGTACACGTGACTGAGCAGCAAGACGCGCTCCCCTTCCGGGGCGCCGGCTCCGTCTCTCCCTCCGCCGGCAGCCTCCACGTCTTGGGCTCGATCATGCCTTGCTCCACCAGCTCCAGCATGTCCTCCTTCGTCATCGTGGAGGGGACGAAATCACCCTGGATCCAACCCGCCTGCAGTGCTCGCTGCCGCTGCTGAGCAAGAGCCGCCTTCTTCTTCTTCTTCCGCGCCTCGAGCTTGCTCGTCTGCCCCTTCGTCATGGTGGAGGCTGCAGATCCGCGGGGGAGGAGGGGAAGGAAGGAGCTTGGGATGCGCAGGAGGTCATGAGAGAAGCGGGGCAAGTGCGAGCTATCAGGCGAGTGCAACGAAAAACCCTCGCTGTAGAGGTTTAAATAAGGTTCCGACTGGGTCACTAGCAGGTGGCCCCGAAATCTTATCCCCCGACCAGTTGCTGCGATATTAGTGGAGGAGATGAAGGCGCGGAAATTGAGGCGGCAGGTACTACTCGATTACAATGTCGTCATCCCCGCTGAGCGCGCGGCAACCGAAATTTGAGGATCCCAGAAAATCCGCCGGTGTCAGTTGACTGGTCACGTCAAAAGATTCCACGGAAGCACTCGGTCCCTGACGGTTTGTCTCACAAATACATCCACTCGGATCACTGGTCAAGAGGATAAAATGAATCGAGGCAAACAACGCCAAAGTCGCATCCATACCAGTCGGATCCGTATTCCAAGCATCGCTTCGTCGTTCCAACCCCAATCCATTCGGGGACTAATGATGGGGTTATAGTCCTAGGGTAGGGTCATAGGCCTACCCTATGGGTCCTACCCGAGGACTACCCTTCATAAGGGATAAGGCCCTTAGTCAGTTCCGACTAAATTAAGGACTTCCCATCATCCAGTCGGTGACGATTCCTCCATCATCCAGTCGGAGATGAGCATTCGGAGCGTATCAAACTTACCGACTGGATTCCACTCTGTACATCGTAACCCCCCTGGAGGGCAACGGTCATACGTTTCCATGTACCTTTATTAGCATTTAAGACATACGTTACCTGTAACGTATGCAGTTATTCGCCACTACTCCACCCCTGTGCACCGAACCGTTGTGAAGGGTAGCGCACTCTATATAAGCCGCCCTTCCCCACTGGCGCAAGGGTTAGCAATTCACTGTAATCCATATTCCACTCGACAACAAGCTCCCAAGAGAACTGAGACGTAGGGCTTTTACCTCCACCGTAGAGGGGCCTGAACTCATACAACCTCACCCTAGCTAAGGCTCTGCCCATCCTTTCGTACCCTACACATCTACTGTCAGACTTATACCCACGACACTGGTGGTGCTCCTTCGTGGGTTGTAGCGGTTTTATCCCTATTTTTCCATAATTAAACGAACAATTATCTTCTTCTTTATAAATAAGATGAGGTAAAGATTTTGCATCCGTTTTGAAAAGAAAATGTATCACCAATGGGCCATGTTTCATAGGGCACAAGTTCGACTCTAGCTTCTGTGAGACTCGATGCTAGCAAGAATAGATGATCGATTCTGGGAAGATATTAAAACTAAACATTTCGGAAAGATTTGTATATCAGGTAGATGGTCTCATTAATACAAATTACAAATTATATTTCTTGTTATGATGGCATACCAGAGTTATCCGCAAGGGTCCTCTGGAACGTCATCAAGCACACCACCCTGCTCAACACGCCCGACCAGCTCTTCTGGAAGTGGACTACGAATGGCTCTTACTCCGCCAAGTCCTTCTACAAGATCACCTTCCAAGGATCCATCCCCAGCGCCTCTTGGAAGCTCATCTGGAAGAGTTGGGCTCCACCCCGAGTACGGTTCTTCCACTGGCTCGCCGACCAGGATCGATGCTGGACCTCCGACCGCCTAGCACGCCGCGGGCTACAGCACCACGACCCCTGCATCTTGTGCTGCCAGGACCTTGAGACTATGGATCACTTGCTGCTCCGCTGCCCCTTCTCCAGGCAGGTCTGGCAAAGCATCATCGCCTGGCTCCGCTTGCCCTGCGCCGCCCCCAGCAATGAGACTTCCCTTCTCGCCTGGTGGCACCGCGCCAAGCGGAGCATGCCGCACCCCATGCGCAAAGGCTTCGCCTCCGTGACCCTGCTGACCCCGTGGATGATATGGAAACACCGTAACAACTGTGTGTTCGAGGGCACACAACCCTCGTTGAACAACCTGATCGTGAAGATCAAGGAAGAGGCGTCTCTCTGGACCAAGGCAGGAGCGGCCGGTCTCCGTATCATCTACCCACAGACCTGGGATATACACTAGTCGTAGGCTTTTCTATTCCCAGCATTGCCCCTCCTAGGAGGATTGTAATATAAACTCTTCCTTTTCAATACAAAGAAACGCACGTATCTCAGTGCGTTTCTCTTGAAAAAAAAAAGTTATCCGCAAGGGTCATACCCTGATTGTCATTTGAGATAGATTACTTATTACCTAGGCATAACATCTTCAGTGCAAGTTGAAAGTTCAGTATGAAGCAAAGCAAGAGAATGGTAGAAGTATTAGGAAAAAGAACATCACTACATGCACAATATGAATATGTGGGTGTTTCCTACGTCTATTTAACAAACTCAACAAAGATGATACTATAAAGTGCTACTAACATAAACATGGACAAGCCAATCGAAACGTGACTAATTGAAAATATGGTAAAAAGAAAACCTCAACTCTAGTGGTATGTGACTCATATATAGATCAAATCCAATTTTCCATGCGTAAATTATTTCTATGGTTTTCTTACTGAAACAAATCTCATAGATTTTTAGTTTTTTACCACCAAATCATTTTTCTTATTTACTTAACCCTGTAACTTACTGCTGACACTAATAGCGAAAAAAATTCAAATATGGCACACATGCAGCATGCCAAGTTCCGTGGATAGAGAAAAGTTCTATCCAACAAAAGTGGAGTGTGTCGAATCAGGAATCTATGTTTAATAAACAATGAAATTATTGCTTACTAGAGGTGGAGATGTCAAAGGCTAGTGATTGTTGAATCCCTGCTCCAACTACGTCTACTTTTAAAATTCTACAAAAAAACACAAAGCTCAGACAGTAGGTTTTGCCGCGTTATGTGTCATAAATTAACTTCAGCCATGCAAATATGTAACCCTCCAAGACATCTCAATGTCCTGTCAAAAAAAGACATCTCAATTCGAATGGCCGTTGCACTGAGCCTGGATAGCTAAGGTGTGGACTTGCTTGGGTCCGACGGGTACATACAGCAAAAGTACGAAAGAATACAAACAATTGACGTCACATGATTGCACCGTTGAATGTAGGCTGAAAGCTTCTCAAGCGGGTGCATGCCGATTAAAATAACGATTGCTTACCTCCTCGCGTATCCTAGCTTCAATGCTTGAACAACTTTCAGTTTCCTATGCAGCCAGATGCTAATGAACAGGGACAGTTGTTTGGTGTGTACCATCAAGAACGGAGATGCTCCTGCCTGTTGATAAAAAAAAGTGTAGATGTTTACAGGAGCAGTACATGACCTCTCCTATGTAATTGCTCTAATTTGCCTACCGGGACATGTACGTATGATTTTCCATGTAATTTGCTAAAAGGCCGGAACTATCTGGTACTGTTAGATAAAACGAGATTAACGAGACACGAGAGACACAGATTTTTACGTGAAAATACTTGCGGGAGAAAACCACGGACGCACGAAGACGCAATCACTATGAGGATGGAGTATTACAAGCACGAGACGACATGCCGTCTTTAGGTGCGACTACGTGGAGTATATATGAGGGGCAATACATGAGAGTCCTTGGAGGACAAGTAAACGAGTTGTATTCGTACGCGTCGGTACCAACACAAAGGCCCACACCGTTTGTACTACATCTAGTCCAATACGGTAGAATTTGGATCACAATTTAACAATGTCCACCTTGAGCCAAATTCCCTCCAGTAGTCGAAGAAAGTAAATAACTCCATCTAAATCAGCATAAACACCTTGTGCGTCAAAGTCCATAGGACTAGTGAGAAATACCAACTAAGCCTGAGCAAAGCTCAAACTTATTGGTAGGAACTAGCTTTGTCATCATATCAGCTGGATTATCATGAGTACTTATCTTGCATACCTTCAAATCACCTTTAGCAACAACATCTCGAACATAGTGAAATTTGACATCAATGTGTTTTGTTCTCTCATGAAACATTGGATTCTTTGTAAGATATATAGCACTTTGACTCTCAGAAAATATGGTAGGGCAAGATGAGTCTCCACAAAGCTCAGTGTATAAACCTCTCAACCAGATAGCTTCTTTGCATGCCTCAGAAACAGCCATATACTCGGCATCAGTAGTTGAACAAGCCACAATAGACTGCAAAGTTGCTCTCCAACTCACAGCACAACCACCAATGGTGAAAACATAACCCGTGAGCGATCTTCTCTTATCCAAATCACCAGCAAAATCAGAATCAACAAACCAACAAGTCCATCTCCAGTTTTCCCAAACTGTAAATAAGCATTAGAAGTACCTCGCAGGTATCTGAAAATCCACTAAACTGCATTCCAATGCTCTTTTCCAGGATTAGCCATGTATCTACTAACAACACTCAGTGCATAAGATAAATCTGGACGAGAACAAACCATGGCATACATAAGTGAACCAACTGCACTTGAATAGGGAACTCTATACATGTACTCAATATCTGCATCTGACTCAGGACATAAGGTTGATGATAATTTGAAGTGTGCAGCTAACAGAGTACTTACTGGCTTGGCATTATGCATATTAAAACGACGAAGAACTTTATCAATATATCCCTTCAGACTGAGATATAATTTTCCAGATGGTCTATCTCTGGATATTTCCATGCCAAGTATTTTCTTTGCTGCACCCAAATCCTTCACCTCAAATTCATTACTCAATTGCTTCTTTAGTTCATCAATCTCTAACATGCTCTTTGCAGCAATTAACATATCATCAACATAAAGGAGCAAATAAATAGCTGAACCATTGACAATTTTCAAATAAACAGAGCTATCATAATTAGACCGATTGAAACCTTGAGAGAGCATAAAGGTGTCAAATCTCTTGTACCGCTGTCGAGGGGATTGCTTCAATGCATAAAAAGATTTCTTTAACTTATATACAAGCTTTTCTTTTCCAGGAATAACAAAACCTTTAGGTTGTTTCATATAAATATCCTCTTCTAATTCTCCATGTAAGAATGCAGTTTTAACATCCAATTGTTCAAGCTCAAAATCATTCATGACAACAATATTAAGTAAAGTGTGAATAGAGCTATGCTTCACAACAGAAGAAAAGACTTCCTTGTAGTCAATACCTGGAATTTGGCTATAACCTTTAGCAACCAACCATGCTTTATATCTTGCCTCATCATTAGGAGAAACACCTTCCTTTATTTTGAAAACCTACTTGCAACGAATAGGTTTCTTCTCTCTAGGTAATCTTACCAAATCCCAAGTGCCATTCTTTTCAAGTGATTCCATCTCATCATGCATAGCAGTCATCCACTTATTACTATCACCAGAAATAATAGCTTCGGAATATGAAGAAGGCTCAGCATTACCTTCAATTTCTTCTGCAACAGATAAAGCAAAAGAAACAATATTGCACTCCTTAATTAACCTTTCAGGTGCATTAATACCCCGCCTAACTCTGTCACGTGCGAGATTCCAACCGGGTGGAACAATAGGCTGATTTGGAGTGACATGTTCATCATCAAAGACGGGATCGTCATGTGCATCAACATTTTCCTTATCAGAAGTATCACCTGAATAAATAACATGCTCCACCTGAACAGTAGGTTGCTGAACAGTAGACTGTTGTTCACTCTCAAGAGGAACATTAGTAGATGGAACATCATGTAACATAGCAGATTCATTCAAGATAACGTTCCTGCTAATAACAATCTTTTGTGTTTTAGGATTCCACAGTTTAAAACCTTTAACACCAGATTTATAACCAAGAAAGATGCACTTAACAGCCCTAGGCTCCAACTTTCCATTATCAACATGAGCATAAGCAGTGCAACCAAAAACTCTCAACTGTGAATAATTAGCAGGTGAACCAGACCATACCTCAATTGGAGTTTTCTTATTAAGAGGAATATATGGTGAACGATTGATGAGATAACAAGCAGTGGAAGCGGCCTCAGCCCAAAAACGCCTATGCAAACCTGCATTGGACAACATGCAACGGGCTCTGGAGATAATGGTCCTGTTCATATGCTCAGCAACACCGTTTTGTTGAGGAGTATAAGGAACGGTGTGGTGTCTGACAATGCCTTCAGACTTGCAATAATTCCCAAATTGCTTAGAATAGAATTCCATACCATTATCAGTGCGAAGTATTTTTACCTTCTGTTCAGTTTGTCTCTCAATCATAATCTTCCACTCCTTAAAAGCTGAGAAAGCTTGCCATTTATGCTTCAAGAAATAAGGCCAAACCTTTCTCGAATAATCATCAATAATAGTCAACATGTAACTAGCACCACCTAGTGACTTTCTGCGAGATGGTCCCCATAAATCAGAATGCACATAATCAAGAATACCTTCAGTTGTATGAGTCAAAGTGTTGAACTTCACCCTCTTGTGCTTGCCGAAGATACAATTCTCACAAAATTTCAATTTACTAGTTTGATATCCTTTAAGAAGACCTCTCTTATTTAACTCTGCCAAACCAAGTTCACTCATATGTCCAAGACGCATATGCCAAAGGTTAGAAGCATCACAATCAGAATTCTTTGAAATAACCGGAGTAGCGTTACCTGAAACGGTAGAACTTCGAAGGTAATAAAGACCATTGGTCGAACTTAAGTCACCTTTCATCACTATGAGAGAACCTTTGGTGACCTTCAAAACGCTATCTCCACCTGAATACTTGTACCCCTTTGCATCAAGGGCACTCACAGAGATAAGATTTCTCTTCATCTTCGGAATATACCGAACATCTGTCAAAGTTCTGATTGTGCCATCAAACATCTTGATTCGAATGGAACCTATGCCTTCAATCTTGCATGGTGAATTATCAAAACCCAAAACGGAACCAACAACAGTGGTAGAATCAAAAGTAGTAAACCAATCTCTATGCGGGCACATATGAAAAGTACACGCAGTGTCAAGTACCCACTCATCATTGGTCTCAGCACATCCAACAATAACAACAAGAGCATCATCGGAACTTTCATCACGAGAAACATTAGCATAATTTTCACCTTGTTTGTTACCTTTCGGTTTATATGTGCCGTTCCTCTTTTTCTTGTTCTGCAACTTGAAACATTTTGAGATGTCATGCCCGTCTCTCTTGCAATACCTGCAAGACTGCTTCTTGTCTCTGGATTGCGACCGACCCCTTTGGCCGTTCTTACCTTTGCCACAGTTTCCATTATGTGAGTTTTTCTCCTTTGTCCTGCCATGAACAGATAATCCCCCGGCTTGGGATGAACTTGAACCATCATGAGGCACCATTAATTTCATCTTCTCCTTAGAGTTCAAAGCTTCATAAACTTCATTAAGCGTGAGAGTGTCACGACTGTATAATATGGTGTCTCGAAAATTGGTATAAGAACTTGGCAGCGAACAAAGTAACATTAAAGCAGTATCTTCCTCGTCATATTTAACCTTCATTGCAGCTAGATCAGATATGATCTCTTTAAATTCTGAAATATGATTCAAAACATTACCTCCCTCGGGTAACCTGTGCATGAATAATTTTTACTTCAAATGCATCTTGTTGGTGAGATCTTTTGTCATGCAAATCCCTTCGAGCTTTAGCCATAGAGCGACGACAGTTTTCTCGCTCAGTACTTCCTGCAAAATATTATTATGCAAATGGAGTTGAATTTGTGACAAAGCCTTACGATCCCTTCTTTTCTCATCAGCAGTTCAGTCCTCAATTCTATTCTTTCTAAAATTATCCAGTGCATCGTCATAGTCAGCCTGCGCCAACAACGTCCGCATCTTAACTTGTCATAGGGTAAACCTTGTGTCACGGTCCAGCAGCGGAAGATCGTACTTCATGGATGCCATGAGTAGATAAAACTGTGTACACAAAGTAGTGCAAGCCGGTAGAAAATTCTTCAAGAATTAATTTGCGGATCAAACGGAATAAGATTAATAGCACCTGGTAGCTCTTCGGGTAGACATAGCAATTGGAGAAAGAAAAAAAAACAAATCTGAACTAGTAGATCAGATTAGTCTTCACGTGATTTGAGTTGGATTGTTTCCACGCCGGAATCCTGTCGCGACTTGCAACCTTCACGTGTTGATGGATTGCAGCAGCAGCAAGGTAGTAGCACGTAGCGTACTACTCGAGCCTGGTGGCTTCACTTGGAGGAGCAGCGGCGACTTGCATTTGACGGCTCGATGGGGTACGAGGAACACAGGAACAGTGGTCGGCTTCGTGGCGATTTGTAAGCGTGTAGTCCCGAGGAAAAAACGCCGGCCGAAGCTGCCGCTGTACAAAGCCGAATTTCTGTCCAACTCGGCTACTTAATCGATCCGGCTTCGGATGGGGTGACGCGGCGGCCGCGCAACCGACGCAACCCTAATCTTTCGTCTGTGTAATTTCGTATATACGAAACCTCAGTTCTGATATCACTTGTTAGATAAAAGGAGATCAACGAGACATGAAAGACACAGATTTTTATATGGAAACCCTTGCGGAAGAAAATCACTGACGCACAAAGGCGCAGTCATTATGAGGATGAAGTATTACAAGCACGAGACGACATGCCGTCTTTAGATGCGACTACATGAAGTATATATGAGGGACAATACATGAGGGTCCTTGAAAGATAAGTAAACGAGTTGTATTCATACGTGTCGATACCAACGCAAAGGCGAAACCATTTATACTACGTCTAGTCTAATACGATAGAATTTGGATCATAGTTTAACAGGTACCATGACGCGCCGCTTGCTTGGCCATGCTGCCGGCCGTGAGCACATGTTGTGTGATCATAACCACCTTGTATTGTCCAGTCATAGTTGCACTCGGCATCAACTTCTCCATCACCCGATGCTTGGCTCATGTGGTGTTCTTGTTTGCCGTACGGGCTCATGTGGTATTCTTGTTTGCCATAGCAGCAGACTGTCTTTTCCAAATGATTGCTCTTCTTTGCGTAGCTGGACATGTACACTAGTAGAAAAAGGTCTTCCGGCCGAAGCCGAAAAGACCACTAGCCCGGGTTCAAACGAAAACTGGGACCGGATGTCGAAGCTGAAAAGACCATTAGCCCCGGTTTAAACGAAAACCAGGACCAAAGCAAAATTCGGGAATAAAGATCTAGCGACTGTCACGTGGCGCGTCGCGGAGCATTAGTTTCGGTTTGTGGCAAAAACCAGAACTAAAGGGTAGGCTATTAGTCCCGATTTTAGACAAAAATCGGGACTAAAGTACTGCCTAAATATACCCTCGCCCTTGCCACCCTCTCCTGTGTTTTTTGGCTGTTGAGGTGTGCATGCCATGCTCTTGCCATCCTTCTAGTTCATGCACATGAGGTGTTTGATGAAATGTCTGAGCCACACTACTTAAGTTTTTTCCTCTCCAAGCTCGACCTCCAAACTCCATTTTCCTCAATATTTTTCTAGTTTTGGCCGTGCACCAACTACACAAGTGTCCCGTCCCCGTCCTCACCTTTGTCAATCGCCCACGCCGATCTCGTCGCGAGCACCACCGTGGTGAGCCTCTTGTTCTTGTCTTCTTTTTAAAATAAAAAAAATTCTTACTTGTATGATTTAGATACATACTTGTATAAATTACTTACTTTTATTATTTTTGTTATTATATAGTGCGATGGTTTTGGTATCCGCCTTCGTCGACCCTCGTCCTGTCTATGATTCGGATGTGGTATATATTATCTTTTATAACTATTTGTTTTATTTAGTGTTTATGACAATTATGTCGACTAACGTGACATATATTTTTTAATCTAGGAGGTATGTGAACCGGAAATTCCAACCCACATAGAAATTCTTGTCGGGAAGTTAAATTTGGTTGAAAAAGAAAACAAATACTTGAAGGAAAAATTGAAAATAATTAAGGAGAAGAATATGGAACTGGAGTTGCATGTCGCCGATGTCATCTATGATCGCAAGATGAAGATCGATGCGATGCGGTTGAAGATGGATGCAAGGCGCTTGAAGATGGATGAAATGCGTTTGAAGATTAGGAATATTAGAAAATATGCCATTGATAAAGAGGCTTGGTATCATTATGCTGTTGGGTCAATTGTTACCTTAGTTGCGATTTTGATCATATTTGTTGTTGCATTTAAATGTTTTACATAGTTGTATGTTGTTTTATGAGAGAACTTTATGTATTTATTTTTTGCAATAATAACATTTGATCACTACTGTGCTTTGGTTTTAATATGATGATGAACTTGTATTAATTTGGTCATATGTTCTGCAATGGTTTTTTGATATACTTAATTTCATAATAGAGATGAACCGACAATGGATGTACGGTTACAGACGCACTTCGGAGTACATTACGAACCGGGACTAATGCCCGAGTCACACTTAAGTTCACACAAAATGGTATCGTCGACCGATGTTAGCAACCTTATCCTTTTCATCTGTAATTGATACAAAAATATTGCATGTGTCAATGCACGGTGGTCATTTCACTATTCATGTATGATGCGAGATCGATGCACGGAAGCGATGGATGTACGACAAACGACGCGGTTCCGGATTTATTGCAGGCCTGCATAAATTTATCGATGTGGCTGAGGCAAACAAAGTGGATAATTTTATGCCTTGTCCATGTGTTGGTTGTCCAAACGTGAAGGAGTACTCTAGCTTGAAATACATTCATCTTCACTTGCTTCAGAGAGGTTTCATGCCCACAATATTATTGTTGGACCATGCACGGAGAAATAGGGGTTAGGATGGAAGACAATGAAGAAGAAGAAGATTATGACAACTATCCTATGTTCATTGAAGAATGCGGTGATACTACAATGGAAAACAATGAAGAAGAAGGAGGTGAAGAACTACCGGCATCAGATGAGCCCGCTGATGGTCTTGGTCGGGTCATTTCTGATGCAAAGAGAGAATGCAATACAAAAAAGGAGAAGCTGAAATTGGAGGCCATGCTAAAGGATCATAAAAAGTTGTTGCACCCAAATTGCAAAGATGGCAGCACAAAGCTCGGTACGACACTGGAACTGTTGAAATGGAAGGCAGAAACTGGTTTATCTAACAAGGGATTTGAGAAGTTACTGAAAATATTAAAGGCAAAGCTTCCAAAGGATAACGAATTGCCCGAGACTACGTACGAAGCAAAGAAGGCTATCTGCCCTCTTGGATTAGATGTGCAGAAAATACATGCATGCATTAATGACTGCATCCTGCACCGCGGTGAAAAGTACGAGAATATGGATAAATGCCCGGTATGCACTACATGTCGGTACAAGATCAGACAGGATGACCCTGGTGATGTTGAGGGCGATGACGAGTGTTGGGTAACGTAGCATAAATTCAAAAAATTTCTTACGCATATTCAGATCTTCCTATAGAGAGACCAGCAACGAGAGAGGGGTAAGAGCATCTTCATACCTTTGAAGATCGCTAAGCAGAAGCGTTGCTAGAACGCGGTTGATGGAGTCGTACTCGCAGCGATTCTGATCTAGTGCCGAACTACGGCACCTCCGCGTTCAACACACGTGCAGCCCGGTGACGTCTCCCGCACCTTGATCCAGCAAGGAGGAGGGAGAGGTTGGGGAAGAACTCTAGCAGCACGACGGCGTGGTGTCGATGGAGAGACGAGGTCTCCCGGCAGGGCTTCGCCAAGCACCGGCAGAGAGGAGGAGGAAGAAGGGCACGGCTGCGCCGAGGGAGAGGCAAAAGTCTGATTCTCAATGGCCAAAAGTGCCCACTATATATAGGGGGAGGGGAGAGGGGGTGCCACCCCTAGGGTTCCCACCCTAGGGGGTGCGGCAGCCCCCCCCCCAGATGGGAGTGCGGCGGCCACAGGGGGGAGGAGGGGTTGACGCACCACCTGGTGGGCCTTAGGCCCACCTGGCTTAGGGTTTGCCCCCCCTTTTCTCTCCCCTGCGCATTGGGCTGAGTGGGGAGGCGCACCAGCCCACCTAGGGGCTGGTTCCCACCCCCACTTAGCCCACCTTACCTCCCGGGGTCGTTGCCCCCCTTCGGTGGTCCCCCGGGGCCACCTCCGGTGGTCCCGGTGGTCCCGGTACGTTATCGGTGATGCCCGAAACACTTCCGGTATCCGAAACCATCCGTCCTATATATCAATATTTACCTCCAGACCATTCCGGAGCTCCTCGTGACATCCGGGATCTCATCCGGGACTCCGAACAACTTTCGGTAACCTCGTATAACAATTCCCTATAACCCTAGCGTCACCGAACCTTAAGTGTGTAGACCCTACGGGTTCGGGAGACAGGTAGACATGACCGAGACACCTCTCTGGCCAATAACCATCAGCGGGGTCTGGATACCCATGGTGGCTCCCACTTGCTCCACGATGATCTCATCGGATGAACCACGATGTCAAGGATTCAATCAATCCCGTATACGATTCCCTTTGTCTGTCGGTATAGAACTTGCCCGAGATTCGATCGTCACTATACCTATACCTTGTTCAATCTCGTTACCGGTAAGTCTCTTTACTCGTTCCGTAGCACGTCATCGTGTGACTAACTCCTTAGTCACATTGAGCTCATAATGATATTCTACCGAGTGGGCCCAGAGATACCTCTCCGTCACACGGAGTGACAAATCCCGATCTCGATTCGTACCAACCCAACAGACACTTTCGGAGGTACCCGTAGTGCACCTTTATAGTCACCCAGTTACGTTGTGACATTTGATACACCCAAAGTACTCCTACGGTATCCGGGAGTTGCACAATCTCACGGTCGAAGGAAAAGATACTTGACAATAGAAAAGCTTTAGCATACGAACAATACGATCTAGTGCTATGCTTAGGATTGGGTCTTGTCCATCACATCATTCTCCCAATGATGTGATTCCATTATCAATGACATCTAATGCCCATGATCAGGAAACCATGATCATCTATTGACTAACGAGCTAGCCAACTAGAGGCTTGCTAGGGACACATTGTGATCTATGTATTCACACATGTATTACTGTTTCCTGTTAATACAATTATGGCATGAACAATAGACGATTATCATGAACAAGGAAATATGATAATAACCGTTTTATTATTGCCTCTAGGGCATATTTCCAATAGTCTCCCACTTGCACTAGAGTCAATAATCTAGTTACATTGTGATGTATCGAACACCCATAGCATTATGGTGTTGATCATGTTTTGCTCGTGGAAGAGGTTTAGTCAACGGGTCTGCAATATTCAGATCCGTGTGTACTTTACAAATATCTATCACTCCACTCTGGACATGGTCTTGTATGGAGTTGTAGCGGCGTTTGATGTGCTTCGTCTTCCGGTGAAACCTGGGCTCCTTGGCTATGGCAATGGCTCCAGTGTTATCACAGAAGAGTGTCATTGGACCCAACGCGCTTGGAACCACTCCAAGGTCGGTGATGAGCTCCTTCATCCAAATTCCTTCATGAGCCGCTTCTGAAGCAGCTATGTACTCCGCTTCACATGTAGATGCTGCCACGACTTCTTGCTTGCTGCTGCACCAGCTCACTGCCCCACCATTCAACACATATACATATCCGGTCTGTGACTTAGAGTCATCCGGATCTCTGTCGAAGCTAGCATCGACGTAACCCTTTACGACGAGCTCTTCGTCACCTCCATTAACGAGAAACATTTCCTTAGTCCTTTTCAGGTACTTAAGGATATTCTTGACCGCTGTCCAGTGTTCCATACCGGGATCACTTTGGTACCTCCTACCAAACTTATGGCAAGGTTTATATTAGGTCTGGTACACAGCATGTCATACATTAGAGAGCCCACGGCTGAAGCGTAGGGGACATAACTCATCTTCTCTGTATCTGCTCCCATGGTCGGCGATTGAGTCTTACTCAATCTCATACCTTGCAAAACTGGCAAGAACCATTTCTTTGAGTTTTCCATATTGAACTTCTTCAATATCTTGTCAAGGTATGTACTTTGCGAAAGACCTATGAGGCGTCTCGATCTATCTCTATAGATCTTGATGCCTAATATGTATGCAGCTTCTCCAAGGTCCTTCATTGAAAAACTCTTGTTCAAATAGGCCTTTATGCTCTCCAACATCTCTATATTATTCCCCATCAATAATATGTCATCCACATACAGTATGAGGAAAGCTACAGAGCTCCCACTCACTTTCTTGTACAGACAGGCTTCTCCGTAAACCTGTATGAACCCAAACGCTCTAATCACCTCATTAAAGCGAATGCTCCAACTACGAGATGCTTGCACCAGCCCATAGATGGAGCGCTGGAGCTTGCACACTTTGTTAGCACCCTTAGGGTCGACAAAACCTTCTGGTTGCATCATATACAACTCTTCTTTAAGGTTCCCGTTAAGGAACGCTGTTTTGACATCCATTTTCCAAATTTCATAATCATAAAAGGCGGCAATTGCTAACATGATTCGGACTGATTTCAGCTTCGCTACGGGAGAGAAAGTTTCTTCGTAGTCAACTCCTTGAATTTGTCGAAAACCCTTTGCGACAAGTCGAGCTTTGTAAACGGTTACATTACGTTTGCATCAGTCTTCTTCTTGAAGATCCATTTATTTTCTATGGCTCGCCGGTCATCGGGCAAGTCCACCAAAGTCCATACTTTGTTCTCATACATGGATCCTATCTCGGATTTCATAGCCTCAAGCCATTTGTTGGAATCCGGGCCCGCCATCGCTTCTTCATAGTTCGAAGGTTCACCGTTGTCTAACAACATGATTTCCATCACAGGGTTGCCGTACCACTCTGGTGCGGAGCGTGCCCTTGTGGACCTTCGCGGTTCAGTACTAACTTGATCCGAAGCTTCATGATCATCATCATTAACTTCCTCTTCAGTCGGTGTAGGCGTCACAGGAACAACTTCCCGCGCTACGCTACTATCCTGTTCGAGATGGGGTGTAATTACCTCATCAACTTCTACCTTCCTCCCACTTACTTCTTTCGAGAGAAACTCTTTCTCTAGAAAGGATCCGTTCTTGGCAACAAAGGTTTTACCTTCGGATCTAAGATAGAAGGTATACCCAATAGTTTCCTTAGGGTATCCTATGAATACGCATTTCTCCGCTTTGGGTTCGAGCTTTTCTGGTTGAAGTTTCTTCACATAAGCATCGCAGCCCCAAACTTTAAGAAACGACAACTTAGGTTTATTGCCAAACCATAGTTCATACGGTGTCGTCTCAACGGATTTAGACGGTGCCCTATTTAAAGTGAATGCTACAGTTTCTAATGCGTATCCCCAAAATGATAGCGGTAAGTCGGTAAGAGACATCATAGATCGTACCATATCTAATAAAGTGCGATTACGACGTTCAGACACTCCGTTGCGTTGCGGTGTGCCAGGCGGCGTCAGTTGTGAAACGATTCCACACTTCCTTAGGTGTGTGCCAAACTCGTGACTCAAATATTCTCCTCCACGATCAGATCGTAGACATTTAATTTTTCTGTCACGTTGATTCTCAACCTCACACTGAAATTCCTTGAACTTTTCAAACGTCTCAGATTTGTGCTTCATCAAGTAGATATACCCATACCTACTCAAGTCATCGGTGAGAGTGAGAACATGACGATAACCACCGCAAGCTTCAACGTTCATTGGACCACACACATCAGTATGTATTATTTCCAATAAGTCGGTTGCTCTCTCCATTATTCCTGAGAATGGAGTCTTAGTCATCTTTCCCATGAGGCACGGTTCGCATGTGTCAAATGATTCAAAGTCAAGAGACTCTAATAGTCCATCAGTATGGAGCTTCTTCATGCGCTTAACGCCGATATGACCAAGGCGGTAGTGCCACAAGTATGTGGGACTATCATTATCAACTTTACATCTTTTGGTACTCACACTATGAATATGTGTAACATCACGATCGAGATTCATCAAGAATAAACCATTCACCAGCGGAGCATGACCATAAAACATATCACTCATATAAATAGAACAACCATTATTCTCTGACTTAAATGAGTAGCCGTCTCGCATTAAGCAAGACCCTGATACAATGTTTATGCTTAAAGCTGGTACTAAATAACAATTATTAAGGTTTAAAACTAATCCCGATGGTAGACGTAGAGGTAGCGTGCCGACGGCGATCACATCGACTTTGAACCATTCCCGACGCGCATCATCACCTCGTCCTTGGCCAGTCTCCGCTTATTCCGCAGTTCCTGCTTTGAGTTGCAAATGTGAGCAACAACACCGGTAACAAATACCCAGGAGCTACTACGAGCGCTGGTAAGGTACACATCAATAACATGTATATCACATATACCTTTAACGTTGCCGACCTTCTTGTCCGCTAAGTATTTGGGGCAGTTCCGCTTCCAGTGACCCTTTCCCTTGCAATAGAAGCACTCAGTCTCAGGCTTGGGTCCGTTCTTTTTCTTCTTCCCGGCATCTGGCTTACCGGGCGCGGCAACAGCCTTGCCGTCTTTCTTGAAGTTCTTCTTACCCTTGCCTTTCTTGAAACTAGTGGTCTTGTTGACCATCAACACTTGATGCTCTTTCTTGATTTCTACTTCTGCAGACTTGAGCGTCGAGTACAACTCGGGAATGGTCTTCTCCATCCCTTGCATGTTGTAGTTAAGCACAAAGCCTTTGTAGCTTGGTGGGAGAGATTGGAGGATTCTGTCAATTATAGCATCATCCGGAAGTTCGACTCCAAGTGAAGTCAGACGACCGTGTAACCCAGACATTTTGAGTATGTGCTGACTCACAGAACTGTTCTCCTCCATCTTACAGCTAAAGAACTTGTCGGAGACTTCATATCTCTCGACACGGGCATGAGCTTGAAAAACTAGCTTCAGCTCCTGGGACATCTCATATGCCCCGTGTTGCTCAAAACGCCTTTGGAGCCCCGTTTCTAAATTGTATAACATGCCACACCTAACCAGAGAGTAGTCATCACTCCGCGTTTGCCAGACGTTCAGAATGTCCTGGGCTGCTGCGGGAGCGGGAGGGTCACCTAGCGGCGCATTAAGGACATAAGCCTTTTTAGCTGCTTCAAGGATGAGCTTCAAGTTGCGGACCCAGTCCGCATAGTTGCTACCATGATCTTTCAGCTTGTTTTTCTCTAGGAATGCGTTGAAATTGAGGTTGACGTTGGCCATCTACAATATTTATAAAGACAACTTTTAGACTAAGTTCATGACAATTAAGTTCATTTAATCAAATTAAGTATGAACTCCCACTTAAATCGACATCCCTCTAGTCATCTAAGTGATACATGATCCATGTTGACTAACCCGTGTCCGATCATCACGTGAGACGGACTAGTCACCATGGTGAGCAACTCCATGCTGATCGTATTCAACCATACGACTCATGTTCGACCTTTCGGTCTCTTGTATTCGAGGTCATGTCTGTACATGCTAAGCTCGTCGAGTCAACCTAGGTGTTTCGCGTGTGTAAATCTGGCTTACACCCGTTGTATGCGAACGTTAGAATCTATCACACCCGATCATCACGTGGTGCTTCGAGACAACGAACCTTCGCAACGGTGCACACTTAGGGGAATACGTTCTTGAAATTTTAAGAGGGATCATCTTATTATGCTACCGTCGTTCTAAGCAATAAGATGTAAAACATGATAAACATCACAATGCAATCATATAGTGACATGATATGGCCATTATCATCTTTGCTCTTTCGATCTCCATCTTCAGGCATCGCATGATCATCATCGTCTCCGGCGTGACACCATGATCTCCATCATCGTGTCTCCGTGAAGTCGTCACGCCAACTACTACTATCTCTACTACTATAGCTAACCGTCAGCAATGAAGTAAAAGTAGTAAGCACATGGCGTTGCATCTCATACAATAAATTAAGACAACTCCTATGGCTCCTGCCGGTTGTCATACTCATCGACATGCAAGTCGTGAAACCTATTACAATAACATGATCATCTCATACATCATACAAGCAACATCACAACTTTGGCCATATCACATCACATGTCAAACCGTGCAAAAACAAGTTAGACGTCCAATAATTGTTGTTGCAAGTTTTACGTGGCTGATTTGGGTTTCTAGCAAGAACGCCTTCTTACCTACGTGACAGCCACAACAATGATATGCCAAAGCTATTTACCCTTCATAAGGACCCTTTTCATCAAATCCAATCCGACTAGAGTAGGAGAGACAGACACCCGCTAGCCACCTTTATGCACGGTGTGCATGTCTGTCGGTGGAACCAGTCTCACGTAAGCGTACGTGTAAAGTCGGTCCGGGCCGCTTCATCCCACAATACCGCCAGAAAAGAATAAGACTAGTAGCGGCAAGCAAATTGACAAATCATCACCCACAACTTTTGTGTTCTACTCGTGCATAGAATCTACGCATAGAAAACCTAGCTCGGATGCCACTGTTGGGTAACATAGCATAAATTTTCAAAAATTTTCCTACGCATATTCAGATCTTCCTATGGAGAGACCAGCAACGGGAGAGGGTAAGAGCATCTTCATACCTTTGAAGATCGCTAAGCGGAAGCGTTGCTAGAACGCGGTTGATGGAGTCGTACTCGCAGCGATTCCGATCTAGTGCCGAACTACGACACCTCCGCGTTCAACACACGTGCAGCCCGGTGACGTCTCCCGCACCTTGATCCAGCAAGGAGGAGGGAGAGGTTGGGGAAGAACTCCAGCAGCACGACGGCGTGGTGTCGATGGAGAGATGAGGTCTCGTGGCAGGGCTTCGCCAAGCACCGGCAGAGAGGAGGAGGAAGAAGGGCACGGCTGCGCCGAGGGAGAGGCAAAAGTCTGATTCTCAATGGCCAAAAGTGCCCACTATATATAGGGGGAGGGGAGAGGGGGTGCCACCCCTAGGGTTCCCACCCTAGGGGGTGCGGCAGCCCCCCCAGATGGGAGGTGCGGCGGCCACAGGGGGGAGGAGGGGTTGACGCACCACCTGGTGGGCCTTAGGCCCACCTGGCTTAGGGTTTGCCCCCCTTTTCTCTCCCCTGCGCATTGGGCTCAGTGGGGAGGCGCACCAGCCCACCTAGGGGCTGGTTCCCACCCCCACTTAGCCCACCTTACCTCCCGGGGTCGTTGCCCCCCTTCGGTGGTCCCCCGGGGCCACCTCCGGTGGTCCCGGTACGTTATCGGTGATGCCCGAAACACTTCCGGTATCCGAAACCATCCGTCCTATATATCAATATTTACCTCCAGACCATTCCGGAGCTCCTCGTGACATCCGGGATCTCATCTGGGACTCCGAACAACTTTCGGTAACCTCGTATAACAATTCCCTATAACCCTAGCGTCACCGAACCTTAAGTGTGTAGACCCTACGGGTTCGGGAGACAGGTAGACATGACCGAGACACCTCTCTGGCCAATAACCATCAGCGGGGTCTGGATACCCATGGTGGCTCCCACTTGCTCCACGATGATCTCATCGGATGAACCACGATGTCAAGGATTCAATCAATCCCGTATACGATTCCCTTTGTCTGTCGGTATAGAACTTGCCCGAGATTCGATCGTCACTATACCTATACCTTGTTCAATCTCGTTACCGGTAAGTCTATTTACTCGTTCCGTAGCACGTCATCGTGTGACTAACTCCTTAGTCACATTGAGCTCATAATGATGTTCTACCGAGTGGGCCCAGAGATACCTCTCCGTCACACGGAGTGACAAATCCCGATCTCGATTCGTACCAGCCCAACAGACACTTTCGGAGGTACCCGTAGTGCACCTTTATAGTCACCCAGTTACGTTGTGACGTTTGATACACCCAAAGCACTCCTACGGTATCCGGGAGTTGCACAATCTCACGGTCGAAGGAAAAGATACTTGACATTAGAAAAGCTTTAGCATACGAACAATACGATCTAGTGCTATGCTTAGGATTGGGTCTTGTCCATCACATCATTCTCCCAATGATGTGATCCCGTTATCAATGACATCTAATGCCCATGATCAGGAAACCATGATCATCTATTGACTAACGAGCTAGCCAACTAGAGGCTTGCTAGGGACACATTGTGATCTATTTATTCACACATGTATTACTGTTTCCTGTTAATACAATTATAGCATGAACAATAGACGATTATCATGAACAAGGAAATATGATAATAACCGTTTTATTATTGCCTCTAGGGCATATTTCCAACAATGAGCCCCCCAGGAAGAAGGTTCCTGCTAAGGTTATGTGGTATGCTCCTATAATACCATGGTGGAAACGTATATTCAGAAACAATGAGCATGCCAAGTTGATGCGATGGCACAAAGACGAGCGTAAGAAAGACGGGAAAAAGTTGAGACACCTCGCAGATGGGTCGCAGTGGAGAAAAATCGAGAGGGCGTGGTCGGACTTCACAGATGACCCAAGGAACTTATGGCTTGGTCTAAGTACAGATGACATGAATACTTTTGGGGAGCAGAGCTGCAGCCACATCACCTGGCCCGTGACTCTATGTATCTACAACCTTCCACCTTGGTTTTGCATGAAGCGGAATTTCATTATGGTGCCAGTGCTCATCCAAGGACCGAAGCAACCCGACAATGCCTTTGATGTGTACCTAAGGCCATTAGTTGCTAAATTTTTGCAGTTATGGGCCAAACGAGGTGTACGTGTGTGGGATGAGCACAAACAGCAGGAATTTGACCTACGAGCATTGTTGTTCGTAACCATCAATAATTGGCCTGCTCTTAGTAACATTTCAGGAGAGTCAAACAAGGGATACAATGCATGCACGCACTGTTTAGATAAGACTAAAGGTACATATTTGGAAAATCTAAGAAGGTTGTCTACCTGGGGTGTCGTCAATTTCTTCCGACCAATCATCCCGTAAGAAAGAAAGGCAAGCATTTCAACGACGAGGCAGATCACCGGAAGAAGCCTAACCTCCCTACTGGTGATGAGTTATTGGCTATGGTCAAGGATTTGGATCAAATAGTAATCTTTGGAAAGGGTCCTCGCGGTCAATCTGTTCCGAAAGATGACATTACCGGACACGTGCCCATGTGGAAAAAGAAATCTTTATTTTGGGAGCTACCCTGTTGGAAACACCTAGAGGTCCGGTCTTCAATCGACGTGATGCACGTGACGAAGAGTCTTTGCGTGAACCTGCTAGGCTTCCTGAGAGTGTATGTAAAGACAAAAGATACAACAGAAGCAAGGGAGGAGGAGCAACGTATGAAAGACCCATACGACAAGAAGACTGATAAAGTGTGTCAATACTTAAGCAGCTACGCTCTTACCAAAGCATAGAAGGAAATATTTTTTGAATGCCTGAGTAGTATGAAGGTCCCCGCTGGCTTCTCGTCTAATAAAAAGGGAATAATAAATATGGCAGAGAAAAATTCCAGAACCCAAAGTCTCATGATTGCCACGTGATGATGACGCAGTTGCTTCCGGTTGCATTGAGGGGGCTTCTACCGGAAAATGTTCGATTACCCATTGTGAAGCTGTGTGCATTCCTCAATGCAATATCTCATAAGGTAATCAATCGAGAACGTCTGGAAAGGCTACTGAAGGATGTGGTCCAATGTCTTTTTAGTTTTGAGTTGGTGTTCCCCCGTCCTTCTTCAATATTATGATGCATCTCCTGGTTCACCTAGTCGACGAGATTTCCATTCTCGGTCCTGTTATTCTACACAATATGTCCCCCTTCGAGAGGTTCATGCGAGTCTTAAAGAAGTATGTTCATAACCGTGCTAGACCAGAAGGAAGCATCTCCAAGGGATATGGAACAGAGGAGGTCATTGGGTTCTATGTAGACTTTCTTCCTGATCTTAAGCCGATTGGTGTTCCTAAATCGCGACATGAGGGGAGACTAAGTGGAAAAGGCACACTATTAAAGAAAGCAATCATATGTAGGGACGAGAATTCTTTCACTCAAGCACACTACACAGTTCTAAAAAGTTCCACCTTCGTGGCTTCGTATATCGAGGAGCACAAGAATTTTGTATGCTCCGAGTTTTCGGGGAAGGCTATCTCCTGGATTGAAGAAAAACACATGAATACTTTTGTCAGTTGGTTGTGAGCACGTCTCATGAACGACAACACTCTTGGAGATCAACTCTACTTGTTGGCCTCGTCACCTTCTTCGACTTTATTACATTTCCAAGGGTACGAGATAAACGGGAATACATTTTACACGACCGCCCAAGATAAAAAGAGCACCAACCAAAATAGTGGTGTCCGCTATGATGCGAGAGACGAGAATGGGAAAAAGGACACATACTATGGTTACATAGAGGAGATATGGGAACTTGACTACGAACCTACTTTTAAGGTCCCTTTATTTCGGTGTAGTTGGGTGAACATGAATGGAGAAGGGGTAAAGGTAGACCAGTTGTACGGAATGACAACAGTTGATCTCAAGAATCTTGGTTACAGAGACGAGCCATTCGTCCTAGCCAATGATGTGGCTCTGGTATTCTATGTGAAATACATGTCCTCCAGACCAAAAAAAAGAAAAAAAAAGCAAATGAATACATCGGACGATGAGCCAAAGCGTCACATAGTTCATTCAGGGAAAAGAAACATCGTGGGGATCGAGGACAAAACAGACATGTCAGCAGATTATAATAAGTTTGATGAAATTCCTCCCTTCAGGGAAAAGAAACATCGTGGGGATCTATGTAATGTATTAAACTTTATGTGATGTGTACTAATGTATTAAATTTTATGTGATGTGTACTAATGATACTTTGTGATGTGCCTTCGAATGGTGCATTTTGAACACACAAAAAGTATGGAGTTCAACTAAGTTCAAAAAAATGAAATCCTTTTGTAACACATGAGTTCTCGTTAGAAACCGTGATACTTCGAGAGAGATTGTCCGTTTTGTACACGAAGTGCATCCAGTTTTTGTCGTAACCCTCTCAACTCTTTAGCACATGCTATGTGGGTGAAATGATAATACCATGCTAACTTTCAACATTTTCAGAGTTCATTTGTAGTGCTTTTCAATTTCAGGGTCAATTAGCTAAAAAAAATTAAGTAAATGCACGAAAAATACCAAATGAAGTCAGAAATTGTTGAAAATTTGTGATGTGCCTTTGAATGGTACATTTTGAACAGACAAAAAGTATGGAGTTCAAATAAGTTCAAAAACATGAAATCCCTTTATAATTGATGAGTTCTCGTTCGAAACCGTGATACTTCGAGAGAGATTGTCCGTTTTGTACACGAAGTGCATCCAGTTTTTGTCGTAACTCTCTCAACTTTTTATCACATGCTATGTGGGTGAAATGATGATACCATGCCAACTTTCAACATTTTCAGAGTCCATTTTTAGTGCTTTTCAATTTCAGGGTCAACTAGCTCAAAAAAAGTAAATGCACGAAAAATACCAAATGAAGTCAGAAATTGTTGAAAATTTGTGATGTGCCTTTGAATGGTGCATTTTGAACAAACAAAAAGTATGTAGTTCAAATAAGTTCAAAAATATGAAATTCCTTTGTAACAGATGAGTTCTCGTTCGAAACGCTGGTAGTTCGAGAGAGAATGTCCATTTTATACATGAAGTGCATCCAGTTTTTGTCGTAACCCTCTCAAATTTTTAGCACATTCTATATGGGTGAAATGATGACACCACGCCAACTTTCAACATTTTCAGAGTTCATTTGTAGTGCTTTTCAATTTCAGGGTCAGCTAGCTAAAAAAAAGTAAATGCACGAAAAATACCAAATAATGTCTGAAATTGTTGAAAATTTGTGATGTGGCTTTGAATGGTGCATTTTCAACACACAAAAAGTATGGAGTTCAAATAAGTTCAAAAAATGAAATCCCTTTGTAACACACGAGTTCTCGTTCCAAACCGTGATACTTCGAGAGAGATTGTCCATTTTGTACACAAAGTGCATCCAATTTTTGTCGGAACCCTCTCAACTTTTTAGCGCATGCTACTGGGTGAAATTATGATACCATGCCAACTTTTAACATTTTCAGAGTTCATTTGTAGTGCTTTTCAATTTCAAGGTCAACTAGCTCAAAAAATAATAATAAGTAAATGCACGAAAAATACCAAATGAAGTCAAAAATTGTTGAAAATTTGTGATGTGCCTTTGAATGGTGCATTTTGAAAACAAAAAAAGTATGGAGTTCAAATAAGTTCAAAAAAATGAAATCCCTTTGTAATAGATGAGTTCTCGTTCGAAACCCTCATTCTTCCAGAGAGATTGTCTGTTTTGTACACGAAGTGCATCCAATTTTTGTCGTAACCCTCTCAACTTTTTAGCACATGCTATGTGGGTGAAATGATGATACCATGCCAACTTTCAACATTTTCAGAGTTCATTTGTAATGCTTTTCAATTTCAGGAACAACTAGCTAAAAGAAAGTAAATGCACGGACAATACCAAATGAAGTTAGAAATTTCATAAAGTTTTTTTGTTAAAATATTTAATAGAAAACAAAAAAAGAGTCGACTAAAAAGAATCAACTCAAACATTAATTAAAATGAATGAATTAAAACTAATCAACTAAAATTATCAAAGTGTTTATTTGTTCAAAACAATCAAGTAAAACATTGACTAAAAGAAAACAAAAAAAAATCAACTCGAAAGAATTATCATAAAGTTTTTTTGTTAAAATCTTTAAAAGAAAAGTATGAAAGTAAAGTTATTCACAAATTGCGAAGAATTTAAATTTAAACTATTCAAATTTGAAAACTAAATATTTAGCTGTAAGTATTTAGGTGTAAGTAGGAAAAAACAAAATAAATAAAGCAAAAAACAAAATAAATAAAGCAAAAAACAAAAAAATAATGGATTTTTTTTTGAAAATAGATGCAAATTTATTGAGAAAATTCAACCTAAAATCAAAGTGTTAGCACTTTGAATTTAGGTTGAATTTTGTCTTTAAATTCGCATCTATTTTCAAATTTAGGTAGAGAGAGTGCATTTAGGCCCGTAAGCCTGCAATTGAGAGGAGCTCGAGATGGTTGGGGGGCAACGGGGCTTATAAACCAATCGCAGCTCCTCTCGACAAGCGAGGTGGGACTAAACTTTGAACTGCCGCCAGCCCCAGGTCTTTAGTCCCGGGTCGTGGCTCGAACAGGGACTAAAGACCCCCTTTAGTCCCGGGTCGACCACGACTCGGGACTAAAGACCCTTGCTTCCCGCCCCTTCGCCTGCCGAAAAGGGGTCTTTAGTCCCAGGTCGTGGCTCGATCCGGGACTAAAGGGGGTCTTTAGTCCTGGTTCGAGCCACGACGCGGGATTGAAGCTCTGCCTATATAAGCGGGAGTTGGAAATTTGTGATGTTCAAATCGCGGCAGTTTGATCTTCTTCCTCCCTACGACGGACGAATGCCTCGACGCCGCCAGGCTGCGCAACGGAAGAGCGCCGACGCCGTCGCCGCGCTCCTCCCCGCCGCCGTCGCCGCCCTCCTCCTCGCCGTCGCCCTCCTCCCCGCCGCCGTCGCCGCGCTCCTCCTTGTCGCCGCCCTCTTCCTCGTCGCTGGTGCTGCGCGCGCTCCTCTGCCTCGAGCCCTCCTCCCCGTCGATCACCGGTGCCGCGCGCGCTCCTCCCTGCCTCCGGCTTCCTCCTCCCTGCCGCCGGTGAGCCTCTCTCCTCTCCTCTCGATGGATCGTCAAATATGCAAGTTTAAGTGATATTTGTATAGATTATAGAATATTTGTAGATATTGTACATTGTACATTGGTGAATTTTCTTGTAGATTGTAGAATATTTGTAGTGTATATGCAGATGATCCAGTTTGTAGAATATTTGTGGAATATTTGGTGAATTCCGTGAATATTTGTAGTTTAAGTGATATTCAAATATGCAGATGATTTCAATTTTTTTGTGATATTTTAAAAAGATAAAACAATGTAATAAAATGTGCACGGAATTTGGATTCAAAACCTAACGAATGAAAAAGTTGTATATTTGAAAAATATAATAAAATGTTAAAAAAGTGCATAATTAAAAGTCAAGTTTAGTTACATTCATGTGATTTCTCAAAAAACTTTATACAATGTCGTAATATGTCTTTTAGGTGTAGGTTAAGCTAGAGGAAATAACATTGTGAGTATTAATAATGGATTTATCAAGAATGCCACATTATGTATGTGCACAAGTTGATTCAAATTTTTTTGGTCTCATCTATGTAACCTAGCTAGCTAGATTCTATATGTCACGTTGTTGTCTGTCAAAGTATTGAAGAAATCCATGGCTTCATCATTACCTTGTAGTAACAGACGCATGACCCTATCAAGCTCTCGAAAGTTGTTTTGGAACGGAGTTCCTGATAGAATAATTCACTTTCTGGTACGAAGTTCAGCAAAGTCCTTCCAGATAGCGATATTCGGATGGCTCTTTTTGAACTGCGTACCAAAGAGCTAATTATCCTATTTGAAATTCTGTTACAAAACAACTTTGTAAAGCTTCAGAGCATCATGCGCCTCTTACTACTAGGTAATGATGAAGTCATGGTCCATGGCTTCATCATTACTTGGTAGTAACAGACGCATGCGCTATCAAGCTTTAGAAAGTTGTTCTGGAATGGAGTTCCTAATAGAATAATTCGCTTTTTGGTACGAAGTTCAGCAAAGTCCTTCCAAATAGCGATATTCGGATGGCTCTTTTTGAACTGCATACAAAAAAGCTAATTATCCTATTCGGAATTCCGTTACAAAACAACTTTGTAAAGCTTCATAGCATCATGCGCCTATTACTATATACTAGGTAATGATAAGTCATGGTTTTCTTCAATCCTTTGACACTAGACAATGTGACATATAGAAGAAGGGTAGATGGGATCACGAACAATATGGATCATTTTCTACACATCCAGAATGTCGCCATTTTGTTAAATCCCTTTAAGGTTAAGAGAATTCGTTAGGCATATTTTAGAGATAAATTCACTCATTTTGCTCCGTATGTAGTTTTCTGATGGAATCTTTAAAAGGTATTATATTTTGGAATGGAGGGAGTACAAGTTTAGAAAAGTTTATTAAATAGTAGGAATTTAAATAGTAGGACATACGATGCTCGGCCCGCATCCTCGTCGTCGAGTCGGTGGCGACCACCTGCTTGATAGGCGTGAGCATGTGCAGGACTGGGCTCCGTCGGGCTGGCACTCGGAGGAGTTATGTAGTGCCCCAAGTGTAAACCTTCCCTATTTGGAACCTATTGCAAGTGGGTCCACCTTATCAGGGATATGATGATATCATTTGTGCCATGACTTCATGTGATGTCCCTTATTACTTCCTTCCCTTGCATGCATGCATAACATATTATTTCATGCCCATGTCTTGTGTTGTTGCAATTTGGTCATAGCATTTCATGTGGTGGTTGTGATCTTGTGTGAAGTACGCCTTGTGCTAGTAGGAGCAACCTTGGGATGGCATATGTTTTAAAACCTTTCCTTTCTCTTTTATTCCTAGCTCCAGAAAACTCTTCTTCCTTTTCTGTTTTAAAAATGCCTATGTATTAGGTTGATTTGAGTTGGGTGTGGTGAAGTGAAGTCTATGTTTTAACTTAGCTTTGACAGGTGCAAGATAATTACAAAACAGCCCACTTATTGTTGTTTTGTAAATTATTCGATTGCCCTAATATTCATTCTTACATTTTATTCAAATAGGTTAGGTTTTTCCAAGCTCAGGGTCATTTTTGTTCTATTTTTCTCCCCAGTATATTTTCGTGAGTATTTATTTCTTCCAAGTATTTATTCTGTAAATAGAGAGTCCAGGGAGTGTTTTGTTTTCCCTTTTGAATGGGGCCACCTGTGGGCTCACTCCCACAGGCCGGCCCATCTCCACTCCCTCTCGTGAGTGCAGGAGCCCACGCGCGGCACCTTTCTTCTTCTTCTAACGCAGTTTCCTCCCCGCACGTGCTGACCGTCAGGAAGCAGAGATAGTGCGCGTTGCCACCGTGAGGGCACCAACATCGAGGGGGCCCCCCTTATAACCTGGGCGTCCGTGCCTCCCCTCGCCTAGGGTCCCTCTTCCCCTAAGCCGCCGCCGCCACCTCTCCCCATCCCCATCTCCATCTCTTCTTTTCTTCCCTGGTAAGATCTGTAGGCTAGCAGCACACAGAGAGGGAGGAGCTCGCCGTGTCTACCCCGCCTACTTCGCCGTCCAGCGAGTCCGCCATGTCTAGGAGCTCGGGGTGGTTCCGCGCGATCCATTCCCGGCGCTAGGAGCCCCGGGGATCGACCACACCGACGGCCCTGAGCTCGTCAAGGGCGCGCCCGCGGTGTTCTTGCTCCTTCCCCTACTTCGGTTCTGCAGATCAGGGGTTTCCTCGTCGTCATTATTCTTCCCCTCCGGCGCTTCTTCCTCCATAGATCGACCTCCTACTTCCTTCTCTAGGTGAGGACGTCGTCCCCTTCCTTCTTCCTCCTTGGATTGGCCTAGATCCGTCGTAGTGTTCGTCGGCCTCTCTGTACGTAGTATATCGGCAGCAGGGATGTGTATGTGGTGCAGTAGCTTGGTAGATGTGCGTCTATGCTGATGGGTTGCTGTGTGTAGTAGTGGTGTGGAGGTGCAGGTAGAGTAGCAGCGCCGTAGCTAGTGGAGGCCTTCGTCGGCCTCCCTGACGCGACGCAGCAGCAACAGCAGAGTAGTGCACCGGCGGCCTCCCTGTTGCCGGCGCACCTCCGTGCAGAGCAGGCAAGCAGCAGAAGCAGTATATTTCCCAATACTACTCTACTCTATCAGAAGACGTGTCGTAGCGCAGTGGTTGGGAGTTCTATTTGTTATCGTGAGGTGCAGGGTTCGATCCCAGTGGAAGCCTCCCCCTTTTTGTGTGCATTTTTTGCGTGGCAGAGGCAGCTTATACCGTTAGCATCTCTGTTCCTGTCGAGCAACTGGTCGGTACCAGAGTGGGAGAGGTGCAGTTTGTTTACCAGAGGTTCAGGGTTCGGCCCCTACTTCATCCTTTTATTTTTCCCTTCTTGCTGTGCAATTATTTGTTGTGTTGTGCATCCTGCTTTGAGTTTTGTTGCTGTGGTGTTCAACACACCATGAGGCTGATTTACACTGCCCTCTCAACAGCATAATTTGCACACTAGCTTGCTGGTTGTGTGTAGTTGCCCATGTAAGGAGTTGAACCTTGTGATATGTGTGCTTGTGGATTCATGGGTATAGTGTAGGTTGTGTGTATGTGGTGTAGGCACACATCCTAGAAGAGCATGTGTTGCTTGGTGTATATGCTATATGGGTTATATCTATGTTGGGTGACTTGTGGTAGTAGTTTCAGGGGCATGAGTTGTGGTCTGTGTATGTGTGAACCACACACATGAGTTTGACTCATGTGGTACCTAGGAGGAGTGTGGTGATATGATGATTCCATGACTTATCTTGTTTAGTAGATCCCCTTCATTTTGTATCTTGGGAGTAAGTGCTTGCCATGAGGTTGTGGGGTGATATGTATGTGGTAAAACAGCCCCATATGCAAGTTGTGCAACTCCTCATGTTTAATATGAGAGAGAGCATGATGTGTGTGTGTGGGTGGGTGACTTAGTGAGAAGTATTTGTGTTGTTGATGTGCTTGACACCAACATGGGGTCCAAACCCTCATGTCCATATTGTCCTTGTGCACATGAGCCTAGCTATGTGATACTTGTTCTAGTGAAAGTTGCATGAAATGTAGCACTATTCACCTTGTTGGATTTTATGTAGTTTTTCCTTCCTAGTTTGAGCTCACTTGCTCCAAGCAAGTGCATGTGTTTTATATATGGTTTTGGGGCAGAAAGATCCCAGGAATCCATTGGTGAAATAATTTTTGCCATTGGAACATTTTCTGGAGAAGTCATATTTGCATTTTCTTCTAAGTTTAGAGCTTGGTTCCATGCATGGTGATGTGCTCTTGTATTTGTTTCTTGGTTGTGGTAGTAGAGGGTGACCCCCTCTACCACATGTTGGTTCCAATTCATGATTTGGAATCGATGTGTGCAAGTTGTGCCCATCCATAGTAGGCATGTGGCTAAAATTCCAGATTTTTTCACCAAGTCTGAGAATCTGGTTATATTTTCTTCTCCTGTAGATGAGGTTGTGCTGGTCATTGTATTGTGATCCAGCCCTAGCTTTAAACTACAAAGTTGTACCTGATATGTTTTTCTAGCTCCCAGTAAAATTTAATGTCATTTGGAGCCCTGTAGGTATTATTTTGGCTGTTGTCAAAAGGCTTCAGAGCAAAGACAGAAAGTTAGGTGCAGGAATTTTCACTAAGTCCCTGAGATCTGATGGTTTTGGGAAAGTTTGCAGCCTTGCATCTTCCTGTGTTTAATTCCTTTTTGTGTGATTCTTGCTTGTGCTGGTAGTATTGTTGGCTAGCTACAGCCACATATATTATTTGTCATAGTTGGGTGGCTGTAGGTGCTTTGCATGTAGCTCACAAAGTGATATGATGCAGTTTATGGCAGATTATGTAGTTTTGTCATTTTGATGATTGTGAGTGCTTAGTTGATGTTGTGGTGTTCTTCTTTGCTCCACCCCATCCATGATGGGTTGTTTTATGTCTTGGCAACCTGGGAATACCAGATTTGTGCCATTTGAGTGTGTGGTGAAGATTTTGACACGTAGGGCTTCATATCTTGTTTCGTTGATTCCGGTTTATCCGTAGCTCCGATTGTAATGTTCTTTATATGGTTTTGCATCGTTTTCACGAGACGCATCTGATCATGTCATTCTCATGCATGTCAAAATAGGTTAGCATGCAGTTCTGTCCAGGAACTTGTGTTAGCTTCTTAATCTTGTGTTGGTGATAGAAATAGTGATGCATGCTCATTTTTCATCTCATGCATCATGTGCTTGTTGCATCTTGAGGTGCTATTGTTAATTGTATGTTATTCTTATGTTGGGTAGCACCGGGATCGGAGAACGAATACGTGGAGTTAGGAGAGTACGTGAAGGACGATCAAGAACCATTCCAAGCTGAGGATATCACAGGCAAGATGATATGACGTTGACTCCATCTCTAGACTTGTTATGCTAGTTTGCGTTTCCATGTCATATTGCTCGCTGCCTACCACTGAATTAAATTGCCTCTTGTTATGCCATGAACCCAAACACTAATCCCTTCCTAGCAAACTTGAATGGCTAAGTAGGCTTTGCTCACCTACTAATGTTAGTGTTGCTAGATGCAGGTGCTTGTCTCATGTGACAACATGAGCTTGATATCATTATCTTAAATTCTGTTATTTAATTAATGCACCTATATATTTGGTAAACGACGGAAGGCCTAGCCTTTTGCCGGGTGCTTTGTTCCGTTATTGCCGCCATAGTTATCGGCTACTGGTGTTTGATTCCATATTGATCGCTCCTAACACGTTCGGGGTTGTTATGGGGACCCCTTCGAGAAATCGCGTAGTGCTAAGGCTTGTCCGGCAGGACCCAACATTGGTGTTAATTTGCTAATCACTTAATAATAAACTGCATAGGGAATAGCTACCCCAAGGAATTTAATCAACAACCCGGGCCAGTGCTCCTCATGAGTGTTGGTCCAAAATGGACAGACTGCGGGGGCCACCACAGGGAAACTTGAGGTTTGGCTCCTGTAGGCTTTTCCATCCGTCGTGTCCTGAGACTGAGATACGCGGCTCTTATCGGGGTCGTCGACACGACGGGAGGTCCTGCTAGTCTTGCCTTACCTTAGCGAAATATCTTGCGTATAGGAATCCCAGTGAAGCTTTGGTTTTCCCCAGAGTTGAGGTTTTCCTCTAAGGAATCCGACGAGATCACGAGATTCGTGATAGAGGATTACTTTGCGGCCTGTGTATGTTTGTGATGGACTAGTTGGAGCACCCCTGCAGGGTTTAATCTTTCGGAAAGCCGTGCCCACGGTTATGTGGCAACTTGGAATATTTTGTTAACATACGGTAATAGATAACTTAAACTTAAACTAATAAAAGTGCCAACCGTGTGCGTAACCGTGACTGTCCCCTCGAAGACCTCTCTTCGATCGGGAACACGGTGGGGTTATGAATGACGTAGGTAGGTGTTCAGGATCACTTAGTGATCAAGTATTCATGATCGCTAGTTTAGTCCACCTTCATACATGTTCTATGTAAGTTAGCCACCAAATCAAGCTTAGGATGCTGCAACCTTAAACACTTCACCTTATCCTACCTAATAACTTGACTAGTTCTGGCACCAAGGTCTTAGATTGCTGAGTCCCCGTGGCTCGCGGATTCCTTCAAAATACCAACAGGTTCAGGTACTCCAAAGACAGATGATCCCGACGGCACGCAGCTGGCGTGGCAGTACAATGAGGAGACATAGCGCCTGTACGTGAACCATCCAGAAGATTGAGGCATTGTCGTGATCGTGGGCCTGCAGGCAGGGTAGCATAGCCTTTCTATGTTTTGTAGTCCGTAGCGGAACTACCTTGGTTGTATGCCTGATGTACTGTGAGATATTTATGAGAAGGCAATTGAACCCCTGATTGTCTATCTTTATTATTATGTATGTGTTGTGTTACCTGTTTGCGAGACGCTTAGATGCACTCCTTTCCAATTCGGGGCCTCGATCCCCAGATCGGAAAGGACCGCATCTTGGTCGTTACAAGTTGGTAATCAGAGCCTTACGACCATAGGAGCCTTTGTGTGATCGTACTTGGCCGAGTCGAGTCTAGAAAATGTTTTGAGTCTTAGTTATATCGGGGAGTAGGATTCTTTTTTCTCCTCTTCTATGCTCTAGTGAGGTTCCCGTCTTAGGAAATCTTTAACTCTACTCCTTTTCTCGCTCAAAGTTTTTTTAGGATCACGCGGGTATTTCTGAAATCTATATGATTTCGATGTGACGGAGTCCTGTCCTAGTGCCTCCTATCTACTTTAAGTTTCATGGGAGTTGAGCTCCAGGGGATTCTTGCGCACATCGCCAGCATTCAGATTTCTGAGTATCTAAGAACGAGAGATGTTCGTTATTGCTTCAATACTGGTAGTGGTGAGATAACCCCGATGTCCCGAGTACCGGTGCAGATTGTTCGGGGGTACTACCACACTTGGTATCGTTGTGATCACGAGGGTCCGTTGTAGATGAAGGTCCGAGATGCTGGTTGTGTGTTGAAGGATGTGATACAGGTGACGGGTTAGTTTAGGAGTTGTGTGAAATACTCCTTGTATCCGTGTACCAGATTGCATGACCAGTTATTTCGGGAATTCATAGGTGGGATATCAAGTAGTATCTTATAGGACTATCTTCCTACAGACGCATGATTGAGGTTGGGGAAATCTCGATCATATGTTTGGTCCGAGCAATTCTAGCTCACACTTGGTTGCAGTGGTCCTTATCGGAATTTTGTCGGCCGTCACTTTGAGGATGCATTCTTGCTATGTTCTTCAAGTGCAATTGCTAAATTCTTTTCAGATATTCTGTCTTTTGATTCAGCAATATCTTCAATTATTCTGTGGACTAATATGTTGTCCGTCTTCAGGATGGCTCCACTGACTCGTCATAACCCAGGGCATGAGGATAAACTGCCTCCACCACCTCCTCCCCCTCCGCCGCCGCCGCCTCCTCCCGCAGAGGCCTGGCAAGCGGTGATGGCAGCTACTAATGCAAACACCCAGATGCTGATTCAGTTGCTGCAAGAGAGAGCCAACCAACAGCCAGGCAATTTTCAACATGGTGGAAATCAGTTTGCGAGTCTGAGTCAGTTTCTGTTCAACCAGCTAAAGACGTTCACTTCATGCGACCAGCCATTTGATGCAGAAGATTGGATACGCGATATGAACAAACATTTCGAGTGTAGCAATGTGCGTCCGGAGGATTATGTCAAGTTTGCAGCGTTTCAGTTGAAGGGGCAGGCTTCTATCTGGTGGCAACAACTCAAGGACTCCAAAGGCGCCAAGGGTGATGTCTTGGGATGAGTTCTGTCGTGACTTCAGGTCCCACTACATCCCTTCCAGTTTTGTGGAGGAGATGCATGAGAAGTTCAGGCGTTTGAAGCAGGGCGGCAATTCTGTGTACAAGTACAATGTCGAGTTCCACGAGCTGGCCCGTTACGCGCTGTAGGATATCCCGGATCAGAAGAGCAAGATCTATCAGTTCAGGGGTGGCTTGAAAGAAGACTTGCAGTTAGCTCTTGCCTTGCACGATCCTGAGGAGTTCGACAAGTTCTACAACCTAGCTCTCAGAGCAGAGGCAGCCTTGCTCAGGGTGGAAAATTCCAAGAAGCGCTTCACAGATTCCAACTCTTCCTTGACTCAGGTGGTTCAGAAGCAACAAAGGTTTTGGGTTTCTCCTCCGCCTCCTTGGCACTCACAGCAGCTGAAGCACTCAGGTGGTCATGGTTCTTCCCACCCACCCAACCCTGGCTTTCAGCAGAGATACCAGTAGCAGAAGCAAGGGCCTCCTCAGACTCAGTACCGGCAGCCAGCAGATGTCACTTGTCACAAGTGTGGGCAGAAGGGTCACTATGCCAACAAATGTACTTCTCAGCTCCGACTATCGCCTCCTCCTCCAGGCAAACCTCCAAGAAACGCTCTTGTCAAGTTCAACCCCAGATCAGCTCGAGTCAACATAGTGAACGCAGCTGAAGCAGACAACTCCTATGATGTGATCATGGGTAACCTCCTCGTCAATGATATTCTTGCTAAAGTGTTATTTGATTCTAGTGCTTCGCATTGCTTCGTGTCATATCCTTTTGCATTCAAGCATAACCTACGTCAGGAGCAGTTGCCTAAGCCATTGGTAGTCGTTTCTCCTGCAAAGCATTTGAGTTCTAGTTTGTTCGTTCCGGATGTTTCTGTTAAGATGGGTGCTTATGCTTTTCTGGCATCTCCTATTGTCTTCGATAATTCCGACATCGACTTGATTCTTGGTATGGACTGGCTGGCCATGAACAAGGCGTCAATTGATTGTGAAGCCAAATAAGTGAAGCTTACCCACTCTTCGGAGGATGTGATTATATTTGCGGTGCGCGATAATACAATCCATCTGTTCTCCTTGAATGAAAAGGGTGAGATCAATCCTATTGAGCAAGTCCCAGTGGTCTGCGAATATCAAGATGTGTTTCCTGAAGAGCTGCCAGGCATGCCTCCGCACCATGAAGTTGAGTTTGTCATTGAGCTTGAGCCAGGCATAGAGCCAGTGTGCAAATGGCCGTACAAGCCGGGTCCAGAAGAATTGAAGGAACTTAAGAGGCAACTCGATGAGCAGGAGCGTTTGGGTTTGATCAGACCGAGCTCGTCTCCGTGGGGCTGTGGTGTTCTGTTTGTCAAGAAGAAGGATGTCACAGACCGGCTGTGTGTCGATTACCGTCCATTGAACAAGAAGACAATCAGGAACAAATATCCACATCCGAACATAACTAAGTTATTCGAACAGTTGAAAGGTTCTAAAGTATTCTCCAAGCTTGATCTTAGAATGAGCTATCATCAAATTCGCATTCGCGAGGAATACATTCTGAAGACGGCCTTCAGGACTAGTTTTGGCTCGTATGAGTATACGGTCATGTCTTTTGGTCTGGCAAATGCTCCTCCGACATTCTGTCGATTGATGAACTATATTTTCTCCCCGTACAAGAATGAATTTGTCTTGCTCTATCTCGACGACATTCTGGTCTTTTCTGAGACTGAGGAAGAACATGAAGAACATCTCAGGTTGGTGCTTGATAAACTGAGAGAGTACAAGCTGTATGCCAAGTTTTCAAAGTGCGAGTTCTGGCTGAAAGAAGTGGTTTATCTTGGGCACATTATCTCTGCCGAGGGCATTAAAGTTGATCCGTCCAAACTTCAAGCCATTGTTGAATGGGAGCCTCCGCAGAATCTGAAGCAGCTTCGAAGCTTTCTCGGGCATGATGGCTATTGCGGAAGGTTCGTTGAGAACTTCTCCAAGATTGCCAAGCCGCTCTCAATTCTTTTTTCAGAAGGGTGTTAAATATGCTTGGTCTCCAGAGTGTCAATTGGCCTTCGATACACTCAAAGAGAAGCTTATCTCCACTCCGGTCTTGGCTCCTCCGGATGATTCCAAGCCGTACCAGGTCTTTTGCGACGCTTCTCTCCAGGGTCTTGGTGCAGTCTTGATGCAAGATAAGAAGGTCGTTGCTTATACCTCCAGGCAGTTGAAGCCTGCGAGAAGAACTATCTTGTGCATGATCTCGAGCTAGCAGCTGTTGTAGACGCCTTGATGACTTGGAGACATCTCTTGTTGCAGCATAAGGTTGAAGTTTTCACCAATCACAAGAGTCTCAAGTACATCTTCACTCAGCCTAACTTGAATCTTCGGCAAACACGTTGGGTGGAAATGCTCCAGGATTTTAATCCGAGTGTTGAGTACACGCCAGGCAAAGCAAATGTTGTGGCGGATGCATTGAGCAGGAAGGCATATTGCAACAGTCTGATTCTGTAACCTCTCCAACCGGGTCTTTGTGAGTCTTTCAGGAAGCTCAACCTTCAGCTAGTACCTCAGGGATTTCTTGCGAACCTTCAGATCTCTCCTACCTTGGAAGATCAGGTCAGAGCAGCTCAGCTTCTTGACGCTATGGTGAAGAAGGTCAAGATTGGCGTGGGAAAGAGTCTCCCCAAGTATAAGTGCTTCACTGTTGATGCCAGGGACACGTTGTTTTTCGAGGATTGCCTTTTCGTCCCGAAAGGTGATCTCAGGAAGGTGATCATGGAAGAAGCTCATAACTCTCTGCTCTCTATTCATCCTGGAAGCTCCAAAACGTACCATGACTTGAAGCAGACCTTCTGGTGGACTCGTATGAAACGTGAGATTGCTTAGTTCGTAAACGAGTGTGATGTATGTCGAAGGGTGAAAGCAGAACATCAACGCCCAGCAGGCCTCTTGCAGCCTTTGCCGATTCCCGAGTGGAAGTTTGATCACATTGAGATGGATTTCGTCACCGGGTTTCTGAAGTCCAAGAAGGGTAATGATGCTATCTTCGTCGTCATCGACAAGTTGAGTAAAGTGGCTCATTTTCTTCAAGTCAAGGAGTCCATTTCAGCAGCTCAGCTGGCAGAGTTGTACACCTCCAGGATTGTCTCTTTGCATGGCGTGCCTATGATGATCTCTTCAGATCACAGAAGTATCTTCACGTCCAAGTTCTGGGACTCCTTTCAGTCTGCTATGGGCATGAAGATCCGCTTCAGCACAACGTTCCTTCCTCAGACTAGTGGTCAAGTGGAGAGAGTGAATCAAGTTCTTGAGGATATGCTGAGAGCATGTGTTATCTCTTTTGGCATGATGTGGGAAGATTGTGTGCCTTTTGCGGAGTTCTCGTATAACAACAGTTATCAAGCTAGTTCTGGCAATGCTCCGTTTGAAATTCTTTATGGCAGGAAGTGTCGTACCCCACTGAACTAGTCCGAGGCCGGCGAGCGTCAGATCCTTGGCAATGATATGATAGAATAAGCTGAGGAGATGTGTGGGATCATTCGCGACAATCTCAGAGCAGCTCAGTCCCGTCAGAAGAGCTATTATGATAGCAAGCACCGTGACATGTCTTATGAGCTTGATGACTTCGTCTATCTCAAGGTGTCGCCTATGAAGGGTATGCATCACTTTGGCATCAAAGGCAAGCTTGCGCCTTGTTTCGTTGGTCCGTTCAGAGTGGTTGGCAAGAGAGGCGACCTTGCGTACCAGCTCGAGCTTCCGTCAAACTTTGCAAATGTCCATGATGTGTTCCATGTTTCTCAGCTTCGGAGGTGCTTCAAGACCCCCGAGCGCCCTGTTCATCTTCAAGACATCGACCTTCAGCCTGACCTTTCTTATCGTGAGCATCCAGTTGCGGTTCTCGAGGCGACTGAGCGCAAGACCCGTAACAAGTCTGTCAAATTTCTCAAAGTGCAGTGGTCACACCATTCTGATAAAGAGGCGACTTGAGAACGCGAGGATCACCTCCGTTCCGAATTTCCCGATTTCTTTCATTCTTAAATCTCGAGGGCGAGATCTTCTTTGTAGTGTGGGAGAGTTTGTAGTGCCCCAAGTGTAAACCTTCCCTATTTGGAACCTATTGCAAGTGGGTCCACCTTGTCAGGGATATGATGCTATCATTTGTGCCATGACTTCATGTGATGTCCCTTATTACTTCCTTCCCTTGCATGCATGCATAACATATTATTTCATGCCCATGTCTTGTGTTGTTGCAATTTGGTCATAGCATTTCATGTGGTGGTTGTGATCTTGTGGATTATGTACCTTGTGGTTTCATGTGATCTTTTGTGGTGATGTGAAATATGATCTTGTGTGAAGTATGCCTTGTGCTAGTAGGAGCAACCTTGGGATGACATAGGTTTTAAAACCTTTCCTTTCTCTTTTATTCCTAGCTCCAGAAAACTCTTCTTCCTTTTCTGTTTTAAAAATGCCTATGTATTAGGTTGATATGAGTTGGGTGTGGTGAAGTGAAGTCTCTGTTTTAACTTAGCTTTGACAGGTGCAAGATAATTACAAAACAGCCCACTTATTGCTGTTTTGTAAATTATTCGATTGCCCTAATATTCATTCTTACATTTTATTCAAATAGGTTAGATTTTTCCAAGCTCAGGGTCATTTTTGTTCTATTTTTCTCCCCAGTATATTTTCGTGAGTATTTATTTCTTCCAAGTATTTATTCTGTAAATAGAGAGTCCAGGGAGTATTTTGTTTTCCCTTTTGAATGGCGCCACGTGTGGGCTCACTCCCATAGGCCGACCCATCTCCACTCCCTCTCGTGAGTGCAGGAGCCCACGCGCAGCACCTTTCTTCTTCTTCTAACGTCGTTTCCTCCCCGCACGTGCTGACCGTCAGGAAGCAGAGATAGTGCGTGTTGCCGCCGTGAGGGCACCAACGTCGAGGGGCCCCCCTTATAACCTGGGCGTCCGTGCCTCCCCTCGCCTAGGGTTCCTCTTCCCCTCAGCCGCCGCCGCCACCTCTCCCCATCCCCATCTCCATCTCTTCTTTTCTTCCCTGGTAAGATTTGTAGGCTAGCAGCACAGAGAGAGAGGGAGGAGCTCGCCGCGTCTACCCTGCCTACTTCTCCGTCCGACGAGTACGCCATGTCCGAGAGCTCGGGGTGGTTCCCCGCGATCCATTTCCGGCGGTAGGAGCCCCGGGGATCGACCACACCGACGGCCCCGAGCTCGTCAAGGGCGTGCCCGCGGTGTTCCTGCTCCTTCCCCTGCTTCGGTTCTGCAGATCAGGGGTTTCCTCGTCGTTGTTCTTCTTCCCCTCCGGCGCTTCTTCCTCCACAGATCGGCCTCCTACTTCCTTCTCTAGGTGAGGACGTCGTCCTCTTCCTTCTTCCTCCTTGGATTGGCCCGGATCCGTTGTAGTGTTCGTCGGCCTCTCTGTACGTAGTATATCGGCAGCAAGGATGTGTATGTGGTGCAGTAGCTTGGTAGATGTGCGTGTATGCTGATGGGTTGCTGTGTGTAGTAGTGGTGTGGAGGTGCAGGTAGAGTAGCAGCGCCGTTGCTAGTGGAGGCCTTTGTCGGCCTCCCTGACACGACGCAACAGCAACAGCAAAGTAGTGCACCGGCGGCCTCCCTGTTGCCGGCGCACCTCCGTGCAGAGCAGGCACGCAGCGGAAGCCATATATTTCCTAATACTACTCTACTCTGTCAGAAGCCGTGTCGTAGCGCAGTGGTTGGGAGTTCTATTTGTTATCATGAGGTGCAGGGTTCGATCCCTGTGGAAGCGTCCCCCTTTTTGTGTTGATTTTTTTTGGCACAATATTTTTGCGTGGCAGAGGCAGCTTATACCGTTAGCATCTCTGTTCCTGTCGAGAACTGGTCGGTAGCAGAGTGGGAGAGGTGCAGTTTGTGTACCAGAGGTTCAGGGTTCGGCCCCTACCTCCTCCTTTTACTTTTTTCCCTTCTAGCTGTGCAATTATTTCTTGTGTTGTGCATCCTGCTTTGAGTGTTTGTTCCTGTGGTGTGCAACACACCATGAGGCTGATTTACACTGCCCTCTCAACAGCATAATTTGCACACTAGCTTGCTGGTTGTGTGTAGTTGCCCATGTAAGGAGTTGTACCTTGTGATATGTGTGCTTGTGGATTCATGGGCATAGTGTAGGTTGTGTGTATGTGGTGTAGGCACACATCCTAGAAGAGCATGTGTTGCTTGGTGTATATGCTAGATGGGTTATATCTATGTTGGGTGACTTGTGCTAGTAGTTTTAGTTGCATGAGTTGTGGTGTGTGTATGTGTGAACCACACACATGAGTTTGACTCATGTGGTACCTAGGAGGAGTGTGGTGATATGATGGTTCCATGACTTATCTTGTTTAGTAGTTCTCCTTCATTTTGGATCTAGGGAGTAAGTGCTTGCCATGCGGTTGTGTGGTGATATGTACGTGGTAAAACAACCCCATATGCAATTTATGCACCTCCTCATGTTTAATATGAGAGAGAGCATGATGTGTGTGTGTGTGGGTGACTTAGTGAGAAGTATTTGTGTTGTTGATGTGCTTGACACCAACATGGGGTCCAAACCCTCATGTCCATATTGTCCTTGTGCACATGAGCCTAGCTATGTGATACTTGTTCTAGTGAAAGTTGCATGAAATGTAGCACTATTCACCATGTTGGATTCTATGTAGTTTTTCCTTCCTAGTTTGAGCTCACTTGCTCCAAGCAAGTGCATGTATTTTATTTATGGTTCTGGGGTAGAAAGATCCCAGGAATCCATTGGTGAAATCATTTTTGCCATTGGAACATTTTCTGGAAAAGTCATATTTGCATTTTCTTCTAAGTTTAGAGCTTGGTTCCATGCATGGTGATGTGCTCTTGTATTTGTTTCTTGGTTGTGGTAGTAGAGGGTGACCCCCTCTACCACATGTTGGTTTCAATTCATGATTTGGAATCCATGTGTGCAAGTTGTGCCCATCCAAAGTAGGCATGTGGTTGAAATTCCAGATTAGTGATTTTCACTTAGTTTGAGAATCTGGTTATATTTTCTTCTCCTATAGATGAGGTTGTGCTGGTCATTGTGTTGTGATCTAGCCCTAGATTTCAAGTACAAAGTTGTACCTGATATGTTTGTCTAGATCCCTGTAAAATATAATGTCATTTGGAGCCCTGTAGGTATTATTTTGGCTGCTGTCAAAAGGCTTCAGAGCAAAGACAGAAAGTTAGGTGCAGGAATTTTCACTAAGTCCCTGAGATCTGATGGTTTTGGGAAACTTTGCAACCTTGTATCTTCCTGTGTTTAATTCCTTTTTGTGTGATTCTTGCTTGTGCTGGTAGTATTCTTGGCTAGCTACAGCCACATATATTATTTGTCATAGTTGGGTGGCTGTAGGTGCTTTGCATGTAGCACATAAAGTGCTATGATGCAGTTTATGGCAGATTATGTAGTTTTGTCATTTTGATGATTGTGATTGCTTAGTTGATGTTGTGGTGTTCTTATTTGCTCCACCCCATCCATGATGGGTTGTTTTATGTCTTGGCAACCTGGGAATACCAGATTTGTGCCATTTTAGTGTGTGGTGAAGATTTTGACACGTAGGGCTTCATATCTTGTTTCGTTGATTCCCGTTGATCCGTAGCTCCGATTGTAATGTTCTTTATATGGTTTTGTATCGTTTTCACGAGACGCATCTGATCATGTCATTATAATGCATGTAAAAATAGGTTAGCATGAAGTTCTGTCCAGGAATTGTGTTAGCTTCTTAAGCTTGTGTTGGTAATAGAAATAGTAATGCATGCTCATTTTTCATCTCATGCATCATGTGCTTGTTGCATATTGAGGTGCTGTTGTTCATTGGATGTTATTCTTATGTTGGGAAGCATCAGGATCGGAGAACAAATACGTGGAGTCAGGAGAGTACGTGCAGGACGATCAAGAACCATTCCAAGATGAGGATATCACAAGCAAGATGATATGACCTTGATTCCATCTCTAGACTTGTTATGCTAGTTTGCATTTCCATGTCATATTGCTCGCTGCCTACTACTGAATTAAATTGCCTCTTGATATGCCATGAACCCAAACACTGATCCCTTCCTAGCAAACTTGAATGGCTAAGTAGGCTTTACTCAGCTACTAATGTTAGTGTTGCTAGATGCAGGTGCTTGTCTCATGTGACAACATGAGCTTGATATCATTATTTTAAATTATGTTATTTAATTAATGCACCTATATACTTGGTAAACGACGGAAGGCCTAGCCTTTTGCCGGGTGCTTTGTTCCGTTATTGCCGCCATAGTTACCGGCTACCGGTGTTTGATTCCATATTGATCGCTCCTAACACGTTCGGGGTTGTTATGGGGACCCCTCGATAAATCGCATAGTGCTAAGGCTTGTTTGGCAGGACCCAACATTGGTGTTAATTTTCTAATCACTTAATAATAAACTGCATAGGGAATAGCTACCCCGAGGAATTTAATCAACAACCCGGGCCAGTGCTCCTCATGAGTGCTGGTCCAAAATGGACAAACTGCGGGGGCCACCACAAGGAAACTTGAGGTTTGGCTCTTGTAGGCTTTTCCATCCGTCGTGTCCTGAGATTGAGATACGCGGCTCTTATCGGGGTCATCGACACGACGGGAGGTCCTGCTACTCTTGCCTTACCTTAGCGAAATATCTTGCGTATATGCATCCCAGTGAAGCTTTGGTTTTCCCAAGAGTTGAGGTTTTCCTCTAAGGAATCCGACGAGATCATGAGATTCGTGATAGAGGATTACTTTGCGGCCTGTGTACATTTGTGATGGACTAGTTGGAGCACCCCTGCAGGGTTTAATCTTTCGGAAAGCCGTGCCCGCGGTTATGTGGCAACTTGGAATATTTTGTTAACATCCGGTAATAGATAACTTAAACTTAAACTAATAAAAGTGCCAACCGTGTGTGTAACCGTGACTGTCCCCTCGAAGACCTCTCTTCGATCGGGAACACGATGGGGTTATGAATGACGTAGGTAGGTGTTCAGGATCACTTAGTGATCAAGTATTCACGATCGCTAGTTTAGTCCACCTTCATACATGTTCTACGTAAGTTAGCCACCAAATCTAGCTTAGGATGCTGCAACCTCAAACACTTCACCTTATCCTACCTAATAACTTGACTAGTTCTCGCACCAAGGTCTTAGATTGCTGAGTCCCCGTGGCTCACGGATTCCTCCACAATACCAACAGGTTCAGGTACTCCAGAGATAGATGATGCCGACGGCACGCAGCTGGCGTGGCAGTACGATGAGGAGACAGAGCGCCTGTACGTGAACTATCCAGAAGATTGAGGCGTGGTCGTGATCGTGGGCCTGCAGACTGGGTAGCATAGCCTTTCTATGTTTTGTATTCCGTAGCAGAACTACCTTGGTTGTATGCGTGATGTACTCTGAGATATTTATGAGAAGGAAATTGAACCCCTGATTGTCTATCTTTATTATTATGTATGTGCTGTGTTACCTGTTTGCGAGACGCTTAGATGCGCTCCTTTCCAATTCGGGGCCTCGATCCCTTGATCGGAAAGGACCGCATCTTGGTCATTACAAGTTACCTTCCGGGGCTCGCAGCTTGGTGAGGAACCAGGCTCCCGTCATCGACGCGGAGCTTCTTTGGTGGCGGTCGCGGGGCCCACTTTCGGTGCCTAGGTTGCCGGCCCCCGAGGAGGACGTACGTCGCTGTGTCAGGGAGGAGGACGAGCACGTCTGTCAGTACATGGAGGCGTTGGATGCCAGGTTCTCCAGTACCTGGCAGGTTCTTCAGGGATCTCACACGAGCTATGATCCGGTGATGGTCCCTGCTCTTTGGGTGTCCACCGCCCGTGCCTCAGTACATCGACGACTCTTTGTTGGTTGATCAGTTATATATTATTTGATGTATTACTGTATTGGAGAGATGTATTATTTATGTATTCCATATTATATATTTGATAATATTAAGTGGATTATTCGACGATGCATTAGTTAAGTGGGTTATTCGATGATGTTTAATTAATTTGTAGATACTATGGATCCAATACATGGCAGAGATGAATATCAGGAAGACGTGATGCATGGTGTCATCCGCGGGGATGATATTTTAGTTCGCGATGTCGATGTCACCAATCAGTTTCTGAACGCTGTTTTCAGCAGAATTGCCATGGTGTTGTTTTTGCACAGAAATAAAAGTTCTCGGAATGACCTGGAAGTTTACGAGGATTTTTTGTGGAATATATAAAAAATACTGGCGCAAGAATCAACCGGAGAAGTGGAGCATGGAGCCCACAAGCCCACCAGGCGCGGGCCCCCCTGGCCGCGCCTAGCAGGCTTGTGGGGCCCATGGAGCTCCACCGCCTCCTATTCCAGCTCTATTTAGTCCCTTTTGTCTGGAAAAAAATCAAGGAGAAGAGTTCATCGCGTTTTACGATACGGAGGCGCCGCCACCACCTGTTCTTCCTGTGGAGGGCAGATCTGGAGTCCGTTCTGGGCTCCGGAGAGGGGAGATTGTCGCCATCGTCATCACCAACCTTCCTTCATTGCCAATTCCATGATGTTCTTCATCGTTCGTGAGTAATCTCGTCGTAGGCTTGCTGGATGGTGATGGGTTGGATGAGATCTATCATGTAATCGAGTTAGTTTTGATGGGGATTGATCCCTAGTATCCACCATGTTCTGAGATTGATGTTGCTACTACTTTGCCATGCTTAATGCTTGTCACTAGGGCCCGAGTGCCATGATTTCAGATCTGAACCTATTATGTTCTCGTCAATATATGTGTGTTCTTGATCCTATCTTGCAAGTTGTAGTCACCAATATGTGTTATGACCCGGCAACCCCGGAGTGACAATAGCCGGAACCACTCCCGGAGATGACCATAGTATGAGGAGTTCATGTATTCACTTTGCGCTAATGCGTGGTTCCGGTTCTCTATTAAAAGGAGAACCTTAATATCCCGTAGTTTCCATTAGGACCCCGCTGCCACGGGAGGGATGGACAATAGATGTCATGCAAGTTCTTTTCCCTAAGCACGTATGACTATATACGGAATGCATGCCTACATGACATTAACGAACTGGAGCTAGTTACATATCTCTCCGTGTTATAACTGTTGGATGATGAATATCATCCGGCATAATCATCCATCACCGATCCAATGCCTACGAATTTTTCCTGCTGGTCCTTGCTACGTTACTTTGCCACTACTGTTGTCACTGCTGCTAGTGTTACACCATCGCTACTGCTGTCACTACTTTGTTAATGATACTTTGTTGCAGATACTAAGTATTTCAGGTGTGGTTGAATTGACAACTCAACTGCTAATACTTGAGAATATTCTTTGGCTTCCCCTTGTGTCGAATCAACACATTTGGGTTGAATACTCTACCCTCGAAAACCATTGTGATCCCCTATACTTGTGGGTTATCAAGACTATTTTCTGGCGCCGTTGCCGGGGAGGATCAAGTCAAGAATAGTCTCCTATCAACGTGCTATTTTCTGGCGCCGTTGCCGGGGAGGCATAGCTCTATTCTCTGAGTCACTCGGGATTTACGTCTGCTGATCACTATGAGGAATCCGAGAGATCCAAGAACTAAAGTCTTGCCCTCAACTACGAGGACATGTAAGGAACTGCCATGTAGCTATGCATTTGATTCACCTTCAGTTATGAGTAAGTTTGTGACACCACCTCCTGCTAGAAATTTCGATGTGTCGCGTGTGCTTGATGATGCTACTTCTTCTGTCCATGATGCTTGTGATGATGCTATGCTTGATACTGCTTTGCCACTAGGTGCATTCCTTGATGCACAAATTGCTAGAGTTGCTACTAGATGTGATGATACTTCTGAAACTGCAGAGATTATTGAAGTAGAACCTGCTATTTCGCCTGGTAGAACTAGCTCTCCTAGATATGAATTGTCTGATATGCCTGAGGGTTATGTTATGGAGCGTGAGATAGTTGAGGACTTTCTTGCTTGTAAGGATAGCTATGATGTTGAGAAATTACTGCGCAAGTGGAAAGAAAAATCTCTGAACGCTAGGATGAAATACGACCTGAAGTTTGCTACTTCGCCTATCTTTGTGACCGATAAGGATTATGAATTCTCTGTCGACCCTGAGTTAATCACTCTGGTCGAATCTGATCCTTTTCATGGTTATGAGTCTGAAATGGTTGTAGCCCATCTTACTAAGCTGCACGATATAGCCACCCTATTCACGAGTGAGGAAAAGATCCGCCACTACTATATCCTTAAGTTGTTTCCTTTCTCGCTAAAGGATAATGCTAAGACCTGGTTCATTTCTCTTTCTCCTGGTTGTGTGCGTAGCCCCCAGGATATGATCTATTACTTCTCTGAAAAATATTTCCCTGCCCATAAGAAGCAAGCTGCCTTGCAGGAAATATACAACTTTGCGCAAGTTGAAGAAGAGAGTCTCCCACAAGCTTGGGGGAGGCTCGTCCAGCTGCTGAATGCTTTGCCCGATCACCCTCTTGAGAAGAATAAATACTTGATATCTTCTATAATGGACTAACCGATGCTTCTAAGGACCACCTAGATAGTTGTGCCGGTTGTGTTTTTAGGGAACGAACTATAGAACAAGCTGAGATCCTGTTGAATAATATCTTGTGCAATGAGAATGCTTGGACTATTCCCGAACCACCTCCGAAGCCAACTCCTAAGAAAAGAGGTATTCTATTCCTCAGTCTTGAAGATATGCAAGAAGCTAAGAAATCTATGAAAGAGAAAGGCATTAAATGTGAAGATGTCAAAAATCTACCACCTATCGAAGAGATCCATGGTCTTGATAACCCGATACAGGTAGTAGAGGGAAATTGTCTTTGTAGATTCAATTAGAGTGACATTCCTTTTGATAAACCCGCTAGCTTATGCCTGGATGAATTTGATAACTTTGTTGACAAACAACAAAGTTTCAATGATTATGTTGGTAGACAATTGGAAGAGAATGCTCGTATGCTTAGTCATTTAAGTGCTTGTGTGGACAGAAACGTCAATGATCTTAAGCTGTTGAGTAAACATGCCTCTATGGTTACTACTCAAGTAGAAGAAGTACTTAAGGCTCAAAATGACTTGCTCAATGAGTTGAATGACAATTCTGTCAGAGTCGTCACTAGAGGCGGTAGAATGACCTAGGAACCTTTGTATCCTGAGGGTCATCCTAAGAGAATTGAACAAGATTCTCAAGGAGTTAGCACTGATGTACCTAGTCATCCTAGGAAGAAGAAGAAAGATGATAGGAACTTGCATGCTAGCAACCCTGTTGCTGTTACACCCGAGAGTCCAAATGATATCTCTGTTTTCGATGGTGAAACACAATCTGGTGATGAACATGAGCCCAATGATAATATCGATAGTGGTGTTCATGATGATGCTCAACCTAGCAATGATAAGGATGTGGAGATTGAACCTGTTGATCTTGATAACCCACAACCTAAGAATAAGAGATACGATAAGAACGACTTCGCTGCTAGGAAGCATGGTAAAGAAAGGGAACCATGGGTTCAGAAATCCATGCCCTTTCCTCCCAAACCACCCAAGAAAAAGGATGATGAGGATTTTGAGCGCTTTGTTGAAATGATTAGACGTGTCTTTCTGCAAATGCGTTTGACAGATATGCTCAAAATGTCTCCCTATGCTAAGTACATGAAGGATATTGTGACTAATAAGAGGAGGATACCTGAGGTTGTGATTTCCACCATGCTCGCTAATTATACCTTCAAGGGTGGAACTCCTAAGAAACTAGGTGATCCCGGAGTGCCCACTATACCTTGCTCCATTAAAGGAAACTACATTAGAACTGCTTTATGCGACCTTGGAGCCGGTGTTAGTGTTATGCCTCTCTCTATTTATCGTAGACTTGAACTGGATAAGTTGACACCCACTGAAATCTCTCTACAAATGGCCGACAAATCAACTGCTTTCCCTATCGGCATTTGCAAGGATGTGCCTGTTGTGGTTGCTAACGTTACTATCTTAATGGACTTTGTTATTCTGGATATTCCCGAGGATGAGGCCATGGCGGTCATCCTTGGAAGACCCTTTTTAAACACTACAGGGGTTGTTATTGATTGCAACAAAGGAATGTCACTTTCCATGTCAATGGTAATGAGCATACGGTGCACTTTTCGTAGAAACAATATCGAGTACATTGCATCAATGCTATTGAAAAAACTTCATCGATTCTTATTGGGAGCTTTGAATGCCCTATACCCACTGTTAAGATGAAGTATGATTTGCTTGTTGGGGATATTCACATCCCCATTGAGGTAACCTAGTGACTATTCAAAAATTCTCTGTTCTTTTTTATCGATTCGAAAAAGTTTGTCAAGGAGACTTGATCAACCTCATTGATGGATTTCTTTCGATGACCATGAGACGGATGAATCGAGGAGTCACAAACCTCTGTTCCAAGCTTTCACCTTCGGTTGCTTAGAAGAAAAATGATAGATTTAGCTTTAGTTTTTCCTGTTTTCCACTTTTTCCGTCCCTTAGAAAAGTGACACACTCAGTACACTCCGGAGAACCCCGGAGATGGTTACTTCCCACCTTGGGAGTAGACCAACTTAAGCCAAAAGCCTAAGCTTGGGGGAGTACGTGTTTCTCACCGACTTTATATTGATGCTCACACTTTCACTTTGATAGTCGGTGTTCACACCTTGCCACTGTATCATCCGTGCAAGTTATTTATTTTTTCTCGCTTTCTTCTCGTTTGTCTAGTTTGAGAAAACCCAAAAACATTTCTCGTTCTTCTTTTGCTTGTTGGGAGCTTTCCTGTGTAAACAGTTTTCTTTTTCTTTGGGTCAAGGTAGAAGACCATGGTTACAATGTTTAGTGGCTCTCGCATGCATATCTGTTTATCTGTCAAAGAGCCATATTACTTTGTATTCTCCTTTGTGTTTGCTTGTAGATTCCAGCTTAGTCCAATGCATGAGCACTCTTATTATTGTTCACATCGTTCGGTCGTGCAAGTGAAAGGCAATAATGACGATATATGATGAAGTGACTGAGCGTGGAAAAGCTGGTATGAACTCGATCTATTTTGTTTTTGTAAATATGACTAGCTCATCGTTCCTGATTCACCTTTGTTGTGAGAGAAATATGTTTGCAATGACAACTTAGAGATCATAGTTTCTGATGCCATGCTTAATTAGCTAGGAGCTTATAATGGTTTGTCTTGGATGCCAACATGAATTTTGAGATGATCATGATGTAGTGTGATAGGATGGTATCCTCCTTTGAATGATTCAAGTGGCTTGACTTGGCGCATGTTTACGCATGTAGTTGAAACAAATCAACATAGCCTCTATGATATTCATGTTCATGGTGATTTATGTCCTACTCATGCTTGCACTTAATGTTGGTTAATCTCAATGCATTTTGATGACTGTTGTCACTCTCTAGTTGGTCGCTTCCCAGTCTTTTGCTAACCTTCACTTGTACTAAGCCGGAATAGTGCTTGTGCAATCCACTTCCATAAACCCAAAGTTGTTCCATATCAGTCCACCATACCTACCTATATGCGGTATCTACCTGCCGTTCCAAGTAAATTTGCATGTGCCACTCTCTAAACCTTCAAGAAATAATATGTTTTGCATGCCCGAACTGCTCATGTGGTGACAAGGGGCGATCAGTATCTTCCATGCTAGGCGTGTTATCCTAGATATGTGTTTATTCACTATCATTCACGAGAAAGGGGCCGGTAATTGGAATGCCCAGTTCCATGCTCAAATCGAAAAGATAATTGCAAACAAAACTCCCCCTGGATTGATGTTGGTATGGACGGCACATGAGTATTCGGCTAGTCGTGGAGTGTGATTGATGGGTGGTGGGGGAGTCAAAACTTTACTTTTCTGTGTGGGAACCGCCTATAGTATGTGTAGCATGGAAGATGGTGAAAAACTCTTGGTCATTGCGTTGACAATGAAAGCATGCCACCCAAAATTATTTATCTCTATTTTCAAAGCTTGAGCTCTGGCACCTCTGCAAATCAATGCTTTCCTCTGCGAAGGGCCTATCTATTTATGTTTCTGTTGAGTCATCCTCTTCTTTTAAAAGCACCAATTAGAGAGCACCTCTGTCATTTTTATGCTTTGCTTTTAATTGTGATTGAGTATGACTGTGACTGGATCTTCTTTGCCATGAATTACAATGTTCAGTCGGCCCTTGGTCTTTGAAGGTGCTCTGCATTTATGTTTTGCGGTTTCAGAAAGAGCTAGTGAGATACCATCTGTTCATACTGCTTCATGATTGTTTTGATTGAAGTGTTGATGTTTGAAACTCATTATTATTGCTTGCTAGTTGATTAGGCCATTGATATGAGTTTACCATGAGACCTAGATGTCATTGCTTATGTGATTTGCTTATGATCTTGCTGAAAATATGAATATGAGTTAGACATAGTTGCAACAACAAGATCAAACAGAGTTCGTAAAAGTTTTTCTTTTGTCTCTTTCAGTTTGTCAACTGAATTGCTTGAGGACAAGCAAGGCTTTAAGCTTGGGGGAGTTGATACGTCTCCGTCGTATCTACTTTTCCAAACTCTTTTGCCCTTGTTTTGGACTCTAATTTTCATGATTTGAATGGAACTAACCCGGACTAACGCTGTTTTCAGGAGAATTGCCATGTTGTTGTTTTTGTAGAGAAATAAAAGTTCTCGGAATGACCTGGAAATTTACGAGGATTTTCTGTGGAATATATAAAAAATACTAGCGCAAGAATCAACCGGAGAAGTGGAGCGTAAATCCCACAAGCCCACCAGGCGCGCCCCCCTGGCCACGCCTAGCAGGCTTGTGGGGCCCACAGAGATCCACCGCCTCCAATTCCAGCTCTATTTAGTCCCTTTCGTCCCGAAAAAAAATCAAGGACAAGAGTTCATCGCGTTTTACGATACGGAGGCGCCGCCACCACCTGTTCTTCCTCTGGAGGGCAGAACTGGAGTCCGTTCTGGGCTCCGGAGAGGGGAGATCGTTGCCATCGTCATCACCAACCTTCCTTCATCTCCAATTCCATGATGTTCTTCATCGTTCGTGAGTAATCTTATCGTAGGCTTGCTGGACGGTGATGCGTTGGATGAGATCTATCATGTAATCGAGTTAGTTTTGACGGGGATTGATCCCTAGTATCCACTATGTTCTGAGATTGATATTGCTACTACTTTGCCATGCTTAATGCTTGTCACTAGGGCCCGAGTGCCATGATTTCAGATATGAACCTATTATGTTCTCGTCAATATATGTGTGTTCTTGATCCTATCTTGCAAGTTGTAGTCACCTACTATGTGTTATGACCCGACAACCCCGGAGTGACAATAGCTGGAACCACTACCGGAGATGACCATGGTATGAGGAGTTCATGTATTCACTTTGCGCTAATGCGTTGTTCCGGTTCTCTATTAAAAGGAGAACCTTAATATCCCGTAGTTTCCATTAGGACCCTGCTGCCACGGGAGGGATGGACAATAGATGTCATGCAAGTTCTTTTCCCTAAGCACGTATGACTATATACGGAATGCATGCCTACATTACATTAACGAACTGGAGCTAGTTACATATCTCTCCGTGTTATAACTGTTGGATGATGAATATCATCCGGCATAATCATCCATCACCGATCCAATGCCTACGATTTTTTCCTATTGGTCCTTGCTATGTTACTTTGCCGCTACTGCTGTCACTGCTGCTACTGTTACTCTGTCGCTACTGCTGTCACTACTTTGCTACTGATACTTTGTTGCAGATACTAAGTCTTTCAGGTGTGGTTGAATTGAAAACTCAACTGCTAATACTTGAGAATATTCTTTGGCTTCCCCTTGTGTCGAATCAATAAATTTGGGTTGAATACTCTACCCTCGAAAACTGTTGTGATCCCCTATACTTGTGGGTTATCATCTGACGAGGGAGATGAGTCTATCAACACACGAGGTAGAAGCTCTGGGGAGGTAGACGCCCATGCCTCAGGCGAGGGAGGAATCGGCGGCTCCAATTAGGAAGAAGCTGACGAGGAAGAAGTCGACCGCTCCGGCGGGGTGCATATATATATATATATATTAATAAATTAATCCTCTACTGTCTATATACATATATTAACGCTCTTTCTTTTAGCCCTCCGGATTGAGCAAATCTTTAGTATGGACGAAACGAGGCCCAACCAAGAAGCTGGAAGACGGTGAGAGATACAGGATCGAAACAGTCTCAAATGCCGGGCAACCAATTGCTCCCACAAATGTAAAGGAGAAGTTTGTGAAGGCATGCAGAGTTGTTGTTAGGGACCACATCCTTATCACCACTTGACAATGGATTAAGCCAAGGGAAGAAGGAGTCTCATATGTTGGCATAGGAGCCAAAGAAAACCTTTGGAGAAAGCTCATGCTTCATTTCACACTGCAGGCGCCAGAGGTGTATCCAGATGTGGAGGAAATGAAGAGGCGAAAAGAGGCCCTAGAGAAAAAAAGTCAAGGAGTGGGCTCTTAAGAAGATGGCTGATCTATTCAGGGGCTAGAAAAAAAGATTGCACCGGGATTTTATCTTGAAAGATAAGACTCCAGATTTCGATCATGGCTATGAGAAGATTATACACTACTAGGCCGAATTTGTGGCGTACAAGAGATCGGAGGACGCCTTGAAAAAGTCTGCAACAAATAGGATGAATGCAGGTAAGAAGAAGTACCACCATATTATGGGGCCTGGTGGCTACAGCGGTAAGATGGCTAAGTGGGAAGAACTGGAGGCATCATTTATGGACAAAAATATCACTCCAGAGCCCTTAAGATGGCTCGAACGGGGAAGAAACTGGTTTTACGGGCATGGGGGCTTGTTGGGTGCAGAAGGGAAGGCAATATATAACCAAAGACACAATGATAATCCCCTACCCATCGAGGAGATTAGACGTGCAGTATAGGATGTTGAAGAGGGACGGTTCTTACCCGATAGAGAGAACGACGAGCTCACATGTGCCCTTGGGAAAAAGGAACACAAAGGGTGAGCAGGAGGCTTACCAGGCTCCCCGCTGTGGATTCTTGCGTTCTCCGAGGAAAGGAAGAGATTTCTCGATAAAAGCCATCATAGGAGAAAGGAAAAGGAGGCACGTGATAAAGCGGATGAGGCAGACTGGGTGCATAATCTAGAAGAAGAAGTAAAGCGGCTGCAGCAGGATCAAATCGACGAACAATAAGGTAGCGACCAATCTCGGCGGCTCATGATAGAGGCTGCATCGAATCGGAAAAGCAGTGTCACTTCCATGCAGCTCCAGGATGATAGTGATGATGCACTGACGACAGATCCTCCTCGTCGCTACCCAGTGGATGATATTACAGAGAGCACACCTTGTGAGCTAAAGGTGAAACTTACTAACTTAAGGTTGACGGTGGCGGTCGGCATGGCCATACCAATTGGACATAATCCAACTTGGCATTGCTCTCCGGTTCCACAAGGGTACGCTGTCGTCGCGGTGGATGAAGTGATGAAAGATTATGAGGAGATGAAGCTCAACCACCCTGCAGGTGAAGATAGGGATTTGACTCAACTTGCAGAAGTCAAGAAACAAACTGTTGTATGGCCAAAGGAGGACATCTTGCTTCCAAATTGGACGCCAAGGCCACCGACTCCTCATAGCAGAAATCCTTCTTTGCCTTCACCTCACTAGTCTCCAGCGCGACCGTCGTCTTCGCCGCCTCACCAGTCTCTAGCGCAACCGTCATATTCGCCGCCTCACCAGTATCCAGCGCAACCGTCTCCACTGCCGCATCAGCCATCTCCACCGCCCCGTCAGCCGTCTCCATCCACTGAGGATCGGAGCAAAAAGCACAAACGTACCCCCGGTAATAGTGGCGGTAGAAAGGGGATCCGATCACCAAAACGTAAGTTGTCCCTCCTCCCAAAAGTACCTCATAAGAATATGTATAAGAGACCTTGGGACTATACTGGAGAGGGCAATATTAAGTGGGCAGACGCCCAGCGTCAAAAGTGGAAGGTTGAAGTGGCTAACAAGAAGAAACCGAAAGAGCCAGAGTTCCCGGACACCCGAGAAGATCATGCCGCGTGCGTGAAAATGCTGAAAAACCTTGCACATTCCCCATCCCCGTCGCCAGCAGACTATGAACGCTCTATTCTTAAGTCGGCTAAGGCAAAAAAGCAGCGGTTGAAGAGTAGTACGTCCAGCGGGAAATCAGTTGCCCAGCTCGGATAACAGAAGAACCAATTGTGCCCCCGCTCAAAGTGTATTCCGATATGAATGTGTGCTAGAGCGGAGCTGCGATCCCACAGAGGAATGATGAAACAACTGGCATCGATCCGGATTTTCTTGCACAATACGGAGAAGCGGCCAAGGCTCAAGGCATGTCTATTGATGACTACTTAAACCATTTGGAGGTATTCACTGACATAGCATACATGTACCGGTACGGGGCTCCTTTCGTCAAACCTGAGTTAGTCAACGAGCGACCAACAAAAATGCGAAGATTGCATGACTGGTACATGCAAGCATGTGCTCAACAGGCAAACTGGATATACCTTGAATTTACAAACGAGCATTTCGGGCATGGAGATGGCGTGATAATGATTGAATTCGACGAATTATTTCAGTTATACCAATAAGACGCCCTCGACAAATCTATCATTAGTGCCTATTGTTTGTAAGTATTATTAATTTACGTCATTAAGTCTTACTAAAACTCATTCTTTCATGTATAATCTTACTCATCACTATATTAATTTTGGAGAATGAAGATTATCGAATGCAAAAGAGGACAAATCTATGACATTGGGTTCATTGACCCATATTTCATTCATCACCAAAGTCTCACAACGAATCCCCGCGAGACATAGCATAACTTGGTACAAGGGTTAAGATTTTCTGGTACCAAAAGGGAAATACTATTTCCTTACAACTTCAAGTGAGTGTTACTACACACATTCTATTTTTGCTTACTTGATGTTATTATAAGTGTATAATTGACTCGTTATGCGTGCGCATGTTCCACTTTATTTTGTTAATCATTGTACTTGACAAGGGAGAAGTAATAGTCATGGACCCGAAACGCACATCCCTCGCTGAATGGACGAACATGGAGGAATGCCTCGAGAGGTAATTTCAATCATTATGACACTATATCGACAACTTCTCGTTCATTTCCTGATAGCAAGGAATTAATATAGAACTTTATTCATTTCCTTTTCCTAGGAGGGCTTGTAAACGGTTCACCGCCAAGGCTCGGGGTGATTGGAAGTCAGAGCTTACATTTAAACAAATAGATGTAAGTAACTACTAGCTAGATCCGCGCATCTCTTTATTCTAGTTTCAATACCATTATAACTCTTGATTATGTTTTTTATTGAACTCTCTTCTCGTAAAGTGCTTGAAGCAGGAACATGGGAACAATTTATGTGGATACTATGTTTGCGAGTTCATTCGCCAGACGACCCATGAGAAGGGCAAACCCCGGGACATAAAAAAATTGAAGTACGATAAACAATACTCACAGCCTTATTTTATTATCGTGAATTGTCTTTGGTTTCATTGATATATATATTGACCCATTCTTTAAATTAGATCGAACGGTTGCGGGACGGTCTTCTACCACAGGAACGTGTACGAGCAATTCAAGAGGAAATTGTCGGATTCTTAGATGCACATGTCCTAGGTGTGAAGGGATAATATTATTGCCCGTCGATGAAAATGGTATGAAATGTTATAGTGTAAAAGAGACATATGTGCATATGTGTAACTCGTCTCTATATTTTGTAATATGTTCGTGACGATGATGTGCAATATAGTCGTTCTTTTATTGTTATGTATGTACCATCCAATTTAGTGCAAAATAAGAATTAAAAAGTGCCCAAAACAAATAAATGGGAAAATTGGGGGCAGCAAAATGCCCCATCCAATTTAGTGCAAAACCCTAAACCCTAAAAATTGGTCAAAAAACAGCGAAGAAATAGCCCCGGTTCGTAATACGAACCGGGACTAATACCCCTCCTCCCTCACGCTCCCAGTCCCGCCACGTGGAAGGTCTTTAGCCCTTGTTCAGGACCAAACCAGGGCTAGCATTAGTCCCATTGATTAGTCCCGATTCGTGAACCGGGACTAATGGTCCAACCGAACCGGGGCTAAAGTCCCTTTTTCTACTAGTGGTATACATGATTTTGTATGTGATTTTGTCGAAGGCCGGGACAATCCCGTACCACGACGCACCGCTTGCTGGTCAAGTGACCCTCCGTCGCTCGGCGAGCATGACAATGGCTGATGTGGTATTCTTTTTATGCTCAACTATCTCACTACAGCTGTAGCAACATATTAGGGCCAGGGCGAAGCTAAGGTTGGGTCAAAGGATGGAGGGTAAGCACGTAGTGGGGTAAGATAGATCTCATCTATCGGTGGTCCAATACTAATTTATAAAACATCAGAAGCTAACGGTTATGATCAATGTATTGAAAGATGGTCCATCAAATGAAGGGCTGGTATTTTCTGATTAACGTGGAATTTTCTAGTCATTACCTATATTTTCTTTGTATTTTAGTTTTAGTAGATAATAGATAGATAGATAGATACATAGCTAGATAGATTGTCAATCAAAATTCAACCAAGTGGGCATATATCGAGTAAACATGTTTACGATAAAGTATTTAGAACACACTCGCAGTCTGTGACTCTCCTACATGTACGACAACAGTGCCTAATGCTAGAAGTAAATGTGTCACCACATAATGTAACACATTGTCAACACAAACATTTAGAACAAAAAAACATCGTGCATCTGTTACACATGCAACCGTGCAGAGAAAAGAATCACTCCAAGCCATGCCTATCTTAGTAAACACCTAAGCATAGAAGAATTTTGACTCACTTGTGAGTAAAAATCCGACCATGTGGCCATACATGTTTTTGTCGAAAAACTAGCCTCGCACCCATGCCTAAACTAGCTACAAGTAACCATGTTAACTATCAAATATTTATAATACAAACGAACAATATATGACTCTCCAACATGTACAACGGTGCCTAGACTAAGTTCGTGCATGTGACCAAGGTTTTCATAATCGCGATTTTGCATCGGATCGAAGCTCCGTTGGTAGGATCGTGAATCGTAGAATCATAACTATTAGGATCGTAGAAACTTAGATTCTACGAGCAAAATCATAGAATCGGAGGGGCTAGTTTGGATCGTAAAGTCGTAAGATTCTAAGACTTGAGTCACGATTCTGACAACTTTGTATATGACTCTATCAACAGTCTACATAATATAATTCAGCTCCACGAAAGTGCCTCTCTCTCTCAATAAACATCTTAGAGTAAATAACCGGGTATCTGCTTGAGATAAAAACGTGCATCTCATATTGACATATTCGTGTCTTTTCTCAGCAAGTGAACGTGTCAATGAAAAACACTACAAACAAAAAAGACGAACAACCATGCCTTTTCTTAACATAGAATCATGCCTCTCATAATGACATGACATTTAAGAGACAAAGGCACTGTACGTATGGAGCCGTGCTTCGGACAAATTTTAAGGTTATGCCTCGACAAGTGAATGTGTGACTCGAAACATTGGAAACACACATGAACGATCGTGCTTCTCCTCCAGGTGTTCATACATTTTGAATACAAAAGCACGTCCTTGCATCTAGTACGTAAAAAATCATGCCTCTCCCAGTGTACGTATCAGTGTGTATAATTAAAACAAAAAAACACGATCGTGCCCCTGTTTTATGAACAACCATGCTTCTAGCATCTTAGTGAAACTACTTTCCCCGAGTATAACCATGCATTTGTTGGAAATATGCCCTAGAGGCAATAATAAATTAGTTGTTATTATATTTCTTTGTTCATGATAATCGTTTATTATCCATGCTAGAATTATAGTGATTGAAACTCAAATACATGTGTGGATACATAGACAACACATTGTCCCTAGTGAGCCTCTAGTTGACTAGCTCGTTGATCAAAGATGGTCAAGGTTTCCTGACCATAGACATGAGATGCCATTTGATAAGGGGGTCACATCGTTAGGAGAATGATGTGATGGACAAGACCCAAACTATAAACGTAGCACATGGACGTGTCAGTTTATTGCTACTGTTTCTCTATGTCAATATATATATTCCTATGACCATGAAATCATGCAACTCCCGGAAACCGGAGGAATACCTTGTGTGTATCAAACATCGCAATGTAACTGGGTGACTATAAAGGTGCTCTACATGTATCTCCAAAGGTGTCTGTTGGGTTGGCATGGATCAAGACTGGGATTTGTCACTCTGTGTGACGCAGAGGTATCTCGGGGCCCACTCGGTAATACAATATCACAATAAGCCTTGCAAGCAATGTGACTAAGGAGTTAGTCACGGGATCTTGTATTACGAAACGAGTAAATGGACTTGTCGGTAATGATATTGAACTAGGTATAGAGATACTGACGATCGAATCTCGGGCAAGGAACATACCGAAGGACAAAGGGAACAACATACGGAATTAACTGAATCCTTGACATAGAGGTTCAAACGATAAAAATCTCCGTAGAATATGTAGGAGACAATATGGCATCCAGGTCCCGCTATTGGTTATTGACCGGAGACTGTGTCAGGTCATGTCTACATAGTTCTCGAACCTGCACGGTCTGCACACTTAAGGTTCGGTGACGTTTCGGTATAGTTGAATTACTGATGTTGGTAACCGAAGGTTGTTTGGAGTCCCGGATGAGATCCCGGATGTCACGAGGGTTTTCGGAATGTTTCGGAGACGAAGATTGATATATAGGAAGTATCCATTTGGCTTTCGGAAGGTTTTCGGGCATTACTAGTAAAGTACCGGGAGTGGCGAATAGGTTCCGGAGTTCTACCGGTAGGGGCCATCCACCCGTGAGAGAACCAAAGAGGCCCAAGGGTGGCGCACCAGCCCTTGGTGGGCTGGTGGCTAGCCCAAGCAAGCCTATTTCGGCCAAAGGGATAAAAAGGAAAGGAGGAAAGGGCCAAAACCGAACTGGGAAGGACAACTCCTTCCAAGTTATGTTGGAGGAGGACTCCTCCCTCTCCTCTTGGTTCGGCCGAACCCTAGGGCCTTTCCCTAGGGTGCCACCCCTCCTCTCCCTCATATATATAGTGGAGGTGAGAGAGGTTTTTTGCACCTCAAGCCAAGGCGTGGCCCTCTCTCCGTCCACCACTTCGTGACACCCCATAGCTAGTTCGGTACGGTACGACGAAGCCTCGCCGAAGTAGCTCTACCACCATCGCCTCCACGCCGTCATGCTGCTAGAGAATTCAGATACCTCTTCGTGTTTCTTGCTGGATCAAGAAGGCGGAGATCGTCATCGAGTTGCAGGTGTGCTGAACGCGGAGGTGTCGTCCGTTAGGCACTAGATAGAGATGGATCGTGATGGGCTCGCGGGACGGTTCATGACGAGATCGCGAGACGGACTGCGATTTGGATTACAAAGATGTTCCACTACATCAACCACATTATATACTCTTTCGCTTAGCGATCTACAGGGGTATGTGGACCTGAACTCCCCTTTGTAGATGATAATCACCATGGATAGGTATTGCGTGTGCGTAGGAATTTTTTTGTTTGCCATGCAACGTTCCCCATAAGTGGCATCATGAGATAGGTTCAAGCATAGATGATATCTCGAATAGAACACAATAGAGTTTATGGGCGTTGATGTTCAATTTTCTGCCATCCTTAGTCTTTTCTTGATTCAGCGGTATTGATGGATTGAAGCGGCCCGAATCAACATTACCCGTACACTTACGAGAGACCGGTTTCATCGACTAACATGCAACTTGTTGCATAAAGATGACTGGTGGGTGTCTGTTTCATCAACTTTAGTTGAATCGGATTTGACCAAGGCGGTCCTTGGAGAATGTTAAATAGCAATTTGCATATCACCGTTGTGGCTTTGCGTAAGTAAAATGCGATCATACTAGATACCAAAGCAGCCACGTAAAATTCGCAACAACAAATTATAGGACGTCTAACTTGTTTTTGTAGGGTATGCATGTGATGTGATATGGCCAAAGAAATGAAATGATATATTAGATGTATGAGATGATCATGTTGTAAGAGTTCAATATCAACTTGCATGTCGATGCTACGGCAACCGGCAGGAGCCATAGGGTTTGTTTAATTATTTTGCGTTTGGTGATGCTTTGCTTTATCGCTAGTAGTAGCTTTAGTAGTAATAGCATAGTTAGCGCGACAACCTCGATGGCAGCACAATGATGGAGATCATGGTGTGGCGCTGGTGACGATGGAGATCATGTCAGTGCTTTGGTGATGGAGATCAAGAAACACAAGTTCATGGCCATATCATGTCACTTATAATTTGCATGTGATGTTAATCCTTTTATGCACCTTATTTTGCTTAGGACGACGGTAGCATTATAAGGTTACCCCTCACTAAAATTTCAAGATAAAATTGTGTTCTCCCCGACTATGCACCATTGCGACAGTTCGTCGTTTTTAGACACCATGTGATGATCGGGTGTGATAGACTCTACGTTCACATACAACGGGTGCAAACAGTTTCCCACGCGAAACACTCAGGTTAAACTTGACAAGCCTAGCATATACATACATGGCCTCAAAACACAAGAGACCGAAAGGTCGAGCATGAATCGTATAGTGGATATGATCGACATGTAGATGTTCACCATTGAAGCTAAACTCAACTCACGTAATGATCGGACTTGAGTTTGTGAATTTGGATCATGTATCACTCGAATGACTAGGGGGATGTCAATTTGAGTGGGAGTTCTTAAGTAATATGATTAATTGAACTTATTATCATGAACATAGTCAAAATGTCTTTGCAAATTATGTTGTATCTTGCGTTGTAGCCCCACTGTTTTTGATATGTTCCTAGAGAAAACTTAGTTCAAAGATGATAGTAGCAATTATGCGGACGGGGTTCGTAAACCAAGGCTTGTCCTCATTGCTCTACAGAAGGCCTATGTCCTTAATGCACCGCTCGGTATGTTGAACCCCGAGCGTCGTCTGTGGATATTGCGAACATCAGACATACACGTTTTTGATGACTACGTGATAGTTCAGTGTGTAATGCTTAACGACTTAGAATTGAGGCACCGAAGACGTTTTGAACGTGACGGAACATATGAGATGTTCCAACAGCTGAAATTGGGATTTCAGGCTCGTGCCCGTGTTGAGAGGTATGATAACTCCGGCAATATTCTTGGCCTCCGAAGTAAGGGAGAAGAGCTCAATCGTTGAGCATGTTCTCAGATTGTGTGAGTACTACAATCGCTTGGATCGAGTGGGAGTTCATCTTCTAGATAAGATAGTGAATGACATAGTTCTCCAAAGTCACTGCCACCAAGCTACTGAGCTTCATGATGAACTATATCATGTTAGGGATATATATGATGATCCCTAAGTTATTCGCGATGTTTGACACAATGAAAGTAGAAATCAAGTAGGAGCATCAATTGTTGATGGTTAGTAAAACCACTAGTTTTAAGAAAGGCAAGGGCAAGAAGGGATACTACATGAAATGTCAAACCAGTTGTTTCTCTAGTGAAGAAACCCAAGGTTGAACCCAAACCCGAGACTAAGTGCTTTTGTTATGAGGGAAACGGTCACTGAAGTGGAACTACCCTAGATACTTGGTAGATGAGAAGGCTGACAAAGTCGACAAAACTATATTGAATATACATGAAATTGATATGTACCTTACTAGTACTCCTAGTAGCACCGGGGTATTGGATACCGATTCAGTTGCTAAGTGTTAGTAGCTCAAAATTATAGCTACGGATTAAACGGATACTAGCAAGGGTCAGGTGACGATGTGTGTTGGAAGTAATTCCAAGGTTGATGTGATCAACATCGCACGCTCCTTCTACCTTCGAGATTAGTGTTAAACCTAAATATAGATTGGTGCTTGCATTGAGAGTGAACATGATTGGATCATGTTTATTGCAATATGATTATTCATTTAAAGAGAATAATAGTTACTCTGTTTACTTGAATAATTCCTTGAATGGTCATGCACCTAATATGAATGGTTCATTGAATCTCGATCGTAGTGATACACATGTTCATAATATTGATGCCAAAAGATACAAAGTAGTAATGATAGTACCACTTACTTGTGGCACTACCGCGTGAGTCATATTGGTGTAAAACGCATGAAGAAGCTCCATGTTGATGGATCTTTGACTCACTCGTTTTTGAATCATTTGAGACATGCGAACCATGCCTATTGGTATAAATGCATGAAGAAACTCCATGCAGATTGATTGTTTAGACTCACTTGATTTTGAATCACTTAAGACATGCAAATCATGCCACATGGGCAAGATGACTGAAGGCCTCGTTTTCAGTAAGGTCGAACGAGCAAGGGACTTGTTAGAAATAATACATTTTGATGTATGCATTCCAATGAGTGCTCAGGCACGCAGTGGATATCGTTATGTTCTTATTTCATTGATGATTTGAGTAGATACATGAGTCTTATCTTGAGGAATCACACGTCTGAAATATTGAAAAGTTTGAGCTATTCCAGAGTGAAGTTGAAGATCGTCATGACAAGGGCATAATATGTCTACGACGTGATCGTGGAGGTAAATATATCCGAGTTGCGAGTTTGGTAAACATGGAAGACAATGTGAAAATTGTTTCACAACTCATGCCACCTGGAACACCATAGTGTGATGCTGTGTCCGAACATCGCAACCGCGCCCTATTGGATATGGTGCATACTATATGTCTCTTATCGAATTACCACTATCGTTCACTTTAAATAGGGTGATATGTCTCCGTCGTATCTATAATTTTTGGTTGTTTCATGCCAATATTCTACAACTTACATATACTTTTGGCAACTTTTTATACTATTTTTGGGACTAACATATTGATCCAGTGCCAAGTGTTAGTTCTTGTTTGTTGCATGTTTTTCGTTTAGTACAAAGTCCATATCAAACAAAGTCCAAACGGGATAAAAACTTACGGAGATTTTTTGTGGAATATATGTGAACTTTGGGAAGTGGAATCAAAATAAGGCGGTGCCCGAGGGACCCACAATCCATAGGGGCGTGCCCTGGGGGGTAGGGCGCGCCAGGGTGGCTTGTGGTCACCCCGTAAGGCGGTTGGTGCCCTTCTTTCTCCGCAAGAAAGCTAATATCCGAGTAAAAATTGTGTTAACACTTCAGCCCAATCCGAGTTACGGATCTCCGGGAATAGAAGAAACGGTGAAAAGCCAGAATCTGGAACGCAGAAACAGAAATAATCAAAGAGAGAGAGAGATCCAATCTCGGAGGGGCTCTCGCCCCTCCGCCGCCATGGAGGCCAAGGAACAGAGGGGAAACCCTCCTCCCATATAAGGGGGAGGCCAAGGAACAACAAGAAGGAGGGGTCCCTCTCCCCCTCTCTTCCGGTGGCACCGGAACGCCCCCGGGGCCATTATCGTGACGGCGATCTACACCAACAACTTCGCTGCCATCATCAGCAACTCTCTCCCCCTCTATGCATCGGTTCAACACCTCTTCTCACCGTTGTAATCTCTACTTAAACATGGTGCTCAACGCTATATGTTATTTCCCAATGATGTATCGCTATCCTATGATGTTTGAGTACATCTGTTTTTCCTACGGGTTGATTGATGATCATGATTGGTTTGAGTTCCATGTTTTATTATTTGTGTTGTCCTATGGTGCTCTCCGTGTCGCGCAAGCGTGAGGGATCCCCGATGTAGGGTGTTGCAATGTGTTCATGATTTCCCTTTGGTGGGTTGCTTGAGTGACAGAAGCATAAACCTGAGTAGGTGGGTTGTTGCGTATGGGAGTAAAGAGGACTTGATACCTTATAATGTTATGGTTGGGTTTTACCTTAATGATCTTTAGTAGTTGCGGATACTTGCTAGAGTTCCAATCATAAGTGCATATGATCCAAGTAGAGAAAGTATGTTAGCTTATGCCTCTCCCTCATATAAAATTGCAATAATGATTACCGGTCTACTTATCGATTGCCTATGGACAAATAACCTTCTTGTGACAAAAAGATCTCTACTAAGACCAACTTAGGTGTCTCTTTATCTAAGCATCCCCTAGTTTTTACTTACGTGTTCTTTATTTTTTTGCAAACCTATCCTATCACACCTACAAAGTACTTCTAGTCATACTTGCTATAAGTAAAGTGAACGTTAAGCGTGCGTAGAGTTGCATCGGTGGTCGATAGAACTTGAGGGAATATTTGTTCTACCTTTAGCTCCTCGTTGGGTTCGACACTCTTTCTTATCGAGAAAGGCTACAATTGATCCCCTATACTTGTGGGTTATCAATACCTTTTTCTGGCACCGTTGCTGGGGAGCAATTACATGGGGTGAATATTCTCGTGTGTGCTTGTTTGCTTTATCACTAAGTAGATTTTATTTGTTGTTTAAGTTGTTCTCTATCTCTAGTTATGGATATGGAACACGAAATACCAAAAAAAAAGGTGTACTTGCTACTCATGGAGATGGGGAACCTCCTAAAACTCTCGATGGTCATTATGTGGAAGATATTATGCACTACTTTAATAATCGTGAGAAAACCCCATTCAATTATATAATGGGAGACACGTTGTATCAACGTGAATACTTTAGGGAGTATCGCTTGACTCAAAAGGGGAAACTGTTGTGGGATCAAATTCATATGTTCAAATGGTATGCTTGGAATCTATGCTTGAGATATGATATTACTTGTTGCTCTAGGATGAAGGCTAAGCACCTTCCCTTTTCATGTAAATTTAATGATAATGAAACGTTGGCTTCTTATGCTAATGCTATATATGATTACTATGATGTGGAACAAATAGAAGAGTTTGTTGCTTTTAAGGGTGCTTATGAAATTGAAGCTTTGTTTGGAAAGTATGAAGATTATGATGATGCTGTTTACCGATCTCAAAATTTGGCTATGCTTCATTATTGTTATGCCAATTATGAATATAATGCCCATATTGGTTGATTTATTGAGAAAGTCTCCGCTATCCAAGAAGAGACTAATATTTTGCACAAATCTATGGAAGAAGAAATTGATGACACTGTGAGCTCATTGGATGAAAAAGATGAGGAGGAGAGCGAAGAACAAAAGGAGGAAGAGCGGATTAGCTACCCGTGCCCACCTTCTAATGGGGGTAACTCTTCAACTCATACATTGTTTCATTTCCCTTCATGCTTACTGAAGGATGAATGCTATGATAATTGCTAGGATAACTTGGATTCGTTTGAAATATCCCCTTTTGATGAACTTGATGCTTGCTATGCTTGTGGCCATGATGCCAATACGAATGATGGTTATGGAAATGAACTTGCTATAGTTCCTTATGTTAAGAATGAAATTGTTGCTACCACACATGATAGTCCTATTATCTTTTTGAATTCTCCCAACTACATTATATTGGAGAAGTTTGCACTTATTAAGGATTATATAGATGGGTTGCCTTTTACTATTACACATGATGATTTTGATAGATATAATATGAATGTGCTTGCTGCTCCTACTTGCAATTATTATTAGAGGGGAACTACATCTCCGCCTCTCTATGTTTCAAATACGATAAAATTGCAAGAAATTGTTTATACTATGCATTGCCCTTTACTTTGTGTACATGAATTGTTCTTTTATGACATGCCAATGCATAGGAAGAGAGTTAGACTTCGTTGTTGTGTGATATATGTTACTTTGTACTCACTACTAAATTACAAATCATTGTTAATTAAAATTGTCTTTGATATACCTTGGGACCCGGGTGGATCAATTACTTGAGCACTGTATGCCTAGCTTAATGGCTTTAAAGAAAGCGTTGCCAGGGAGACAACCCCGTAGTTTAGAGAGTCATTTTATTCTGTTGTGTGCTTTTATTTTGTTTAAAAAACAAAATAAAATAAAGAGGGGAACCTAAAACTTTTTCAAAAATAAAAGTGAAAGTGAGAGAGACGAGCATTATTAAAATAGGAGCATGCCTTAAACTTTGTTCATCCCATGGAAACCTTGTGAATCTAAATTACAGAAAATTTTCAACAAAAATAATTATCCCCTTGTATAAATCCATAGTATTATAAAAATAATATGCCAAGATTTTCCTTTAGGATAATTAGATTGCTTGTTTGGTGTGTGTAGTGCAAAAACAGAAGCTTTGGCTCTAGTGCGTGAATCTACATTTATTTACCGGAATGTCAAAAGTTTCTGAAACTTTTACACAGTATTGCTATGCAGATTGTTTATTTTTCCTATTTTTTCAGAATTTGTAGAGTTACAGAAGTATGCTGAATGTACAGATTACTACGGATTGTCCTGTTTTTGACATATTCTGTTTTTGATGCATTGTCTTGCTCGTTTTGATGAAACTATCGATTGTATCAGTGGTATAAGCCATGGAAAAGTTATATTACAGTAGATACAATGCAAAAACAAAATATGAATTGGTTGTCAACAATACTTAAAGTTGTAATTTGCTTTATTATTACTAATGGATCTCACGAGACTTTTGTTAAGTTTTGTGTGATTGAAGTTTTCAAGGTTTGGGCGAGATCACGATGGATGAAGGAATAAGGAGTGGAAAGAGACTAAGCTTGGGGATGCCTGTAGCACCCCAAGGTTATAGTCAAGGACTCCCAAGCAACTAAGCTAGGGGATGCCCCGGAAGGCATCCCCTCTTTCTTCTAACAACCATCGTTAATTTCACTTGGAGCTATATTTTTATTCGTCACATGATATGCGTAAATCTTGGAGCGTCGTATGCTTTTTATTTTTGTTTTAATAATGCACCATGCTGGTATGAGAAATTCTTGGTTGATTTATAGTAGGCTCTTTGCACCTCACTTATATCTTTTGAGTATGGATTTATAGAATGCTTCATGTGCTTCACTTATATCATTCGAAGTTTGTATTGCCTATTTCTCTACACATAGAAAACCGCCATTTGTAGAATGCTCTTTTGCTTCACTTATATTTGTTAGAGCGTGGGCATATCTTTCATAGAAAGAATTAAACTCTCATGCTTCACTTATATCTATTTAGAGAGTTAACAGGAGTTGGTCATTCACATGGTTAGTCATAAAATCCTACATAAAACTTGTAGATCACTAAATATGATATGTTTGATTCCTTGCAATAGTTTTGCGATATAAAGATGGTGCTATTAGAGTCATGCTAGTGAGTAATTGTGGATTGGTAGAAATATTTGTGTTAAAGTTTGTGATTCCCGTAGCATGCACGTATGGTGAACCGTTATGTGGAGAAGTCGGAGCATGATTTATTTATTGAATGTCATCCTTTGTGTGGAGGTCGGCATCGCACGATGGTTAACTCCTACCAACCCTTCCCCTAGGAACATGCGTGTAGTACCTTGTTTCCATGACTAATTTTCTTTTGCAAGAAGTATGTGAGTTCTTCATGACTAATGTTGAGTCCATGGATTATACGCACTCTCACCCTTCCACATTTTCTAGCCTCTCTATTACCGGGCAACTCTCGCCGGTGCATTAAACTCACCTTCCTCAAAACAGCGACCATACCTACCTATTATGTCATTTCGATAGCCATTCCGAGATATATTGCCATGCAACTTCCACCGGTTCGTTTATTATGACACGCACCATCATTGCATATTGCTTTGCATGATCCTAAGATAGCTAACATGATGTTTTCATGTTTATTATGTCATTGCTACGCTAGATAATTGCACATGTCGGTACACTGCCGGAGGCATTCATATAGAGTCATCTTTTGTTCTAGTATCGAGTTGTAATTCTTGAGTTGTAAGTAAATAAAAGTGTGATGACATCATTATTAGAGCATTGTCCCATGTGAGGAAAGGATGATGGAAGCTATGATTCCCTCACAAGTTGGGATGAGTCTCCGGACTTTATGAAAATTAAAAGAGGTCGAAGAAGCCAATAAAAAAAGAGGCCAAAGAAGCCCACCCAAAAAGGGAGAAAATAATAAAAAACAAAAAATGAGAGAAAAGAGAGAAGGGGCAATGCTACTATTCCTTTTTCCACACTTGTGCTTCAAAGTAGCACCATGATCTTCATGATAGAGAGTCTCCTATATTGTCACTTTCATATACTAGTGGGAATTTTTTATTATAGAACTTGGCTTGTATATTGCAATGATGGGTTTCCTCAAATTGCCTTAGGTCTTTGTGAGCAAGCGAGTTGGATGCACACCCACTTAGTTTCTTTTTGAGATTTCATACACTTATAGCTCTAGTGCATCGGTTGCATGGCAATCCCTACTCACTCACATTGATATCTATTGTTGGGCATCTCCATAGCCCGTTGATACGCGTAGTTGATGTGAGACTATCTCCTTCTTTTTGTCTTGTCCACAACCTCCACCATATTCTATTCCACCTATAGTGCTATACCCATGGATCACGCTCATGTATTGCGTGAAAGTTGAAAAAGTTTGAGAATACTAAAGTATGAAACAATTGCTTGGCTAAAACCGGGGTTGTGCATGATTTAATACTTTGTGTGATGAAGATAGCCAGACTATATGATTTTGTAGGGATAACTTTCTTTTAGCCATGATATTTTGAGAAGACGTTACTGTTTTATTAGTATGCTTGAACTATTATTGTCTTAATGTCAAATGATAGACTATTGCTTTGAATCACTCGTGTCTTAATATTCATGCCATGATTAGATTATATGATCAAGATTATGCTAGGTAGCATTCCACATCAAAAATTATCTTTTTTGATAATTTACCTACTCGAGGACAAGCAGAAATTAAGCTTGGGGTGATGATACGTCTCCGGCATATCTATAAATTTTTATTGTTTCATGCCAATATTCTACAATTTTCATATACTTTTGGCAACTTTTTATACTATTTTTGGGACTAACATATTGATCCAGTGCCCACTGCGAGTTCCTGTTTGGTGCATGTTTTTTGTTTCGTAGAAAATCCATATCACATGAAGTCCAAACGGGATAAAAAACTTACTGAGATTCTTTTTGGAATATATGTGAATTTTGGGAAGTGGAATCAACAAAAGGCGGTGCCCGAGGGGACCACAAGCCATAGGGGCGTGCCCTGGGGGTAGGGCGCGCCACGGTGGCTTGTGGTCACCCCGTAGGGTGGTTGGTTCCCTTCTTTCGTCGCAAGAAAGCTAATAACCAGATAAAAATCGTGTTAAAATTTCAGCCCAATCGGAGTTACAGATCTCCGGGAATATAAGAAACGGTGAAAAGCCAGAATCTGGAACGCAGAAACAGAATGAAACAGAGAGAGAGATCCAATCTCGGAGGGGCTCTTGCCCCTCCGCCGCCATGGAGGCCAAGGACCAGAGGGGAACCCTCCTGCCATCTAGGGGGAGGCCAAGGAAGAAGAAGAAGGAGGGGGCTCTCTCACCCTCTCTCTCGGTGGCACCGGAACGCCGTCGGGGCCATCATCCTGACGGTGATCTACACCAAAAACTTCGCTGACGTCATCACCAACTCTCCCCCTCTATGCAGCGGTTCAACACCTCTTCTCACCGCTGTAATCTCTACTTAAACATGGTGCTCAATGCTATATATTATTTGCCAAAGATGTATGGCTATCATATGATGTTTGAGTAGATCTGTTTTGTCATATCGGTTGATTGACGATCATGATTGGTTTGAGTTGCATGTTTTATTATTGGTGTTGTCCTATGGTGCTCTCGTGTCGCGCAAGCATGAGGGTTCCCCGCTGTAGGGTGTTGCAATTTGTTCATGATTTTCCTATGGTGGGTTGCTTGAGTGACAGAAGCATAAACCCGAGTAGGTTGGTTGTTGCATATGGGAGTAAAGAGGACTTGGTACCTTATAATGCTATGGTTGGGTTTTACCTTAATGATCTTTAGTAGTTTTGGATGCTTGCTAGAGTTCCAATCATAAGTGCATATGATCCAAGTAGAGAAAGTATGTTAGCTTATGCATCTCCCTCATATAAAATTGCAATAATGATTACCAGTCTAGTTATCCATTGCCTAGGGACAAATAACCTTCTTGTGACAAAAATATCAATAACCTTCTTGTGACAAAAAGATCTCTGCTAACACCAACTTAGTTGTTTCTTTATCTAATAAGCCCCTTGTTTTTATTTGCGTGTTCTTTATTTTCTTGCAAACCTATCCTATCACACCTACAAAGTATTTATGGTTTCATACTTATTCTAGGTAAAGCGAACGTTAAGCGTGTGTGGAGTTCTATCGATGGTCGATAGAACTTGAGGGAATATTTGTTCTACCTTTACCTCATCGCTGGGTTCGACACTCTTACTTATCGAGAAAGGCTACAATTGATCCCCTATACTTGTGGGTTATCATAGGGCACCATATAATTCCGTTGAGATGAGACCATATCAACTATGGTTTAGATAAACCTAAGCTGTCGTTTCTTAAAAGTTTGGGGTTGCGACGCTGATGTGAAAAAGTTTCAGCCTGATAAGCTCGAACCCAAAGCGAATAAAAGAATCTTCATAGGATACCCCAAACAGTTGGGAATACCTCCTATCTCAGATCCGAAAGCAAAGTGTTTGTTTCCAGAAAAGGGCCCTTTCTCGATAGGAAGTTTCTCTCGAAAGAATTGAGTGGGAGGATGGTGGAAACTTGATGAGGTTACTGAACCGTCACTTCAACCAATGAGTAGCAGGGCACGGGAAGATGTTCCTGTGGCGTCTACACTAGTTGAAGTGGATATCAGATGATGGTGATTATGAAGCCTTGGATCAAGTTACTACCAGACCTCATAGGTCGACAAGGAAACGTACTACTCCAGAGTAGTACGGTAATCCTGTCTTGGAAGGTGATGTTGCTAGACAACAATGAACCGACGATCTATGGAGAGGTGATGGTGGGCGTGGATTTCGACGAATGGCTGGACGCTATGAAATCCGAGGTAGGATCCATGTATGAAAACAAAGTGTAGACTTTGGAAGAACTGCTTGTTGATCGTAAGGCCTTCAGGTACAGATGGATCTTTGAAAGGAAGACGGACGATGATGGTAAATGTCACTATTAAGAAAGCTCGACCTATGACAAAGATGTTTCCGACAAGTTTAAAGAGTTGACTATGATGAGACTTTCTCACTCGTAGCGATGCTAAAAGTCTGTTGGAATTATGTTAGCGGTTGCTGCATTATTTATGAAATCTTGTAGATAGGATATCAAAACATTGTTTTCTCGACGGTTTGCTTGAGGAAAGGTTGTATGTGATACAACCAGAAGGTTTTGTCGATCCTAAAGATGCTAACACGTATGCAAGCTCCAGCGATCCTTCTATGGACTGGGGCAAGCATCTCGGAGTTGGAATATACACTTTGATGAGATGATCAAAGATTTTGGGTTTATACAAAGCTTATGAGAAACTTGTATTTCCAAGAAAGTGAGTGGGAGCACTATAGAATTTATGATTAGTATATCTGGTTGACATATTGTTGATCAAAAATAATATAGAATTTCTGGAAACATATATGGTTGTTTGAAAGGTGTTTTTTAAAGGAAAACCTAGATTGAGCTACTTGAACATTGAGCATCAAGATCTATAGAGATAGATCAAACCCCTTAATAAAACTTTCAAATGAATACATACCGTGACAAGGTTTTGAAGGAGTTCAAAATAGATCAGTCAAAGAAGGAGTTCTTGGTTGTGTTGTAAGGTGTGAATATTGAGTAAGACTAAAAGCCCGACCACGGCAGAAGAAAGAGAAAGGATGAAGGTCGAGCCATATGCCTTAATGTAGGCTCTGTAGTATGCTATGCTGTGTACCGCACCTAATGTGTGCCTTTCCATGAATTTGTCAACGGGTACAAAAGTGATCCAGGAATGGATTACTGGACAACGGTCAATAGTTATCCTGAGTAACTAGTGGACCAAGGGATTTTTCTCGATTATGGAGGTGATAAAGAGTTCGTCGTAAAGGGTTACGTCGATGCAAGCTTTGACACTAATCCGGATGACTATGAGTAATAAACCGGGTTCACATAGTGGAGTAGCCATTTGGAATAGTTCCAAATCGCGCGTGGTAGTAGCATCTACAAGATGACATAGAGATTTGTAAAGCACACACGAATCTGAAAGATTCAGACCCGTTGACTAAAAACCTCTCTCACAAGCAAAACATGATCAAACTGTATGGGTGTTAGATTCATTACAATCACATAGTGATGTGAACTAGATTATTGACTCTAGTGCAAGTGGGAGACTGTTGGAAATATGCCCTAGAGGCAATAATAAATTAGTTATTATTATATTTCCTTGTTCATGATACTCGTTTATTATCCATGCTAGAATTGTATTGATTGGAAACTCAAACACATGTGTGGATACATAGACAACACACTGGCTAGTGAGCCTCTAGTTGAGTAGCTCGTTGATCAAAGATGGTCAAGGTTTCCTGTCCATAGCCATGAGATGTCATTTGATAAGTGGATCACATCATTAGGAGAATGATGTGATGGACAAGACCCAAACTATTAACGTACCATATGACTGTGTGAGTTTATTCCTACTGTTTTCTGCATGTCAATGTATCTCTTCCTATGACCATGAGATCATGCAACTCCCGGACGCCGGAGGAATAACTTGTGTGTGTCAAACGTCGTAATGTAACTGGGTGACTATACAGGTGCTCTACATATATCTCCGAAGGTGTTTGTTGGGTTGGCATGGATCAAGACTGGGATTTGTCACTCTGTGTGACAGACACGTATCTCGGGGCCCACTCGGTAATACAACAACACAATAAGACTTGCAAGCAATGTGACTAAGGAGTTAGTCATTGATGACCCACAAGTATAGGGGATCAATCGTAGTCCTTTCGATAAGTAAGAGTGTCGAACCCAACGCGGAGCAGAAGGCTCTGATAAACGGATTTCAGCAAGGTAATAACTGCAAGCACTGAAAGTAGCGGTAACAAGTGATTGTGTAGCGAGGTGAAACGTAGCAAGCAAAAAGTAACAAGTAACAAGTAGTAGCAACGGTGCAGCAAGTGGCCCAATCCCTTTTGTAGCAAGGGACAAGCCTGAACAAAGTCTTATAGGAGGAAAAACGCTCCCGAGGACACACCGGAATTTCTGTCATCCTAGTTTCATCATGTTCATATGATTCGCGTTCGTTACATTGATAGTTTGATATGTGGGTGGACCGGCGCTTGGGTACTGCCCTTACTTGGACAAGCATCCCACTTATGATTAACCCCTCTCGCAAGCATCCGCAACTACAAAAGAAGAATTAAGACAGCGTCTAACCATAGCATTAAACTAGTGGATCCAAATCAGCCCCTTACGAAGCAACGCATAGACTGGGGTTTAAGCTTCTGTCACTCCAGCAACCCATCATCTACTTACTACTCCCGAATGCCTTCCTCTAGGCCCAAATATGGTGAAGTGTTATGTAGTCGACGTTCACATAACACCACTAGAGGGAAAGACAACATACATCATATCAAAATACCGAACTGATTTCAAATTCACATGACTATTATCAGCATGACTTATCCCATGTCCTCAGGAACAAAAGTAACCACTCACAATGCATAATTACAATCATGACCAGAGGTGTAATGAATAGCATCAAGGATCTGAACATAAACTCTTCCACCAAGTAATCCAACTAGCATCAACTACAAAGAGTAATCAACACTACTAGCAACCTTACAAGTACCAATCGAAGTCGTGAGACGGAGATTGATTACAAGAGATGAACTAGGGATTGGAGAGGAGATGGTGCTGATGAAGATGTTGATGAAGATGCCTCCCCTCCGACGAGAGGAGTGTTGGTGATGATGATGGCGACGATTTCCGCCTCCGGGAGGGAAGTTTCCCCGGCACGATCGTCCTGCTGGAGCTCTAGATTGGATCTGCTCAAGTTCCGCCTCGTGGCGGCGGCGAAACCACGAAAAAGATCCCGAATGATTTTTCTGGAATGAAACTCTTCATATAGCAAAGGAGGGGGGCTAGTGGGCCGTCAGGGAGCCCACAAGCTTGCCCTCCGCCACCAGGGGGGTGGCGGTGGCAGGGCTTGTGGCGCCCTGGTGGCCCCCCTCTGGTACTTCTTTCGCCCAGTATTTTTTATATAATCCCAAAAAATTCCACGTAACTTTTCAGGGCATTTGGAGATGTGCAGAATAGTGGACTAAGATTTGCTCCTTTTCTAGTCTAGAATTCCAGCTGCCTGAATTCTCACTCTTCAAATAAACCTTGCAAAATAAGAGAGAAAAGACATAAATATGGTACCACAAAGTAATAAAACAGCCCATAAAGCAATAAATATCAACATGAAAGCATGATGCAAAATGGACGTATCAACTCCCCCAAGCTTAGACCTCGCTTGTCCTCAAGCGAAAACCAAGTTCCATAAACATGTCCACATGTTGAGGGACGAAGGTGTCGATAAAACATAATACGGACATGAGGGCATCATGATCACACATAGGACAGCCATACATCATAAAGATTCTTATGGGAAAGTAACAATTCCTTCACAAAGCAAAGCATGAAGCAAAAACCTTACCGAGAAGTAACCAACAACAGTCGAAAGTCATTGAAGCAATTGCAATTTATCACAACATCAGAAAGAGTCAAATAAGAGCTTGTAAGGCAAATCCACATACTCAATCAATCCTTTTGTTTTCCACAATTGTCACAACTCACGTGGTAGTCATGGTGTCAAAGTTTCAGCTGGACACAGAGGAAGATAGGGGCTTATAATTTTGCCTCCCAACAATTTACCTCAATGGTAAAGTCAACAATAATAAAGCATAAGTACTCAACTCCAAGTTGATATATGAATATAGATCTTTCCCAAGCATGTGACGGTAGCCAAGACAAAGGCAAAAATAGGGAATTGGTGAAGATCACCATGACTCTTACAAGGGAAAAAAGTAAAGGTACAAGATAGGCCCTTCGCAGAGGGAAGCAGAGGTTGTCATGCGCTTTTGAGGTTTGAATGCGTGTCCTCTTAGTGCGGAGGAACGTCACTTTATATTGCCTCCTGTGATAAAGAACTTTATTATGCAGTCTGTCGCTTTTATGTCTTCCTCATCACAAGTTCGTACAAAGCTTATTTTCCACACACTAATAGATCATACATATTAGAGAGAAATTTTTATTGCTTGCACCGATGACAACTTACTTGAAGGATTTTATTCAATCCATAGGTAGGTATGGTGGACTCTCATGGAAAAACTGGGTTGGAGGTTTATGGATGCACAACTAGTATCTCTACTTGGTGCGGGAGTTTTGGCTAATATGAGGTGGAAGCAATCGTCACATGCTAAGGGATCTCTAATCATATAACATTGTTTGGAACCAAGCAAACACAATTCATTATGTTGTCTTCCTTGTCCAACATCTGCTCCTAAGCATGTAATAGTTTAGTGAGTGCTCACAATTGTAAAAAGTGTCTAAGATGATATATTTATATGTGAACCTCTCTTTCCTTATTAATTCTTATTAATTGCAACAATGACTGAGGTCTATGTTGATTTATTCTCAACAAGTTTCAATCATCATACGTGTCATATGTGAAGCTATCACTTTCCATAAGATCATCTCATGATCTTTCATGCTATCGTTCTTTTCATACTATTGATCATGGCACAAAGCAAAGCCCTTGACTAAGATACTCTTTATTGTATAGATCGTAAGCTCGAATACATCGGGGGAGAGACAAAAGAAAAAGACTCAAAACTAAACACTAAAGACTTATTCCTCTAAAATAAGAAATAAAAAGTGAAAAGGAAAAAACTAAAGCAAAGGTAAAAGCAAAATATATAAAGGTGATACGATACCAGGGCAGCTCCCCCAAGCTTGTCAGAAGCCAAGGGAATTGCCCATACCAATGCTTAGTTGTCTTCCTTTGGTGGTGAAGGTGGTGGAGTTGTTGGAGTAGTCTGATCCTCCGTCTTCCAAGGCATAGGTGCTCCATCATGGCAGCAACCCATCATCTACTTACTACTCCCCAATGCCTTCCTCTAGGCCCAAATATGGTGAAGTGTTATGTAGTTGACGTTCACATAACACCACTAGAGGGAAAGACAACATACATCATATCAAAATACCGAACGGATATCAAATTCACATGACTATTATCAGCATGACTTATCCCATGTCCCCAGGAACAAAAGTAACTACTCACAAAGCATAATCATAATCATGATCAGAGGTGTAATGAATAGCATCAAGGATATGAACATAAACTCTTCCACCAAGTAATCCAACTAGCATCAACTACAAAGAGTAATCAACACTACTAGCAACCTTACAAGTACCAATCGGAGTCGTGAGACGGAGATTGATTACAAGAGATGAACTAGGGATTGGAGAGGAGATGGTGCTGATGAAGATGTTGATGAAGATGCCTCCCCTCCGACGAGAGGAGTGTTGGTGATGACGATGGCGATGATTTCCACCTGCGGGAGGGATGTTTCCCCGGCACGATCGTCGTGCGGGAGCTCTAGATTGGATCTGCTCAGGTTCCACCTCGTGGCGGCGGCGAAATCACGAAAAAGCTCCCGAATGATTTTTTCTAGAACGAAACCCTTCATATAGAAAAAGAGGGGGGCTAGTGGGCCGTCAGGGAGCCCACAAGCTTGCCCTCCGCCACCAGGGGGGTGGCGGTGGCAGGGCTTGTGGCGCCCTGGTGGCCCCCTCCGGTACTTCTTTCGCCTAGTATTTTTTATATAATCCCAAAAAATTCCACTTAACTTTTCAGGATATTTGGAGATGTGCAGAATAGTGGACTAAGATTTGCTCCTTTTCCAATCCAGAATTCTAGCTGCCTGAATTGTCCCTCTTCAAATAAACCTTGCAAAATAAGAGAGAAAATGCATAAATATGGTACCACAAAGTAATAAAACAGCCCATAAAGCAATAAATATCAACATGAAAGCATGATGCAAAATGGACGTATCAGTCACAGGATATTCTATCAAGGAACGAGTAAAGAGACTTTCCGGTAACGAGATTGAACTAGGTATAGAGATAACGACGATCGAATATCGGGCAAGTAACATACCGAAGGACAGAGGGAACAACATACGGGATTTACTGAATCATTGACATAGATGTTCAACCGAATAAGTTCTTCGTAGAATATGAAGGATCCAATATGGGCATCCAGGTCTCTCTATTGGTTATTGATCGGAGAGTGTCTCAGGTCATGTATACATAGTTCTCGAACCCGTAGGGTGTGCACACTTAAGGTTCGGTGACGTTTTGGTATAGTTGAATTATTGATGTTGGTAAGTGAAGGTTGTTCGGTGTCCCAGATGAGATCACGGACATCACGAGGGTTGCCGGAATGGTCCAGAGATGAAGATTGATATATAGGAAGTATCCAGTTGGCTTTCGGAAGGTTTTCGGGCATTACCGGTAAAGTAGCGGGAGTGACGAATGGGTTCTGGAGTTCTACCGAGAGGGGCCACCGACTCGGGAGAGAACCGAAGAGGCCCAAGGGTGGTGCACCAGCCCTTCGTGGGCTGGTGGCCAACCCAAGCAAGCCTATTTCGACCAAAGGGAGAAAAAGGAAAGGTGGAAAGGGGCAAAACCGAATTGGGAAGGAGGACTCCTTCCAAGTTGTGTTTGAGGAGGACTCCTCCCTCTCCTCTTGGTTCGGCCGAACCCTAGGGCCTTGCCCTAGGGCGCCACCCCTCCCCTCCCTCCTATATATAGTGGAGGCGAGAGATGCTTTTGGTACCTCAAGCCAAGACGCATCCCTCTCTCCCTCCACCACTTCATGACACTTCGTAGCTAGTTCAGTACGGTACGACGAATCCATGCCGAAGTAGATCCACCACCATCACCGCTACTCCGTCATGCTGTTGGAGAATTCATCTACCTCTTCATCTCTCTTGCTAGATCAAGAAGGCGAACATCGTCATCGAGCTGCACGTGTGCTGAATGCGGAGGTGCCATCCGTTCGGCACTAGATCGGGATGGTTCGTGATGGGATCACGGGACGGTTCGTTATGAGATCGCGGGTCGGACTATGATTTGGATCGCAAAGATGTTCCACTACATCAACCGCGTTATATACGCTTCCGCTTAGCGATCTACAAGGCCAAAATAACAATCGGCGAACCCGAGTCGAACCCAGCCCCTTGGGGTGCGTGGGAGCGCCGGATGAAGCGAAAATCCAAGTGGGTCCATTCTGTCGGCTGCAGCCGGGCCTGTTCCCACCGTTTTCCACCCCATTCCTCATCCCTTTCCCTCCATTTCCCCGTCTCTCCCGTCGTTCTTCTCCCGCTCCCGCCATCCGGCCGCCATGGCACCAAAGAAGAAGTACACCTTCCCTCGCCCCGCCATCGTTGTCGATTCCAACCAACCGAAGTAGAGGAAGCCAAGGAAGCCGATGGCTAGGCCACTGGGTGTTTCGGATGCCATGTGGAGGGCGGATGTTCAGCGCCGGGAGGCGGTCACGGAAGACCAGCAAAAGAGGCTCGACGCCAAGAAGATCAGAGACGTGGTGGATCAGGAAGAAGCGTCTCATGCGGGGATGATGAATCCGGCCGGCTACAACTCGCAGGCCACATGGAGGGGCAGCTAGGGCGTTGGGTCGCCGGCCAACCTCTTGCCTCCGATGCCACCCTGGGGGTACTTATCTGGCCACTCCGACAGCGATGCGCATGGTGGCTTGAATCTCAACACCACCTTCCTGCATGGAGGCTTCAATCCCAACACCGCCTTCCCCCAAGGCGCGTCGCAACATTCTTTCCCCACCAGCTTCATCCATGACCCGTGTACTCCCTCACCGCATTCAACGCCGACCTCAACACGCAGTACACCTACTCATCACCAGCGTACTCATCGACAGCCTCGCCTCCGCCGTGGTGTTCTTTCTATTGGAAATATGCCCTAGAGGCAATAATAAATTGGTTATTATTATTTTTTCTTGTTCATGATAATCGTTTATTATCCATGCTAGAATTGTATTGATTGGAAACTCAAATACATGTGTGGATACATAGACAACACATTGTCCCTAGTGAGCCTGTGAAGGACTAGCTCGTTGACCAAAGATGGTCAAGGTTTCCTAGCCATAGACATTAGATGTCGTTTGATAACGGGATCACATCATTAGGAGAATGATGTGATGGAGAAGACCCAAACTATGAACGTAGCATATGACCGTGTCAGTTTATTGCTACTGTTTTTGGCATGTCAAAGTATTTGTTCCTATGACCATGAGATCATGCAACTCCCGGACACCGGAGGAATACCTTGTGTGTATCAGACATCACGACGTAACTGGGTGAGTATAAAGGTGCTCTATAGGTATCTCCGAAGGTGTCTGTTGGGTTGGCATGGATTAAGACTGGGATTTGTCACTCCATGTGACGAGGAGGTATCTCAGGGCCCTCTCGGTAATACAACATCACAACAAACCTTGCAAGAAATGTGACTAAGGAGTTAGTCACGGGATCTTGTATTACGAAATGAGTAAAGAGACTTGCCAGTAACAAGATTGAACTAGGTATGGAGATATCGATGATCGAATCTCGGGCAAGTAACATACTCCAGGACAGAAGGGAATAGCTTACGGGATTAACTGAATCTTTGATATAGAGGTTCAACCGATAAAGATCTTTGTAGAATATGTAGGAGCCAATATGGGCATCCAGGTCCCGCTATTGGTTATTGACCGGAGAGTGTCTCGGTCATGCCTACATAGTTCTCGAACCCGCGCGGTCTTCACACTTAAGGTTCGGTTACATTTCGGAATTAATGAGTTATGTATGTTGGTGATCGAAAGTTTTTCGGAGTCCCGGATGAGATCCCAGATGTCACTGGGAGCTTCGAAATGGTCCGGAGGTAAAGATTGATAAACAGGAAAGTTGTATTTGGCTTCCGGAAAGATTTCACGCATTACGAGTAAAGTACCGGGAGTGACGAATGTGTTCTGTGGTTTTACTCGGAGGGGCCACCCACCCGGGAGAGGACATAGTAGGCCTAAAGGTGGTGCACCAGCCCCAAGTGGGATGGTGCAACCAGCCCAATAAAGCCTATTTTGGCCAAAATGCAAAAAGGAAAAAAAGGAAAAAGGAAAGGAGGAGACAAACTAGGAAGGGAGTATCACATCCCTAGCTACCCTTTGATGATTAGCAAGATTGTGCTCATATTTTCATTCTTGCATTAAAAGTGAAAATGGAAATCAAAGAGAAAAACCCTAGCAAGTCTATATTCAAAACAATTCAAAGTTGTGACAAATCAATGAACCCAAAATGGCCTTCAAAGTCCATCATTTTTGATAAATATTGGAAACAACAATTCAGGGGTGGATTTCTTTTTAAAACTACTTTTCGCCTTTTATTTAAAATACAAAATCCACTGAAATCAACTATATATTTGATTTCAAATATTTCAGAGTTTCATAAAATGTTGAATCTTTTATATGGGGTTGGAAATATTCCAAATAACACCCCAGAGTTTATTCACAATTTTAGAAATAGTCTGGAACCAAAAATAAAATGAAACAAATGTCAGAAAGGTTTTAACAGAATCAGAAAAGAAAGAAAATGAAAAAAACCTATCTAACGCTTACCTGGCCCAACCCATCTTCTCCCTCGCTGTCGTCTACCTCATGCCAGTCGGTAGCAGGAGGTGGGTGCCGCATCCTCCGGTGAGGCCACACACGTGCGTGCCTCCTTGGACCCTCCTTCGCGCTGGCAAGGAGGATAACCCTCCCCGCAATCCATTCCAGCTCTCTCCCTCTCCTCATTTGCCCCTTGTGCCTCTCTTCTCTCGGCTGCCATTGGAGCGAGCTCAAGCTCGAGCTCGCCGTCATCTTCGGCCAGTGCAAGCTCCTCCGAGCATGTTGTTCGCTCCGCCTCGACCAGCTCATCATCTCTGCCAAAGGAAAAGAGCCCCCGAGCCGTGCATCGCCTCCATCACCGTTGTCTTCTACCTTCGGCCGCCGGCAAGTCAACGTAGATACATCGGATCCAGCGCCTCCCTGAGTAGCCTGAGCCCTCCATCGACACCGCAGTGAGCTCCCGATGGTTTCCCCCTGGTTTTCCCCCTCGATCCCTTGCTCTAGGCCCCGATTCCACCGGAGCTCGACGAGATCCGCCGCGGGAGCTTGTCGTCGGTGGCACTCCGGTGATCGGTTCGTTGATGTGAGGCGTCCATCGGCTCCAACTCGACGAGTATGTGTTGTAGGAGCCCAGCCCCCCGCGTTTTAGGCCTAGAGCTGTGATCTCGATGATGCCCGAGCTTGGGCAGCCGTCGAGCTCGTCGCCGACGTTAGCTCTGGCCGTTTCAGCTCTTGAGCATAGCAAAAATGTATGCGCCATCGAGTGGCCGATCCCCTGGTGCCCTCCGCCATCCTTTTGGTCGCCAGAGGAGCAATCCCGAAGCCCTCCGCCGTCTCTGGAGCCACCGGAGGCTCGCCGTAGGTGGGTTTGACCCCATCGCCGGTGGGTTTGACCCCCTGTGTCTATGACAGATGGGGCTAGCCCCCTGACTAATTAAGTTTAGGTAAATAAAAATAAATGATTAATTAAAACCCTAAACAATCACTGACATGTGGGCCAGCCCCTGTTAAATAACTAATTAACTTAAAGTTTAACTTGAATTTGACTAGAGTCACTGACTAGTGGGTCCCACTGGTCAGGTTTGACTTTCAGCGGCCAATTGGACCTGCTGATGTCATGCTGATGCAATAATACTAATTCTGTTTAATAATAATTCCAGAATAAGTGCAAAACTTTGGAAATTTATAGAAAATTGAATACACCTCCAAATTTGACAAATAATATATGCAAATTGATTAGAAAAATTCAATGAACACAATGGTACTACTTTCATGCATGAAAAACAAAGTTATGAAACATCATCAGGTCAAGTCAATTAAATGAATATGTTAAATATACTATTTCAACTAATATTGGAATTTGAATTCAAATCAACATCATCCTAAAGGTTTGATAGCCACATTATCTCATGCTACATTCCATTTCATGCCATGATCATGCATCATATTGTTGCATATGAATGTTATTAATTGTCGTTATTGTTTCGGTAGGCTCTTCCCTTCCGGATACGTCTGAATATCCGACTGACAGATTTAATCCCACTGCTGAGCAACAAGGAAAGCACCCTTTTGATCGTCCCGATATAATCCCATGTTCTTTCTCCTGCTCCAACTTATTGCATTAGGAAAAAATATTTCAAATGCTTTACTTCGGTAGCTGAACCTATTCCTTTGCATGATCTGGCATTGTCACAGTAAATAGCCAAATCTTGCAATCTAGCATACCTGGTAGTTGCTTGAGCCATGATGTGCTTTTCCTGCTATGCTTGCTATGGCTAGAGTTGTGTCAGGTTTGTTTCATCTGGGTGATGAACATGAATGGATGAATGTGTTCAAGTGGCAAAGAATAAGTGTGGAACCTGATTTGGTAAAGGTACCGATGAAAGGCTATGTAGGAGTACATGGTGGGTTGTTTCGTTGGAACCGTCCTTAGGAACTGAGTTTCGTGTATGTAATCCAAGACGAGGTACTACCACATGCTCGGCTCTGAAATATGACCCTGCTCGACTTATTAATTGCCTAGTACCCGGTCCAGGAGTTGCAAGTAGTTTCTGGTGTTTATAGTCATGCTGGAGGCCGTGCATAGTGCTGACCTTAGAGGTGGCCTATGATGCGGTAGGCAGTGGCACGGTGTACCAAGTGGCACCCGGATGGTGGGCTTGGGAACCCTGCGCGCATCGTTTGGGGCCGTGGCGAAAACCTCGGCCAGACTTCCCTGTCGGTTCACCCTCAAATAAGCGATAGACCTGGACTAGGTGTTAGTGTGGTTAACGGTCATGGCCGACTCCCTCGCTGGGCTTCCGCTTGAAGGTTGCCGAGGTGCATGACGTGCACATGGAGATAAGTGGCAAGAGCGTGTGTGAAGAAGTACACCCCTGCAGGGTTATGATCTATTCGAATAGCCGCGTCCGTGGATATGGACTACTTGGAGACATATGTTGTTCATAGACAACTTTAATGGCTACTCATAAAAGTATCAAGATAAGCGTGAGTATCATGTATGGCATTTCCATAGGGAAACGGAAAGTAGTCCATGATAGTGTATTGTTGTGGTGGTAGTGGACTCATGTACGACTTATCAAAGTTGTTAAAACTATTTAAAAATTGTAGTTTAGCCTAGCCAAGAGTCAAAGCTAGCTTGCTGCATGAAACACCACAACCCCCTTTATTGATACTTGAGCATGAGTAGATAGATCCGTTCTAAAGTCTTGCTGAGTACTTTTGTACTCATGTTTGCTTAATATTTGTTGCAGAGGATACCCACGTGCCAACAGGTGGGTTCTATCTAGACATCGATGATGACGAGTAGCTGGTGTCCCAGCTACGACATGGCCTCTTTCAGAAGGGATCTGTAGATAGTCAGGCTTTATGCCTTTTCCTTCCAACTGTTTGTACTCAGACACCTTTTATGCTTCCGTTGGTTTGTATGACTCTTCTTGTATGACTTTGAGTGTCGGGTCATGTGACCCCTGCTTGTATGAACATATTATGCAAGGCTCTTCAGAGACTTCTAAATAAATGTTGTGTTGTTGTATGGTTATGTTGTGATGCCATTGTTGTATCTATGCATATCGAGTATGTCATGCGTACGTGTGAGGCACTATGATATGTATGGGATTCGACACCTAGTCGTATGCCCTTAGTAGCTCTCTATACAGAGAAATGCCCCTTTGTGTTTTCACCGAGCCTTGATAGTTCGCTACTGCTCCGGACACATTGGTTGACTGACATGTATCCTTTTTAGTTGCTGTGTCTGTCCCTATGGGGAAATGCCACGCGATGTAATGGAGTCCTTGTAGCTTGCTACGACTTGTCTACATTCGTTGATGACCGACACCTGCTTTGCTGGGTTATGTATGCCTGTATCTGTACACTTGAGCCACTTGAGTTTATGACTGGTTTTGTCGACCCGGGTTCTTTGACATTGGAATGCTAGCGACACAAATGCATACGTGAGTCAAAAGGCGCAAACGGTCCCGGCTAAGGTAATGTGGCAGCCGTGGGGTTAACCGTGCGTGAGACTGCAAAGGGATGCGTTTTGTTACAGGCTAGATTCCTATGGCTTAGGATCGGGGTCCCGACAGCGTTGGTATCAGAGCCTGACTGACTGTAGGATTACCAAGCCAAACTGGTCGAAGTTGAGTCTAGAATTGCTTTAGTTATATATAAGGGAATTTTTTGTGGAAGGGAACGTAAGATTCTTGCTTCTCTTCTCAAAGTCATTCTATTCTGGTCATCCTCGTCTTCTCTACGGGGATTAAGAACCAGGTTACTTATCAATCTCTCAGGATCGCGCGTCACTAATCCGTAGATTGTAGGAAAACTGGTCGAGAGTTAATCCGAGTTTCTTTTGTTCCAAGGAAAAGAAAATAAGTTTTGATGACCATGGAATTGAACTTGATAGTTGAGTGGTTATGCTATCCTATCTTTTGTGGGTTGTCTCAAAATTGTTTTTGAGCATTTACAGTCGTTATGCTGCCCAATTTTATCTCCAGAGCTCTAATGCCTCTTGCATTACTCTCTATTTCAGATGCCTGGCCATCCTTCTTGTCAGGTGGTCCGTCTGACTAGGTGCATTGATGTGCTGGGTCACACGGCCATGCTGGTCAAGATGATGTCAGTAGCCGGTTACCGCTGGTAACCAGAGTATACAGTGCAGGAGCAGTACCGAAATTTCAATCAGAGTCAGTACTTGTGCACCGGGAGGGTATTCCCAGATTACACTGGAGCCGAGGAGCCGATCCATTGGTCTTATGGATTGGGGGTTACTATTGACATGGCGGTACAAGATGCCGCGTATTCAATGTTGACCATCATGAGAGCCAGACATGCACTGCTGCAGAATTTAGAGTTCTGCTATGTTCTCGCCTCTCAGCCAGGAGAAGAAGGATACCTTAGTGAGGTCTACTTTGATTCCTCTATGGAGGATCCGCTGCTGCATTCCACCGCTGAGATGTTAGAGAATAGAGACAGAGATGCTCGTGCCCTTCGTATGGAGCTCTATGCTACTCGTGCCCGTTTATGGACAGCCTTGACACAGCTGGAACCTGTAGTTCAGACTGGGTATGGAGATATGGAGATGTTGAACCCCGTTAGGACCCATCTTCCAGCTCATGTTGACTGGCCTACTATAGGAGGTGTTACCCCTTTTTGGGGACCTCTGCTACCACCAGTCAGAGGACCAAGGACACACCTGTGTCTTTACGGTTCCCAGGGGTCTCAGGCTCGAGTATTTCCTGATCTGCAGGTTGAGCTCCCAGGCCATGGAGGCAACCTTTATGAGATGTTTATTGCGGATGCTTGAACCCGTGAGTGGAAGAGTAGTATGGTAGTAGTTGTACTTCCACAGTCTTGTTCGTCTTGTGGAATATGCTTATGTCGTGAGATGAGTTCCGGAGGCATAGATAAATAATGTATAGGAAGCTTGGAAAGCCTCTGATGAGTAGTATCATCTCTTCAGTAGTTTGCTCTTCGGTTTGAGGTTGTACTGAACTATGTAATGGTGTGTATGAACCATGGTGTATATATAGCAGTTGCTTGTTACCATGTTGTTCAGATGTTCATTTCCGCATTCCATGTGTTCAGTGCATTCTTAATCCATAGTTAGTATTGATGTTGATATTAGTGTAAGCTGTCAGTTTGTTTGCCAGGATGGTGTTTACCAGGCTGAACCGTGCCCCTACCCATGAGCAGGGAGAAGGTAGTCAGGCAGCACAGGAGGAATTGCCTCACCCGCCTTCTCTGGCGGAAGTTATGCTTGAGGCGGAAAGAAACAAGCGAGAGACGAACCGTCTGTTAGAACATATTGAGCAAAACATGGCTCGTGAGCCGTGAAATGACGCACTGTCCCTCAATGACTTTGTCAAGCTGAATCCCCCGAAGTTCCATCATTCCATCCTCTCGACGCTGATGACTGGTTGTGCAGTATATCGCGCAAGATACGCTGTGTCAATGTTTCTGAGGCTGACAAGGTGAATTTTGGTGCGTACTTTCTGGAAGGCCCCGCCAATCTGTGGTGGGAGAATTTTGAAGCTATGCGTCCTGCCGGACCAGCAGCCACATGGGCAGATTTCAGTGCAGCCTTTCGTTTGCACCACATTCCAGAGGGTCTGATGGACCGGAAGAGAGAGGAATTTTGTGCCTTCACCCAGGGAAAGTTGACTGTGGATTCTTATAGTCGCGAGTTCAGTAATCTCGGTCGCTACACAACTGAAGAGGTGTCAACTGATGCCAAGAAGCAAGCAAGATTCCACAAGGGTCTAAGCCCCGAACTTCGCCGTGACCTACACCTTCATGAATGTATAAGTTTTCAAGCTCTTGTCAACAAGGCGATCAGTGCCGAGACTGGTCATACCGACTATAAAGCCACGAAGAATCACTCTCGCGATTCGGGTTCCTCATATGGTTTCGCATTTCCAAAACGCAGGTTGTGGGTCCCGAATAGCTCTCCGCCGCCAAGATATACCCCGAGGCCATCCTATGTGGCGCCTCAGGCGAACCAGACCAACCCTCTAGCAGAGACCTATGGTGGTCCAGCTAGCAATGCTGCACCACGTGCCAATCAGGTGATCTGTTACAAGTGTGGAGAACCAGGGCACTACTCACGAGAGTGTCCCCAGGATATAGGTGCCAAGCAACCTGGAAAGTCCGTTGGGCAAGGCAAGTCGTGCAAAGCTTATTATGTGAAGCTGTAAGTGCATCTAGTGCCCCTTAGTGATTTTGGTGGTTTGAAGACTTATAGGTTAAGTATCTAATGTGTTCTTGAGTGTACACAGGATCTATAAGTCACTGAGGGGTTTGAAATATTCGATGAATATCGACCCCTAAATATGTATATCTTCGGTTGAAGAAATTGGTCTAAAGCTGAAGATTTGAATCACAAAGAATTTGCGATGAAAGTGATATTCCCCATGAAGATATTGAAATTTAGGAATTCGGTGTGTCCTGAAGAAAATCATTCTAAAGACATTGAAGCATGAAGATTTGCTCTTTCTGTTTTGTTTTCTTCACACTTAAGTAATAGGAACAATGTACTGTTAAAGGGGGTCGAGGTAACACATTGGAATGAATTTCCTCATGATGCTCAACCCAAGCCGAATCGTACCAAAAGCCTCAAGTGAGGAATATGAGTGACATGAGGACTCTCACAGTTGAGGGTCCCAACCGTTTTTGATAGCCACGCCATATCATTGGTCTTATCCACACCAACGGTCATATTATTTAAGGGCATTAATGTCAAATCATGCCGGGGTGCTCCAAGGCTATAAATAGCCGCCCCCACAACCATTAGCTGGTTGGCTGCTCCGTTAGAAACTGACACTTGTCATAAGAGCAACCCAAATTTCTCAGAGTCTTCGAGAGTAATTCATCAGTGAGGAAATACCCCAAACACCAAACCACAAACCGAGAACCAAGTAATTGAGCATCACTGAAGAAGTTGTTCCTGTGTGGGACTGAAGCCTTTTACCTTTGAGGACTGTGCATCCTCCAGACGGTTAGGCGTCATGGTCTAGAGCAATCCAGCTGTCAATTGTGGATCGTCGGGTGACCAAGTTTGTGAGGGTTTGGAAGTCTGCCATGAAGACTTACCACGAGTGTTGGGCAAGGACCGTGTGTTCTTAGCCCAAGGAGAATACGGTAGGGACTGTGTGTCTTTTGGTTTCAATACCAAGCCGCTCCAAACCAGATGTACAACTGTCATAGCAGTTGCAACTAGGTCATCAACTACTGTCTTCGTTGTGAAATGGGTTCTAATTCCTCAACTCTTTATATTCCTCAGATTATGTGTTGATGATTTTCACTGTCATTGTTTGAAGAATTTGCTGAAGAATTTCTCTGAAATTCCTCAACCCCAAATTCTTCACGCAAGTTAATCCTCATCTATTTTTTGCGTGCCTGCTTACTGTGCAATCAGTTTTCACATTCTTCATCCTGAAAAACTGTTGTAGTGAAACTTTGCACTCCTAATCTTTTAGTTTTTCCGCTGTAAGTTAGTCATCAGTGAGAAATTTCCTCAAAAAGAATTTCCTCAGTGATGATATTCTAAAAATCTCCTATTCACCCCCCTCTAGTAGATATAACGCACTTTTAATTGGTATCAGAGCAAGGTACTCCCATGTTCTGTGTGATTTTGGTTTAACCACCTGGAGTTTTAGTTATGTCGACTGCAGGCATGATTAAGGTTACTGCAGTATGTCCTACTTTCGAAGGAAAGAACTTTCCCTTCTGGAAGACCAAGATGCAGATGCATCTACAAGCTATTGACAATGATCTCTGGTATATTGTGGAACATGGCGTCCTCATCATATCTTCTAGTATCTCTGCTGCTGATGTGAAGAAATTCAGGCAACTTGATTCTCAAGCGAAGAATATCATCTGTGGCCATCTGAGCCCAGGCTAGTTTGGCAGAGTGAGTGCTTTGGGCTCAGCGACACTTATCTGGGAAAGACCGTCCAAATTAAATGAAAGAGTATCAAGCCAGCGTGATTCTCGTATTGATGTTCTTCGCAGTCTCTTCAATCGCTTCAAGAGGTTCGACAATCAAAGCTGCCAAGATACCTTTGATCGCCTCACTGACATATCAAATGAACTGCAAGCACTGGGAGCTCGAGACATTACTGATCAGGAAGTTGTGAAGAAACTGCTAAGATCTTTGGATTCTTCATTTGATACTTTAGTTCTGATGGTTCAAGAAAGACCATACTACAAGATGCTTGATCTAGCTGATATACTTGAAAGAATCAATACTCATGAACTCCAGGAAGAAGAAAAGAGAGATCTATATGGACCAAGCTATTCTAGACCACGTGCACTGAAGGCTAGAGCAATTTCCTCATCTGAAGAAGAAGACTCAGATGATAGCATTTGTGATCCTCAAGAATTTGGACAGGAGGTTGCAATGCTCGTGAGGAAATTCCAGAGGTTTACACGACGTGGCCAGTTCTGTAAATATTCAAGAAGAGATATGAGGAAATCAGAATCTTCATCTGAGGACTACAAGAAAAGAACCTGCCACAAATGCAAGGAATGAGGTCACTACATTGCTGATTGTCCCCGTTGGGGAAAGGAATATAAGAAGAAGAAATACAAGGATGAAAGTTCTGATGACTCGAAGAAGAAGAAGAAATCTTCAAAATCCTCATCTCCAAAGTCCTCATCGCACAAGAAGACTAGTTTCGGAAAGGCTCGGGCACTTATTGGCAAGGAAATGGATTCCGAGGCAGAATCAGAGGAATGTGATGAAGAGGAGGGTTCTGAAGAAGACTCAGAATCCGGACAGGCTAGTCTTGCACTTGCAACCACTTTCGTCAGCAAGTCAATCTTCAACCTTGAAGAAGATGATAACACCATCCACACTGATGACTATGCTGATGACTTCGCTCCAACCTATTGCTTCATGGCAAAAGGTTCAAAGGTATCGAATGATGCTTCCTCCTCTGATTCAAGTGACCATGAACCTGATGATTATAAAAAACCCAGTTACAGTAAACTTGCTATCATTGCCACTAAACAACAAACTGCCCTGGAAAAGCTTCAGAAAGTTCTAGATAGAAGCGATGATCTGTTGAATGATGAAATCAATCTTACCCAAATCCTCACTGAAGATGTGAAAAGTATTCAGTCTAGATTTGATAATCTTCAAGATCGTCATGATACACTCCTCGCTGATCATGAGAAACTTTCCTATGAATTTCTTCAAAGGAAGCTTGATCTAGAAAAGTTGAGGATTTCTCATGATTATCTTCGTATGGAAAATGATTCATTACTAGCTCAACAGATCAGCGCTGCTCAAGCTGAATTCATTCCTCCATGTCTTAAATGCATTGAACGTGAAACTGCTAATTCTTCACCAGAATCATCAAATGCTTCTATTGCTACAAATTCTTCAACTGCTCCTGTAGTGTCAAATTCCTCACTTGAGGAAAACACAAATGTCACTAATGAAAATGCAGGGTTGAAGGAATTGTAGACAGGCATATACAAAAGTCTCAAATGACATCAAACCCTTTGTGATGTGCTCAAAAAGCAGATCTTGAACAGGAACCCGAGGAAAGAAAGAATTGCCTTTGAGAGGAAATTGAATGCTGATGGATCTTATTGGAAACCTGAGCAGTATCCCAAAACCTCATGTGTTGCTGCTACTGGGCCTCCTTTTGACCCATCCAGTCTAACTGGCTTTTCATGTGAATTATCCTATTCCTCAGATGAGTCATTTGACACCAACTATAAACTGTTCAAAAATCAAGCTGGTGAAGTATTTGCTCGATAGGTTGGAACTAACTGCAGGAATGACCCTCCCCTGAAGAAAATTTGGGTTCCCAAAAGTTGTCTTGAAAATATTCAGGTGAATGTCCTCATGACACCACCAATGAAGAATCTGAACCCCAGATCAAATTCCTCAGGAGGACCAAAGTCTTCAAGAGGATCAAAATCCTCAACTGGTCAAAACTATGCTCATACGCGTGCTAATGCTTCTAACATGCAGGGAAACTACAAGGAATATGAATATGAGCGTTACTCTTCAAATCATTATATAAGGCGTATATGAGGGAAACCACTACTGGAAACAGAAAATTTGCCATGTGCCTAATCTTTGCCGTGTGCTGACGGTTGGCAAAGAATTTCTTTGCCATCAGCTTACAACTGCCAGACGGTAAAGAAAAGACTGATGGCATAGAGATGATTTGCCATGTGCCTTTTGTTTACCGTCTGCTAACGTATGGCAAATATCCCAAAGGCAGACGGCAAAGAGGTGCCAGCTCTTTGCCGTGTGCCCACAGATGGCAAAGAAAATTAAGGCAGACGGCAAAGGCTAGTACCCAGTTTTTTTTTTTGCATCGACAGTACAAACGCTCTCTCTCTCTCAACGTTACCCCAAATCAAACTAAGGCAGACGGCAAAGGCAGTCTTTCAACGTTACCTCGCGTCCCGTCGTACCAGCTCGCGTCCCGTACCAGCTCGCGTCCCGTCGGCCGCCGCCGCCGCCGCCCCGCCCCGTCTGCGCGCCGCCGCCGCCCCGAGCCTGCGCGCCGCCGCCCCGAGCCTGCGCTCCGCCGCCCCGAGCCTGCGCGCCGCCGCCCCGAGCCTGCGCGCCGTCCTTGCCCCGTCCCGGCTGCGCGCGTCGAGCCTGCGCGTCGTCCTTGCCCCGTCCCGGCTGCGCGCCACCGCCGCCCCGCCCCGTCTGCGCGCCGCGCCCCCGAGTCTGTGCGCCGCCACCCCCGAGTCTGCGCGCCGCCGCCGCCCCGCCCGTCTGCGCCCCGCCCCGTCTGCGCCCCGCCCCGTCCGTCTGCGCCCCGCCCCGTCTGCGCCCCGCCCCGTCCGTCCGCCGCCGCCGCCCCGAGCCTGCGCGCCGCCGCCGCCGCCCCGCCTACGCGCCGCCGCCCCGCCCGTCCTTGCCCCGTCCCGGCTGAGCTTGCGTCGTCCTTGCCCCGTCCCGTCTGCGCCCAAGTAAGTTTTGGCTTATCATCTCAGTAGTTCTTTATTAGATTCTTACTTTTGCAATCTTGTGATAAGTTTCAAACAAGACACTTTGCTAGAATAGTAACTGGACCAAATCCAGATCGTGTTTCATATTTCAGAAGTGTTGCTGTTCTCCAAATCTTGTGCCAGATGCACTTTGCTAGAAGAATAACTGCACTAAATCTCCAAGAAACATTGTTATTCTGATTTAATTTGGAAGCAAGAACTATTAGTTTTACTTCCGAGTTAGAGAAACTTTCCTGTGCAACTCAACTGCAATTGTATCCTAAAGGAAAATTTTAATGCTCTTTGAACCAGAGTAACACACAAAAGGAACATTGGATGAATGTAGAAGTAATCAAATGATAGAAGGCACAATTTACTGCACTGCAAGGAGGCAGCTTGCAGGTAGCAGGGGATTTTAACATGATTTATCGGGCCCAACTGCCCAAGATAAAAATAACCCCAATGTCCCCTGCCGTGTCATGGATCACTCCTGCCGTGCGCTCGATGGTTTGGACCTGCGTGAGCTACCTGTAATGTCGTCGATACACATGGTCAAACGAAATAGATTGAAGAGGGACAATAAAGAAAAAATATCAATAGGCAAATCCATTTTGACTTATATATACTTGTTTTCCATTCTGGAAAGCTGGCCCTTAAGTCATAGGAGTATGTTAATTTGTTTTCTTAACCTTTATTTAAGTAATGTTTTCTAGGTCTTTTAGCTAAGTTGAGATGTGAAGGTTTCACAAAGCCCTCTAATTTTGTAGTGGAGACTCTGTACCCACTATTCTGAACAGAACTTGGTGTTCTTATCTTAGATCTTGGACTAAATCTTGTGTTCCAGGAGTTTTGGATTGAATTCCTGCTGCCATATGTGTTATCTTTGCCTTTTAGAATGATATCTAGGGCAATGCGTTGAAGTAGTTCCTTCAACACATGTGTTGTACACTTTGTAGATGCAAAGGCGGCGTTTCTCGTCCACAACCTTGTGCTGTTTTAGGCTAAAAAGCACCGACATGGCGACACGGACACGGCGACACGCATACGGGGACACGGGATACGGCTTTTTCCAAAAACAGCCCATCGGGGACACGGCTAGTATATATAAAAAATAAATATAAATGTACATGTAATATACAGTTAAAGACAGAAAAGAGAAAGAAATACTGCCCCAATTTAAGTATCAAGCATGATAGTATATATGTTTGTTCAGTTTTTTCTAGAATGAGTTACTAAATTGAGTAGACCAAAATTACTATGAAGGAAATAAACATATTATTATAAATAATAGTTTTTTAAATATAATACTGCCTAAATAAGTGTTGTTTTGGACACTCACATGGACTACGTGATGTAACATTAGCTATTTATTTCTAGTGAGTGCATATGATTTTACATGTCCAATCTAAATAATACAAAAAGACAATCAATTCTTTAAAAACTAGTTTTAGCTAGTTGGAGCTGAACTAGCTCCCAAAGTATCCAAACACATGGGCTAGTTTGGTTTAGATGCAAACTAACCCACCAAAAAAACTTTTATAGGTAACCTGGAAAGTAGTTATAGGTAACCTGGAAAGTTTTATAGGTAACCTGGAAAGTTTTATAGGTAACCTGAAAAGTAGTATAGGTAACCTGGAAAGTTTTATAGGTAACCTCGACCCCCGACCCCCTACCCCGACCCCCGACGCCACTGACCCCCGACCCCCGACGCCATTGACCCTCGACCCCCGACCCCCGACCCCCGACAACACTCACCCTCGACCCCCGACCCCCTACCCCGACCCCCGACGCCACTGACCCCCAACCCCCGAGCCCCGACACCTCTTCGGCCTCTTGTTGACCGAAAAGACCCCAATCCCCGACGCCAGTAACCTTCGACCCCCGATGACACTGACCCACATAGTTATGAGTTAGGTCATATAGTTATGTTAATTATAAAAACATCATATTTGTGTTGATCGGGTGAATTTCAATGTGCAGTTGTTCGACGACCTCCACGTGCGTTGGACGAGCTCCGCCCTTGCGTTTGTTGGTGAGCACAAATGACTTCTCCTCCTACCCCCTTAATTTGCTCTGTCCCGGTCTTCGTGCCGATGAAACTTGCTAGCTATAGGTTTCTTCAATCATGAGTATGCGTGACCAGTATGCGTCTCCCATTCGAAAGGGCGACATCTATAAATATGCATTTCTTTGCATATTTATAACCGTCATCCTTTCGAATTGTCCAACATTATCCATGGACAGCCCGAGTATGTGTAGATTGGGTTTGTTTTCCCGTATGCTGTGCTCCGGATCCGATGCGGAATTTCGTCAGTGCCTCCCCTGTTGTTCTCCGGGTACACATCCTCTCTGCTTATTGCCGAGACGTGTATCAGGAGAACAGCGGGGAGGTGCTGTCGAAATTCTGCGTCGCATCTGGAGCAGAGCATGGGAAAACGAACCCAGTCTACACATACTCGGGTGGGATTAGGACCTATCTTTACCTATTAGCGTGTAGGTTTCATGGACGTAATAAAACTGACAAACTTGATTAGCGTATGAATATAGATGATGAATTATATATTTATTTCTTGTGCCCCCATAGGTAGCTAGGCAACATGAGTGATCGTGCTTGGATGTACACTGGTCACCCTAGTCAGAAAGACATGACCCATGAATGGTTAACAAAAACCAGGGGGTTTGTGAGAGCCGCATTTGCAAATGGCCAGCATAAAACATGGTGCCCCTGTCCCAACTGCGACAACTGGAAAAAGCAGACAGAGTTTGAAATGGGTAAACACCTGCAGAAGTGGGGTTTTACGCCTAATTATACGGTGTGGACTTTTCACGGTGAGTCTGACCAACGTGCCAGAGCTGAGGTGATTCGTCGCCGCACCGACGAGCATGGTACCGGGATTGAAGACATGGTGCAAGACTTTGATGATGCTCGTGATTCGGACGATGAGATGGAGGAATCTGCAAAGGCCTTCTATGAAATGCTGGAGTCTTCAAAACGTCCTCTCCACGAGCAGACTGAGCTTTGTCAGCTGGATGCCATCGCGCAAGTAATGGCTCTGAAGGCTCAATTCAACCTAGGCAGAGAATGCTACGACGCGATGATGACGATATTTGGACGCTTTTTACCCAAAGGCCATGTACTGCCTGCAAACCTATACCAGTCAGAGAAAATCCTCCGTGTACTTAAGATGCCCTATGAGAAGATACATGCCTGTGAGAATGGATGTGCCTTATTTAGGCTTGAGTATGCGGCCTTGAACTATTGCCCCATTTGCAATTCTTCCAGGTATCTTGTGGTAGACAACGGCATGGGTGAGAAGAATCAGACCAAAATCCCCATTAGTGTTCTTCGGTATCTGCCAATCGTACCAAGACTTCAACGTCTTTTCATGGTCGAAGAGACGGCCAGACAGATGACATGGCACAAATTGGGCAAAAGAACCGAACTAGATGCGGATGGGAACAAGATGCTGGTACACACTTCAGATGGTTTTGCGTGGAAGCACTTCGATGCATTACATAAGGATAAATCGGAAGATCCAAGGCAACCTAGAGTTGCCATCAGCACGGATGGGTTCAATGTGTATGGTATGACGGCAGCACAATACAGTTGTTGGCCTGTATTTGTCATTCCACAATACAGGATTACGAACCTCACATTAACCCAGACACATATGAAGGAGAATTCTTCCAAGAAACACGTATGTCCAAGAAACGTTTCAAGAACCGCTCTACTTCACCCCGGAACATTGAAGTAGACAGCGACAGTGAATCCGTCTTAACCCCTGAGCCCGAACAGGAAGAGCTGGAAGAAGAAGAGGTTACTGCTGCGGATGACCTGTCACTTCTTGACCGATTACATAATGGTGGCCTTCCACATGTTCTTCTAGATAGTGATGATGATGATGCATTTATTGATGATAGTGATGATCATGATGCATTTATTGACCCCGAAGCATATATAGACGAGGACGATTGTTATTAGTTCATGTCAGGTATTCAACTATTATACTATATATAAATTTTGAGTTCATGTTAGGCATTCAATTTTTATTAGTCATGTTGGTATTTATGTTGTACTAATTTCATTTACTCTTTGTCATGACAGGTGTTGAAAGATGGTGGGAAAGGGTCGAAAGCACGCCGCGGCTGCTTCTTCGTCGGCGGGTGATGGGATGGGTACTTCCATTCCTGCCTCGCCTCTTCGGAGAGTGTTGCTCTCTACTATGCAAGGAGCGCCCCCCGTGAGAGGAGGTCGACCACCCGCGAAGCCGAGAGGCACTAAAGGTACATGTTGTATTCATGTTGGTATTTATGTTGTACTCATGTTGTATGCATATTGGTATTTATATACATTTTATTACTCATGTTGGTATTTATGTTGTACTAAAGGTACACGTGGCCGCGGGAGAGGTAGGGCTACACGGTCTCCGCCACCACCCCAAGCTGATTCACCTGAGCACAGGAGGACTTCTAGGGTGGATTCGTCTGAGGTGGAGGCTACACGGTCTCCGGTTCACGAGCCTCGGGCCGACGAGCCTCAGCTCGATCGCCATTGGAGACGGCCTTATACGTTGTCCTAGCACTCTCCGGCAGATAAAGGCACGCCAAACGAGCTCTTGTCCGGAGATAACACGTCGTCCACGGCCAGTCGAGCTCGCCATCGAGGTTAGTTTAATGGACTCAACTATCTTTCCGCATTATGTTGTGCGTTCGAACCAATATGATTACATTGCTAACAATGAGTTGTGTTGCAGGCTGCTATTCAGAAAGAGAGAGAGGCAATGCAGGCGGCTATAGCTTATAAGGATAAGGAAATTAGGGAGCTGGAGGAGAGGACGACTGCATTGATGGAGGCGGAGAGGGCACGGAATGATGCGTCTAACAGGGCCATATACGAGCTCTTCGTGGTAAGTTTCTTCTTCATGTTATATAAAATCTTGCATTTGAATGTCCGTTTCATTAATAAATAAAAAGTTTGACTTGTCAAAACCAAATGTACAGTCTATGTGCGAGAAGAACGGCCAAGTCCCTCCGCCGATGCCAGTCATTAACGTGGCGGGGACGGTGAGTTTCATTTCAGTGCAGTGATCTTAAGAGTGTCCTTATGCTAACTATACATTGCAAACGATGTTTGGTGCAGAATATCTCCCGAAACGCATCGCACGACCCTTCTACAGTCGAGCCTTCTCCAGGGCAGCCTTCTCCAGGTGAAACAAGCCAGAGCCACCGTGCTTCACCCTAACTTAGGTATGTTATTTCTAGTGTTTTAATAAAAAATAGCTAGACTTCCATCTAATGACATAATTAGCTTAGTTAGCTCCAAAATAGCTAGACTTCCATCTAATGACATAATTAGCTTAGTTAGCTCAAAAATAGCTAGACTTCCATCTAATGACATAATTAGCTTAGTTAGCTCCAAAATAGTTAGACTTCCATCTAATGACATAATTAGCTTAGTTAGCTCAAAAATTGCTAGACTTCCTTCTCCTCCTCCTCCTCCTCCTTCTTTTACTTCTTCCTTCTCCTTCTTCTTCCTCCTTCTTCCTCCTTCTCCTTCTCCTTCTTCTTTTCTTCTTCTTCTCCTATTCCTTCTCCTTCTCCTCTTCCTTCTCCTTCTCCTTCTTCTTTTCTTCTTCTTCTCCTCTTCCTTCTCCTTCTCCTCCTCCTCCTCCTCCTCCTTCTTTTACTTCTTCCTTCTCCTTCTTCTTCCTCCTTCTCCTCCTCCCTCTCCTTCTCCTTCTTCTTCCTCCTTCTTCCTCCTTCTCCTTCTCCTTCTTCTTCTCCTTCTCCTTCTTCTTTTCTTCTTCTTCTCCTCTTCCTTCTCCTTCTCCTCCTCCTCCTCCTCCTCCTTCTTTTACTTCTTCTTCTCTATCTCTTCTTCTACGTAGCTTAGACTCATCCAAGAAAGGCTAAATTGGCTAATTATCCTACGAAATGACATAATTAGCTTAGTTAGCTCCAAAATGGCCTATTTAATAAAAAATGACCTATACTTAGCTAATTATCCTCGAAATGACATAATTAGCTTCAAAAAGGCATTCTTAGCCAATTTAGCCCGAAGAAGGGGACAAGAAGAGAAAAAGAGGAAAAATGAAAGGAAGGAAGAAGAAGAAGAAGAGGAGAAGAAAAAGGAGGAGAGGGAGGAGGAGAAGAAGAAGGAGAAGGAGCTCCTCCTTCTCCTTCTTCTTCCTCCTTCTCCTTCTCCTTCTTCTTCTCCTTCTCCTTCTTCTTCTCCTTCTCCTTCTTTTTTTCTTCTTCTTCTCCTCTTCCTTCTTCTTCTCCTCTTCCTTCTCCTTTTCCTCCTCCTCCTCCTCCTCCTCCTTCTTTTACTTCTTCTTCTCTATCTCTTCTTCTACGTAGCTTAGACTCATCCAAAAAAGGCTAAATTGGCTAATTATCCTACGAAATGACATAATTAGCTTAGTTAGCTCCTAAATGACCTATTTAATAAAAAATGACCTATACTTAGCTAATTATCCTCGAAATGACATAATTAGCTCCAAAAAGGCATTCTTAGCCAATTTAGCCCGAAGAAGGGGACAAGAAGAGAAAAAGAGGAAAAATGAAAGGAAGGAAGAAGAAGAAGAAGAGGAGAAGAAGAAGGAGGAGAGGGAGGAGGAGAAGAAGAAGGAGGAGAAGGAGGAGAAGAAGGAGAAGGAGCTCCTCCTTCTCCTTCTTCTTCCTCCTTCTTCCTCCTTCTCCTTCTCCTTCTTCTTCTCCTTCTCCTTCTTCTTTTCTTCTCCTTCTTTTTTTCTTCTTCTTCTCCTCTTCCTTCTTCTTCTCCTCTTCCTTCTCCTTTTCCTCCTCCTCCTCCTCCTCCTCCTTCTTTTACTTCTTCTTCTCTATCTCTTCTTCTACGTAGCTTAGACTCATCCAAAAAAGGCTAAATTGGCTAATTATCCTACGAAATGACATAATTAGCTTAGTTAGCTCCTAAATGACCTATTTAATAAAAAATGACCTATACTTAGCTAATTATCCTCGAAATGACATAATTAGCTCCAAAAAGGCATTCTTAGCCAATTTAGCCCGAAGAAGGGGACAAGAAGAGAAAAAGAGGAAAAATGAAAGGAAGGAAGAAGAAGAAGAAGAGGAGAAGAAGAAGGAGGAGAGGGAGGAGGAGAAGAAGAAGGAGGAGAAGGAGGAGAAGAAGGAGAAGGAGCTCCTCCTTCTCCTTCTTCTTCCTCCTTCTTCCTCCTTCTCCTTCTCCTTCTTCTTCTCCTTCTCCTTCTTCTTTTCTTCTCCTTCTTTTTTTCTTCTTCTTCTCCTCTTCCTTCTTCTTCTCCTCTTCCTTCTCCTTTTCCTCCTCCTCCTCCTCCTCCTCCTTCTTTTACTTCTTCTTCTCTATCTCTTCTTCTACGTAGCTTAGACTCATCCAAAAAAGGCTAAATTGGCTAATTATCCTACGAAATGACATAATTAGCTTAGTTAGCTCCTAAATGACCTATTTAATAAAAAATGACCTATACTTAGCTAATTATCCTCGAAATGACATAATTAGCTCCAAAAAGGCATTCTTAGCCAATTTAGCCCGAAGAAGGGGACAAGAAGAGAAAAAGAGGAAAAATGAAAGGAAGGAAGAAGAAGAAGAAGAGGAGAAGAAGAAGGAGGAGAGGGAGGAGGAGAAGAAGAAGGAGGAGAAGGAGGAGAAGAAGGAGAAGGAGCTCCTCCTTCTCCTTCTTCTTCCTCCTTCTTCCTCCTTCTCCTTCTCCTTCTTCTTCTCCTTCTCCTTCTTCTTTTCTTCTTCTTCTCCTCTTCCTTCTTCTTCCCCTCTTCCTTCTCCTTCTCCTCCTCCTCCTCCTCCTCCTCCTCCTCCTCCTCCTTTTACTTCTTCTTCTCTTTCTCTTCTCCTATAGTTAGCTAGGGTTCCACCTAAATGACATAATTAGCTTACTTAGCTCCTAAATGGTCTATACTTAGCTAATTTCTTTCCGAAATAACCTATATATACACTACTTCATCCAGTATTATTTTTCTAACTTTCTTATTTGTCATTTTGCAGATTACCTTCACTTCACGGGAAGCTTGGTTGATGGAATGCTTGAAGATGATTTCTTGTACCATGCGTTGTATTGAAACTATTGTAGTATACGAAATATATGAAACTTTGTATGCACGTGGATGAAACTGGTGTAATATATGGTTTGGTACGGATGTAACTTGCATAATATGTATGCACTATCGATGAGAGTTATTTTAATATGGTTATGAGTACGGAAATAAATTTATTTATGTCAAATATATATATATATATATCCTGATTATTGTTAAAAATGCTGGATATAACAAAAAATAAATAAAAAAGGGGCTGGTTCCCCTCTTTGCCGTCTGCCAACACATGGCAAAGGGGGGAAGGCACATGGCAAAGGGGGAATCTGCCCCCTCTCTCTCCCCTCTTTGCCGTCTGCCAACACATGGCAAAGGGGGGAAGGCACATGGCAAAGGGGGAATCTGCCCCTCTCTCTCCCCTCTTTGCCGTCTGCCAACACATGGCAAAGGGGGGAAGGCAGACGGCAAAGAGGGTATCTGCCCCCCCTCTCTCCCCTCTTTGCCGTCTGCAACACATGGCAAAGGGGGGAAGGCAGACGGCAAAGAGAGGAGGCCTGCCGTTAACACTTAACGGGGACGTTGCAATATATGCCGTCCCATTTACTTTGCCGTCTGCCCCCTCATGGCAAAGATTCTTTGCCGTCCGCTTTGTGAAAGCAGACGGCAAAGAGCCTCTTCACCGGATTTTTTTTTGCCGTCTACTTTGCCATGAGGGGGCAGATGGCAAAGCCTTTGCCGTGTGTGGTTGCCCCCTTTGCCGTCTGCCTTGGCAGACGGCAAATTTCTGAATTTCAGTAGTTCATAAATCCTCGAACCAGTTCTCTGCATATTCATATCAGTACTTTAACCCCCCTACTGCTAAGAGAAGTGCATTAGCTTTAATGCCCCCTTTCTCATATGGTGCTCGCAGGATGATGAATGCTTTACCACCCCTTCAGATGTGGGTGGTGAAGAAATTGAACTAATCACTTCTGCAGGTGAGGTCTCCAGATGAAAATCATCATCTGAAGAATTTGCTGGAGACCTGAGGAAATGCTTGCTAGGACGCAAGCTAATATTGATGAAATAGAAATATTTCACACGTCCTTATAATTCTGTTATGATGAAATTCCTATCTGATGAAATTGATATCATATTCTTCAAATCTGAAGCATATGAGATGGTAAGCTGTACTAATTCACCCGCAGGATGACAAACCCAAGAGTACTGAGTGGGTTCTTGATAGTGGCTGCACATATCACATGACCGGTGATAAAAGCTTGCTGATGAATATGCCACTAATTCCATCACCTCTGAAGCAAATCACATATGCTGACAAAGGTAAAAGCAAGGTATTGGGACTTGGCAAAGTGGCTATTTCCAAGGATAGGCATGTGGACAAAGTGATGCTTGTTGAATCCCTTGGATTTAACCTCATGTCAGTCTCGATGCTTTGTGATCTTGATATGATTGTTATCTTTGGTAGATATAGATGTGTTGTGATCATGGAATCTGACGAATCCAAAGTCTTCGAAGGTGTCAGAAGAGGGGATTTGTACATTGTTGATTTCTCTACAGGTCCTCAACCAGCCACTGGCTTACTAGCAAAAACCTCAGAAGGGTGGCTGTGGCATCGAAGACTCGGTCATGCAGGCATGAGGAATTTGCACACGCTCGCGAAGAAAAAGCATGTCACCGGCATTAAATCAGTCAAATTCCTCAAGGATCATCTCTGCGGTGCATGTGAATCTGGGAAAATGACCAGATCCAAGCATCCCTCGAAGACTATCATGACCACTACTCGTCCATTCGAATTGCTTCACATGGATCTATTTGGACCTACTCACTATGCCACACTAACAAATGCAACATCTTTATATAGCTTCGTCATAGTTGATGATTATTCCAGATATACATGGGTGCATATCATCTTATATAAAACTGAAGTGCATCAAATCTTCAATCGATTTTCTTCAAGGGCCTCGACGAACTTCGGCATCAAGATCAAACATATCAGGAGTGATAATGGAACAGAGTTCAAAAACACTGGTCTTGATGATTATCTTGATGAACTTGGTATTACTCACGAATTATCTGCTCCTTATACTCCTCAACAGAATGGTGTCGTCGAAAGGAAGAACAGGACTCTGGTTGAGATGGCAAGAACCATCCTTGAAGAATATCGGTCGCTTTTGGCCTGAAGCAATCAACACTGCATGCCATATCATCAACAGGGTATATCTTCACAAATTCCTCAAGAAAACCTCATATGAACTCCTCACTGATAAGAAACACAATGTAAGTTATTTCAAAGTCTTCGGTGCAAAATGTTGGATTAGAGATCCTCAGCATAGCTCAAAATTTGCACCTAAGGCACATGAGGGTTTTATGGTCGGTTATGGAAAGGACTCGCACACCTACAGAGTCTTCAACAACTATCACAACAAAGTTGTTGAGACTGTAGATGTGCGGTTCGATGAAACTAATGGCTCGCAAAGAGAGCAATTGCCTTCTGATCCAGATAAGCTGTCTCCTGAGGAAGCAATAAAGCTCAAACCTACTGAAGACATTGTTCCCACTGAGGAAACTGATGAAGAAATCATCCCCATCACTGATGAAAATCAAGAAGGTACTCCTGAGGAAATTGCTCAAGAACCAATTCCTCAGCCCAGACGAAATCCTCAACCAGCTCATCCAAGGATTGCAAATGAAGTGGAACTTGACAAAATCCTCAATAACATCAACGCGCCAGGTCCTCTCACTCGCTCAAAAGCTTCACACTTAGTTAACTTTTGTGGGCATTTCTCCTTTGTATCTATCACAAAACCCTCAAAAGTTGTTGAGGCTTTCCTGGAACCGGAGTGGATCCAAGCTATGCAAGACGAACTTCTTCAATTCAAGCTGAATGACGTATGGGAGCTCACCAAACGACCAGACCCTCGCAAGCACAATATCATCGGAACCAATTGGATTTGCTGAAACAAACAAGATGAGGATGGTCAAGTGGTGAGGAATAAGGCACGACTTGTAGCCCAAGGCTACACCCAGATTGAAGGAATATATTTCGATGAAACTTTTGCACCTCTTGCTAGACTTGAAGCTATTCGAATACTACTTGCTTATGCTAATCATCATAACATCATATTATATCAAATGGATATGAAAAGTGCATTCCTCAATGGTAAGCTTGAGGAAGAAGTATATGTTGCTCAGCCCCCAGGTTTTGAGGATGCAAAGAATCCAGACAAAGTCTTCAGACTCAAAAAGGCGCTCTATGGTCTCAAGCAAGCCCCACAGGCATGGTATGATACATTGAAGGAATTCCTCATGAAGAAAGGCTTCAAACCTGGTTCACTCGATCCAACTCTTTTCACTAAATCCTATGATAATGAGCTATTTGTGTGCCAGATATATGTCGATGATATTATATTTGGCTGTACTGACAAACGATACAGTGATGAATTTGCTTACATGATGAGTGAAGAATATCAGATGTCTATGATGGGGGAGCTGAAATTCTTCTTAGGTCTTCAAATTCGTCAACAACGCAATGGAATCTTCATATCACAGGAGAAATACCTCAAGGATGTTCTGAGAAATTCGACATGCATGAATGCAAAGGTGCCAAGACTCCAATGCCTATCAACGGCCACCTCTGCACTAACGAAAATGGTAATGAATTCGATCGGCAGGTATATCGCTCTATGATTGGCTCTTTATTGTATTTATGTGCATCTAGGCCAGATATAATGCTTAGTGTTTGCATGTGTGCACGTTTTCAAGAAAAACCGAAGGAATCACACCATAAGGCTGTGAAGCATATTCTTCGATACTTAGCTCACACACCAACACTAGGATTATGGTACATAAAGGGCTCAAATATTCATCTGGTAGGGTATTCTGATTCTGACTATGCTGGTGACCATGTGGATCGCAAGTCAACCTATGGCACATGCCATTTCCTCGGAAGATCACTAGTTTGCTGGTCCTCAAAGAAGCAGAACTGCGTATCACTCTCCATTGCCGAAGCTGAGTACATTGCTGCTGGCTCATGTTGTGCTCAATTGCTATGGATGAAGCAAACCCTCAAGGACTACGACATCAACATGAAGAATGTGTCTCTCTATTGCGACAATGAGAGTGCAATCAAGATTGCATACAATCCAGTACAACACTCGAAGACCAAGCACATCCAGATTCATCATCATTTTCTTCGGGATAATGTTCTCAAGGGCAATATCCTCATCGACCATGTGAAGACTGATGATCAACTGGCAGATATATTCACTAAGCCCTTGGATGAGAAAAGGTTTTGCAAGTTGCGGTGTGAGCTAAATATCTTAGAATCTTCAAATGTTTTGTAAAAACATGCACACATCCTAACACTTATGCAAAATTTATGACTTAGATGTGCAACACATGATGAATCGATTTTCTTCAACTAATGAAGAATATCACTCTGAGTGTGAAGAAATCAACGAAGAAATTGATTCTCACGGCCCTACGACAATTGTACGCGGCGTCTGTAATCAACATTCTTATATGGTGGGTCACGCCACCGCCCAACGTGAAATTCCTCAAGCTGAATTTCTTCAAGTTTCAATTCTTCAAAATTTGATTTTCTTCAAAACAGTTGTTCTTCAAAATCATTTTTCGTCAAAACTGAAATTCATCATAGTGACGATTTATCGCAAAATCCTCAAGTCATTAAAATCTTCAAAAACACTTGATGATTTTCGTTTACCTATATAGACTATGATTTCAAGTCCTCAACAGCATTCACTTATAGCTATTTCTTCAATTTGATGTTTCATCTTAGTGAATGTGATCGGACCCTACTTTCCCTCTATGCTACTCTCACCCAGTCTATTCAATTCTTCATATGCGTTCCACTTGAAACTTTGTTCGAAATCCTCACTGCATCCTTGTTAGCTGATGATTTTGTAACAAAATTCTCAAATCTTCAAAAATGTTTTTTAATGCACAGTAACTAAACCCCACTTTCCTCGTTCGGATAACCACGATCTCCACCGCTTCTCTTGTGAGCTACACGTGTCCTGCGGAGACGTAGAGACAGGGGCTATTTAGTCTGATTTCCTCGCGCCAACAGTTACCGCCTAGCTATAAATATGTCCCCATCTCCCTCGGTAAAATCTTCTTCGCTCCATCGCCCTCCTGCCATAGCAAAGCTCCAAACCCTAGCGCCACTGCTGGAAGTCTCGACGCCAGCGAAGAAGAGCTTCACTGCCTCGACTTTTCCGTCGCCGAAACCACGTCGGAGTCGGACCATTCTCGTCCGCCGCCGCTGAAGACATCCTCTGCTGCCGAGTTAGGGTGCATTGGACACGCACCGAAAGAGCTTCTATTGCTACTCTTCTCTGTTCTTTGTGCGCGCCATCTAGGGTAAATAAAAACCCTATTTTTACACCAAGTTTGATCTACTATTTTACCTCTGAGATGTGAAATCTGTTTTTTCCTCAAGAATCCATCCGTTACTTTTCTTCAAACACTGCCTATCACCAAACTATTGATGAACTTCACCAAGCATCTAAGATTTTCACGAGATTCCTCAGTTGTGCGAATTTTCTTATCTATACAACTCTGGAACCCAAGAACAGTATGCTTAGGCAAATTCCTCAACCACTGGTCAGATTCCTCAAATGTCAATTTTTTTCATTTTCTTCAAATCTGAGAACGCATATGACCTCTCCAAATTTCTCGCAACTATACTCTGTTCACAGGTACACACATGTCAGCTGATGAATCTCTCGGTTCTCATCAAATTAACTCATTTGCAGCGTTTCTTGAAGAAAATATTCAAGTCTCATCAGAATCCTCAAGAGTTCAATCTCATCAGCAAAATCCTCAGCTGAAGAAAATGGAGGATGACAGGAAGCAAAAGGGAGGCAAGAAACTTGAGCAGAATACTGCCGCAGATATCCCTGAGGATATATACCTGGATTACTGCACTCCTGATGAAAATGAAACTATGCCCAAGAGAAAGATTCGGCTTCAGAAGATAGAACGCCGACGGGCTAAGGAGTGGAAGGAGTATATATTCGTCACTCCCAAATATGCGAAGAAATTCGCTCTGAAGCCTCCTGGCAAACGTGCTCTTCTTGAGGACTTTCAAGCAGCAGATCCCTCATCCTCAAAACACTTGATGATTATCCTGATGAAAACGGCAATACACTTATCAAAGCTCAAGAAGCAGGCAGAGGCTGCTGTGAGGAAATTCAACGAATCATCTGCTGCTCCTTCAATTGCCGCTACTTCCTCTGCTGCTGAGATTTCTGGTACGGCAATTCCTCAACAAAAGTCTGTGCCACCAAAACCAAAGGCTTCAAAGCCTCAAGGGAAAACAGCTCCAGCATCAGCACCGAAACCATCAGCGCCAAAACCCTCGGCACCAAAATCCTGAGCACCACCACAGGCTTCAAAACCTGAACAAAAGCCGGTAGTGAAGCCACTGCCCGCTGCCTCCAGCTCCTCACTCCCATCTGCAAGAAGCTCGGAGACAAAGTCTTCACCAACTCCTGTGAAGACTAAGGTGACTGCTGGGAGAGGAACAAGAGCCAGCCCAAGCAAAATCATCACGGTCCCTTCTGCATCAGAAGGTAGTGATTATTTTGATGATGACACTCTGCAAGCAATGATCAAAAACAAGCAAGAGAGGGTAGCTCAAGCTTCTGGCAGCTCCATTCCTCTGGTCATGGACCCAAAAGTCCTCCTCGACTACATCAATATCTGGTATGAGGACCCCAACACTCCACTTGATGATTTGAAACTTCCCCCAGGCATCAGCCACATGGTGGCCACATCATCAACGAGGCCAAGTGGAAGGAGCAGCAAGCCAAACATGCCAAGGTTGCTAAGCTCAAGAAGGAGAAATTCCTTAGGCAGAATCTCCTCAACCTGACGCATGATGACCTTGTGTCAACACAGGCAGAGTTGAAGACTTTGACAGATAAGTACTCCAAGCTTTCTGACCGTCAAAGTCTCAAAAGCAGTTTCATCAAACTTGCTACTCACGCTGTTAACAACTACAACAAGAAAGCTGCCCCTCTAGTACCAACTCCTCGGCCTCTGATTGAAGAACCAGCTGATGAAACTGCTCATGCTGAGGAAATCCCTCAAGGAAGCTGTGTGGATGAACCGGCAATTGAGGAAATCACCACGGAAAATCCAGCTGATGAATCTGCTACTGCTGGTGAGACTGACTCTGCTCGAGCTGCTGCTTCAAAGCCAGCTGATGAATCTTGTCCAGCTGCTGCTTCAAAGCCAGCTGATGACTCTGCTCCAGCTGGTTCCTCAAAGCGAGCTGACGAAAATGTCTCTGTTGAGAAAACACCTTTACCAAAAGCTTCAAAGGTGCAGAAGATGTCTCCGTCTGCATCAGACGTGAAAAAGACAAGGTCTGCTGAAAAGGAATCCAAGAAGAGAAAAGCCTCTTCAGCAGAAGAACACACTAAGGCCAAGCGCCTCAAAGCACTTGAAGAAAATGCTCCTCTGGATCCTGTGCCTCTTAACGGTGCTCCTTCATACCAAATGGTTACCTTCGCAAGCGAAGACCAGGAGCAAGGGCCAGATGAGGAAATGAAGGATGCTGAAACTGAGGAACACACTGATGAGGAAATTCGCATTGATGACAGTCCTCAGCCCTCCATTCCTCATGAAGAGACTGCACAAGGATCAGCTACACCAGCTGATGAATCTGGCTCTGTCACCAAGCAAGCTGAGGAAGAACAAAGTGAAAATCCTTAGCCTAATGAAAGTCATGGTCCTGAGAAAAATCCTAAACCTGAGGACCAGGCTGACCCAACTCCTCCTCCTCCTGAGCAAGATTCTGAAGCTGAGGCTCAGGATGAACCTATTCCTTCTCCAGAGCAAAACCCTCAATAGGATGCTCCAGTTGACAACATTCCTCAGCCTGAAGCTCAACCAGACCCCATTCCTCAGCCTGAAGCAAAACAAGAGAATTCTCCTCAGCCTGAAGCTCAAGCTGATGAAATTCCTCACCTCGAGGACCATGCTGAGGAAAATGCACCAGACCCAGACAATGCCTTCGTCGTCCTTAACCCAGAGTCTGCAATTGTTGTCTCCCCTCAGGTCCAACAACAAAACCTTCAGCCCATGCAGCGTCAGCCGTTCTCCAAGCGGCCAAAGTTTCAAAAGGAGTCCTTCTTTGAAGAACGCATGTTCTTCATCGGAGAAAATCCCTATGACAAGCTTCGCATCAGGCATGTGAAGTTTTGGACAAGGACACATCTCAATTACTATGCCTTTGTGCTGTGTGGAAGAAACAAGATTTTCCAGCACAGGCATATCCCTCATGTTGAGCTTGAATAAATACCATGCCTGGTTCTAGTCCTCAACGTCCTTCATGAAGCTGGACTCCTCCCAATGTGCTCAGATATCAGTGATTGGAACAGTGAGCTCATTCTTCAATTTTATGCAACTCTTCACATATCAGGAGATCCCACAGACATCCACACATGGGTGTTTGACTGGATGACACAAACAACACACTACAAGGCTCCTGCCATTGAGCTACTGCGTGAACTACCAGTGGTAATTCCCTCAGAGCAGGCCATGAAGCTTTATGATGAGCGTGAGCTTCCTAACAAGATGATGGAAGTCCTCATGAAGCCTTTGGCTAAGGGGAAACCAACAAGAACGACTTTCCTCATCCATGGGCTCAAATATGAACCAAGGACTGTTTACAGAATCCTCTGCAACGTTCTTGCGCCGATCAACATCCTTTTATGAGATCAAACTGAGGACTTTCCTCATCCATGATGATGAAGAAGATGTCGTAGGCATCATGAAGAATATCCTCTTCAACATCATCCATGGTATTCCTATCAGCATCCATGATTTCTTTTTGAGGACTTTGGCCGACAATGCAATGTGTCCTTTTGACCACAAGATATATGCTCCATGGATCATGAGATTCATCAGAACAAGGTCAGGCATCAACTATCATGCTGATTTCAACAACCATGTTGGCTATATGCCTCATATCAGGGTCAACAAGAAGACTTTCAAGCCTGTTGAAGGAAAAGGCAAGTCTGTCATTGATGAAGGTCGTAGGCTCCTTGATGGCCAGTTTAGAGAGCCCGAAGCTTATTCTTCATGGGATGACACTGAGACTCATCCTCCAAGTCCTGTTGCTCCTCGTGTGCTAAATACCAGATAACTTCTTCTCAGTCTTCATCAGAAGGTGGATCGGAATCACAAATGGGTCAAACGCCAGTTCGGCCCATTGTAAAACTCTCAATGAAACGCAGAATGCAGTGAAGCTTAACCATCATTATCTTCACGAGGTTTTTGATCGCACTTGGGCCACACTTGCTCATCTGAAGACTCCGGCAGAACTTGAAGAATTGGAGTTTGTGTGAGACTTTGACTGGTCGTGGCCACCAAAGAAGAAATTTAGGCCAATTCCAGTTCCAGACCTTGAGGACAGTTCTTTTTCTTCATTCCACACTACTGAATCTGATGAAGAATAACAAGACACTGCCACTGGTCCAAGGAAGAAGACTGCTCCCAAGAATCCTCACGCGTCTTCATCAACTGCCAAGGAGTGAAAGTCTTCACGGGCGTTAGTCCTCAGTTTGTCCCTTTTTGTCACTTGATGACAAAGGGGGAGAAACTTGTGAGTTAGACTTCACGCGAGATATTTTGGGGCTTCTGAACTATATTTAAGTTACAAACTCTTGGCTCTTCTGAAGTGTTTATGTAATGAGTTGTAACTTAAGCCCGATGGTACTCTGACGCTTTTGAACATTTTTTCTTCGCATGCTTATTCCTCAAAATTTTAATGCACGCATGCTGGAATTCGTCAGATAACATTTGTCATCATGCATCCTCAATTTCTTCATACTATATGTCGTATGTATGCATGATTTACAAGACTCAGGGGGAGATCTCCATGATATAAATCATCAATGTGCATTTGCTGTGAAAAGCAAAATCCTCAAGATATGCACATCTTCAGGGGGAGTCTCTCTGAATCTTGATTTAAAATTCCTCAAATAAGTATTTACACTACATATTTTTATCCCTGTTGAAGACATAACCTAATTGTCATCAACCACCAAAAAGGGGGAGATTGTAAGTGCATCTAGTGCCCCTTAGTGATTTTGGTGGTTTGAAGACTTATAGGTTAAGTATCTAATGTGTTCTTGAGTGTACACAGGATCTATAAGTCACTGAGGGGTTTGAAATATTCGATGAATATCGACCCCTAAATATGTATATCTTCGGTTGAAGAAATTGGTCTAAAGCTGAAAATTTGAATCACAAAGAATTTGCGATGAAAGTGATATTCCCCATGAAGATATTGAAATTTAGGAATTCGGTGTGTCCTGAAGAAAATCATTCTAAAGACTTTGAAGCATGAAGATTTGCTCTTTCTGTTTTGTTTTCTTCACACTTAAGTAATAGGAACAATGTACTGTTAAAGGGGGTTGAGGTAACACATTGGAATGAATTTCCTCATGATGCTCAACCCAAGCCTAATCCTACCAAAAGCCTCAAGTGAGGAATATGAGTGACATGAGGACTCTCACAGTTGAGGGTCCCGACCGTTTTCGATAGCCACGCCACATCATTGGTCTTATCCACACCAATGGTCATATTATTTAAGGGCATTAATGTCAAATCATGCCGGGGTGCTCCAAGGCTATAAATAGCCGCCCCCACAACCATTAGCTGGTTGGCTGCTCCGTTAGAAACTGACACTTGTCATAAGAGCAACCCAAATTCCTCAGAGTCTTCGAGAGTAATTCATCAGTGAGGAAATACCCCAAACACCAAACCACAAACCAAGAACCAAGTGATTGAGCATCACTGAAGAAGTTGTTCCTGTGTGGGACTGGAGCCTTTTACCTTTGAGGACTGTGCATCCTCCAGATGGTTAGGCGTCATGGTCTAGAGCAATCCAGCAGTCAATTGTGGATCGCCGGGTGACCAAGTTTGTGAGGGTTTGGAAGTCTGCCCTGAAGACTTACCACGAGTGTTGGGCAAGGACTGTGTGTTCTTAGCCCAAGGATAATACGGTTGGGACTCTGTGTCCCGGGACTATGTGTCTTTTGGTTTCAACACCAAGCCGCTCCAATCCATATGTACAACTGTCACAGCAGTTGAAACTGGGTCATCAACTACTGTCTTCGCTGTGAAATGGGTTCTAATTCCTCAACTCTTTATATTCCTCAGATTATGTGTTGATGATTTTCACTGTCAGTGTATGAAGAATTTACAAAAGACTTTCTCTCGAATTCCTCAACCCCAAATTCTTCACGCAAGTTAATCCTCATCTGTTTTCTGCGTGCCTGCTTACTATGCAATCAGTTTTCACATTCTTCATCCTGAAAAACTGCTATAGTGAAACTTTCCACTCCTCATCCTTTACTGTTTCCGCTGTAAGTTAGTCATTAGTGAGGAATTTCCTCAAAAGGAATTTCCTCAGTGATGAAATTCTAAAAATCTCCTATTCACCCCCTCTAGTCGATATAACGCACTTTCAGAAGCCAACTCATGCGCGTGGCCGCGTGAATTATGTTTCAGCAGAAGAAGCTGCAGAGTATCCCGACGTCATTTTGGGTACGCTCCTTGTCAATCATTGATACATCTCCAACGTATCTATAATTTTTGATGGTTTCATGCTATTATCTTGTCAAACTTTGGATGTTTTCTATGCCTTTTATATATTTTTTGGGACTAACTTATTAACTCAGTGCCAAGTGCCAGTTCCTGTTTTTTCCGTGTTTTTGACCCTTTTCAGAGGAAGATTTGAAACGGAGTCCAAATGGAATAAAATCCCTAAAAAGATTTTTCACGAAACAGAAGAAGATCGGGAGACTTGAGAACCAAGGCAGGGGGTCCCGAGGGACCCCACAAGCCCCTAGCCCCGGCCAGGGGGAAGGCCGGGCCTCCCAGGCTTGTGGGCCCCCTGGACCTCCTCTGCCATAGGTTTTGCGCCTATATATTCCCTAAAATCCCAGAAAAAATCAGGAGATCATCGAAAGTACTTTTCTGCCGCCGCAAGCTTGTGTCTCCGCAAGATCCCATCTAAGCACGTTCTGGTGCCCTACCGGAGGGGGGATTCGGATACGGAGGGCTTCTTCATCAACACCATGACCTCTCAGATGATGCGTGAGTAACTCACCATAGACCTACGAGTCCATAGCTAGTAGCTAGATGGCTTCTTCTCTCTCTTGGATCTTCAATACAAAGTTCTCCATGATCTTCATCGAGATCTATCCGATGTAATCTTCTTTTGCAGTGTGTTTGTCGAGATCCGATGAATTGTGGATTTATGATCAGATTATCTATAAATCCTATTTGAGTTTCTTCTGGTCTCTCTTATGCATGATTTCTTATCCTTGTAATTCTCTTCGAGTTGTGGGTTTTGTTTGGCCAACTAGATCTATGATTCTTGCAATGGGAGAAGTGCTTGGTTTTGGGTTCATACCATGCGGTGACCTCACCCAGTGACAGAAGGGGTAGCAAGGCACGCATCGTGTTGTTGCCATCAAGGGTAGAAAGATGGGGTTTTCATCATTGGTTTGAGATTATCCCTCTACATCATGTCATCTTTCTTAAGGCGTTACTCTGTTCATCATGAACTCAATACACTAGATGCATGCTGGATAGCAGTCGATGTGTGGAGTAATAGTAGTAGATGCAGAAAGTATGAGTTTATTTGTCTCGGACGTGATGCCTATATGTATGATCATTGCTTTGGATATCGTCATGACTTTGCGTGGTTCTATCAATTGCTCGACAGTAATTTGTTCACCCACCGTAATACTTGCTATTTTGAGAGAAGCCTCTAGTGAACACTATGGCCCCCGGGTCTACTCCACACTATATTTTCAGCCTTACACCTTTACTTCGTTGCACTTTTCGCCTTTAGATCTCACTTTGCAATCAATCTTGAAGGGATTGACAACCCCTTTATAGTGTTGGGTGCAAGCTCTTTTGTGTTTGCGCAGGTACTCTGGACTTGATGCGATCCTCCTACTGGATTGATACCTTGGTTCTCAACTGAGGGAAATACTTACTGCTCCTGTGCTGCATCGCCCTTTCATCTTCATGGGAAAAACCAACGTAAGCTCAAGGGGTGACAGAAAGGTTTCTCTCGCCGTAGCAGAAGGATTTCTGGCGTCGTTGCCGGGGAGGATCAAGTCAAGAACTCATCCAATTAAGTGTCGCAAACTCATCTCTTGCATTTACTTTTTTGCCTCTCGTTTTCCTCTTCTCCACTTCTGAAAAACAAAAATTTACAAAAAATATTTGCCTTTTTTTCTTTGCCTTTTTTGTTTCCCTTTTCGTTCGCCCTTTTCTCTTGCTTGCTTTTTGTTCGTTTGTATGGGATAGCCTACCTGTCCTCATGGCTAGATCCACCACTTTGAACGATACTCGTGAGAAAGAAGTTCTCAATTTCAAACAAATTGAGGGAGAAAACTTAAAGGACGCTTGGTACAGGATTCGCAATGCTCAAAGTAGATCTACTCATAAGCAATCTACTACCGTCCTCCTTCGCAGTTTTTATGTGGGTATTTCTCCTTGGAATAGGTATATTCTTGACACCATCGTAGGTGGAAATTTCTTGGCTAGCCATACCGTTTATTCTTACGGAGCTATAATAAATTTGGTAGGCTCACCCCCACTCATGGTTAATGGAACTACCTTAACTCGGGAACATGTGATGCGTAGGCTGGATGTCATTGAAAATAAAGTTCCTACGATCGAACTTATTGAGAATTTGGATAAAAAGATCCACAATCAAATCACTCAGTACGGATCCAAGGTGGGAATGGTTTTGAAAAATTTAAAGGAGAAGGAACCCATAGTTAACGAAAAACTAGGTCATGATTCCGCTAGGATTGGCAAACTAGAGGATGTTATAACCAACTTGGGTTCTACTTTTGCCGCTGTGCAGAATACTCCAATTTTTGCCCACAATAAGGTCACCAAGTCTGTTTTTGTTCCTAAAAATAGTGGTGAATCATCTAGCAAGAAATATGAAAACCTTAAGATGATAAGTTATCACGCTACTTATGGGTTGAGCACCAAAGACGACGATACGTGATTATATCGCTTTTATGCCTAGCTAAGGGCGTTAAACAATAGCGCCTGTTGGGAGGCAACCCAATGAATTTATCTTTTTCTTTCTATTTTGTTGTGTCCACACCATTATAATTCTGTTGTGATTGTGTTTTTTGTGTTTCTTTTTGTGTTTGAGGCAATCAAAACCTTTATGACTAGTCTTTGTGACGGTTGTTTAATCCTGCTGGAAAAAGACAGAAACTTTTCGCTCACGAGATGATTTTTCATTTTTATTCAGAAAGAGCTTTTGAGGCCCTGTTTGGAATATAATCTGGTTTTTATAATCTATTGTATTTCCAAACAGGACAGTTTATATTGTAGATTTTATAAACTAGATGACCAGATTATTATAATCTCATAATCTCCTCTACCCCAGCTAAAATGAGATTATGGATTACAAATGACGTGTTATCCTTGTAAACTTCAAAATAATTACGCAGTGCCACCGCCACTTTCCTATTTTTCCTTGTAAACTGAGGGCAAACATGTCATTGTACAATTTAAAAGCTGGTTTACAGTTTATATAATCTGGCCTCCAAACATGCCCACCTGGATTATTTTTATAAACCAGATTATATAATCTATGTTCATAATCCAGATTATTATAATCTATTATGGTTCCAAACAGGGCCTGAGTTGATTATTTTGCTGCTGGTTGATATGACTTTTGCCCAGGAAGTCGTAAGTTTTCAGAACTTTTGAGGTACGAGAAGTATACGAAGTATACAGATTGCTATAGACTGGTTGTTTTTGACAGATTCTGTTTTTGTTGAGTTGGTTGCTTGTTTCGATGAAACTATGGATAGTATCAGGGGGTACTAGACATGTAGAAGTGAGAATACAGTAGCCCAACACCAATATAAATAGAAATCAAGATGGCTACAGTACCTAAAGTGGTGGTAGTTTGTTTTCTTGTACTAATGTTATCACGAGTTTCTGTTTAAGTTTTGTGTTGTGAAGTTTTCAAGTTTTGGGTGATGTTCTCATGGACAAAGAGATAAGGAGTCGAAACAGCCCAAGCTTGGGGATGCCCAAGGAATACCCACCCAAATTCAAGGACACCAAAAAGCCTAAGCTTGGGGATGCCCCGGGAAGGCATCCCCTCTTTCATTTTCAATCCATCGGTAACATTACTTGGAGCTATATTATTATTCACCACATGATATGTGTTTTGCTTGGAGCGTATTGTATCTTAGGAGTCTTTTCTTTTTGTTGTGTCACAATCATCTTTGCTGCACACCTTTAGAGATAGACATGCACTCATCGTGATTTTGCTAGAATGCTCATCGTGCTTCACTTATATCTTTTGAGCTAGATAATTTTGCTCTATGTGCTTCACTTAGATCTTTTAGAGCATGGCGGTGCGTGACTTGGTAGTTGTCTTATGCTATGAAAGTAGTCCCAAAGGTTATAGGTACCCAAAGAGGATACAAAAACCTCCATCTTCATGTGCATTGAGTAGAAAGAGAAGTTTTAATTCCTCTCAATTAGTTTTGAGACGTGGATTTGGTAATATTAAGAGTTATGTTAGTAGGGTGTTGTCAATCTAGAAATACTTGTGTTGAAGTTAGTGATTCCCGTAGCATGCACGTATGGTGAACCACTATGTTAGAAAGTCGGAGCATAATTGATCTATTGATTGTCATCCTTTGTGTTGAGGTCGGGATCGTGTGATGGTTAACACCTACCAACCCTTCCCCTAAGAGTATGCATTTAGCACTTTGTTTTGATTACTAATAAAAAATTTCACAACAAGTATGTGAGTTCTTCATGACTAATGTGAGTCCATGGTATAGATGTACTTTCACCTTCCACCATTTCCATCCTCTCTAGTACCGCGCAATTCTTGCCGGTGCACAGACCCACCATATGCCTTCCTCAAAACAGCCACCATACCTACCTACTATGGCATTTTCATAGCCATTCTGAGATATATTGCGATGCAACTCCCAGCGTTCCGTCTCATGACTTGTGCCGTCACTCTCATATTGCCATTGCATGATCATAAGATAGCTAGCGAGATGTTCCAACGTCACACGCCAAACTAGATCGTTGCACATCCCGGTAGACTGCCGGAGGCATTTCCTATAGAGTCATCATCATTTTGAGCTTTGAGCTGTGAGTAAATAAAAGTGTGATGATCATCATTGTTAGAGCATTGTCCCATGTGAGGAAATAAAAAAAAGTTCAAAGAGCCCAAATAAAAAAGAGAGGCCAAGAGCCCAAATAAAAAAAGAGAGAAAAAGAGAGAAGGGACAATGCTACTATTTTTTTTCCACACTTGTGCTTCATAATAGCACCATGTACTTCATGATTGAGAGCTTCTTTCTTTGTCACTACCATATGCTAGTGGGAATCTTCATTATATAACTTGGCTTGTATATTCCAATGATGGGCTTCGTCAAATTGCCCTAGGTCTTCGTGAGCAAGCAAGTTGGATGCACACCCACTAGTTCTCCTTTTGAGCTTTCACATACTTATAGCTCTAGTGCATCCCTTGTATGGCAATCCCTACTCAGTCACATTGATATCTATTAATGGGCATCTCCATAGCCCTTTGATACGCGAGTCAATGTGACCATCTCCTCCTTTTTGTCTCACAACCACCACCACACTCTATTCCACCTATAGTGCTATATCCATGGCTCACGCTCATATATTGCGTGATAGTTATAAAAAGTTTGAGAAATTAGGAGTGCGATAACAATTACTTGTCCAATACCGGGGTTGTGCATGATTTACATTAGTTGTGTGAGGATGATGGAGCATAGCCAGACTATATGATTTTGTAGGGATAACTTTCTTTAGCCTTGTTATTTTGAAAGTTCATGATTACCTTGCTAGTTTGCTAGAAGTATTATTGTTTTCATGTCAATAGCAAACAATTGTTTTGAATCTTACGGATCTGAACGTTCATGTCACATGAAAGAAGTTGCAAAGGACAACTATGCTAGGTAGCATTCCACATAAAAAATTCAGTTTATATCACTTCCCTACTCGAGGACGAGCAGGAGTTAAGCTTGGGGATGCTTGATACGTCTCCAACGTATCTATAATTTTTGATGGTTTCATGCTATTATCTTGTCAAACTTTGGATGTTTTATATGCCTTTTATATCTATTTTGGGAGTAACTTATTAACTCAGTGCCAAGTGCCAATTCCTGTTTTTCCGTGTTTTTGACCCTTTTCAGAGGAAGATTTGAAACGGAGTCCAAACGGAATAAAATCCCCGAAAAGATTTTTCCAAAACAGGAAAAGATCGGGAGACTTGAGAACCAAGGCAGGGGGTCCCCAGGGACCCCACAAGCCCCCTAGCCCCGGACAGGGGGGAGGCTGGGCCTCCCAGGCTTGTAGGCCCCCTGGACCTCCTCTGCCCTAGGTTTTGTGCCTATATATTCCCTAAAATCCCAGAAAAAATCAGGAGATAATCGAAAGTACTTTTCCGCCGCCGCAAGCTTCTGTCTCCGCAAGATCCCATCTGGGGCACGTTCTGGTGCCCTGCCGGAGGGGGGATTCGGATACGGAGGGCTTCTTCATCAACACCATGACCTCTCCGATGATGCGTGAGTAGTTCACCATAGACCTACGGGTCCATAGCTAGTATCTAGATGGCTTCTTCTCTCTTGGATCTTAAATACAAAGTTCTCCATGATCTTCATAGAGATCTATCCGATGTAATCTTCTTTTGCAGTGTGTTTGTCGAGATCCGATGAGTTGTGGATTTATGATCAGATTATCTATGAATCTTATTTGAGTTTCTTCTGATCTCTCTTATGCATGATTTCATATCCTTGTAATTCTGTTCGAGTTGTGGGTTTTGTTTGGCCAACTAGATCTATGATTCTTGCAATGGGAGAAGTGCTTGGTTTTGGGTTCATACCGTGCGGTGACCTCACGCAGTGATAGAAGGGGTAGTGAGGCACACATCATGTTGTTGCCATCAAGGGTAAAAAGATGGGGTTTTCATCATTGGTTTGAGATTATCCCTCCACATCATGTCATCTTGCTTAAGGCGTTACTCTGTTCGTCGTGAACTCAATACACTAGATGCATGCTGGATAGCGGTCGATGTGTGGAGTAATAGTAGTAGATGCTGAAAGTATCGGTGTACTTGTCTCGGACGTGATGCCTATATGTATGATCATTACCTTAGATATCGTCATGACTTTTCACGGTTCTATCAATTGCTCGACAGTAATTTGTTCACCCACCGTAATACTTGCTATTTTGAGAGAAGCCTCTAGTGAACACTATCGCCCCCGGGTCTACTCCACACTATATTTTCAGCCTTACACTTTTACTTCGTTGCACTTTCCGCCTTCAGATCTCACTTTGCAATCAATCTTTAAGGGATTGACAACCCCTTTATAGCGTTGGGTGCAAGCTCTTTTGTGTTTGCGCAGGTACTCTGGACTTGACGCGATCCTCCTAGTGGATTGATACCTTGGTTCTCAACTGAGGGAAATACTTACTGCTCCTGTGCTGCATCGCCCTTTCCTCTTCAAGGAAAAAACCAACGCAAGCTCAAGGGGTGACATAAAGGTTTCTGTCGCCGTAGCAATCACCACCCATCGTCTGTTCTTTTTGAAACTGGGTCATCTCATTCCTTCATTTCCGAAAGTTATGCGCACTTGCATAACATGTCCTTTTGTGATATGCCAATTCCATTAGTTGTCCAAACCCCTGGTAGTAAGTGGCAAACTTTAGGATAAGTTATGACCACGAAATCCTAGTAGACAGGCTAGTTTTTCTAGCATCATTGATAGCCCTGAAATCCTCGGATATCATTATCAGCTTGGGTATGGACTGGATGTTAGCTCATATGCCAAGATTGATAACCATTCTAGGAATGTTCAGCTTAACCATCCCTCGGGTGAGATAGTTAATGTCTCAACTCGAGTTGCCAAATGCCAACTCTATTCCCTCAATGCTAGTCCTCTTCCAGAACACGAAGACATTTCGGTACTCCGTGACTTCCCGGATGTTTTTTCCAGAAGAACTGCCAGGAATTCCACATGACAGGGATGTAGAGTTTGTGATAGACCTTGTTCCAGGAACTGTCCCAATAGCCAGAAGACCCTATAAGATGGCACCCTTGGAGCTAGCCGAACTTAAGAAGCAACTAGATGAGACCTTGAATAAAGGTTTCATTCGTCCTAGCTCTTCTCCTTGGGCTTGTCTCGTCCTCTTCGTGAAGAAGATAGATGGAACGGACCGGATGGTTGTAGATTATTGACCAGTTAACCTGGTCACCATAAAGAACAAGTATCCTCTCCCGAGGATCAACGATCTGTATGATCAGCTCGCTGGATCCTCAGTTTTCTCCAAAATGGATTTGAGGTTGGGTTACCATCAAATCAAGATCAAGAACGGGGACATTCCAAAAACGGCTTATGTCACTCGACATGGCCAATACGAGTACACCGTCATGTCCTTCGGTTTAACCAATGCCCTTGTCACCTTCTCTCGCTTGATGAATTCAATCTTCATGGAGTATTTGGATATATTCGTCGTGGTATACCTCGATGATATTGTCATCTACTCAAAGAACGAACAAGAACATGCCGAGCATCTAAGGCTGGTATTGATGAAACTTCGAGAGCATCGCCTTTATGCCAAGTTTTCAAAATGTAAACTCTGGTTACCAGAAGTGACCTATCTAGGCCACGTAATCCCTGGTAAGGGTATTGCTATCAATCTCGTGAGAGTTCAAGCTATCCTTGATTGGACTCAACCTAAATCGGTTAAGCAAGTTAGGAGTTTTCTTGGTCTAGCGAGCTATTGTCCGCCGCTTTGTCGAGAACTTCTCCAAGGTTGCAAAGCCTCTAACTAAACTCCTCAAGAAAGATAAAAAGTTCGAGTGGGCACCAAAGTGTGAGCATATTTTTTAGGAACTAAAAAGACGCCTGACTTCCGCACTTGTGTTGCTACCACCAGATTTTTCTAAGGACTTTGTTATCTATTGCGACGCCTCGCGACAAGGATTAGGTTGCATTCTCATGCAGGATCGTCATGTGATTGCATACGCATCTCGATGGTTGCGTCCACATGAGGATAATTATCCCACACATGATCTTGAGCTTGTAGCTATAGTCCATGCACTAAAAACCTGGCGACATTACCTTCTTGGTAATCGTTGTGAAATTTTCACTGATCACCAGTCTGCAATATATCTTCACCCAATCGTATTTGAATCTGAGGCAAAGACGGTGGGTTGAGTTGATCTCAGATTACGCCTTAGGGATAACTCACACCCCGGGGAAGGCCAATGTCATGGCTGATGCACTAAGTCGTAAGTCTTATTGTAGCAATCTGATGCTACAACGAGGTCAACAACGTCTCTATGAGGAATTTCGGAAGTTAAACCTCCACATTGTTCCTCAAGGATTCCTTTCTACCCTAATGGCGAAACCTACTCTTAGGGATCAAGTCATAGCTGGCCAAAGGTGTGATAAGGGTATATCACGGATCAAGGAGATAATTATTAGCGGAAACGCTAAGGAATTCTTCATGAATGATCAAGATGTTGTGTTTTTCCACAACCGTCTAGTGGTTCCTAAGAATCCACATCTAAGGCAGTTGATCCTTAAGGAGGCTCATGATTCTCCTCTCACTATTCATCCTGGTAGTACTAAGATATATCATGACCTACGCCAGAGGTTTTGGCGGACTAGGATGAAGAGATAAATTGTTGAGTTCGTTGCTAATTGCGACGTTTGTCGTCGAGTTAAGGTAGAACATCAAAGGCCTGCTGGCACCCTTCAACCTTTAGCTATTCCTGAATGGAAATGGGATAAAGTCAGTATGGATTTCATCACTGGATTTCCCAAGGCCAAGAAAGGAAATAATGCTATCTTTGTGGTCATTGACCGTCTTTCCAAAGTAGCTCATTTTCTTCCAGTTCGTGAGAGTATAACAACTAGCCAGCTAGCAGAGTTATATATCTCTTGAATAGTGTCTCTTCATGGTGTTCCTCTGGAGATTAACTCAGATCATGGGAGTATTTTTACTTCTCGCTTCTGGGAAAGTTTTCAGAATGCCATGGGGAGTCACCTATCTTTTAGCACTACTTTCCATCCTCAATCAAGTGGTCAAGTAGAAAGAGTGAATCAAATCCTAGAGGATATGCTCCGACCTTGTGTTATATCGTTCGGTATGAATTGGGAGAAGTGCCTTCCATTCGCCGAATTTGCTTATAACAATAGTTACCAATCATGCTTGGGCAAAGCCCCTTTTGAAGTTCTCTATGGACGAAGATGTCGAGAACCTTTGAATTGGTCAGAAACCGGAGATTGGAAACTCTTTGGTCCGGATATGATCCAGGAAGCAGAAGAACAAGTTCTCATTATTCGTGAAAAGTTGAAAATAGCCCAATCTCGTCAAAAGAGCCAATATGATCGTCATCATAAGGCTGTGACCTTTGAAGTTGACGAGAAGGCTTACCTTTGGGTTACACCTTTGAAGGGTACCCATTGCTTCGGTATCAAAGGCAAATTGGCTCCTCGTTACATTGGTCCTTTTTGCATTCCTGCCAAACGAGGAGAAGTTGCCTACCAGTTGGAACTTCCTCCGCATCTTTCCAAGGTTCATGATGTTTTCCACGTCTTGCAACTCAGGCATTGCTTTTCGGATCCTATCCGTGAAGTGGACCATGAAACTCTTCATCTCCAAGATAACCTTTCATACCGAGAATACCCTGTTCGTATTCTTGATCAAGCTGAGTGTACCACTCGACGTCGAAACCTCAAGTTTCTTAAAGTTCAATGGTCAAATCATTCTGAAAAAGAGGCAACATGGGAAAGAGAGGACCGTCTTCGACTTGAGTATCCCGCGCTATTCCCGACGACTTCCAAATCTCGGGACGAGATTCTTTTGAGTGGGGTGAGTTGTCACATCCCTAGCTACCCTTTGATGATTAGCAAGATTGTGCTCATATTTTCATTCTTGCATTAAAAGTGAAAATGGAAATCAAAGAGAAAAACCCTAGCAACTCTATATTCAAAACAATTCAAAGTTGTGACAAATCAATGAACCCAAAATGGCCTTCATAAAAGTCCATCATTTTTGATATATATTGGCTACAACAATTCAGGGGTGGATTTATTTTTAAAACTACTTTTGGCATTTTATTTAAAATACGAAAGCCACTGAAATCAACTATATATTTGATTTGAAATATTTCAAAGTTTCATAGAATGTTGAATCTTTTATATGGGGTTGGAAATATTCCAAATAACACCAGAGAGTTTATTCAATATTTTAGAAATAGTTTGGAGCCAAAAATAAAATGAAACAAATGTCACAAAGGTTTAACAGAAACAGAAAAGAAAAAAAAAGAAAAAAACCTATCTAACGCTTACCTCGCCCAGCCCATCTTCTCCCTCGCTGTCGTCTACCTCGTGCCAGTCGGCAGCAGGAGGTGGCCGTCGCCTCCTCCGGCGAGGCCACACACCTGCGTGTCTGCCTGGACCCTCCTTCGCGCTGGCAAGAAGGATAACCCTCCCCGCAACCGATTCCAGCTCTCTCCCTCTCCTCATTCACCCCCTGTGCCTCTCTTGTCTTCGCCGCCATTGGAGTGAGCTCGAGCTCGAGCTTGTTGTCATCTCCGACCACTTCAAGCTCTTCCGAGCATGCCGTTCGCTCCGCCTCGACCAGCTCATCGTCTCTGCCAAAGGAAAAGAGCCCTCGAGCCGTGCATCGCCTCCATCACCGTCGTCTTCTACCTTCGGCCGCCTGCAAGTCATCGTCGATCCATTGGATCCAACGCCTCCCCGAGCAGCCTGAGCCCTCCATCGACACCATAGTGAGCTCCTGATGGTTTCCCCCTCGATCCCTTGCTCTAGGCCCCGATTCGACCGGAGCCCGACGAGATCCGTTGCGGTAGCTCGTCGCCGGTGACACTCCGGTGATCGGTTGGTCGATCTGAGGCTTCCATCAGCTCCAGCTCGACGAGTAGGTGTTGTGGTAGCCCAGCCCTACGCATGTTAGGCCCCGTAGGTGTGATCTCGATGATGACCGAGCTCCGGCAGCCGCCGAGCTCGTTGCCAACATTAGCTCCGGCCGTTTCTGCTCCTGAGCATAGCAAAAATGGATGCGCCATCGAGTGGCCGATCCCCTGGTGCCCTCCGCCGTCCTTTTGATCGCCGGAGGAGCAATCCCGAAGCCCTCCGCCATCTCTGGAGCCACCGGAGGTTCACCGCACGTGGGTTTGACCCCATCGCCGGTGGGTTTGACCCCCTGGGTCTATGACAGATGGGGCAGCCCCCTGACTAATTAAGTTTAGGTTAATAAAAATAAATGATTAATTAAAACCCTAAACAGTCACTGACATGTGGGCCAGCCCCTGTTAAATAACTAATTAACCTAAAGTTTAACTGGAATTTGACCAGAGTCACTGACCAGTGGGTCCCACTGGTCAAGTTTGACTTTCAATGGCCAGTTGGACCTGCTGATGTCATGCTGATGCAATAATACTAATTCTGTTTAATAATAATTCCAGAATAAGTGCAATACTTTGGAAATTCATAGAAAATTGAATACAACTCCAAATTTGACAAATAATATATGCAAATTGATCAGAAAAATTCAATGAACACAATGGTACTACTTTCATGCATGACAAACAAAGTTATGAAACAACATCAGGTCAAATCAATTAAATGAATATGGTAAATACACTATTTCAACTAATATTGGAATTTGAATTCAAATCAGCATCATCCTAAAGGTTTGATAGACACATTAGCTCATGCTACATTCCATTTCATGCATGATCATGCATCATATTGTTGCATATGAATGTTATTGATTGTTGTTATTGTTTCGGTAGGCTCTGCCCTTCCGGATACGTCTGAATATCCGACTGACGGATTTAATCCCACTGCTGAGCAACAAGGCAAGCACCCTTTTGATCATCTCAATATAATCCCATGTTCTTGCTCCTGCTCCCACTTATTGCATCAGGACAAAATATTTCAAATGCTTTACTTCAGTAGCTGAACCTGTTCCTTTGCATGACCTACCATTGTCACAGTAAATAGTCAAACCTTGCAACCTAGCATACCTGGTAGTTGCTTGAGCCATGATGTGCTTTTCCTGCTATGCTTGCTATGGTTAGAGTTTGTCAGGTCTGTTTCATCTGGGTGATGAACAGGAATGGATGAATGTGTTCTGGTGACAAAGAATAAGTGTGGAACCTGATTTGGTAAAGGTACCGATGAAAGGCTATGTAGGAGTACATGGCGGGTTGTTTCATTGGAACCCTCCTTAGGAACTGAGTTCCTTGTATGTAATCCAAGACGAGTTACTACCAAATGCTGGGCCCTGAAATATGACCCCGCTCGACTTATTAATTGCCTAGTACTCGGTCCAGGAGTTGCAAGTAGTTTCTGGTTTTTATTGTCATGCTAGCTGACCTTAGAGGTGGGCTATGATGCGGTAGGCAGTGGCACGGTGTACCAAGTGGCACCCGGATGGTGGGCTTGGGATACCTGCGCACATCGTTTGGGCTGTGGCAGAAACCTCGGCCGGACTTCCGTGCGGGTTCACCCTCAAATAGGCGATAGACCTGGAGTAGGTATTGGTGTGGTTAACGGTCGTTGCCGACTCCCTCGCTGGGCTTCCGTTTGAAGGGTTGCCGAGGTGCATGACGTGCACATGGCGATAAGTGGCAAGAGCATGTGTGAAGAAGTACACCCCTGCAGGGTTATGATCTACTCGAATAGCTGCGTCCGCGGATATGGACTACTTGGAGACATCTGTTGTTCATAGACAACTTTAATGGCTACTCATAGAAGTATCAAGATAAGCGTGAGTATCATGTATGGCATTTCCATAGGGAAACGGAAAGGATTCCATGATAGTGTATTGTTGTGGTGGTAGTGAACTCGTGTACGACTTATCAAAGTTGCTAAAACTATTTAAAGATTGTAGTTTAGCCTAGCCAAGAGTCAAAGCTGGCTTGCTGCATGAAACACCACAACCCCCTTGATGTTTGCTGTGTATCCCTTGCAACGGCGCCAGAAATAGTCATGTCGAAGGCACCAGGAATCCTTCAGCTGCGGCTACGCCTTAAGGGACTTCCTAGGCAAGTATGCAAAGGATTTCCCCCGTGGCCTTGGAGCCTTGCATTGGTGTTCCCTCGAAGCGGAAAGGGTGATGTAGTACAACGACAGTAAGTATTTCCCTCAGTTTGAGAACCAAGGTCTCAATCCGGCGGAGGAGTATCTCAAGATCCTGGACAAACACAAAAGCTTGCACCCAACGCTATGAGGGGGTTGTCAATCCCTTATAGATTGTTTGCCAAGTGAGAACTGAAAGCAACAAAGTAACAAAGCAAAGTAAAAGCAAAGGTGTAAACGATGGATGTGAATAGACCCGGGGGCCGTAGTGTTTACTAGTGGCTTCTCTCATGAAAGTAAGTAGACAGTGGGTGAACGAATTACTGTTGAGCAATTGATAGAACCACGCAAAGTCGTGACGATATCTATGAAATGATTATATCTATAGGCATCACGTCCAAAACAAGTAGACCGATACTTTCGGCATCTACTACTATTACTCCACACGTCGACCGCTATCCAGCATGCATCTAGTGTATTAAGTCCATAAGAACAGAGTAACACCTTAAGCAAGATGACATGACGTAGAGGGATAATCTCAAACCAATGATAAAAACCCCATCTTTTTACCCTTGATGCCAACTACTTGATGTGTGACTTGCTGCCCCTACTATCACTGGGAAAGGTCACCACATGGTAGAACACAAAACCAAGCACTTATCCCATTGCAAGAATCATAGATCTAGTTGGCCAAACAAAACCCAAGACTCGGAGAGACTTACAAGGATATCAAATCATGCATATAAGAAATCAGCAAAGACTCAAATATATATCATAGATAATCTGATCACAAATCCACAATTCATCGGATCTCGACAAACACACCGCCAAAGAATATTACATCGGATAGATCTCCATGAAGATCATGGAGAACTTTGTATTGAAGTTCCAAGAGAGAGAAGAAGCCATCTAGCTACTAACTACGGACCCGTAGGTCTGAAGTGAACTACTCACGAGTCATTGGCGGGGTGATGATGATGATGAGGAAGCCCTCCAACTCCAAAGTCCCCTCCAACAGGGTGCCGGGAAGGGTCTCCAGATGAGATCTCGCGGAAACGGAAGCTTGCGGCGGCGGAAAAGTATTTTCGAGCCTCCCCTGGTTTTTTGCAGAATATTTGGGAATTTATAGGCCAAAGACCTAGGTCAGGGGGCGGCCAGGGAGGCCACAAGCCTGCCCACCGTCGCCTCCCTTGGTGGCGGAGTGGGGGCTTGTGGGCTCCCTGGAGCCCACCTGGCCTGGCCCAAAGGCCCCCTGATCTTCTTCCGTTCGGAAAAAAATCATTTCGGGGTTTTTCTTCCGTTTGGACTCCATTCCAAAATCAGATCTGAAAAGAGTCAAAAACACGGAAAAAACAGGAAATGGCACTTGGCACTAAATTAATAAGTTAGTCCCAAAAAAGATATAAAAGGTACATAAAACAACCAAAGAAGACAAGATAACAGCGTGAAACCATCAAAAATTATAGATATGTTTGAGACGTATCACCCCTTTATTGACACCTGAGCATGAGTAGATAGATCTGTTCTAAAGTATTGCTGGGTACTTTTGTACTCAAGTTTGCTTAACAATTGTTGCGGAGGATACCCACGAGCCAACAGGTGGGTTCTATCTAAACATCGATGATGACGAGTAGCTGGTGTCCCAGCTACGACTTGGCCCGTTTCACAATGGATCTGTAGATAGTCAGGCTTTATGCCTTTTCCTTCCAACTGTCTATACTCAGACAACTTTTAAGCTACCGTTGGTTTGTATGACTCTGCTTGTATGACTTTGAGTGTCGTGTCATGTGACTCCTGCCTGTCGGGTCATATTCTGAAGAGTCTTCTAAATAAATGTTGTGTTGTTGTATGGTTATGTTGTGATGCCATTGTCGTATCTATGCATATCGAGTATGTCATGCGTACATGTGATGCACTATGATATGTATGTGATTCGACACCTAGTCGTATGCCCTTAGTAGCTCTCTATCTAGAGAAATGCCCCTTTGTGTTTCCACCGAGCCTTGGTAGTTCGCTACTGCTCCGGACACATTGGTTGACCGGCATGTATCCTTCTTAGTTGTTGTGTCTGTCCCTACAGGGAAATGTCACGCGATGTAATGGAGTCCTTGTTGCTTGCTACGACTCGTCTACATTCGCTGATGACCGACACCTGCTTTGCTGGGTTATGTATGCCCGTCTCTGTACACTTGAGACACTTGAGTTTATGACTGGTTATGTCGACCCGGGTTCTTTGACATTGGAATTCTAGCGACACAAATGCATACGTGAGTCAAAAGGCACAAACGGTCCCGGCTAAGGTAAGGTGGGAGTCGTGGGGTTAAACGTGCATGAGACCGCAAAGGGATGCATTGTGTTACAGGCTGGATTCCTATGGCTTAGGATCGGGGTCCCGACAGGGAGTCCTCCACCAAACCAAATTGGAGGAGGACTCTCCTCCCTAGCTTCGGTTGAACCTCTTCTCTTGGAGGAGGAAGCAAGGCAGCCTTCCCTCATATTCCTCCTATATATAGTGGAGGTTTTGAGGGCAAACAACACTAGAAAATAGCTACGTGCTGCCCTCTCCTCCATAGATCATCTCCCTCGTCTAGATTAGTCCGGCATAGCTTGGCGGAGCCCTACTGGATTAGTTCACCACCACCACCACCACGTCGTCGTGCTGGAGAACTCATCTACCTCTCTGCCCCTCTTGCTGGATCAAGAAGGTGGAGATCATCATCAAGATGCATGTGTGCTGAACACGGAGGTGCCGTCCGTTCGACACTATATCAAGATGGATCGTGATGTGATCGCGGGACAGATCATGATGAGAACGTGGGACAGACTGCAATTTGGATCTCAAAGATGTTCCACTACATCGATCGCGTTATATACGCTTCCGCTTAGTGATCTACAAGGGTATGTGGATCCGATCTCTCCTCTCGTAGATGGTCATCGCCATGGATAGATCTTATGTATGCGTAGGAAATTTTTTGATTCCCATGCAACGTTCCCCAATAGTGGCATCATGAGCTAGGTCTATGCATATATGACATATCGAGTAGAACACAAAGGAGTTTATGGGCGTTGATATTCAGATTGCTTCCCTCCTTATTATTTTCTTGATTCGGTGGTATTGTTGGATGAAGCGGCCCGGACCAACATTACTCGTACACTTACAAGAGACCGGTTTCATCAACTAACATGCAACTTCTTGCATAAGGATGGCTGGCGGGTGTTTGTTTCTCCTACTTTAGTTGAGTCGGATTTGATAGACGCGGTCCTTAGAGAAGGTTAAATGGCAACTTGTGTATCACCGTTGTGGTTTTGTATAAGTAAGATGCGTTCTTGCTAGATATCCATAGCAGCCACATAAAACATGTAACAACAAATTAGAGAACGTCTAACCTGTTTTTGCATGGTATGTTATGATATGATATGGCCAAAGACATGATATGATATATCTGATGTATGAGATGATCATGTTGTAATAGTTAAATATCAACTTCCACATCGATGCTATGGCAACTGATAGGAGACATAGGGTTGTCTTTAATTATTTGGCGCTTGGTGATGCTTTGTTTTATCGCTAGTTCGGATGATTTAGTAGTAACAACATAGTTGGCGCGACAACCTCGATGTTAACACAATGATGGATATCATGATGATGGAGATCATGGTGTGGCGCCGGTGATGATGGAGATCATGTCGGTGCTTTGGTGATGGAGATCAAAAGCATAAGATTATGGCCATATCATGTTACTTATGATTTGCATGCGATGTTAATCCTATTTTGGCACCTTGTTTTGTTTAGTACGCCAGTAGCATTATAAGGTGATCCCTCACTAAAATTTCAACATAAAATTGTGTTCTCCCCGAGTGTGCACCATTGCAACAATTCATCGTTTTGAGACACCACATGATGATCGGGTGTGATAGACTCTACTTTCAGATACAACAGGTGCTAAACAGTTTTGCACACACGGTACACTCGGGTTAAACTTGACGAGCCTAGCATGTACACACATGGCCTCGAACACAAGAGACCAAAAGGTCGAACATGAGTCATATAGTACATATGATCAACATAGAGATGTTTGATACGTCTCAAACGTATCTATAATTTTTGATGGTTTCATGTTGTTATCTTGTTATCTTTGGATGTTTTATGTACCTTTTATATCTTTTTGGGACTAACTTATTAATTCAGTGCCAAGTGCCAGTTCCTGTTTTTTCTGTGTTTTTGGCTCTTTTCAGATCTGATTTTGGAACGGAGTCCAAACGGAATGAAATCCCCGAAATGATTTTTTCCCGAACGGAAGAAGATCAGGGGGCTTGTGGGCAAAGCCAGGAGAGCTATAGGGAGCCACAAGCCCCCTCTCCGCCACCAGGGGGCGGTGGTGGGCAGGCTTGTGGCCTCCCTGGCGCCCCCCTGACCTAGATATTGCGCCTATATATTCCCTAAAAATCAGAAAAAAATCAGGGGATCCACGAAAATACTTATCCGTCGCCGCAAGTTTCCGTTTCCACGAGATCTCATTTGGAGATCCTTCCCGGTGCCCTGTTGCAGGGGGCTTTGGAGTTGGAGGGCTTGGTTTTTTCTGGCCAACTAGATCTATGATTCTTGCAATGGGAGAAGTGCTTGGTTTTGGGTTCTTACCATGTGGTGACCTTTCCCATTGACAGTAGGGGCAGCAAGGCACACATTGTGTACTTGCCATCAAGGGTAACAAGGTGAGATCTGTCGTAGATATGAGATTGTCCATCTACATCATGTCATCTTGCTTAAGGCGTTACTCTGTTCTTTTGGACTTAATACACTAGATGCATGCTGGATAGCGGTCGACGTGTGGGGTAATAGTAGTAGATGCAGAAAGTATCGGTCTACTTGTTTTGGACATGATGCCTATAGATGACGTCACGACTTTGCGCGGTTCTATCAATTGCTCGACAGTAATTTGTTCACCCACCATCTACTTGCTTTCATGAGAGAAGCCAGTAGTAAACACTACGGCCCCCGGGTCTATTCACACCTATCGTTTCCACTTTTGCTTTTACTTTGCTTTGTTACTTTGTTGCTTTCAGTTCTCACTTGGCGAACAATCTATAAGGGATTGACAACCCCTTCATAGCGTTGGGAGCAAGATTTTTTGCGTTTGTGCAGGCTCTTGTAATACTCCTTCAGTGGATCGATACCTTGGTTCTCAAACTGAGGGAAATACTTAGCACCGCTGCGCTACATCACCATTTCCGCTTCGAGGGAACACCAACGCAAGGCTCCTAGGCGACGGGGGAAATCCTTTCCATATTTTCCTAGGAAGTCCCTTAAGGAATAGCCGTAGCAGAAGGATTCCTGGTGCCGTCAACACACCTATTTCTGGCGCCGTTAGAAGGTCTTTTGTTGCAGTAGCAGAAGTATTGCTAGCGCCGTTGCCGGGGATGGAGAGATCTATCCAAGTAGGTCTCACAAACTCATCTCTTGCATTTACTTTTTTTTGCCAGTTGCCTCTCGTTTTCCTCTCCCCCACTTCACTTTTGCCGTCTTCATTTGCCTTTCTCCTTTGTTGTTTTCTTTTGCCTTTTGCCTTTTGCGGTTTTCCTTTGCCGATTTTCTTGCTTGCTTGTGTGCTTTTTTGTTCGTTGAAGTCATCATGGCTGAAAACACCAAACTTTGCGACTTCTCAAGTACCAATAATAATGATTTTATTAGTACTCCGGTTGCTCCCGCCACTAGTATGGAATCGTATGAAATCAACGCAGCTTTGCTGAATCTTGTTATGAAAGAGCAATTCTCTGGCCTTCCTAGTGAAGATGCCGCATCCCATCTCAATACCTTCATTGAGCTTTGTGATATGCAAAAGAAAAGAGATGTGGATAATGATGTGATTAAGTTGAAACTTTTTCCTTTCTCGTTGCGAGATCGCGCAAAAACTTGGTTTTCTTCTTTGCCTAAAAATAGTATCGATTCTTGGGATAAGTGCAAAGATGCTTACATATCCAAGTATTTTCCGCCAGCTAAGATCATCTCCTTATGTAACGATATCATGAATTTCAAGCAACTTGATCATGAACACGTTGCACAATCTTGGGAGAGGATGAAGCTTATGATTAGAAATTATCCCGCTCATGGCTTGAGTTTGTGGATGATTATACAAATCTTTTATGCTGGCTTGAATTTCGCTATTCGCAATATCTTGGACTCCGCCACAGGTGGAACATTCATGGAAATCACGTTAGGAGACGCTACAAAACTCCTAGACAATATCATGACCAACTACTCTCAGTGGCACACTGAAAGGTCGCCTGCTAGCAAAAAGGTACACGCTATAGAAGAGCTTAACTCGCTTAGTGCTAAGATGGACGAGTTGATGAATTTGGTTGCTAGTAGAAATGCTACTGTAGATCCTAATGACATGCCCCTATCTTCCTTGATTGAGAGTAGCAACGCTAGTTTGTACGTGAATTTTGTTGGTAGGAACAATTTTGGCAACAACAATGCTTTTAGAGGACACAATGTTCCTAGGCCTTTTCCTAGTAACTCCTCTAGTAACTATGGCAATTCCTACAACAACACTTATGGAAATCACAACAAATTACCCTCTGATTTAGAGAGTAATATCAAAGAGTTCATCAACTCTCAAAAGATTTTCCATGCGTCCATAGAGGAAAAACTACTCAAAATTGACGATTTGGCTAAGAGCGTTGATAGGATGTCTTGTGATATTGATGCTTTGAAAGTTAGATGCGCTCCTCCCAAGGTCAACTTGGATGAAACTTTGAAAGCTATGCGTGTCTCCATGAATGGGAGCAAAGAAAGAACCGCCCAAATTCGCGCTAGGCATGAATGGTTTAAAAGGGTGCGTTCTAGTGATGCAAATCACGAAGATCTTAAAGTGCTTGGTGTGTCTTCTCTTGAATATTTGTTTTCGCGTGTCAAACCTATTTATGGAGGGGCTGGATATGAATCCACTTTGGTTGAAAAACGCCCCAATGATTCGGAGTCCACCCATCTTGATGATAAAGGTGTGGAGAGTGGAGTAGAAGAAATCAAAATTTTGGGTAGTAATGAAACTCAAACTTTGGATTTCAAGGAATTCAATTATGATAATTATTCCTTGTTTGAATGCATTTCTTTGATGCAATCCATTGCAAACTCTCCACACGCTTATAGCCAAAGCAAAGCCTTTACCGCGCATATCGTAGATGCTATGATGAAATCTCTTGAAGAGAAGCTCGAACTAGAAGTCTCTATACCTAGAAAACTTCATGATGAGTGGGAACCTACTATCAAAATCAAGATCAAAAACTATGAGTGCAATGCTTTGTGTGATTTCGGTGCTAGTGTTTCCGCGATTCCAAAGTCTTTATGTGATATTCTTGGTTTTCATGAGATTGAAGAGTGTTCTCTTAATTTGCATCTTGCGGATACTACTGTCAAGAAACCCATGGGAAGGATCGATGATGTTCTTATTGTTGCAAATAAGAACTATGTATCCGTAGATTTCATTGTACTTGACATAGATTGCAATCCTTCATGTCCCATTATTCTTGGTAGACCTTTCCTAAGGACCATTGGTGCTATTATCGATATGAAGGAAGGGTATATTAGATTTCAATTTCCTTTAAAGAAGGCCATGGAGCACTTTCCTAGAAAGAAAATAAGATTGCCTTATGAATCTATGATGAGGGATACTTATGGTTTGAGCACCAAAGATGACTATACGTGATTCCATCACCTTTTGCCTAGCTAAGGGCGTTAAACGAAAGCGCTTGTTGGGAGGCAACCCAACGAATCTATCCATTTTCTTTCTGTTTTGTGTTTTCCACACTTTCATAATTCTGTTATGTTGTGTTTTTTGTGTTTCTTTTTGCGTTTGTGCCAAGCAAAACCGTTATGATTAGTCTTGGGGATGAACGTTTGGTCATGCTGGAAAACACAGAAACTTTCTGCTCACGAAAAGAATTTTCATTTTTTTCTATAAGAGCTTTTGAGTTGATTCATTTTGCCGCTGATTGCTAGGAAAATTCTTCAGACTGTCGTAATTTTTCAGAAGTTTTGAAGTACCATAACTATACGAAATATACAGATTGCTACAGACTGGTCTGCTGTTAACAGATTCTGTTTTTGTTGTGTTGGTTGCTTATTTTGATGAAACTATGGATAGTATCGGGGGGTATTAGCCATGGAAGATTGAAAATACAGTAACCCAACATTAGCATAAGTAGAATTTAAGTTTGCTACAGTACCTAAGGAAGTGGTGGTTTGCTTTCTCATACTAATGTTATCACGAGTTTCTGTTTAAGTTTCGTGTTGTGAAGTTTTCAAGTTTTGGGTGAAGTTCTTATGGACAAAGAGATAAAGAGTGGCAAGAGCTCAAGCTTGAGGATTCCCAAGGCACCCCAAGAGATTCAAGGATGCCGTAAAATCCTAAGCTTGGGGATGCCCCGGGAAGGCATCCCCTCTCTCGTCTTCAATCCATCGGTAATGTTACTTGGGGCTATATTTTTATTCACCACATGTTATGTGTTTTTTCTTGGAGCGTCTTGTATCGTAGGAGTCTTTTATTTTTTTGTCAAAATCATCCTTGCTGCACACCTAGAGAGAGAGACATTCACTCGCCGTGATTTTGTCGAGCTTCACTTATATCTTTTGGTAGACAATTCAGCTCACATGTGCTTCACTTATATCTTTTAGAGCAGAGCGGTGCGTGGCTTGGTAGTTGATCTATGCTTTGAAAGTAGTCTCAAAAGGGGTAGTTATCCAAAGGGATACGAAAACTTCCACCTTCATGTGCATTGAATAGTTAGAGAAGTTTGATTCATCTCAATTAGTTTTGAGTTGTGGTTGTCATAATATTGAAGTTATGCTGGTAAGATGTTGTGGATCTAGAAATACTTGTGTTGAAGTTAGTTATTCCCATAGCATGCACGTATGGTGAACCGCTATGTGATGAAATCTGAGCATGATTAGTCTATTGATTGTCATCCTTTGCGTGGCGGTCGGGTTCACGCGATGGTTTATACCTACAAACCCTTCCCCTAGGAGTATGCGTTGAATGCTTTGTTTCGATTACTAATAAAACTTTTGCAACAAGTATATGAGTTATTCATGACTAATGTTGAGTCCATGGTTCAGATGCACTTTCACCTTCCACCATCACTATCTTCTTCGTGTCGTGCAACTTTCGTCGGTGCACAAAACCCACCATTAGCCTCCCTCAAAACAGCCACCATACCTACCTACTATGGCTTTTTCAAAGTCATTCCAAGATATATTGCCATACAACTACCACCATGACATGTGCCATCACGTCTAAATTACTATTGCATGATCGTAAGATAGCTACCATGATGTTTCCATTAATGTCTATGCCATGCTAGATCATTGCCACGGTACACTACCGAAGGCATTCCATATAGAGTCATCGTTGCTCTAAGCTTTGAGTTGAAAGTGTGATGATCATCATTGATGGAGCATTGTCCCATGTGAGGAAATAAGAGAGGCCAAAGTGCCCACCAAAAAATTAAAAAAATGAGAGAAAAACAGAGAAGGGACAATGTTACCACTTTTCCACACTTGTGCATATTAAGGACCATGATCTTCATGATTGAGAGTCTCTCGTTTTGTCACCACCATATAGCTAGTGGGAAATTTTCATTCTATAACTTGGCTTGTATATTCCAATGATAGGCTTTCTCAAAATTGCCTTAGGTCTTCGTGAGCAAGCAAGTTGGATGCACACCCACTAGTTTCTTTAAGAGCTTTCACATACTCGTAGCTCTAGTGCATCATTTGTATGGCAATCCCTACTCATTCACATTGATATCTACTGATGAGCATCTCCACAGCTCATTGATATGCCTAGTTAATGTGACCATCTTCTCCTTGTTTTGTCTTGCAACCTCCAGCACACTCCACACCACTTATAGTGCTAAAACCATGGCTCGCGCTCATGAATTGCGTGAGAGTTGAAAAGTTTTGAGAAAGTAAAGGTCTGAAACAATTACTTGGCCAATACCGGGGTTGTGCATGATTTAAATTCGTTGTGCAATGATGATAGAGCATAGCCAGACTATATGCCTTTGTAGGGATAACTTTCTTTTGGCCTTGTTATTTTGAAAGTTCATGATTACCTTGCTAGTTTGCTTGAATTATTATTGTTTCCACGTCAATAGCAAACTATTGTTTTAAATCTAATGGATCTGAAAATTCACGTCACATAAGAGGAGTTACAAAGGACATCTATGCTAGGTAGCATGAAAGCATCAACAATTCATTTTCTATCACTTTCCTACTCGAGGACGGGCAGGAGTTAAGCTTGGGGATGCTTGATATGTCTCAAACGTATCTATAATTTTTGATGGTGTCATGTTGTTATCTTGTTATCTTTGGATGTTTTATGTACCTTTTATATCTTTTTTGGGACTAACTTATTAATTCAGTGCCAAGTGTCAGTTCCTGTTTTCTGTGTTTTTGGCTCTTTTCAGTTCTGATTTTGGAACGGAGTCCAAACGGAATAAAATCCCCGAAATGATTTTTTTCCCGAACGGAAGAAGATCAGGGGGCTTGTGGGCCAAGCCAGGAGGGCTACAGGGAGCCCACAAGCCCCCTCTCCGCCACCAGGGGGCGGCGGTGGGCAGGCTTGTGGCCAACCTGGCGCCCCCTGACCTAGATCTTGCGCCTATATATTCCCTAAAAATAAAAAAATGAAGCGATCCACGAAAATACTTTTCCGCCGCCGCAAGCTTCCGTTTCCACGAGATCTCATATGGAGACCCGTCCCAGTGCCCTGCCGGAGGGGACTTTGGAGTTGGAGGGCTTCTGCATCAACATCATCGCCCCTCAAATGACTCGTGAGTAGTTCACTTCAGACCTATGGGTCTGTAGTTAGTAGCTGGATGGCTTCTTCTCTCTCTTGGATCTTCAATACAAAGTTCTCCATGATCTTCATGGAGATCAATCCGATGTAATCTTCTTTGGCGGTGTGTTTGTCGAGATCCGATGAATTGTGGATTTGTGATCAGATTATCTATGATATATATTTGAGTCTTTGCTTATTTTCTTATATGCATGATTTGATATCCTTGTAAGTATCTCCGAGTCTTGGGTTTTTTCTGGCCAACTAGATCTATGATTCTTGCAATGGGAGAAGTGCTTGGTTTTGGGTTCTTACCGTGTGGTGACCTTTCCCAGTGACAGTAGGGGTAGCAAGGCACACATCGTGTAGTTTCCATCAAGGGTAACAAGGTGGGCTCTGTCGTAGATAAGAGATTATCCATCTACATCATGTCATCTTGCTTAAGGCATTACTCTGTTCTTTTGGACTTAATACACTAGATGCATGCTGGATAGCGGTCGACGTGTGGAGTAATAGTAGTAGATGCAGAAAGTATCGGTCTACTTGTTTTGGACGTGATGCCTATATATATAATCATTGCCATAGATGACGTCACGACTTTGCGTGGTTCTATCAATTGCTCGACAGTAATTTGTTCACCCACCGTCTACTTGCTTTCATGAGAGAAGCCACTAGTAAACACTACGGCCCCCGGGTCTATTCACACCTATCATTTCCGCTTTGGTTTTACTTTGCTTTGTTACTTTGTTGCTTTCAGTTCTCACTTGGCGAACAATCTATAAGGGATTGACAACCCCTTCATAGCGTTGGGAGCAAGCTTTTTGTGTTTGTGCAGGCTCTTGTGATACTCCTTCACTTGATCGATACCTTGGTTCTCAAACTGAGGGAAATACTTACCACCGCTGCGCTACATCACCCTTTCCGCTTCGAGGGAACACCAACGCAAGGCTCCAAGGCCACGAGGGAAATCCTTTGCATATTTGCCTAGGATGTCCCTTAAGGCGTAGCCGTAGCAGACGGATTCCTGGTGCTGTCAACACACATTTTTCTGGCGCTGTTGGAAGGTGTTTTGTTGCAGTAGCAATGTTCACCATTGAAGCCAACTTAAATCACGTGATGATCGGACTTGAGTTTGTGAATTTTCATGATATATCACTCAAATGACTAGCGGGATGCCAATTTGAGTGAGAGTTCTTAAGTAATATTATTAATTGGACTCATTATCTTGAACATAGTCAAAATGTCTTTCAAAATTATGTTGTAGATGATTAGCTTGCGTTGTAGTTCAACTGTTTTTGATATGTTCCTAGAGAAAACTTAGCTGAAAGATGATAGTAGCAATTATGCGGACTCGGTCCGTAAACTGAGGATTGTCCTCATTGATGCACAAAAGGCTTATGTCCTTAATGCACCACTCGATGTGCTAAACCCCGAGCGTCGTCTGTGGATATTGCGAACATCTGACATACATGTTTTCGATGACTACGTGATAGTTCAGTGCGTAATGCTTAACGACTTAGAATTCAGGCACCGAAGACGTTTTGAACATCACGGGACATATGAGATGTTCCATGAGATGAAATTGGGATTTCAGGCTCATGCCCATATTGAGAGGTATGAGACCTCCGACAAGATTCTTTGCCAGCAAAGTAAGGGAGAGAAGCTCAATCGTAGAGCATATGCTCGGATTGTGTGGGTGCTACAATCGCTTGAATCGAGTGGGGGTTTATCTTCCAGATAAGATAGTGATTGACATAGTTCTTCAAAGTCACTACCACCAAGCTAGTGAGCTTCGTGATGAACTATAACATATCATGGATAGAGATGATGATCCGTGAGCTATTTGCGATGTTAGACACCGCGGAAGTAGAAATCAAGTAGGGGCATCAATTGTTGATGGTTAGTAAAACCACTAGTTTCAAGAAGGGCAAGGGCAAGAAGGGATACTTCATGAATGGCAAACCAGTTGCCGCTCTAGTAAAGAAACCCAAGGTTGAGCCCAAACCCAAGACTAGGTGCTTCTATTATGAGGGGAACGATCACTGAAGTGGAACTACCCTAGATACTTGGTAGTTAAGAAGGCTGGCAAAGTCGACAAAAGTATATTGGATATACGTGATATTGATGTGTACCTTACTAGTACTCCTAGTAGCACCAGGGTATTAGATAACGGTTCGGTTTCTAAGTGTTAGTAACTAGAAATTATAGTTGTGGAATAAATGGATACTAGCAAGGGTGAGGTGATGATATGTGTTGGAAGAAATTTGAAGGTTGATGTGATCAAACGTCACACGCCCCCTCTACCATCGGGATTAGTCGTTGGAAGAAATTTGAAGGTTGATGTTATTTGGTGTTTGCGTTGAGCTTGAACATGATTAGATCATGTTTATTGCAACACGATTGTTCATTTAAAGAGAATAATGGTTATTCTGTTTACTTGAATAAATACCTTCAATGGTTTGTTGAATCTCGATCGTAGTGATACACATGTTCATAACATTGATGCCAAAAGATACAAAGTAGTAATGATAGTACCAATTACTTGTGGCACTGCCACTTAAGTCATATTGGTATAAAACACATGAAGAAGCTCCATGCTGATGGATCTTTGGACTCACTCGTTTTTGAATCATTTGAGACATGCACACCATGCCTATTGGTGTAAACACATGAAGAAACTCCATGTAGATGGATCGTTTGGACTCACTTGATTTTGAATCACTTGAGACATGCAAATCATGCCACATGGGCAAGATGACTAAAGACCTCGTCTTCCTGTGATGGAACGAGCAAGAAACTTATTGGAAATAATACATTTTGACGTATGGAGTCCAATGAGTGCTGAGGCATGCAGTGGACATCGTTATGTTCTTACTTCACTGATGATTTGAGTAGATACACGTGTATTTGCTTGATGAACCACAAAGTCTGAAATATTGAAAAGTTCAAGCAAATTCAGAGTCAAGTTGAAGATCATCGTGACAAGAGGATAATATGTCTACGATGTGATCCTGGAGGTAAATATATAGCTGAGTTGCGAGTTTGGTAAACATTTAAGACAATGTGAAAATTGTTTCACAACTCATGCCACCTGGAACACCATAGTGTCATGGTGTGCCCGAACGTCATAGCCGCGCCCTATTGGATATGGTGCGTACTATGATGTCTCTTATCGAAATACCACTATCCTTTTGGGGCTAGGCATTAGAGACAACCACATTCACTTTAAATAGGGAACCATGTAATTGCGTTGATATGACACCGTATGAACTATGGTTTGGAGAAACCTAAGATGTCGTTTCTTAAAGTTTGGGGCTACGATGCTTATGTCAAAAGGCTTTCACCTGATAAGCTCAAACCCAAAGAGGATAAATGCACGGACACCCAAAACAGTTGGGTATACCTCCTATCTCAGATCCAAAAGTAAAGTGTTTGTTTCTAGAAACGGGCCCTTTCTCGAGAAAGAGTTTCTCTCGAAAGAATTGAGTGGGAGAATGGTGGAACTTGATGAGGTTGTTGAACCGTCACTTTAAAGAGAGTGTAGCAGGGCGCAGGAAGATGTTCTCGTGGCGCCTACACTAGTTGAAGTGGAAAACTGATGATCGTGATCATGAAGCTTCGGATCAAGTTACTACCAAACCTCGTAGGTTGACAAGGAAACGCACTACTCCAGAGTGGTACAGTAATCCTGTCTTGGAGGTCATGTTGTTGTACAACAATGAACCTATGAGCTATGGAGAAGCGAAGGTGGGCCTAGATTCCGACAAATGGCTGGAGGCCATGAAATCCGAGATAGCATCCATGTATGAAAACAAAGTGTAGACTTTGGAAGAACTACTTGATGGTCGTAAGGCTATTAAGTAGAAGTGGATCTTTAAAAAGAAGATGAATGATGATGGTGAATGTCACCATTTAGAAAGCTCGACTTGTTGCAAAGATGTTTCCGACAAGTTCAAGGAGTTGACTACGATGAGATTTTCTCACCCGTAGCGATGCTAAAATCTGTTGGAATTATGATAGAAGTTGCTACATTATTTATGAAGTCTTGCAGATAGGTTTTCAAAACAATGTTTCCTCCACGATTTCCTTGAGGAAAGGTTGTATGGGATACAACTAGAAGGTTTTGTCGATCCTAAGAATGCTAACAAGTATACAAGCTCTAGACATCCTTCTATGGACTGGAGAAAGCATCTTGGAGTTGGAATAAGTACTTTGATGAGTGATCAAAGCTTTTGGTTTTATACAAAGTTTATGAGAAACTTGTATTTTCAAGAAAGTGAGTGGGAGCACTATAAAATTTCTGATTAGTATATGTGGTTGACATATTGTAGACCGGAAATAATGTAGAATTTCTAGAAAGGAGTTTTTCAAAGGAAAACCTGGATTGAGATACTTGAATATTAAGCATCAAGATCTATAGAGATAGATCAAAACGCTTAATAGAACTTTCAAATGAATACATACGTGACAAGATTTTGAAGCAGTTTAAAATAGATCGGTCAAAGAAGGAGTTCTTGGTTGTGTTGTAGGGTGTGAATATTGAGTAAGACTCAAAACCCGACCACGGCAGAAGAAATAGAATGGACGAAGGTCATCCCCTATGCATTAGCAGTAGGCTCTATAGTATGTTATGATGTGTATCGCACCTGATGTGTGCCTTGCTATGAATCTTTCAACGGGTACAAAAGTGATCCAGGAACATATTACTGGACAACGGTCGAAAGTTATCCTTAGTAACTAGTGGACTAAGGAATTTTTCTCGATTACGGAGGTGATAAAAGAGTTCGTCGTAAAGGGTTACGTCGATGCAAGCTTTTAACACTAATCCAGATGACTCTGAGTAGTAAACCGAATTCGTATAACGGAGCAATCATTTGGAATTATTCCAAGTGAAGCGTGGTAGAAGCATCTATAGTATGACATAGATATCTGTAAACTACACACGGATCTGAAAGGTTTAGACCAGTTGACTAAAAACCTCTCTCACAAGCAATATATGATCAAACCCCATAACTATATGGGTGTTAGATTCATTAAAATCACATAGTGATGTGAACTAGATTATTGACTCTAGTGCAAGTGGGATACTGTTGGAAATATGCCCTAGAGGCAATAATAAATTGGTTATTATTATATTTCCTTGTTCATGATAATCATTTATTATCCATGCTATAATTGTATTCATTGGAAACTCAAATACATGTGTGGATACACAAACAACACATTGTCCCTAGTGAGCCTGTGAAGGACTAGCTCATTGATCAAAGATGGTCAAGGTTTCCTGGCCATAGACATGAGATGTCGTTTGATAACGGGATCACTTCATTAGGATAATGATGTGATGGGCAAGACCTAAACTATGAAAGTAGCATATGATCGTGTCAGTTTATTGCTACTATTTTCTGCATGTCAAAGTATATGTTCCTATGACCATGAGATCATGCAACTCCCGCACACCGGAGGAATACCTTGTGTGTATCAACCATCACGACGTAACTAGGTGACTATAAAGGTGCTCTATGGGTATCTCCAAAGGTGTCTGTTGGGCTGGCATGGATCAAGACTGGGATTTGTCACTCCGTGTGGGGGAGAGGTATCTCAGGGCCCACTCGGTAATACAACATCCCAACAAGCCTTGCAAGCAATGTGACTAAGGAGTTAGTCACATCATCTTGTATGACGGAACGAGTAAAGAGACTTGTGGGTAACGAGATTGAACTAGTTATGGAGATACTGATGATCGAATCTCGGGCAAGTAACATACTGAAGAACAAAGGGAACAACATACGGGATTAACTGAATCCTTGATATAGAGGTTCAACCGATAAAGATCTTCGTAGAATATGTAGGAGCCAATATGGGCATCCAGGTCCCTCTATTGGTTATTGACCGGAGAGTGTCTCGGTCATGTCTACATAGTTCTCGAACCCGCAGGGTCTGCACACTTAAGGTTCAGTGACATTTCAGTATTATTGAGTTATGTATGTTGGTGACCGAAAGTTGTTCGGAGTCCCGGATGAGATCCTGGACGTCACGAGGAGCTCTGGAATGGTCTGGATGTTGTGATCTACCGTAGGTGCATCGTATGTGAATTAAAATTTCCTACGCACAGAACATCCAAGAACATTCTATGGAGATGGATCACAGATCGTTACCACTAGACGCGCAGTGCCGTGCAACGGAAGTAGAGTTGGGGCAGTGCGTCCGCGTGGTTCGTCTCCTACTTGTTTGTTCTCCGTCGTGCAGCCGGTCCGATCTCCTTCATGAGGCCGGTTGCCGGATCCCGCGTATAGGCTCGCCAGAGCGGCGCAAGTGCACCGCCTCTAATGGTATCCGCACGGGCAGGAGGAACACACCGTGCGGCAGACTGCTAGGTCCGATCACACGGTCGGCGCCGGGTGGAGGTGGCTATTCGCAACTCATGCGAAACCCCTAATGACGGCTCTGAAGCGATCCCTTCCATAGGTGCGCCGCACCTCCACTATATATAGGCGTCGGCGTAGGCTCAACTCTTCGGCCTCGCACGGACCCTAAAGCCCACATGTTCCTTCCCTTAAGCGCCCAATTCTTTAGGTTCTCATTCACTTGGTCGCGAGTTAGACCACGTCCAATTCGGCTAGTGGGTAGTGATATCTAGCAAGACATGCCGACTCCAAGTTTCTGATGAAGCTGGTAGGCGAACCTGTACTTCATACTTTTGTTCCCTTTGCCACACGGTATACGTTGTCGTGCTCAAGGCGATATGGTCATCCTTGTTGCCGCACAACCTCTTTCTTGTCCTGGTGAATCGGACCAGCATTCGGATTATCTCATAATCCTCATCGCATGGCCATGCTTATCCAGGTCGGATCACCGGAGGGGCCTAGAGTATATCTCTCCTGATCGGAGGGGCAAATCCCATCTTGCTCGACCATGTCTCGCAGCATGGGTCTGGACAAGCCCGAAACCTACCTTTGGAACTACCTAGTTATGGAGTAGCGTTGGGTCGTCCCAAAGCAAGTATGTCACCATCCCGAGTACATGCGACAGCTCAGGTCTTAGGACATAGAACATATGTTGTACTAGAGACTCACAGATGACCTATCGCTGCATCTCATATTTGGGTCTGTCCAACTCAGACCTTATCTTGGCTTGGATTCGACTATGTCTAATCCAACTAGATCTTTCTGAGTCATATTATGTGGCTAGCATCCAATGCTACATGGCCACTGAGACCGGACGATCCACTGTGTCGTATGCTAGTCTAACTTGTTGCGCATCCACACAACCCTTTTGACTAGGGACTCTTTAGGAGAGTCATCATACAATGCATAGTCTCACAAACAAGTCACGTGCTTGTTAATTACATATCATTGATAATGTCCAAGGACTATCTTTATTCATAAACACATAGGAAATATCATCATACATGATTGCCTCTAGGGCATATCTCCAACACCTGAGGTAAAGATTGATATGTAGGAAAGTTGCATTTGGCTTCCGGAAAATTTCAGGCATTGCCGGTAAAGTACCAGGAGTGACGAATGGGTTCTGGGGTTTTACTGGGAGGGGCCACCCACTCGGGGGAGGACCTAGTAGGCCTAAAGATGGCGCACCAGCCCCTAGTGGGTTGGTGTGGCCAGCCCAATAAGCCTATTTCAGCCAAAGTGCAAAAAGGGAAAAAAGGAAAAAGGGAAGGAGGATACCAACTAGGAAGGGAGTCCTCCACCAAACCGAATTGGAGGAGGACTCTCCTCCTTAGCTTCGGCCAAACCTCTCCTCTTGAGGAGGAGGCAAGGCAGCCCTCCCTCCTATTCCTCCTATATAGAGTGGAGGTTTTGAGGGTACGTAACACCAAAAAATATCCACGTGCTGCCCTCTCCTCCATAGATCGTCTCCCTTGTCTAGATTAGTCCGGCATTGCTTGGCGATGCCCTGCTAGATTAGTTCACCAACACCACCATCACGACGTTGCGCTGGAGAACTCATCTACCTCTCCGCCCCTCTTGCTGGATCAAGAAGGTGGAGATTGTTGACGTGCAACTATTCCCGACTTGATGCCTCCCCAGCAATGGCGCGAGAAAAGAGTTGCTTCAAGTTGCTCAACAATTAGCAATTGTCTTGCAATGGCCCACCACCGTGTGGGATCGCGGCAGTTTTCGAGGGTAGAGTATTCAACCCAAATTTGTTGGTTCGCATGACGGGAAGCGAAAGAATATTCTCAAGTATTAACAGCTGAATGTGTCAGATTCAACCACACCTGAAAGATTAGTGTCTGCAAGCAAGGTATCAGTAGCAAAGTAGTATGATAGAAACGGTGCCAGAAACGATCTGTTGACAAGGTAGACTATTCCTAACGGTTCTATCAATGGCGCCAGTAAGTTGCCCGTGGACGGGAAATATTCTTTCCCGGCAACGGTGCTAGAAAAAGTATTGTAGCAGGTAGCAGTAGAGTAACGAGTAACAGAAGTGGCAAGGAACAACAGTAGTGACAGCTGTAGCAAGTTGCAGCAGTAGCAAGTAACAGTAGTAGCAACAGTAGTGGCAGCAGCACCAAGACAAAGCAAGTAACAGTAGCAACAACAGTAGTAACAACAGCAGAGCAAAGCAAGTAACAGTAGCAGAAGTGGGACAAACTCGTAGGCAATGGATCGGTGATTCGTCGGATGACATTCATCATGCAACAGTTATAACACGGAGAGATATGTGGCTAGCTCCCGTTCATCGATGTGATGTAGGCATGCATTCCGTGTGTAGTCATACGTGCTTAGGGAAAAGAACTTGCATGACATCTATTGTCCATCCCTCTCGTGGCAGTGGGGTCCAAATGGATACTACGGGATATTAAGGTTCTCCTTTTAATAAAGAACCGGACCAACGCATTAGCACTTGGTGAACACATGAACTCCTCAAACTATGGTCATCACCGGGAGTGGTTCCGGTTATTGTCACTCTGGGGTTGCCGGATCATAACACATAGTAGGTAACTACAACTTGCAAGATCGGATCTAAAACACACATATATTGGTGACAACATAATAATTTCAGATCTGAAATCATGGCACTCGGGCCCCAGTGACAAGCATTAAGCATGGCAAAGTAGTAGCAACATCAATCTCAGAACATAGTGGATACTAGGGATCAATCCCCGTCAAAACTAACTCGATTACATGATAGATCTCATCCTACTAATCACCGCCCATCGAGCCTACGAATAGATTACTCACGAACGATAAAGAGCTTCATGGAATTGGAGAGGGAAGAAGGTTGATGATGACGATGGTGACGATCTCCTTGATCCGGAGCCCAAAACGGACTCCGGATCTGCCCTCCAGATGAAGAACGGGGTGTGGCGGCGCCTCTGGATCGAAAACGTGATGAAATCTTCTCTCTTGATTTTTTTCCGGGACAAAAGGGAATAAATAGAGCTGAGTTTGGGGGCAGCAGAGCCACGTGGGCCCCACAAGCCCTGACGCCGCGGCCTGGGGGTTGGTCGCGGCCACAGGGCTTGTGGCCCACTGGCTCACCCCCTCCGGTGGATCTTTGCGCAGGTATTTTTCATATTTTCCAGAAATATTCTCCGTAAATTTTCAGGACGTTCCGAGAACTTTCATTTCTGCACAAAAACAACACCATGGCAATTCTGCTGAAAACAGCGTCAGACTTAGTTCCGTTCAAATCATGCAAGTTAGAGTCCAAAACAAGGGCAAATGAGTTTGGAAAACTAGATACGATGGAGACGTACCAACTCCCCCAAGCTTAAAACCTTGCTTGTCTGTTCGAACTGAAAGATAAAGAAAAACTTTGACAAACTCTGTTCGATCTTGTTGTTGCAACTATGTCTAACTCATAACCAGAATTTCAGCAAGATCACAAGTTAACCACATAAGCAAGTGACACAAAGGTCTTATGGTAAACTAATATCAATGGCATAATCAGCTAGCGAGAAAATAATAATGAGTTTCAGATACCAACAATTCAATCAAAACAAGCATGAAGCAATATGAATAGGTGGTATCTCGCTAGCTCTTTCTGAGACCGCAAAACATAAATGCAGAGCACTTTCAAAGATCAAGGGCTGACTAAACATTGTAATTCATAGCAACGAAGATCCAGTCATAGTCATACTCAATATCAATCAAAGCAAAGCATAAAAAATGACACAGGTGCTCTCTAATTGGTGCTTATATAAGAAGAGGATGACTCAACAGGAAAATAAATAGACATGCCCTTCGCAGAGGGAAGCATTGATTTGCAGAGGTGCCAGAGCTCATGCTTTGAAAACAGAGATAATAATTTTGGGTGGCATGCTTTCATTGTCAACGCAATGACCAAGGGTTCTCAATATCTTCCATGCTATTTATGTTATAAGCGGTTCCCAAATAGAAAAGTAAAGTTTTAACTCCCCACCACCAATCAATCACACTCCACGGCTAGCCGAATCCCCGGGTACCGTCCATACTAACATCAGTCCGGGGGAGTCTTGTTTTACAGTTATGTTTTCGATTTAAGCGTGGAACTGGGCATTCCAATTACCGGCCCCTTTCTCGTGAATGACAGTGAATAAACACATGTCGAGGATAACACGCCTAACATGGAAGATACCAATAGCCCCCTATCACCACATGAGCGGTTCGGGCATGCAAAACAGATTATTTCTTGAAGGTTTAGAGAATGGCACATGCAAATTTACTTGGAACGGCAGGTAGATACCGCAAATAGGTAGTTATGGTGGACTCTCATGGAAAAACTCTTGGGTTTATGGAAGTGGATGCACAAGCAGTATTCCGCTTAGTACAAGTGAAGGCTAGCAACAGACTGGGAAGCGACCAACTAGAGAGCGACAACAGTCATCGAGATGCAATGAGTTTGACTAACATTGAGTGCAAGCATGAGAGGGATATAAATCACCATGAACACGAACATCATAGAGGCTATGTTGATTTTGTTTCAACTACATGCATGAACATGCGCCAAGTCCAGCCACTTGAATCATTCAAAGGAAAATACCATCCTATCATACTACATCATAGTCATCTCAAAATCTATGTTGGCATTCAAGACAAACCATTATAAGCTCCCAGCTAATTAAGCATGGCATCAGAAACTATGATCTCTAAGTTGTCATTGCGAACATGGTTCTCTCTCAACAAAGCTGAATCTGGGACGACAAGCTAGTCATATTTACAAAAACAAAATAGATAGAGTTCATACCAGCTTTTCCAGTCTCAGTCACTTCATCATATATCATCATTATTGCCTTTCACTTGCACGATCGAACAATGTGAACAATAATAAGAGTGCTCGTGCATTGGACTAAAGCTGGAATCTGCAGGCAAACACAAAGGAGAAGACAAAGTAATATGGCTCTTTGAAAGCTAAACAGGTATGCATGCAAGAGCCACTAAACATTGTAACCAATATCTTCTACCTTGACCCAAAGAAAAAAGAAAACTATTTACACGGGAAAGCTCCCAACAAGAAAAAGAAGAAAGGAAAATCTTTTTGGGTTTTCTCAGAAGGACACAAAACAAGAAAACAAGAAAACGAAAATAAACTAGCATGGATAATACAGTGGCAAAGTGTAAACACCGACTAGCAAAGTGAAAGCATAAGGATGAATGTAAAGTTGATGCAAACACATACTCCCCAACCTTAGGCTTTTGTCCTAGCTTGGTCTACTCCCAAGGACGGTCCTGGCGAAACCCAAAATCATAATCGGGGTTATACGGGAGCGCTGCAGCCACTGCCTGAATATCTGCCTCACAGGGACGAGCAGCCGTCGCCTCCCTCTCATACTCCTCTACCTCTCCTCTGGTTATGTAGTATCTCTGTTTTACCTGAAAGTCAAAGAAAGCAGGAGTAGGAAGGGTAATATGGAAAACACGCTGCCGGTTAAATATCAATTGGTATAGGAGGGATTCATCATCCCTCTCAAGGAACTAGTAGCGTGTCATAGCGACGCGGTCAAGGAAAGCTGTATGGAGCGGGGGATCTCTTGCGCGGATGGGTACTCCAAGAAAATTTGCTATGCGAGTGGCATAGATCCCGCCAAAGAAATCCCCATCAACAGCATTCTTATTCGGCCTTCTTGCTATAATAGCTCCCATGTTGAAGCTTTTGTCACCCGTCACTTTGCTCTTAAGGATACTAAGGTCGGATGCGCATAGGTGACAATGTTCAACCTTGCCGTTAATGCATCTACCTATGAAGAGGGCAAAGTAGTGCAAGGCAGGGAAAAGAATGCTTCCTATGGTAGCATGCGTGATGTCTCTAGTTTCTCCAACAGTTATACTAGAGACAAAATCTCTAACCGAAGACTTAGCGGGATCAGTAAGACTACCCCCATCGGGTATCTTGCAAATCCTATTGAAATCCTCCGAATCCATGGTGTAGGATTTATCATACAAATCAAACAGTATGGATGAGTCACGGCCAACTGAAAATTTAAATCTACGCACGAAAGAGACAGTGAGCATAGCATACAGTTCACATTTATCTCAGAGGAACTCTTCTAACCCGGCATTGCGGACAAGTGTATCAAACTCATCCTTGAAGCCTGCTTCGATCATGAACTCATCCATCAGAGAGGCCATTCACATGGTTGTACAGGTGCGTCCCTTAGTTGATAAGGATCGGGCTCCCGAATAGAAAGATGGGGACCCTTCTTACTTGAGGAACCACCATGAAACTTCCTCCTCAACATAATTTCTTTTTGCTGAAATTTTTGAAGTTCAAGAGAAAAGTGAATAAAGACCAACCACACCTTGTAGAAACTACTCCTACTAGTGCCTAGAGACTGTATCACGTGCTAAAACTACTTGGGACCAGCTAAAATCAACATTTCAAGCTCAAGAATAGGGTCACCAAGGTAGCAAGAATACGCGAAGGATAAAGCACTAGAGTAGAAACTAATTGGACCAATGGACGAGTCACTTACCAAGGAGTAATTTCCTCAAAACGGTTTGGAGAATGGTGCTTTGAGCAAGGAGATCGAAAATCACAGCCCAATGATCAAGAACACGGGTTTGAGCTGTGAAACAATTTTCTCTGGAGGTAGAAGAAGAGGATGGGAGCTGGAATGAGTGGAGGGGGTCCCTGTAGGCCCCACAAGCTTGGTGGCCGCGGCCAGGGGGGAGCCCGCGGGGTCAGGGCTTGTGGCCCACTGGTGTGGCCCCCAGGCCAGCTCTGAGTCCTAGTATTTTTCAAAAAATCCAGAGAAAATCATATTTGATTTTCAGGACCATCAGAGAACTTTTATTTTCAGGGTACTTTTCTCCGGGGCGCTAAAACTGGAAACAGGGAAAAGTAAACTAAATCTATCATTTTCCTTCTAAGCAACAGAAAGTGAAAGCTTAAAACAGAGGTATGTGACTTTTTGATTCATCCATCTCATGGTCATCGAAAGAAATCCATCAATGGGGTTGATCAAATCCTCATGACAAAACTTTTTCAAATCGCAAAAAGGAAACGGAGAATGGTCGATTAGCTACTAAGTCACCTCAAAGGGGATATGAATCTCCCCAACAAGCAAATCCTACTTCATCTTGACACGAGGAATAGGGATCGATGAAGTTTTTTCGATAGCATTGATGCAATGTACTTGATATCGTTTCTTCGGAAAGTGCAACGTATGCTCATTACCGTTGATATGGAAAGTGACATGGCCTTTGTTGCAATCTATAACAGCCCCTGGAGTGTTTAAAAAGGGTCTTCCGAGGATGACAGTCATGGCATCGTCCTCGGGAATATCCAAGATAACAAAGTCTGTTAAGGTAGTGGTGTTAGCAACCACGACAGGCACATCCTCGCAAATGTCGACATGGAAAGCAGTTGATTTGTCGGCCATTTGCAGAGAAATTTCAGTGGGTGTCAACTTATCCAGTTCAAGTCTACGATAAAGAGAGAGAGGCATAACACTAACACCGGCTCCAAGGTCACATAAGGCAGTTCTTACGTAGTTTCCTTTAATGGAGCAAGGTATAGTGGGCACTCCGGGATCACCAAGTTTCTTAGGAGTTCCACCTGTCAAATTGTAATTGGCGAGCATAGTGGAGATCTCAAGTTCTGGTATCTTCTGTTTATTGGTCGCGATATCTTTCATGTACTTGGCATACGGAGACATTTTGAGCATATCAATTAACCGCATCTGCAGAAAGACGGGTCTCAACATTTCAATAAAGCACTCAAAATCCTCATCATCTTTTTGCTTGGATGGCTTAGGAGGAAAGGGCATAGGTCTCTGAACCCATGGCTCCCTTTCTTTACCATGCTTCCTAGAAGTGAAGTCATTCTTATCGTATCTCTTAGGTTGTGGGTTATCAGGATTAACCATAGGTTCAATCTCCACATCCTTATCATTGCTAGGTTGAGCATTATTATGAACATCGCTGTCCATATTGTCACCAGGTTCATGTTCATCACCAGATTGTGTTTCTGCATCAGAGGCGGAAATATCATTTGGTTCTTCGGGTGTGACAGTATATGGTGAACTGACATGTAGGTTTCTATCATCCTTCTTCTTCTTCTTAGGATGACTGGGTGTATCAACATTAATTCCTTGAGAATCTTGATCAATTCTCTTAGGATGGCCTTTAGGATACAAAGGTTCCTGAGTCATATTGCCTCCTCTACTAATGACATTGACAGAGTTGTCATTTAATTCATTGAGCAAGTCATTCTGAGCTTTAAGTACTTGTTCTACCTGAGTAGTAATCATAGAGGCATGTTTACTCAGAAGCTTAAGATCATTGACATTTCTGTCTACACAAGCACTTAAATGACTAAGCATACGAGTACTTTGTTCCAATTGTCTGCTAACATAATCATTGAAACTCTATTGTTTGGCAACAAAGTTGTCAAATTCATCAAAGCATAGGCTAGTAGGTTTATCAAAAGGAATACCACTCTCATTGAATCTACGCAGAGAATTTACTTCTACTCCCTGTATTGGGTTATCGAGACCATGGATCTCTTCGATAGGTGGTAGATTTTTGAAATCTTCAGATTTAATGCCTTTCTCTTGCATAGATTTCTTGGCTTCTTGCATATCTTCGGGACTGAGGAATAGAATACCTCTTTTCTTAGGAGTTGGCTTAGGAGGTGGTTCGGGAATAGTCCAAGCATTATAGTTGATCAAGATGTTATTCAGTAGGATCTCAGCTTGTTCTACAGTTCGTTCCCTAAAAACACAACCGACACAAATATCTAGGTGGTCTCTAGAAGCATGGGTAAGTCCGTTGTAGAAGATATCAAGTATCTCGTTCTTCTTAAGAGGGTGATCAGGCAAAGCATTCTGTAGCTGGATGAGCCTCCCCCAAGCTTGTGGGAGACTCTCTTCATTGAGTTGAGCGAAGTTGTAATGCCCCAAGTGTAAACCTACCCTATTTGGACCTACTTCATGTGGGACCACCTTGTCTTTGATATGAGAGTGTCCTATGCTTGGATGATTTCATGTGTCCTTTTATTTCTTCCCTTGCTTGCATGCATATCATATCATTTCATGTGTTAGGTGTTGGTGCATGTGGTCATATGATTCCATGTGGTGCTTTTAATCTTGTGGTCATGTATCTTGTGATTTCATGTGTTGATGCATATGTGATGATGTGGTGTGAAGTAATGAGGGTGTGGTGCTTGGCATCATTTTCAAACCCCCTTGTTTAGTTTCAAACCCTTTTTATTTTTTTCCCCAAGTTCAAATCCTTTTGCTCCTATGTTGCTATAAAGATGTTACACCTTTAGAGCATTTTAGTTGGTATGTGGGTATGAAGCAGAGGGGTTTTTAAACTTATTTTGTTTGGGGTTATCCTTTATTTTCAGATTATTTTAATCTGATTGACAATTATTTTTAGTTGTCAAAATATCATTTTGGTATTTTAGAAAATTTGGAGCATAATTCCCTTGTGCCCAGGAGTATTTTTTTTTATTTTTTTCTTAGGCCTTAGTTTTTCTTGGGGTTTTATTTGCTGTGGTGGCGTTTTTAAATTGGAGAGGGCCAGGTTCCCTCTTCTCTCCCTGGCGTTGTGGCCCAATACCTCCCTGGCCCAAGCCCCTTCGTGCCAGAAGCCTACTCGTCATCCCTCGTCTTCCTCCTGGCGACGTCACGCTCGTACGATCAAAGCTCCGCCACCGATCTCCCTTCCCATCGATCTGGTGGCTCCGAGCTCTCCTCCCGAGACGTTATAAGGAGCCCGCAGCCTCCCCGCAACCCTAGGGCGCCGCTTTTCCCTCCCCTCGTCCCTCGCGCCGCCAAGACAGGAACCCGCAGGCCGGCATGAGAGGAGCTCGTTGAGCTCGTAGCGGCAGCAGGAGACGTCGCCTCGCCCCGTCAGCAGTGCCAGGAGGACGCGGTGGCCGAGGAGATCGCGTTCCTGCAGCCACCCATCGACGTCCTCGACATCCTCGACGTCCTCGTCGTCCGCGTCTTCCCCGGCCGGCCACCTCATCTACATCGGCTCGCTCCCCCTCCTTCCTCTCCGTTTGTTCCCATAGGTGAGCAGAGGTGAGCTGCAGTGCCTTTTTACACTCCCCCTCTCGTCGTAGCATGCGTAGGAGAGGGGTGAACGACGCCTTGCCGGAGTATACGATAGACTCGCGTCGTTACAGCAGCAGCAGCAGCTCCGGTGCAGTTACGGGGTGCCAAGCGGGCACCTTTTCCCATGCTTAGAGCGAAAATGGAGCCCCTGTGTCCCCCGCGTCCCCCGCCGAGGGTTCTCCCTACCGTAGTTGGTCGAGAGAGGCGCCGCCAGCTCCCTCTGGTTCGGCCGCCGACGGGACTCCTCGTAGGAGCAGAGAGGCTTCTTCTGTTTCCACAACATGATAGTGCCAGTCGTCGATCTGTAGCGTGGTGGTAGTGGTAGTGCTGTCAGTGCCTGTTGCCTGTAGGGGGCGTGGGTTCGAGTCCCCCCCTCGGCACCTTATTTTTGGGTTGAATTGTTTTCGGTTTAGTCGTCCGCAGGGAGGCCTTACCCTGCTTGTTCCACCTCCTTTGTCAACAGCAGCAGCAGCAGCACAGTGGATGTGTGTGGTGTGTTATACCAGGGGATCTGGGGTTCGAATCCCAGAGAAACCCCATCTTTTTCCCTTTTCTTTCTTTCTGATATTTTTTGTTTTCCCTTGCATTGTTTGCTACTCTATGCCTAGATCAATGGGGTACAAATGCCCTTATATATTTTTTACATCCCTGTTGTTTGATGGAGGAGTGAGAGGGCATGCATGTATGGTTCATGTGTGATAGTAGTAGGGGTGTAGATTTATGTGTGTGTGAGTGTGTGCTTGAGGGTGAGTGTGTGTGCAAGTGTGTGTGTGACCCTACACACATGCTTGTGCAATTGAACAAGCCCTTGAGTTTAAGCTTTGGTGGTAGTAGTTTGTGATGTGTGTGTATTAGCTTGTGGTTGCACTAGAATAGTTATGATGTGAGTGTGTTTCCCTTGTGCTTAGAGTTGGATTCTTGCACTATGTGGTGCTAGAGTGTTTGATGTGTGTGTGAGCCTCACACATGACAAGGCATGATGTGCCTTGATGTGCACATGAGTAAGCTTGGGTGTGATGGTGTTGGAATCATGATGGGAGTGTAGCTATTGTATGATCTAACTAGATTGGGTAGGACTAGCTATATGTTATGCTTGACATATGTGTGTGTGTGTGAACCTTCCCACCTTTGCAAGTTGTGCACCTCCTCATGTTTAATATGAGAGAGAGCATATTGAGTGTGGGGTTGGCTTGTGATAAGTATAGGTGTTGTTGACGTGCATGACACAAACATGGGGTTCAAACCCCCATTTCACTTTGTCATTGTGCACATGAACTCTACCTTTGTAGTTGTTGTCTTAGAAGGGTACTTTATGCAGTTGCATATTCAGTTTTGTAGCAAGTTTGATCTTTGATTCCATGGAATAGGTGGAGCCCAAGGGCATGAGTTTTTGTGTGATAGTAGTAGGGGTTTTGCTCTACACCATAGTGGTGTCAAATACCTCTTGGTGTTATGTGTGTGCAAACTATGCCTAGACAAAGTGGGCATGTGGCTGAAAAATTCCAGATTAGTGAAATATGAAATTTCACTAAGTTTGGGATTCTGGTAACATTTTCTTCCCCTATAGATGAGGATGTGCTGGTCATTCTGTTGAGAACTAGCCTTAGTTCAGTGCTAGGATTTTTAACCTGGTATGTTTGTGTAGCTCCCTGTAAAATTTCAAATCATTTTGAGTCCAGTAGATTGTGATTTGATTGCTTTCAAAAAGCTTCAGAACAGAGACAGAAACTCAGGTGCAGGAATTTTCACGAAGTCCCTGAGATCTGATGGTTTTGGGAAAGTTTGTGGCCTAGTATCTTCTAGAGTTTAATTCCTTTTGCTGTTATTCTTGCTGGTGCTTGTAGTGTTCTTGGTTGGCAACAGGCACATATATTACTTGTCATGTTTGAAGACCTGTAGCTATGTTGCATGCAGCTCCGAAATAGCTAAGATGCAGTTTATGGCAGATTATGTAGTTTTGTCATTTTGATCAAAGTGTGTGCTTAATTGTTGTTGTGGTGTTCTTTCTTGCTCCAATCCATTCAAGTTGGGTTGTTACATGTCTTGGCAACCTGGGAATACCAGATTTGTGCCAATTGTGAGTGTGGTGTTGAATCTTCCACGTAGAGCTTCATATCTTGTTCTGTTGATTCCCGTTGATCCGTAGCTCCGTTTGCAATGTTCTTTAGATGGTTTTGCATCGTATTCATGAGCCGCATCTGTTCATGCCATCCTCATGCATGTAAAAATAGCTTAGTGTACAGTTCTGTCCAGAAACTTGCAGTAGTTCTTTTTGCTTGTGCTAGTGATAGAAATAGTGGTGCATGCCCAAATTTCATCTCATGCATCATGTGATTGTTGCATCTTGTGGTGCTGCTGTTAATTGTCTGTTATTCTTATGTTGGGTAGCACCGGGATCGGAGAACGAATACGTGGAGTCAGGAGAGTACGTGCAGGACGATCTAGAACCATTCCAAGCTGAGGATATCACGGGCAAGATGATATGACCTTGATTCCATCTCTAGACTTGTTATGTTAGTTTCGTTTCCGTGTCATATTGCTCGCTGCCTACCACTAAAATTAAATTGGCTCTACTTATGCCATGAGCCCAAACACCGTTCTCCTTCCTAGCAAAACTTTTGTGGCTAAGTAGGCTTGCTCAGCTACTAATGTTAGCATTGCTAGTTGCAGGTGCTTTGCCTCATGTGATAAACATGAGCTTGATATCATTATCTTAAATTCTGCTATCTAATTAATGCACCTATATACTTGGTAAATGACGGGAGGCCTATCCTTTTGCCGGGTGCTTTGTTCCGTTATTGCCGCCTTAGTTACCGGTTATCGGTGTTTGATTCCATAATGATCGCTCCTAACACGTTCCGGGTTGTTATGGGGACCCCCTTGATAAGTCTCGTAGTGCTTAGGCTTGTCCGGCAAGACCCAACATTGGTTTTAATCTGCTAATCACATAATAATCTGCATAGGGAATAGCTACCCCGAGGAATTTAATCAACAACCTGGGCCAGTGCTCCTCATGAGTGTTGGCCCCACATGAGCGATGTCCGGGGCCCCACTGGTCACCCAGAGGTTTAGCCATCCCGACGTCTAGCTCATCTGTCGTGTCCTGAGACTGAGATACGCGGCTCTTATCAGGGTCGTCGACACGACGGGAGGTCCTGCTAGCCTTGTCTTACCTTAGCGGTATATCTTGTGTATAGGAATCCCAGTGAAGCTTTGGTTTTCCCCAGAGTTGAGGTCTTCCTCTAAGGAATCCGACGAGGTCACGAGATTCGTGATAGAGGATGCCTTTGCGGCATGTGTTCGTTTGTGATGGACTAGTTGGAGCACCCCTGCAGGGTTTAATCTTTCGGAAAGCCGTGCCCGCGGTTATGTGGCAACTTGGAATATTTTGTTAACATCCGGTATTAGAGAACTTAAACATAAACTAATAAAAAAATGCCAACTGGGTGCGTAACCGTGACTGTCCCTTCGAAGGTCTCTCTTCGATTGGGAACACGGTGGGGTTATGTATGCCGTAGGTAGGTGTTCAGGATCACTTACTAATCAAGTAAACCCGACCGTTAGCGTAGACCACCTTCCCTTCTACTTTGCGTAAGTTAGCCACTTAATCAAGCATAGGTTGCTGCAGCCTGATACACTTCTTCCTTACCCTACCCAATAACATGACTAGTTCTGGCACCAAGGTCTTAGATTGCTGAGTCCCCATGGCTCACGGATTCCTCCGAAACTCCCAGCAGGTACAGGTACCCCAGAGACAGATGATCCCGACGTCACCCAGCTGGCGTGGCAGTACGACGAGGAGACGGACCGCCTCTACGTGAACTATCCAGAGGACTGAGGCGTGGTCGTGATCGTGGGCCTGCAGCAGGGTAGCATAGCATTTCCATGTTTTGTAGTCCGTACCGGAACTACCTTGTTTGTATCTGTGTTGTACTCTGAGTTATTAATAAGAAGACAGTTGAATCCAGAATTGTCTACTATTATTATTATTTGTGCTATGTTACTTGCTTGCGAAACGCTTAGATGCGCTTCTTTCCTATTCGGGGGCCTCGACCCCCAGATCGGAAAGGACCGCATCTTGGTCGTTACAAGTTGGTAATCAGAGCCTTACGACCATAGGAGCCTTTGTGTGATCGTATTTGGCCGAGTCGAGTCTAGAAAATGTTTTGAGTTGTAGTTATATCGGAGAGTAGGATTCTTTTTTCTCCTCTTCTATGCTCTGGTGAGGTTTCCGTCTTAGGATGTCTTTAACTCTACTCCTTTTCTCGCTCAAATTTTTTTAAGTTCACGCGGGTATTTGTGAAATCTATATGATTTTGATGTGACGGAATCATGTCCTGGTGCCTCCTATCTGCTCTAAGTATCAGGGGAGTTGAGCTCCAGGGATTATCGAGCACATCGCCATCATTCAGATTTCTGAGTATCTAATGACGGAGGGTGTTCGTTATTGCTTCAATACGGGTAGTGGTGAGATAACCCCGATGTCCCCAGTACTGGTGTAGATTGTTCGGGGGTATTACCACACTTTGTATCGTTGTGATCACGAGGATCTGTTGTAGATGAAGGTCCGAGATGCTGGTCGTGTGTTGAAGGAGGTGATACAAGTGGCGGGTTAGTTTAGGAGTTGTGTGAAATACTCCTTGTATCCGTGTACCTGATTGCATGACCAGTTATTTCGGGAATTCATAGGTGGGATATCTAGTAGTATCTTATAGGACTATCTTCCTACAGACGCTTGATTGAGGTTTGGGAAATCTCAGTCTTATGTTTGTTCCGAGCAGTTCAAGCTCACACTTGTTTGTAGTGGTCCTTATCGGAATTTTGTCGTCTGTTACTTTGAGGATGCACTCTTGCTATGTTGTTCGAGCGCAATGCTAAATTCTATTCAGATATTCTGTCTTTTGATTCAGCTATATCTTCAATTATTCTGTGGACTAATATGTTGTCCGTCTTCAGGATGGCTCCACCAACTCGTCAGACCCCAGCGCGTGAGGATATGCCGCCTCCACCTCCTCCTCCACCGCCGCCACCTCCTCCTGCAGAGGCCTGGCAGGCGATGATGGCAATTAACTAATGCAAACACTCAGATGATGTTGCAGTTGATCCAGGAGAGAGCCAATCATCAGCAGGGCAATTTCCAGCACGGTGGCAATCACTTCGCCAGTCTGGGTCAGTTCCTGTCAAACCAGCCTAAGACGTTCACTTCTTGCGACCAGCCGTTTGATGCGGAAGATTGGATCCGTGATATGAACAAGCATTTTGAGTGTAGCAATGTGCGTCCGGAGGACTATGTCAAGTTTGCAACGTTTCAGTTGAAGGGGCAGGCTTCTATTTGGTGGCAGCAGCTTAAGGACTCCAGAGGTGGGAGGGTGATGTCTTGGGACGAGTTTTGTCGTGACTTTAGGTCCCACTACATCCCTTCCAGCTTTGTTGAGGAGATGCGTGAGAAGTTCAGGCGCTTGAAGCAGGGCAGCAATTATGTGTACAAGTACAATGTCGAGTTCCACGAGCTGGCCCGTTACACGCTGCACGATGTTCCGGATCAGAAGAGCAAGATCTATCAGTTCAGGGGTGTCTTAAAGGAGGATTTGCAGTTAGCACTTGCTTTGCACGATCCTGAGGAGTTTGACAAGTTCTACAACATAGCTCTCAGAGCAGAGGCAACCTTGCTCAGGGTGGAGAACTCCAAGAAGCGCTTCAGAGATTCCAGCTCTTCCTCGACTCAGGTGGTTCAGAAGCAACAGAGGTTTTGGGTTTCTCCTCCTCCTCCTCGGCACTCGCAGCAGCCGAAGCACTTCGGTGGACGTGCTTCTTCCCACCCACCCAACCCTGGCTTCCAGCAGAGATACCAGCATCAGAAGCAAGGGCCTCCTCAGATTCAGTTCCGGCAGCCAGCATATGTCACTTGTCACAAATGTGGGCAGAAGGGTCACTATGCCAACAAATGCACTTCTCAGCTCCGTCTGCCGCCTCCTCCTCCAGGCAAACCTCCAAGCAACGCTCTTGTGAAGTTCAACCCCAGATCAGCTCGAGTCAACATGGTGAATGCAGTTGAGGCAGAAAATTCATCGGATGTGATCATGGGTAACCTCCTTGTTAATGATAATCCTGCTAAAGTCTTGATTGATTCTGGTGCTTCGCATTCATTCCTCTCCATTCCGTTTGCATCCAAGCATAATGTTCCTGTTGAAGAGCTTCCTAATCCATTGTCAGTAGTTTCACCAGGCAAGTTCATGCATGCTAGTACCCGTGCTCCCGATGTTTCTATCAAGATGGGCAGTTATTCGTTTCTGGCCTCTCCGTATGTCTTGGCCAAGTCCGACATTGATTTGATCCTTGGTATGGACTGGTTGGCCATGAACAAGGCATCAATTGATTGTGAAGCTAAAGAAGTGAAACTGACCCACTCTTCGGAGGATGTGATTATATTCGCGGCGCGTGATGACACAATCCGCATGTTCTCCTTGAATGAAAAGGGTAAGATCAATCCCATTGAGCAAGTTCCAGTAGTCTGCGAATATCAAGACGTGTTTCCTGAAGAGCTGCCAGGCATGCCTCCGCACCGCGAAGTGGAGTTCGTCATTGAGCTTGAGCCAGGCACAAAGCCAGTGTGCAAACGACCGTACAAGCTGGGTCCAGAAGAGTTGAAGGAACTCAAGAGGCAACTCGATGAGCAGGAGCGTTTGGGTTTGATCAGACCAAGCTCGTCTCCGTGGGTATGTGGTGTTCTGTTTGTCAAGAAGAAGGATGGTTCGGACCGGCTGTGTGTCGATTACCGCCCATTGAACAAGAAGACAATCAAGAACAAATATCCACTTCCGAACATAAATGAGTTGTTCGAACAGTTGAAAGGTGCTAAAGTATTCTCCAAGCTTGATCTCAAAATGGGCTATCATCAGATTCGCATTCGCGAGGAAGACATTCCGAAGACGGCATTCAGGACTAGCTTTGGCTCGTATGAGTGTACGGTCATGTCTTTTGGTCTGGCTAATGCTCCTCCGACTTTTTGCCGATTGATGAACTATATTTTCTCACCATTTAAGAATGAATTTGTCTTGCTCTATCTCTATGACATTCTGGTCTTTTCTGAGGATGAGGAAGAACATGAGAAACATCTCAGGTTGGTGCTTGATAAACTGAGAGAATACAAGTTGTATGCCAAGTTTTCCAAGTGCGAGTTCTGGCTGAAAGAAGTGGTTTATCTTGGGCATATTATCTCTGCCGAGGGCATTAAGGTTGACCCGTCCAAGGTTCAAGCCATTGTTGAATGGGAACCTCCGCAGAATGTGAAGCAGCTTCGAAGCTTTCTCGGTCTTGCCGGATATTGCAGAAGATTCGTTGAGAACTTCTCCAAAATCGCCAAGCCGCTCTCTAGTCTTCTTTAGAAGGATGTCAAGTATGTTTGGTCTCCAGAGTGTCAACTGGCTTTCTATACACTCAAAGAGAAGTTTATCTCCACTCCGGTATTGGCTCCTCCGGATGATTCCAAGCCGTACCAGGTCTTTTGCGATGCTTCTCTCCAGGGTTTCGGTGCAGTCTTGATGCAAGATAGGAAGGTGGTTGCTTATACCTCCAGGCAGCTGAAGCCTGCGGAGAAGAACTATCCTGTGCATGATCTCGAGCTAGCAGCTGTTGTGCACGCCTTGATGACTTGGAGACATCTCTTGTTGGAACGTAAGGTTGAAGTTTTCACCGATCACAAGAGCCTCAAGTATATCTTCACTCAGCCTAACTTGAATCTTCGGCAAACACGTTTGGTGGAAATGCTCCAGGATTTTAATCTGAGTGTTGAGTACGCGCCAGGCAAGGCAAATGTTGTGGCAGATGCATTGAGCAGGAAGGCATATTGCAACAGTCTGATTCTGCAACCTCTCCAGCCGGGTCTTTCTGAGTCTTTCAAGAAGCTCAATCTTCAGCTGGTTCCTCAGGGCTTTCTTGTGAACCTTCAGATCTCGCCTACCTTGGAAGATCAGGTCAGAGCAGCTCAGCTACTTGATGCTATGGTGAAGGAGGTCAAGATTGGTGTGGGAAAGAGTCTGCCCAAGTATAATTGTTTCACTTTTGATGCCAGGGACACATTGTTTTTCGAGGACCGCCTTGTCATCCCGAAAGGTGATCATGGAAGAAGCTCATAACTCTCTGCTCTCTATTCATCCTGGAAGTTCCAAAATGTACCATGACTTGAAGCAGACTTTCTGGTGGACTCGTATGAAACGTGAAATTGCACAATTCGTAAACGAGTGTGATGTATGTCGAAGGGTGAAAGCAGAACATCAAAGACCAGCGGGCCTCTTGCAGCCTTTGCCGATTCCCGAGTGGAAGTTCGATCACATTGAGATGGACTTCGTCACCGGGTTTCCGAAGTCCAAGAAGGGCAATGACACTATGTTCGTCGTCATCGACAAATTGAGTAAAGTAGCGCATTTCCTTCCAGTCAAGGAGTCCATTTCAGCAGCTTAGCTGGCAGAGTTGTACACCTCCAGGATTGTCTCTTTGCACGGCGTACCTATCAGATCGCGGAAGTAACTTCACTTCCAAGTTCTGGGACTCCTTTCAGTCTGCTATGGGCACGAAGATCCGCTTCAGCATAGCGTTCCATCCTCAGACTAGTGGTCAAGTGGAGAGAGTGAATCAAGTCCTTGAGGACATGTTGAGAGCCTGTGTTATCTCTTTTGGCATGAAGTGGGAGGATTGTCTGCCTTTCGCGGAGTTCTCGTATAACAACAGTTATCAAGCTAGTTCGGCAAGGCTCCGTTTGAAATTATCTATGGCAGGAAGTGCCGTACTCCGCTCAACTGGTCCCAGACAGGCGAGCGTCAGATCCTTGGCAATGATATGATAGAAGAAGCTGAGGAGATGTGTCGGATCATTCGCGACAACCTCAGAGCAGCGCAGTCCCGTCAGAAGAGCTATTACGATAGCAAGCACCGTGACATGTCGTATGAGCTTGATGATTTTGTCTATCTCAAGGTGTCGCCTATGAAGGGTATGCAGCATTTTGGCATCAAAGGCAAGCTTGCGCCTCGTTTCGTTGGTCCGTTCAGAGTGGTTGGCAAGAGGGGCGACCTCATGTACCAGCTCGAGCTTCCGTCAACCTTTGCAAATGTCCATGATGTGTTCCATGTTTCTCAGCTTCGGAGGTGTTTCAAGAACCCCGAGCGCACTGTGCATCTTCAAGATATCAACCTTCAGCCTGACCTTTCTTATCGTGAGCATCGAGTTGCGGTTCTCGAGGCGACTGAGCACAAGACCCGTAACAAGACTGTCAAGTTTCTCAAAGTGCAGTGGTCACACCATTCCGATAAAGAGGCTACGTGGGAATGCGAGGATCACCTCCCTTCCGAATTCCCCGATTTCTTTCAGTCTTAGATCTCGAGGTCGAGATCTTCTTTGTAGTATGGGAGAGTTTGTAATGCCCCAAGTGTAAACCTACCCTATTTGGACCTACTTCATGTGGGACCACCTTGTCTTTGATATGAGAGTGTCCTATGCTTAGATGATTTCATGTGTCCTTTTATTTCTTCCCTTGCTTGCATGCATATCATATCATTTTGTGTGTTAGGTGTTGGTGCATGTGGTCATATGATTCCATGTGGTGCTTTTAATCTTGTGGTCATGTATCTTGTGATTTCATGTGTTGATGCATATGTGATGACGTGGTGTGAAGTAATGAGGGTGTGGTGCTTGGCATCATTTTCAAACCCCCTTGTGTAGTTTCAAACCCTTTTTATTTTTTTCGCCAAGTTCAAATCCTTTTGCTCATATGTTGCTATAAAGATGTTACACCTTTAGAGCATTTTAGTTGGTATGTGGGTATGAAGCAGAGGGGTTTTTAAACTTATTTTGTTTGGGGTTTTCCTTTATTTTCAGATTATTTTAATCTAATTGACAATTATTTTTAGTTGCCAAAATATCATTTTCGTATTTTAGAAAATTTGGAGCATAATTCCCTTGTGCCCATGAGTATTTGTTTTTATTTTTTTCTTAGGCCTTAGTTTTTCTTGGGGTTTTATTTGCCGTGCTGGCGTTTTTAAATTGGAGAGGGCCATGTTCCCTCTTCTCTCCCTGGCGTTGTGGCCCAATACCTCACTGGCCCAAGCCCCTTCGCGCCAGAAGCCCACTCGTCGTCCCTCGTCTTCCTCCTGGCGACGTCACGCTCGTACGATCAAAGCTCCGCCACCGATCTCCCTTCCCATCGATCTGGTGGCTCCGAGCTCTCCTCCCGAGACGTCATAAGGAGCCCGCAGCCTCCCCGCAACCCTAGGGCGCCGCTTTTCCCTCCCCTCGTCCCTCGCGCCGCCAAGACAGGAACCCGCAGGCCGCCATGGGAGGAGCTCGTTGAGCTCGTAGCGGCAGGAGGAGACGTCGCCTCGCGCCGTCAGCAATGCCAGGAGGACGCGGTGGCCGAGCAGGTCGCGTTCCCGCAGCCACTCGTCGACGTCCTCGACATCCTCGACGTCCTCGTCGTCCGCCTCTTCCCCGGCCGGCCACCTCCTCTGCATCGGCTCGCTCCCCCTCCTTCCTCTCCGTTCGTTCCCATAGGTGAGCAGAGGTGAGCTGAAGTGCCTTTCTTTCGCTCCCCCTCTCGTCGTAGTATGCGTAGGAGAGGGGTGAACGATGCCCTGCCGGAGTAGACGATAGACCGGCGTCGTTACAGCAGCAGCAGCAGCGCCGGTGCAGTTACGGGGTGCCAAGCGGACACCTTTTCCCGTGCTTAGAGCGAAAATGGAGCCCCTGGGTCCCCCGCGTCCCCCGCCGAGGAGTCGCCCTGCCGTAGTTGGTCGAGGGAGGCGCCGCCAGCTCCCTCTGGTTCGACCGCCGGCGGGACTCCTCGTAGGAGCAGAGAGGCTTCTTCTGTTTCCACAACACGATAGTGCCAGTCGTCGATCTGTAGCATGGTGGTAGTGGTAGTGCTGTCAGTGCCTGTTGCGTGGAGGAGGGCGTGGGTTCGAGTCCCCCCTCGGAACCTTCTTTTTGGGTTGAATTGTTTTCGGTTTAGTGGTCCGCATGGAAGCCTTACCCTGCTTGTTCCACCTCCTTTGTCAACAGCAGTAGCAGCAGCGCAGTGGATGTGTGTGGTGTGTTGTTCCAGGGGATCTGGGGTTCGAATACCAAAGAAACCCCATCCTTTTCCTTTTTCTTTCTTTCTGATTTTTTTTGTTTTCCCTTGCCTTGTTTGCTACTCTATGCCTAGATCAATGGGGTACAAATGCCCTTATATATTTTTTACATCCCTGTTGTTTGATGGAGGAGTGAGAGAGGGCATGCATGTATGGTTCATGTGTGATAGTAGTAGGGGTGTAGATTTATGTGTGTGTGAGTGTGTGCTTGAGGGTGAGTGTGTGTGCAAGTGTGTGTGTGACCCTACACACATGCTTGTGCAATTGCACAAGCCCTTGAGTTTAAGCTTTGGTGGTAGTAGTTTGTGATGTGTGTGTATTAGCTTGTGGTTGCACTAGAATAGTTATGATGTGAGTGTGTTTCCCTTGTGCTTAGAGTTGGATTCTTGCACTATGTGGTGCTAGAGTGTTTGATGTGTGTGTGAGCCTCACACATGACAAGGCATGATGTGCCTTGATGTGCACATGAGTAAGCTTGGGTGTGATGGTGTTGGAATCATGATGGGAGTGTAGCTATTGTATGATCTAACTATATTGGGTAGGACTAGCTATATGTTATGCTTGACATATGTGTGTGTGTGGACTTTCCCACCTTTGCAAGTTGTGCACCTCCTCATGTTTAATATGAGAGAGAGCATGTTGAGTGTGGGGTTGGCTTGTGATAAGTATTGGTGTTGTTGACGTGCATGACACAAGCATGGGGTTCAAACCCCCATGTCACTTTTTCATTGTGCACATGAACTCTACCTTTGTAGTTGTTGTCGTAGAAGGGTACTTTATGTAGCTGCATATTCAGTTTTGTAGCAAGTTTGATCTTTGATTCCATGGAATAGGTGGAGCCCAAGGGCATGAGTTTTTGTGTGATAGTAGTAGGGGTTTTGCTCTACACCATAGTGGTGTCAATTACCTCTTGGTGTTATGTATGTGCAAACTATGCCTAGACAAAGTGGGCATGTGGCTGAAAAATTCCAGATTAGTGAAATCTGAAATTTCACCAAGTCTGGGATTCTGGTAACATTTTCTTCCCCTATAGATGAGGATGTGCTGGTCATTCTGTTGAGAACTAGCCTTAGTTCAGTGCTAGGATTTTTAACCTGGTATGTTTGTGTAGCTCCCTGTCAAATTTAAAATCATTTGGAGTCCAGTAGATTGTGTTTTGATTGCTGTCAAAAAGCTTCAGAACAGAGACAGAAACTCAGGTGCAGGAATTTTCACTAAGTCCCTGAGATCTGATGGTTTTGGGAAAGTTTGTGGCCTTGTATCTTCTAGAGTTTAGTTCCTTTTGCTGTGATTCTTGCTGGTGCTTGTAGTGTTCTTGGTTGGAAACAGGCACACATATTACTTGTCAGGTTTGAAGACTTGTAGCTATGTTGCATGCAGCCCCCAAATAGCTAAGATGCAGTTTATGGCAGATTATGTAGTTTTGTCATTTTGATCAAAGTGTGTGCTTAATTGTTGTTGTGGTGTTCTTTCTTGCTCCAATCCATTCATTTTGGGTTGTTACATGTCTTGGCAACCTGGGAATACCAGATTTGTGCCAATTGTGAGTGTGGTGTTGAATCTTCCACGTAGAGCTTCATATCTTGTTCCGTTGATTCCGGTTGATCCGTAGCTCCATTTGCAATGTTCTTTAGATGTTTTTGCATCGTATTCACGAGCCGCATCTGTTCATGCCATCCTCATGCATGTAAAAATAGCTTAGTGTACAGTTCTGTCCAGAAACTTGCAGTAGTTCTTTTTGCTTGTGCTAGTGATAGAAATAGTGGTGCATGCCCAAATTTCATCTCATGCATCATGTGATTGTTGCATCTTGTGGTGCTCCTGTTCATTGGCTGTTATTCTTATGTTGGGTAGCACCGGTATCGGAGAACGAATACGTGGAGTCGGGAGAGTACGTGCAGGACGATCCAGAACCATTCCAAGCTTTGGATATCACAGGCAAGATGATATGACCTTGATTCCATCTCTAGACTTGTTATGTTAGTTTCGTTTCCATGTCATATTGCTCGCTGCCTACCACTGAAATTAAATTGCCTCTACTTATGCCATGAGCCCAAACACCGTTATCCTTCCTAGCAAAACTTTTGTGGCTAAGTAGGCTTGCTCAGCTACTAATGTTAGCATTGCTAGTTGCAGGTGCTTTGCCTCATGTGATAAACATGAGCTTGATATCATTATCTTAAATTATGCTATCTAATTAATGCACCTATATACTTGATAAATGACGGGAGGCCTAGCCTTTTGCCGGGTGCTTTGTTCCGTTATTGCCGCCTTAGTTACCGGTTACCGGTGTTTGATTCCATAATGATCGCTCCTAACACGTTCAGGGTTGTTATGGGGACCACTTGATAAATCGCGTAGTACTAAGGCTTGTCCGGCAGGACCCAACATTGGTTTTAATCTGCTAATCACATAATAATCTGCATAGGGAATAGCTACCCCGAGGAATTTAATCAACAACCCGGGCCAGTGCTCCTCATGAGTGTTGGCCCCACTGGTCACCCAGAGGTTTAGCCATCCCGACGTCTAGCTCATCTGTCGTGTCCTGAGACTGAGATACGCGGCTCTTATCAGGGTCGTCGACACGACGGGAAGTCCTGCTAGCCTTGTGTTACCTTAGCGGTATAGCTTGCGTATAGGAATCCCAGTGAAGCTTTGGTTTTCCCCAGAGTTGAGGTTTTCCTCTAAGGAATCCGACGAGGTCAAGAGATTCGTGATAGAGGATGCCTTTGTGGCCTGTGTTCGTTTGTGATGGACTAGTTGGAGCACCCCTGCAGGGTTTAATCTTTCGGAAAGCCGTGCCCGCGGTTATGTGGCAACTTGGAATATTTTGTTAACATCCGGTATTAGAGAACTTAAACATAAACTAATAAAAAAATGCCAACTGCATGCGTAACCATGACTGTCCCTTCGAAGGTCTCTCTTCGATCGGGAACACGGTGGGGTTATGTATGCCATAGGTAGGTGTTCAGGATCACTTACTGATCAAGTAAACCCGACCGTTAGCGTAGACCACCTTCCCTTCTACTTTGCGTAAGTTAGCCACTTAATCAAGCATAGGTTGCTGCAGCCTCATACACTTCTTCCTTACCCTACCCAATAACTTGCTGAGTCCCCGTGGCTCACGGATTCCTCCGAAACTCCCAGCAGGTACATGTACCCCAGAGACAGATGATCCCGACATCACCCAGCTCGCGTGGTAGTACGACGAGGAGACAGACCGCCTCTACGTGAACTATCCAGAGGACTGAGGCGTGGTCGTGGTCGTGATCGTGGGCCTGCAGCAGGGTAGCATAGCATTTTCCATGTTTTGTAGTCCGTACCAGAACTACCTTGTTTGTATTTGTGTTGTACTCTGAGTTATTAATAAGAAGTCAGTTGAATCTAGAATTGTCTACTATTATTATTATTTGTGCTATGTTACTTGCTTGCGAAACGCTTAGATGCGCTTCTTTCCTATTCGGGGGCCTCGACCCCTAGATCGGAAAGGACCGCATCTTGGTCGTTACAAAAGTTGTATATTTCCTGCAAGGCAGCTTACTTCTTATGGGTAGGGAAATATTTCTCACAGAAGTAATAGACCATATCCTGGGGACTACTCACACGTCCAGGAGCAAGAGAAGTGAACTAGGCTTTAGCGTCATCCTTTAGAGAGAAAGGAAACAGCTTAAGGATATAGTAGTAGCGGATCTTCTCCTCACTAGTGAAACGGGTGGCTATATCGTGTAGTTTGGTAAGATGGGCTACGGCCGTCTCAGACTCATAACCGTGAAAAGGATCAGATTCGACTAGAGAGATTATCTCAGTGTCGACAGAGAATTCATAATCCTCATCGGTGATAAAGATAGGTGAAGTGGCAAACTTCGGGTCGTATTTCATCCTAGCTTTCAGAGATTTTTCCTTCCACTTGAGAAGTAATTTCTCAACGTTATAGGCATCCTTACACGCAAGAAAATCCTCAGCTATCTCTCCCTCCATAACATAACCCTCAGGTATATCAGGCAATTCATATCTAGGAGAGCTAGATCTAGTAGGAGCAAAAGCAGGTTTTATCTCAATAGTATCGGCAGTTTCAGAAGCATCGCGAGCATTGGCAGTAACTCTAGCAATATGAGCATCAAGGAATACCCCTAGTGGCATATCAGGCAAAGTAGTATCTCTAGCAGTATCAAGCATAGCATCCTCAGGAAAAATAGCATCTCTAGCAGTATCAGGCATAATGGCATCGTAAGCATCATCAAGCACACGCGACATATCAGGATTTCTAGCAGGAGGTGGTGTCGCAAACTTACTCATAACTTAAGGTGAATCAAGTGCAGAGCTAGATGGTAGTTCCTTACCTCCCCTCGTAGTTGAAGGCAAGACTTTGGTTTTTGGATCTTTCAGATTCTTCATAGAGATCAGCAGATATAAATCCCAAGTGACTCAGAGAATATAGCTATCCTTCCCCGGCAACGGCACCAGAAAAATGCTGTTGACGTGCATCTATTCCTGACTTGATGCCTCCCCGGCAACGGCGCCAGAAAAGAGTTGCTTCCAGTTGCTCAACAATTAGCAATTGTCTTGCAATGGCCCACCAGCGTGTGGGATCGCGACAGTTTTCGAGGGTAGAGTATTCAACCCAAATTTATTGGTTCGCACTACAGGAAGCGAAAGAATATTCTCAAGTATTAGCAGCTGAATGTGTTAGATTCAACCACACCTGAAAGATTAGTGTCTGCAAGCAAGGTATCAGTAGCAAAGTAGTATGATAGCAACGGTGCCAATGGCGCTAGTAAGCTGCCCGTGGACGGAAAAATATTCTTTCCCGGCAATGGTGCCAGAAAAAGTATTGTAGCAGGTAGCAGCAGAGTAACAAGTAATGGAAGTGGCAAGGAACAACAGTAGTGACAGCCGTAGCAAGTAGCAGCAGTAGCAAGTAACAGAAGTAGCAACAGTAGTGGCAGCAGCAGTAGGACAAAGCAAGTAAAAGTAGCAGCAAATAACAGTAGCAGGAATAGTAGTAACAACAGCAGAGCAAAGCAAGTAACAGTAGCAGCAGTGGGACAAACTCGTAGGCAATGGATCGGTGGTTCGTTGGATGACATTCATCATGCAACAGTTATAACACGGAGAGATATGTGGCTTGTTGGGGAACGTCGCATGGGAAACAAAAATTTTCCTACGCGCACGAAGACCTATCATGGTGATGTCCATCTACGAGAGGGGATGAGTGATCTACGTACCCTTGTAGACCGTACAGCAGAAGCGTTAGAGAACGCGGTTGATGTAGTGGAACGTCCTCACGTCCCTCGATCCGCCCCGCGAACAATCCCGCGATCAGTCCCACGATCTAGTACCGAACGGACGGCACCTCCGCGTTCAGCACACGTACAGCTCGACGATGATCTCGGCCTTCTTGATCCAGCAAGAGAGATGGAGAGGTAGAAGAGTTCTCCGGCAGCGTGACGGCGCTCCGGAGGTTGGTGATGACCTTGTCTCAGCAGGGCTCCGCCCGAGCTCCGCAGAAACGCGATCTAGAGGAAAAACCGTGGAGGTATGTGGTCGGGCTGCCGTGGAAAAGTCGTCTCAAATCAGCCCTTAAACCTCCGTATATATAGGTGGGAGGGAGGGGGCCTTGCCTTGGGGCTCAAGGAGCCCCAAGGGGGTCGGCCGAGTCCAAGGGGGAGGACTCTCCCCCCTCCAAACCGAGTTGCACTAGGTTTGGTGGGAGGGAGTCCCCCTTCCTTCCCACCTCCTCCTTTTTTTTTCTCTCTTGATTTTCTTCTCCTTGGCGCATAGGGCACTTGTGGGCTGTCCCACCAGCCCACTAAGGGCTGGTGTGTCTCCCCCAAGGCCTATGGGCTTCCTCGGGGTGGGTTGCCCCCCCCGGTGAACTCCTGGAACCCATTTGTCATTCCAGGTACATTCCCGGTAACTCCGAAAACCTTTCGGTAATCAAATGAGGTCATCCTATATATCAATCTTCGTTTCCAGACCATTCCGGAAACCCTCGTGACGTACGTGATCTCATCCGGGACTCCGAACAACATTCGGTAACCAACCATATAACTCAAATACGCATAAAACAACGTCGAACCTTAAGTGTGCAGACCCTGCGGGTTCGAGAACTATGTAGACATGACCCGAGAGACTCCTCGGTCAATATCCAATAGCAGGACCTGGATGCCCATATTGGATCCTACATATTCTACGAAGATCTTATCGTTTGAACCTCAGTGCCAAGGATTCGTATAATCCCGTATGTCATTCCCTTTGTCCTTCGGTATGTTACTTGCCCGAGATTCGATCGTCAGTATCCGCATACCTATTTCAATCTCGTTTACCGGCAAGTCTCTTTACTCGTTCCGTAATACAAGATCCCGCAACTTACACTAAGTTACATTGCTTGCAAGGCTTGTGTGCGATGTTGTATTACCGAGTGGGCCCCGAGATACCTCTCCGTCACACGGAGTGACAAATCCCAGTCTTGATCCATACTAACTCAACTAACACCTTCGGAGATACCTGTAGAGCATCTTTATAGTCACCCAGTTACGTTGCGACGTTTGATACACACAAAGCATTCCTCCGGTGTCAGTGAGTTATATGATCTCATGGTCATAGGAATAAATACTTGACACGCAGAAAACAGTAGCAACAAAATGACACGATCAACATGCTACGTCTATTAGTTTAGGTCTAGTCCATCACGTGATTCTCCCAATGACGTGATCCAGTTATCAAGCAACAACACCTTGTTCATAATCAGAAGACACTGACTATCATCGATCAACTGGCTAGCCAACTAGAGGCATGCTAGGGACGGTGTTTTGTCTATGTATCCACACATGTAAATGAGTCTTCATTCAATACAATTATAGCATGGATAATAAACTATTATCTTGATACAGGAATTATAATAATAACTATATTTATTATTGCCTCTAGGGCATAATTCCAACAGTCTCCCACTTGTACTAGAGTCAATAATCTAGCCCTCACATCACCATGTGAATTACATTGTAATAAATCTAACACCCATACAGTTTTGGTATCGATCATGTTTTGGCCGTGGAAGAGGTTTAGTCAGTGGGTCTGCTACATTCAGATCCGTGTGCACTTTGCATATATTTACGTCCTCTTCCTCAACGTAGTCGCGGATGAGGTTGAAGCGTCGTTTGATGTGTCTGGTCTTCTTGTGAAACCGTGGTTCCTTTGCTAAGGCAATGGCACCAGTGTTGTCACAGAACAAGGTTATTGGATTCAGTGCGCTTGGCACCAGTCCAAGATCCGTCATGAACTGCTTCATCCAGACACCCTCCTTAGCCGCCTCCGAGGCAGCCATGTACTCCGCTTCACATGTAGAATCTGCTATGACGCTTTGCTTGGAATTGCACCAGCTTACTGCACCCCCATTAAGAATAAATACGTATCCGGTTTGCGACTTAGAGTCATCCAGATCTGTGTCAAAGCTTGCATCGACGTAACCTTTTACGGCGAGCTCTTCGTCACCTCCATACACCAGAAACATCTCCTTAGTCCTTTTCAGGTACTTCAGGATATTCTTGACCGATGTCCAGTGATCCACTCCTGGATTACTCTGGAACCTACCTGCCATACTTATGGCCAGGCTAACATCCGGTCTAGTGCACAGCATCGCATACATGATAGAACCTATGGCTGAAGCATAGGGGACGGAGCACATATGCTCTCTATCTTCATCAGTTGCTGGGCACTGAGTCTTACTCAATCTTGTACCTTGTAAAACTGGCAAGAACCCTTTCATGGACTGTTCCATTTTGAACCTTTTCAAAACTTTATCAAGGTATGTGCTTTGTGAAAGTCCTATCAGGCGTTTTATTCAAGTCCTTCATAGAGAAACTTTTATTCAAGTAACCTTTTATGCTCTCCAAAAGCTCTACGTTGTTTCCAATCAGTAATATGTCATCCACATATAATATTAGAAACGCCACAGAGCTCCCACTCACTTTCTTGTAAATACAAGATTCTCCAACCACTTGTATAAACCCAAATGCTTTGATCACCTCATCAAAGCGTTTGTTCCAACTCCGAGATGCTTGCACCAATCCATAAATGGATCGCTGGAGCTTGCACACCTTGTTAGCATTCTTAGGATCGACAAAACCTTCGGGTTGCATCATATACAACTCTTCCTTAAGGAAACCGATAAGGAACGCCGTTTTGAAATCCATCTGCCAGATTTCATAATCGAAAAATGCAGCTATTGCTAACATGATTGTGACGGACTTAAGCATCGCTACGGGTGAGAAAGTCTCATCGTAGTCAACTCCTGGAACTTGTGAAAAAACCCTTTGCCACAAGTCGAGCTTTATAAACGGTCACATTACCGTCAGCGTCCGTCTTCTTCTTAAAGATCCATTTGTTCTGAATAGCCTTGCGGCCCTCAGGTAGTATCTCCAAAGTCCACACTTTGTTCTCATACATGGATCCTATCTCGGACTTCATGGCTTCTAGCCATTTGTTGGAATCTGGGCCCACCATTGCTTCTTCATAATTTGCAGGTTCATTGTTGTCTAACAACATGATTGATAAGACGGGATTACCGTACCACTCTGGAGCAGCGCGTGATCTCGTCGACCTGCTGGTTCAACAGAAACTTGAACTGGAGTTTCATGATCATCATCATTAACTTCCTCCTCAACCGGCGTCGCAACGACAGAGGTTTCCCCTTGCCCCGCGCCACCATCCAGAGGGATGAGAGGTTCGACAACCTCGTCAAGTTCTATCTTCCTCCCACTCAATTCTCTCGAGAGAAACTCCTTCTCGAGAAAAGCTCCGTTTTTAGCAACAAACACTTTGCCCTCAGATTTGAGATAGAAGGTGAACCCAACTGTCTCTTTTGGGTAACCTATGAAGACGCACTTTTTCGCTTTGGGTTCCAGCTTTTCAGGCTGAAGCTTTTTGACATAAGCATCACATCCCCAAACCTTAAGAAACGACAACTTTGGCCTTTTGCCATACCACAGTTCGTATGGTGTCGTCTCAACGGATTTTGATGGTGCCCTATTTAAAGTGAATGCAGCTGTTTCTAATGCATAACCCCAAAATGATAACGGCAAATCAGTAAGAGACATCATAGATCGCACCTTCTCTAACAAAGTACGATTACGACGTTCGGACACACCATTACGCTGTGGTGTTCCAGGCGGTGTCAACTGTGAAACAATTCCACATTTTATTAAATGATCACCAAACTTGAAACTCAGATATTCACCCCCACGATCAGACCGTAGGAACTTGATCTTCTTGCTACGATGATTTTCCACTTCACTCTGAAATTGCTTGAACTTTTCAAATGTTTCAGACTTGTGCTTCATCAAGTAGACATAACCATACCTACTCAAATAGTCAGTGAAGGTGAGAAAATAATGATATCCGCTGCGTGCCTCCACGCTCATTGGACCACACACATCGGTATGTATGATTTCCAATAAGTTACTTGCACGCTCCATTGTTCCGGAGAACGGAGTCTTAGTCATCTTGCCCATGAGGCATGGTTCGCACGTGTCAAGTGAATCAAAGTCAAGTGACTCCAAAAGTCCATCAGCATGGAGTTTCTTCATGCACTTTACACCAATATGACCCAAGCGGCAGTGCCACAAAAATATGGCGCTATCATTGTTTACTCTAACTCTTTTGGTCTCAATGTTATGTATATGCGTATCGCTATCAAGATTCAATATGAACAATCCTCTCACATTCGGTGCATGACCATAAAAGATGTTACTCATAGAAATAGAACAACCATTATTCTCTGACTTAAAAGAGTAACCGTCTCGAAATATACAAGATCCAGATATAATGTTCATGCTCAACGCAGGCACTAAATAACAATGATTTAAGTTCATCACTAATCCCGACGGTAGCTGAAGTGACACTGTGCCGACGGCGATTGCATCAACCTTGGAACCATTTCCTACGCGCATCGTCACTTCATCTTTCGCCAGCCTTCGTCTATTCCGCAGTTCTTGTTTCGAGTTGCAAATATGAGCAACAGAACCGGTATCGAATACCCAGGCACTACTACGAGAGTCGGTTAAGTACACATCAATAACATGTATATCAAATATACCTGATTTTTCTTTGCCCGCCTTCTTATCTGCCAGATACTTGGGGCAATTGCGCTTCCAGTGACCCATACCCTTGCAATAGTAGCACTCCGTTTCAGGCTTAGGTCCAGCCTTGAGTTTCTTCGGCGGATTGGCAACAGGCTTGCCGCTCTTCTTCGAATTGCCCTTCTTGCCTTTGCCGTTTCTCTTGAAACTAGTGGTCTTATTCACCATCAACACTTGATGCTCTTTACGGAGTTCAGACTCTGCGACTTTCAACATCGCAAACAACTCGCCGGGAGACTTGTTCATCCCTTGCATGTTGTAGTTCAACACAAAGCCTTTGTAGCTTGGCGGCAGTGATTGAAGGATTCTGTCGGTGATAGCTTCTTGCGGGAGTTCAATCCCCAGCTTAGCTAGACGGTTTGAGTACCCAGACATTTTGAGCACATGTTCACTGACAGACGAGTTTTCCTCCATCTTGCAAGCATAGAATTTATCGGAGGTCTCATACCTCTCGATCCGGGTGTTCTTTTGAAAGATAAACTCCAACTGCTGGAACATCTCAAATGCTCCATGACGCTCAAAGCGACGTTGAAGTCCCGGTTCTAAGCCATACAAGACTGCACATTGAACTATTGAGTAGTCCTCCTTACGTGCTAACCAAGCGTTCTTAACATCCTGATCAGCCGTAGCGGGTGGTTCATCTCCTAGCGCAGCATTAAGGACATAATCCTTCTTCCCAGCTTGTAAGATTAGCTTAAGATTACGAGCCCAGTCTACAAAGTTGCTTCCATCATCTTTCAACTTAGCTTTCTCTAGGAACGTATTAAAATTCAGGATGACTGTCGCGTGAGCCATGATCTACAACACAAATATATTCAAAGTGGACTTAGACTATGTTCAAGATAATTAGAGTTCAACTTAATCAAATTATATGCTAAACTCCCACTCAAAAAATACATCTCTCTGGTCATTTGAGTGGTTCATGATCCACTTACACTATCCCAAGTCCGATCATCACGTGAGTTGAGTATAGTTTCAGTGGTAAGCATCCCTATGCTAATCATATCAACTATATGATTCATGATCGACCTTTCGGTCTCATGTGTTCCGAGGCCATGTCTGCACATGCTAGGCTCGTCAAGCTTAACCCGAGTGTTCCGCGTGCGCAACTGTTTTGCACCCGTTGTATGTGAACGTTGAGTCTATCACACCCGATCATCACGTGGTGTCTCGAAACGACGAACTGTAGCAACGGTGCACAGTCGGGGAAAACACAATTTCGTCTTGAAATTTTAGTGAGAGATCACCTCATAATGCTACCGTCATTCTAAGCAAAATAAGGTGCATAAAAGGATTAACATCACATGCAATTCATAAGTGACATGATATGGCCATCATCACGTGCTTCTTGATCTCCATCACCAAAGCACCGGCACGATCTTGTTGTCACCGGGGCCACACCATGATCATCCATCAACGTGTTGCCATCGGGGTTGTCGTGCTACTAATGCTATTACTACCAAAGCTACATCCTAGCAGAATAGTAAACGCATCTGCAAGCACAAACGTTAGTATAAAGACAACCCTATGGCTCCTGCCGGTTGCCGTACCATCGACGTGCAAGTCGATATTTCTATTACAACATGATCATCTCATACATCCAATATATGACATCACATCGTTGGCCATATCACATCACAAGCATACCCTGCAAAACAAGTTAGACGTTCTCTAATTTTGTTGTTGCATGTTTTACGTGGTGACCAAGGGCATCTAGTAGGATCGCATCTTACTTACGCAAACACCACAACGGAGATATATGAGTTGCTATTTAACCTCATCCAAGGACCTCCTCGGTCAAATCCGATTCAACTAAAGTTGGAGAAACCGTCACTTGCCAGTCATCTTTGAGCAAAGGCGGTTACTCGTAACGATGAAACCAGTCTCTCGTAAGCGTACGAGTAATGTCGGTCCAAGCCGCTTCAATCCAACAATACCGCGGAATCAAGAAAAGACTAAGGAGGGCAGCAAAACGCACATCACCGCCCACAAAAACTTTTGTGTTCTACTCGAGAAGACATCTACGCATGAAACTAGCTCATGATGCCACTGTTGGGGAACGTCGCATGGGAAACAAAAATTTTCCTACGCGCACGAAGACCTATCATGGTGATGTCCATCTACGAGAGGGGATGAGTGATCTACGTACCCTTGTAGACCGTACAGCAGAAGTGTTAGATAACGCGGTTGATGTAGTGCAACATCCTCACGTCCCTCGATCCGCCCCGCGAACAATCCCGCGATCAGTCCCACGATCTAGTACCGAACGGACGGCACCTCCGCGTTCAGCACACGTACAGCTCGACGATGATCTCGGCCTTCTTGATCCAGCAAGAGAGACGGAGAGGTAGAAGAGTTCTCCGGCAGCGTGACGGCGCTCCGGAGGTTGGTGATGACCTTGTCTCAGCAGGGCTCCGCCCGAGCTCCGCAGAAACACGATCTAGAGGAAAAACCATGGAGGTATGTGGTCGGGCTGCCGTGGAAAAGTCGTCTCAAATCAGCCCTAAAACCTCCGTATATATAGGTGGGAGGGAGGGGGCCTTTCCTTGGGGCTCAAGGAGCCCCAAGGGGGTCGGCTGAGTCCAAGGGGGAGGACTCTCCCCCCCCCCCAAACCGAGTTGGACTAGGTTTGGTGGGAGGGAGTCCCCCTTCCTTCCCACCTCCTCCTTTTTTTCTCTCTTGATTTTCTTCTCCTTGGCGCATAGGACACTTGTGGGCTGTCCCACCAGCCCACTAAGGGCTGGTGTGTCTCCCCAAGGCCTATGGGATTCCCCGGGGTGGGTTGCCCCCCCCCCCCCCGGTGAACTCCTGGAACCCATTCGTCATTCCCGGTACATTCCCGGTAACTCCGAAAACCTTCCGGTAATCAAATGAGGTCATCCTATATATCAATCTTCGTTTCCGGACCATTCCGGAAACCCTCGTGACGTCCGTGATCTCATCCGGGACTCCGAACAACATTCGGTAACCAACCATATAACTCAAATACGCATAAAACAACGTCGAACCTTAAGTGTGCAGACCCTGCGGGTTCGAGAACTATGTAGACATGACCCGAGAGACTCCTCGGTCAATATCCAATAGCGGGACCTGGATGCCCATATTGGATCCTACATATTCTATGAACATCTTATCATTTGAACCTCAGTGCCAAGGATTCGTATAATCCCGTATGTCATTCCCTTTGTCCTTTGGTATGTTACTTGCCCGAGATTCGATCGTCAGTATCCGCATACCTATTTCAATCTCGTTTACCGGCAAGTCTCTTTACTCGTTCCGTAATACAAGATCCCGCAACTTACACTAAGTTACATTGCTTGCAAGGCTTGTGTGTGATGTTGTATTACCGAGTGGGCCCCGAGATACCTCTCCGTCACACGGAGTGACAAATCCCAGTCTTGATCCATACTAACTCAACTAACACCTTCGGAGATACCTGTAGAGCATCTTTATAGTCACCCAGTTACGTTGCGAAGTTTGATACACAAAAAGCATTCCTCCGGTGTCAGTGAGTTATATGATCTCATGGTCATAGGAATAAATACTTGACACGCAGAAAACAGTAGCAACAAAATGACACGATCAACATGCTACGTCTATTAGTTTGGGTCTAGTCCATCACGTGATTCTCCCAATGACGTGATCCAGTTATCAAGCAACAACACCTTGTTCATAATCAGAAGACACTGACTATCATCGATCAACTGGCTAGCCAACTAGAGGCATGCTAGGGACGGTGTTTTGTCTATGTATCCACACATGTAAATGAGTCTTCATTCAATACAATTATAGCATGGATAATAAACTATTATCTTGATACAAGAATTATAATAATAACTATATTTATTATTGCCTCTAGGGCATAATTCCAACATGGCTAGCTCCCGTTCGTTGATGTGATGTAGGCATGCATTCGATGTGTACTCATACGTGCTTAGGGAAAAGAACTTGCATGACATCTATTGTCCATCCCTCCCGTAGCAGCGGGGTACAAATGGATACTACAGGATATTAAGGTTCCCCTTTTAATAAATAACCGTACCAACGCATTAGCACTTGGTGAACACATGAACTCCTCAAACTATGGTCATCACCGGGAGTGGTTCCGGTTATTGTCACTCCGGGGTTGTCGGATCATAACCCATAGTAGGTAACTACAACTTGCAAGGTCGGATCTAAAACACACATATATTGGTCACAACATAATAATTTCAGATCTGAAATCATGGCACTCGGTCCCTAGTGACAAGCATTAAGCATGGCAAAGTAGTAGCAACATCAATCTCAGAACATAGTGGATACTAGGGATCAATCCCCGTCAAAACTAACTCGATTACATGATAGATCTCATCCTATTAATCACCGCCCAGCGAGCCTACGAATAGATTACTCATGAACGATGAAGAGCTTCATGGAATTGGAGAGGGAAGAAGGTTGATGATGATGATGGCGACGATCTCCTTGATCCGGAGCCCAAAACGGACTACAGATCTGCCCTCCAGATGAAGAACGGGATGTGGCGGCGCCTCTGGATCGAAAACATGATGAAATCTTCTCTCTTGATTTTTTCTGGGACGAAAGGGAATAAATAGAGCTGAGTTTGGGGGCGGCAGAGCCACGTGGGCCCCACAAGCCCGGACGCCGCGACCTGTTGGGGTGGCCGAGGCCACAGGGCTTGTGGCCCACTGGCTCACCCCCTCGGGTGGATCTTTGTGCAGGTATTTTTCATATTTTCCCGAAATATTCTCCATAAATTTTCAGGACGTTCCGAGAACTTTCATTTCTGCACAAAAACAACACCATGGCAATTCTGCTGAAAACAGCGTCAGTCCGGGTTAGTTCCATTCAAATCATGCAAGTTAGAGTCCAAAACAAGGGCAAAAGAGTTTGGAAAAGTAGATACGATGGAGACGTATCAGAGATCGTCATCGAGCTGAACGTGTGCTGAACACGGAGTTGCCGTCCGTTCGGCACTAGATCGGTATGGATCGTGATACGATCGCCGGCCAACCTTGTGATGAGATCACGGGACGGACCACGCATTGGATCGCGAAGATGTTCCATGCTACCTCTTGAGCTTGCGTTGGTTTTACCCTTACAGAGGAATGGGTGATGCAGCACAGTAGCAGTAAGTATTTCCCTCAGTTTGAGAACCAAGGTATCAATCCAGTACGAGTATCAAGGCAAGTCTCCAAAGTACCAGCGCAAAAACAGCAAACTTGCACCCAACGCTACAAAGGGGTTGTTAATCCCTTCACGGTTAACTGCAAGGTGAGATCTGAAGGCGGAAAGTGCAATAAAGTGAAAGTGTAGAGCTGAAAATATGATGTGAAGTAGACCCGGGGGCCATAGTGTTCACTAGAGGCTTCTCTCATGATAGCAAATATTACGGTGGGTGAACGAATTATTGTCGAGCAATTGATAGAAGCGCACAAAGTCATGACGATATCTAAGGCAATGATCATACATATAGGCATCACGTCCGAGACAAGTAGACCGATACTTTCTGCATCTACTACTATTACTCCACACATCGACCACTATCCAGCATGCATCTCGTGTATTGAGTTCATAACAAACAGAGTAACGCCTTAAGCAAGATGACATGATGTATAGGGATAAATTTATGCAATAGATATAAACCCCATCTTTTTACCCTTGATGTCAATAACACGATGCGTGTCTCGCTACCCTTTTTGTTACTGGGTGAGGTCACCGCACGGTATGAACCCAAAACCAAGCACTTCTCCCATTGCAAGAATCATAGATCAAGTTGGACAAACGAAACCCACAACTCGAAGAGAATTACAAGGATATGAAATCATGCATATAAGAGATCAGAGGAAACTCAAATAAGATTCACACATAATCTGATCAGAAATCCACAATTCATCGGATCTCGACAAACACACCACAAAAGAAGATTACATCGGATAGATCTCCATGAAGATCATGGAGAACTTTGTATTGAAGATCCAAGAGAGAGAAGAAGCCATCTAGCTACTAGCTATGGACCCGAAGGTATGTGGTGAACTACTCACGCATCATCGGAGAGGAATGTTATTGATGAAGAAGCCCTCCGTGTCTGAATCCCCCCTCCGGCAGGGCACCATAACGTGCCCAGATGGGATCTTGCGGAGACAGAAGCTTGCGGCGGCGGAAAAGTATTTTCGTGGCTCCCTCCCGTGGTTTCAGATTTTTCGGGGATTTATAGGCAGAAGAAGTAGGGCAAATGAGCCACGGGGGGCCCACAAGCCTGCTAGGTGCGCCCCCAGGCCGCGGCTAGGGGGCTTGTGACCTCCCCGGGAGCCTTTGCCTTGGTTCTCAAGCTTCCTGTGTATCTTATGTTTTGGAAAAATCTTTTTGGAGGTTTTATTCCGGTTGGACTCTGTTTGATATTCTCCTCTGAAAAAGGTCAAAAACACGGAAAAAAACAGGAACTGGCACTTGGCACTGAGTTAATAAGTTAGTCCCAAAAAAGATATAAAATGCATACAAACCATCCAAAGTTTGACAAGATAATTGCATGGAACCATCAAAAATTATAGACACGTTGGAGACGTATCAAGCATCCCTAAGCTTAACTCCTGCTCGTCCTCGAGTAGGGAAGTGATAAAGACTGAATTTTTGATGTGGAATGCTACCTAACATATTTGTCCGTTGTAACTTCTTTCATGTGGCATGAATGTTCAGATCCGTAAGATTCAAAACAATAGTTTGCTATTGACATGAATACAATAATACTCCAAGCAAACTAGCTAGGTAATCATGAACTTTCAAAATAACAAGGCCAAAGAAAGTTATCCCTACAAAATCATATAGTCTGGCTATGCTCCATCATCCCTAGACAAGAATTTAAATCATGCACAACCCCGGTATTGGCCAAGTAATTGTTTTCGCACTCTTACTTTCTCAAACCTTTTTCAACTCTCCCGCAATACATGAGCGTGAGCCATGGATATAGCACTATAGGTGGAATAGAGTGTGGTGGAGGTTGTGATGCAAAAAGGAGGAGTTGGTCACATTGACTTGGCGTATTAATGGGCTATGGAGATTCCTATCAATAGATATCAATGTGAATGAGTAGGGATTAACATGCAACGGATGCACTAAGAGCTATAAGTATGTGAAAGCTCAAAAGGAGAACTAGTGGGTGCGTATCCAACTTGCTTGCTCACGAAAACCTAGGGCAATTTTGAGGAAGCCCATCATTGGAATATACAAGACAAGTTATATAATGAAGATTCCCACTAGTATAAGGAGGTGACAAAACAAGAGACTCAATCATGAAGAACATGGTGCTATTATGAAGCACAAGTGTGAAAAAAGATAGTAGCATTGTCTCTTCTCTCTTTTTCTCTCCTTTTTTTTCTTTGGGCTCTTTGGCCTCTTTCATTTTTTTGGTGGACATCTTTGGCCTATTTTCATTTTTCCTCACATGGGACAATGCTCTAGTAATGATGATCATCACACTTTTATTTACTCACAACTCAACAGTTAGAGCAATGATGACTCTATAGGAAATGCCTCTGACAGTGTACCGGGATGTGCAATGATCTAGCTTAGCGTATGATGTTGAAACATCTCGCTAGCTATCTTACGATCATGCAATGGCAATATGAAAGTGACGGCACAAGTCATGATACAGAACGGTGGGAGTTGCATGGCAATATATTTCGGAATGTCTATGAAAAGGCCATGATAGGTTGGTATGGTGGCTATTTTGAGGAAGGTACATGGTGGTTTTGTGCACCGGCGAAAGTTGCGCGGTACTAGAGAGGCTAGCAACGGTGGAAGGTGAAAGTGAATCTATACCATGTACTCACATTAGTCATGAGAACTCATATACTTATTGCGAAAGTTTTATTAGTAATCGAAACAAAGCGCTAAACGCATACTCCTAGGGGAAGGGTTGGGAGGTGTTAACCATCGCGTGATCCCTACCACAACACAAAGGATGACAATCAATAAATCAATTATGCTCCGACTTCCTAACATAGCGTTCACCATACGTGCATGCTACGGGAATCACTAACCTCAACACAAGTATTTCTAGATTCACAACACCCTACTATCATGACTCTAATATCACCAAATACATGTCTCAAAACTAATTGAGAGGAATCAAACTTCTCTTTACTAATCAATGCACATGAACATGGAAGTTTCATTATATCCTCTTTGGATGCCTATCATCTTTAGGACTACTTTCATAGCACAAGCCAACTACCAAGTTACCCGAAGAGAGCACTCTCAAAAAGATATAAGTGAAGATCGAAAGTTCTTATTTCTCCAAAATATGACACCGCCGTGCTCTAAAAAGATCTAAGTGAAGCACTAGAGCAAAGTTATCTAGCTCAAAAGATATAAGTGAAGCACATACGAGCTAAATTGCCTAACTCAAAAGATATAAGTGAAGCTCAATGAGTATTCTAGCAAATTCAGGATGAGTGCATGTCTCTCTCAAAAAGGTGTGCAGCAAGGAAGATTTTGACACAACAAAAAATAAAATACTCCTATAATACATGACGCTCCAATAACAACACATATCATGTGGTGAATAAAAATATAGCTCCAACTAACGTTACCGATGGATTGAAGACAAAAGAGGGGATGCCTTCCCGGGGCATACCCAAGCTTAGGCTTTTTGGTGTCCTTGAATTTGGCTTGGGATGCCTTGGGCATCCCCAAGCTTGATCTCTTTCCACTCTTTATCCCATTGTCCATTAGAACATCACCCAAAACTTGAAAACTTCAAAACACGAAAATTAAATAGAAACTCGTGATATTATTAGCACAAGAAAACAAACCAGCACCTCTTTAGGTACTGTAGCAATCTTGATTTATATTTATATTGGTGTTATATTACTGTATTCTCACTTTTCCATGGCTAGTACCCCCCGATACTATCCATAGTTTCATCAAAATAAGCAATCAACACAACAAAAAATAGAATCTGTCAAAAACAGACCAGTCTGTAGCAATCTGTATACTTCATATACTTCTGGTATCTCAAAAATTCTGAACAATTTCGAAAATTTGGGCAATTGGCATATCAACCATCAGCAAAAAGAATCAACTCAAAATCTCTGTCAGGATAAGAATGAAAAATAATTTCGTGAGCGCAAAGTTTCTGTCTTTTTCAGCAAGATCAAACAACCATCACCCAAACTAGTCATAAAGGTTTTACTTGGCACAAACACAAAAAGAAACACAAAAAACACAATCATAACAGAATTATGATGGTGTGAAAACAACAAAACAGAAAGCAAAAAGGAAAGATAAATTCATTGGGTTGCCTCCCAACAAGCGCTATTGTTTAACGCCCTTAGCTAGGCATAAGGTGATAGAATCACGTATCGTCGTCTTTGGCGCTCAAACCATAAGTAGCCCTCATCATGGATTCATAAGGCAATCTTATTTTCTTTCTAGGAAAATGTTCCAAGCCCTTCTTTAATGGAAATTTAAATCTAATATTCCCTTCCTTCATATCAATGGCAGCACCAATAGTCCTTAGGAAAGGTCTACCAAGAATGATAGGACATGTCGGATTGCAATCAATATCAAGCACAATGAAATTCACAGGTACATAGTTCCTATTTGCAATAATAAGAACATCATTGATCTTTCCGATGGGTTTCTTAACAGTAGAATGCACAAGATGCAAATTAAGAGAGCACTCATCAATGTCATTGAAGCCTAGAACATCACATAAAGACTTTGGAATAGCGGAAACACTAGCACCCAAATCACACAAAGCATTGCATTCATAGTTTTTGATCTTGATTTTGATAGTAGGTTCCCACTCATCATGAAGTTTTCTAGGAATAGAAACTTCCAACTCAAGTTTCTCTTCAAGAGATTTCATCATAGCATCGACGATATGATCGGTAAAGGCTTTGTTTTGGCAATATAAGCATGTGGAAAGTTTAGCATGGATTGGATCAAGGATATACATTCAATCAAAGAGCAACTATCATTGTTGAATCCTTGAAATCCAAAGTAGTAATTTCATTACTACTGTAAGTTTTTATATCCTCTACTCCACCTTCAATGCTTATAGACTCTGAGTCATTGGGGCGTTTCTCAACCAAAGTGGATTCATATCCAGCCCCATCATCATTAGGTTTCACATTAGAAAACAAGGATTCAATGGGAGTCACACCAAGCACTTTAAGATCTTCGTGATTCTCATCACGAGAACACGCCTTTTTAAGCCATTCATGACTAGCCCGAATTTGGGCGGTTCTTTCTTTACTCTCATTCATGGAAACACACATAGCTTCCAAAGTTTCATCCATATTGATCTTGGGAGGAGCACATCTCACTTTCAAAGCATCAATATCAAGAGACATTCTATCAACGGTCCTAGCCAAGTCATCTATTTTGAGTAGTTTTTCTTCTATGGACGCATTGAAAATCTTTTGTGAGTTGATAAACTCTTTAATATTACTCTGTAAATCAGAGGGTAATTTATTGTAATTTCCATGAGCATTGTTGTAGGAATTGCCAAAGTTATTAGAGGGATTACTAGGAAAAGGCGTAGGGATATAGTTACCTCTAAAAGCATTGTTGTGGCCAAAATTATTCCTACCAACAAAATTAACGTCCAAGCTCTCATTGATACTCTCAATCAAGGAAGACAAGGGAATATCATTTGGATCTAAAGGAACACCTTTACTAGCAAACAATTTCATTAACTCATCCATCTTAGCACTCAACGAGTTAATTTCTTCTATAGCATGCACTTTTTTACTAGTAGGTGACCTTTCAGTGTGCCATTGGGAATAGTTTGTCGTGATATTTTCTAGGAGTTTTGTGGCTTCTCCTAATGTGATTTCCATGAAAGTTCCACCGTAAGCGGAATCTAAGATATTTCTAGAATCAAAATTCAAACCAGCATAGAAGATTTGTATAATCATCCAATGACTCAAGCCATGAGCGGGACAATTTCTAATCATCAACTTCATTCTCTCCCAAGATTGTGCAACATGTTCATGATCTAGTTGCTTAAAATTCATGATATCATTACGGAGAGGGATAATCTTAGCCGGTGGAAAATACTTGGATATATAAGCATCTTTGCACTTGTTCCAAGAATCAGGTAAAGATAAAAGCCAAGTTTTTGCTCGATCTTGCAATGAGAACGGAAATAGCTTCAATTTAATAACATCATTATCCACATCTTTCTTCTTTTGCATATCGCATAACTCAATGAAGGTATTAAGATGGGATGCGACATCTTCGCTAGGAAGGCCGGAGAATTCGTCTTTCATAACAAGATTCAGCAAAGCAACATTGATTTCATATGATTCCGCACTAGTGGTGGGAGCCATCGGAGTACTAATAAAATCATTATTATTAGTATTCGAGAAGTCACAAAGTTTGGCGTTTTCAGTCATGGTGACTTTGGCAAGCAAGACAAGCACACAACCGAACAGAAAGCAAGCGAAAGAAAAGGGCGAACGAAAAAGGCAAATATTTTTGTAAATTTTTGTTTTTCGGAAGTGGGGGAGAGGAAAACGAGAGGCAAAAAAGGTAAATGCAAGAGATGAATTTGCGACAGTTACTTGGATAAGCTTCACTTAGAACAGTCCCCGATGCTACAAATTGACACGTTGGAGGAAGACAATTCTTGACTTGATGCTCCCCAGCAACGGCGCCAGAAATTCTTCTTGCTACATCTTGAGCTTGCGTTGGTTTTTCCCTTGAAGAGGAAAGGGTGATGCAGCACAGTAGTAGTAAGTATTTCCCTTAGTTTGAGAACCAAGGTATCAATCCAGTAGGAGTATCAAGGCAAGTCTCCAAAGTACCAGCGCAAAAATAGCAAACTTGCTCCCAATGCTTCAAAGGGGTTGTCAATCCCTTCACGGTTAACTTCAAGGTGAGATCTGAAGGCGGAAAGTGCAACAAAGTGAAAGTGTAGAGCTGAAAAATATGATGTGAATTAGACCCGGGGGCCATAGTGTTCACTAGAGGCTTATATCATGATAGAAAATATTACGGTGGGTGAATGAATTAGTGTCGAGCAATTGATAGAACCGCGCAAAGTCATGGCGATATCTAAGGCAATGATCATACATATAGGCATCACGTCCGAGACAAGTAGACCGATACTTTCTGCATCTACTACTATTACTCCACACATCGACCGCTATCCAGCATGCATCTAGTGTATTGAGTTCATAACAAACAAAGTAACGCCTTAAGCAAGATGACATGATGTAGAGGGATAAATTCATGTAATAGATATAAACCCCATCCTTTTACCCTTGATGGCAACAACAAGATGCGTGCCTCGCTACCCCTTCTATCACCGAGTGAGGTCACCACATGGTATGAACCCAAAACCAAGCACTTCTCCCATTGCAAGAATCATAGATCAAGTTGGCCAAACAAAACCCACAACTCGAAGAGAATTACAAGGATATGAAATCATGCATATAAGAGATCAGAGGAAACTCAAATAAGATTCACAGATAATCTGATAATAAATCCACAATTCAACAGATCTCGACAAACACAGCACAAAATAAGATTACATCGGATAGATCTCCCTGAAGATCATGGAGAACTTTGTATTGAAGATCCAAGAGAGAGAAGAAGCCATCTAGCTACTAGCTATGGACCCGAAGGTCTGTGGTGAACTACTCACGCATCATCGGAGAGGCAATGGTGTTGATGAAGAAGCCCTCCATGTCCGAATCCCACCTCCGGCAGGGCACCAGAACGTGCCCCAGATGGGATCTTGCGAGGACAGAAGCTTGCGGCGGCGGAAAAGTATTTTCCTGGCTCCCTCCCGTCGTTTCATATTTTTCGGGGATTTATAGGCGGAAGAAGTAGGGCAAAGGAGCCACGGGGGGCCCACAAGCATGCTACGTGTGGCCCCCCAGGCTGCGGCTAGGGGGCTTGTCACCTCCCCCGGGAGCCTTTGCCTTGGTTCTCAAGCCTCCTGCGTATCTTCTGTTCCGGAAAAAATCTTTTTGGAGGTTTTATTCCGGTTGGACTCTGTTTGATATTCTCCTCTGAAAAAGATCAAAAACATGGAAAAAAACAGGAACTGGCTCTTGGCACTGAGTTAATAAGTTAGTCCCAAAAAAGATATAAAATGCATACAAAACATCCAAAGTTTGACAAGATAATAGCATGGAACCATCAAAAATTATAGATACGTTGGAGACGTATCATTCCACTACATCAACCACGTTATATATGCTTCCTCTTAGCGATGTACAAGGGTATGTGGATCATATCTCTCCTCTCGTAGATGGTCATCACCATGGATAGATCTTATGTGTGCGTAGAAGTTTTTTTGGTTCCCATGCAACGTTCCCCAACATTACCATTCGTGCCCACTTTGTCGGTCCAGTTTAATAACTACGCTGACGCCGGCATGGACGAGATCATCACGAGCGGCTTTGTTGCTGCCGCGTCGCACCCGAAGTTCGGCGTGTAGGATGAAACAATGGACACCACCTGGTCCGCCCACATCAGGCCTTGTTTGGTTTCATCCTAACCCACGTGTATCAGTCGAGTTCTTGTCCTCATCCACGTGTATCCGCCCATCCGTGGAATGATTCCCGGGCAAGGCTCAAAGGCCTGTAGGTTTAGCTTCAACATGGATATTGGTAACGCCCAAAATGAGATCCTATCCTTATTTAGGCGTTAGGGCCTCGACAGGGATAGAAGCGCATTTCATCGTTTCGCAAGAATGGATATCGTTACAAGTACATGTACTGAAAAGATGAGTATATGGAATTCGCTTACACTCGCCACAAGCTACATCAGAGTCACATCAAAATAGAAATATACAATTACCATGAAGAAGAGCAGGGTCCGACTACGGAGGAAAACAAACGATAAAAGAACGACGTACATCCTTGCTATCCCAGGCTGCCCGCTTGGAGCTCATCCTAGATCAATGATGATGAAGAAGAAGCTCCAAAGCACAATCATCGCACTCACATCTTAATAAACTTTACCTGCACCTGCAACTGGTGTTGTAGTAATCTGTGAGCCACAAGGATTCAGCAATCTCATTTTCCAAGGAATCAAGACTATCAAAGCTTAATCGGTGAGGTATAGTTAAGTGGTGAGGATGCAGCAAGCGACTAAGCATTTATTTGACGTGGCTAACTTACCAGTACAAGAATAAAAGAGGGGGATGATCTATGCATAGCGGACGTGAACTACTGATGATCAAATGAATGATCCTGAACACCTACTTATGTCAGACATAACCCCACAGTGTCATCTTCTAGATACAGAACTCACGAGAAGAGATAGTCACGGTTACGCACTTAGCTGGCACATTTTAATTAAGCTTACTTTAAGTTATCTAGAACCAGATGTTAAACAAGGTTTCCACGTTGCCACATAATCGCGGACACGGCTCAACTAGTCCATCACAAACTACCACACGCTGCGACGGAATGTCCACGATGAGGGATACCCATGATCTCATCAGGTTCCTATTGGAAAACCTCAACCTCGAGATAACCCAAAGCATCCTCAGAATCCCTCGCACAAGACGCGTGAGCAAGGTAAAACAAGTCCAGCAAGGCGGCCCGACGTGTCGACGATCCCGATAGGAGCCGCGTATCTTGTTCTCAGGACACAATGGATGAGCTATGGTTACCATGCTAGACGCTGAGTTGCCCCGGGTAGCATTAAGAAGCTGCTCTATTTGGGACCAACACCATTAGCATTGGCCCCCTGATACATCCAAAATGCATCACTATTTTGTATCGTAATTTGTCTCTATTCATAGATATATTTCACTTTATGATGATGTACTTATAGTGTTTTGGCTTATTTTGCAGAGTTTACAACTTTCCGGTGCCGAAACAGCAGACGCATAATTCAGCTGAGAAAATAGTACGAAGAGTTGCAATATCAGAACATCTCCAATTGCGTTGAAATTTAGAGAGAAGAAATTTCCGAACAGGTCTCGAAGACAGGCCAAAGAAGAGCCGGAGGGGGGCCACAGGTCACCCAGACGACTATGCTGGCGCGGACCCACCTAGGCCGCGCCGGGAGGCCGCCTAGGTGATAGGCCGAGCCCCCGGTGCTCTCCTTTGGCCTATATGTCCCTCTTGACCTAAAAATTATAGGAACAGAAGAGTTTTCGCGATTCCGCCGCCGCTCCATAGCGAAAACCTACAAAGAAGAAAAGACCTTTCCGGCAGGGAGATTTCGCCGGGGAGAATTCATCCGGGAAGGGGAGATCGTCCTCGTCGTTATCACCATCGTCACGGGCATCATCGAGATCATCATCACGATCATCACCAACACCAGCACCAGCACCATGTGATATTCATCCCATCTACTTCATCATTGCAATGGGAGTTGTACCTTGCACTATTCATCCCCTCTACTCTACGGGTGTTGATTACTCTTTTGTGGTGAATGCTATTGAGTTTTGTTGGAGGATTATTATCATGACCAGATTGTTAATCATATTTTCATCACCTCTGATCATGATCTCTTTTATGTCTTGTGAGTAGTTCCATTAGTTCTTGAGGGCATGGGAAAAGTCTATATGTTAGTAGTCATATGATGTTGAAGTAATATGTGTTGATTGATATTTAAGTTATTTTGCTATTCTTCTAGTGGTTTTATGTGAACGTAGACTACATAACACTTCGCCTTTTTAAGGACCTAGGGCAATACATCATGTCTAAAGAATGCTTATGGTGGGTTGCCGGAGTGACAGAAACCTGAACCCCAGTTTGCATACTTTTGCATGAGGGAGTATTGGATCCTAAAGCTTATTGCTCTGGTTAGGCTTCACCTTAATTTCTCTCTTGTATTTGCGGATGCTTGCAAGAGGGATTAATCATAAGAGTGTACTTGTCTTATCCTAGACGGTGCACTAGTTAAGATCCACCCACATAACAATCATCAATACAAAACATAGTACTAGACAGAGTATAGCGAAAGCACTTGACTATCTTTCCCGTGTGTCCTCAGGAACACCTTAGTATTTATAAGTTTAGTCCCTTGGCTTATCCTTTGTGTTCAAAAGGACTGGGCCACTTGCTGCACCTCGACACAATTTACTTTACTTGCATTTATTTCCTTGTTGCTTATACTAAAAAACCCATAAAAACTTACCTTTCAGTACTTGCAGTTATTCCTTGCTCAAGATCACTTGTCAATACCTTGTGCTCCTCGTTGGGTTCGACACTCTTACTTAACGAAAAGGCTATGATAGATCCGCTACACTTGTGGGTCATCAAGACCATTTTCTGGCACCATTGCCGGGGAGTGTAACGCTATTCGTAAGTGAAATTGGTAAGGAAATCTTTACACTCTACGTGCTGTTTTTGTTTTACTGTTCCCGCTTTTTGTCCCTATGGACCACTCTGCTCTTGGTTTGTTGCTTGTGGGGAACCGCCCCAACGCTATTGTGGTGGAGAAGTGTAATGCCCCAGATGTAATCCTTGCCATAATTGGATCCTATCCATGTTGTGGGACCATGTTTTGAATGTTATAAAGTCATCATTTCATGTGGATCATTTCATGTCATCATCTTTGCATCATGGCATCATTCTTTTCTTTTGCATTGTTTCATTCTAGTTGGTTTGCTAGCTTTCTTGTGGTAGTGTGTGATTATGTCGAGGTTACCAAATTATGCTTTCAAACCACATTGCTTTTTCTAACTATGTTTAAAACCTTCTCCCCCTTTTTATTTATTTAACTTGTGCGTCAAACCTTGTTATAACCTGGTTTTAAAAAGTTATATTTTTCAGAGAATCAACTTGTGGTTGAGGGGGTATTGTCTTGTGGTTTTTAAGCTTTAAATCAAATGGAGTTTTTAATAAAACAGATTAATTCCTGATTTTGGGTTTAATTTAATTGCTCCAAAAATCAGTTTTGTATTTTATTTAAATAGGGCATAAATCCCTCATGCCCTAGGTGTTATTATTTTTATTTTCAAAACCCTGTGTTGCTCTGGGTATTTTGATTTGCTGTGATGTTTATTTAAAAAAAAAGCAAAACCTTTTGTTTCTTATTTCAAAGAAGCCCAGGTGGCTGGCTCCCTCCTCTTACCTGGGCCTCGCCTCTTCCCCTCGCGCAGGAGCCCGCTCGGCGTCCCTCTCTTCTTCTCTGACGACGTTCCCTTCCTCTTGCCTGCTTTCCGTCAGGTTCAAAGAGAGACCGCGCGCGTCCATCGTCTCACGGACGTTGAGGCCGTCCCATCCGCCTTTATTTAGTGCCTCCCCCCTCGGCAGTGTGTCTAGGGTTCCTGTCCCCGCCGCCACCTCATTCCCATCTCTCTCCCTCTCCCTCTGCAGGTAAGCTCCAATAAGATTCAAAGAGTTCAGAGAGAGCGCCGCCCGTCACCGTCGTCCCTCCCCTCGTCGCCGGTGCGTCCCCGTGGAATCCGAGCGTGCAGGGAGGATGCTGGATTCTCCCTCGCTCCATTCCCGGCACTAGGAAGGGGGATCCCTTCCTGTGTCGGCTCCTCCTCGCCGTCGTCGTCTCGGGTGGAAGCAGCAGAGGTTCAGCGCTGCATCGCCTCTTCTTCCTCTCCGTCGAGCCGCTCGCCCTCGTCTCCATGTCATAGGCTGAGCCTTCGTCGTCTTCTCCCCCTCTCCCATGTGCCTGTCCGCTCGTGGTGCCTGATTGTCGCCGCCGCCGTGCGCTGCGTGTCCGGTTGCGCCGCCCCGTAGCGCTGCCGTCGTGTGCCTCCTCCTGTTGCGTTTGGCACGGGAATGGAGTCCCCAAGGCTCCCGCATCCATGACGTCGCTTGCCGTCTCGAGTAGATCGCCGGGTAGTCACCGTCGTCCTCCCCTGTTCCGGCTGCCGCATGGTGGTGTGTAGTCGTAGATGGGCTGCTCAAAAGAGCATGCTCCCCCTCTCTGTCGAGTTTTGATGTGATAGCGTAGTGGCAACCGAGCCTTGGCACGCTGTAGGGCGTCGCGGGTTCGATCCCTCGCAGGCCCCTTTTTCTTTCTCTCTTTGTTGATAGTAGCAGAGCAGCGCCGAAATAGCTTAGCCTGCTAATTTCCCCTTCTCTGTCAAGCGTCGTTGCAGTAGCCGAGTGGTTGTGTCGTGGTGGCACTAGGAAGGGGTTTTGGGATCGACTCCCACTCCGACCCCTTTTTATTTTTTGTTGATTCATTTTTTTCTTTATTTGCCTTTTGCTGCTTAGTTTTGTTTTGTTTCTTTTTAAAACCAGGGTGTTGTGTTGGTGTTGTTGTATTCCTTTGAGCACATGAGTGTGTGTGTGTGTGCACATGAGTGTATGTGTGTACACATGTGAGTGTGTGTGTGTGCATAAGGGTGCATATGCACATGTGAAAGAGGGCCTAACCCCTCATGTTGCACCTAGTCATGTAGTGTACGTGTGAGTGTATGCACTTGAGGTGTGTGTGAGCACATATATGTGTGTGTGTGAGCACATGTATGTGTGTGTGTGCTCATGTATGTGAGTGTGTGTGCATGGGTGCATATGCACTTGTGCATGAGGGCCTATCGCCTCATGCTTGCCACTATGCAAGTGGTGTTGTTGTGAATAGTGCTTGTGTGTGTGCATGTGTAGTTGTGGATGTTGCTATATGTGCTAGTTTTACATGTGATGATAGTCATTTGTAGTTATAGGATTCTATGTGTTATTTTCGTGCTAGCTTTGTGCAATGTTGTTAAATGCAAGTACCCATGTATTATATATGATTTTGGGGTAGAATCATCCTAGGAATCCATTGGTGCAATCATATTTCACTTTAGAGCAACTTCATAAAACTGTTATTTTCTGTCATGATGCCATGTTGAGTGCTTTACATTAGGTGGTGCCTTGACCCTTTGTGGATGATTCCTTGATGGAATGGTACTGGGTGAACCCCTCTACAGCATGGGGCCTTTGTTTTGTTGTTAGGAATTTGTATGCACCTATTGTGCCCTGTCAAAGTTGACACTTGGCTGAAAATGTCAGATTTATGAAACCTTGTGATTTTCACTAAGTCTGGGAATCTGATGTTATTTTCTTCCCTTGTTGTCTTGGATGAATTACCTCTTGTGTTGGAAATCAGCCCATGCAACAAGCTAAAGTTTGTGAACTTTTATGTTTGTTTAGCTCCCTGTGAAATTTCATGCTTATACACTTCTTGTAGATATCATTTTGGAGGCTGCCAAAATGCTTCAGAGCATAAGCAGTTGGTGAAAATCTGTGATTTTCACTAAGTCCCAGAATCTTTGATATTTTGTCCAAGTTAGTGTCTATAGATGAGCTCATGGGTGCCTCCTTTGCATTAGCTTCTTGTTCAGGGTTGTAGAGATTTTGGATGGCTTTTGCCTCTTATCTTGTTTGAATCATTTAGATGGTTGTAGCTACTTTAAATATTGTGGACAAACTGTTATGTTGATGTTGAAAACAGATTGTATGTTTGTGTTGATTTGAAGCTTGTGTGGGCATTGTTGATGGTGTGGTGTGCTCCCATGCACCACCCCACTTATATTTTTTTGCTTGATCATGTGGCAACCTGGTAATACCAGGGAGTGGCCATTGGAGTGTGTTTGTGGCTGATTTGAACCGTAGGTCTCCATAACTTGTTTCGTAGTTTCCAGTTGATCCGTGACTCCGTTCTCCATGTTCTTTATATGTTTTTGCATCGTTTTCTCGTGATGCACATGTTCATGCCATATTCATGCATGCCAAGATAACTTAATATGAGGATCTATCCAGAATTCAATTAACTCAACTAATGCATATGAAAGTGACTAGTATAGTGATGCATGCTTCCTTCTTCACACATGCATCATATTGCTTGTTGCATTATGTTGTGTTGGTGTTCATTGGTTGTTATATTATCTTGGGTAGCACCGGGATCGGAGAGCGAGTACGTGGATTCTAGAGAGTACGTGCAGGAAGATCAAGAGCAGTTTCAAGTTGAAGACATCACATGGAAGATGACCGTGACCTTGACACCGTATCTAGCTTTGATATGCTTAGAATCACGTTTCCTTCGTTACATGCTCGCTGCCTACCACTTGATATAATGCCACTTGTCTTTGCCATGAACCCAAACACCTCCCTCTCCTAGCAAATGTTGTATGGCTAAGTAGGCTTGCTCAACCTCTAATGAGTAGCTTTGTTAGTTGCAGGTGCCAGCTGGCTCATGTGATAACATGGGTAATTTTGATATCATTATGTTTAAACTGCTATTTAATTAACGCACCTATATAGTTGGTAAATGATGGAAGGCCTAGCCTTTTGCCGGATGATTTGTTCCATTGTTGTCGCCTTAGTTTCGTTTACCGGTGTTTGATTCCTTAACTGATCGCTCCTAACACGTTCGGATTGTTATAAGGACCCCCTTGAAAAATCGTGTAGTGTTAAGGCTTGTCCGGCAGGACCCCACATTGGTTTTAATCTGGTAATCACCTTATAATAATTTGCATAGCGAATAGCTACCCCGAGGAATTAATCAACAACCCGGGCCAGTGCTCCTCATGACTGCTGGTCCAAACTAGAGCACCGTGCGGGGCCAATCCGGGGCAACTCGGATGATCTCTATCAGGCCACCGTATGCTTCGCTTATCCGGCGTGTCCTGAGACTGAGATACGCGGCTCTTATCGGGGTCGTCGACACGTCGGGAGGTCATGCTAGATTTGTCTTACCTTAGCGATATATCTTGCGTATAGGGATTCCGGTGAAACTTTGGGTCTCCTCAAAGTTGAGGTTTTCCTCTAAGGAATCCGATGAGATCACGAGTTTCGTGATAGAGGATTACTTTGCGGCCCGTGGCAGTTTGTGATGGACTAGTTGGAGCACACCTGCAGGGTTAAATCTGTCGGGAAGCCGTGCCCGCGGTTATGTGGCAAATGTGGATATTTTGTTAACATCCGGCTCTAGATAACTTGAAGTAACTCTAATTAGATTACCAACTGTGTGCGTAACCCTGACTGTCTCCTTCGGAGATCGCTCTTGGAGAACATGGTGGAGTTATGTTTGACGTAAGTAGGTGTTCAGGATCACTTAGTGGTCATCTAGTCTTCGATCGCTCGCATAGACCACCATATGATTACTCTGATCATCGTAAGTTAGCCACCATATAAGCTTAGGTTGCTGCAAACCATACACTAAACCTTCCTCACGTAATAACTTGGCCAGATTCAGTACCAGGTTCATTATATTATTGAGTCCCCGTGGCTCACAGATTCGTACAAACCCCCAACACGTACAGGTACGACCGACGCAGGAGATCCTGATGACAACCAGCTGAAGTGGGAGTTCGATGAGGACTCTGGCCGTCTGTATGTGAACTATCTGGAAGACTGAGGCCGTGGTCGTGATCGTGGGCCAGCATATGGGATGTTTTAGATCATCTGTTTTCTGTTTAAGTTCGTAGCTGGACCTTCTGCTACTCTGAATAATGTGTGTATGTAAGCTATGTGATATATTCTTAACAGATGGCAAGTGTATGCCCTACTTGTTACTCTTTTAATTATGTATTGTGATCATTATCCCGTTTGCTAAACGCATAGATGTGCCCCTTTCCCCTTTTGAGGCCTCGCCCCCAAATAAGTAAAGGGCCGCATCTAAGTCGTTACAAGTTGGTAATCAGAGCCTTACGACCATAGGAGCCTTTGTGTGATCGAACTTGGTCGAGTCGAGTCTAGTAAAATGTTTTGAGTCTTAGTTATATTGGAGAGTAGGTTTCTTTTTTCTCCTCTTCTATGCTCTGGTGAGGTTCTCGACTTGGGAAATCTTAATTCTACTCCTCTTCTCGCTCAAAAAAAATTAGGATCACGCGGGTATTTTGAAATCTATATGATATCGATGTGACGGAGTTCTGTCTTGCTGCCTCCTGTGTGACTTGATTTCTACCGGGGAGTTGAGCTCCAGGGGATTCTTGTGCACATCGCCATCATTCAGATTTCTTAGTATCTCTGGACGGAGGATGTTCGTAACTGCTTCAATACTAGTTGTGACGAGAGGAGTCCGGCTTCCCCAGTACTGGTGCAGAGAGTTCCGGATGTATCGCCACACTTTGTATCGTTGTGTTTACGAGGGTCTGTAGTAGATGAAGGTCCGAGATTCTGGTTATGTGTTGATGGATGTGATACACTGGACGGGTTAGTATAGGAGTTGTGTGACATATTACTCCTTGTATCCGTGTACCAGATTGCATGACCGGATATTTCAGGAATTCATAGGTGGGATATCAAGTAGTGACTTATAGGACAATATTCCTACAAATGCATGACGCGAGGTTGGGATTCGACATTCAGTGGGTACGTTTGTTCACGGTCGTCTCACAGTGGTTCTCATTGTGTCTTAAAGAGTCCTTGTAGCTTGCTACGACTCGGGGATGCTTTGTAAGTCGTGTGCACTGCCTTGCACAGGATGTCTAGTGTAAATTCGAGCCTTTGCGATCATATCCACGAAAATATCGGACGGAATCTCTGTCATACGTTTGTTCCGAGCAGTTCTAGCTCATACTTGGTTTGCAAGTGGTCTTTATTCAGATTTTGTCGACAGTCACTTTGGGAAAGCATTCTTACTATTTTTTCGAGTGCAATTGCTAAATATTCTTGTTCAGATATTCCTGCCTTTTGATTCAGCTTTACCTTGAATGTTATTCTCTAGTCTAATGTGTTGTCCGTCTTCAGGATGGCTCCACAAACTCGCCGGAATCCGGGTCGCGGGGGTGCTGATGCTCCACCACCACCTCCTCTGCCGTCGCCTCCTCCTGCAGAGGCTTGGCAAGCGGTGATGGCTGCAACAAATGCTAACACCCAAATGTTAATCCAGCTGCTGCAAGAGAGGACCAATCAACAATAGGGCAATTTCAACCATGGTGGTAATCATTTTGCATCTCTGAATCAATTCCTGGAAAACTAGTCGAAGTCCTTCACGTCTTGTGACCAGTCGCGACGCCGAGGACTGGATTCAGGACATGATCAAACACTATGAATGCAACAATGTTCGTCCAGAGGACTTCGTCAAGTTTGCAACGTGTCAGCTCAAGGGGCAAGCAGCAGTTTGGTGGCAGCGATTGAAGGACTCCAGGGGTAGCAGAATGATCAGTTGGGATGAGTTCTGCAGAGATTTCAGGTCTCACTATATCTCGTCTAGCTTTGTGGAAGAGATGCATGAGAAGTTCAGACGCTTGAAGCAAGGTGGTTCCTCTGTGTACAAGTACAACGTCGAGTTCCATGAGCTGGCTCGATATGCCTTGCAGGACATTCCAGATCAGAAGAGCAAGATCTATCAGTTCAGAGGTGGTGTGAGAGAGGACTTGTAGCTGTCCCTCGCCTTGCACAATCCCGATGAGTTTCATAAGTTCTATAACTTGGCTCTCAGGGCTGAGGCAGCTTTGCTCAGGGTGGAGAATTCGAGGAAGCGTTCCACAGAGTCCAGTTCGTCGCCCACAACTCAGGTGGTCCAGAAGCAGCAGAAATACTGGGTGTCTCCTCCTCCTCCTCCTCGGCAGACTCAGCAGTTCAAGCAATCAGGTGGTCGTGGTTCTTCCCACCCACCCAACCCAGCTTTCCAGCAGAGGTTTCAGCAGCAGAAGCAAGGGAATCCTCAGGTGCAGTTCCGTCAGTCGACAGATGTTACTTGTCACAAGTGTGGGCAGAAGGGTTACTATGCCAACAAGTGCACCTCTCATCTGCGTCTTCTGCCCCCTCCTCCAAGGAAGCCTCCAAGCAATGCTATAGTGAAGTTCAACCCCAGGTCTGCGAGATTCAATATGGTGAATGCAGCTGAAGTGGACAACTCCTCAAACGTGATTATGGGTAATCTCTCAGTTAATGATTTTCCTGTAAAAGACTTGTTTGATTCTGGTGCTTCGCATTGCTTTATGTCAAAGTCATTTTTCATCAAGCATGATTTCCCCTCTGCAAATTTGGATAGACCTTTGGGTGTTGTTTCTCTGGGTGCGCAGATGAGATCAAATTCTGTGGTTCTTGATGTCTCTCTCAAGATGGGCGATTATGCTTTTCTGGCATCTCCTTATGTCCTAGGCAACTCTGCTATTGATTTGATCCTTGGAATGGATTGGTTGGTTATGAACAAGTCGTCTATTGATTGTCAAGCTAAAGAAGTGAAGCGAACTCATTCTTCGGAGGACGTGATTATCTTCGCAGCGCGTGATGACACGGTCCGTATGTTTTCGTCGAATGAGAAGGGTGAGATCTCTCCAATTTCGCAAGTCCCAGTGGTATGCGAGTCTGAAGATGTTTTTCCGGAAGAACTGCCAGGAATGCCTCCGCACCGAGCAGTTGAGTTCGTAATTGAGCTTGAACCGGGTACTGAGCCTGTGTGTAAACGGCCGTACAAACTGGGTCTAGAAGAGCTAAAGGAGCTGAAGAAACAACTTGATGAGCAAGAGCGACTGGGTCTGATCAGACCAAGCTCGTCTCCTTGGGGCTGTGGAGTTCTTTTCATCAAGAAGAAGGATGGTACGGAACGACTCTATGTCGATTACCATCCATGGAATAAGAAGACGATCAAAAACAAGTATCCACTTCCTAACATCAATGAGTTGTTTGAGCAATTAAAAGGGGCTAAGATCTTCTCGAAGCTTGATATCAGGATGGGTTATCATCAGATTCGCATTTGCGAAGAGGACATTCCAAAGACTGCATTCAGAACAAGCTTTGGCTCGTATGAGTACATGGTGATGTCTTTCATTCTGGCTAATGGTCCACTGACCTTCTGTCGGATGAGGAATTATATCTTCTCCCCATTCAAGAATGAATTCGTCTTGTTTTATCTTGATGATATTCTGGTCTTTTCGGAAACTGAGAAAGAGCATGAAGAACATCTCAGGCTTGTGCTTGATAAGCTAAGAGGGCATAAGTTATATGCTAAGTTTTCCAAATGTGAGTTCTGGTTGAAGGAAGTTGTCTACCTTGGGCACATCATCTCTGTCGAGGGCATCAAAGTTGATCCATCGAAGGTGCAGGCCATTGTTGAGTGGCAACCTCCGCATTGAGTACACTCCAGGCAAAGCTAATGTCGTCGCAGATGCCTTGAGGAGGAAGGCTTACTACAACAGTCTCATTCTGAAGCCTCTCCAGCCTGATCTTTGTGAATCTTTCAGAAAGCTCAACCTTCAGTTAGTACCTCAGGGATTTCTTGCTAATCTTCAGATTTCTCCTACCTTGGAAGACCAGGTCCTACAAGCTCAACTTCTTGATGCAATGGTGAAGAAAGTTTAGATTGGCTTGGCAAAGGGAGTTCCTGGATATAAGTGCTTCAGTGTTGATGCCAGAGATACATTGTTCTTTGAGGATCGCCTTGTCATTTCGAAAGGGGATCTCAGAAAAGTTATCAGGGAAGAAGCTCATAACTCTCTTCTCTCCATACATCCAGGAAGCTCCAAGATGTATCAAGATCTGAAACAGACCTTCTGGTGGACTCGCATGAAGCGTGAGATTGCTTAGTTCATAAATAAATGTGATGTATGTCGAAGGGTGAAAGTAGAGCATCAACGTCCAGCAGGTCTTTTGCATCCCTTGCCCATTCCCGAATGGAAGTTCGACCATATTGAGATGGATTTCATCACCGGGTTCCTGAAGTCCAAGAAATGTAACGATGTTATCTTTCTCGTCATCGACAAGTTGAGCAAAGTAGCTCATTTCCTTCCAGTCAAGGAGACTATCTCGGCAGCTCAGCTTGTGGAGCTGTATACGTCAAGGGTAGTCCCATTGCATGGTGTTCCAATGCTGATTTCTTCGAATTGAGGAAGCATCTTTACTTCCAAGTTCTAGGATTCATTTCAGTCTGCGATGGGTACTAAGATCCGATTCAGCACAGCCTTTCATCCTCAGACTAGTGGGCAAGTTGAGAGAGTCAATCAGGTCCTCGAGGATATGCTAAGCGTGTGTGTCATTTCCTTTGGCATGAAGTGGGAAGACTGCCTACCTTTTGCTGAGTTTTCATATAACAACAGCTATCAGGCAAGTTCAGGAAAAGCTCCGTTTGAGATTCTGTATGGCAGGAAGTGTCGTACCCCGCTCAATTGGTCAGAGACTAGTGAGCATCAGATTCTTGGGAATGACATGATTGAAGAAGCTGAAGAGATGTGTCGTGTCATTCGGCATAATCTCAAAGCAGCGCATTCCCGTCAAAAGAGCTACTACGATAGCAAGCATCGTGATATAGTTTATCAGCTCGATGACTTCGTTTATCTCAAAGTGTGTCCTATGAAGGGCACTCAGCGCTTTGGCATCAAAGGAAAGCTTGATCCTTGTTTTGTGGGGCCTTTCAAAATTGTTGGCAAGAGAGGCGACCTTGCATATCAATTAGAGCTCCCTTCAAACTTCGCAAATGTGCATGACGTGTTCCATGTCTCTTAGCTCCGGAGATGCTTCAAGATTCCCGAGCGCATAGTTGATCTTGAGGATATCGACCTTCAACCCGACCTATCCTACCGTGAGCATCCAGTTGCAGTTCTTGAGACGACTAAGCGCAAGACCTGCAATAATTCAATCAAGTTTCTCAAGGTGCAATGGTCACATCATTCCGATAAAGAGGCTACTTGGGAGCGCGAGGATCACCTCCGTTCTGAATTTCAAGAGTTCTTTCAGTCCTAGATCTCGGGTCGAGATCTTCTTGTAGTGTGGGAGAGTTTGTAATGCCCCATATGTAATCCTTGCCATAATTGGATCCTATCCATGTTGTGGGACCATGTTTTGAATGTTATAAAGTCATCATTTCATGTCATCATCTTTGCATTATGGCATCATTATTTTCATTTGCATTGTTTCATTCTTGTTGGTTTGCTAGCTTTCTTGTGGTGGTGTGTGATGATATGGAGGTTACCAAACTATGCTTTCAAACCACATTGCTTTTCTAACTATGTTTAAAACATTCTCCCCCTTTTTATTTATTTAACTTGTGTGTCAAACCTTGTTATAACCTGGTTTAAAAAATGTTATATTTTTTAGAGAATCAACTTGTGGTTGAGGGGGTATTGTCTTGTGGTTTTAAGCTTTAAATCAATTGGAGTTTTTAATAAAACAGTATATTAATTCCTGATTTTAGGTTTAATTTAATTGCTCCAAAAATCAGATTTGTATTTTATTTAAATAGGGCATAAATCCCTCATGCCCCACGTGTTATTATTTTCGTTTTCAAAACCATGTGTTGCTCAGGGTATTTTGATTTGCTGTGATGTTTATTTAAAAAAAATCAAAACCTTTTGTTTCTTATTTCAAAGAAGCCCAAGTGGTCGGCTCCCTCCTCTTACCTGGGCCTCGCCTCTTCCCCTCGTGCAGTGATACGTCTCCAACGTATCTATAATTTTTTATTGTTCCATGCTATTATATTATCAACTTGGGATGTTTTATATGCATTTATATGCTATTTTATATCATTTTTGGGACTAACCTATTAACTCAGTGCCCAGTGCCAGTTATTTTTTTTTCCGTGTTTTTGACCTTTTTCAGATAAGAATATTAAACGCAGTCCAAACGGAATAAAACCTTCGGGATGATTTTTTCCATAACAGAATGGATCCAGAAGACTTGAGAACCAAGGCACACGGCCACGGAGGAGGCCACGAGCCCCCTAGGCGCGCCCCAGGGGGGCCTAGCAGGCTCGTGGGCCCCCAATGCCTCCTTTGCCCTACCTCTTTCTCCTATAAATTCCATAAAATCCCCAAATCAACAGGGAGAGCCACAAAAATACTTTTCCACCGCCGCAAGCTTCTGTTTCCGCGAGATCCCATCTGGGGACCGTTCTGGTGTCCTGCCGGAGGGGGATTCGAACACGGAGGGCTTCTTCATCAACACCATTGCCTCTCCGATGATGCGTGAGTAGTTCACCACAGACCTTCGGGTCCATAGCTAGTTGCTAGATGACTTCTTCTCTCTCTTGGATATTAAATACAAAGTTCTCCATGATCTTCATGGAGATCTATCTGATGTAACTTTCGTTTGCGGTGTGTTTGTCGAGATCCGATGAATTGTGGATTTATGATCAGATTATCTATGAATATTATTTGAGTATCCTCTGCTTTCTTATATACATGATTTCGTATCCTTGTAATTCTCTTCGAGTTATGGGTTTCGTTTGGCCAACTTGACCTATAATTCTTGCAATGGGAGAAGTGTTTGGTTTTGGGTTCATACCGTGCGGTGTCCTCACCTAGTGACAGAAGGAGTAGCGAGGCACGCATCATGTTGTTGCCATCAAGGGTAAAAAGATGGGTTTTATATCATAGTGCATGAATTTATCCCTCGACGTCATGTCATCTTGCTTAAGGCGTTACTCTGTTTGTTATGAACTTAATACACTAGATGCATGCCGGATAGCGGTTGATGTGTGGAGTAATAGTAGTAGATGCAGAAAGTATCGGTCTATATGTATGATCATTGCCTTGGATATCGTCATGACTTTGCGCGATTCTATCAATTGCTCGACAGTAATTCGTTCACACACCGTAATACTTGGTATCATGAGAGAAGCCTCTAGTGAACACTATGGCCCCCGGGTCTATTTTGCACATTATATATTCAGATCTACATACAAAAATACCAAAAATACCTTGCTGCACTTTTATTTATTCATTTATATTTACCTATTATCACTATCAGATCTCACCTTGCAAGTAATGGTAAAGGGATTGACAACCCCTTTATCGCGTTGGGTGCAAGTTTGTTTGTTCTTGCGCAGGTGCCTTGGTGCCTCATCTTCATACTCCTACTAGATTGATACCTTGGTTCTCAAACTGAGGGAAATACTTATCTATACTTTGCTGCATCACCTTTCCTCTTCAAGGGAAAAACCAACGCAAGCTCAAGAAGTAGCAGGAATAATTTCTGGCGCCGTTGCCGGGGAGTATTCAAGTGAAGCATATCTACCAAGTACCTATTGCAAACTCATATCTTGCATTTACATTATTTTCCATCTGCCTCTCGTTTTCCTCTCCCCCACTTCTAAAACAAATTTACAAAAATATTTGTCTTTCTTTATTTTGCCTTTTTCGTTCGCCCCTTTCTTTCGCTTACTTTTTGTTTGCTTGTGTGGGTTAGTCTACTTATCCTTATGGTTAGTCCTATCTCTATGATCATTACTCCCGAGAGCGAGGTTCTTAACTTTAAACAAAATCAGGGATAAAACTTAAAAGATGCTTGGTATAGAATTTGCAATGCTCAGAATAGATCTACTCGTAAGCAATCTACTACCGTTCTACTTTGCAATTTTTACGTGGGTATTTCCCCTTGGAATAGGTATGTTCTTGACACCATCGTAGGCGGAAATTTTTTGGGTAGCCATACCGTTGATTCTTATGGTGCTTTAATAAATTTGGTAGGCTCAGCCCCACTGATGGTTAATAGAACTACTTTAACTTTGGAACATGTGATGTGTAGGCTAGATATTATTGAAAATAAAGTTGCTACGATGGAACTCATTGAAAATTTGGATAAAAAATTCACAATCAAATCACTCAATATGGATCCAAGGTGGGAATAACTTTGAAAAATTTTAAGGAGAAGGAATCCATAGTTAATGAAAAACTAGATCATGATTCCACTAGAATTGGCACACTAGAGGATGTTATAACCAACTTGGGTTCTGCTTTTGCTGCTGTTCAGAACGCTCCAATATTTGCCCACAATACGGCCACTAAGCTTGTTTATTTTCCTTAAAACCATGGTGAACCATCTAGTAAGAGAGATGAAGATCTTAAAATGTTGAGTGTTCACCCTACCTATCTTGATATCTTAAAAAAACCTATCATCACTAATGATTATCTTTGTTGCCTATCTAGGAGTATAATTATTGATAAAATTAAAGAAATCCCTAATAATTATGATGGTATGAGTGGTTTGAGCACTAAAATTGACAACACTTGAATCTATTGCCTTACGCCTAGCTAAGGGCGTTAAACAATGGCGCTTGTTGGGAGGCAACCCAATGAATAAATTTATTTTTTCTTTTCACTTTCTGTTTTGTTGAGTCCACACCATCACGATTCTTTTATGATTGTGTTTTTTATGTTTTAATTAGTTTTTGTGCTAAGTAGAACCTTTATGATTAGTTTTGGTGATAGTTGTTTAATCATGCTGAACCAGACAGATACTTTGTGCTCATGAAATTATTTTTATTTCCTATCCAGAAAGAGATTTGGAGTTGATTCTTTTTTCTGATGCTTGATATGCAAATTTCCCTAATTTTCAAAATTGTTTCATAACTTTTGGGATAGCATAGGCATACGAAATATACAGATTTCTACAGACTGTTCTGTTTTTGACAGATTCTGTTTTTGTTGTGTTGATTGCTTATTTTGATGAAACTATGGTTAGTATCGGGGGGTACGAGCCATTGAGAAGTGAGAATACAGTAATATAACATCAATCTAAATGGAAATTAAGTTTACTACAGTACCTAAAATGTTGGTGGTTTGTTTTCTTATGCTAATAATATCACGAGTTTCTGTTTATGTTTTGTGTTGTGAAGTTTTCAAGTTTTGGGTGATGTTCTTATGGACAATGGAATAAAGAGTGGAAAGAGCCTAAGCTTGGGGATTCCCAAGTCATCCCAAGCCAAATTCAAGGACACCAAAAATCTAAGCTTGGGGATGCCCCGGGAAGGCATCCCCTCTTTCGTCTTCAATCCATCGGTAACGTTACTTGGAGCTATATTTTATTTACCACATGATATGTGTTTTGCTTGGAGCATCGTGTATTATAGGATTCTTTGCTTTTTGTTTTATCACAACCATCCTTGCTGCACACCTTTTGAGAGGGACATGCACTCATCGTGAATTTGTTAGAATTCTCAATGAGCTTCACTTATATCTTTTGAGTTAGGCAATTTAGCTCGCATGTGTTTCACTTATACCTTTTGAGCTAGATAATTTTGCTCCCATAAGCTTCACTTATATCTTTTGAGATAGATAGTTTTTCTCTAGTGCTTCACTTAAATCTTTGTAGAGCACGGCGGAGTCATATTTTGTAGAAATAAAAACTCTCGATCTTCACTTATATCATTTTGAGAGCGCTCTCTCTAAGTAACTTGGTAATTGGCGTGTGTTATGAAATTAGTCCTAAATATGATAGGCATCCGAAGAGGATATAATAAAAAAATTCATATTCAAGTGCATGGATTAGTAAGAGAAGTTTGATTCCTCACAATTAGTTTTGAGATATGGATATGGTAATATTAGAGTTATGTTAGTAGGGTGTTGTGAATCTAGAAATGCTTGTGTTAAGGGTAGTGATTCCCGTAGCATGCACGTATGGTGAACCGCTATGTTATGAAGTCGGAGCTTCATTGATTTATTTATTGTCATCCTTTGTGTGGCGGTCAGGATCGCGTGATGGTTAACTCCTACCAACCCTTCCCCTAGGAGTATGCGTTTAGCACTTTGTTTCGATTACTAACAAAAATTTCGCAATAAGTATATGAGTTCTTCATGACTAATGTGATTCCATGGTATAGATGCACTCTCACCCTTCCACCCTTGCAAGCCTCTCTAGTGTCGTGCAACTTCCGCCGTGCACAAAACCACCACATACCTTCCTCAAAACAGCCACCATACCTACCTACTATGGCATTTTCATAGCCATTCTGAGATATATTGCCATGCAACTTCCACCGTTCCGTCTCATGACATGTGCCATCACTTTCATATTGCCATTGCATCATCGTAAGATAGCTAGCGAGATGTTCCAACTTCATACGCTAAGCTAGATCGTTGCACATCCCGGTACACTGCCGGAGGCATTTCATATAGGGTCATTTTTATCCTAAGTATCGAGTTGTAAGTAAATAAAGTGTGATGATCATCATTATTAGAGCATTGTCCCATGTGAGGAAATAATAAAAGAGGCCAACAAAGACCAAATAAAAAAAGGCCAAAGATGCCCACCAAAAAAGAGAAAAAAATGAAATGAAAAAAAAGAGGCCAAAGAGCCCAAACAAAAAAATGAGAGAAAAAGAGAGAAGGGACAATGCTACTATCTTTTTCCACACTTGTGCTTCAAAATAGCACCATGTTCTTCATGATAGAGAGTCTCTTGTTTTGTCACTTTGATGTACTAGTGGGAATTTTCATTATATAACTTGGCTTGTGTCGTGGTTTTGTCACGGGAGATGTCCTCGTGAAAGGACTTAAAGATGGAGCCATCGCACCTTGGTGGCGACTCGAAGGGGGTGAGCGAATGCGAGACTCGGATTTACCCAGGTTCGGCCCCTCGTGAGGAGGTAAAAGCCTACGTCATGCTTTGTGTGGATTAATGGTGATTTCGATTACAAGGAAGGCGTAACTCGCCTAACCGAGCTCTCGATTCTCTCTAACCCGCCCGACCTTTCCCCGGGACTCGCCTTTATATACAAGTCGCGGCCCTAGGGTTTACAAATTCCTGCCATGCTACTCCTCGTGGCTTCCCTTATCCCTAAGTCGCCATGCTCTCCACGACTGGGAACTCCCTTGGTAATCTTCAATCCGTACGACCTCGTGAACCGCCATCCAGCTTCTCGGCCACGAGACACGCGTTGAATGGTAAGTCGCCCCTTTGATGACCCATCCCACTAAGGGCGGGTTATCCGCAGGTAATATCCCCAACATTAGGCCCCGGATTGTCTTGAATTCGTTCATGTCAATAAACCGTCACCAATTTGGGGCGACTCTTATCCTTCGACGAACGATAAGTCGCCACTCGTTGTAATCTTATCTGACCCGCCATGTAATCTTTGATGACATCACCTTATCCCCTTAATTCTGGGGTCTTTAACACCGCAACCATCCAACGGATCTTTTGCTCCATATTCACTTATCCCGAAAATTTAGGCGCCATTATAGCAGTTTCTGACTTGTCGCCTCCATCTCCGCCTTGACAGCCTCGATTCCCGTTCTGGCCCTTTAAATAACCGAGGAGAAATGGGGGGAAGCTCCGTCACCTACCTCCATCTCTTCCCTCGTCTTCCTCGCACTCTTGCTCTTGGAACACCAGCACCCCGGCGTCATCACCGGCTCCGGGAGCTCCTTCGTCGATCGTGGTCTTCCGGGTGCCAAGAAGCACGAAGTTCTCCGCCTTCGTCCCCGGCACCGATCTCCTTTCCTCAGGTACACACATTCCCTATTTAGGGTTAAGCCGAGAACGCCATGGACATTGTTCCTGCGAGCTAGCTCCATGACGTGACAAACGTTCTCTCCTGCTTTATATCCACTTTGTATATTCGTAGTAGACTTAGGTAGTAGCAAACCATGGCCACTTTATCGCGTTCTTTTGCTATCTTAAGCCTTCACGCCGTGGATCCAATATTATCGTTGCCTTATGCTCATAGCTTTTCACCATTTTTCCGAAAAAGTGTTCCTTTATTTTGATCCACTCGTAGATCCATAGTTTACTGCTTGTTTTTAGAAACATGTTTGTTCGTCTCCCGAGAACATCCCTAAGGAAAAAAGGACCCTTGAGAGTCGCCGTTTAGCTCCAGCTTCCATAGCGACTCAAATTTATCACCATAGCTATGCCCCCTTCCTTTCCAATTGAAGGGCGAGTTACAATACTTCAAAGATACTTCCGTGAATCGCCCGAGTAGCGGGTTATGATGTATGTCACCCATTTGGCGAGTCACCAAATCCTTTTCGAACATACTGTAGACCCATACTGGCGAGTTTGAATACTTCATAGTTTTTACTGAATTGCCTCGTTCCCCTCTCTTTTGTAGTCATGGCCATTTCGAAGTGCAATTGGTTACCAACAAAAATCGATGATGCCGCTCTCGAGAAGTTCGTTAAGGCGGGTCTTCTTGACAGTAAGGAAACCATTGGTTGGAAAACCACCCCGAGCGAGTTGACTCCCAATCCTGTTGCACGCGAAGTAGTCATCTTTATCGATTACCTTGAATGAGGTTTTAAACCGCCCGGGTCAAAGTTTTTTCGAGACGTCTTGCATTTCCTTAATGTTCATCCTCAAGACCTGGGACCCAACTCCATCAGCAACCTTTGCCAGTTCCACGTCTTTTGCGAGGTATACCTGCGGAGGGAGCCCATAGTTCCTTTATTTTGGAACTTCTTCCATTTGAATCGCCAGACCGAGTTTCCCAACGGTCCCAGCCATGAACTTGGAGGAGTCAACATTCAAAGACGCCGCGAGCGTGGATTTCCATTAGTCCTTCTGCCCAGCCATCCCAAGGGCTGGGCCGAGTCATGGTTTTATTGTCGGGACACCTCTCCACCTCGTGAAAACCCTCTTTTAGGCTTCAGAGTAGATCGCCTGCCAGTGGACTTCAAACTGCCCGAGAAACTTACAGAAGAAGAAGAGTCCGAATTTATCCCCATTTTCTCCGAGTTAAAGTCTTTGACCAACAACGGGCTCATCGGGATTGATCTGTTCCGCTGCTGGGTGGAGTGGAATATTCTTCCCTTGAGTCGCCGAGACGAGCTAATGTATGAATATGATGGTACGGTAAACCATACGTAGTGCTTCCACCACAAAATACTCTCAGAGAGTGAAATTGTTGGAATCATCAAGAAGCTCACCGGTGAGCCTTTGGAAGAATGTGCCAAGATTGGGCTCAAGGTCTTTTGTCGCTCCAACCCGGTGTCACCAGTAAGAATCCAAGACGCCTTTAGTTTCTTTATACTCACCAAAGCTTTTGGTTTGAAATTCACTTCAATTCATCAGAAAAATGATCCATTCTGGCGAAGAGGCCCCAAAGTGACTGCCCAAAAGACCACCAAGCCTCCACCAAAGAAGAGGAAGAAAACCAGCAAAGGTAAAGCCGCCGCCCAAGATTCATCTGTTGTCGGCGAGTCACGAGCTGACGATGAGCACTCAGAGGTAAGACTTCCCCCTCACTCATTACCTGTATATTCCGACTTATGCTTATATCATGCGTCTTTATGTGTAGGGCGAGGACAATGAGAGCCAAGATGATGCGGTCGAGGTAATTTCGCTTTCTTCCGACTCACCTTCTCCTTCTCCTAGACCAGCCAGACGGATCTGTGGAAAAGTGCCCATGTCTCACCCATATGCTTATATGGATCCTGATTTCCTTTTGAAGAAAGCACGATATACCCCCAAGCGCAAGACTCGTACTCAATCTAGCGACTTAATCTCTGGACTGCCTGAGAAGACAACCGGTCGGAAGCGCACCAGCGAGGTACACTTTTGTTTTATCATACCCTTCCTTGTGTAAAATATGACTCGCCACTTCTTTAACTTTTAAGCCTTTTATTCTACCAGACTTCTCCCCCTACCTCTCGTGACTCAGCAATATCAGCTCTCCCGCCGATGGTTCGTGTGCAAGGGTGAGTCCCTTTGTTAATCCCAATTTCTTCTAAACAATGATATGTGCTTTTAATCTTGGTGCCTTTATCTCAGAGCACGAGCAAAGAGAAGGAAAACTGGCGACTTATCTTCTGCTCCTAAAACAACTGAAGCCTTAGGCACGAGCACCTTTGTCCCAGAGATTGATGAGGAACAAGCACCGGCTCATGATATTCCTCTGGACGATATTCCCGATGTCTGGGATGACTCGCCTGTAATCTTGAAGGAAACTGCTGACAAAGTTAACCCGCCAAGCCCTCTCAAGGCGACTGAAGATCCGGATGATGTCGTAGTCACCGGTACTAGCTACTCCACTCCTCCAGTTGCGGTACTGTCCAAGCATACCTCCAAGGAATCCCGTCCTTCCCCTGATCAAGACACCAGTAAATTCAAGCTCCCCCATTATGAGAAGCTGGAATTTGACCAACTTTGTTCCGGCTTCGCAAGTCACCTAGAAAGGGATTATGAGATGAACAAAAGCTTGATTCATCTTCTGAGGATTAGGCATGAGGTACGTCTACTTATGTATTCTCTTCCACCCATTAGCCTTCCAAGGGCCGGCTCATCTTTTGAAAGATGAGACGGGTCTTGAGCATAGTTAAAATCTTCAACCTGTAGCCCCCAAGGGCCGGGTCATCTTTTTGAAACATGAGCCGAGTCTTGAATATAGTTAAAATCTTCAACATGTAGCCCCCAACGGCCGGGTCATCTTTTGAAAGATGAGTTGGGTCTTGAATATAGTTAAAATCTTCAACCTGTAGCCTCCAAGGGCCGGGTCATCTTTTGAAAGATGAGTCGGGTCTTGAATATAGCTAAAATCTTCAACCTATAGCCCCCAAGGGCCAGGTCATCTTTTTGAAAGATGAGACGGGTCTTGAATATAGTTACAATCTTCAACCCGTAGCTCCCAAGGGTCGGGTCATCTTTTCTGAAAGATGAGCCGGGTCTTGAATATAGTTAAAATCTTCAACCCGTAGCCCCCAAGGGCCGGGTCATCTTTTTGAAAGATGAGCCAGGTCTTGAATATAGTTAAAATCTTCAACCCGTAGCCCCCAAGGGTCGGGTCGTCTTTTGAAAGATGAGTCGGGTCTTGAATATGGTATGACTTTGAATAAAATCATACATTAGTCCCCAAGTGTCAGGAGTATTGCTTGTAATAATGTTGAAACTTGTCTCCCCAAATTTTATGTGCAGGAGTCTATGACCCAGACTGAGTCGGCTTTAGCCGACTTAAGGAAGAATCTGGCTGAACAACAAGATGCACAATCTGAGTCGGAGAGGAAATACCGCTTGATTCAGGCCGAGCTGGAGAGGATGAAGGCTGACCATCAAAAACTGGAGAAGAAAGCCAAGGCTGACCAAGCCGCCATCCTTAAGCGTGCTGAGCAAGCTGAGGAAAAATTGGAAGCCGCCTAGCAAGAGCTTTCCGGCTTAAAAAAGCACATTTCCAACATGACTGTCGCTATGTTTGGTAAGCATTAACCCTTTCCTGTTGAAGAAATAATCTGGTCTCCAAAAAACTATCACATACTGATGTGTCCTTTGTAGGTTCACGAGCCGCCAATCTTCCAAACGACTGCGTGCTGAAGCTAAAGGCTATATATACTTTCGCCGAGCATCTATATACCGAGGGCGTGCTGACGATTAAGGCGGTGATGGGCAGCAAGGAGCCAGACAGAACCATCAAGCACATGCTCGGCTATTTGTCCACATTGCCTCCTCAAATAGAGGAACGGAAAAGATCAGCCGCCCGGAAGGGAGTCCTGAACACCCTGAGTCGGTGTTTAGCCTATGCGCCAGAGCTCAAACCAGAAGAAATAGCCGCCGGCTACCCTGAGCTGAAGGATGACGGGTCAGAGTTCACCGAGGTGGACTACCACCAAGTTATCGTAGAATCTCGCTTCGCAGCGACTCAGCTGGCAGCCAGCTTGGATTTGAGTAAATACCAAGCCGCCTATGACGAGAAGAAAAAGAAGGTGACGCCTCCCTCGTACGAAAGTGCTAGCTTGGTTCCTCGTCGACCCGAGAACCCTTTTGATCTTGACATGGACCTCTCCCTTTTCCTTGATGATGAAGATGAGTTCGGTGCCCTATCCAAGTGTAATTGGAAACTGGGCGACTTACGAATCGAAGGCGGAGAGAGCTCAAGGCAAGGTGACTCAGAGGCGGCTTGATCCGTACACTGATCCTTTCTTTACTAGGGGATGACACCCGTTTTGGCCATGCGAGCCATGTAGTAGCTTGTTAGATTTTGTGGAACAACAATCAGTTAGTAGTACCTTCTGATGGAACCTTTCCTGAACCACTTTTATGCCTTGAATCTATGTGTGAATCGCATGTGAATTTGATGAACCAAGGAGTGTCATCATTTGGCAAAAAATACTTTACCTTGTGCGTCAGGAAAAACATAAGCCGCCTCAGGGAGTTGCTACGGCGACAGAAACCTTCTGTTGTCTCTTGAGCTTGCGTTGGTTTTTCCCTTGAAGAGGAAAGGGCGATCCAGCACAGGAGCAGTAAGTATTTCCCTCAGTTTGAGAACCAAGGTATCAATCCAGTAGGAGAATCGCGTCAAGTCCAAAGTACCTGCACAAACACAAAAGAGTTTGCACCCAACGCTATAAAGGGGTTGTCAATCCCTTCAAGATTGATTGCAAAGTGAGATCTGAAGGCGGAAAGTGCAACGAAGTAAAGGTGTAAGGCTGAAAATATAGTGTGGAGTAGACCCGGGGGCCATAGTGTTCACTAGAGGCTTCTCTCAAAATAGCAAATATTACGGTGGGTGAACAAATTACTGTCGAGCAATTGATAGAACTGCGCAAAGTCATGACGATATCTAAGGCAATGATCATACATATAGGCATCACGTCCGAGACAAGTAGACCGATACTTTCTGCATCTACGACTATTACTCCACACATCGACCGCTATCCAGCATGCATCTAGTGTATTGAGTTCATGACGAACAGAGTAACGCCTTAAGCAAGAAGACATGATGTAGAGGGATAATCTTAAACCAAAGATGAAAACCCCATCTTTTTACCCTTGATGGCAACAATAGGATGCGTGCCTCGCTACCCCTTTTGTCACTGGGTGAGGTCACCGCACGGTATGAACCCAAAACCAAGCACTACTCCCATTGCAAGAATCATAGATCAAGCTGGCCAAACAAAAGCCACAGCTCGAAGAGAATTACAAGGATATGAAATCATGCATATAAGAGAGATCAGAAGAAACTCAAATAAGATTCATAGATAATCTGGTCATAAATCCACAATTCATCGGATCTCGACAAACACACCGCAAAAGAAGATTACATTGGATAGATCTCCATGAAGATCATGGAGAACTTTGTATTGAACATCCAAGAGAGAGAAGAAGCTATCTAGCTACTAGCTATGGACCCATAGGTATATGGTGAACTACTCACGCATCATCGGAGAGGTCATGGTGTTGATGAAGAAGCCCTCCGTATCCGAATCCCCCCTCCGGCAGGGCACTAGAACGTGCCCCAGATGGGATCTTGCGGAGACAGAAGCTTGCGGCGGCGGAAAAGTACTTTCGATGATCTCCTGATTTTTTCTGGGATTTTAGGGAATATATAGGCATAAGACCTAGGGCAGGGGAGCCACGGGGAGCTCAAAAGCCTACTAGGCCTGCCCCCACCCCTAGGCCGGGCCTGGTGGGCTTGTGACCTCCTCCGAGGTCCCCTGCCTTGGTTCTGAAGTCTCCCATGTGTCTTCTCTTATGGAAAAAATCATTCCGCAGATTTTATTCCGTTTGGAGTCCGTTTAAAATCCTCCTCCGAAAAGGGTCAAAAACACGGAAAAACACGAACTTGCACTTGGCACTGAGTTAATAAGTTAGTCCCAAAAAAGATATAAAAGGCATACAAAACATCTAAAGTTCGACACGATAATAGCATGAAACCATCAAAAATTATAGATACGTTGGAGACGTATCAAGCATCCCCAAGCTTAACTCCTGCTCGTCCTTGAGTAGGGAAGTGATAAAGACTGGATTTTTGATGTGGAATGCTACCTAGCATAGTTGTCCTTTGTAACTTCTTTCATGTGACAAGAATGTTCTGATCCGTAAGATTCAAAACAATAGTTTGCTTTTGACATGAAAACAATAATACTTCAAGCAAACTAGCAAAGTAATCATGAACTTTCAAAATAACAAGGCCAAACAAAGATATCCCTACAAAATCATATAGTCTGGCCATGCTCCATCATCCTTACACAACTAATTTAGATCATGCACAACCCCGGTATTGGCCAAGTAATTTTTTTCGCAGTCTTACTTTCTCAAACTTTTTATAACTATCACGCAATACATGAGCGTGAGGCATGGATATAGCACTATAGGTGGAATAGAGTGTGGTGGTGGTTGTGAGACAAAAAGGAGGATATGGTCACATTGACTCGGCGTATCAAAGGGCTATGGAGATGCCCATTAATAGATATCAATGTGAATGAGTAGGGATTGCCATACAAAGGATGCACTAGAGCTTTAAGTATGTGAAAGCTCAAAAGGAGAACTAGTGGGTGTGCATCCAACTTGCTTGCTCACGAAGACCTAGGGCAATTTTGAGGAAGCCCATCATTGGAATATACAAGCCAAGTTATATAATAAATATTTCCACTAGCATATGGTAGTGACAAAACGAGAGGCTCTCAATCATGACGAACATGGTGCTATTATGAAGCACAAGTGTGGAAAAAGATAGTAGCAATGTCCCTTCTCTCTTCTTTTTTTGGGGCCTCTTGGCCACTTATTTTTTTTGGGCTCTTTGGCCTCCTTTTTTTATTTCCTCACATGGGACAATGCTCCAATAATGATGATCATCACACTTTTATTTACTCACAGCTCAAAGCTTAGAATGATGATGACTCTATAGGAAATGCCTCCGGGAGTGTACCGGGATGTGCAACGATCTAGCTTGGCGTATGACGTTGAAACATCTCGCTAGCTATCTTATGATCATGCAATGGCAATATGAGAGTGACGACACAAGTCATGAGACGGAACGGTGGGAGTTGCATGGCAATATATCTCGGAATGGCTATGAAAATGCCATAGTAGGTAGGTATGGTGGCTGTTTTGAGGAAGGCATATGGTGGGTTTGTGCACCGACGAGAATTGTGCGGTACTAGAGATGATAGCAATGGTGGAAGGTGAAAGTGCATCTATACCATGGACTCACATTACTCATGAAGAACTCACATACTTGTTGCGAAAGTTTTTATTAGTAATTGAAACAAAGTGCTAAACGCATACTCCTAGGGGAAGGGTTGGTAGGTGTTAACCATCGTGCGATCCTCACCTCAACACAAGGGATGACAATCAATAGATCAATTATGCTCCGACTTCCTAACATAGCGGTTCACCATACGTGCATGCTACGTGAATCACTAACTTGAACACAAGTATTTCCAGATTCACAACACCCTACTAACATAACTCTTAATATTACCAAATCCATGTCTCAAAACTAATTGAGAGGAATCAAGACTTCTCTTTCTACTCAATGCACATGAAGATGGAGGTTTTTGTATCCTCTTTGGGTACCTATCACCTTTGGGACTACTTTCATAGCATAAGCCAACTACCAAGTCACGCACCATCGTGTTGTGAAATATCTAAGTGAAGCACATAGAGCAAAATTATCTAGCTCAAAAGATATCAGTGAAGCACGATGAGCATCCTAGCAAAATCATGATGAGTGCACGTCTCTCTCAAAAGGTGTGCAGCAAGGCTGATTGTGTCACAATAAAAATAAAATACTCCTAAGATACAAGACGCTCCAAGCAAAACACATATCATGTGGTGAATAAAAATATAGCTCCAAGTAATGTTACTGATGGATTGAAGACGAAAGACGGGATGCCTTCCCGGGGCATCCCCAAGCTTAGGCTTTTTGATGTCCTTGAATTTGTCTTGGGATGCCTTGGGCATCCTCAAGCTTGAGCTCTTTCCACTCCTTATCTGTTTGTACATGAGAACATGACCAAAAACTTGAAAACTTCACAACACAAAACTTAAACAGAAACTCGTGATAACATTAGCACAAGAAAACAAACTACCACCTCTTTAGGTACTGTAGCAAACTTCAATTATATCTATGTTGGTGTAAGATTACTGTATTCTCACTTTCCCATGGCTAGTACCCCCCGATACTATCCATAGTTTCATCAAAACAAGCAACCAACTCAATAAAAACAGAATCTGTCAAAAACAGACCACTCTGTAGCAATATGTATACTTCTTATACTTCTGTTATCTCAATAATTCTGAACAATTACGACTGCCTGGGAAAAAGGCATATAAACCAGCAACAAAAAGAATCAACACAAAAGCTCTTTCGAAATAAAAATGAAAAATCATCTCGTGAGCGAAAAGTTTCTGTCTTCTTCCAGCAGGATTAAACAACCATCACCAAGACTAGTCATAAAAGTTTTGCTTGGCTCAAACACAAAATACACAATCATAACAGAATTATGATGGTGTGGATGCAACAAAATAGAAAACAAAAAGATAAATTCATTGGGTTTCCTCCCAACAAGCGCTATTGTTTAACGCCCTTAGCTAGGCATAAGGCGACAGACTCACGTATCGTCGTCTTTGGAGCTCAAACCATAAGTAGCCCTCATCATGGATTCATAAGGCAATCTTATTTTATTTCTAGGAAAGTGCTCCATGCCCTTATTTAAAGGAAATTGAAATCTAATATTCCCTTCCTTCATATCGATGATAGCACCGATTGTACTTAGGAAAGGTCTACCAAGAATGATGGGGCAAGTAGGATTGCAATGAATGTCACGCACAAGGAAATCCACGGGTACATAGTTCCTATTTGCAATAATAAGAACATCATTTATCCTTCCCATGGGTTTCTTGACAGTGGAATACGCAAGATGCAAATTAAGAGAACACTCTTCAATCTCATTAAAACCGAGAACATCACATAAAGACTTTGGAATCGCGGAAACACTAGCACCTAAATCACACAAAGAATTGCATTCATAGTTTTTGATTTTGATTTTGATAGTAGGTTCCCACTCATCATGAAGCTTTCTAGGGATAGAGACTTCCAATTCAAGTTTCACTTCAAGAGGTTTTATCATAGCTTCGACGATATGATCGGTAAAGGCCTTGTTTTGGCTATAAGCGTGTGGAGAGTTTAACATGGACTGCATCAAGGAAATGCATTCAATCAAGGAGCAACTATCATAATTGAATTCCTTGAAATCCAAAGTAGTAATTTCATTACTACTCAAAGTTTTAATATTTTCTACTCCACTTTCAATGCTTTTAGCATCCGGATAGATGGACTCCGAATCATTGGGGCGTTTTTCAACGAAAGTGGATTCATATCCAGCACCATCATCATTAGGTTTGACACAAGAAAACAAAGATTCAATGGGAGTCACACCAAGCACTTTAAGATCTTCGTGATTCTTATCACGAGAACACGCCTTTTTAAGCCATTCATGTCTAGCACGAATTCGGGCGGTTCTTTCTTTGCTCTCACTCATGGAAACATGCATAGATTTCAAAGTTTCTTCCATATTGGTCTTGGGAGGAGCACATCTAACTTTCAAAGCATCAATTTCACTAGACATTCTATCAACGCTTTTAGCCAAATCGTCAATTTTGAGTAGGTTTTCCTCTATGGATGCATTGAAAATCTTTTGCGAGTTGATAAACTCTTTGATATTACTCTCTAGATCAGAGGGTAATCAATTGTAATTTCCATGACTATTGTTGTAGTAGTTGCCAAAGTTATTAGAGGAGTTACTAGGAAAAGGCCTAGGAACATAGTTTCCTCTAAAAGCAGTGTTGTTGCCAAAATTATTCCTACCAACAAAATTAACGTCCAAGCTAGCATTGCTACTCTAAATCAAGGAAGACAAGGGCATATCATTAGGATCTAAAGGAGCACTTCTACTAGCAACCAAATTCATTAACTCATCCATCTTAGCACTCAACGAGTTAATTTCTTCTATAACGTGTACCTTCTTACTAGTATGTGACCTTTCAGTGTGCCACTGAGCGTAGTTCGTCATGATATTGTCTAGGAGTTTTGTGGATTCTCCTAACGTGATTTCCATGAATGTTCCACCTGAGGCGGAGTCCAAGATATTTCTAGAAGCTAAATTCAAGCCAGCGTAGAAGATTTGTATAATCATCCAAAGACTCAAGCCATGAACGGGACAATTTCGAATCATCAATTTCATTCTCTCCCAAGATTGTGCAACATGTTCATGATCAAGTTGCTTTAAATTCATGATATCATTACGGAGAGAGATAATCTTAGCCGGCGGAAAATACTTGGATATATAAGCATCTTTGCACTTATCCCAAGAATCAATACTATTTTTGGGCAAAGACGAAAACCAAATTTTTGCTCGATCTCGCAACGAGAAAGGAAAAAAGCTTAAATTTAATCACATCATTATCCACTTCTTTCTTCTTTTGCATATCGCAAAGCTCATTGAAGGTATTATGATGGGATGCACCATCTTCAATAGGAATGCCGGATAATTGCTCTTTCACAACAAGATTCAGCAAAGCAGCATTGATTTCATATGACTCCGCAATAGTGGCGGGAGCAATCAGAGTACTAATAAAATCATTATTATTAGTATTCGAGAAGTCACAAAGTTTGGTGTTTTCAGTCATGGTGACTTCAGCAAGCAAGCAAGCACACAGGCGAACAAAGAGCAAGCGAGAGAAAAGGGCGAACAAAAAAGGCAAACGAAAAAGGCAAACGAAAAAGGAAAATGAAAAAGGCAAATCGTTTTGTAGATTTTTGTTTTTCGGAAGTGGGGGAGAGGAAAACGAGAGGCAAAAAGTAAATGCAAGAGATGAGTTTGTGACACTTACTCGGATGAGTTCTTGACTTGATCCTCCCCGACAACGGCGACAGAAACCTTCTGTCATCTCTTGAACTTGGTTCCTCGTCGACCCAAGAACCCTTTTGATCTTGACATGGACCTCTCCCTTTTCCTTGATGATGAAGATGAGTTCGTTGGCCTATCCAAGTGTAATTGGAAACAGGGCGACTTACGAATCGAAGGCGAAGAAAGCTCAAGGCAAGGTGACTCGGAGGCGGCTTGATCCGTCCACTGATCCTTTCCTCACTCATGGATGACACCAGTTTTGGCCATGCGAGCCATGTAATAGCTTATTAGATTTTGTGGAACAACAATCAGTCAGTAGTACCTTTTGATGGAACCTTTCCTGAACCACTTTTATTCCTTGAATCTATGCGTGAATTGCGTGTGAATTTGATGAACCAGGGAGTGTTATAATTTGGCAAAAAAGTCTTTACCTTGTGTGTCAGGAAAAACATAAGCCGCCTCAGGGAATTGCGACGGCGAGAGAAACCTTTTGTCGTCTCTCGAGCTTGCGTTGGTTTTACCCTTGAAGAGGAAAGGGCGATGCAGCACAGGAGCAGTAAGTATTTCCCTTAGTTTGTGAACCAAGGTATCAATCCAGTAGGAGAATCGCGTCAAGTCCAAAGTACCTGCAGAAACACAAAAGAGCTTGCACCCAACGCTATAAAGGGGTTGTCAATCCCTTTAAGATTGATTGCAAAGTGAGATCTGAAGGCGGAAAGTGCAAGGAAGTAAAGGTGTAAGGCTGATAATATAGTGTGGAGTAGACCCGGGGGCCATAGTGTTCACTAGAGCCTTCGCTCAAAATAGCAAATATTACGGTGGGTGAACAAATTATTGTCGAGCAATTGATAGAACCGCGCAAAGTCATGACGATATCTAAGGCAATGATCATACATATAGGCATCACGTCCGAGACAAGTAGACCGATACTTTCTACATCTACTACTATTACTCCACACATCGACCGCTATCCAGCATGCATCTAGTGTATTGAGTTCATGACGAACAGAGTAATGCCTTAAGAAAGATGACATGATATAGAGGGATAATCTCAAACCAATGATGAAAACCCCATCTTTTTACCCTTGATGGCAACAACATGATGCGTGCCTCGCTACCCCTTCTGTCACTGGGTGAGGTCACCGCACGGTATGAACCCAAAACCAAGCAATACTCCCATTGCAAGAATCATAGATCAAGCTGGCCAAACAAAACCACAACTCGAAGAGAATTACAAGGATATGAAATCACGCATATAATAGAGATCAGAAGAAACTCAAATAAGATTCATAGATAATCTGATCAAAAGTCCACAATTCATGGGATCTCGACAAACACACCGCAAAAGAAGATTACATCGGATAGATCTCCATGAAGATCATGGAGAACTTTGTATTGAAGATCCAAGAGAGAGAAGAAGCCATGTAGATACTAGCTATGGACCCGTAGGTCTATGGTGAACTACTCACGCATCATCGGAGAGGTCATGGTGTTGATGAAGAGGCCCTCCATATCCGAATCCCCCCTCCAGCAGGGCACCAGAACATGCCGAAAATGGGATCTTGCGGAGACAAAAGCTTGCGGCGGCAGAAAAGTACTTTCGATGATCTCCTGATTTTTTCTCGGATTTTAGGGAATATATAGGCGAAAGACCTAGGGCAGGGGAGCCATGGGGACCTCACAAGCCTTCTAGGCCCCCTAGGCCGGGCCTGGTGGGCTTGTGACCTCCTCCGAGGTCCCCTGCCTTGGTTCTCAAGTCTCCCGCGTTTCTTCTGTTATGGAAAAAATCATTCCGCTGATTTTATTCCGTTTGGACTCCGTTTAAAATCCTCCTCTAAAAAGGGTCAAAAACACGGAAAAAACAGGAACTGGCACTTGGCACTGAGTTAATATGTTAGTCCCAAAAAAGATATAAAAGGCATACAAAACGTCCAAAGTGTGACAAGATAATAGCATGAAACCATCAAAAATTATAGATACGTTGTATACATATCAGGATTGCATGGCAAAGAATAGACCAGCCCCCTGGATTATGGCAAAAAATAGATCAGCCCCCCGGGTTAGGGCGCAAAATAGATCAGCCCCCGGGGATATGGCAAATAGTGGTTAAAAATGAGTCGGGGTGAGTTATAACCAAAAACCGACTCAAATATATTAGGAAACCTTGTGGTCTTGCCATCAAGAAATAAAATTTTATCGACTCAGTGAGTTATGATAGGATAAGACGAGTTTGCAAAACTCTAGTGTTACCCTTAGAAAGCCTTTGCAAAAAGCCTTGTTGTTTTAGACCGGCTGATCACGCGCGAGTCAAGCTTCCGTGAAGCAGGTTCAATGAACCAATGGTTTCTCTATTTCCCATGTGTGACTCTGGCCAGTACCTTTTATGTTTTAACCAAGGCGAGTTCAGGGTCCACATGACGGATTGACTCGCCCTGAGTACATAGGTCCATGTGGCGACTTGTTCAACACATAGTCCAGTATAACCAGTTGTAATGCGGTAATTTTTCGCTAGCCAAGAGGGTATTCAGGCTGAACTCAATGAGTGGAAGCCCCAAAGTGACCTATGATTCAGGAAAAAGTCGGGCATAGGATCACAGAAGCATATACGCTCTTACTGCGAAACGACTTGGGGACTAGTAGCCCCCAAGTAAGCCGACTTAATTCTGAAAACCACATAAGGCGCCTATGTTTGAACCATGCAACGTGGCAACGTTGGTCCTCTTTGGCTTTATCAAGGCCCAGTTTTGAATTAAGTGCAGCATGGCGACTTACGCTCTTTGACTTTGATAGCGTCCATGTTTGGAAGACTTATAGAACAATAAAGACTCATGCTTTCAAAAGCTAAAACGGCAAAGGACATCGAAATTCGTGGGCGCCCGCTTTAATGTTTTCATAATTCATGGGTTACAATTTTCTAAAAACTTGTAAAAAAGGGAGCTCGTGACTAGTAAGGCCACAGATGGGCTATGTTCCATGAGCGAGTTGTCTCAACCTCTGTAGTTGACCGATCCGGGCGAAGATCCACCAAGTAGTATGAGCCGTTCCGAAGATTCATGTTGATGACAAACGGTCCTTCCCACGGAGGTGATAGCTTGTGCATACCAGTATGATCTTGAATCAAATGGAGCACCAAGTCGCCTTCTTGGAAAGTCCGGCTCTTGACCCGGCGCCTGTGGTAACGTCGCAAGTCTTGTTGGTAAATCGCTGATCGTGATGCGGCCAAGTCTCGTTCCTCCTCCAAGGCGTCCAGCGAGTCTTGTCGCGCCAGCTCGTTGTCCTGTTCCACGTAGGCGGCGACTCGTGGTGAATCGTGTTTGATGTCACTTGGTAACACCGCTTCTGCTCCGTAGACCAGAAAGAAAGGAGTAAAACCCGTGGAGCAATTTGGAGTTGTCCTGATACTCCATAGTACTGACGGCAACTCCTCCACCCAACATCCTGGAGTACGTTCCAAAGGTACCATGAGCCTATGCTTAATCCCCCGCAATATTTCCTGATTCGCCCTTTCCGCCTGCCCATAGGACTGGGGATGTGCAACCGCGGAAACATCAAGCCGGATATGCTCTCGTGAACAAAACTCTTGCATTGCACCTTTGGATAGATTGGTACCATTGTCACTAATGATACTATGAGGATATCCGAATCTAAAAATCAGTTTCTTCAAGAATTTCACGGCCGTATCTGCGTCACATCTGCTAACAGGTTCCACCTCCACCCACTTGGTAAATTTGTCAACCGCCACCAATAGATGAGTCTTTTCAGTGGAAGACATCTTGAAAGGGCCAACCATATCAAGCCCCCAGACTGAAATGGCTAAGTGATTGGTATCATCCGCAATTCCTGAGCCGGCACGTGCATCTGACGTCCAAATTTTTGGTAGCCATCACATCGGCGAACGATCTCCTCTGCGTCTGCGTGCGCCGTCAGCCAATAGAAACCATGCCTGAAGGCCTTAGAAACCAAGGATCGGGACCCAGCATGATGACCACAATCGCCCGCGTGAATCTCATTTAAGATCATACAACCTTCTTCAGGAGATACGCATCTTTGAAATACCCCTGAGGTGCTTCGTTTGTGTAACTCGCCATTGTGTATGACCATGGACTTACACCGACGGACAATTTGGCGAGCTAATAACTCGTCGGCAGGTAACTCGCCTCTCGTGAGATATGCCATCTAAGGGATCGTCCAGTCTGGAGTAGCGTGAAGAGCCGCCACGAGTTGAGACTCGGGGTCTGGTACCGCTAAATCTTCCTCTGAAGGCAGTTTTACCGAGGGGTTATGTAATACATCCAAAAAGACATTGGGAGGAACTGGCTTACGTTGCGAACCGAGACGGGAAAGAGCGTCCGCTACTTCATTAAGCCGTCGGTCGATGTGATCCACTTGATAACCATTGAAGTGACCCGCTACATCTGACACAACTCGTCTGTAAGCTGGCATCAAAGGGTCTCGTGAATCCCAGGTGCCAGAAACCTGTTGTGCCACCAGATCTGAATCGCCCAGACACCTAACTCTCATGAGGTTCATCTGTTTGGCAATTCGCAAACCATGGAGCAAGGCCTCGTATTCCGCTGCATTATTGGTACATGGGAACATGAGCCGAAGGACATAGCAAAACTTGTCACCTTGAGGCGAAGTTATCACCACACCAGCCCCGAGCCTTCCAATTGCCCGGACCCGTCGAAATAGATGGTCCAATAAGTAAGATTAGGCCTCTCCTCCGGGATTTGTAACTCGGTCCAATCATTGATGAAATCCACGAGTGCTTGAGATTTGATGGCCGTCCGAGGTGTATACCACACATGATGGGATACGAGCTCGATGGCCCACTTAGCAATCCGTCCAGCGGCCTCTCTATTCTATACGATGTCGTCGAGGGGGGCGGAACTGACGGCCGTGATCGGGTGTTCCTGGAAGTAGTGCTTCAGCTTTCGACTCACCATAAACACCCCAAAAACCAGCTTCTGCCAATGTGGGTAACGTTGCTTGGAGAGGGTGAGGACCTGGCTGATGAAATACACCGGTCGCTGGACCGGATACTCCTTTCCTTCTTCCTTCCGCTCGACAACTACTGTCACGCTGACTGCCTTGGAATTGGCTGCAATTTACAGGAGCATAGGTTTCCTGTCCGTCGGAGCTGCCAACACTGGCGGGTTAACTAATTGCCGCTTCAAGGCTTCAAAAGCTTCGTCGGCTTCATCCGTCCACACGAAACGATCAGTCTTCTTGAGCATCTGATAGAGAGGAATGGCCTTCTCCCCGAGGCGACTTATAAAATGGCTCAGAGCTGAGATTCGACCCGCCATACCCTGGACCTGGTTAGCGTTGGCTGGTTTCCCCAGTGAGGTAATTGCCTCAATCTTGTCCGGGTTGGCTTCAATGCTACGCTCCGGCACCAAGAAACCCAATAACTTCCCCGCAGGGACACCAAAGACGCACTTGGCAGGGTTAAGCCTCATCTAAATACACAGGCTGTCAAAGGTTTCCTTGAGATCCTCCAAGAGCGACTCCTTTCGGCGGGACCTGACCACGATGTCATCCACATAAGCGTGGACATTACGGCCTATCTGGTTGTGTAAACAATTTTGGATGCAACGCTGATAAGTCGCCCCGCACTCTTGGGCCCAAATGGCATAGACACGTAACAGAAGGCTCCGAAGGGGTTTATGAAGGACGTCTTCTCCTGATCCATCACCGCCATCTTGATCTGATGGTATCCCGAATAGGGCATCCAAGAAACACAGGCGTTCACAACCCGTCGTCGAGTCAATAATTTGATCAATGCAGGGAAGGGTGAAGGGATCCTTCGGACAGGCTCTGTTGAGGTCAGTGTAGTCGATGCACATGCGGAAAGTGTCGTTCTTTTTTAGCACCAGGACCAGGTTAGCCAGCCATTCAGGATGGAAAACCTCGATGATAAACCCGATGGCCAGAAGTCGGGCTACTTCCTCTCCGATCGCCTTACGACGCTCTTCATTGAACCTGCGAAGGTACTGTCGAACTGCCTTAACTTTAGGGTCAGTATTAAGATGGTGCTCAGTGAATTCTCTCGGTACACCTGGCATGTCAGAAGGTTTCCATGCAAAGATGTCCCGATTCTCACGGATGAAATCGATGAGCGCGCTTTCCTATTTGGGGTCGAGACCCGCCCCAATAGTGAACTGCTTGGTGGAGTCGCCAGGTGTAAAGTCTATAACCTTGGTGTCGTTCGTTGGTTTAAACTTGAGGGGCGGCTCAGAATCGATGATTGGCCTCTTGAGCAGCATCATGTCCGCCGGGTCAACATTAGCTTAGTGGAATTTGATCTCCTGAGCCGCACAAGCCGACTTGGCATAAGCCGCGTCTCCTTCTTCACATTCTTGAGCTATCTTCCTATCTCCGCTGATGGTAATAGGACCCTTAGGGCCGAACATCTTGAGTTTGAGATAGACATAGCATGGGCGGGCCATGAATCTGGCGTACGCCGACCGTCCAAACAACGCATGATAGGGGCTCTTGATTTTGACCACTTCAAACAGGAGAGACTCGCTCCTGTAATTTGACTCTGTGCCAAAAGCCACGTTAAGTTTAATCCGTCCAATGGGATACGCCGACTTACTAGGGACGATGCCGTGGAAGACCGTGGATGACGGCATCAGGTCTTTCTCCAAGAGGTTCATCCGTCGGAAAGTATCAAAGTATAATATGTTGATGATGCTGCCTCCATCCATGAGGACCTTGGAAAGGGTGTACCCTCCGACTTGAGGAGCCACAACCAGAGCCAAGTCGCTAGGGCTGTCCACTCGGGGGGATGGTCTTCCCTGCTCTAGGTTATGGGATGTTCAGACAAGTGAAGGTATCGAGGGAGCGCCGGCTCAGCTATGCTGAAGGTTCTATGCTTCACCTTATGATCCCGCTTGCAGGTGTTGGTGGTGAACACGTGATACTGCCCGTTGTTCAATTGTTTGGGGTTATTCTGAAACCCGCCATGATCTTCCTGTCGCTGGGGATCCCCTTGCGGGGGGGTTTCTGGAACATTCCCGGCGGGTGGTACTGCTGATTGTGAACTTGGTACTGCCCAGTGTTGGGCTGTGACCCGCCTTGTGGTCCCGTGTTAGGGAAACCACCGAACGGGGCCTGGCGTGACCCGGATGCGCCGGCTTGTTCCTGTCGCTGGCCCTGTTCACCACCTTGTCCTCTCCAGAGCGCCTCGGCCCGGAATTCCTGCATCACGTAGCAATCCTCCCATGAGTGAGTCATCGGTCCCTCCGCCATGGCGTGCTGCGGACAAGGGCCTTTGAGCATCTCGTGATAATTGCGCAGTTTCTTCCCACTAAAGCCCCGCTTCTTCTGGCGCGGGTTTCCATTGCTGGTATTAGTATTAGCGACAAATTCTATAGGACCTTCCTGTTGTCTCTTTTTGCCGTGCCCGCCATGGCGGTGGTTGCCCCGGCCCTGAAACTGAGAATGGCCCTTGTGTAACTCGCCCTTCCTGGCGGTACTAACTTTGTCATCATCCTCCCCAGGATCCTTGGTTTCGTCCGACTCAGCATACCTAGTAAGGGTATCCATTAATTCGCCCATGTATTGTACTTTTCGCTTAAGTCGCCCTAGCTTTAGTACCAGAGGTTCATAATGGCAGTTCTTCTCCAGGATCAACACCGCCTGAGCCACCGAGATGCCTTCTGATGAATGAATAACTTCCGTGACTTGTCGGGTCCAATGGTGGGCCAACTCATCCGGCCGTTGAACGCAGTGCTGTAGGTCGACGATGTTCATCGGGCGTTTCCAAGTCCTTCGAAAATTCTTGATAAAGCGCTCTTTTAGCTCCGCCCAGGTGTTGATGGAGTTGGGCGGTAAGTTTTTCAACCACGCATGTGCCGTCCCTTCGAGCATCATAGTGAAGTACTTAGCGCAAACCGCCTCGTTTACGTCGAGCATGTCCATCACGAGTTCGTAACTCTCGATCCATGACCCTGGTTCGTGATCCGGCGAGTAATTGGGAACCTTCTGAGGCCCTTTGAAGTCTTTCGACATTCGCTTATTGCGCAGAACTGGTGCAAGACACGATACACCAATGTGCTTGCCCCCGGCGTCCAGGGGCGTGGAGGGTGATGACATGTAAGCCGGGTAGACCTGACCCGCCGCGGCTGTTGTCTCTATTTTACGCGCAACCCATTCCGCGTCCATGATATCTTGAGCTCGCGTGTCGGGCATCCCAAGCGGGTTAGGTTGAGGGAATCACCGCGGCCCGCTGGTCACCGCGGGTAGGTCCTCGTGGCGACTCCTGGTGTGGCTCGCCTGAGGCGTGGAGTGCAGTCGATCGAGGCTATGAGTGTACTGTGCGTACTGAACCACGGCCGTCTTTAGCATCTCGATGGCGTTTCTGGCCTCTATCTCGGCCGGGGAGTTTCCGTAGATCAGCATGGACTCCAAGTGGTGGGTTGCCGCCAGCACATTGTCCACGGGATTCGAGAAGTGACCCCGTGGCATCTGGAACCGAGTTGCATGGGCATCCATTGGTTGAGGCGGCGGTGGATTGGGCGGAGGAACCGGACCTCCCCTTGGAACAGTTTGTAAAGGTCAATCAGGACCCGCCCCGAGGGTGCACGGAGTGTCCAAAAGGCGAGTTCGATGTCAGTCGGCCGGGACACACCCATGGTGCCTCCTTTGGTGAACGGCGTCGGACGCGTGCTGCTGTGTCTCGAGCCGCCAGCCTTCGGTGTTCATCCGCTCCGTCTCTGCTGCGATCGCAGCTTGCTTCGTCTGCACCCTCGCGGCTTCTGCTTCCATGTCCCGCTGCGCCTTGGCCATCGCCTCCCGCAGTTTTGCTAGCTCGGTGTTGATAGACTCCTAATTCTCGGACGTGATGGTGGTTGCCATAAGGGTGGCGATCTCCGCCGCTAACTCCGCCATGGTTTGTGCTGGGGGTTTGGACGTCCCACCGGTCTCGTTGTTGCCGATTGGATTTTGCTGAGGCTGCACTGACCCTGCCATGTAGATGGCAATTTGTCGCTGGGACCGCTCGAGGACCTCGGAGTCCATTGCCAACGACAACCCTCCGAATTATCCTTCCTGGAGAGGGTGGATTGAATCTATCTCACCCATGGATGACTTGCCATCCGAATTGACGGGGGTGATCTCCTGGACCGCCGCTTCGTCTTGTACGTCGTTTCCCTTCATAAAACCGACGAAAGCGTGGCGACTCCTGTCCTGCCGTGTGACGGGGTGGACGTACCTGGCCGGCTCAACGATGTCGGTGGAGGTGTCCGGCTTAGGCACATGTGTCCCAATTATGCCGATGAAGACGTTGATTTTGCTGAAGGGGACTCAGTAGCCAGATTCGACTGAATCGGCTTCCGGCTCCCACAACGAGTTGTCGATGTAGTACTTCCCGTGGCGGCTCTTAGTCATAATGCTGACCGCATAGCTTTCTAACCCCGGTAGGGCTCCCTTCGAGAACTCAACTCCACTGTGCACTAGCCCCACGGTGGGCGCCAACTGTCGTGGTTTTGCCACGGTAGATGTCCTCGTGAAAGGACTTAAAGATCGAGCCATCGCACCTTGGTGGCGACTCGAAGGGGGTGAGCAAAAGCGAGACTCAGATTTACCGAGGTTCGGCCCCTCGTGAGGAGGTAAAAGCCTACGTCCTGCTTTGTGTGGATTAATGGTGATTTCGATTACAAGGAAGGCGTAAATCGCCTAACCTAGCTCTCGATTCTCTCTAACCCGCCCGACCTTTCCCCGGGACTTGCCTTTATATACAGGTCGAGGCCCTAGGGTTTACAAAGTCCTGCCATGCTACTCCTCATGGCTTCCCTTATCTCTAAGTCGCCGTGCTCTCCACGACTGGGAACTCCCTTGGTAATCTTCCATCCGTACGACCTCGTGAACCGCCATCCAACTTCTGGGCCACGAGACCCTCGTTGAATGGTAAGTCGCCCCTTTGATGACCCGACCCACTAAGGGCGGGTTATCTGCAGGTAATATCCCCAACAGCTTGTATATTCCAATGATGGGCTTCCTCAAAATTGCCCTAGGTCTTCGTGAGCAAGCAAGTTGGGTGCACACCCACTAGTTTTCTTTTTGAGCTTTCATACACTTATAGCTCTAGTGCATCTGTTGCATGGCAATCCCTACTCATTCACATTGATATATATTGATGGGCATCTCCATAGCCCGTTGATACGCCGAGTCGATGTGACCATCTCCTCCTTTTTGCCTCACAACCTCCACCACACTTTATTCCACCTATAGTGCTATACCCATGGCTCACGCTCATGTATTGCATGAGAGTTGAAAAAGTTTGAGAAAGTAAGAATGCGAAAACAATTACTTGGCCAATACCGGGGTTGTGCATGATTTAAATTCGTTGTGTGGGGATGATGGAGCATAGCCAGACTATATGATTTTGTAGGGATAACTTTCTTTGGCCTTGATATTTCAAAAGTTCATGATTACTTTGGTAGTATGCTTGAAGTATTATTGTTTTCATGTCAATATTAAACTATTGTTTTGAATCTTATGGATCTGAACATTCATGCCACAATAAAGAAGTTACAAAGAACAAATATGTTAGGTAGCATTCCACATCAAAAATTCGGTCTTTATCACTTCACTACTCGAGGACGAGCAGGAGTTAAGCTTGGGGATGCTTGATACCTCTCCAACGTATCTACAATTTTTGATTGTTCCATGCTATTATATTATCAACTTGGGATGTTTCATATGCATTTATATGCTATTTTATATCATTTTTGGGACTAACCTATTAACTCAGTGCCCAGTGCCAGTTTCTGTTTTCTCCGTGTTTTTGACCTTTTTCAGATAAGAATATTAAACGGACTCCACACAGAATAAAACCTTTGGGATGATTTTTTCCATAACAAAAGGGATCCAGAAGACTTGAGAACCAAGGCAGAGGGCCACGGAGGAGGCCACGAGCCCCTAGGCGCGCCCCAGGGGGCGCACCTAGCAGGCTCGTGGGCCCCCCGTGTCTCCTTTGCCCTACCTCTTTCGCTTATAAATTCCCTAAAATCCCCAAACCAACAGGGAGAGCCACGAAAATACTTTTCCGCCGCCGCAAGCTTCTATTTCCGCGAGATCCCATCTGGGGACCGTTCTGGTGCCCTGCCGGAGGGGGTTCGGACACGGAGGCCTTCTTCATCAACACCATTGACTCTCCGATGATGCGTGAGTAGTTCACCACAGACCTTTGGGTCCATAGCTAGTAGCTAGATGGCTTCTTCTCTCTCTTGGATCTTCAATACAAAGTTCTCCATGATCTTCATGGAGATCTATCCGATGTAACTTCCTTTTGCGGTGTGTTTATCGAGATCCGATGAATTATATGGATTTATGATCAGATTATCTATGAATATTATTTGAATATCCTCTGATTTCTTATATGCATGATTTCGTATCCTTGTAATTCTCTTTGAGTTATGGGTTTCGTTTGGCCAACTTGATCTATAATTCTTGCAATGGGAGAAGTGCTTGGTTTTGGGTTCATACTGTGCGGTGTCCTCACCTAGTAACAGAAGGGGTAACGAGGCACACATCGTGTTGTTGCCATCAAGGGTAAAAAGATGGGGTTTATATCATATTGCATGAATTTATCCCTCTACATCATGTCATCTTGCTTAAGGCGTTACTCTGTTTGTTATGAACTTAATACACTAGATGCATGCTGGATAGCGGTCGATGTGTGGAGTAATAGTAGTAGATGCAGAAAGTATTGGTTTACTTGTCTCGGACATGATGCCTATATGTATGATCATTGCCTTAGATATCGTCATGACTTTGCGCGATTCTGTCAATTGCTCGACAGTAATTCGTTCACCCACCGTAATACTTGCTATCATGAGAGAAGCCTCTAGTGAACACTATGGCCCCCGAGTCTATTTTACACATTATATATTCAGATCTACATAAAAAATACCAAAAATACCTTGCTGCACTTTTATTTATTTATATTTACCTATTATCACTATCAGATCTCACCTTGCAAGTAATCGTAAAGGGATTGACAACCCCTTTATCGCGTTCAGTGCAAGTTTGTTTGTTCTTGCGCAGGTGCCTTGGTGCCTCATCTTCATACTCCTACTATATTGATACCTTGGTTCTCAAACTGAGGGAAATACTTATCTCTACTTTGCTGCATCACCCTTTCCTCTGCAAGGGAAAAACCAACGCAAGCTCAAGAAGTAGCACGCAGCAGCCCGCTCGGCATCCCTCTCTTCTTCTCTGACTCTGTTCCCTTCCTCCTCCGTGCTTTTCGTCAGGTTTAGAGAGAGACCACGCGCGTCCATCGTCTCACGGACTTCGAGGCCGTCCCATCCGCCTTTATTTAGTGCCTCCGCCCTCGGCAGTGCTTCTAGGGTTCCTTTCCCCGCCGCCACCTCGTTCCCATCTCTCTTCCTCTCCCTTTGCATGTAAACTCGAGTGAGATTCATAGAGTTCAGAGGGAGCGCCGCCCGTCGCCGTCATCCCTCCCCTCGTCGCCGGTGCGTCCCCGCGGAATCCAAGCGCGTAGGGAGGATGCTGGATTCTCCCTTGCTCCATTCCCAGCACTAGGAAGGGGGATCCCTTCCTCTGTCGGCCCCTCCTTGTCGTCGTCATCTCATGCGGAAGGAGTAGAGGGTCAGCGCCGCATCGCCTCTTCTTCCTCTCCGTCGGGCCGCTCGTCCTTGTCTTCATGTCATAGGGTGAGCCTTCGTCGTCTTCTCCCCCTCTCCCGTGTGCGTGTCTGCTCGTGGTGCCCGATTGTCACCGCTATCGTGCCCTGCATGTCCGGTTGCGCCGCCCCGTAGTGCCGCCGTCGTGGGCCTCCTCATGTTGCGTTTGGCACAGGAATGGAGTCCCCAAGGCTCCCACGTCCCGCGCTATAGCTTGCCGTCTTGAGTAGATCGCCGGGTAGTCGCCGTCGTCCTCACCTGTTCCGGCCGCCGCGTGGTGGTGTGTAGTCGCAGAGGGGTTGCTCAAAAGAACATGCTCCCCCTTTTTGTCGAGTTCCGATGTGATAGCGCAGTGGCAACCGAGCCTTGGTACGCTGCAGGGCGTCGTGGGTTCGATCCCCGCAGGCCCCTTTTTCTTTTTCTCTGTGTTGATAGTAGCAGGGCAGCACCGAAATAGCTCAGCCTGCTATTTTCCCCTTCTCTGTCAAGCGCCGTTGCAGTAGCCCACTGGTTGTGTCGTGGTGGCACTAGGAAGGGGTTGTGGGATCGGCTCCCTCCCTTTTTTATTTTTTGTTGATTTCATTTCTTTTCTTTTCCTTTTGCTTCTTAGTTTTGTTTTGTTTCTTTTTGAAACCAGGGTGTTGTGTTGGTGTTGTTTTATTCCTTTGAGCACATGAGTGTGTGTGTGTGTGTGTGTGCACATGAGTGTATGTGTGTACACATGTGAGTGTGTGTGTGTGCATAAGGGTGCGTATGCACATGTGCAAGAGGGCCTAACCCCTCATGTAGCACCTAGTCATGTAGTGTATGTGTTAGTGTATGCACTTGAGGTGTGTTAGCACATGTATGTGTGTGTGAGCACATGTATGTGTGTGTGTGTGTGTGCTCATGTATGTGAGTGTGTGTGCATGGGTGCATATGCACTTGTGCATGAGGGCCTAACCCCTCATGTTTGCCACTATGCAAGTGGTGTTGTTGTGAATAGTGCTTGTGTGTGTGCATGTGTAGGTGTGGATGTTGCTATATGTGCTAGTTTTACATGTGATGATAGTCATTTGTAGTTATAGGATTCTGTGTGTTATTTTCGAGCTAGCTTTGTGCAATGTTGTTACATGCAAGTACCCATGTATTATATATGATTTTGGGGTAGAATCATCCTAGGAATCCATTGGTGCAATCCGATTTCACTTCAGAGCAACTTCATAAAACTGTTATTTTCTGTCATGATGCCATGTTGAGTGCTTTACATTAGGTGGTGCCTTGACCCTTTGTGGATGATTCCTTGATGGAATGGTAGTGGGTGAAGCTCTCTACAGCATGGGGCCTTTGTTTTGTTGTTAGGAATTTGTATGCACCTATTGTGCCCTCTCAAAGTTGACACTTGGCTGAAAATGTCAGATTTGTGAAACCTTGTGATTTTCACTAAGTCTGGGAATGTGATGTTATTTTCTTCCCCTATTGTCTTGTATGAATTAGCTCCTGTGTTGGGAATCAGCCCATGCAACAAACTAAAGTTTGTGAGATTTTAAGTTTGTTTAGCTCCCTGTTAAATTTCATGCTTATACACTCTCTGTAGATATCATTTTGGAGGCTGCCAAAATGCTTTAGAGCATAAGCAGCTGGTGAAAATCTGTGATTTTCACTAAGTCCCAGAATCTGTGATATTTTGTCCAAGTTAGTGTCTAATCGGCTCATGGGTGACTCCTTTGCATTAGCTTCTTGTTCAGGGTTGTAGAGATTTTGGATGGCTTTTGCCTCATGTCTTGTTTAAATCATTTAGATAGATGTAGCTACTTTAAATATTGTGGACAAACTGCTATGTTGATGTTGAAAGCAAATTGTATGTTTGTGTTGATTTGAAGCTTGTGTGGGCATTGTTGATGGTGTGGTGTGCTCCCATGCACCACCCCACTTATATTTTGTCGCTTGATCATGTGGCAACCTGGTAATACCAGGGAGTGGCCGTTGGAGTGTGTTTGTGGCTGATTTGAACCGTAGGTCTCCATAACTTGTTTTGTAGTTTTCGGTTGATCCGTGACTCCGTACTCTATGTTCTTTATATGTTTTTGCATCGTTTTCTCGTGATGCACATGTTCATGCCATATTCATGCATGTCAATTTAACTTAATATGAGGTTCTGTCCAGAATTCAATTAACTCAACTAATGCATATGAAAGTGACTAGTATAGTGATGCATGCTTCCTTGTTCACACATGCATCATATTGCTTGTTGCATTATGTTGTGTTGGTGTTCATTGGTTGTTATCTTATCTTGGGTAGCATCAGGATCAGAGAGAGAGTACGTGGACTCTGGAGAGTACGTGCAGGAAGATTGATGACCCACAAGTATAGGGGCTCAATCGTAGTCCTTTGATAGTTTCATCATGTTCATACGATTCGCGTTTGTTACTTTGATAGTTTGATATGTGGGTGGACCGGCGCTTGGGTACTGCCCTTACTTGGACAAGCATCCCACTTATGATTAACCTCTCTCGCAAGCATCCGCAACTACAAAAGAAGAATTAAGACAAAATCTAACCATAGCATTAAACTAGTGGATCCAAATCAGCCCCCCATGAAGCAACGCATATACTGGGGTTTAAGCTTTTGCCACTCTAGCAACCCATCATCTACTTACTACTTCCCAATGCCTTCCTCTAGGCCCAAATATGGTGAAGTGTTATGTAGTCGACGTTCACATAACACCACTAGAGGAAAAACAACATACAGCATATCAAAATACCGAATGAATATCAAATTCACATGACTATTGTTAACATGACTTATCCCATGTCCTCAGGAACAAAAGTAACTACTCACAAGACAAAATAATAATCATGACCAAAGGTGTAATGAATAGCATCAAGGATCTGAACATAAACTCTTCCACCAAGTAATCCAACTAGGATCTACTACAAAGAGTAATCAACACTACTAGCAACCTTACAAGTACCATTCGGAGTTGCGAGACGAAGATTGGTTACAAGAGATGAACTAGGGATTGGAGAGGAGATGGTGCTGATGAAGATGTTGATGAAGATGCCTCCCCTGCGACGAGAGGAGTGTTGGTGATACGATGGCGACGATTTCCCCCTCCGGGAGGGAAATTTCCTTCGCACGATCGTCCTGCCGGAGCTCTAGATTGGATCTGCTCAAGTTCCGCCTCATGGTGGCGGCGAAACCACGAAAAAGCTCCCTATTGATTTTTTCCAGACCAGGACGCTTCATATAGCAAAATAAGGGGGCTAGTGGGCCTTCAGGCAGCCCACAAGCCTGCCATGCGCCACCAGGGGGGTGGCGGTGGGCAAGCTTGTGGGGCCCTGGTGGCCCCCCTCCGGTAGTTCTTTCGCCCAGTATTTTTAATATATTCTAGAAAAAATCCACGTAAATTTTAGGGCATTTGGAGATGTGCAGAATAGTGGACTAGGATTTGCTCCTTTTCCAGACCAGAATTCCAGCTGCCTGAATTCTCCCTCTTCAAATAATCCTTGCAAAATAAGAGAGAAAAGGCATAAATATGGTACCACAAGTAATATAACAGCCCAAAAAGCAATAAATATCAACATGAAAGCATGATGCAAAATGGACGTATCAACTCCCCCAAGCTTAGACCTTGCTTGTCCTCAAGCGAAAACCAAGTTCCATAAACATGTCCACATGTTGAGGGATGAAGGTGTCGATAAAACGTAATACGGACATGAGGTCATCATGATCACACATAGAACAGCAATACATCATAAAGATTGTTATGGGAAAGTAACAATTCCTTCACAAATCAAAGCATGAAGCAAAAACCTTACCGAGAAGTAACCAACAATAGACCATAGTCATTGAAGCAATTGCAATTTATCACAACATCAGAAAGAGTCAAATAAGAGCTTGTCAGGCAAACCCACATACTCAATCATCTCTTTTGTTTTCCACAATTGTTACAACTCACGTGGTACTCATGGTGTCAAAGTTTCAGCTGGACACAAAGGAAGAGAGGGGCTTATGGTTTTGCCTCCCAACGGTTTACCTCAAGGGTAAAGTCAACAACAATAAAGCATAAATACTCAACTCCAAGTTGATATATGAATATAGATCTTTCCCAAGCATGTGTCGGTAGCCAAGACAAAGGCAAAAAGGGAATTGGTGATGATCACCATGACTCTTACAAGGGTAAAAAGTAAAGGTACAAGATAGGCCCTTCGCAGAGGGAAGCAGAGGTTGTCATGCACTTTTGAGGTTTGAATGTGTGTCCTCTTAGTGCGGAGGAACGTCACTTTATATTGCCTCCTGTGATAATGAACTTTATTATGCAGTCTGTCGCTTTTATGTCTTCCTCATCACAGGTTCGTACAAAGCCTATTTTCCACACACTAATAGATCATACATATTAGGGAGCAATTTCATTGCTTGCACCGATGACAACTTACTTGAAGGATCTTAATCAATCCATAGGTAGGTATGGTGGACTCTCATGGCAAAACTAGTTGGAGGTTTATGGATGCACAAGTAGTATCTCTACTTGGTGCGGGAGTTTTGGCTAATATGAGGTGGAATCAATCGTCACATGCTCAGGGATCTCTAATCATATAATATTGTTTGGAACCAAGCAAACACAATTCATTATGTTGTCTTCCTTGTCCAACATCTACTCCTAGGCATGTAATAGTTTGGTGAGTGCTCACAATTGTAAAAAGTGTCTAAGGTGATATATTTATATGTGAACCTCTCTTTCCTTATTACTTCTTATTAATTGCAACAATGACTAAGGTCTATGTTGATTTATTCTCAACAAGTTTCAATCATCATACTTGTCATAAGTGAAGTTATCACTTTCCATAAGATCGTCTCATGATCTTTCACGCTATCGTTCTTTTCATACTTTTGATCATGGCACAAAACAAAGCCCTTGACTAAGACACTCTTTATTATATAGCTCGTAAGCTCGAATACATCGGGGGAGAGACAAAAGCAAAAGACTCAAACTAAAAACTAAAGACTTATTCCTCTAAAAGAAGAAATAAAAACTGAAAAGGAAAGAACTAAAACAAAGGTAAAAGCAAAAGATATAAAGGTGATACGATACCAGGGAAACTCCCCCAAGCTTGGCAGAAGCCAAGGGGATTGCCCATACCAATGCTTAGTTGTCTTCCTTTGGTGGTGATGGTGGTGTTGTTGGAGCAGTCTTGAGCTTGTCTAATTTCCACTTGAGCAAAAAGTGCTGCTCCCTTAGATCGTCATTTTCCTCCTCAAGTTTCAAAACTCTATGGCAAAGCTCCTGCTTACTCTCCTGCAAGAAAACGAGAAGGGATAAACAAGGTCTTAGGCTTCTTCCTATGGTCAGGGAGGCTTGACTTCTTGAACTCCACATGGGTGTTGGCAGGTTGAGGTAGAGGAGCCTCCTCTTCATCGGAACTCGTTTGCTCCTTCCCTTTGGGCTCATAGTCCTCTTCCTCATCAGTGGTCCAGCCATATGGTTCCAAGTCCCCATAGACCTTGGGGTTAGCAAGGTAGTCAGCCACATAGCTCTCTCCCTCTGAATCTTGAGAAGACATCTTGACCTAGATCTGCGGCAGAACAAGCTCGAAACGAAAACAGAGGAAAACTGCGCGATACGGAGATCAAAACCTTCGGACGACTATATATTGATTTTTTCTGGGCCAGAAGGAGTCCTCCGCAAGAAAACGGAGTCTGGGAGGCACACGAGGTGCCCAAAAGCTTGCCCACCGCCACCAGGGGATGCTGGCAAAGTGGGCCCTTGTGGCTGCCTCGTTCGCTCTCCGGACTGCTTTTTATTTTTCTAATTTTCCAAAAATTCCAAAACTGAGGAAATTTCCTATTGGAAAAGTACCGGAGTCCAATTTCTTGCCGAAACAGATACATCTTCATTTTCAAGGTCTGAAATAGGCTGATAAACATTCCTTATGTACTCCTCTGGAGTTATGACATTGATGATATTGGTCTCAACATTTATGGGAGTACCAGAGATGTAATGCTTGGTTCTTTTCCCATTTACCACTCTAGGAAAATTTCCTTCCGTGTTATTGATTTTGATGGCACCGGAAAACATACTTCCTCGACAACATAGGGACCTTCCCATTTAGAGAGAAGCTTGCCTGCAAAGAATCAAAAACGAGAATTGTATAGCAAGACATAATCACCTACATTGAACTCTCGTTTCTGTATTCGTTTGTCGTGCCATCTCTTAACATTTTCCTTGAACAACCTGGCATTCTCATATGCCTGGGCTCTCCATTCATGTAACGAGATGATATCAAACAACCGCTTCTCAACGGCAAGTTTGAAATCAAAGTTGAGCTCTTTGATTGCCCAAGAAGCTTTGTGTTCCAGCTCAAGAGGTAAATGACAGGCCTTACCGTAAACCATTTTATACGGTGACATGCCCATGGGATTCTTATAAGCAGTCCTATAAGCCCATAGTGCATCGTCAAGTTTGCTAGACCAGTTCTTTCGAGATCTATTGACGGTCTTTTGTAGGATCAACTTGATCTCCCTATTACTCAACTCCACTTGACCACTAGACTGAGGATGATAAGGAGATGCAACTCTATGGTTGACATCATACTTAGCTAGCATCTTGCGGAAAACACCATGAATGAAGTGTGAACCGCCATCAGTCATCAAGTATCTAGGGACTCCAAATCTTGGGAATATGACTTCTTTAAGCATCTTAATAGAGGTGTGGTGATCAGCATTTTTAGTGGGGATAGCTTCTACCCACATAGTAACATAATCCACAGCAACTAAGATGTGAGTGTACCCATTGGAACTTGGGAAGGGTCCCATATAATCAAAGCCCCAGACATCAAATGGTTCAATGACAAGTGAATAGTTCATAGGCATCTCTTGACACTTAGTGATGTTCCCTATCCTTTGGCATTCGTCACAAGACAAGACAAACTTACGGGCATCCTTGAAGAGAGTGGGCCAATAGAAACCTGATTGCAATACCTTATGAGTAGTTCTATCTCTAGCATGGTGTCCTCTGTAGGCTTCGGAATGACACTTCTGCAGGATCTGTCCCTGTTCATGTTCAAGCACACAACGTCTAATAACACCATCTACTCCTTCCTTATAAAGGTGAGGATCATCCCAAAAGTAGTGTCTCAAATCAAAGAAGAATTTCTTCTTTTGTTGATAGGTGAAACTGGGTGGTATATATTTGGCTACGATATAGTTTGCATAATCGGCATACCACGATGCACTATGTGAAGTGCGGATGACATTTAATTGCTCATCAGGAAAGCTGTCATCCATAGGTAGTGGGTCATCAAGGACATTCTCTAGCCTAGACAAGTTATCTGCTACAGGGTTGTCAGCACCCTTTCGATCAACGACGTGCAAATCAAATTCCTGTAGCAGGGGAACCCATCTGATCAGCCTAGGCTTAGCGTCCTTCTTCTGTATAAGGTACTTAATAGCAGCATGATCAGAGTGAATAGTGACTTTGGAGTCAACTATGTAAGATCTCAACTTTTCACATGCAAACACGACTGCTAAAAATTCCTCCTCCGTAGTGGCATAGTTTCTTTGGGCGTTGTCTAGAGTTTTACTAGCGTAGTGAATGACATTCAACTTCTTGTCAACTCTTTGTCCTAGAACAGCACCAACAGCATAATCACTAGCGTTACAGATGATTTCAAAGGGCAAGTTCCAGTCAGGTGGTTGAACAATAGGTGCAGTTATCAAAGCCTTCTTAAGTATTTCAAAGGCTTCCTCACAATCCTCATCAAAAACAAAAGGAACATCCTTCTGCAAGAGGTTGGTAAGAGGCCTAGAAATCTTACAGAAGTCTTTAATGAACCTTCTATAGAAACCAACATGACCTAGGAAACTTCGTATACCTCTGATATCTGTGGGGCAAGGCATTTTCTCAATTGCATCAACCTTAGCCTTATCAACTTCAATGCCTCTTTCAGAGTTTTGTGTCCTAAGACAATACCTTCATTAACCATAAAGTGGCACTTCCCCCAATTCAAGACGAGGTTGGTTTCTTCGCATCTGTGTAAGACTCGATCAAGGTTGCTGAGGCAATCATCAAAGGAAGACCGGTAAACGGAGAAATCATCCATGAAAACCTCGACAATCTTTTCACGAAAGTCAGAGAATATAGCCATCATACATATTTGGAAGGTGGCAGGTGCATTACATAAGCCAAAAGGCATACGCCTATAGGCAAAGGTACCGAAAGGGCAGGTGAAAGTGGTTTTCTCTTGATCAGATTGTGCAACAGGTATTTGCGAGAAACCTGAATAACCATCTAGAAAGCAGAAGTGTGTGTGTTTTGATAGCCTTTCTAGCATTTGGTCGATGAACGGCAACGGATAATGATCTTTCCTTGTTGCCTTGTTCAGTTTCCGGAAGTCTATCACCATTCTATAGCCGGTAATAATCCTTTGTGGGATTAGTTCATCCTTGTCATTAGGAACGACGGTGATACCTCCCTTCTTAGGTACGCAATGTACTGGACTTACGCGTGAGGTTTAGCAATTCTAGCGGAATCCTCACAGAATTTGATAACATGCCCATCTATGTCTTCGGCTAAGAGATCTTTGATAATGGCAACACTAGGTTCAACTCTAATCTCCTCAGGGGGTGCAAGTGGTCTAACGTAACTCCTACGTATCACAGTTGGAGCTTTAGAATAATCCTTTATCCTAGCAGGGTATGGTGGTTTCTCAGTGTAAGCACAAGGAACAACAGGATCACTAAATGCAATGACTTTCTCCTCAACTAGATTTTTTTGGCTATGTTGCTTTCTACAGGAGGATGATATTTAAACCACTTCTCTTTGGGAAGATCAACATGAGCAGCAAAAGATTCACATAGAGAAGCTACTATCTCAGAGTCAAGTCCATACTTAGCGCTAAAATCTCTAGAAGTGTTTGTCTCAACAAAAGATTTAACGCAATCAAACTGGAAATTCATACCTGACTCCTTACCTTCCTCCAGCTCCCAATCTTCAGAGTTGCGTTTGATTCTCTCCAATAAATTCCACTTGTGATCAATATCCTTCTTCATAAAAGAACCGACACAAGAAGTGTCAAGCATGGTACGATCTTCATGAGAAAGCCGAGCATAAAGGTTTTGAGTGATGATTTCTCTCGAGAGCTCATGATTGGGGCATGAATATAGCATTGATTTAAGCCTCCCCCGAGCTTGAGCTATGCTTTCCCTGTCACGAGGCAAAAGTTACAAATAAAGTTCCGATCATGATGTACTAAATGCATTGGATAGAACTTTTGATGAAATTCCAATTTCAATCGATTGTAGCCCCATAATCCAACATCATCACATAGCCTATACCATGTCAACGCCTTATCCTTCAAAGATAAAGGAAAGACTTTCTTCTTTACCTCATCCTCGGGCAAACCTGCAAGCTTAAATAAACCACAAACTTCATCTACATAGATTAGATGAAAGTCTGGATGTGAAGATCCATCTCGTGTAAAAGGATTAGCCAGCAGTTTCTCAAGCATACCCAAAGGAATTCATAAAAGATATTATCAATAGGTACCTCAGGTTGAGAAGCAACTCCTCGTGCTTCCATTCGTGGTGAATATACTCCGAACAAACTCCTCAAAGGATGAGTTTCCATAGTGATAAGTGACAATAAATTTCAGCACAGTATATAAATGTTTCCTCACCAATTTCCACTTACCAAAGGCGCTTCACTCCCCGGAAACGGCGCGAGAAAAGAGTCTTAATGACCCACAAGTATTGGGGATCAATTGTAGTACTTTCGATAAGTAAGAGTGTCGAACCCAACGAGGAGCAGAAGGCTCTGATAAACGGATTTTAGCAAGGTAATAACTGCAAGCACTGAAAGTAGCGGTAACAAGTGATTGTGTAGCGAGGTGAAACGTAGAGAGCAAATAGTAACAAGTAAAAAGTAGTAGCAACTGTGCAGCAAGTGTCCCAATCCCTTTTGTAGCAAGGGACAAGCCAGAACAAAGTCTTATAGGAGGAAAAACGCTCCCGAGGACACACGGGAATTTCTGTCACGCTAGTTTCATCATGTTCATATCATTCGCGTTCGTTACTTTGATAGTTTGATATGTGGGTGGACCGGCGCTTGGGTACTGCCCTTACTTGGACAAGCATCCCACTTATGATTAACCTCTCTCGCAAGCATCCGCAACTACAAAAGAAGAATTAAGACAAAATCTAACCATAGCATTAAACTAGTGGATCCAAATCAGCCCCCCACGAAGCAACGCATAGACTGGGGTTTAAGCTTTTGCCACTCTATTGATTTTTTCCAGACCAGGACGCTTCATATAGCAAAAGAGGGGGGCTAGTGGGCCTTCAGGCACCCCACAAGCCTGCCCTGCGCCACCAGGGGGTGGTGGCGGTGGGCAAGCTTGTGGGGCCCTGGTGGCCCCCCTCCGGTAGTTCTTCCGCCCAGTATTTTTAATATATTCCAGAAAAAATCCACGTAAATTTTCAGGGCATTTCGAGATGTGCAGAATAGTGGACTAGGATTTGCTCATTTTCCAGTCCAGAATTCCAGCTGCCTGAATTCTCCCTCTTCAAATAATCCTTGCAAAATAAGAGAGAAAAGGCATAAATATGGTACCACAAGTAATATAACAGCCCAAGAAGCAATAAATATCAACATGAAAGCATGATGCAAAATGGACGTATCAAAGATCAAGAGCAGTTTCAAGCTGAAGACATCACATGCAAGATGACCGTGACCTTGACACCGTATCTAGCTTTGTTATGCTTAGAATCACGTTTCCTTCATTACATGCTTGCTGCCTACCACTTTATATAATGCCACTTGTCTTTGCCATGAACCCAAACACCTCCCTCTCATAACAAATGTTGTATGGCTAAGTAGGCTTACTCAACCTCTAATGAGTAGCTTTGTTAGTTGTAGGTGCCAGCTGGCTCATGTGATATCATTATGTTTAAACTGCTATTAAATTAATGCACCTATATACTTGGTAAATGACGGAAGGCCTAGCCTTTTGCCGGGTGATTTGTTCCGTTATTGCCGCCTTAGTTTCGGTTACTGGTGTTTGATTCCTTAACTGATCGCTCCTTACACGCTCGGGGTTGTTATGGGGACCCCCTTGATAAATCGTGTAGTGTTAAGGCTTGCCTGGCAGGACCCAACATTGGTTTTAATCTGCTAATCACCTTATAATAATTTTCATAGGGAATAGCTACCCCGAGGAATTAATCAACAACCCGGGCCAGTGCTCCTCATGAGTGTTGGTCCAAACTAGAGCACCGTGCGAGGCCAATCCGGGGCAACTCGGATGATCTCTATCAGACCACCGTACGCTTCGCTTATCTCGCGTGTCCTGAAACTGAGATACGCGGCTCTTATCAGGGTCATCGACACGTCGGGGGCCCTGCTAGATTTGTCTTACCTTAGCGATATATCTTGTGTATAGGGATTCCGGTGAAACTTTGGGTCTCCTCAAAGTTGAGGTTTTCCTCTAAGGAATCCGACAAGATCACGAGTTTCATGATAGAGGATTACTTTGCGGCCCGTGGCAGTTTGTGATGGACTAGTTGGAGCACCCCTGCAGGGTTAAATCTTTCGGAAAGCCATGCCCGCGGTTATGTGGAAAATGTGGATATTTTGTTAACATCCGGTTCTAGACAACTTGAAGTAACTCTAATAAAACTACCAACCGTGTGCGTAAACGTGACTGTCTCCTTCGGAGATCGCTCTTCGATCGAGAACACGGTGGGGTTATGTTTGACGTAAGTAGGTGTTCAGGATCACTTAGTGGTCATGAAGTCCTCGGTCGCTCGCGTAGACCACCATATGATTACTCTGATCATCATAAGTTAGCCACCATATAAGCTTAGGTAAACCATACACTAAACCTTCCTCACCTAATAACTTGGCTAGATTCAGTACCAAGGTCATTAGATTTCTGAGTCCCTGTGGCTCACAGATTCCTACAAACCCCCAACAGGTACAGGTACGACCGACGCAGGAGATCCTGATGATAACCAACTGAAGTGGGAGTTCGATGAGCACTCTGGCCGTGTGTATGTGAACTATCCGGAAGACTGAGGCAGTGGTCGTGATCGTGGGCCAGCATATGGGATGTTTTAGATCATCTGTTTTTTGTTTAAGTCCGTAGCTGGACCTTCTGCTACTCTGAATAATGTGTGTCTGTAAGCTATGTGCTATATTCTTAACAGATGGCAAGTGTATGCCCTACTTATTACTCTTTTAATTATGTATTGTGATGATTATCCCGTTTGCGAAACGCATAGATGCGCCCCTTTCCCCTTTTGAGGCCTTGCCCCCAAATAAGGAAAGGGCCGCATCTAAGTCGTTACAAGAATCCAACCCCACCTACTGAAATTGTGCCTTTTAAAATACCAACTGGTATTATTGATTGTGTTTTGGCTAATCGATATGCTGGAGATAGACATCCAGGTGAACACTTGCTATATCTTTCACAACTATGCTCCTTATTTAAGCTTGCGGGTATATCGATAGATTTTGCTATGAGAAAGTTATTCTCTCTATCGTTAAAAGATTATTCTTTGGATTGGTATAGTCTTCTTGATGACTCTCATTTACTAAATTGGCAAGATGTTATGCCTCTCTTCTATGCAAAGTTTTATCCTCTTCATGAAATACATCGAGACAGGAATTATATTTATAAATTTTGGTCTCGTGACGGAGAAAGCATCGCTAAAGCTTGGGGGAGATTGAAATCTTTAATTCTCTAATGTCCCAATCATGAACTCTCCAAAGAAACTATTCTCACAAATTTTTATGCAAGGCTTTCTCGTCAAGATAAAGAGATGCTTGATGCTTCCTCTAGTGGGGCATTCTCCAACAAAAGCACTGAAGCTAAGTGGGTTCTTATTGAAAGGATCCAGAAGAACACTGAAGACTGGGAGATTGATAAATGTATTGAACCCGTTATAAATTATGAGCGTGATTATATTGAGAGCTATGTGAAAACTGATTACTTCAATACCTTTTGTGCTAAGATTGGTCTTGATTCCCAACTTCTAATTGATTTTTACAAAGACTTTGCCTCTCATATTGACTCTTCTGAGAAGAAGGAGGATCAACACCATAAACCTTTTAAGGATTTACCTGTTGATATTAATGTTGTTGACCCTATCTTGCCTGTAGTTGAATATGAAAAAACCCCTTTTCCCGCAAGGATGAGGGATCATTCTTTTGTTGCACGCATCCTGAATAAAAGTGAAAGAACGACTGATGAGCATGAGGACCTCATTAAAGTAGATCCTGAAGTTGCATTAGTCAAGGATCTTGTTACTAGTAATATTGAGGATTCCAATATAATTTTTTGTGTTGTTTCCACTAACCTTGTTACAGCCAAGAATAAAGGCCCAGTTTCAGGTACTCCAGTTGTATCTATTAAAATAGGAGATCATAATTATTATGGGCTATGTGTTTTGGGATCCAGTGCTAGTGCTATTCCCTATTCACTTTATCAAGAGATTATGAATGATATTCTACCATGTAAAATTGAAGAAGTTGATGTTATTATTCATCTTGCAAACAAAGAAACTATCTCTCCTATTGGAATTGTGTGAGATGTTGAAGTTCTATGTGGAAAGGTAAAATATCCTACCGACTTTCTAGTATTTGGTTCAGTAGTTTTTGCCCTATTATCTTTGGTAGGCCCTTTCTCAAAACTTGTGGAGCTATTATAGATTGTAGGAAAGGAAAAGTATTTGTTGAATTTAATGGTGAGCCATTTGAATTTAACTTTTCTAAATTTTCGAAGCAAACTCGTTTTACTGATCTACCTAGTAATGATAAAATTATTGAAGAGATTGCTTCCATTGCTATTCCTCCTAATGATCCTTTCAAACAATTTATGGAAAACCACGAGAATGATATGCATATGCAGGAAAGGAATGAGCTAGATGGAATATTCTTGAGACAACCTACTATCCTAAAGCACAACCTTGGGAATTTTATCGAAACAAAAAGAAGACTCGGTGTTTGATCTTAAACCTCTTCCCAGTACGCTTAAGTATGCTTATTTAGATGAAAAGAAAGTATGTCATGTTATTATCAATTCTAACCTTTCAGGATATGAGGAAGAGCGATTATTGGAAGTCCTTCATAAACACTGATGAGCTATTGGCTATACCCTTGATGATCTTAAGGGGATTAGTCCATCTATTTGTGAGCATACTATCAATCTTGAGCCTGATGCTAAACCGGTTGTTGATCATCAACGACGGTTAAACCCGAAGATGAAGGATGTTGTGAGGACCGAAATCCTCAAGCTTCTAGCCGCAGGTATTATGTACCCTATAGATAATAGTAAGTGGGTAAGTCCACTACATTGTGTTCCCAAGAAAGAAGGTACGACTATGGTTCCTAATGATAAGAATGAACTAATACCTCAAAGAATTAATATTGGATATAGAATGTGTATTGATTATAGGAAGCTGAACAAGGCAACGAGGAAGGACCACTACTCGCTGTCGTTCATCGACCAAATGCTTGAAAGGTTATCCAAAAACACTCACTTTTGCTATCTTGATGGGTACGCTAGCTTCTCTCAAATTCATGTTAACATTGTCGATCAAGAGAAGACCACTTTTACTTGTCCCTTTGGCACTTATGCTTATAGACGTATGCCTTTTGGTTTATGCAATGCTCCTGCTAATTTTCAAAGGTGTATGTCCGCTATCTTTCATGGTTTTCTTGAGGAAATTCTGGAGGTCTTCATGGACGATTTCTCCGTCTATGGAACCTATTTTGACCATTGTCTCCACAACCTTAATAAAGTTTTGCAGAGATGCGAGGAGACGAACTTGGTACTCAACTGGGAGAAGTGCCACTTCATGGTCAATGAGGGGATTTTTCTTGGTCACAAGATTTCTGAAAGAGGAATCAAGGTGGACAGGGCAAAGGTTGAAGCAATCGAGAGAATGCCTTATCCAAAAGACATCAGAGGTATTCGTAGTTTCCTCGGTCATACTGGTTTCTATAGGAGATCTATTAAAGACTTTTCTAAAACTTAGAAACCCCTTACTAATCTTCTCCACAAGGATATTCCTTTTGTGTTTGATGAATATTGTAAGGAAGCCTTTGAAGTTCTTAAGAAAGCCTTGATAACCGCCCCTATAGTCCAACCACCTGATTGGAATTTGCCTTTTGAAAGCATGTGTGATGCTAGTGATTTTGCTATCGGAGCTGTGTTAGGACAAAGGGTTGATAAGAAATTTAATGTTATCCATTATGCTAGCAAAACCCTTGACACTGCTCAAAAGAACTATGCTACTACTGAGAAAGTATTTTTAGCGGTACTGTTTGCTTGTGATAAGTTTAGGCCTTACATTGTTGATTCTAAAGTTATCATTCACACTGATCATGTTGCTATTAAGTATCTTATGGAAAAGAAGGATCCCAAACCAAGGCTTATCTGATGGGTCCTTCTTCTTCTTCAAGAATTTGATTTGCAGATTGTTGATAGGAAAGGAGCAGACAACCCTATAGCAGAAAACCTTTCCAGGATGGAGGGCATACCACAAGATCCTATTCTGGTCAACGATAGTTTTCCTGACGAACAGTTAGCTGGTTTAGAGGTGAAATGTACTTCAGCTCCATGGTATGCAGATTATGCTAACTTTATTGTTGCAAAGTTTGTGCCTCCAGGTTTAACATTCCAGCAGCGAAAGAAGTTCTTCCACGACTTGAGGTATTACTTTTGGGATGACCCGCATATTTTTAGAGAAGGTGCAGATGGAATTGTGAGGAGATGCATACCGGAGCATGAGCATAAGGATATCTTGAGACAATGTCATAGCAGTCCTTATGGAGGACATCATGCCTGTGAGAGGACCCCACACAAGGTTGTCCAATCAAGTTTTTATTGGCCTACTCTCTTTAAACATGATAGAAATTACGTGTTATCCTGTGATAAGTGCCAAAGAGTTGGTAATATTAGTGGGAGGAATGAGATGCCTATGAATTATTCGCTAGTCATTGAACCTTTTGATTGCTGGGGTTTTGATTTTATGGGTCCTTTCCCTCCTTCACACAAATACACTCACATCTTAATAGTTGTAGTTTATGTGACCAAGTGGATTGAAGCAATCCCCATCGAAAGTGCTGATCATAAGACATCTTTGAAAATGCTCAAGGATGTAATCTTCCCCAGGTTTGGTGTACCTAGGTACCTCAAGACCGATGAAGGATCACATTTTACACACGGTGCTTTTAGAAAATCTCTAGCCAAATATGATGTTAATAATAGAATTGCTTCACCTTACCACCCTCAAACAAGTGGGCAAGTTTAGCTCACAAATAGAGAGATCAAGTTGATCTTGGAAAAGATAGTGAACAGTTCTAGAAAGGACTGGTCCAATAAGCTAGGAGATGCCTTGTGGGCATATAGAACTGCTTACAAAAATCCCATGGGGATGTCTACCTATAAGATGGTTTATGGCAAGGCATGCCATCTACCTCTAGAGTTGGAACACAAATCTTTCTGGGCTGTTAGAGAGCTTAATGTTGATCCAAAGCTTGCTGGTGAAAAGCGTCTCATGAACTTGACTTCTCTAGATGAGTGGAGAAGTGAAGCTTACGAGAGCGCAAAAATGTTCAAAGAAAAGGTAAAGAGGTTGCATGACAAGAGAATTTTGAAACATGAATTTAATGTTGGTGACAAAGTTTTGTTGTATAGATCTCTTTTCAGGTTTTCTCCAGGTAAATTACTTTCCAAGTGGGAAGGATCGTACCATATCGAAGAAGTCTACCGCTCGGGTGCAATCAAGATTAATAATTTTGAAGGCACAAAACCACATGTTGTGAATGGGCAAAGACTCAAGAATTACATGGCTGGAGACCCCATCAATGTAGAGGTGGATGTGACACACGTAGCCACTCATGAAGAACATATTGCAACACTGTATCAGACATCGGCAGAAGCAGCATAAGAAAAGGTATGAAATACAGTAAGGAAACTTCGTGAACTTCAATAAAAGTTCCGTTTTATGCGTTTTTGCAAAATTAGGAAAATTCCGAGCCGAAGCGGAGCCGGACAGGATCTCTAAGTCACCCAGGCGACCCGCTGGCGCGGGCTAGGCCCTGGCCGCGCCAGGAGACCGCCTGGACTTCCCGGAGCCCATCTCCGACTCCCGACTAGACCTTCCTTGTGGTGCACAAATTTTTCCTATATATTTTCACGGATCATCCCAGCTTTGTGTCACGCCCAAGATGCGACCCTATCCTCAATTTGGCACGAAGGCCTCGTCAGGGATAGAAGCGCATCTCATCGTGTCGCAAGAATGGATATCGTTACAAGTACATGTACTGAAAAGAAGAGGTATATAAAGAATTGGCTTACACTCGCCACAAGCTACATCAGAGTCACATCAGTACATTACATATTCATCAAGAGTAAGAGCAGGGTCCGTCTACGGACGAAAACAAACGAGAAAAATAAGAACGACGTCCATCCTTGCTATCCCAGGCTGCCGGCCTGGAACCCACCCTAGATCGATGAAGAAGAAGAAGAAGAAGAAGCAACTCCAAATGAACAATCAACGCGCTCGCGTCAAGTAACCTTTACCTGTACCTGCAACTGGTGTTGTAGTAATCTGTGAGCCACAGGGGACTCAGCAATCTCATTTCCAAAGGTATCAAGACTAGCAAAGCTTAATGGGTGAGGCATGGTTAAGTGGTGAGGTTGCAGCAGCGGCTAAGCATATATTTGGTGGCTAACTTACGAGTACCAGAAATAAGAGGGGGAAGATCTACGCATAACGGACGTGAACTACTCATGATCAAAAGAATGATCTTGAACACCTACCTACGTCAGACATAACCCCACCGTGTCCTCGATCGGAGAAGGAACTCACGAAAGAGACAGTCACGGTTACGCACATAGTTGGCAAGTTTTAATTAAGTTAACTTCAAGTTATCTAGAACCAGTGTTAAACAAAGCTTCCACGTTGCCACATAACCGCGGGCACGGCTTTCCAAAAGATTTAACCCTGCAGGGGTGCTCCAACTAGTCCATCACAAATTACCACAAGCCGCATAGAAATCCTCGATCACGACACTCGCGATCTCGTCGGATCCCTTAGTGGAAAACCTCAACTCTGAGATTACCCAAAGCATCACCGGAATCCCGATGCACAAGATATCTCGTCAAAGGTAAAACCAATCCAGCAAGGCTGCCCGACGTGTCGACGATCCCGATAGGAGTCGCGTACCTCGTTTTCAGGACACGACAGATGAGCTAGATGTCGGGATCGCTAAACCTCCGGGTGACCAGAGGGGCGCCGGACATCGCTCAGGTGGGACCAACACTCATGAGGAGCACTGGCCCGGGGGTTGATTAAATTATCCTCGGGGTCCGGAAAGTCCCTATGCAATTTTTATTAGGTGTTTAGGCAAATGTAGTACCAAAGTTGGGCCTTGCTAGACCAGCTTTAATCTAAAACGAATTATCAAGGGGGTCCCGATAACAACCCCGATCGTGTTAGGAGCGCTCATTTATGGAACATGACACCGGTAGCCGGAAACTAAGGGGGCAAAGGTGGAACAAAACACCAGGCTAGAAAGGCCGAGCCTTCCACCTTTTACCAAGTATATAGGTGCATTAAATTAAATAGCATTAATATGGAGATAAGACAAGGAACCCATGTTATCACATGGAAGAAACTGCACCTGCAACTAGCAATGCTAACACAGGGTTAAGCAAGCAGTAACATAGCCAATCAGTGGTTTGCTAGGTTGAACAGGTTGAAGGTTATCATGGCATTGTTGAGAGGCTGATATTTAACATGTGGTAGGCAACGAGACATAATCGATAGAAACGGTAAAACTAGCATGGCAATGATAGTAATGGTATCTGGGGAAATGGTCATCTTGCCTGAGATCCTGCTTGGAAGAAGAATGCCTCCGTGAAGCAGGCGAACTGATGTAGTCGAACGGGTCTTCACAATCCGACACGCTTGCGGAACTCTATCGAGACGGGGAAAACCGGAAACAAGCATCAACACACGGAATTCACCACACGATGCACAACACATATGATGCATGAGCAGCTGAATACATGCAAGTCACGGCATGATAATTCACACAATCGAACAATACACATTAAGTGAAGTTCAATATGCAACGAGTTGCATATTGACGAAACTCCACATTTAATTATTTAGTTCTATCCTGAGTAGATACACGGCAATATTAAATGTGATTAAACATGGCAAGAGGTGAAGCGCAATTAATCTACCTATCTAGGCATTTTAAATGAGGTCGGAAATGACATATAGCACCTCCGAAACGACCTCACATGTTAATTTACAATTCTGTTCAGATCTGAACTAACACATTTAATTAGTTGTTAAATAGCAAAACAAATAGGTTCACGTGACCCTACGCATCATTTCAAGCAATCTAGACATAAAGAACATCTCCAACGGAGCTACGGATCAAAAGTTACAAGCACCGCAAGATATGATGGCATGAATGCAATATGTGTGCCACGACGGCTACGAGCACTTCAAAACATACAACCAGCAAGATAAAATGAAACTACACGAGATTCTAAGCAAGTTTCATGTAGGACACGATCAAATCGGAGCTACGGTTCAACAACTACGAGCAAAACAAGAAAACACTACAATCTGCCAAAATCAGCCACATAGCACTTTCAACACCCCACAACTATGAGCTATGCAACTCCGATAAACTCAAGCAAGGCATGACATGAAAGAGGGCAAGAAGCACTACTACGAACAACTAACAACAACTAACATGGTAGCAAGGATCACTAGGGAAAGAAGTCACAAAATGGCATCTCACACATTATTTCAGACTTAGTGAAAATTACACCTCATGAAAGTGCAGTTTTCGATCTGAAGCTATATTGACAGAAGCAAAACCAATAGCTACAGGACTCCAAATGGCATGAAAATTCACAGCAAGCTAGAGAAACACAAGGACCACAACTTACTCCATTGGACCAACCTCAAAAGAGCTACAGATCACAAGATACAAGCAATACACGACAGCAACAAAATATAACAGATTCCAGACTTAGAAATATTTCAGCTCCTCAAAATCAGCACTATTTCTAGCAACTTGAGGGCAATCAAACCACACCTAAACATGCATTTCTATTGCAACCAAAAATACCAGGGGCTAGACAAAACATCCAAGAACAACTCTCTAGTTGACAACACCTCCAAACGAAGCACGGAATAAATCCTATGAAATAAACAAAAGGGCATCACGGCAAAATATCGCGCGAACTAACTTGCTCAAAAGCTAAAAATAATTGCCCCAGAAACATATAAAATATGTGGGGTTGCACAACAATATAATGTCACACGAAAATGCGAGAAAATAACCTATACACGGGAAAATAAACTAGCACAAATCCCTACACGCAAAAATACCAATGACCGCTCTAAAATACATGGAAAATAGGTTCCTAAAACATGGGCATTTTATCTAAGGCATTCAGGCAAACCGGACACGCGCGAAAAATAAACTACGGACAAAACAAATTAGGACAGCACGTGTTTCTATGCATACGGCACGCCAAACGACGTCAAACAATTATGCAAGTTGCACCAACGTATTCTACGTGCAAAACTACATGAAATCCATATGCTACATGTCACGATCCGATTTACGGATTAAAAGTTACGGGCATTTTAAAATCTAGCAAAAACCTGGAATTGAAATAAAATACGAAAACCTAAAGAAATGCTAACGGGCCTAATCTGTCTACCGGGCCGAAACTGGCAAAACTCGGCCAAATAGAACATGGGTGCAGGATAACTAAACTGTGCCGGAGGTGGGAACTAGAGGCTCACCTCGGCTTTGGGCCGGCGTGGGGGTGGGGAGGCCGACCTGGCCTTGGGCCGACCTGGTCTCGTGGCCAGCTGGGCCGGTCGGGGCAGTGGAGGCCCAGGCGGGGTCGCGCTGGCGGACGGGAGGCCACGGGAGGCCGGTCAACGGCGCGGGGCGAGTGACACCTCCAGGCTCTCCCGATCCCGCTGGATCGAGGAGCACGCCGGCGGCGGTTCTCGGCCGGAGGGGGTTGCAGGCGGCCGGGGAACTGCGGGGATCGACCGGATCTGGCCGGAGCGTGGCGGATCCAAGGAGCGGGAGCCTCCCGGCGGTCGGCGACGAGGACAGAGAGGAGCACGGGCTCCGGCGACGAAGGTGGGCATGGCGGCGCGGCAGAGGCATGGGGCGGCACGAGGGGATCCAGGGGAGGCGCGAGGGGAGGCCTCGGGCCAGGCGGCGGCGACCGATGGCTCGGCCGGGCCCTGGCGGCGGCTGAGGGAGGAGGTGCTGCGGGAAGAGAGAGAGGGTGTGGGAGAGACTAGGGTTTGGCATGGAAATCGATGCAGGGGAGAGGGGGTTGTCTAAAATAAGCACGGGGTCTATATCTAGACATATGGGGGGCTAGGTTACCAGGAATTTCGTTCCGGATCCAACCGTGCGGTCGGATTCGGACGATTCCGAACGCGGGAATGGGTACACGGCCGTGTAGAGGGGATATCTGGGGACGAGAGGGAAAACGGGCGGCGCGGCAACGAATTTTAAAACACCGACAAACATCCGACGGTAGACCGAATACGGTGCCGCCACGGTCGACCGTTCGGGTACCAGACGGACTCCGATCGCGACGAAATTCGACAGGCGGCCTGTCTATATTAAAATAGGACCGCACGTCAAATATCAATCCGATCAGAGAAAGTTTAGCACACACTTTTAAAACAGGGTTTCGACGGTGCCGCGGGCGCGTGCGAGTGCGGTCGGACTCAGAACGGACAACGACGCGAACCGGCAACTAACAACGGGTGCAAGTTTTTGAAAACTGGCGGCAACGGAGACGCCGATGCAATGCTGATGATGCGCATGATGCGATGATGATGCGACAAACGAAACTAGACACACGACAAAAACGGAAAGAAAAGGGGAATCTTCTGGAACGTCGGCATCGGGTTGTCACACTTTGTATCTTGCGATTCCGTGCGTTTTCTTTTCGATCTGTTTGTGCAAGGAGAACTTTCAGCAAACTTAGGTGCAATGGCTTCCCAAAGTCTCCCAAGGACAAGTTCCTCGTCAACGTCATCAACCCTTATCTAGCAGAGGTAAAAAAGACACCCTCAAACCCTTTGGGTGGAGGACGGTGTCCTCCACAAGCAGGATTTGAGGGGACCTGTAAGGAGGGGAGCACCAGGGCTAGGCTGGAAGAAGTGGAGCAAGAAGTCTTCAAGTACAAGTTGATGATCGAGCGTGGTGTTGAGGCCAACTATGATATCATCGATGAGCTGAAGAGGGAACATGAGGAGGAGATGAAGGAAGTGTGATCAATCATATCCGCACTTGAAACCAAAGTGTTCGAGCTTCAAGGGCACATCTATGACCTGCAAAACCAGAACTATGAGTATGAACTTAAGTTTTTTCGCATGGGCTTAGCTGCCGAAAGCAGGATCCTGGAGACTGAAGAATCCTCTGTGGAAGGAGGACCTCTGCCGTGGAAGTGTTTCGCTAGGGATTGCCTGAGGAACAAGTAAAAGGATGAAGAGTGAAATCTTCATGGGTAATGCATTCCCTTAGCTTGTTCCAAGCTTGGGGGAGTGCCCGGTATCTTTATTTTTTATCCTTTATCTTTCTTGGTCAAGTTTAGTGTCGTATCATGTCTAGGGAAGTTATCTTATGAAATAGGTGTTTGCATTGAGGTCTATCACTCCATTGTGGAGAGTTTGTATCCATGAGCGTGCAGTGTCTATGATGGAATATTAATGAGAATTCTATTGGTTTCTTTACTGCACTTGGTATTCTCTTCATGCAATCGATCTCATATGCTGATTCTTATGGGAGTATTGATCTTACACATCAGGTATGGCTTTGAAAACTTTATTTAATCTTGGCAAACATAGCATTGGTCATAACAACAAGCATGAGTTTTTCTAGTAGCGACATAGCCAAAACCTTTATGTTCTTATGCTTGAAGTGTTATGCTGACAAGGAAGACAACTTGATGTTTTATGCCAATTATTTATGTTAAACTTTATATTGTTTTGCATCCAAGTCAACATTATTTGTATGCTCTTAAAAGCCTTTGCTAGCCAACCCTTGCACTAAGCGGGAATACTGCTTGTGCATCCATACCCTGAAACCTCAACCTTCCCAAGAGTCCACCATACCTACCCTATACGTGGTATTTCACCGCCACTCCTAAACTATGTTACTCATGTGCTATCTTTAAACCTTCAAATATTACTCCCTGTTTTTTGCCTTTGGTTTAGCTCATGAGGAAGTAGTAGGTGATTCATGACCTTCTCATGCTGGACAAGTTTTATCTTGGGTTTGCATGTTATCTGCGAACCCCTAATACGAGGAGGGGCTAGAATGAGCGTGCCCAGCTCGTAAAAGATAATAACTATAAACAAAACCTCCTTCATGCTTTGTTGATGCGAAATCAGAAAACTTTGGTAGTGATAAACAAAGGAGACTAAGGGGATGTGATCGTCCCCACTTTGGGAGCCGTTCCTCAAAACATGTCCAGCATGAGAAGTATTGGGCTATCTACTAGCATTCGTTGACAAATCATGCACCTCTCAAAAGCTTGTTTTACAATCTTGTTGTTCTCTAAAAAGCTCTAGCACATGAGTTTTCCCTACTTCCCTCTACGAAGGTGTTGCAAATATGCCCTAGAGGCAATAATAAAATGGCTATTATCATATTTCCTTGTGCATGATAATCGTCTATTGTTCATGCTATAATTGTATTAACAGGAAACAATAATACATGTGTGAATAAATAGATCACAATGTGTCCCTAGCAAGCCTCTAGTTGGCTAGCTCGTTAGTCAATAGATGATCATGGTTTCCTGGTCATGGGCATTAGATGTCATTGATAACGGGACCACATCATTGGGAGAATGATGTAATGGACAAGACCCAATCCTAAGCATAGCACTAGATCGTATTGTTCGTATGCTAAAGCTTTTCTAATGTCAAGTGTCTTTTCCTTGGACCGTGAGATTGTGCAACTCCCGAATACCGTAGGAGTGCTTTGGGTGTATCAAACGTCACAACGTAACTGGGTGACTATAAAGGTGCACTACGGGTACCTCTGAAAGTGTCTGTTGGGTTGGTACGAATCGAGATCGGGATTTGTCACTCCGTGTGACGGAGAGGTATCTTTGGGCCCACTCGGTAGAACATCATCATGAGCTCAATGTGACTAAAGGAGTTAGTCACACGATGACATGCTATGGAACGAGTAAAGAGACTTACCGGTAACGAGATTGAACAAGGTATAGGTATACCGACGATCGAATCTCGGGCAAGTTCTATACCGACAAACAAAGGGAATTGTCTACGAGATTAATTGAATCCTTGACATCGTGGTTCATCCGATGAGATCATCGTGGAGAAAGTGGGAGCCACCATGGGTATCCAGACCCAGCTAATGGTTATTGTCCACAAAGGTGTCTCGGTCATGTCTACCTGTCTCCCGAACCCGTAGGGTCTACACACTTAAGGTTTGATGACGCTAGGGTTATAGGGAATTGTTATACGAGGTTATCGAAAGTTTTTCGGAGTCCCAGATGAGATCTCGGACGTCACGAGGAGCTCCGGAATGGTCCGGAGGTAAAGATTGATATATAGGACGGATGGTTTCGGACACCGGAAGTATTTCGGGCGTCACCGGTAACGTACCGGGACCACCGGGACCACCAGAGGTGGCCCCGGGGGTCCACCGAAAGGGGGCAACGACCACGGGAGGCTAGATGGGCCAAGTGTGGGAGGGAACCAGCCCCTAGGTGGGCTGGTGCACCCCCCCACACTCAGCCCAAGGCGCAGGAGGTGGAGAGGGGGGGAAACCCTAGGCGCTGGTGGGCCTAAGGCCCACCTAGGGGTGCGCCACCCCTCCCCCTTGCCCTGGCCGCCGCACCTCCCATCTGGGGGGGGGGTCTGCCGCACCACCTTGGGTGGGAACCCTAGGGGTGGCACCCCCCTCCCCTCCTCCTATATATAGTGGGCACTTTTGGGCTTTTGGAGACACAGTTTTCCCTCTCCCTCGGCGCAGCCCTGCTCTTCTTTCTCCTCCTCTCTAACGGTGCTTGGCGAAGCCCTGCCGGGAGACCTTGTCTCTCCATCGACACCACGCCGTCGTTCTGCTGGAGATCTTCCCCAACCTCTCCCTCCTCCTTGCTGGATCAAGGTGCGGGAGACGTCACCGGGCTGCACGTGTGTTGAACGCGGAGGTGCCGTAGTTCGGCACTAGATCGGAATCACACAGCGATCTAAATCGCCGCGAGTACGACTCCATCAACCGCGTTCTAGTAACACTTCCGCTTAGCAATCTTCAAAGGTATGAAGATGCACTCACCCCTCTCTTGTTGCTGGTCTCTCCATAGGAAGATCTGAATATGCGTAGGAATTTTTTTGAATTTATGCTACGTTACCCAACAGAAGGTCCAATCTTTTAATTTTATGTTGAGTCAGTAAAACCTACTTCTTTCTATCCTAAAAAGAGAAGACACTTTATGTTGACAAAGATGCATGCATTTATATTGTTTCATTGAGAATTGTCACATCACACCTTTGTTGACATTATCATTAAGATAAGTGAGTTGTTTGTTAAGCCTAGCTAAAGCAAACATCTTCCTTTGTGTTAGCATTTTCACTTATTGACTAATAACATGTTCTTTCAAAAAGGTTCAATTGATCTCATCAAAATATAAGAGGAAGAGCAAAAGTTAAAAGTTAGTAGTTGTTCTTTGACCAAGGACATATTTTCCATGGTTTGATGATTTTTCTTAGCTCTACTTTTGATTGTAATTGATATTACTCTTTCATAAGGTCCTTATGAGTTGAGATTGTTGTTCAGGATGGTTGAGTTATGTAGATAAATTATGATGCTTCCTGTTCTAGTAACGCTTCCGCTTAGCGATCTTCAAAGGTATGAAGATGCACTCACACCTCTCTCATTCCTGGTCTCTCCATAGGAAGATATGAATATGCGTAGGAAATTTTTTGAATTTATGCTACTTTACCCAACACTGGCATCCGAGCCAGGTTTTCTATGCGTAGATTTTGTGCACGAGTAGAACACAAAAGGTTGTGGGCGATGATTTGTCAATTGCTTGCCTCTACTAGTCTTATTATTTTCCGGGGGTATTGTGGGATGAAGCGGCCTAGACCGACCTTACGCGTACGCTTACGTGAGACTGGTTCCACCGACAGACATGCACACCGTGCATAAAGGTGGCTAGCGGGTGTCTGTCTCTCCTACTCTAGTCGCATTGGATTTGATGAAAAGGGTCCTTACGAAGGGTAAATAGCTTTGGCATATCATCGTTGTGGCTGTCACATAGGTAAGAAGGTGTTCTTGCTAGAAACCCAAATCAGCCACGTAAAACTTGCAACAACAATTAGAGGACGTCTAACTTGTTTGTGCAGGGTTTGACATGTGATGTGATATGGCCAAAGTTGTGATGTTGCATGTATGATGTATGAGATGATCATATTATTGTAATAGGTTTCACGACTTGCATGTCGATGAGTATGACAACCAGCAGGAGCCATAGGAGTTGTCTTAATTTATTGTATGAGATGCAACGCCATGTGCTTACTACTTTTACTTCATTGCTAACGGTTAGCTATAGTAGTAGTGATAGTAGTAGTTGGCTTGATGACTTCACGGAGACACGATGATGGAGATCATGATGATGGAGATCATGGTATCACGCCGGTGACGATGATGATCATGCGATGCCTCAGGATGGAGATCGAAAGAGCAAAGATGATAATGGACATATCATGTCACTATATGATTGCATTGTGATGTTTATCATGTTTTCATCTTATTGCTTAGAACGACGGTAGCATAATAAGATGATCCCTCTTAAAATTTCGAGAACATATTCCCCTAAGTGTGCACCGTTGTGAAGGATCGTTGTCTCGAAGCACCACGTGATGATCGGGTGTGATAGATTCTAACGTTCGCATACAACGGGCGTAAGCTAGATTTACACATGCAAAACACCTAGGTTGACTCAACGAGCTTAGCATGTACAGACATGACCTCGAATACAAGAGACCGAAAGGTCGAACATGAGTTGTATGGTTGAATACGATCAGCATGAAGTTGCTCACCATGGTGACTAGTCCGTCTCATGTGATGATCGAACGCGGGTTAGTCAAGAAGGATCATGTGGCACTTAGATGACTAGAGGGATGTCGATTTAAGTGGGAGTTCATACTTAATTTGATTAAATGAACTTAATTGTCATGAACTTAGTCTAAAAGTTGTGTTTATAAATATTGTAGATGCCCAACGTCAACCTCAATTTCAATGCATTCCTAGAGAAAAACAAGCTGAAAGATGATGGTAGCAACTATGCGGACTGGGTTCGCGACTTGAAGCTCTTCCTTGAAGCAGCTAAAAAGGCTTATGTCCTTGATGCGCCGCTAGGTGACCCTCCCGCTCCCGCAGCAGCCCAGGACATTCTGAACGTCTGGCAAACATGGAGTGATGACTACTCTCTGGTTAGGTGTGGCATGTTATACAGTTTAGAAACGGGGCTCCAAAGGTGTTTTGAGCAACACGGTGCATATGAGATGTTCCAAGAGCTGAAGCTAGTTTTTCAAGCTCATGCCCGTGTCGAGAGATATGAAGTCTCTGAAAAGTTCTTTAGCTGTAAGATGGAGGAGAACAGTTCTGTCAGTGAGCACATACTCAAAATGTATGGGTTACACGGTCATCTGACTTCACTTGGAGTCAAACTTCCGGATGATGCTATAATTGACAGAATCCTCCAGACTCTCCCACCAAGCTACAAAGGTTTTGTGCTGAACTACAACATGCAAGGGATGGAGAAGACCATTCCCGAGTTGTACTTGATGCTCAAGTCTGCAGAAGTAGAAATCAAGAAAGAGCATCAAGTGTTGATGGTCAAAAAGACCACTAGTTTCAAGAAGGGCAAGGGTAAGAAGAACTTCAAGAAAGACGCCAAAGCCGTTGCCGCGCCCGGTGAGCCAGATGCCGGGCAGAAGAAAAAGAATGGACCCAAGCCTGAGACTGAGTGCTTCTATTGCAAGGGACAGGGTCACTGGAAGTGGAACTCCCCCAAATACTTAGCGGACAAGAAGGCCGGCAACGTTAAAGGTATATGTGATATACATGTTATTGATGTGTACCTTACCAGCGCTCGTAGTAGCTCCTAGGTATTTGATACCGGTGTTGTTGCTCACATTTGCAACTCAAAGCAGGAACTGCGGAATAAGCGGAGACTGACCAAGGACGAGGTGACGATGCGCGTCGGGAATGGCTCCAAGGTCGATGTGATCGCCGTCGGCACGCTACCTCTACATCTACCGTCGGGATTATTTTTAAACCTTAACAATTGTAATTTAGTACCAGCTTTGAGCATGAATATTGTATCACGGTCTTGCTTAATGCGAGACGGCTACTCATTTAAGTCAGAGAATAATGGTTGTTCTATTTATATGAGTGATATGTTTTATGGTCATGCTCCGCTGGTGAATGGTTTATTCTTGATGAATCTCGATCGTGATGTTACGCATATTCATAGTGTGAGTACCAAAAGATGTAAAGTTGATAATGATAGTCCCACATACTTGTGGCACTGCCGCCTTGGTCATATCGGCGTTAAGCGCATGAAGAAGCTCCATACTGATGGACTATTATAGTCTCTTGACTTTGAATCATTTGACACATGCGAACCGTGCCTCATGGGCAAGATGACTAAGACTCCATTCTCAGGAATAATTGAGAGAGCAACCGACTTATTGGAAATAATACATACTGATGTGTGTGGTCCAATGAACGTTGAAGCTCGCAGTGGCTATCGTTATATTCTCACTCTCACTCATGATTTGAGTAGGTATGGGTATATCTACTTGATGAAGCAAAAATCTGAGACGTTTAAAAAGTTCAAGGAATTTCAGAGTGAGGTTGAGAATCAACGTGACAGAAAAATTAAATGTCTATGATCTGATCGTGGAGGAGAATATTTGAGTCACGAGTTTGGCACACACCTAAGGAAGTGTGGAATCATTTCACAACTGACGTCGCCTGGTGTAACATCCCAAATTTTGGAATGTTAATAAAATTATTAGATTGATTGTTTGTTTGTTTGAGTGATTGAAACTTGAGTGAAATTTGAAACTTTTCAAAAACTTTTGAATGAGAGGGAATAAAATGATTTCCCCCTTTTTCCGGTGAGTTCAAATTCATCCATTTAAAATCAATGAGAGGAGATAGCATGACTTCTTCAACTATAAAGAATTTGAATGAAGGTGGCATTTGAATTTCTTTCGATTTTTGTTTTGCAATTCTATTTTTTCTCCACTCAAATAATGCCACGAATAAATTCTTGCCAAGCAAGAAAGAGAGGAGGAACCTGACCCTCCAAAAACCAAGGGCATTCATTGAAATATTTTGAGCCAAGAAAAAACCAAAGTTTAACTTGAGAAAATAATTGCAAAAAGAAATAATGCTTTTAGGGATTTTCTGGAAGAATATTTTTTTAAAGGTTTTATTTTGGCCATGGAAAAATGCCTATCATTTATATTTTATTTTTCTCATAATTTTAGTATATAGAAACTCTATATTCCGAATTTATTTAGTTTCCCTTTTATCGTTTACTTTCCGGTTTCTGAAAATAGGAAAGAAATCGCAATTTATTGGAAACTTTGCCCTCACCCACTAAAGCCTTTCCAAATCTGGCCCAATAGGACCTTCTTCTTCCTCACGTACTCCCTCTCTCCGAGGAACTTCCATAGCAATGGAGACACAGAACCTCCACCTTCCCGATCTCCCTCTCCCTTCCTTCCCGGCGCCTCCCGAGCCCCCTATAAGAACCCCCTCCTCCTCCTCGTTCCATTTTCCCCATCAACTCACCTCCTCCCTACTCGTAGCCACCTCGCCACCATCTCCCCTTTCCCTGTCTACAGAAGCTCACAAGGAGCACGCCCACATCGCCAGGACACCACCCCCCTCGCCTCAAGGAGCCCCTAATGCTCCTCCCCATAGCGCCGACCTCCTCCACCGTCCCCCCTCCCCGCCGGCGACCTCCACCTCGCCGGAGCAGCCCCACCTCGCCGGAGCACCTCCAAGCCTGTCCAGCCACGGTGAGCTTCATAGAAATCCCGTCACAATTTTTTTTCAGAAAAAGAGCAAACTTATAAAATTCATATCTATTAGTCTATAACTCCGAAATAGGTGATTCTTTTTGCGTTAGATCATAATTTTCTTGTACTTTCCGAAAACATATTATTTGCTGATGTTTGAAATTTTCAAATTTCAATTAGACCAGATTTAGTTTAAACCTTGTTTTGCTTATTCTGGGAGTTTAAAATAGATTTTAATTTAATTATTTTTGCTCTTGTTTCCTAGTGATTGTATCTTTCAGTAGTTTAAGTTTCAATTTTTTTTAAATAATTTCTCGAGAACGGTAATTCTTCTTCATCAACCTCACCAGGCAAGTCATTTTTGATCTTGTATCACCTATGTTTTATGCATCGTAGTTCTACCATCCTATACCCAATTGCATGCTGAGTAGGTACTTGGAAATTATGGTTACATATTGTAGTATCATGTGGTAGGCACCCAACAACCCCGTTACTTGGCCCGGGATGACAAATTTCATATTGCTATGCTTGAGTAGACGGGATTCTGGTTGAGTGCATATCACGAGTGATGCGAGAATAATTTAATAACCAAGACCGGTTAAGTCAAGATTTTCAAGACCTCGTGATGCAATGCAACTCTGGGTGAAGGGCGGTTGATCGGCTCCCTGGAGAAACCAGTGGATGACCCAGGATGCATGGAGACGTGCCATGACATCTTGCGGAAAGCTTCACCCAGGCTCAAAGAGACGGACGGATATTTTCAAGACCCAAGGCTTACTTGCACAGCCACAAGCCATTATGGGCTCTGGCTTGGTTGGACAAAGTGGCGACTCTGGACAGGCGGTGCTAGCAGATGTAGAAGAACGGTAGGATTCGATGGGCACCGACAGAGATTTAGAGGGACCCGTTGAAAGACCATGTTTTGATCATCCGGTCTTCAAACACCCTGAAGTGCGAGGACATACACGGAGGCGATCAAATCTTGTGAGGAACGTGTGCAAAACTCTGCAGAGTACTCAAACCAAATCGATTAGCCGTGTCCACGGTCATGGACAACTTGAGCCAAAGGAACTGAAGTTATCGGGAATTCTCAACACCATTATAAATACTTGATGAGGGTAATATTGATAACTTGGGTATGAGAACTGGTTGGCGGAACCATCTCATTAACAACCAACAGCGTAGTAATATTTTGCTTTTAGCCCCTCTCTTGTGGTAGGAGAAAACAATGCTTTTCGCTAAAAACTTACAACCCCACCTGCCATATATGCATATAGTATAGATGACATTTTACCCCCTCTCATATGTGACTTGCCAGCATATTCAGTATGCTGACCTACACGGCTGCAACGTCTTATGTTGCAGATATTTCCTCGACGAGTAAGAGTACGATTCAGGGTTACGGTCCGCACTCAACTTGTCGTTGGTGTTTATTGGGACTCCACTCCCTTGACTGCTTCCGCTGATATTTTAAGGTATATATCAGTTTTACGCTATTTACATGTGATTGAACTTTGATATATACATTGATGTACTGTGTGTGCCAGCATACTGATCCAGGAATGGCACAGAAATACAGAGGCTTGACTCGTTTTGAGTCGGGTCGCTACAGAAATGGTATCAGAGCACATGTTGACTGTAGTACGTGACCCTAGAAACTGGAAACTTCTTAGGATAGGATCTCTCAAAAATCTTATTTTCGAGAACACCTTTCACTTCTCATCTCTTCTGATTTCATCAAATGTTCTCTCTCACCTCAAATAGTTATACAATCCCCTTACCCCTTTGACCTCATGAAGAATCAATGGAGTTCTACTTCGAAGTAAAGAGGATTTCAACATGCATTTGAAGAATTGAAGGTGCACCAATTGAAGACTCTCAAGACTCGAAGAATTCGAAGACCCTGAAGTGTTCGAATAATTATATGACCATTAGAAGTCCAAACCCCTTTTATATACCCACGTTAGATACGATGATTTGTGAGCCGTCATTGGTGTGTGTTTTCCGACGGCCACAAATAAAACCTATTCTCAAAAATATTGTTTGTATTGTGTGTATCTCCCTCCCTCTCTTACCCGTCTCATCCCCAAAACCTCAACCCTACCAGATGGAGTATGAAGCTGGACTTGTAGTCTCTGGACCAATGACCCAGCTGGAGGCTGAAATATGGATTCAGAACATGGAGAACCACTTCGGGAGCAACTTGATCTCAAGGAAGTATGAAGTGGAACATGCTCTCCAGTACTTTACCCAAAGTGTTGCTATCTAGTGGAAAATGCACCATGCCATACAAGGATTTAGTGGAGCAGAAACTTGGGACGAATTCAAGAACACTCTGTTAAGATCCCGACTTATTCAGAAGTGCTATGACAATCCGAAGGAGAAGACTTGTGCATGCAAGATCTGTGGAGAAATAGGACACACCCAGGAAGAACACAAGGATGGATGCACTCATTGTGAAGAAAATCACCCAGCTGAGGAGTGCCCAAGTAGTCAGGTGACTTGTTTCCTTTGTGAAGGAACCACCCACTACCCAGCTCAATGTCACATTTACCCCAAGGTCCAACAATTTATCAAGCAGCATAAAGATGCAATGAAGGAAACCCTCAAGAAGAAGATTCTAGAAGAACCTGTGATGAATGAAAATATAGAAGACCCTGATAAACAAGGTCCAAGCATATTTTTCTCCAATGCATGCTACTCCTGTGGAGAAGAAAGACATTATTCACAGGATTGCACGAAGGGAAGCCAAGAGTATCTAGGAAACTTCCCGACAGAAAAAGTGGAGTTTGATCCACTTGAAATAGAAGAACTGGCCAAAATGAAGGAGTCCGGAAAGAAGAAAAAGTACCCTCGGAAGAGCCAAATCTCTGCAGATAAAGACCTGAGTCATGTCAGATGTTACAAGTGTATGGAATTTGGCCACCACAAATACATGTGCTCAGGAAGGAATCCGGAAACCCAAGGAGCAAAAGCAAACACTAAGACGCCTCGAGACTTGTCAGAACTCATTTGCTTTCGTTGCAAGGAAGCAGGACATTTTGCTAATGATTGTCCACAAAGGAAGAAAGCTAAAAATGGAGTAGTTAAGTTTTGACGACCGCAATTAGTGTAATCTGAAGCACCCTTGTTTTTCATGAGATCATGGAGTTGAATTTTTTTGTAACAGAAGTCCCTGATATTGTAGTAACATCATGAATAAATGGAATTTATTGTCTCATGATTGCCTATGTTGAAACCGTATGCGTTGTTTCTCTATGAACAAAGATCTCTGAACATTTAGGAGGATAAGAGAAAATATGGTCTATGTAGGCATGAGTATAATTCATTTTTAGTGTGGTAGTAATCGATAAACCCACAGGATCCACTGAGTAGGAATGTACCATGATTACCAAGGAGACACATACATTCCTCTGAGTACCTATTTACTGACACCTGCAGATGACAACTCTCTATGAGTCATTCCTCAAGGGCCCAAAAACGATCATGACCCTGACTAGTGATCATGATTACCCAAAAATCCTGAAGGACATGATGAAGCACATTCATCTTGAAGGAGATGCAGTCTACAAAGGCTACCCGTTCATGGAAAATGGAGTGGAACTTTGGTATGTGGAAGTACACCTCCACCATGTGAAAGGAGTTTGTCCAAAGACTATGGGGCAATACTTTTTCATTTCACGTGTACCACGAGCAATTTTCTTTGATGCTGTTCGTGAAGCTGTCATGGAAGCCATACGTCAGATTGGAGAAATACTTGAAGCAAGACTCCGTCATACCCAGGAATACCTCAGTGAAGTGCATGCGGAGATGATGGAGATCAAGCTCATGGCCACCATGAGAAAGCAAAAGATGGATGATCTCAAGAAACACATCGGAAAGTTCCAGTGGAACTAAGGTATCTCCAAGGGAGACAAATGAATAAAGTTGGCAGAAATGCTTGACCATACCGAACAATGTGGATAGCAGCATTTGTAATAAAGTTATTTTTGAATTTGGAGTTTTGAGAAGAAATTAAGGATGTAATAAAGGATTGATTATGAAATGAATATGATTTTTGGATGAACCAATACCTTTTAATGGAAAACACACCAATGGAAAGTATCCCACAGAGTGGAGTGTGTACCAAAAATAAGTCTGAGGACTATTTATATGATGGTTACCCCAAGAGTATGATGGAATGAAACACTATAGGATTTAAGGCGTAGTGATTCCAAGTATGCGTGCAACCCACAGACCTCGAGACTAATAAGGATCAAGTACTACCTATTTGGAGAAGGAAACTTGGAAAAAGCTAAGATGGATCAGCAAACGTTTCCTTAGGAGCATACGAAAACCCGAGAGTTGTGAAGATACGATAGATGTTTTGTTCATCTTGCAGAAACAATGGATTATCCAAACTTCGTTCGTGGACAAGAAAAATTCTGCAATGCTTGTGAGGATGCCCAAGTGTTAGAATGCGAGATTCGCTAAACCTTATACAGAGAAATGATTTGGGTGCGGAATGGATTGATCACCATCATGACTTACTCTTATCATTTATCTTGCTATTCGGAATGGTAAATCTGAGAGACTTACCCATAGAGAGAGACGACGTTCTTTGAAGCTTTGGTTTAAAGCCTTAGAATGGTATGCTGAAAGCCCCATGTACATGGCACTTGTTGTCACGCGTAAGAAATTTTACGGTGAGGATGAAACCAACACCCCTCTCTCCGCAGGATCACCACAAATGGTAGACCACCGTGAGAACCATCGATATGTTATTTAGAATTGACCACGAGACTGTCAGTTAAGAAGACCCACTAACCGAAGAAGCTTATATCAACAGAAGAACCCTTGTTTTAATGGAAACGTTATGAATATAACGGAAGAGCATCACCAAAGGAGTTAGTATGAAGACTGTGAGGAGTCAAATGCCAAAACCCCAAAGGATTGTTAAAGTCTTAAGGGACCAGTAATCTTCATTTTAAGTGTGGTAGCATCCCACTTTGCCGGAGATTAGATTTGTTAAAGGACCCCCAAACCCTAACCTTTCTTTCTAGCCTATTCGAATCTCGAGGACGAGATTCTATTTAAGTGTGGTAGGTTTGTAACATCCCAAATTATGGAATTTTAATAAATTTATTAGATTGATTGTTTGTTTGTTTGAGTGATTGAAACTTGAGTGAAATTTGAAACTTTTCAAAAACTTTTGAATGAGAGGGAATAAAATGACTTTCCCCTTTTTCCGGTGAATTCAAATTCATCCATCTAAAATCAATGAGAGGAGATAGCATGACTTCTTCAACTATAAAGAATTTGAATGAAGGTGGCATTTGAATTTCTTTCGATTTTTGTTTTGCAATTCTATTTTTTCTCCAGTCAAGAAATGCCAGGAATAAATTCTTGCCAAGCAAGAAAGAGAGGAGGAACATGACCCTCCAAAAACCAGGGGCATTCATTGAAATATTTCGAGCCAAGAAAAAACCAAAATTTAATTTGAGAAAATAATTGCAAAAAGAAATAATGCTTTTAGGGATTTTCTCGAAAAACATTTTTTTTAGTTTTTATTTTGGCCGTGGAAAAATGCCTATCATTTAGATTTTATTTGTCTGATAATTTTAGTATATAGAAACTCTATATTCCGAATTTATTTAGTTTCCCTTTTATCGTTTACTTTCCGGATTTTGAAAATAGGAAAGAAATCGCAATTTATTGGAAACTTTGCCCTGGCCCATTAAAGCCTTTCCAAATCTGGTCCAATAGGACCTTCTTCTTCCTCACGTACTCTCTCTCTCCCAGGAACTTCCATAGCAATGGAGACACAGAACCTCCACATTCCCGATCTCCCTCTCCCTTCCTTCCCGGCGCCTCCCGAGCCCCCTATAAGAACCCCCTCCTCCTCCTCGTTCCATTTTCCCCATCAACTCACCTCCTCCCTGCTCGTAGCCACCTCGCCACCATCTCCCCTTTCCGTGTCTATAGAAGCTCACAAGGAGCACGCCCACATCGCCAAGACACCACCCCCTCGCCTCCACGAACCCTAACGCTCCTCTCCACAGTGCCGACCTCCTCCACCGTCCCCCCTCCCCGCCGGCGACCTCCACCTCGCCGGAGCACCTCCAAGCCTGTCCAGCCACGGTGAGCTTCATAGAAATCCCGTCACAGTTTTTTTCAAAAAAAGAGCAAACTTATAAAATTCATATCTAGTAGTCTATAACTCCGAAGTAGGTGATTCTTTTTGCGTTAGATCAAAATTTTCTTGTAGTTTCCGAAAACATATTATTTGCCTATGTTTGAAATTTCCTAGTGATCATATCTTTCAGTAGTTTAAGTTTCAATTTTTTTAAATAATTTTACTTGGGGTTTTTGTTGGGGAACGTCGCATGGGAAACAAAAAATTTCCTACGCGCACGAAGACCTATCATGGTGATGTCCATCTACGAGAGGGGATGAGTGATCCACGTACCCTTGTAGATCATACAGCAGAAGCGTTAGAGAACGCGGTTGATGTAGTGGAACGTCCTCACGTCCCTCGATCCGCCCCGCGAACAATCCCGCGATCAGTCCCACGATCTAGTACCGAACGGACGGCACCTCCGCGTTCAGCACACGTACAGCTCGACGATGATCTCGGCCTTCTTGATCCAGCAAGAGAGACGGAGAGGTAGGAGAGTTCTCCGGCAGCGTGACGGCGCTCCGGAGGTTGGTGATGACCTTGTCTCAGCAGGGCTCCGCCCGAGCTCCGCAGAAACGCGATCTAGAGGGAAAACCGTGGAGGTATGTGGTCGGGCTGCCGTGGCAAAAGTTGTCTCAAATCAGCCCTAAAACCTCCGTATATATAGGTGGGAGGGAGGGGTGCCTTGCCTTGGGGTCCAAGGACCCTCAAGGAGTCGGCCGAGCCAAGGGGGAGGACTCTCCCCCCCCCCCCAAACCGAGTTGGACTAGGTTTGGTGGGAGGGAGTCCCCCTCCCTTCCCACTTCCTCCTTTTTTTTTTCCTTTGATTTCTTATCCTTGGCGCATAGGCCCCTTTTGGGCTGTCCCACCAGCCCACTAAGGGCTGGTGTGCCACCCTTATGGCCTATGGGCTTCCCCGGGGTGGGTTCCCCCCCCCCCCCCGGTGAACTCCCGGAACCCATTCGTCATTCCCGGTACATTCCCGGTAACTCCGAAAACCTTCCGGTAATCAAATTAGGTCATCCTATATATCAATCTTCGTTTCCGGACCATTCCGGAAACCCTCGTGACGTCCGTGATCTCATCCGGGACTCCGAACAACATTCGGTAACCAACCATATAACTCAAATACGCATAAAACAACGTCGAACCTTAAGTGTGCAGACCCTGCGGGTTCGAGAACTATGTAGACATGACCCGAGAGACTCCTCGGTCAATATCCAATAGCGGGACCTGGATGCCCATATTGGATCCTACATATTCTACGAAGATCTTATCGCTTGAACCTCAATGCCAAGGATTCGTATAATCCCGTATGTTATTCCCTTTGTCCTTCGGTATGTTACTTGCCCGAGATTCGATCGTCAGTATCCGCATACCTATTTCAACCTCGTTTACCAGCAAGTCTCTTTACTCGTTCCATAATACAAGATCCCGCAACTTACACTAAGTTACATTGCTTGCAAGGCTTGTGTGTGATGTTGTATTACCGAGTGGGCCCCGAGATACCTCTCCGTCACACGGAGTGACAAATCCCATTCTTGATCCATACTAACTCAACTAACACCTTCGGAGATACCTGTAGAGCATCTTTATAGTCACCCAGTTACGTTGCGACGTTTGATACACACAAAGCATTCCTCCGGTGTTAGTGAGTTATATGATCTCATGGTCATAGGAATAAATACTTGACACGCAGAAAACAGTAGCAACAAAATGACACGATCAACATGCTACGTCTATTAGTTTGGGCCTAGTCCATCACGTGATTCTCCCAATGACGTGATCCAGTTATCAAGCAACAACACCTTGTTCATAATCAGAAGACACTGACTATCATCGATCAACTGGCTAGCCAACTAGAGGCATGCTAGGGACGGTGTTTTGTCTATGTATCCACACATGTAAATGAGTCTTCATTCAATACAATTATAGCATGGATAATAAACTATTATCTTGATACAGGAATCATAATAATAACTATATTTATTATTGCCTCTAGGGCATAATTCCAACAGTCTCCCACTTGCACTAGAGTCAATAATCTAGCCCTCACATCACCATGTGAATTACATTGTAATAAATCTAACACCCATACAGTTCTGGTGTTGATCATGCTTTGGCCATGGAAGAGGTTTAGTCAGCGGGTCTGCTACATTCAGATCCGTGTGCACTTTGCATATATTCACGTCCTCTCCCTCGACGTAGTCGCGGATGAGGTTGAAGCATCGTTTGATGTGTCTGGTCTTCTTGTGAAACCGTGGTTCCTTTGCTAAGGCAATGGCACCAGTGTTGTCACAGAACAAGGTTATTGGATTCAGTGCGCTTGGCACCACTCCAAGATCCGTCATGAACTGCTTCATCCAGACACCCTCCTTAGCCGCCTCCGAGGCAGCCATGTACTCCGCTTCACATGTAGAATCTGCTACGACGCTTTGCTTGGAACTGCACCAGCTTACTGCACCCCCATTAAGAATAAATACGTATCCGGTTTGCGACTTAGAGTCGTCCGGATCTGTGTCAAAGCTTGCATCGACGTAACCTTTTACGGCGAGCTCTTCGTCACCTCCATATACGAGAAACATCTCCTTAGTCCTTTTCAGGTACTTCAGGATATTCTTGACCGCTGTCCAGTGATCCACTCCTGGATTACTCTGGAACCTACCTGCCATACTTATGGCCAGGCTTACATCCGGTCTAGTGCACAGCATCGCATACATGATAGAACCTATGGCTGAAGCATAGGGGACGGAGCGCATATGCTCTCTATCTTCATCAGTTGCTGGGCACTGAGTCTTACTCAATCTCGTACCTTGTAAAACTGGCAAGAACCCTTTCTTGGACTGTTCCATTTTGAACCTCTTCAAAACTTTATCAAGGTATGTGCTTTGTGAAAGTCCTATCACGCGTTTTGATCTATCCCTATAGATCTTAATGCCTAGAATGTAAACAGCTTCTCCTAGGTCCTTCATAGAGAAACTTTTATTCAAGTAACCTTTTATGCTCTCCAAAAGCTCTACGTTGTTTCCAATCAGTAATATGTCATCCACATATAATATTAGAAACGCCACAGAGCTCCCACTCACTTTCTTGTAAATACAGGATTCTCCAACCACTTGTATAAACCCAAATGCTTTGATCACCTCATCAAAGCGTTTGTTCCAACTCCGAGATGCTTGCACCAGTCCATAAATGGATCGCTGGAGCTTGCACACCTTGTCAGCATTTTTAGGATCGACAAAACCTTCGGGTTGCATCATATACAACTCTTCCTTAAGGAAACCATTAAGGAACGCCGTTTTGACATCCATCTGCCAGATTTCATAATCGAAAAATGCAGCTATTGCTAACATGATTCTGACGGACTTAAGCATCGCTACGGGTGAGAAAGTCTCATCGTAGTCAATTCCTGGAACTTGTGAAAAACCATTTGCCACAAGTCGAGCTTTATAAACGGTCACATTACCGTCAGCGTCCGTCTTCTTCTTAAAGATCCATTTGTTCTGAATAGCCTTGCGGCCCTCAGGTAGTATCTCCAAAGTCCACACTTTGTTCTCATACATGGATCCTATCTCGGATTTCATGGCTTCTAGCCATTTGTTGGAATCTGGGCCCACCATTGCTTCTTCATAATTTGCAGGTTCATTGTTGTCTAACAACATGATTGATAAGACGGGATTACCGTACCACTCTGGAGCAGCGCATGATCTCGTCGACCTGCGTGGTTCAACAGAAACTTGAACTGGAGTTTCATGATCATCATCATTAACGTCCTCCTCAACCGGCGTCGCAATGACAGAGGTTTCCCCTTGCCCTGCGCCACCATCCAGAGGGATGAGAGGTTCGACAACCTCGTCAAGTTCTATCTTCCTCCCACTCAATTCTCTCGAGAGAAACTCCTTCTCGAGAAAAGCTCCGTTTTTAGCAACAAACACTTTGCCCACGGATTTGAGATAGAAGGTGTACCCAACTGTCTTTTTTGGGTAACCTATGAAGACGCACTTTTCCGCTTTGGGTTCCAGCTTTTCAGGCTGAAGCTTTTTGACATAAGCATCACATCCCCAAACTTTAAGAAACGACAACTTTGTCCTTTTGCCATACCACAGTTCGTATGGTGTCGTCTCAACGGATTTTGATGGTGCCCTATTTAAAGTGAATGCAGCTGTTTCTAATGCATAACCCCAAAATGATAACGGCAAATCAGTAAGAGACATCATAGATCGGACCATCTCTAATAAAGTACGATTACGACGTTCGGACACACCATTACGCTGTGGTGTTCCAGGCGGTGTTAACTGCGAAACAATTCCACATTGTCTTAAGTGAGCACCAAACTCGAAACTCAGATATTCACCCCCACGATCAGATCGTAGGAACTTGATCTTCTTGTTACGATGATTTTCCACTTCACTCTGAAATTGTTTTAACTTTTCAAATGTTTCAGACTTGTGTTTCATCAAGTAGACATAACCATATCTACTTAAATCGTCAGTGAAGGTGAGAAAATAACGATATTCGTCGCGTGCCTCTACGCTCATTGGACCACACACATCGGTATGTATGATTTCCAACAAGTCACTTGCACGCTCCATTGTTCCGGAGAACGGAGTCTTAGTCATCTTGCCCATGAGTCATGGTTCGCACGTGTCAAGTGAATCAAAGTCAAGTGACTCCAAAAGTCCATCAGCATGGAGTTTCTTCATGCGCTTTACACCAATATGACCCAAGCGGCAGTGCCACAAAAATATGGCGCTATCATTGTTTACTCTAACTCTTTTGGTCTCAATGTTATGTATATGTGTATCACTATCAAGATTCAATATGAACAATCCTCTCACATTCGGTGCATGACCATAAAAGATGTTACTCATAGAAATAGAACAACCATTATTCTCAGACTTAAAAGAGTAACCGTCTCGCAATAAACAAGATCCAGATATAATGTTCATGCTCAACGCAGGCACTAAATAACAATGATTTAAGTTCATCACTAATCCCGATGGTAGCTGAAGTGACACTGTGCTGACGGCGATTGCATCAACCTTGGAACCATTTCCTACGCGCATCGTCACTTCGTCTTTCGCCAGCCTTCGTCTATTCCGCAGTTCCTGCTTCGAGTTGCAAATGTGAGCAACAGAACCGGTATCGAATACCCAGGCACTACTACGAGAGCCGGTTAAGTACACATCAATAACATGTATATCAAATATACCTGATTTTTCTTTGCCCGCCTTCTTATCTGCCAGATACTTGGGGCAATTGCGCTTCCAGTGACCCATACCCTTGCAATAGAAGCACTCTGTTTCAGGCTTAGGTCCAGCCTTGGGTTTCTTCGGCGGATTGGCAACAGGCTTGCCGCTCTTCTTCGAATTGCCCTTCTTGCCTTTGCCGTTTCTCTTGAAACTAGTGGTCTTGCTCACCATCAACACTTGATGCTCTTTACGGAGTTCAGACTCTGCGACTTTCAGCATCGCAAACAACTCGCCGGGAGACTTGTTCATCCCTTGCATGTTGTAGTTCAACACAAAGCCTTTATAGCTTGGCGGCAGTGATTGAAGGATTCTGTCAGTGATAGCTTCTTGCGGGAGTTCAATCCCCAGCTCAGCTAGACGGTTTGAGTACCCAGACATTTTGAGCACATGTTCACTGACAGACGAGTTTTCCTCCATCTTGCAAGCATAGAATTTATCGGAGGTCTCATACCTCTCGATCCGGGTGTTCTTTTGAAAGATAAACTCCAACTGCTGGAACATCTCAAATGCTCCATGACGCTCAAAGCGACGTTGAAGTCCCGGTTCTAAGCCATACAAGACTGCACATTGAACTATTGAGTAGTCCTCCTTACGTGCTAACCAAGCGTTCTTAACATCCTGATCAGCCGTAGCGGGTGGTTCATCTCCTAGCGCAGCATTAAGGACATAATCCTTCTTCCCAGCTTGTAAGATTAGCTTAAGATTACGAGCCCAGTCTACAAAGTTGCTTCCATCATCTTTCAACTTAGCTTTCTCTAGGAACGTATTAAAATTCAGGATGACTGTCGCGTGAGCCATGATCTACAACACAAATATATTCAAAGTGGACTTAGACTATGTTCAAGATAATTAGAGTTCAACTTAATCAAATTATATGCTAAACTCCCACTCAAAAAATACATCTCTCTGGTCATTTGAGTGGTTCATGATCCACTTACACTATCCCAAGTCCGATCATCACGTGAGTTGAGTATAGTTTCAGTGGTAAGCATCCCTATGCTAATCATATCGACTATATGATTCATGATCGACCTTTTGGTCTCATGTGTTCCGAGGCCATGTATGCACATGCTAGGCTCGTCAAGCTTAACCCGAGTGTTCCGCGTGCGCAAATGTTTTGCACCCGTTGTATGTGAACGTTGAGTCTATCACACCCGATCATCACGTGGTGTCTCGAAACGACGAACTGTAGCAACGGTGCACAGTCGGGGAGAACACAATTTCGTCTTGAAATTTTAGTGAGAGATCACCTCATAATGCTACCGTCGTTCTAAGCAAAATAAGGTGCATAAAAGGATTAACATCACATGCAATTCATAAGTGACATGATATGGCCATCATCACGTGCTTCTTGATCTCCATCTCTCCATCACCAAAGCACCGGCACGATCTTCTTGTCACCGGCGCCACACCATGATCATCCATCAACGTGTTGCCATCGGGGTTGTCGTGCTACTTATGCTATTACTACTAAAGCTACATCCTAGCAAAATAGTAAACGCATCTGCAAGCACAAACGTTAGTATAAAGACAACCCTATGGCTCCTGCCGGTTGCCGTACCATCGACGTGCAAGTCGATATTTCTATTACAACATGATCATCTCATACATCCAATATATCACATCACATCGTTGGCCATATCACATTACAATCATACCCTGCAAAAACAAGTTAGATGTCCTCTAATTTTGTTGTTGCATGTTTTACGTGGTGACCAAGGGTATCTAGTAGGATCGCATCTTACTTACGCAAACACCACAACGGAGATATATGAGTTGCTATTTAACCTCATCCAAGGACCTCCTCGGTCAAATCCGATTCAACTAAAGTTGGAGAAACCGTCACTTGCCAGTCATCTTTGAGCAAAGGGGGTTACTCGTAACGATGAAACCAGTCTCTCGTAATCGTACGAGTAATGTCGGTCCAAGCCGCTTCAATCCAACAATACCGCGGAACCAAGAAAAGACTAAGGAGGGCAGCAAAACGCACATCACCGCCCACAAAAACTTTTGTGTTCTACTCGAGAAGACATCTACGCATGAACCTACCTCATGATGCCACTGATGGGGAACGTCGCATGGGAAACAAAAAATTTCCTACGCGCACGAAGACCTATCATGGTGATGTCCATCTACGAGAGGGGATGAGTGATCTACGTACCCTTGTAGATCGTACAGCAGAAGCGTTAGAGAACGCGGTTGATGTAGTGGAACGTCCTCACGTCCCTCGATCTGCCCCGCGAACAATCCCGCGATCAGTCCCACGATCTAGAACCGAACGGACGGCACCTCCGCGTTCAGCACACGTACAGCTCGACGATGATCTCGGCCTTCTTGATCCAGCAAGAGAGACGGAGAGGTAGGAGAGTTCTCCGGCAGCGTGACGGCGCTCCGGAGGTTGGTGATGACCTTGTCTCAGCAGGGCTCCGCCCGAGCTCCGCAGAAACGCGATCTAGACGGAAAACCGTGGAGGTATTTGGTCGGGCTGCCATGGCAAAAGTTGTCTCAAATCAGCCCTAAAACCTCCGTATATATAGGTGGGAGGGAGGGGTGCCTTGCCTTGGGGTCCAAGGACCCTCAAGGAGTCGGCCGAGCCAAGGGGGAGGACTCTCCCCCCCCCCAAACCGAGTTGGACTAGGTTTGGTGGGAGGGAGTCCCCCTCCCTTCCCACTTCCTCCATTTTTTTATTTTTTCCCTTTGATTTCTTATCCTTGGCGCATAGGCCCCTTTTGGGCTGTCCCACCAGCCCACTAAGGGCTGGTGTGCCACCCTTATGGCCTATGGGCTTCCCCGGGGTGGGTTGCCCCCCCCCCCCCGGTGAACTCCCGGAACCCATTCGTCATTCCCGGTACATTCCCGGTAACTCCGAAAACCTTCCGGTAATCAAATGAGGTCATCCTATATATCAATCTTCGTTTCCGGACCATTCCGGAAACCCTCGTGATGTACGTGATCTCATCCGGGACTCCGAACAACATTCGTAACCAACCATATAACTCAAATACGCATAAAACAACGTCGAACCTTAAGTGTGCAGACCCTGCGGGTTCGAGAACTATGTAGACATGACCCGAGAGACTCCTCGGTCAATATCCAATAGCGGGACCTGGATGCCCATATTGGATCCTACATATTCTACGAAGATCTTATCGTTTGAACCTCAGTGCCAAGGATTCGTATAATCCCGTATGTTATTCCCTTTGTCCTTCGGTATGTTACTTGCCCGAGATTCGATCGTCAGTATCCGCATACCTATTTCAACCTCGTTTACCGGCAAGTCTCTTTACTCGTTCCGTAATACAAGATCCCGCAACTTACACTAAGTTACATTGCTTGCAAGGCTTGTGTGTGATGTTGTATTACCGAGTGGGCCCCGAGATACCTCTCCGTCACACGGAGTGACAAATCCCAGTCTTGATCCATACTAACTCAACTAACACCTTCTGAGATACCTGTAGAGCATCTTCATAGTCACCCAGTTACGTTGCGACGTTTGATACACACAAAGCATTCCTCCGGTGTCAGTGAGTTATATGATCTCATGGTCATAGGAATAAATACTTGACACGCAGAAAACAGTAGCAACAAAATGACACGATCAACATGCTACGTCTATTAGTTTGGGTCTAGTCCATCACGTGATTCTCCCAATGACGTGATCCAGTTATCAAGCAACAACACCTTGTTCATAATCAGAAGACACTGACTATTATCGATCAACTGGCTAGCCAACTAGAGGCATGCTAGGGACGGTGTTTTGTCTATGTATCCACACATGTAAATGAGTCTTCATTCAATACAATTATAGCATGGATAATAAACTATTATCTTGATACAGGAATCATAATAATAACTATATTTATTATTGCCTCTAGGGCATAATTCCAACAGTTTTTACCAAAACATATTCTGTTTTAGTTCTTTTAGGATTATGGCCATTTCTTTTCCTATAATTGTTTTTAAATTATTTTCTTTTATAATTCAGAAAGTTTATATTTTGTTTCTGTTAGTTAACAGTAGGTTTTCAACAAATTTTTATTTTTATTTTTATTTGTTATCATGAAATCAATTCTAGTTCTCTAATAACTTGCAATTGATTTCTCTACTGTTTCAACTCCCATTAGAAAATACTTTCAAAATAGTTTTATGTAAAATACTTTATTTATCTTGGTTAAATTTATATCTTAGTTCTCTGTTATTTAATGTTTTATTTTCAGTTAGAACAAAAAAAACTATTTAGTGTTTGAGGTAGTAGAAGACTCCTAGTTTTAGTTGAAGTTTCTTTCGGATTCTTATTCGCTCTCTCTTTTGTTTTGATTGCTAGAATGATTGCTAGTATGAGTGCTTATGTGAATGATATGTTTGTTATATAGATTTCATCAGAGAGTGACGAATAGTCTATCAAGTTATTTCTCGAGAACGATAATTCTTCTTCATCAACCTCACCAGGCAAGTCATTTGATCATGTATCACCTATGTTTTATGCATCGTAGTTCTACCATCCTATACCCAATTGCATGCTGAGTAGGTACTTGGAAATTATGGTTACATATTGTAGTATCATGTGGTAGGCACCCAACAACCCCGTTACTTGGCCCGGGACGTAAAATTTCATATTGATATGCTTGAGTAGACGGGGTTCTGGTTGAGTGCATATCACGAGTGATGCGAGAATAATTTAATAACCAAGACCGGTTAAGTCAAGATTTTCAAGACCTCGTGATGCAATGCAACTCTGGGTGAAGGATGGTTGATCGGCTCCCTGGAGAAACCAGTGGATGACCCAGGATGCATGGAGACGTGCCATGACATCTTGCGGAAAGCTTCACCCGGGCTCAAAGAGACGGACGACTATTTTCAAGACACAAGGCTTACCTGCACAACCACAAGCCATTATGGGCTCTGGCTTGGTTGGACAACGTGGCGACTCTGGACAGGCGGTGCTAGCAGATGTAGAAGAACGGTAGGATTGGATGGGCACCGACAGGGATTCAGAGGGACCCGTTGAAAGACCATGTTTTGATAATCCGGTCTTCAAACACCCTGAAGTGCGAGGACATACATGGAGGCGATCAAATCATGTGGGGAACGTGTGCAAAACTCTGCAGAGTACTCAAACCTAACCGATTAGTCGTGTCCACGGTCATGGACAACTTGAGCCAAAGGAACTGAAGTTATCGGGAATTCTCAACACCATTATAAATACTTGATGAGGGTAATATTGATAACTTGGGTATGAGAACTGGTTGGCGGAACCATCTCATTAACAACCAACAGCGTAGTAATATTTTGCTTTTAGCCCCTCTCTTGTGGTAGGAGAAAACATTGCTTTTTGCTAAAAACTTACAAGCCCACCTGCCATATATGCATATAGTATAGATGACATTTTACCCCCTCTCATATGTGACTTGCCAGCATATTCAATATGCTGACCTAGACGGCTGCAACGTCTTATGTTGCAGATATTTCCTCGACGAGTAAGAGTACGATTCAGGGTTACGGTCCGCACTCAACTTGTCGTTGGTGTTTATTGGGACTCCACTCCCTTGACTGCTTCCGCTGAGATTTTAAGGTATATATCAGTTTTACGCTATTTACATGTGATTGCACTTTGATATATACATTGATGTACTGTGTGTGCCAGCATACTGATCCAGGGATGGCACAGAAACACAGAGGCTTGACTCGTTTTGAGTCGGGTCGCTACACCTGGCACACCGCAACGCAACGGAGTGTCTGAACGAAATAATCGCACTTTATTATATATGGTACGATCTATGATGTCTCTTACCGACTTACCGCTGTCATTTTGGGGATATGCATTAGAAACTGTAGCATTCACTTTAAATAGGGCACCGCCTAAATCCGTTGGGATGACAGCATATGAACTATGGTTTGGCAAGAAACCTAAGTTTTCGTTTCTTAACGTTTGGGGCTGTGACGCTTATGTGAAGAAACTTCAACCAGAAAAGCTCGAACCCAAAGCGGAGAAATGCGTATTCATAGGATACCCTAAGGAAACTATTGGGTATACCTTCTATCTTAGATCTGAAGGTAAAACCTTTGTTGCCAAGAACGGATCCTTTCTAGAGAAAGAGTTTCTCTCGAAAGAAGTAAGTGGGAGGAAGGTAGAACTTGATGAGGTAATTACACCCCCTCTCGAACAGGATAGTAGCGCAGCGTGGGAAGTTGTTCCTGTGGCGCCTACACCAACTGAAGAGGAAGTTAATGCTAATGATCATGAAGCTTCGGATCAAGTTACTACTGAACCTCGAAGGTCCACAAGGGTAAGCTCCGCACCAGAGTGGTACAGCAACCCTGTAATGGAAATCACGTTGTTAGACAACGGTGAACCTTCGAACTATGAAGAAGCAATGGCGGGCCCGGATTCCAACAAATGGCTTGAAGCTATGAAATCCGAGATAGGATCCATGTATGAGAATAAAGTATGGACTTTGGTGGACTTTCCCGATGACCGGCGAGCCATAGAAAATAAATGGATCTTCAAGAAGAAGACTGATGCAAACGGTAATGTAACCGTTTATAAAGCTCGACTTGTCGCAAAGGGTTTTCGACAAATTCAAGGAATTGACAACGAAGAAACTTTCTCTCCCGTAGCGAAGCTGAAATCAGTCCGAATCATGTTAGCAATTGCCTCCTTTTATGATTATGAAATTTGGCAAATGGACGTCAAAACAGCGTTCCTTAACGGGAACCTTAAGGAAGAGTTGTATATGATGCAACCAGAAGGTTTTGTCGACCCTAAGGGTGCTAACAAAGTGTGCAAGCTCCAGCGCTCCATCTATGGGCTCGTGCAAGCATCTCGGAGTTGGAACATTCGCTTTAATGAGGTGATTAAAGCGTTTGGGTTGATACAGGTTTACGGAGAAGCCTGTCTGTACAAGAAAGTGAGTGGGAGCTATGTAGCTTTCCTCATAATGTATGTGGATGACATATTATTGATGGGGAATAATATAGAGATGTTGGAGATCATAAAGGCCTATTTGAATAAGAGTTTTTCAATGAAGGACCTTGGAGAAGTTGCATACATATTAGGCATCAAGATCTATAGAGATAGATCGAGACGTCTCATAGGTCTTTCGCAAAGTACATACCCTGACAAGATATTGAAGAAGTTCAATATGGAAAACTCAAAGAAAGGGTTCTTGCCAGTTTTGCAAGGTATGAGATTGAGTAAGACTCAGTCGCCGACCACGGCAGCAGATAGAGAGAAGATGAGTTATGTCCCCTACGCTTCAGCCGTAGGCTCTCTTACGTATGCCATGTTGTGTATCAGACCTGATATAAACCTTGCCATAAGTTTGGTAGGGAGGTACCAAAGTGATCCCGGTATGGAACACTGGACAGCGATCAAGAATATCCTTAAGTACCTGAAAAGTACTAAGGAAATGTTTCTCGTTTATGGAGGTGACGAAGAGCTCGTCGTAAAGGGTTACGTCGACGCTAGCTTTGACACAGATCCAGATGACTCTAAGTCACAGACCGGATACGTATATGTTTTGAATGGTGGGGCAGTGAGCTGGTGCAGCAGCAAGCAAGAAGTCGTGGCAGCATCTACATGTGAAGTGGAGTACATAGCTACTTCAGAAGCAGCTCATGAAGGAATTTGGATGAAGGAGCTCATCACCGACCTTGGAGTGGTTCCAAGCGCGTCGGGTCCAATGACACTCTTCTGTGATAACACTGGGGCCATTGCCATAGCCAAGGAGCCCAGGTTTCACCGGAAGACGAAGCACATCAAACGCCGCAACAACTCCATCCAGGACCATGCCCAGAGTGGAGTAATAGAGATTTGTAAAGTACACACAGATCTGAATGTGGCAGACCCGCTGACTAAACCTCTTCAACGAGCGAAACATGATCAACACCACAATGCTATGGGTGTTCGATACATCACAATGTAACTAGATTATTGACTCTAGTGCAAGTGGGAGACTGTTGGAAATTTGCCCTAGAGGCAATAATAAAATGGTTATTATCATATTTCCTTGTTCATGATAATCGTCTATTGTTCATGCTATAATTGTATTAACAAGAAACAGTAATACATGTGTGAATAAATAGATCACAATGTGTCCCTAGCAAGCCTCTAGTTGGCTAGCTCGTTAGTCAATAGATGATCATGGTTTCCTGGTCATGGGCATTAGATGTCATTGATAATGGGATCACATCATTGGGAGAATGATGTGATGGACAAGACTCAATCCTAACCGTAGCACTAGATCGTATTGTTCGTATGCTAAAGCTTTTCTAATGTCAAGTGTCTTTTGCTTCGACTGTGAGATTGTGCAACTCCTGGATACCGTAGTAGTGCTTTGGGTGTATCAAACGTCACAACGTAACTGGGTGACTATAAAGGTGCACTACGGGTACCTCTGAAAGTGTTTGTTGGGTTGGTACGAATCGAGATCGGGATTTGTCACTCCGTTTGACGAAGAGGTATCTCTGGGCCCACTCGGTACAACATCATCATGAGCTCAATGTGACTAATGGAGTTAGTCACACGATGACGTGCTATGGAACGAGTAAAGAGACTTACCGGTAACGAGATTGAACAAGGTATAGGTATACCGACGATCGAATCTCGGGCAAGTTCTATACCGACAGACAAAGGGAATTGTATACGGGATTAATTGAATCCTTGACATCGTGGTTCATCTGATGAGATCATCGTGGAGCAAGTGGGAGCCACCATGGGTATCCAGACCCCGCTCATGGTTATTAGCCAGAGAGGTGTCTCGGTCATGTCTACCTGTCTCCCGAACCCGTAGGGTCTACACACTTAAGGTTCGATGACGCTAGGGTTATAGGGAATTGTTATACGAGGTTATCGAAAGTTGTTCGGAGTCCCGGATGAGATCTCGGACGTCACGAGGAGCTCCTGAATGGTCCGGAGGTAAAGATTGATATATAGGACGGATGGTTTCGGACACCGAAAGTGTTTCGGGTGTCACTGGTAACGTACCGGGACCACCGGGACCACCGGAGGTGGCCCCGGGGTCCACCGAAAGGGGGCAACGACCCCGGGAGGCTAGATGGACCAAGTGCGGGAGGGAACCAGCCCCTAGGTGGGCTGGTGCGCCCCCCACACTCAGCCCAAGGCGCGGGAGGTGGAGAGGGGGGGAAAACCCTAGGCGTTGGTGGGCCTAAGCCCACCTAGGGGTGCGCCACCCCTCCCCCTTGCCCTGGCCGCCGCACCTCCCATCTAGGGGGGCTGCCGCACCACCTAGGGTGGGAACCCTAGGGGTGGCACCCCCCTCCCCTCCTCCTATATATAGTGGGCACTTTTGGGCTTTTGGAGACACAGTTTTCCCTCTCCCTCGGCGCAGCCCTGCTATTCTTTCTCCTCCTCTCTGCCGGTGCTTGGCGAAGCCCTATCGGGAGACCTTGTCTCTCCATCGACACCACGCCGTCGTGCTGCTGGAGATCTTCCCCAACGTCTCCCTCCTCCTTGCTGGATCAAGGTGCGGGAGACGTCACCGGGCTGCACGTGTGTTGAACGCGGAGGTGCCGTAGTTCGGCACTAGATCGGAATCACACCGCGATCTGAATCCGCGCGAGTACGACTCCATCAACCGCGTTCTAGTAACACTTCCTCTTAGCAATCTTCAAAGGTATGAAGATGCACTCACCCCTCTCTCGTTGCTGGTTTCTTCATAGGAAGATCTGAATATGCGTAGGATTTTTTTTGAATTTATGCTACGTTACCCAACAGAAGGTCCAATCTTTTAATTTTATGTTGAGTCAGTAAAACCTACTTCTTTCTATCCTAAAAAGAGAAGACACTTTATGTTGACAAAGATGCATGCATTTATATTGTTTCATTGAGAATTGTCATATCACACCTTTGTTGACATTATCATTAAGATAAGTGAGTTGTTTGTTAAGCCTAGCTGAAGCAAACATCTTCCTTTGTGTTAGCATTTTCACTTCTTGACTAATAACATGTTCTTTCAAAAAGGTTCAATTGATCTCATCAAAATATAAGAGGAAGAGCAAAAGTTAAAAGTTATTAGTTGTTCTTTGACCAAGGACATATTTGCCATGGTTTGATGAGTTTTCTTAGCTCTACTTTTGATTGTAATTGATATTACTATTTCATAAGGTCCTTATGAGTTGAGATTGTTGTTCAGGATGGTTGAGTTTAGTAGATAAATTATGATGCTTCCTGTTCGTATTCTTATTTATCGACACTTCACTCTCTGAACTTGTGGACAGGTTTACCGAGCTCAGTATTCGCTTGGGGACAAGCGAAGTCTAAGCTTGGGGAAGTTGATACGTCCAAAATGCATCACTATTTTGTATCATAATTTGTCTCTATTCATTGATATATTTCACTTTATGATGATGTACTTATAGTGGTTTGGCTTATTTTGCATAGTTTACAACTTTCTGGTGCCGAAACAGCAGACGCAAGATTCAACGGAGAAAATAGCACGAAGAGTTGCAATATCAGAACATCTCCAATTGTGCTAAAATTTTGAGGGAAAAGTTTCCGAATAGGTCCTGAAGACAGGTCAAAGATGAGCCGGAGGGGGGCCACAGGTCACCTAGGCGACCTGCTGGCGCAACGCCCCTAGGCCGCGCCGGGAGGCCGCCTGGGTGATGGGATCAGCCCCCGGTGCTCTCCTTTGGCCTATATGTCCCTCTTGACCTAAAAATTCTGGGAACAAAAGAGTTTTTGCGATTCCGCCACCGCTCCGCGGCGGAAACCTACAAAGAAGAAAACACCTTTCCATCGGGCAGATTCCGTCGGGGAGAACTCCTCCTGAAAGGGGAGATCGTCCTCATCGTGATCACCATCATCACGGGCATCATCGAGATCATCATCACCATGATCACCAACACCAACACCATCCCATCTTCATCCCATCTACTTCATCATTGCAATCGGAGTTGTACCTTGCACTATTCATCCCCTCTACTCTAGCGGTGTTGATTACTCTTTTGTGGTGAATGCTATTGAGTTTTGTTGGAGGATTATTGTTATGACCAAATTGTTAATCATATTTTCGTCACCTCTGATCATGATCTCTTTTATGTCTTGTGAGTAGTTCCATTAGTTCTTGAGGGCATGGGAAAAGTTTAGATGTTAGTAGTCATATGATGTTGAAGTAATATGTGTTGATTGATATTTAAGTTATGGTGTTATTCTTCTAGTGGTGTTATGTGAACGTCGACTACATAACACTTTGCCTTTTTAAGAACCTAGGGGAATACATCGTGTATAAAGAATGCTTATGGTGGGTTGCCGGAGTGACAGAAACCTGAACCCCAGTTTGCATACTTTTGCATGGAGGGAGTATTGGATGCTAAAGCTTATTTCTATGGTTAGGCTTTGCCTTAATTTCTCTATTGTACTTGTGGATGCTTGCAAGAGGGATTAATCATAAGAGTGTACTTGTCTTAGCCTAGACGGTGCACTAGTTAAGATCCACCCACATAACAGTTATCAATACAAAACATAGTACTAGACATAGTATGGCGAAAGCACTTGACTATCTTTCCCGTGTGTCCTCAGGAACGCCTTAGTCTTTATAAGTTTAGTCCCCCGGCTTATCCTTTGTGTTCAAAATTATTGGGCCACTTTTTGCACCTCGGCGCAATTTACTTTACTTGCATTTATTTCCTTGTTGCTTATACTAAAAACCCATAAAAAGTTACCTTTTAGTACTTGCAGTTATTCCTTGCTCAAGATCACTTGTCAATACCTTCTGCTCCTCGTTGGGTTCGACACTCTTACTTACTGAAATGGCTACGATAGATCCCCTACACTTGTGGGTCATCACCCCTCGGTATTATGTTGAATTACTCCTCGGGTTCATGACGCCCTATGTTTTTCAGTATTAACAGAATTATTATGTTGGGCAATATAGTACCAATGTGCCTTGCCACACGAGCTTTATCCCAAAATGAGAATCTAGGGGGTCCCCATAACAACCCCAAGCATGTTAGGAGCGCTCATTTATGGAACATAACACCAGTAGCCAAAACTAAGGCGGCAAAGGTGGAACAAAACACCAGGCTAGAAGGCCAAGCCTTCCACCTTTTACCAAGTATATAGGTGCATTAAATTAATTACTAATAATATGGTGATATAACAAGTAAACCCATGTTTTTAGATGGAAGCAACTGCACGTGCAACTAGCAACACTAACAAATGGTTAAGCAAGAGGTAACATAGCCAATGAGTGGTTTGCTGGGTTGTAAACAGGTTGAAGGTTTTCATGGCAATGTTGAGAAGCTGATATTTAACAGGTGGTAGGCAGCAAGACATAATGAAAGAAACAAGACAACTAGCATGACATTGATAGTAATGGTATCTAGGGAAATGATCATCTTGCCTGAGATCCCGCTTGGAAGAAGAACGACTCCGTGAAGTAGACAAACCGACGTAGTCGAACGGATCCTCGCGGAACTCTATCGAGACGAAGCAAACCAAAATAACAATCAACACACGATATTCACCACGGCATAGGCATGACATGATGCACACCCTAATATGATGCACGAGGGTTTTCAAATATGCAAAGAATGGCATGAAAATTCACACAATCAAACACTACACATTAAATGAAGCTCAATATGCAACGAGTTGCAAATTGACGAAACTTCACATACGAATTATTTAGTTCGCTCCTGTTTATTTACACTGCAATATTAAATATTTTTAAACATGGCAAGGGGTGAAGCACAAATAATCTACCTCCTAGGAATTTTAAATGAGGCCAGAAACGACATATAGCATCTCCGAACTGACCCCATGTGTTAAATTCTAAATCTGTCCAGATTTGTCCTAATCACATTTTAAGTTTGTTAAACAACAAAACAAAGTGGTTCACGTGATTTTACTCGTAGTTCTAGTCCATTTACATATATGTCTCATCTCCAACGGAGCTACGGTTAAATAACTACGACCTAAACCGTTTTAACCCGTTGTCACACAAACCAATGCAAACATCACGTTAAACAGTTCTATATATGCATGAGAGCTGGAAAAATATTAGTCTATGCAAAATTCTACATGTTCTACATATACAACTTGTCGCTATCCGATGCACGGTTTAAAAACTACGCGCATATATGCTTTTTTCGGAAGTAATAATTCCGAGGACCTAAAGAAAACCTATTCGGGCCGAATCTGTCTATTGTGGGCTGAATGGAGCATGCACACTATAACTATAATGCGCCAGGGGCGGAGAATAGTGGGCCGTGGCATAGATCGGTGGTGGGTGGGTTGGAGCAGATCAGAGCTGGAGCTGGCTTGGGCCGCGGCCAGCTGGGCCGGCGGCTGGGCCTGGTCGGCCGACGGGGCGAGGCCCACCATGCAGCCCGAGTGGGAGGTGGTGTGGAGTTGGATCTCGATCCAGGTCCCGCATCGGGGCGGTGGCGCTCGACGCGACGGGAGGAGGGAGAGCAGGGATGGCAGGGACCGGCCCGAGGCGAGGCTGGAGGAGGAGCGAGGGGGCGCAGCCAATGCGGTGGAGCGCTCCTCTCCCTGCGCATGGCCATGGCACGAGGCGGCCCGGTCCTAGGCGAGGCGAGCGAGGTGCGGCCAACGCGCTGGACACGAGGCACAGAGCCCGTGGTCGGGGACGAGGTCAACGGCGGGCTGGGCAGGCGGAGACCCTCGAGGCTGCTCAGCTGCAGGAGGTTCACGATGGGGATGGGTTGGGATCTGCTCCCGTGATCCAGATTGGATTGAGGAGGAGCGTGGGAGTTTGGGCACGGACTAGGGTTAGGTTAGGATTGGACTAGTTTTTGCATATAAATATCCACTATTTTCGAAAGGGGTCTAATCGATAGAAATCGTACGGTCGCGGTAAAATAGGTTAGGGGGCCTATTGAAAAATTGAAGATGGTTAAGGATATTACGGGGTTGATCCGGACCCAACGATCACGACCGTGTGTTTCGGCTCCCGGGAGGTTTTTGGGTTAGGTTGCACGCAGGTTGGTGCATTGTGTAGAGGGGCTGAGATGAGAGGGGAAACGGGCAACCCGGCGACATTGTTTAGAACAACGAAAATTGTCCAACGATAAACCAAAGATGGTGCCGCTATGGTCGATCACTCGGGTATCAAACGGCCTCCGATTGCAATGAGATTTGGCAGGAGGCCTACCTACACTATATTAAGACCGCACGCCAAGTTTCAACCCAATCCGAGAATATTTTATACACGGTTTTAAAAACAAGGTTTTTAACGATGCCGTGGGCGCGTGCGTGTGTGGTTGGTCTCATAACAGTGAACGACGGACACAGAGAGAACCAGCAACTAATAACGAATGCAGTTTTGAAAACAGACGGCAACGAAGTGCCGATGCAATGCAGATGATGCGAATGATGCGATGATGAATGCGACACACAATCTAATCGCACGGTGATAATGGAATAAGAGGGGAATCTTCTGGAGCGTCGGTCTCGGGTTGTCACAACTATCCTACACTAACAAAGAGATCTAATAATGAAAAGAGGAAGAGGAAGAGAAAGAGCAATAGGTAGACTTAGTTGCTTCTTGACAAACGAGTGAAACCAATGAATCTTGAAGGTTGCAAAGATATGAATAATGACATGAGGAACAATCAAGAATTCAAACAAAATTTTGGCAGCACTTCAGTAGGAAGTCGAGGCAAAATTTGATAAGATGGAAAGATCTTGAAAAGGTTCACAACACTCCAACTAAATTGATAGTCAAGGAAAGAACATGAACTTGATAGAACAAGATGATAGATTGAAGAGAGAAACACCACAACAACTACGGAATAAAAGATTAGAAACTAGATCATTGGGAAGAAAGAATGGAGAAGAAAATGACAACTACTATCACTATTGAATTTGGCAAGCATCCTTGCAAGAATAATTGAACGGAGTTGTTGGAAACCAACAACGAAAAGAACAAGCTTGTTGTGGTCTTATGGAAACCATTTCAAAATAATGAGGTGATAACCAACCACTAACAGAAACAAGGATTGATTGGGAGCAACAAGATATGCACAACTTCTTACACCAAGAGGATACAATGAGAACTTGGATTAATGACAAGCACCATAGTAGCTGCAATCCTTAGGAAAAGCTTTAGGTGAAATCTAAATCCAGATAACTTCAATGAAGAATCATGGGTTGAAAATATCTCATGATCAAAGAATCGGTGGGTTTATATATTTCATTCTTGAAACAAATTTTCTTAGAGACCCCTACACTAACAAAATGCTATAACACCACCACAAAGGATAAAGGAGGAATAATTTCTCTTTGAAATGCACGACAAAGAGTACTTGAAGTATTCCAACAAGAATCTTGAGAAACACCTTGAGAAAGAAGAGATCTTGAGCCGCCTAACAGAAAACTTGAATGAGGCACCGGAATAATCGATAGACGAACGAAGAGACAACAATTGCGAAGAATTTGAGGATGAAAGATGAAAGGTTAGAACAAAGAAATCTTCTGAAATGATGGCCTTCAGAGGATCCAGAAATGAAAACAACTCGGAAATGCACCGGATAGATATGGAAGGAATTACTCATGACCGAGAACAATTCAAGATGATAACACAAAGCTGAAATGATGAATCTTCAAGAGAATGGACTAAGATTGAGAGAAACACTCCTTCGGTCTTCCAAGCTCAACAAGATGAGGAGAACACCACCAAGAATTAATGAGACACTCCGAAATAACGAAGAATGAAAGGTTGAGCCAATGATGAGAATTAATTTTGAAGCAATCTTGGGGATGGAATATAACTGGTGAAATTCATACTTACGTTGTAATTGAAAAAGAATTAGAGATCTCCAGGAAAAGATTACATGAGCCAGATAAGATCCTGGGAAAGAACCTATGGGTTATGGGCCCACTAAAAGAAAACACCATTGAAACAATTGATTAGGAAGAGAGATATTGCACCGTTACAGATGAGAACTTGATGAGGAGAGAACCTCGAAATAATTGAAAGGACTGAAAACAAGAAACTTCTGAGAATCTTCTGCACTCCAGATAGAACACAGATGGATGAATAACAAGAGAGGATTGATAAGAATTTCCAACATGGGAAATAATTTAAAGGATGAAAAGGATATGATGAACATGGATAGCTTGAACTGAATCTACCGGAGAAGAAAACAAGAATGAAGAATGATGAACTAGCAACTCCTGAGAATCTTCACATGAATCACCGGAAACAATACGGAAGAAAAGAGAGCAAAAGCATTGATGAAACGAAAGGCACTTGGATGATAACTAAAACATTAGATAAAAAGGGGTGGGAGGGCGGGAAAAACAAAGACAACTTGGGAAAGATGAGATGAACTCTAGAAAGAAATGAGAGATTGATCTTCCAAACATTGGAGAGGATTGAATTACTTGAAGAGAAGCACACCGGTTGAAAAAGAATTGACATGACGACTCTGGTTGAAAAGAATTGAAAAGACAACTTGATTATGCAAAAGAATTTGCATTCCCATAAAAATATGAGAACACCTCTTGGAAAGTTATGAATTCGCCACTTGACATCGAAGCAACTCGAATTACCATACTCCAACAAAACAAAAGGATGAGGCTTACGAAACAAGCCGGAACAAATGCATGACAGAGATTCCGCTCAATATTTTCGTGGATAGGATCGCACGGGCTCGATCCTACAGTAGCCATCATGTAAAAGGTAGTGCACACGACATACGAAGCATCCTCGAGTCGTAGCAAGCTACAAGGACTCTTTAAGACACAACGAGAGCTGCTGTAAGACGACCGTGAAAAAATGAATCCACTAGATGTCGAACCCCAACCTCAGATCATGCATCTCTTGGAAGATTATCCTATAAGTAACTACTTGAATTCCCACCTAAGAACTCTTGAATTTTTCTTGTCATACAATCTGGTCCATGGATACAAGGAGTAAAGTCCATCACTCAACTCCTAGCAATAACACTACCCATCCAGTGTATCACATCCATCAACACATAACCAGAGATCTCGGAAACTCATCTATCTCATATCCTCGTAATCACAATGATACCAAGTATGGCGGTACCCCCGAACTCTCTGCACCAGTACTGGGGATGCCGGGGTTATCTTGCCACTACTAGTATTGAAGCAATTTTGAACATCCTCAGTCCTGAGATACTAAGAAATCTGAATGATAATGATGTGCTCAAGAATCCCCTAGAGCTCAACTCCCCGGAATAAAATCAACACGACACGAGGCACCAAGTCAGAATTCCGTCACATCGACATCATATATATTCCAAAAAATATCCGCGTGATCCTAAAAAAAATTGAGTGATAAGAGGAGTAGAATTAAAATTATTACGTCAAGATTTCTCATCACAACATAGAAAAGGAGAAAAAAGAATCCTACTCTCCGATATATAACTAGACTCAAAGCAGTTTTTCTCTAGACTCGACTTAGCCAAGTTCGATCAGTCAAGGGGGCTCCTAGGTCGGTACTGCTCTGATACCAACTTGTAACGCCCGAAATGCGATCCTATCCTTATTTAGGCACGAGGGCCTCGAGAGGGATAGAAGCGCATCTCGTCGTTTCGCAAGAATGGATATCGTTACAAGTACATGTACTGAAAAGATGAGTATATGGAATTGGGTTACACTCGCCACAAGCTACATCAGAGTCACATCAATACAACAATATATAATCACCATGAAGAAGAGCAGGGTCCGACTACGGACGAAACCAAACGATAAAAAAACGACGTCCATCATTGCTATCCCAGGCTGCTGACCTGGAACCCATCCTAGATTGATGATGATGAAGAAGAAGAAGCTCCAAAGCACAATCATCGCGCTCACGTCTTAATATCCTTTACCTGTACCTACAACTGGTGTTGTAGTAATCTGTGAGCCACAAGGACTCAGCAATCTCACTTCCCAAGGTATCAAGACTAGCAAAACTTAATGGGTGAGGTATGGTTAAGTGGTGAGGCTGCAGCAAGCGACTAAGCATTTATTTGAGGTGGCTAACTTACGAGTACAAGAATAAAAGAAGGGGATGATCTACGCATAGAGGACGTGAACTACTGATGATCAAATGAATGATCCTGAACACCTAGTTATGTTAGACATAACCCCACCGTGTCCTCTTCCGGATATAGAACTCGAGAAGAGGCAGTCACGGTTATGCACTCAGTTGACACATTTTAATTAAGCTTACTTCAAGTTATCTAGAACCGGATGTTAAACAAAGTTTCCACATTGCCACATAACCGCGGGCACGACTTTCCAAAAGATTTAACCCTGCAAGGATGCTCCAACTAGTCCATCACAAACTACCACACCCCGCGACAGAATGACCTCGATCAGGGAAACCCATGTTCTCCTCGGGTTCCTATTGGAAAACCTCAACCTCGAGATAACCCAAAGCATCCTCGGAATCCCTCGCACAAGACGCTCGAGAAAGGTAAAACAAGCCCAACAAGGCCGTCCGGCGTGTCGACGATCTCGATAGGAGCCGCGTATCTTGTCCGCACGACACGACGGATGAGCTATGATTACCACGCCAGACGCCGAGTTGCCCCGGGTAGCGTTAATAAGCTGCTCTGTTTGGGACCAACACCATCATCACTGGCCCCCCTGTATTATGTTGAATTACTCCTCGGGTTCATGACGCCCTATGTTTTCCAGTATTAACAGAATTATTATGTCGGGCAAATATAGTACCAATGTTGGGCCTTGCTAGACGAGCTTGGCGTGCAGGATGAAACAATGGACACCACCTGGTCCACCCACTTCACGCCTTGTTTGGTTTGAGCCTAACCCACGTGTATCATACGAGTTCTTGTCCTGATCCACGTGTATCCGCCCACCGTGGAATGGTTCCCGCGCAAGGCTCAAAGGCCTATTTGGTTTAGCTTCGACGTGGACATTCCATGGTTTGATCCACTATGTTCCACTCCAATCCATGAGCCAAAAAGGAACCGTCCACGACGCGTGGAACAAATCCACGCCAAGCGACTCGAACAGCGGATGAGATTGGAAGACACGATGGGGTCAGTCCAATCCACGTGTGGATCAGTTTCACTCGTGGATTAATTCCCTAATAACCAAACAAGGCCTCAGCGATTGTTCCCCGTTCGTTCACGTAATGCGAGACATAGGGCACCCCTCAAAGAAAACGGGGCGTAGGTGGGAATGGAAACCGCGACCAGCGTGTAGGTTGCGAGTGCACGAGTGCTGCTAATAAAGAAACCAAGGGCTACAATAAAATATAGAGAACAACTCGCAAAAAAGTCCCAAAAATATTTGTGTGTCAGATCAACACACGACTTCAGGTGACCGAACCAATGTCAGTAGCCACATTGTTTGTAGACTTGTTTGTCTAAAATGCGAGCTCAGTTTATATGAAATATATGCGGCCACATATTTTTTTTTGAATTTTTGAACTTGGATTTCTTAATCACAATAGTAAATATATTTACCAAAAAATACCATTCTTAAAATTTGTTCACATTCTTTTAAAGACTTTATTTTTTGGGAATGTTGAACATTTTTTCTTGAAAAGGAACAAATACAAAAGAGAACATTTTTTGAAACTACGAACAACATTTTTGAAATGCGAACATTTTTTGAAAAATACTCCTTCTATCCTGAATAATTTATCTTACATATACATAAAAATTAATGTATCTAAAAACTAAAATACATCTTAATACATCCATTATATGGCAAGTATTTCTGAAACGAACAACGTGGGTCGGGTTGTTGGGTCCCAGCCCATATAAAGTGTTGCGTGAGAGGAGCGTGGCCCGTGAGCCAGGAACTACTTAAGCGTGTGCTGAACCCCAGTTGCCTGCATGATGAATGACTCGTACTCCTAATTGAGACCGATCCCCCTTTCCCTTTCTCTCGTCCTCACCCACTCCTACCCAACCTCTCAACTCGACCCCCTCTCTCAAACCCTACCGCCGCCTCCGGGCATTACACCGCCGCTGCTTATCTCAGAGCCGTCGCCTCCTCCATCCGGCCCGATTCAATCTCTCCCCTTCACTCCGGGTGCTCGCCGTCATGGCGCCGCACGGCGATAGGAAGAAGCGGAAGGCCCCGGACCGCCCAGGCAAGCCGGACCTGCGTCCTAATCGCAAGGAATTCAAAACACACTGCACGGAGGAGGTGGAGAAGGGGGGTGGCATAGAGCAACAGGAGCAGCGGCCGGCGCCGCATGCTGCAGCTCTCGACGCCGACGACGGTGATTTCCCGAGAGGTGAGTAACTGCTCCGCGGCCTGGCACGCCCTCTGCGTTCCGATTTTGTATTAATGTGGGGTTTCCGCGTTCCGGTGCGCAGGAGGACACACTCTCGTCAGCAGGGATGAGAGGGAGGAGCCGCGCACAGGGGCAGAGGCAGGGTTGGAGAAGGAGGAGAGGAGGGGAAAGAAGAAGACGAACACAAGCGTTCCGGTAGGCATTGACGGCGATGACAACTTGGGGACCCTTTTTGTTGGGGCTACCACTGGGAAGCGTCCCCAGGCTTTTGACTCTCTGAAACTGTTACTCTGCAGGATTTAGTTCGCTACCCTCATAATATGTAACCCTCACTGCTTATATGTATGGCCCAATTGCCAGTACTCCGTAGTAGATATGAGCCTCGGCACCAGGTGTGGCATATGCCTAACAGCTTTAGGACTTTGACACCAAATGTTACAATGCGCTCCCAAAGTATGGCATGAAAATGGTAGTCTCCACTAAAGAATGTGAGTTATAATATATCTACATTCTAAAATGACAAAGGTACCTCACAATGCGAACTATAATAAGTTAATTCTTACATAGTATGTTAGCGTTGGTGCCCGTGAGGTGTAACATTAGTTCATTCAAGGCTTAATTTTTTCCTTTCTTTGTGTTCAGTGCACTAACCTTGTCCAAATTAAACACAATATATCAAGTGTTAGTGTCTTAGAGGATCAGAAAGAGAGTGAATTGCGCAATTCTTAAGATCAGAGTGAATGCAATTTTGAATATTGGAGTAACTTGAAGAAATACTTTTGGTTACATGTGGCTTCCTTTGTATTGGGTAATATTAATCATCATTTCGAACGAGTGAATTGAGCAAAACCTGGTCACTTCTCCATTAAGCTTAATGTCTCTTTTAATGGTAAGCTATGTTCTCTATGTGTTTGACATTAGCAGAAGTTGCTGGTTAGATATGGGTTCTTTGTTCTCTTTTTTATTGAGTCAATATGGGATTGTTGCTAGTTTGGTGAAACGGCCATGTTACACCATTGTTTTTTCTGTTCTGTCAGAATTTTTCACCAAATACTCCCTCCGTTCCTAAATATAAGTCTTTTTAGAGGTTTCACTAAGGGACTACATACGGATGTATATAGACATACTTTAGAGTATAGATTCACTCATTTTTCTCCGTATATAGCATTTTAGTGAAATCTCTAAAAAGACCTACATTTGGGAATGCAGGGAGTAGGAGATGGTTCTGCAAAGTTAGCAGGAAACCGAGTGTTAGAAAATGATTTGAAATTACGTACTTCTATTGGCTATTTGATATAATCAATAATGTCACTGAGACAACAGAAAAAATATAGATGACGTCTGTAATAATGTATTTGGTTGGTAGACCAGCTTTTCCATGTGGTTTTTCTACTTAAGAAAGATATTTATGATTTTCTAGCAAGTTAAACAATATGTGCCACTTGACTTTGTATTGGTTGCAGCATAGAAAACTCAATCTCAATGAAGCAAATATAACTAATTCTGTGTCCAAACAAAAACTTAAATCTACAATTAGGGCACCACCACCTGAGGTGTCCATCACATGAAATTCACATGTTGCCAACTTATCACCATTATAGGGGATGGAAGCTCTTTTGTTCTCTAATAAAGATGATGGCAAAGTTCTCTAAATCTCCCCCAATCGACCTACACACACTTTATCCACTTGTCTACACACAGGACAACAGATTTAAACTATACTACACCCTCCGTCCTATAATATAAGAGCGTTGGTGTAGAGTCAAAAACGCTCTTATATTATGGGACGGAGGGAGTATTAGGTAACCAGCTGAAATATTACTAATCCTGTCCTACTGGCAAGCTTTCATCTAATCAAAATAGGATTGTCTCCTCCTCTTCCATCTAATAGCTTACTAATAAAACAAAAAAGGCAAGCAAAAGAAAATTTGCATGTCTAAATGCATTACAGTACAATCTCTGGAAGATAACAAATTCAGCCTCTGTATATTCAGCAATGATCCTACCTTCTTTATACCTTATAGTCATTCAATGTTTGAATTTTGTATCATATTTATTTAGCAAAAGAGGTGGCATCTGAGGATCTATATTTTATCTTTTTACAGGTGGGTACTATTGTCTCTGGTGTTGTAGAGCGAGTTACTCCAGAAGCTGTTGTTGTCAGTGTCAATGGCTTCTCCAAAGGATCTATACTTAATGAACATTTGGCAGATTATCATGGTACATCCTTGCCTGTGATTTGTGAAATATTTAGTCCATTCTGTTAGGACTCTTTGTCCCCATGCCCCCCGCACAGACATCAACTCCTTGAACAGACGCACACCCGCACATCTGCAATTAATTTTCCCTGGTTCATGTGTGCATCTTTGTTCGGCTCATCCATTACCTTTTTTTTCTTAATTAGGCCAAACTGTTCGGTTGAAGAATTTGTTGAAGCCTGGCCACGAGTTCAACCAACTTTTAGTTCTCGGTAAAGTCATCACAGTTCTAGATCTTTTGTTATTCGTTTTTATTAATTAATGGACAATTTCCTACCTGCTGTTCGGTTCAAGGGAGTACATTGTAATAGTAATATTTTTACTTCGATATGAAGAACCTTGAGCTGTTCCATGACTCAGTCTGTATATAGCATGTTTCTCTTATGATCAATTTGTTTTACAGATCCTTCTCATGCACTTTTTGTTGTTTTATTCATGTGGATAGTACTTCACCTTACTAATTATTTCCTTTCCGTATCGTGCTATGCAGATGCCAAAGGCCAAAATTTAATTCTTTCTGCTAAGCACTCACTTATCAACACTCGTAATGACATTCCATCAGAGCTATCGCAGATACAAGCGGGAGTTATAGTTCATGTAAAGTTCTTAATTTTGTTTCAGTTCTTTTTAATGAGCAAGACAACTGAAATTTCCTTTTACCTTAGGGTTATATTTGTAACATCATAGACGGTGGTTGTTTTGTTCGATTTCTTGGACATCTAACTGGTTTCTCTCCCAAGGATAAAGTAAGCATGTCTTAGCCCTGCCACTCTCTCTTTTCTTTATCTTACATGTCTTGTTGTTTTTCTCTCTTTTATCTGAAAAGGAAGCCTAATCTTGTTTCCCAAAGGCAGTTGATAGGCCGATAGAAAAGCTCTCTGATGCGTTCTTTGTTGGCCAATCAGTTCGGAGTCATGTACTCAACGTACGTATGTATGACATTCTCTGCTGTTGGTACTTTCGTGTTTGGATACTGCATTATTTGCTTTATAGTATTCTGAATGGTTCATTGTTTCTTATAGGTAAATGAAGAATCTTCTCGAGTGAAGCTTTCACTCCAACATTCCAAGTGCTCTTCAGCCGATTGTTCATTTATTCAAGGATATTTCCTTCTGGACCAGAAGGTCATAGTCGAAATCATTTATCTTACTCCAAGTAAAACAGATGAATCCTGATAAAAAAGATTAAATGGTTGAAGGAAAATCTTAGCTGGTAGTTACTAGCAATGTGGAATTTTGTGCAAGGGCATCGATAATAAAAGCTATTGACGAAAGCAGTGATTGGTGATGTCTGAGTGGAACCTGCAAGTGCAATCATTGTTTTCTTGTGGAGACCTCTTTAGCTAAAGTTAAAACGCTACTATTATATTTACTTCTATGTGTCGCAAACACATCATATGTTATGTTCTAAAATAGCCGCGAAATGTTAAGGTGTTGAGGTGAAATAGCATGGAATAGCTTTTTGCTAGCTACCCTGAGAAACAGTTTCACTGGAAAACTAAGAGGACTAATTGTTGTCTGAAAAAGTACACCTGCACCTTTGGCATGTAGGTTATCCACATATACAAGATAATTTAGGGCATGCCAGTTGTGGTCTTTGCAGCTCCTGCATAATCTGTCATGTAGGCCACAAGTGTTTTAAGTACACCTGAATCTCTCGCATGTAGGTTATAAGGTTAAACAAGATAATTTAGGGCATACGGGATGTGTTTTTGCATGTCCAAAATAATCTGGACTTACCAGCACTGTTGATCATTGATGTGGGTGTCCACTCTTTTTTTCTAAATTTAAGCTTTGCTAGATGGAAATGCCACCACTGTAGATCATTTAAAATTATCTTACAGGAGAGTTTCTGATTTGTTACCTCTTTTTACTAGTTTGCACCTTTACGTTTCTGTCTTTCTGATACATATTAACCTTGTTCTAGAGTATGCTTTAATGTGTACACTTACAATTGGTATTACCTTGTTGGTCTAGATTGCGGCATTGAAGTACTCTCATGATTGTGCGAAATCTTTTGGCGTTGGTAGCTTGGTTAAGGGGGAGGCGGGAGGTGTAGAAGAATATGGTTTTATCCTTAACTTCAAAGACTATCCGGATGTTATTGGTCTGCTGGAACATCATCAATGTAAGTAGCTCATTTTCTCCTTTTATGGCTTATTAACTACTCCATCCGTTCACAATTATAAGATGTTTTAGATATTTTTAATGTGGACTATATACGGACCAAAATGAGTGAACTTACACACTGAAACACGTCTGGATACATGCGTTTCAAAAAAAAAAAGCTAAAACATCTTAAAAATGTGAACGAAGGGAGTAACTGATTATGATTATTGAAATTTTTTCATCTTCTGCAGTAGGTGGCACTATTGTAAAAGTGGGTTCTTCTGTGATGGGTATTGTTGTGGATTTTTCTGATGGAGTTGTAAATTTATCCCTTAAACCAGAACTAGTTGACAGTGTCACCAAGGATGGAAAAAGGAAGGTAAATAATCCAGCTTGTGTCAATCGTCTTGTCAATATATGTGTCTATCTGGTTAAGAATTGCTTTTTTCATTATCTTTTGGTCACTTGGTACTACTAGTTTGTGCATGGTCCAGCAGTTTATCCCACTGAAATGTTTGTTGCTATAGTGCCCTTCCTATCTGTAGCTTGCTTGATGGGCTAAATTCTTAGCAGTGCAGCTTAACGCTGGAAAATGTTGTCAACATTTGTATACGTGTCCATCCAAATTACCTTTTCCATTATCCTTTGGTCACTTGATATTATCAGTTTGTCCATGGTTTAGTACTTTATCCCACTGAAATTCTGTCTATAGTGCCCTTCCTATCTTTAGTGCTGGCTTGATGGGCTAAATTCTTAGCAGTGCAGCTTAATTCTGGAAAATGTTGTCAACATTTGTTTCTGAATCTCAGTTTGCATGTCATTTGCTTTTGGTTCACCAAATAAAGCATCTGCATGATTACTCAATTAACTACTCTTCTAATAGTACCAATTTCAGTTTGTTCGGCATAACCTTTGTTATCTTGGACCTGTTTGTTGGTTGCACTCCAGAAACGTCACAGAGATGCCGTTTTGGACTTGGAACTTGATGAAGTTGTGAATGCAGTTGTGGAGATAGTCAAAGAAAATCATATGGTGTGCAACTTACTCTGTTCATCTGACCAATTTATTCTTATACTATTACTTTTGGCGAGAAGGGGAGAGATGGAGAGGAAAGGGGAGGCGGAGAAGGAGTGGGGACACGGCTCCGGGGGTGTGTCGACGATCATGGGGAGGGGACCTCCTGCTCTGGTTCCTTCGCCTGAGGGCGAGGGGAAGACGGTATCAAGGCGGCCCCGTGGGGGATGGTTCCCCGTTGATCATCGACATGTAGGCTGCACGGAGGGTTGTAAGTGGTTTCCTGGTGGTATGTCGATTCATATCGCCCTTCCAAGTAAATCCATTGATCTCCGTCGATGATCTTCGTGCAACGTTGGCTTGGAGGTTGCAAGGCGAGGTCGCCATTTAGGAGGTGGCTAGCGACGACGGGTGGTTCGTCCTCAACTTCACCGCCGACATGGACAAATGCTTTTGTTTTGAAGGCCCAACAGTGCCACCATAAGCGCGACGAAAGCATCTTCACTGAGTTTGACGACAAGGGTAAACCGGGAGGGGGGCAAGGGTGGGGGTTGGACCGTGGAGCCATGGCCATATGGTCCAAGGTTGGTGACCTCCCGTTCGAGCTTAAAACTGAAAATACGGGCTTGTCTCTAGGGGACCAAATTGGTGAAGTGATCGCCGTCCCACACCAAAATCGCTTGAAGGTATAGAAGTATTTGCGTGTGCGCGTGCAAATCCTGTTGCGTGAGCCAATCAAGACTAGGGTAGACGTTGGTCCATGCTGCTTGCCTGAGGTTTGGGGTGGTATTTGGCTGGTTTGAGGTGGGTGGTCGGTGGTGGTGATGTTGAAAATATGCCCTAGAGGCAATGATAAATAGTTATTATTATATTTCCAGTTTAAAGATAATTGTTTATTATCCATGCTATAATTGTATTGAATGAAAATATAGATACATGTGTGGATACATAGACAAAACTATGTCCCTAGCAAGCCTCTAGTTGGCTAGCCAGTTGATCAAGGATAGTCAAGGTTTTCTGACTATGTGCATAGTGTTGTTGCTTGATAACTGGATCACATCATTAGGAGGATCATGTGATGGACTAGACCCAAACTATAAACATAGCATATTGATCGTGTCGTTTTATTGCTATAGTTTTCTGCGTGTCAAATATTTGTTCCTATGACCATGAGATCATATAACTCACTGGCACCAGAGGAATACTTTGTGTGCATCAAACGTCGCAACGTAACTGAGTGACTATAAAGGTTCTCTACAGGTATCTCCGAAGGTGTCCGCTGAGTTAGTATGGATCAAGACTGGGATTTGTCACTCCGTGTGACGGAGAGGTATCTTGGGGCCCACTCGGTAATACAACATCACACACAAGCCTTGCAAGCAATGTGACTAAGTGTAAGTCACGGGATGTTGTAATACGGAACGAGTAAAGAGACTTGCCGGTAACGAGATTGAAATAGGTATGCGAATACCGACGATCGAATCTTTGGCAAGTAACATACCGAAGGACAAAGGGAATGACATACGAGATTATATGAATCCTTCACACTGAGGTTCAACCGATAAGATCTTCAGAGAATATGTAGGATCCAATATGGGCATCCAGGTCCCGCTATTGGATATTGACCGAGGAGTACCCCGGGGCATGTCTACATAGTTCTCGAACCCGCAGGGTCTGCACACTTAAGGTTCGGCGATGTTTTAGTATAGTTGAGTTATATGTGTGGTTACCGAATTTTGTTCAGAGTCTCGGATAAGATGACAGACGTCACGAGGGTTTTCGAAATGGTCGAGAAACGAAGATTGATATATAGGATGACTTCATTTGGTTACCAGAAGGTTTTCAGGCATTACCGGGATTGTACCGGGAGTGACGAATGGGTTCCGGAAGTTCACCGGGAGGGGGCAACCCACCCGGGGGAAGCCCAATGGCCCTAGGGGTGGCGCACCAGCCCTTAGTGGGCCGGTGGGACAACCCAAGAGGGCCTATGCGCAAAGAAAAGAAAAACAAAGAAAAAGAAAAAAAAAGTGGTGGGAAGGAAGAGAAGAACTCCACTTTCCAATCCTAATTGCAGTTGGATTGGAGTAGGACTCCTCCTCTCCCTTGGTCGGCGCACCCTTGAGGGCTTGGCCCTCAAGGCAAGCCTCCTCCCCTCCCTCCTATATATAGTGGTGGTCTAGGGCTGATTTGAGAAAACTTTTGCCACGTGCAACTCAGATCTAGACACCATAGTTTTACCTCTAGATCGTATTTATGCGGAGCTCGGGTGGAGCCCTGCAGGAGTAGATCCTCACCACCACCGGAGCGTCGTCACGCTGCCGGAGAACTCATCTACTTCTCCGTCTTGCTTGCTGGATCAAGAAGGCCGAGATCATCGTCGAGCTGTACGTGTGCTGAACGCGGAGGTGTCGTCCGTTCGGCACTACATCGGAACGGATCGTGGGACGGATCGCGGGACGGTTCATCGGACGGTTCAGGGGCGGATCGAGGGACGTGAGTACGTGCCACTACATCAACCGCGTTTCTTAACGCTTCCTGCTGTGCGATCTATAAGGGTACGTAGATCCAAATCTCCTCTTGTAGATGGACATCACCATGATAGATCTTCATGTGCGTAGATTTTTTTTTGTTTCCCATTCAACGTTCTCCAACAGTGGCATCATGAGCTAGGTTCATGCGTAGATGTTATCTTGAGTAGAACACAAAGGGTTTTGTGGACGGTGATGTTCGATTTGCTGCCTTCCTTAGTCTTCTCTCGATTCAGCGGTATTTTTGGATTGAAGCGGCCCGGACCGACATTATTCGTACGCTTATGAAATACTAGTTTCATCGATTGACATGCAACCTCGCTGCATAAAGATGACTGGCGGGTGTCGGTTTCTTCAACTTTAGTTGAATTTGTTTTGACCGAGGCGGTCCTTGGAGAGGTTAAATAGCAATTTGCACATCTCCGTTGTGTTTTTGCGTAAGTAAGATGCGATCATACTAGATACCCATATCAGCCACGTAAAATATGCAACAACAAATTAGAGGATGTCTAACTTGTTTTTGCACGTATGCTTGTGATATGATATTGCCAATGACGTGATGTGATATATTGGATGTATGAGATGATCAGCTGTAATAGTTAATATCAACTTGCACGTCGATGGTACGGCAACCGGCAGGAGCCATAGGGTTGTCTTTAAACTAACGTTTGTGTTTGCAGATGCGTTTACTATATTGCTAGGACGTAGCTTTAGTAGTAATAGCATAAGTAGCACGACAACCCAGATGGCGACACGTTGATGGAGATCATGACGATGGAGATCTTGGTGTGGCGCCGGTGACGAGAAGATCATGCCGGCGCTTTGGTCATGGAGATCAAGAAGCACATGATGATGTCCATATCATGTCAATTATGAATTGCATGCGATGTTAATCCTTTTATGCACCTTATTTTGCTTAGAACGACAGTAGCATTATAAGGTGATCTCTCACTAAAATTTCATGACGAAATTGTGTTCTCCCCGATTGTGCACCGTTGCTACAGTTCATCATTTCGAGACACCACGTGATGATCGGGTGTGATAGACTCAATGTTCGCATACAACGGGTGTAAAATAGTTGCACACGCGGAACATTCGGGTTAAGCTTGACGAGCCTAGCATGTGCAGACATGGCCTCTGAACACATGAGACCGAAAGGTCGAGCATGAATCGTATAGTTGATATGATTAGCATAGAGATGCTTACCACTGAAACTATTCTCAACTCACGTGATGATCGGACTTGAGTTAGTGAATTTGGATCATGTACCATTCAAATGACTAGAGAGATGTACTTTTTTGAGTGGGTGTTTACCAAGTGATTTGATTAGTTGAACTCTAATTATCTTGAACATAGTCTAAGTCCACTTTGAAAATATTTGTGTTGTAGATCAATGGCTCACGCGATAGTCACCCTGAATTTTAATACGTTCCTAGAGAAAGCTAAGTTGAAAGATGATGAAAGCAACTTTGTAGACTGGGCTTGTAATCTTAAGTTGCTCCTCAAGCTGGGAAGAAGGATTATGTCCTTAATGCTGCGCTAGGATATGAACCACCCGCCGCGGCTGATCAAGATGTTAAGAACGCTTGGTTAGCACGCAAGGAGGACTACTCAATAGTTCAATGTGCAGTCTTGTATGGCTTAGATCTGGGACTTCAACGTCGCTTTGAGCGTCATGGAGCATTTGAGATGTTTCAGGAGTTGAAGTTTATCTTTCAGAAGAACGCCCGGATCGAGAGGTATGAGACCTCCGATAAATTCTATGCTTGCAAGACGGAGGAGAATTCGTATGTCAGTGAACATGTGCTCAAAATTTCTGGGTACTCAAACTGTCTAGCTGAGTTGGGGATTAAACTCCCGCAAGAAGCTATCACTGACATAATTCTTCAATCACTGTCACCAAGCTACAAGAGCTTTGTGTTGAACTATAACATGCAAAGGATGAACAAGTCACCCGGCGAGTTATTCGCTATGCTAAAAGTCGCGGAGTTAGAACTCCGTAAAGAGCATCAAGTCTTGATAGTGAATAAGACCATTAGTTTCAAGAGAAACGACAAAGGAAAGAAGGGTAATTCCAAGAAGAGCGGCAAGCCTGTTGCCAATCCGACGAAGCAACCCAAAGCTGGACCTAAGCCTGAAACAGAGTGTTATTATTGCAAGGGTATGGGTCACTGGAAATGCAACTGCCCCAAGTATCTGGCTGATAAGAAGGCGGCCAAGGAAAAATCAGGTATATTCGATGTACATGTTATTGATGTGTACTTAACCAGCTCTCATAGTAGTGCCTGGGTATTCGATACCGGTTCTGTTGCTCATATTTGCAACTCGAAACAGGAACTGCGGAATAAGCGAAGGCTGGTGAAGGATGAAGTGACGATGCGTGTGGGAAATGGTTCCAAGGTTGATGCAATCGCCGTCGGCACAGTTTCACTTCAATTACTATCAGGATTAATTATGAACTTAAATAATTGTTATTTTGTGCGTGTGTTAAGCATGAACATTATATCTGGATTTTGTTTATTGCGAGACGGTTACTCGTTTAAGTCAGAGAATAAAGGTTGCTCTATTTGTATGAGTAATATCTTTTATGGTCATGCACCCAATGTGAGAGGATTGTTCATATTGAATCTTGATAGCAATGATACACATATACATAACATTGAGACCAAAAGAGTTAGAGTTAACAATGATAGCGCCATGTTTTTATGGCACTGCCGCTTAGGTCATATTGGTATAAAGCGCATGAACAAACTCCATTTCGATGGACTTTTGGAGTCACTTGACTTTGATTCACTTGACACGTGCGAACCATGCCTCGTGGGCAAGATGACTAAGACTCCGTTCTCCGGAACAATGGAGCGTGCAAGTGACTTGTTCCAAATCATACATACCGATGTGTGCGGTCTGATGAGTGTGGAGGCGCGCGGCGGATATCATTATTTTCTCACCTTTACTGACGATTCGAGTAGATATGGTTATGTGTACTTGATGAAGCACAAGTCTGAAATGTTTCAGAAGTTCAAGCAATTTCAGAGTGAAGTTGAAAATTATCGTAACAAGAAGATCAAGTTCCTACGATCTGATTGTGGGGGTGAATATCTGAGTTTCGAGTTTGATGCTCACTTAAGACAATATGGAATTGTTTCACAGTTGACACCGCCTGGAACACCACAGTGTAATGGTGTGTCCGAACGTCGTAATCGTACTTTATTAGAGATGGTGCGATCTATGATGTCTCTTACCGATTTGCCGTTATCATTTTGGGGTTATGCATTAGAGAGAGTTGCATTCACTTTAAATAGGGCACCATCAAAATCCGTTGAGACGACACCATACGAACTGTGGTATGGCAAAAGACCAAAATTGTCGTTTCTTAAAGTTTGGGGATGTGATGCTTATGTCAAAAAGCTTCAGCCTAAAAAGCTGGAATCCAAAGCGGAAAAGTGCATCTTCATAGGTTACCCAAAAGAGACAGTTGGGTATACCTTCTATCTCAAATCACAGGGCAAAGTGTTTGTTGCTAAAAACAGAGCTTTTCTTGAGAAGGAGTTTCTCTCGAAAGAATTGAGTGGGAGGAAGATAGAACTTGATGAGGTTGTCGAACCTCTAATCCCTCTAGATGGTGGTGCAGGGCAAGGGGAAACCCGTGTTGCTGCGGCGTCGGTTGAGGAGCAAGTTGATGATGATGATCATGAAACTTCGGATAAAGTTGCTATCGGACCTCGCAAGTCGACAAGATCACATACTGCTTCTGAGTGGTACGGTAATCCTATCTTAACAATTATGTTATTGGACAACAATGAACCTGCGAATTATGAAGAAGCATTGGTGGGCCCGGATTCCAACAAATGGGTGGAGGCCATGAAGTCCGAGATAGGATCCATGTACGAGAACAAAGTGTGAACTTTGGAAGTACTACCTGAAGGCCGCAAGGCTATTCAGAACAAGTGGATCTATAAGAAGAAGACGGACGCAAACGGTAATGTGACCGTTTATAAAGCTCGACTTGTGGCAAAGGGTTTTTCACAAGTTCAAGGAGTTGACTACGATGAGACTTTCTCACCGGTGGTGATGTTTAAGTCCGTCCGAATCATGTTAGCAATAGCTGCCTTTTACGATTATGAAATTTGGCAAATGGATGTCAAAACGGCGTTCCTTAACGGTTTTCTTAAGGAAGAGTTGTATATGATGCAACCCGAAGGTTGTGTCGATCCGAAGAATGCTAACAAAGTATGCAAGCTCCAGCGATCCATTTATGGACTGGTGCAAGCATCTCGGAGTTGGAATAAACGCTTTGATGAAGTGATCAAAGCATTTGGGTTTATACAAGTGGTTGGAGAATCTTGTATTGACAAGAAAGTGAGTGGGAGCTCTGTGGTGTTTATAATATTATATGCGGATGACATATTGCTGATTGGAAACAACGTGGAGCTTTTGGAGAGCATAAAGGATTACTTGAATAAAAGTTTCTCTATGAAGAACCTAGGAGAAGCTGCTTACATTCTAGGCATTAAGATCTATAGCGATAGATCGAAACGCCTGATAGGACTTTCACAAAGCACATACCTTGATAAATTTTGAGGAAGTTTAAAATGGATCATTCCAAGAAAGGGTTCTTGCCAGTATTACAATGTATAAAATTGAGTAAGACTCAGTGCCTAGCAAGTGCGGTAGATAGAGAACAAATCAGTTTTGTCCCCTACGTTTCAGCCGTAGGTTCTATCATGTCTGCAATGCTGTGCACTAGACCAGACGTCAGCTTGGCCATAAGTATGGTAGGCAGGTTTCAGAGTAATGCAGGAGTGGATCACTGGACGACGGTCAAGAATATTCTGAAGTACTTGAAAAGGACTAAGGAAATTTTTCTCGTTTATGGAGGTGACAAAGAGCTCGTCATAAAAGGTTACGTCGACGCAAGTTTTGACACCGATCCGGATGACTCTAAGTCGCAAACCGGATACGTATTTATTTTTAACGGGGGTGCAGTAAGCTGGTGCAGTTCCAAGCAGAGCGTCGTAGCAGATTCTACATGTGAAGCGGAGTACATGGCTGCCTCGGAGGCAGCGAAGGAGGGTGTCCGGATGAAACAGTTCATGACAGATCTTGGAGTTATGCCAAGCGCACTAGATCCATTAACTCTGTTATGTGACAACACTAGTGCCATTGCCTTAGCAAAGGAACCAAGGTTTCACAAGAAGACCAGACACATCAAACGACGCTTCAACCTCATCCGCGACTACGTCGAAGGAGAGGACATGAATATTTGCAAAGTGCACACGGATCTGAATGTAGTAGACCCGCGGACTAAACCTCTTCCACGGGCAAAACATGATCAAAACCAGAACTGTATGGGTGTTCGATTTATTACAATATAAATCACATGCCGATGTGAGGACTAGATTATTGACTCTACTGCAAGTGGGAAACTGTTGGAAATATGCCCTAGAGGCAATGATAAATAGTTATTATTATATTTCCTCTTTAAAGATAATCGTTTATTATCCATGCTATAATTATATTGAATGGAAACATAGATACATGTGTGGATACATAGACAAAACTATGTCCCTAGCAAGCCTCTAGTTGGCTAGCCAGTTGATCAAGGATAGTCAAGGTTTTCTGACTATGTGCAAAGTGTTGTTGCTTGATAACTGGATCATATCATTAGGAGAATCATGTGATGGACTAGACCCAAACTATGAACGTAGCATATTGATCTTGTCGTTTTATTGCTATAGTTTTCTGCGTGTCAAGTATTTGTTCCTGTGACCATGAGATCATATAACTCATTGGCACCGGAGGAATACCTTGTGTGCATCAAACGTCGCTACGTAACTGGGTGACTATAAAGGTGCTCTACAGGTATCTCCGAAGGTGTCCATTGAGTTAGTATGGATCAAGACTGGGATTTGTCACTCCGTGTGATGGAGAGGTATCTCGGGGCCCACTCGGTAATACAACATCACACACAAGCCTTGCAAGCAATGTGACTAAGTGTAAGTCATGGGATCTTGTATTACGGAACGAGTAAAGAGACTTGCCGGTAACGAGATTGAAATAGGTATGCGTATACCGACGATCGAATCTCCGGCCAGTAACATATCAAAGGACAAAGGGAAGGACATACGGGATTATATGAATCCTTCACACCGAGGTCAACCGGTAAGATCTTTGGAGAATACATAGGATCCAATATGGGCATCCAGGTCCCGCTGTTGGATATTGACCGAGGAGTACCTCGGGGCATGTCTACATAGTTCTCGAACCCGCAGGGTCTGCACACTTAAGGTTCGGTGATGTTTTAGTATTGTTGAGTTATATGTGTGGTTACCGAATGTTGTTCGGAGTCCCAGATAAGATCATGGACGTCACGAGGGTTTCCGTAATGGTCGGGAAACGAAGATTGATATATAGGATGACTTCATTTGGTTACCGGAAGCTTTTCGAGCATTACCGAGATTGTACCGGGAGTGACGAATGGGTTCCGGAAGTTCACCGGGAGGGGGCAACCCACCCGGGGGAAGCCCAATGGCCCTAGGGGTGGCGCACCAGCCCTTAGTGGGCTGGTGGGTGATACGTCTCAAACGTATCTATAATTTTTGATGGTTTCATGCTGTTATCTTGTCATCTTTGGATGTTTTATGTACCTTTTATATCTTTTTTGGGACTAACCTATTAATTCAGTGCCAAGTGCGAGTTCCTATTTTTCTGTGTTTTTGGCTCTTTTCAGATCTGATTTTGGAACGGGGTCCAAATGGAATAAAATCTCCGAAATAAATTTTTTCCGAACGGAAGAAGATCAGGGGGCTTGTGGGCCAAGCGAGGAGAGCTACAGGGAGCCCACAAGCCGTGTAGCCACCACCAGGGGGGCGACTAGCAGGCTTGTGGACTCCCTGGCGCCCCCCCTGACCTAGCTCCTTCGCCTATATATTCCCAAAAATATAGAGAAAAATCAGGGAATCAATCAGGGAATCCACGAAAACACTTTTCCGCCGACGCAAGCTTCCGTTTCAGCGAGATCTCATCTGGAGACCCTTACCGGTGCCCTGTCGGAGGGGACTTTGGAGTTGGAGGGCTTCTACATCAACATCATCGACCCTCCAATGACTCGTGAGTAGTTCACTTGAGACCTACGGGTCCGTAGTTAGTAGTTAGATGGTTTCTTCTCTCTCTTGGATCTTCAATACAAAGTTCTCCATGATCTTCATGGAGATTTATCCGATGTAATCCTCTTTGACGGTGTGTTTGTCGAGATCCGATGAATTCTGGATTTGTGATCAGATTATCTATGATATATATTTGAGTCTTTGCTGATTTCTTATATGCATGATTTGATATCCTTGTAAGTCTCTCTAAGTGTTGGGTTTTGTTTGGCCAACTAGATCTATGATTCTTGCAATGGGAGAAGTGCTTGATTTTGGGTTCTTACCGTGTGGTGACTTTTCCCAGTGACAGTAGGGGCAGCAAGGCACACATCGTGTAGTTGCCATCAAGGGTAACAAGGTGGGCTTTGTCGTAGATATGAGATTGTCCATTTTGCTTAAGGCGTTACTCTGTTCTTTTGGACTTAATACACTAGATGCATGCTGGATAGCGGTCGACGTGTGGAGTAATAGTAGTAGATGCAGAAAGTATCGGTCTACTTGTTTTGGACGTGATGCCTATATATATAATCATTGCCATATATGACTTCACGACTTTGCGCGGTTCTATCAATTGCTCGACAGTAATTTGTTCACCCACCGTCTACTTGCTTTCATGAGAGATCTATCCAAGTAGGTCTCACAAACTTATCTCTTGCATTTACCTTTTTTTGCTAGTTGCCTCTCGTTTTCCTCCCCCCATTTCATATTTGCCGTTTTCATTTGCCTTTATCCTTTGCCTTTTTCGTTTTCCTTTTTCTCTCGCTTGCTTTTTGCTCGCTTGTGTGCCATGTGCCTTCAATATGCTTGCATCTTCGCTTGCTGAAAATCTAGTGATATGGATCCTCACCCACTTGCTAATCTCTTTAAGAGATCCACTTATGTGGAACCAATTGCTAGTGAATTGAGTGCACTTGACTATCTTTATGGAGTTTTGCTTGAGATGCGTGAATCTGAAAATCGTGATGAAGAAACTTATGAAGTGATTCACGAAGGCTCCTTGAATGAAAAGCATGATTGCAATGGTTTCACTATAAATCCTATTAGTGACAATCATGCTAAAAATATGCAAAACCCTAAGCTTGGGGATGCTAGTTTTTCTATGTCCCCTACTTGTTGCAATAATCATGATTGGGGTGATGATCTTTCTTATGATCTTGAAAATTTGTTTAAGCCTCATGATGAATATGATATTTGCAATATTATTGAAAGTGGGTTTGAGAAGTCATGACTTTAGTTGATGATAATCCCACTATTTTTGAAGATCGTCAACTTTGCATGCATGTGGATCATGAAAAAAATATCCTATGTGATAGTTACATTGTTGAATTCAAATATGATCCCACATGTAATTGCTATGAGAGAGGAAAATATTGTGGTAGAAACTTTCATGTTACCAAATTACCTCTCGTTATGTGGAGATTGCTATTGTCTTTTTCTTCTCCCTTGCATTTGGTAACTATTGGTTGTCTTGCCAATTTGTTTTCCTATAAAATGCCTATGCATAGGAAGTGGGTTAGACTTAAATGCTCTAGCCATATGCTCCATGATGCTCTCATTGTGTTTCAATCCTTACCTTTTATGTGAGCATCATTGAAATCAATGCCTAGCTAAGGGCGTTAAACAATAGCGCTTGTTGGGAGGCAACCCAACGAATCTATCTTTTTTCTTTCTGTTTTGTGTTTTCCACACTTTCATAATTCTGTTATTATTGTGTTTTTTTTGTTTCTTTTTGCGTTTGTGCCAAGCAAAACCGTTATGATTAGTCTTGGGGATGATCGTTTGGTCATGCTGGAAAAGACAAAAACCTTCTGCTCACGAAAAGAATTTTCAATTTTTTTTCTGTAAGAGCTTTTGAGTTGATTCTTTTTGCTTCTGATTTCTAAGCAAATTCTTCAGACTGCCGAAGTTTTTCAGAATTTGTGAAGTACTAGAAGTATACGAAGTATACAGATTGTTACAGACTGGTCTGCTGATAACAGATTCTGTTTTTGTTGTGTTGGTTGCTTATTTTGATGAAACTATGGATAGTATCGGGGGGTATTAGCCATGGAAGATTGAAAATACAGTAACCCAACATCAGCATAAGTAGAATTTAAGTTTGCTACAGTATCTAAGGAAGTGATGGTTTGCTTTCTTATACTAATGTTATCACGAGTTTCTGTTTAAGTTTCGTGTTGTGAAGTTTTCAAGTTTTGGGTGAAGTTTTTATGGACAAAAAGATAAAAGAGTGGCAAGAGCTCAATCTTGGGGATTCCCAAGGCACCCCAAGAGATTCAAGGATGCCGTAAAAGCCTAAGCTTGGGGATGCCCCGGGAAGGCATCCTCTCTCTCGTCTTCAATCCATCGGTAACGTTACTTGGGGCTATATTTTTATTCACCACATGTTATGTGTTTTTCTTGGAGCGTCTTGTATCGTAGGAGTATTTTTTTTTGTGTCACAATCATCCTTGCTGCACACCTAGAGAGAGAGACATGCACTCACCGTGATTTTGTCGAGCTTCACTTATATCCTTTGGTAGACAATTCAGCTCACATGTGCTTCACTTATATCTTTTGAGCTAGTTGATTTTGCTTTATGTGCTTCACTTATATCTTTTAGATCACGGAGGTGCGTGGCTTGGTAGTTGATCTATGCTTTGAAAGTAGTCTCAAAAGGGGTAGTTATCCAAAGGGATACAAAAACTTTCACCTTCATGTGCATTGAATAGTTAGAGAAGTTTGATTCATCTCAATTAGTTTTGAGTTGTGGTTGTGGTAATATTGAAGTTATGCTAGTAAGGTGTTGTGGATCTAGAAATACTTGTGTTGAAGTTAGTGATTCCCGTAGCAAGCACGTATGGTGAACCGCTATGTGATGAAATCTGAGCATGATTAGTCTATTGATTGACATCCTTTGCGTGGCGGTCGGGATCGCGCGATGGTTTATACCTACCAACCCTTCCCCTAAGAGTATGCCTTGAATGCTTTGTTTTGATTACTAATAAAACTTTTGCAACAAGTATATGAGTTCTTCATGACTAATGTCGAGTCCATGGTTTAGATGCACTTTCACCTTCCACCATCACTATCTTCTTAGTGCCGTGCAACTTTCGCCGGTGCACAAAACCCACCATTAGCCTCCCTCAAAATAGGCACCATACCTACCTACTATGGCTTTTTCAAAGTCATTCCGAGATATATTTCCATGCAACTACCACCATGACATGTGCCACCACTTCTACATTGCCATTGCATGATCGTAAGATAGCTAGCATGATGTTTCCATTAATGCCTATGCCATGCTAGATCATTGTCACGGTACACTACCGAAGGCATTCCATATAGAGTCATCGTTGCTATAAGTTTTGAGTTAAAAGTGTGATGATCATCATTGATGGAGCATTGTCCCATGTGAGTAAATAAAAGAGGCAAAAGATGCCACAAAAAAAAAGAGGCCAAAGAGCCCACACAAAAAAAATGAGAGAAAAAGAGAGAAGGGACAATGCTACCACTTTTCCACACTTGTGCATATTAAGCACCATGATCTTCATGATTGAGAGTCTCTCGTTTTGTCACCACCATATAGCTAGTGGGAAATTTTCATTATATAACTTGGCTTGTATATTCCAATGATAGGCTTCCTCAAAATTGCCTTAGGTCTTCGTGAGCAAGCAAGTTGGATGCACACCCACTAGTTTTCTTTAAGAGCTTTCACATACTTTTAGCTCTAGTGCATCATTTGTATGGCAATCCCTACTCATTCACATTGATATCTATTGATGATCATCTCCATAGCTCATTGATATGCCTAGTTAATATGACCATCTTCTCCTTGTTTGTCTTGCAACCTCCACCACACTCCACACCACTTATAGTGCTAAAACCATGGCTCACGCTCATGTATTGCGTGAGAGTTGAAAAGGTTTGAGAAAGTAAAGGTGTGAAAACAATTACTTGGCCAATACCGGGGTTGTGCATGATTTAAATGTTGGAAATATGCCCTAGAGGCAATAATAAAATGGTTATTATCATATTTCCTTGTTCATGATAATCGTCTATCGTTCATGCTATAATTGTATTAACAGGAAACACTAATACATGTGTGAATGGATAGATCACAATGTGTCCCTAGCAAGCCTCTAGTTAGCTAGCTCGTCAGTCAATAGATGATCATGGTTTCCTGATCATGGACATTGGATGTCATTGATAACGGGATCACATCATTGGGAGAATGATGTGGTGGACAAGACCCAATCCTAAGCCTAGCACTAGATCGTATTGTTCGTATGCTAATGCTTTTCTAATGTCAAGTATCTTTTCCTTCGACCGTGAGATTGTGCAACTCCCGGATACCGTAGGAGTGCTTTGGGTGTATCAAACGTCACAACGTAACTGGGTGACTATAAAGGTGCACTACGGGTACCTCCGAAAGTGTCTGTTGGGTTGGCACGAATCGAGATCGGGATTTGTCACTCCGTGTGACGGAGAGGTATCTCTGGGCCCACTCGGTAGAACATCATCATGAGCTCAATGTGACTAAGGAGTTAGTCACACGATGACGTGCTACGGAACGAGTAAAGAGACTTACCAGTAACGAGATTGAACAAGGTATAGGTATACCGACGATCGAATCTCGGGCAAGTTCTATACCGACAGACAAAGGGAATCGTATACGGGATTGATTGAATCCTTGACATCGTGGTTCATCCGATGATATCATCGTGGAGCTAGTGGGAGCTACCATGGGTATCTAGACCCCGCTGATGGTTATTGGCCAGAGAGGCGTCTCGGTCATGTCTGCATGTCTCCCGAACCCGTAGGGTCTACACACTTAAGGTTCGATGACGCTAGGGTTATAGGGAATTGTTATACGAGATTACCGAAAGTTGTTCGGAGTCCCGGATGAGATCCCGGACATCACGAGGAGCTCCGGAATGGTCCGGAGGTAAAGATTGATATATAGGACGGATGGTTTCGGACACCGGAAGTGTTTCGGGCATCACCGGTAACGTACCGGGACCACCGGAGGTGGTCCCGGGGGACCACCGAAGGGGGGCTGCGACCCCAAGAGGTAAGATGGGCTAAGTGGGGGTGGGAACCAGCCCCTAGTTGGGCTGGTATGCCTCCCCACTCAGCCCATGGCGCAGGGGAAAGGAAAAGAGGGGGGGAACCCTAATTTAGGTGGGCCTTAGGCCCACCAGAGGGGTGCGCCACCCCTCCCCCTTGCCCTGGCCGCCACCCCTTCCCCATCTGAGGGCTGCCGCACCCCTTAGGGGTGGGAACCCTAAGGGCTGCGCCCCCTCCCTCTCCCCCTATATATAGATGAGGTTCGGGGCTGTTTGAGACACGGTTTAATCTCTCTCTCTCGCAGCCCTGCCCTCTCCCTCCTCCTCTCTACCGGTGCTTGGAGAAGCCTTGCCGGGAGACCTCGTCTCTCCACCAACACCACGCCGTCGTGTTGCTGGTCTTCTTCCCCAACCTCTCCCTCCTCGTTGCTGGATCAAGGTGCGGGAGACGTCACCGGGCTGCACGTGTGTTGAACGCGGAGGTGCCGTTGTTCGGCACTAGATCGGAATCGCTGCGAGTACGACTCCATCAACCGCGTTCTAGCAACGCTTCCGCTTAGCGATCTTCAAAGGTATGAAGATGCTCTTACCCCTCTCTCGTTGCTGGTCTCTCCATAGGAAGATCTGAACATGCGTAGGAAAATTTTGAATTTATGCTACGTTACCCAACAATGCCATCCGAGCCAGGTTTTCTATGCGTAGATTCTATGCACGAGTAGAACACAAAAGTTGTGGGCGATGGTTTGTCAATTTGCTTGCCGTTACTAGTCTTATTCTTTTCCGGCGGTATTGTGGGATGAAGCGGCCCGGACCGACCTTACACGTACGCTTACGTGAGACTGGTTCCACCGACAGACATGCACATCGTGCATAAAGGTGGCTAGCGGGTGTCTGTCTCTCCTACTCTAGTCGGATTGGATTTGATGAAAAGGGTCCTTATGAAGGGTAAATAGCTTTGGCATATCATCGTTGTGGCTGTCACGTAGGTAAGAAGGCGTTCTTGCTAGAAACCCAAATCAGCCACGTAAAACTTGCAACAACAATTAGAGGACGTCTAACTTGTTTTTGCAGGGTTTGACATGTGATGTGATATGGCCAAAGTTGTGATGTTGCATGTATGATGTATGAGATGATCATGTTATTGTAATAGGTTTCACGACTTGCATGTCGATGAGTATGACAACCGGCAGGAGCCATAGGAGTTGTCTTAATTTATTGTATGAGATGCAACGCCTTGTGCTTGCTACTTTTACTTCATTGCTAACGGTTAGCCATAGTAGTAGTGATAGTAGTAGTTGGCGTGACGACTTCACGGAGACACGATGATGGAGATCATGATGATGGAGATCATGGTGTCACGCCGGTGACGATGATAATCATGCGATGCCTAAAGATGGAGATCGAATGAGCAAAGATGATAATGGCCATATCATGTCACTATATGATTGCATTGTGATGTTTATCATGTTTTACATATTATTGCTTAAAACGACGGTAGCATAATAAGATGATCCCTCCTAAAATTTCGAGAAAGTATTCCCCTAAGTGTGCACCGTTGCGAAGGTTCGTTGTCTCGAAGCACCACGTGATGATCGGGTGTGATAGATTCTAACGTTCGCATACAACGGGTGTAAGCCAGATTTACACACGCAAAACACTTAGGTTGACTCGACGAGCTTAGCATGTACAGACATGACCTCGAATACAAGAGACCGAAAGGTCGAACATGAGTCGTATGGTTGAATACGATCAGCATGAAGTTGCTCACCATGGTGACTAGTCTGTCTCACGTGATGATCGGACACGGGTTAGTCAACATGGATCATGTATCACTTAGATAACTAGAGGGATGTCGATTTAAGTGGGAGTTCATACTTAATTTGATGAACTTAATTGTCATGAACTTAGTCTAAAAGTTGTCTTTATAAATATTGTAGATGTCCAACGTCAACCTCAACTTCAACGCATTCCTAGAGAAAAACAAGCTGAAAGATGATGGTAGCAACTATGCGGACTGGGTTCGCAACCTGAAGCTCATCCTTGAAGCAGCTAAAAGGGCTTATGTCCTTAATGCGCCGCTAGGTGACCCTCCCGCTCCCGCAGCAGCCCAGGACGTTCTAAACGTCTGGCAAGCGCGGAGTGATGACTACTCTCTGGTCAGGTGTGGCATGTTATACAGTTTAGAAACGGGGCTCCAAAGACGTTTTGAGCAACACGGGGCATATGAGATGTTCCAAGAGCTGAAGCTAGTTTTTCAAGCTCATGCCCGTGTCGAGAGATATGAAGTCTCCGACAAGTTCTTCAGCTGTAAGATGGAGGAGAACAGTTCTGTCAGTGAGCACATACTCAAAATGTCTGGGTTACACGGTCGTCTGACTTCACTTGGAGTCGAACTTCCGGATGATGCTATCATTGACAGAATCCTCCAGTCTCTCCCACCAAGCTACAAAGGCTTTGTGCTTAACTACAACATGCAAGGGATGGAGAAAACCATTCCCGAGTTGTACTCGATGCTCAAGTCTGCAGAAGTAGAAATCAAGAAGGAGCATCAAGTGTTGATGGTCAACAAGACCACTAGTTTCAAGAAAGGCAGGGGTAAGAAGAACTTCAAGAAAGACGGCAAAGTTGTTGCCGCGCCCGGTAAGCCAGATGCCGGGAAGAAGAAAAAGAACGGACCCAAGCCTGAGACTGAGTGCTTCTACTGCAAGGGAAAAGGTCACTGGAAGCGGAACTGCCCCAAATACTTAGCGGACAAGAAGGCCGTCAACGTTAAAGGTATATATGATATACATGTTATTGATGTGTACCTTACCAGCGCTCGTAGTAGCTCCTGGTATTTGATACCGGTGTTGTTGCTCACATTTGCAACTCAAAGCAGGAACTGCGAAATAAGCGGAGACTGGCCAAGGACGAGGTGACGATGCGCGTCGGGAATGGTTCAAAGGTCGATGTGATCGCCGTCGGCACGCTACCTCTACATCTACCATCGGGATTAGTTTTAAACCTTAATAATTGTTATTTAGTACCAGCTTTAAGCATGAACATTGTATCAGGGTCTTGCTTAATGCGAGACGGCTACTCATTTAAGTCAGAGAATAATGGTTGTTCTATTTATATGAGTGATATGTTTTATGGTCATGCTCCGCTGGTGAATGGTTTATTCTTGATGAATCTCGATCGTGATGTTACACATATTCATAGTGTGAGTACCAAAAGATGCAAAGTTGATAATGATAGTCCCACATACTTGTGGCACTGCCGCCTTGGTCATATCGGTGTTAAGCGCATGAAGAAGCTCCATACTGATGGACTGCTAGAGTCTCTTGACTTTGAATCATTTGACACATGCGAACCGTGCCTCATGGGCAAGATGACTAAGACTCCATTCTCAGGAATAATGGAGAGAGCCTCCGACTTATTGGAAATAATACATACTGATGTGTGTGGTCCAATGAACGTTGAAGCTCGCGGTGGTTATCGTTATGTTCTCACTCTCATCGATGATTTGAGTAGGTATGGGTATATCTACTTGATGAAGCACAAATCTGAGACGTTTGAAAAGTTCAAGGAATTTCAGAGTGAGGTTGAGAATCAACGTGACAGAAAAATAAAATGTCTACGATCTGATCGTGGAGGAGAATATTTAAGTCACGAGTTTGGCACACACCTAAGAAAGTGTGGAATCGTTTCACAACTAACGCCACCTGGCACACCGCAGCGCAACAGAGTGTCTGAACGTCGTAATCGCACCTTATTAGATATGGTACGATCTATGATGTCTCTCACCGACTTGCCGCTATCATTTTGGGGATACGCATTAGAAACTGCAGCATTCACTTTAAATAGGGCACCGTCTAAATCCGTTGAGACGACACCGTATGAACTGTGGTTTGGCAAGAAACCTAAGTTGTCGTTTCTTAAAGTTTGGGGCTGCGATGCTTATGTGAAGAAACTTCAACCAGAAAAGCTCGAACCCAAAGCGGAGAAATGCGTATTCATAGGATACCCTAAGGAAACTATTGGGTATACCTTCTATCTTAGATCCGAAGGTAAAACCTTTGTTGCCAAGAACGGATCCTTTCTAGAGAAAGAGTTTCTCTCGAAAGAAGTAAGTGGGAGGAAGGTAGAACTTGATGAGGTAATTACACCCCCTCTCGAACAGGAAAGTAGCGCAACGCAAGAAGTTGTTCCTGTGATGCCTACACCAACTGAAGAGGAAGTTAATTATGATGATCATGAAGCTTCGGATCAAGTTACTACTGAACCACGAAGGTCCACAAGGGTACGCTCCGCACCAGAGTGGTACGGCAACCCTGTGATGGAAATCATGTTGTTAGACAACGGTGAACCTTCGAACTATGAAGAAGCGATGGCGGGCCCGGATTCCAACAAATGGCTTGAGGCCATGAAATCCGAGATAGGATCCATGTATGAGAACAAAGTATGGACTTTGGTGGACTTGCCCGATGACCGGCGAGCCATAGAAAATAAATGGATCTTCAAGAAGAAGACTGATGCAAATGGTAATGTAACCGTTTACAAAGCTCGACTTGTCGCAAAGGGTTTTCGACAAATTCAAGGAGTTGACTACGAAGAGACTTTCTCTCCCGTAGCGAAGCTGAAATCAGTCCGAATCATGTTAGCAATTGCCGCCTTTTATGATTATGAAATTTGGCAAATGGACGTCAAAACAGCATTCCTTAACGGGAAGCTTAAGGAAGAGTTGTATATGATGCAACCAGAAGGTTTTGTCGATCCTAAAGGTGCTAACAAAGTATGCAAGCTCCAGCGCTCCATCTATGGGCTGGTGCAAGCATCTCGGAGTTGGAACATTCGCTTTAATGAGGTGATTAAAGCGTTTGGGTTCATACAGGTTTACGGAGAAGCCTGTTTGTACAAGAAAGTGAGTGGGAGCTCTGTAGCTTTCCTCGTACTATATGTGGATGACATATTATTGATGGGGAATGATGTAGAGATGTTGGAGAGCATAAAGGCCTATTTGAACAAGAGTTTTTCAATGAAGGACCTTGGAGAAGCTGCATACATATTAGGCATCAAGATCTATAGAGATAGATCGAGACGCCTCATAGGTCTTTCGCAAAGTACATACCTTGACAAGATATTGAAGAAATTCAATATGGAAAACTCAAAGAAAGGGTTCTTGCTAGTTTTGCAAGGTATGAGATTGAGTAAGACTCAGTCGCCGACCACGGCAGCAGATAGAGAGAAGATGAGTTCTGTCCCCTACGCTTCAGCCGTGGGCTCTCTAATGTATGCCATGCTGTGTACCAGACCTGATATAAACCTTGCGATAAGCTTGGTAGGGAGGTACCAAAGTAATCCCGGTGCGGAACACTGGACAGCGGTCAAGAATATCCTTAAGTACCTGAAAAGGACTAAGGAAATGTTTCTCGTTTATGGAGGTGACGAAGAGCTCGTCGTAAAGGGTTACGTCGATGCTAGCTTCGACACAGATCCGGATGACTCTAAGTCACAAACCGGATACGTATATGTGTTGAATGGTGGGGCAGTGAGCTGGTGCAGCAGCAAGCAAGAAGTCGTGGCAGCATCTACATGTGAAGCGGAGTACATAGCTGCTTCAGAAGCGGCTCATGAAGGAATTTGGATTAGGGAGCTCATCACCGACCTTGGAGTGGTTCCAAGTGCGTCGGGTCCTATGACACTCTTCTGTGATAACACTGGAGCCATTGCCATAGCCAAAGAGCCCAGGTTTCACCGGAAGACGAAGCACATCAAGCGCCGCTACAACTCCATCCAGGACCATGTCCAAACTGGAGTGATAGATATTTGTAAAGTACACACGGATCTGAATATTGCAGACCCGTTGACTAAACCTCTTCCACGAGCAAAACATGATCAGCACCATAATGCTATGGGTGTTCGATACATCACAATGTAACTAGATTATTGTCTCTAGTGCAAGTGGGAGACTGTTGGAAATATGCCCTAGAGGCAATAATAAAATGGTTATTATCATATTTCCTTGTTCATGATAATCGTCTATCGTTCATGCTATAATTGTATTAACAGGAAACACTAATACATGTGTGAATGGATAGATCACAATGTGTCCCTAGCAAGCCTCTAGTTAGCTAGCTCGTCAGTCAATAGATGATCATGGTTTCCTGATCATGGACATTGGATGTCATTGATAACGGGATCACATCATTGGGAGAATGATGTGGTGGACAAGACCCAATCCTAAGCCTAGCACTAGATCGTATTGTTCGTATGCTAATGCTTTTCTAATGTCAAGTATCTTTTCCTTCGACCGTGAGATTGTGCAACTCCCGGATACCGTAGGAGTGCTTTGGGTGTATCAAACATCACAACGTAACTGGGTGACTATAAAGGTGCACTACGGGTACCTCCGAAAGTGTCTGTTGGGTTGGCACGAATCGAGATCGGGATTTGTCACTCCGTGTGACGGAGAGGTATCTCTGGGCCCACTCGGTAGAACATCATCATGAGCTCAATGTGACTAAGGAGTTAGTCACACGATGACGTGCTACGGAACGAGTAAAGAGACTTACCAGTAACGAGATTGAACAAGGTATAGGTATACCGACGATCGAATCTCGGGCAAGTTCTATACCGACAGACAAAGGGAATCGTATACGGGATTGATTGAATCCTTGACATCGTGGTTCATCCGATGATATCATCGTGGAGCTAGTGGGAGCTACCATGGGTATCCAGACCCCGCTGATGGTTATTGGCCAGAGAGGCGTCTCGGTCATGTCTGCATGTCTCCCGAACCCGTAGGGTCTACACACTTAAGGTTCGATGACGCTAGGGTTATAGGGAATTGTTATACGAGATTACCGAAAGTTGTTCGGAGTCCCGGATGAGATCCCGGACGTCACGAGGAGCTCCGGAATGGTCCGGAGGTAAAGATTGATATATAGGACGGATGGTTTCGGACACCGGAAGTGTTTCGGGCATCACCGGTAACGTACCGGGACCACCGGGACCACCGGAGGTGGTCCCGGGGGACCACCGAAGGGGGGCTGCGACCCCAGGAGGTAAGATGGGCTAAGTGGGGGTGGGAACCAGCCCCTAGTTGGGCTGGTATGCCTCCCCACTCAGCCCATGGCGCAGGGGAAAGGAAAAGAGGGGGGGAACCCTAATTTAGGTGGGCCTTAGGCCCACCAGAGGGGTGCGCCACCCCTCCCCCTTGCCCTGGCCGCCACCCCTTCCCCATCTGAGGGCTGCCGCACCCCTTAGGGGTGGGAACCCTAAGGGCTGCGCCCCCTCCCTCTCCCCCTATATATAGATGAGGTTCGGGGCTGTTTGAGACACGGTTTAATCTCTCTCTCTCGCAGCCCTGCCCTCTCCCTCCTCCTCTCTACCGGTGCTTGGCGAAGCCTTGCCGGGAGACCTCGTCTCTCCACCAACACCACGCCGTCGTGTTGCTGGTCTTCTTCCCCAACCTCTCCCTCCTCGTTGCTGGATCAAGGTGCGGGAGACGTCACCGGGCTGCACGTGTGTTGAACGCGGAGGTGCCGTTGTTCGGCACTAGATCGGAATCGCTGCGAGTACGACTCCATCAACCGCGTTCTAGCAACGCTTCCGCTTAGCGATCTTCAAAGGTATGAAGATGCTCTTACCCCTCTCTAGTTGCTGGTCTCTCCATAGGAAGATCTGAACATGCGTAGGAAAATTTTGAATTTATGCTACGTTACCGAACATTAAATTCGTTGTGCAATGATGATAGAGCATAGCCAGACTATATGCTTTTGTAGCGATAACTTTCTTTTGGCCTTGTTATTTTGAAAGTTCATGATTACCTTGCTAGTTTGCTTGAATTATTACTGTTTCCACGTCAATAGCAAACTATTGTTTTGAATCTAATGGATCTGAACATTCACATCACATAAAAGGAGTTACAAAGGACATCTATGCTAGGTAGCATGAAAGCATCAAAAATTCATTCTTTATCACTTCCCTACTCGAGGACGAGCAGGAGTTAAGCTTGGGGATGCTTGATACGTCTCAAACGTATCTATAATTTTTGATGGTTTCATGTTGTTATCTTGTCATCTTTGGATGTTTTATGTTCCTTTTATATCTTTTTTGGGACTAACTTATTAATTCAGTGCCAAGTGCTAGTTCCTGTTTTTTCTGTGTTTTTGGCTCTTTTCAGATCTGATTTTGGAACAGAGTCCAAACGGAATAAAATCCCTGAAATAAAATTTTCCCAAACGAAAGAAGATCAGGGGGCTTGTGGGCCAAGCCAGGAGAGCTACATGGAGCCCACAAGCCTTGCAGCCGCCACCAGGTGGCGGCTAGCAGGCTTGTGGCCTCCCTGGTGCCCCGTGACCTAGCTCCTTCGCCTATATATTCCCTAAAATACATAAAAAATCAAGGAATCCACGAAAACACTTTTCCGTCGCTGCAAGCTTCCATTTCCGCGACATCTCATCTGGAGACCCTTCCCGGTGCCCTGCCGGAGGGGACTTTGGAGTTGGAGGACTTCCACATCAACATCATCGCCCCTCCAATGACTCGTGAGTAGTTCACTTGAGACCTACGGGTCCGTAGTTAGTAGCTAGATGGCTTCTTCTCTCTCTTGGATCTTCAATACAAAGTTCTCCATGATCTTCATGGAGATATATCCGATGTAATCCTCTTTGGCGGTGTGTTTGTCGAGATCTGATGAATTGTGGATTTGTGATCAGATTATCGATGATATATATTTGAGTCTTTGCTGATTTCTCATATGCATGATTTGATATCCTTGTAAGTCTCTCTGAGTCTTGAGTTTTGTTTGGCCAACTAGATCTATGATTCTTGCAATGGGAGAAGTGCTTGGTTTTGGGTTCTTACCGTGTGGTGACCTTTCCCAGTGACAGTAGGGGCAGCAAGGCACACATCGTGTAGTTGCCATCAAGGGTAACAAGGTGGGCTTTGTCGTAGATATGAGATTGTCCATCTACATCATGTCATCTTGCTTAAGGCATTACTCTGTTCTTTTGGACTTAATACACTAGATGCATGCTGGATAGCGGTCGACGTGTGGAGTAATAGTAGTAGATGCAGAAAGTATCGGTCTACTTGTTTTGGACGTGATGCCTATAGATATAATCATTGCCATAGATGACGTCACGACTTTGCGCAGTTCTATCAATTGCTTGATAGTAATTTGTTCACCCACCGTCTACTTGCTTTCATGAGATAAGCCACTAGTAAACACTACGGCCCCCAGTCTATTCACACCTATCGTTTCCACTTTCGCTTTTACTTTGCTTTGTTACTTTGTTGCTTTCAGTTCTCACTTGGCGAACAATCTATAAGGGATTGACAACCTCTTCATAGCATTGGGAGCAAGCTTTTTGTGTTTGTGTAGTGTATTGCCCAAGTGTGTATTTGTCATATTTGGAATCTATCTGTGTGGGTCCACATTGTCATGATATGAGAGAGTCCTTTTGCATGTACGATTTCACGTGTCTCTTATTTTTGTCTCCCTTGCATGCATGCATACCATAATGTTTCATGCATTGTGTTCTTGTTGTTGCAATGTGGTCATATGATTCCATGTGGTGTTTGTGGTCTTGTGTTGGATGTGATCTTGTGATTACATGTGATGATGCACATGTGTGCATGTGGGGTGTAGTAGTGGTTTGTGAGGGATTGTTATTTTTTTCAATCCCTTCCCTCTCTCTTTATCTCAAGTTCAAAGCATATTTGCTCCTATGCTGTTTTAAAAATGTTACACCTTTAGTGCATTTTAGTTGGAGTGTGGGCATGTAGGAGAGGGGTTTTAAAACCTATTTTGTTTGGGGTTTTCCTTTATTTCAGATTTAATTAAATCTGATTGGCAATTATTTTTAGTTGCTCAAATAGCCATTTTGGTATTTTATTTATTTGGGGCATAATTCCCTTATGCCCAGGGATATTTTATCTCTATTTTTTATGCCCTTAGTTTTTCCTAGGATTTTAGTTGCATGTGTTATTGTTTTTAAAATAGAAAGGGCCTCAGGTTTTTCCCTCCTTCTCTCCTGGCGCTACTGCAGCCCATTATCTCCCACGCCCATACCCCTTCACAGTTCAGCAGCCCATATGCGTCCCTCTTCTTCCTCGCTTCGACGTCACCCTGTACGGTCCAGCCACAGCCTCCCGATCACCGTGACCTCGATCTTGTGGCTCCAGCTCGCCCCCCTAGGGAGATATAAGCTGCTCCTCGCCTCCCCCCTGCAGCTAGGGTTCTTCCTCTCCCTCCTCTTCTCCCTCCAGCGCCGCCAGAGAGTCCCTCGTTGTCCCCAACACCATGAGAAGCTCCGGGTCGAGCTCGACGCCGGTGTAGCGTCGACCTCGTCGCCTCCCCGTAGCTGCGCAAGCAAGAGGACCCAGGAGGAGTTCCATTTTTGTGCGGAGCCGAAGCCGGGAACTCCCTCCTCGACGTCCATGAGGTGCGCTTCTTCCTCGACTCCGGCAACTCTTCCTGCAGCAGTTCGATGCCGCCTCTGCTTCCTACTTCGCCGTCGTCCTCCTCTCTCCTTCCCCCTCGGTGAGCAGCCGCCGTCCCCTCTCTTCCCTCTCTAGCACGGCGTAGACTCGAGCTCCTCGTCGATGGGTCGCTCTGTTCAGTTGCAGAGTGCAGCGCAGCGGTGGTGTGTAGCTTGTGCTCGTTGCTAGATGCGCCTTCGGGTGGTTTTCAGGGCGGGAATGGATCCCCTGCGCGGATCCTACTTCACCCCCCGTAGCGTGGTTTGGCTGGTGGTAGCCGTGGTAGCCGATGCCGTCCTCCTCTGGTTCGGTCGCCGACATGGTGTTACGAAGTAGAGAGGTTGCATACCTTGTTTAAGTCCCCTCCTTCTGTCAGTAGCTGAAACATAGCGCATTGGTTGGTACCTGTGCTTGTAAACGTGAGGTGCAGGGATCGAATCCCCGGTGGTGCACCTTCCCCCCTTTTTTTGTTCTTTTCGGTCAATAGTGGTTAACAACGCCAGAGAGTATAGCCTGCTAACTGATCCTTCTCCGACGAAGCATAGTCAGTAGCGGGGTGGCAACATCATAGTTAGGATGTAGAGAGGGCCTGGGTTCGACCCCCCAGGCTTGTTATTTTTTTCTCCCTGTGTTATTTTTTGTTCCTTGCTGTGAAATTTTGGTGCTAGCAACAGTTATTGCAGTGCATGTGATTCAAGAGTTGTTATGCTAGATTTCCCTTTTTGTTTTGTTGTGTCCTTGTTGCTGTAAGTGTAGGTTATATGTAGATGTGTATGTAAGGATTATGTGGGTGCACTAGGTGTAGTGGTTGAATGTGTGCATGTGTAGATGGTGTGTGTGTTGGCACACCTACATGAGGTGATTGTGGTGCATGTGTGGTGTGCATGTCAAACACATGGACTAGGGCTCATGTGCCCTTGGAATGTGTGTGTGTGGATAGGCATAAATTATGCTTATGTGACTTAGTGTGCATATACTTGTGTGCATGTGGATGTGGAGTGGTGTGTGTGAAGCACACACACACATGAACATATTTCATGTGCACCATGGATTGTGAGCATGTGCTTGTGTGTGTGGAATCCCCACCTACTAGAACAAGGTGCACCTTCATATGTCTATATGTGAGTGGTGCATGTTTCTTGTGTTGGTGTGTTTGCCTTGTAGATATGATTGGGAATGGTGATGGCCATGGCACACACACATGGGTTTAAAACCCTCATGTAAACATTGGTGTTGTGGTCATGCAAGTGCTAGTGTAGATAGTGTTCTAGTGATTTTGCACATGTGATGTTGCACTATTCACTACTTAAGATTCCATGGAGTTTTTCTTCTCTAGTTTCTGCTCTTTTGTTCCAAGCAAGTGCATATGTTTTATATATGTTTTTGGGGTAGAATCTCCCAAGGAATCCATTGGTGAACTTAGTTTTTCCATTGGAACATTTTCTGGAGCTGACATATTATCATTTTCTTCTATGTTTAGAGCTTGGTTCCATGTGATTTGTTGAGCACAAAGGTTTGCTTCTTGGTTGTGCTAGTAGAGGGTGACCCCCTCTACCTCATGTTGGTTTCATATCATGATTAGGATTCCATATGTGCAAGTTATGCCCACTCAAAGTAGGCATGTGGCTGAAATTCCAAATTAGTGGAAATCTGAGATTTTCACTAAGTCTGAGAATCTGTTTATATTTTCTTCTCCTGTTGATGAGGTTGTGCAGGTCAATGTGTTGTGATCTAGCCTTAGCTTTCAACTGGAAAGTGGGAGCTGATATGTTTCTATAGCTCTCTGTAAAATTTAATGCCATTTGGAGCTCTTGAGATATTGTTTTTGCTACTGTCAAAATGCTTCAGAGCATAGACAGAAAGTGAGAATCTGGAATTTTCACTAAGTCCCTGAAAACTGATATTTTTGGGCAAGTTTGCAGCCTTGTAACTTTCTGTGCTTAATTCCTCTTTGAGTGATTCTTGCTTGTGATTGTAGTATTCTTGGATAGCTACAGCCACATATATTATTTGTCATATTTCGGCGTGGTCGTGATCGTGGGCCACATATGCCATTTCGCCTTTACGTGAACTATCCAGAAGATTGAGGCGTGGTCATGATCGTGGGCCTGCAGGCAGGGTAGCATATCCTTTTCCCTTGTGTTGTAGTCCGTAGCAGAACTACTGTGATTGTATGCGTGATGTACTCTGATATATTTATTAGATGGCAATTGAACGCCTGATTGTCAATCTGTTATTATTTTGTATGTGCTATGATACCTTGTTTGTGAGATGCTTAGATGCGCTCCTTTCCAATTCGGGGCCTCGATCCCTAGATTGGAAAGGACCGCATCTTAGTCGTTATAAGTTGGTATCAGAGCCTTACGACCATAGGAGCCTTTGTGTGATCGTACTTGGCCGAGTCGAGTCTAGTAAAATGCTTTGAGTCTTAGTTATATCGGAGAGTAGGATTCTTTTTCTCCTCTTCCATGCTCTGGTGAGGTTCCCGACTTAGAAAATCTTTAATTCTACTCCTCTTCTCGCTCATTTTTTTAGGATCACGCGGGTATTAATTTGTGAAATCAATATGATTTCGATGTGATGGAGTCCTGTCTTGGTGCCTCCTGTCTGCTTTGATTTCTTCCGGGGAGTTGAGCTCCAGGGGATTCTTGCGCACATCGCCATCATTCAGATTTCTGAGTATCTAAGAACGAAGGATGTTCGTAATTGCTTCAATACTGGTAGTGGCGAGATAACCCCGATGTCCCCAGTACTGGTGCAGATTGTTCGGGAGTACTGCCATACCTAGTATCGTTGTGATCACGAGGGTCTGTTGTAGATGAAGGTCCGAGATGCTGGTTGTGTGTTGACAGATGTAATACAGGTGACGGGTTAGTATAGGAGTTGTGTGATATTACTCCTTGTATCTGTGTACCAGATTGCATGACCAGTTATTTCGGGAATTCATAGGTGGGATATCAAGTAGTATCTTATAGGACTATCTTCCTACAGATGCATGATTGAGGTTGGGGAAATCTCGATCATATGTTTGTTTCGAGCAGTTCTAGATCATACCTGTTTGAAGTGGTCTGAATTGGAATTTTGTCGTCCGTCACTTTGAGGAAGCATTCTTACTATTTTGTTCGAGTGCAATTGCTTATTCCTGTTCAGGTATTCCTGTCTTTTGATTCAGCAATATCTTTAATTTATTCTGTGGGCTAATATATTGTCCGTCTTCAGGATGGATCCACCAACTCGTCATAACCCAGGGCGTGAGGATATGCCGCCTCCACCTCCTCCTCTGGAGAACCCTCCGCCGCCGCCGCCTCCTCCTGCAGAGGCCTGGCAAGCGGTGATGGCCGCTACTAATGCAAAAACACAGATGCTGCTACAGTTGTTGCAAGAGAGAGCCAATCAGCAGCAAGGCAATTTCCAGCATGGTGGCAATCAGTTTGCTAGTCTGAGTCAGTTCCTGTCGAACCAGCCAAAGACTTTCACTTCTTGCGACCAGCCATTTGATGCAGAGGACTGGATCAGTGATATGAACAAGCATTTCGAGTGTAGCAATGTGCGTCCTGAGAATTTCGTCAAATTTGCAACATTCCAGTTGAAGGGGCAGGCTTCTATCTGGTGGCAGCAGCTCAAGGACTCCAGAGGCGCTAGGGTGATTTCTTGGGATGAGTTCTGTCATGACTTCAGGTCCCACTACACTCCTTCCAGTTTTGTGGAGGAGATGCGTGAGAAGTTCAGGCGTTTGAAGCAGGGTGGCAATTCCGTGTACAAGTACGACGTTGAGTTCCACGAGCTAGCCCATTATGCACTGCAGGATATCCCTGACCAGAAGAGCAAGATTTATCAGTTCAGAGGTGGCTTGAAAGAAGATTTTTGTAGTTAGCTCTTGCCTTGCACGATCCTGAGGAGTTCGACAAGTTCTACAACCTAGCTCTCAGAGTAGAGGCAGCCTTGCTCAGGGTGGAGAATTCTAAGAAGCGCTTCAGAGATTCCAGCTCTTCTTCGACTCAGGTGGTTTAGAAGCAACAAAAGTTTTGGGTGTCTCCTCCTCCTCCTCGGTACTCGCAGCAGCTCAAGCACTCCGGTGGTCGTGGTTCTTCCCACCCACCCAACCCTGTGTTCCAGCAGAGATTCCAACATCAGAAGCAAGGGCCTCCTTAGTCTCAGTACCGGCAGCCAGCAGAGGTGACTTGTCACAAGTGTGGGCAGAAGGGTCACTATGCCAACAAGTGTACTTCTCAGCTCCGACTTCCGCCTCCTCCTCCAGGCAAACCTCCAAGCAATGCTCTTGTCAAGTTCAACCCCGGATCAGCTCGAGTCAACATGGTGAATGCAGCTGAGGCAGAAAACTCGTGAGATGTGATCATCGGTAACCTCCTCGTCAATGATATTCCTGCTAAAGTGTTGTTTGATTCTAGTGCTTCGCATTGCTTCGTGTCATATCCATTTGCATCCAAGCATAATCTGCGTCAGGAGCAGTTGCCTAAGCCATTGGCAGTCGTTTCTCCTGCAAATCATTTCAGTTCTAGTTTGTTCGTTCCTGATATTTCTGTCAAGATGGGTGCTTATGCTTTTCTGGCGTCTCCTATTGTCTTGGGCAATCCCGACATCGATTTGATTCTTGGTATGGAGTGGCTGGCCATGAACAAGGCATCAATTGATTGTGAAGCCAAAGAAGTGAAGCTCACCCACTCTTCGAAGGACGTGATTATATTCGCGGCGCGCGATGATACAATCCGTCTGTTCTCTTTGAATGAAAAGGGTGAGATCAATCCTATTTCGCAAGTCCCAGTGGTCTGCGAATATGAAGATGGTGTTTCCTGAAGAGCTGCCAGGCATGCCTCCGCACAGAGAAGCTGAGTTTGTGATTGAGCTAGAGCCAGGCATAGAGCCCGTGTGCAAACGGCCATACAAGTTGGGTCTAGAAGAATTGAAGGAACATAAGAGGCAACTCGATGAGCAGGAGCGTTTGGGTTTGATCAGACCGAGCTCGTCTCCCTCGGGCTGGGGTGTTCTGTTTGTCAAGAAGAAGGATGGCATGGACCGGTTGTGTGTCGATTACTGTCCATTGAATAAGAAGACAATCAGGAACAAATATCCACTTCCGAACATAACAGAGTTGTTCGAAGAGTTGAAAGGTGCTAAGGTCTTCTCCAAGCTTGATCTCAGAATGGGCTATCATCAAATTCACATTCGCGAGGAAGATATTCCGAAGACCGCCTTCAGGACTAGTTTTGGCTCGTATGAGTATACGGTCATGTCTTTTGATCTTGCAAATGCTCCTCCGACATTCTGTCGATTGATGAACTACATATTCTCTCTGTTCAAGAATGACTTTGTCTTGCTCTATCTCGACGACATTCTGGTCTTTTCTGAAACTAAGGAAGAACATGAAGAACATCTCAGCTTGGTGCTTGATAAGCTGAGAGAGTACAAATTGTATGCCAAGTTTTCCAAGTGTGAGTTCTGGCTGAAAGAAGTCGTCTATGTTGGTCACATTATCTCTGCCGAGGGCATCAAAGTTGATCCGTCCAAGGTGCAGGCCATTGTTGAATGGGAGCCTCCGCAGAATGTGAAGTAGCTTCGAAGCTTTCTCGGGCTTGTTGGATATTGCAGAAGGTTCGTTGAGAACTTCTCCAAGATCGCCAAGCCGCTCTCAAGTCTTCTTCAAAATGGTGTTAAGTATGCTCGGTCTCCAGAGTGTCAGTTGGCCTTCGACACACTCAAGGAGAAGCTTACCTCCACTCCAGTCTTGGTTCCTCCGGATGATTCCAAGTCTTACCAGGTCTTCTGCGACGCTTCTCTCCAGGGTCTTGGTGCAGTCCTGATGCAAGATAAGAAAGTGGTTGCTTATACCTCCAGGCAGTTGAAGCCAGCGGAGAAGAACTATCCTGTGCATGATCTTGAGCTAGCAGCTGTGGTACATGCTCTGATGACTTGGAGACACCTCTTGTTGGAACGTAAGGTTGAAGTTTTCACTGATCACAAGAGTCTCAAGTACATCTTCACTCAGCCTAACTTGAATCTTCGGCAAACACGTTGGGTGGAAATGCTCCAGAATTTTAATCCGAGGGTTGAGTACACGCCAGGCAAAGCTAATGTCGTGGCGGATGCTTTGAGCAGGAAGGCATATTGCAACAGTCTGATTCTGCAACCTCTCCAGCCTAGTCTTTATGATTCTTTCAGGAAGCTCAACCTTCAGCTAGTACCTCAGGGATTTCTTGCAAACCTTCAGATCTCTCCTACCTTAGAAGATCAGGTCCGAGCAGCACAACTTCTTGACGCTATGGTGAAGAAGGTCAAGATTGGCATTGGAAAGAGTCTTCCCAAGTATAAGTGCTTCACTGTTGATGCCAGAGACACGTTGTTCTTCGAGGATCGCCTTGTCGTCCCGAAAGGTGATCTTAGAAAGGTAATCATGGAGGAAGCTCATAACTCTCTGCTCTATATTCATCCTAGAAGCTCCAAGATGTACCACGACTTGAAACAGACCTTCTGGTGGACTCTATGAAGCGTGAGATTGCTCAGTTCGTAAATGAATGTGATGTATGTCGAAGGGTGAAAGTAGAGCATCAACGTCCAGCATGTCTTTTGCATCCATTGCCGACTCCCGAGTGGAAGTTCGATCACATTGAGATGGATTTCGTCACCGGGTTTCCGAAGTCCAAGAAGGGTAATGATGCCATCTTCGTCGTCATCGACAAGTTGAGTAAAGTGGCTCATTTTCTTCCAGTCAAGGAGTCCATTTCCGCAGCTCGACTTGCAGAGTTGTACACCTCCAGGATTGTCTCTTTGCACGGCGTGCCTATGATGATCTCTTCGGATCGCGGAAGTATCTTCACTTCTAAGTTCTGGGACTCCTTTCAGTCTGCTATGGGCACGAAGATCTGCTTCAGCACAGCGTTCCATCCTTAGACTAGTGGTCAGGTGGAGCGAGTGAATCAAGTTCTTGAGGATATGCTGAGAGCCTGTGTTATCTCTTTTGGCATGAAGTGGGAAGATTGTCTGCCTTTTGCGGAGTTCTCGTATAACAACAGTTACCAAGCTAGTTCTGGCAAGGCTGCGTTTGAAATTCTCTATGACAGGAAGTGCCGTACCCCGCTCAACTGGTCCGAGACCGGCGAGCGTCAGATCCTTCGAGTCATTCGCGACAACCTCAGAGCAGCTCAATCCCGTCAGAAGAGCTATTATGATAGCAAGCACCGTGACATGTCTTATGAGCTTGATGACTTCGTCTATCTCAAGGTGTCGCCTATGAAGGGTATGCAGCGCTTTGGCATCAAAGGCAAGCTTGCGCCTCATTTCGTTGGTCCGTTCAGAGTGGTTGGCAAGAGAGGCGACCTTGCGTACCAGCTCGAGCTTCCGGCAAACTTTGCAAATGTCCATGATGTGTTCCATGTTTCTTAGCTTCGGAGGTGCTTCAAGACCCCCGAGCGCACTGTTCATCTTCAAGACATTGACCTTCAGCCTGACCTTTCTTATCGTGAGCATCCAGTTGCGGTTCTCGAGATGACTGAGCGCAAGACCCGCAACAAGTCCGTCAAATTTCTCAAAGTGCAGTGGTCACACCATTCCGATAAAGAGGCTACTTGGGAACGCGAGGATCATCTCTGTTCTGAATTTCCGGAGTTCTTTCACGCGTAGATCTCGGGGCGAGATCTTTTTTGTAGTGTGCGAGAGTTTGCAATTCCCCAAGTGTGTATTTGCCATATTTGGAACCTATCTGTGTGGGTCCACATTGTCATGATATGAGAGAGTCCTTTTGCATGTATGATTTCATGTGTCTCTTATTTTTGTCTCCCTTGCATGCATGCATACCATAATGTTTCATGCATTGTGTTCTTATTGTTGCAATGTGGTCATATGATTCCATGTGGTGTTTGTGGTCTTGTGTTGGATGTGATCTTGTGATTACATGTGATGATGCACATGTGTGCATGTGGGGTGTAGTAGTGGTTTGTGAGGGGTTGTTATTTTTTTCAATCCCTTCCCTCTCTCTTTATCTCAAGTTCAAATCCTATTTGCTCCTATGTTGTTTTAAAATGTTACACCTTTAGTGCAGTTTAGTTGGAGTGTGGGCATGTAGGAGAGGGGTTTTTAAAACCTATTATGTTTGGGGTTTTCCTTTATTTCAGATTTAATTAAATCTGATTGGCAATTATTTTTAGTTTTTGGTATTTTATTTATTTGGGGCATAATTCCCTTATGCCTAGGGATATTTTATCTCTATTTTTTATGCCCTTAGTTTTTCCTAGGATTTTAGTTGCATGTGTTGTTGTTTTTAAAATAGAAAGGGCCTCAGGTTTTTCCCTCCTTCTCTCCTGGCGCTACCGCAACCCATTATCTCCCAGGCCCATACCCCTTCGCAGTTCACCAGCCCGACACCGTCCCTCTTATTCCTCGCATCGACATCACCCTGTACGATCCAGCCACAGCCTTCCAATCACCGTGACCTCGATCTTGCGGCTCCAGCTCGCCCCCCTAGGGCGATATAAGCTCCTCCTCGCGTCCCCCTCCAGCTAGGTTTCTTCCTCTCCCTCCTCTTCTCCCTCCAGCGTTGCCAGAGAGTCCCTCGTTGTCCCCAACGCCATGAGCAGCTTCGGCTCGAGCTCAACGCCGGCGTAGCATCGACCTCGTCGCCTCCCCGTAGCTGCGCAAGCCAGAGGACCCAGGAGGGGTTCCATTTTCGCGTGGAGCCGAAGCCGGGAACTCCCTCCTCGACGTCCACGACGTGCACTTCTTCCTCGACTCCGGCAACTCTTCCTGCAGCAGTTCGACGCCGCCTCTGCTTCCTACTTCGCCATCGTCCTCCTCCCTCCTCCCCCTCGGTGAGCAGTCGCCGTCCCCTCTCTTCCCTCTCTAGCGTGGCGTAGACTCGAGCTCCTCGTCGATGGATCGCTTTGTTCAGTTAAAGAGTGCAGCGCAGCGGTGGTGTGTAGCTTGTGCTCGTTGCTAGATGCGCCTTCGGGTGGTTTTCAGGGCGGGAATGGATCCCCTGCGGATCCTACTTCACCCCCATAGCGTGGTTTGGCTGGTGGTAGCCGTGGTAGCTGACGCCGTCCTCCTCTGGTTCGGTAGCCGGCATGGTGTTACGAAGCAGAGAGGTTGCATACCTTGTTTAAGTCCCCTCCTTCTGTCAGTAGCCGAAACATAGCACAATGGTTGGTACCTGTGCTTGTAAACGTGAGGTGCAGGGATAGAATCCCCGGTGGTGCACCTTCCCCCCCTTTTTTTTGTTCTTTTCGGTCAATAGTGGTTAACAGCGCCAAAGAGTATAGCCTGCTAACTGATCCTTCTCTGACGAAGCAAAGTGAGTAGCGGGGTGGCAACATCATAGTTAGGATGCAGAGAGGGCGTGGGTTAGACCCCCCCCAGGCCTGTTATTTTTTGTCTTTCCCTGTGTTATTTTTTGTTCCTTGCTGTGAAATTTTGGTGCTAGCAACAGTTATTGCAATGCATGTGATTCAAGAGTTGTTATGCTAGATTTTCCTTTTTGTTTTGTTGTGTCCTTGTTGCTGTAAGTGTAGGTTATATGTAGATGTGTATGTAAGGATTATGTGGGTGTTTGCACTAGGTGTAGTGGTTGAATGTGTGCATGTGTAGATGGTGTGTGTGTTGGCTCACCTACATGAGGTGATTGTGGTGCATGTGTGGTGTGCATCTCAAACACATGGACTAGGGATCATGTGCCCTTGGAATGTGTGTGTGTGGATAGGCATAAATTATGCTTATGTGACTTAGTGTGCATATACTTGTGTGCATGTGGATGTGGAGTGGTGTGTGTGAAGCACACACACATGAACATATTTCATGTGCACCATGGATTGTGACCATGTGCTTGTGTGTGTGTGTGTTTGACACGAGAAAAATCTACTTGCATCCTCCGTGAGTAGGGAAGAGAAAGAGTTTGATTTCTCTCATGCGCCGGAAAAAATATTATGCGGGCGTGCCAGTGTACCGAAGTACACAAAGAAAACAAAGAGATGGGAACAGTATTTTATTAATCTCAAGGATAACAAATACAATTCCCGATATGCACTCCGTGGCCTATTAGCTCAGCCAGCCTGACTAGCGATGTGCGGTCTCCTGGTTCCCGAGGCCTCGGAAGGCTCCGGGTTAATAACTCCCGCGGGTTGCTCCGCGAGAAACCTCCGATTAAGCCATGTGGTCGTCTTCGTCGTCTTCGCTTCACATTCTCCATGCATGATGATGATGATGTGTATATATGTGTGTGGTGTGGGCGGCGGCCAAGCCCGTGTCCTCGTCGGTACACGTGCCGCTTAAAACATGACTGTTTGTTAGCCACATTTGCCCTGGTCATCGCGCCTCATCGGTCTTGATAGCGTTGATGTTGGTGTTGGAGTAGCATGGGTTCTGCTTGGCTCAGATTTCATGACGACTCATAACGGTTGCGTCGGGGTATGCAAGGGGTTCGCCTTGCGGGAGTATTGATTGTGGAGACCGGCGTCAGTGTAAAACCAACACATACTCGTATCGGCATAGCCGGTGTGGGTGGCATCTCGTCTCGACTAGATGCCGAGTTTACGACAGTCCGCCAAGATAAGTGCACTGCCTCACGGGACCGTGAATAGGTGACGCCATGGAGGGGCGAGCTTGATGCCCCGTGTCAGCTAGACGCGGAATTCGGTGGTCTGCTAAGACAAGGATCGCGCCGCCTGACGTCGTGACCTGTACGCCATGAAGGGTGCACCTTGTCTTGACGGACCATGAAGGAAAACACATCACAATGTTGAAGAAAACTGTCGTCGTGGAAGGTGGCGTGGTTGATGCCTCGTCTCAGCTAGACACCGTATTTGGTGGTCTGCTAAGACAAGGATCACACTGTCTACTGCCGTCACCTATACATCATGAACATGTAGGCCGCCATAGTAGAGCACCGGTGGAGACATAAAGGAGCGGAGTAGATGCCTTGTCTCAGCTAGACGCCGTATTCGGTGGTCTGCCGAGACAAAGATCATGCTGCCCGTACACCTAGGCCGCCATGGTCGAACACCGAAAAGACCTGTTCGTCGGGGTTGGAACGCCATGACCTGTTCACGGAGGTTGGAACGCCATGACCTGTTTACCGTGGACCCATATGCAGCCATAGTAGATCATCGTCAGGGCTAGCACCTCGGCTGCTTAATTGGAGAGCTCTCACTAGTGGAAAACGGGCCTTTGGCCTAGACCCTTTAGTCCCGGCCTCCCTCTGGGCCGGGACTAAAGGCCCGGCCACGTCGCCCCAAATCGCAATGCCGCCCATGAGGCTTTGGTCCCGGACCGTAAGGAGCCTTTAGTCCCGGTTTGTGTCTCAAACCGGGACTAAAGGGCTACGGGGTGTGCAGCCCGCATGTGCGCCACCTTTAGTCCCGGTTTGTGTCTCAAACCGGGAGTAAAGTCCTCTGCCTATATATAGCACAGCCCCCCTCTCCCCTCTTCCTTGCATTATTCTTGGATGGAAGAGTGTGGGTGTGTGCTAGCTCTCCATTTTTTGAATGCACTAGAGGTGTTTGTTGAAATGTGTGTTAGAGCGATGCCACTTCAGTTCACCAAACACAACTACGATATGAGATGCCTGAGCCAAGCTTAAACCTCTTCCTCTTTATTTCTACTTATTCTAAAAGGTTAGCTACTATATTTCCTCGTTTAGACCATGCGGTACTAATTTTTAGGATCATGATTGTATTTGATATACTGTCGTATAACGCAGATGAGCCATCCATGGATGTACAGTGATCGACGCACAACCGCTTACAGAGAAGGTGTGCATTCTTTTCGAGATGCAGCCGATGCGAACAAGCATGGTGGTGGCTTTATGTTTTGTCCATGTGTTGAATGTCGGAATGAGAAGGATTACACTTCCTCAAGAGTCATTCAGAGCCACCTGCTTCGGTCCGGTTTTATGTCGGGCTATAATGTTTGGACCAAGCACGGAGAAAGAGGGGTTATGATGGAAGACGACGATGAAGAAGAAGAGAACGATGATGACAACTACCGATCTATGTTCCCTGAGTATGCTGATACCGCAATGGAAGACAATGAAGAAGAAGATCAGGATGAAGAACGGGAACCAGATGAGCCCGCTGATGATCTTGGCCGGGTCATTTCTGATGCACGGCGAGGTTGCGACACAGAAAAGGAGAGGTTGAAGTTCGAGCAGATGTTACAGGACCACAGCAAATTGTTGTACCCAACTTGTGAAGATCGCGAGAAGAAGCTGGGTAGCACACTGGAATTGCTGAAGTGGAAGGCAGAGACCGGTGTGACTGACTCGTCATTTGAAAAGTTGCTGGTACTGATGAAGAAGATGCTTCCAAGAAAGAACGAATTGCCCACCAGCATGTACGAAGCAAAGAAGCTTGTTTGCCCTCTAGGATTAGACGTGCAGAAGATACATGCATGCCCTAATGACTGCATCCTCTACCGTGGCGAGAAGTACGAGAATATGGATAAATGCCCGGTATGCACTGCATTGCGGTATAAGATCAGAAAAGATGACCCTGGTGATATTGAGGGCGAGCCACCCAGGAAGAGGGTTCCTGCCAAGGTGATGTGGTATGCTCCTATAATACCACGATTGAAACGTCTGTTCAAAAATAAAGATCATGCGAAGTTGTTGCGATGGCACATGGAAGATCGTATGAAAGACGATAAGTTGAGGCACACCATTGATGGTCGGCAGTGGAGAAAAATCGAGAGAGAGTTCCCGAGATTTGCAGCTGATGCAAGGAACTTATGGTTAGGTCTGAGTACAGATGGCATGAATCCTTTTGGGGAGCAGAGTTGCAGTCACAGCACCTGGCCCGTTACTCTATGTATCTACAACCTTCCTCCTTGGTTGTGCATGAAGCGGAAGTTCATTATGATGCCAGTGCTTATCCAAGGTCCAAAGCAACCCGGCAACGATATTGATGTGTACCTAAGGCCATTAGTTGATGAACTTTTATAGCTGTGGGCCGAACCAGGTGTACGTGTGTGGGACGAGTACAAACAAGAGGAATTTGACCTTCGAGCGTTGCTTTTCGTAACCATCAATGATTGGCCTGCTCTTAGTAACATTTCAGGACAGTCAAACAAGGGATACAATGCATGCATGCACTGTTTGGATCAGACAGAAAGTATATATCTGGACAAATGTAGGAAGAATGTGTACCCGTACAATCGTCGTTTTCTTCCGCCCAAGCATCCCTTAAAGAAAAAGGCAAGCATTTCAATGGCAAGGCAGAACCCCGGGGGAAGCCTGTTATCCGTACTGGTTCTGAAGTATTTGATATGGTCAAAGATTTAAAAGTAATCTTTGGAAAGGGTCCTGGCAGCCAACCTGTTCCTAACGTCCCTGATAAGCGCGTACCTGACGAAGAATCTCTATGTGAATATTCTAGGCTTCCTGGGCTTGTATGGGAAGTCAAAAGATACACCGGAACCACGGGAGGACCAGGAACTTCATAAAGGAAGAGATGGCATGCATCCACGGTAGTTTCAAGGGCGTGCCAGCTACGCTCTTACTAAGGAAGAGAAGGAAATCTTCTTTGAAGTCCTTTTGAGTATCAAGGTCCCGACTGGCTTCTCGTCGAATATAAAGGGAATAGTAAATATGAAAGACAAAAAATTCCAAAACCTAAAGTTTCATGACTACCACGTGCTTATGACGCAATTGCTTCCGGTTGCATTGAGAGGAATTCTACCGGAAAATGTTCGCCTGTCAATTGTGAAGGTATGTGCATTCCACAATGCAATTTCTCAGAAGGTAATCGATCGAGAAAGTCTATCAGGGTTACAGATTTATGTGGTCCAATGTCTGGTCAGCTTTGAGTTGTTGTTCCCTCCATCCTTCTTTAATATAATGACACACCTCCTAGTTCACCTAGTCGAAGAGATTAGAATTCTCGGTCCTGTGTTTCTACACAATATGTTCCCCTTCGAGAGGTTCATGGGAGTCTTAAAGAAATATGTTCGTAACCGTGCTAGGCTAGAAGGAAGCATCTCCAAGGGCTATGGAATAGAGGAGGTCATTGAGTTTTGTGTGGACTTTCTTCCTGACCTTAAGCCGATTGGTGTTCCTGAATCTCGGTATGAGGGTAGGCTGACAGGAAAAGGCACACTAGGAAGGAAAGCAAAAGTGTGTATGGACGGGCATTCTTTCTCTCAAGCACACTACACAGTTCTACACAATTCCACCGTGGTGGCTCCGTATATCGTGAGACACAAGAATATTCTACGCTCCGAAAACCCAGGGAGGGCTGACTCTTGGATTAAAGGGGAAAACGAGAAGACTTTCGGCAGTTGGTTGCAGACACATCTCATGAATGACGACACCGTTGGAGATCAGCTGTACTGTTTGGTCAGGCCACCATCTTCGACTATATGTACTTTCCAAGGATATGAGATAAATGGGAATACATTTTACACGGTTGCCCAAGATAAAAAGAGCACCAACCAAAATAGTGGTGTCCGCTTTGATGCAACAGACAAGAATGGGCACTGTTTGGAAACATATTACGGGTACATAGAGGAGATATGGGAACTTGACTATGGACCTAATTTTAAGATCCTTTGTTTCAGTGCAAATGGGTGAAGCTGACAGGAGGCGGGGTAGTTGTAGACCAAAAGTACGGCATGACAACAGTGGATCTCAACAATCTTGCGTACATGGACGAACCATTTGTCTTAGCCAATGATGTCGCTCAGGTTTTCTATGTGAAGGACATGTCTACAAAAACGAGAAAAAGAAATCAGCCAAAGAAGATATCGTTCGATGAGCCAAAACGCCACATAGTTCTTTCAGGGAAAAGAAACATCGTGGGAGTAGATGACAAGACAAACATGTCACTAGATTATAATAAGTTTCATGAAATTCCGCCCTTCAAAGTGAAAACTGACCCAAGCATCCTATTGAATGATGAAGATTCTCCATGGCTACGACCCAGAAGAAAACAGAAATAATAGATAGGAATATTGTTGCAATAATGTAATAATGTATTAAACCTTTTATGTAATACATGTATGGAATGTACTAAACCTTTTAGTTTTGAATTATTTATTCAATTTCAAACACTTTTCATTTTCATAGTTTTGTCAAATTCTCAAATATGCAAAAAGAATTTTAATAAACCTTTGTAAGAGATGAGTTCTCGTTCGAAACACTGATACTTCGAGAGAGATTGTCCGTTTTGTACACGAAGTGGATCCAGTTTTTGTCGTAGCCCTCTCAACTTTTTAACACATGCTATGTGGGTGAAATGATGATAGCATGCCAACTTTCAACATTTTCAGAGTTCATTTGTAGTGCTTTTCAATTTCAGGGTCAACTAGCTCAAAAAAATAAGTAAATGCACGAAATATACCAAATGAAGTCAGAAATTGTTGAAATTTTGTGATGTGCCTTTGAATGGTGCATTTTGAACACACACAAATTATGGAGTTCAAATAAGTTCAAAAAAATGAAATCCCTTTGTCAGAGATGAGTTCTCGTTCGAAACCCTGATACTTCGAGAGAGATTGTCCGTTTTGTACACGAAGTGCATCCAGTTTTAGTCGTAGCCCTCTCAACTTTTTAACACATGCTACGTGGGTGAAATGATGATAGCATGCCAACTTTCAACATTTTCAGAGTTCATTTGTAGTGCTTTTCAATTTCAGGGTCAACTAGATCAAAAAAAGTAAATGCACGAAGAATACCAAATGAAGTCAGAAATTGTTGAAATTTTGTGATGTGCCTTTGAATGGTGCATTTTGAACATACAAAAAGTATGGACTTCAAATAAGTTCAAAAAAATGAAATCCCTTTGTAAGACATGAGTTCTCGTTCGAAACGGTGATACTTCGAGAGAGATTGTCCGTTTTGTACACGAACTGCATTCAGTTTTTCTCATAGCGCTCTCAACTTTTTAACACATTCCATGTGGGTGAAATGATGATAGCATGCCAACTTTCAACATTTTCAGAGTTAATTTGTAGTGCTTTTCAATTTCAGGGTCAACTAGCTCAAAACAAAAATAAGTAAATGCACGAAATATACCAAATGAAGTCAGAAATTGTTGAAATTTTGTGATGTGCCTTTGAATGGTGCATTTTGAACACACAAAAAGTTTGGAGTTCAAATAAGTTCAAAAAAATGAAATCCCTATGTAAGAGATGAGTTCTCGTTCGGAACTGTGATACTTCGAGAGAGATTGTCTGTTTTGTACACGAAGTGCATCCAGTTTTTGTCGTAGCCCTCTAAACTTTTTAACACATGCTATGTGGGTGAAATGATGATAGCATGCCAACTTTCAACATTTTCAGAGTTCATTTGTAGTGCTTTTCAATTTCAGGGTCAACTAGCTCAAAACAAATAAGTAAATGCACGAAGAATACCAAATGAAGTGAGAAATTGTTGAAATTTTGTGATGTGCCTTTGAATGGTGCATTTTGAACACACAAAAAGTATGGAGTTCAAATAAGTTCAAAAAAATGAAATCCCTTTGTAAGAGATGAGTTCTCGTTCGAAACCCTGATACTTCGAGAGAGATTGTCGTTTTGTACACGAAGTACATCCAGTTTTTGTCGTAGCCCTCTCAACTTTTTAACACATGCTATGTGGGTGAAATGATGATAGCATGCCAACTTTCAATATTTTCAGAGTTCATTTGTAGTGCTTTTCAATTTTAGGGTCAACTAGCTCAAAAAAAAAAGTAAATGCACGAAGAATACCAAATGAAGTCAGAAATTGTTGAAATTTTGTGATGTGCCTTTGAATGTGCATTTTGAACACACAAAAATTATGGAGTTCAAATAAGTTCAAAAAAATGAAATCCCTTTGTAAGAGATGAGTTCTCGTTCGACACGTTGATACTTCGAGAGAGATTGTCCGTTTTGTACATGAAGTGCATCCAGTTTTTGTCGTAGCCCTCTCAACTTTTTAACACATGCTATGTGGGTGAAATGATGATAGCATGCCAACTTTCAACATTTTGAGAGTTCATTTGTAGTGCTTTTCAATTTCAGGGTCAACTAGCTCAAAAAAAATAAGTAAATGCACGAAATATACCAAATGAAGTCAGACATTGTTGAAATTTTGTGATGTGCCTTTGATTGGTGAATTTTGAACACACGAAAAGTATGGAGTTCAAATAAGTTCAAAAAAATGAAATCCCTTTGTAAGAGATGAGTTCTCATTCGAAACGCTGATACTTCGAGAGAGATTGTCCGTTTTGTACACGAAGTGCAGCCAGTTTTTGTCGTAGCCCTCTCAATTGTTTAAGATATGCTATGTGGGTGAAATGATGATAGCATGCCAACTTTCAACATTTTCAGAGTTCATTTGTAGTGCTTTTCAATTTCAGGGTCAACTAGATCAAAAAAAGTAAATGCACGAAGAATACCGAATGAAGTCAGAAATTGTTGAAATTTTGTGATGTGCCTTTGAATGGTGCATTTTGAACATACAAAAAGTACGGACTTCAAATAAGTTCAAAAAAATGAAATCCCTTTGTAAGACATGAGTTCTCGTTCGAAACGGTGATACTTCGAGAGAGATTGTCCGTTTTGTACACGAACTGCATCCAGTTTTTGTCATAGCCCTCTCAACTGTTTAAGATATGCTATGTGGGTGAAATGATGATAGCATGCCAACTTTCAACATTTTCAGAGTTCATTTGTAGTGCTTTTCAATTTCAGGGTCAACTAGCTCAAAAAAAAAGTAAATACACGAAATATACCAAATGAAGTGAGAAATTGTTGAAATTTCGTGATGTGCCTTTGAATGGTGCATTTTGAACACACAAAAAGTATGGAGTTCAAATAAGTTCAAAAAAATGAAATCCCTATGTAAGAGATGAGTTCTCGTTCGGAACCGTGATACTTCGAGAGAGATTGTCTGTTTTGTACACGAAGTGCATCCAGTTTTTGTCGTAGCCCTCTCAACTTTTTAACACATGCTATGTGGGTGAAATGATGATAGCATGCCAACTTTCAATATTTTCAGAGTTCATTTGTAGTGCTTTTCAATTTTAGGGTCAACTAGCTCAAAAAAAAAAGTAAATGCACGAAGAATACCAAATGAAGTCAGAAATTGTTGAAATTTTGTGATGTGCCTTTGAATGTGCATTTTGAACACACAAAAAGTATGGAGTTCAAATAAGTTCAAAAAAATGAAATCCCTTTGTAAGAGATGAGTTCTCGTTCGACACGTTGATACTTCGAGAGAGATTGTCCGTTTTGTACATGAAGTGCATCCAGTTTTTGTCGTAGCCCTCTCAACTTTTTAACACATTCTATGTGGGTGAAATGATGATAGCATGCCAACTTTCAACATTTTGAGAGTTCATTTGTAGTGCTTTTCAATTTCAGGGTCAACTAGCTCAAAAAAAATAAGTAAATGCACGAAATATACCAAATGAAGTCAGACATTGTTGAAATTTTGTGATGTGCCTTTGATTGGTGAATTTTGAACACACCAAAACTATGGAGTTCAAATAAGTTCAAAAAAATGAAATCCCTTTGTAAGAGATGAGTTCTCGTTCGAAACGCTGATACTTCGAGAGAGATTGTCTGTTTTGTACACGAAGTGCATCCAGTTTTTGTCGTAGCCCTCTCAACTGTCTAAGATATGCTATGTGGGTGAAATGATGATAGCATGCCAACTTTCAACATTTTCAGAGTTCATTTGTAGTGCTTTTCAATTTCAGGGTAAACTAGCTCAAAAAAAAATAAGTAAATGCACGAAATATACCAAATGAAGTCAGAAATTGTTGAAATTTTGTGATGTGCCTTTGAATGGTGCATTTTGAACACACAAAAAGTATGGAGTTCAAATAAGTTCAAAAAAAATGAAATCCCTTTGTAAGACATGAGTTCTCGTTCGAAACGCTCATACTTCGAGAGAGATTGTATGTTTTGTACACGAAGTGTATCCAGTTTTTGTCGTAGCCCTCTCAACTTTTTAACACATTCTATTTGGGTGAAATGATGATAGCATGCCAACTTTCAACATTTTCAGAGTTCATTTGTAGTGCTTTTCAATTTCAGGGTCAACTAGCTCAAAAAAAATAAGTAAATGCACGAAGAATACCAAATGAAGTCAGAAATTGTTGAAATTTTGTGATGTGCCTTTGAATGGTGCATTTTGAACACACAAAAAGTATGGAGTTCAAATAAGTTCATAAAAATGAAATCCCTTTGTAAGAGATGAGTTCTCGTTCGAAACCCTGATACTTCGAGAGAGATTGTCCGTTTTGTACACGAAGTGCATCCAGTTTTTGTCGTAGCCCTCTCAAATTTTTAACACATGCTATGTGGGTGAAATGATGATAGCATGCCAACTTTCAACATTTTCAGAGTTCATTTGTAGTGCTTTTCAATTTCAGGGTCAACTAGCTCAAAACAAATAAGTAAATGCACGAAGAATACCAAATGAAGTGAGAAATTGTTGAAATTTTGTGATGTGCCTTTGAATGGTGCATTTTGAACACACAAAAAGTATGGAGTTCAAATAAGTTCATAAAAATGAAATCCCTTTGTTAGAGATGAGTTCTCGTTCGAAACCTTCATACTTCGAGAGAGATTGTCCGTTTTGTACACGAAGTGCATCCAGTTTTTGTCGTAGCCCTCTCAAATTTTTAACACATGCTATGTGGGTGAAATGATGATAGCATGCCAACTTTCAACATTTTCAGAGTTCATTTGTAGTGCTTTTCAATTTCAGGGTCAACTAGCTCAAAAAAAAGTAAATGCACGAAGAATACCAAATGAAGTCAGAAATTGTTGAAATTTTGTGATGTGCCTTTGAATGGTGCATTTTGAACATACAAAAAGTATGGACTTCAAATAAGTTCAAAAAAATGAAATCCCTTTGTAAGACATGAGTTCTCGTTCGAAACGGTGATACTTCGAGAGAGATTGTCCGTTTTGTACACGAACTGCATTCAGTTTTTGTCATAGCGCTCTCAACTTTTTAACACATTCCATGTGGGTGAAATGATGATAGCATGCCAACTTTCAACATTTTCAGAGTTAATTTGTAGTGCTTTTCAATTTCAGGGTCAACTAGCTCAAAACAAAAATAAGTAAATGCACGAAATATACCAAATGAAGTCAGAAATTGTTGAAATTTTGTGATGTGCCTTTGAATGGTGCATTTTGAACACACAAAAAGTTTGGAGTTCAAATAAGTTCAAAAAAATGAAATCCCTATGTAAGAGATGAGTTCTCGTTCGGAACTGTGATACTTCGAGAGAGATTGTCTGTTTTGTACACGAAGTGCATCCAGTTTTTGTCGTAGCCCTCTAAACTTTTTAACACATGCTATGTGGGTGAAATGATGATAGCATGCAACTTTCAACATTTTCAGAGTTCATTTGTAGTGCTTTTCAATTTCAGGGTCAACTAGCTCAAAAAAAAGTAAATGCACGAAGAATACCAAATGAAGACAGAAATTGTTGAAATTTTGTGATGTGCCTTTGAATGGTGCATTTTGAAAACACAAAAAGTATGGAGTTCAAATAAGTTCAAAAAAATGAAATCCCTTTGTAAGAGATGAGTTCTCGTTCGAAACCCTCATACTTCGAGAGAGATCGTCGTTTTGTACACGAAGTACATCCAGTTTTTGTCGTAGCCCTCTCAACTTTTTAACACATGCTATGTGGGTGAAATGATGATAGCATGCCAACTTTCAATATTTTCAGAGTTCATTTGTAGTGCTTTTCAATTTTAGGGTCAACTAGCTCAAAAAAAAAAGTAAATGCACGAAGAATACCAAATGAAGTCAGAAATTGTTGAAATTTTGTGATGTGCCTTTGAATGTGCATTTTGAACACACAAAAATTATGGAGTTCAAATAAGTTCAAAAAAATGAAATCCCTTTGTAAGAGATGAGTTCTCATTCGACACGTTGATACTTCGAGAGAGATTGTCCGTTTTGTACATGAAGTGCATCCAGTTTTTGTCGTAGCCCTCTCAACTTTTTAACACATGCTATGTGGGTGAAATGATGATAGCATGCCAACTTTCAACATTTTGAGAGTTCATTTGTAGTGCTTTTCAATTTCAGGGTCAACTAGCTCAAAAAAAATAAGTAAATGCACGAAATATACCAAATGAAGTCAGACATTGTTGAAATTTTGTGATGTGCCTTTGATTGGTGAATTTTGAACACACAAAAAGTATGGAGTTCAAATAAGTTCAAAAAAATGAAATCCCTTTGTAAGAGATGAGTTCTCATTCGAAACGCTGATACTTCGAGAGAGATTGTCCGTTTTGTACACGAAGTGCAGCCAGTTTTTGTCGTAGCCCTCTCAATTGTTTAAGATATGCTATGTGGGTGAAATGATGATAGCATGCCAACTTTCAACATTTTCAGAGTTCATTTGTAGTGCTTTTCAATTTCAGGGTCAACTAGATCAAAAAAAGTAAATGCACGAAGAATACCAAATGAAGTCAGAAATTGTTGAAATTTTGTGATGTGCCTTTGAATGGTGCATTTTGAACATACAAAAAGTATGGACTTCAAATAAGTTCAAAAAAATGAAATCCCTTTGTAAGTCATGAGTTCTCGTTCGAAACGGTGATACTTCGAGAGAGATTGTCCGTTTTGTACACGAACTGCATCCAGTTTTTGTCATAGCCCTCTCAACTGTTTAAGATATGCTATGTGGGTGAAATGATGATAGCATGCCAACTTTCAACATTTTCAGAGTTCATTTGTAGTGCTTTTCAATTTCAGGGTCAAATAGCTCAAAAAAAAAGTAAATGCATGAAATATACCAAATGAAGTGAGAAATTGTTGAAATTTTGTGATGTGCCTTTGAATGGTGCATTTTGAACACACAAAAAGTATCGAGTTCAAATAAGTTCAAAAAAATGAAATCCCTATGTAAGAGATGAGTTCTCGTTCGGAACCGTGATACTTCGAGAGAGATTGTCTGTTTTGTACACGAAGTGCATCCAGTTTTTGTCGTAGCCCTCTAAACTTTTTAACACATGCTATGTGGGTGAAATGATGATAGCATGCCAACTTTCAACATTTTCAGAGTTCATTTGTAGTGCTTTTCAATTTCAGGGTCAACTAGCTCAAAAAAAAAATAAGTAAATGCACGAAGAATACCAAATGAAGACAGAAATTGTTGAAATTTCGTGATGTGCCTTTGAATGGTGCATTTTGAACACACAAAAAGTATGGAGTTCAAATAAGTTCAAAAAAATGAAATCCCTTTGTAAGAGATGAGTTCTCGTTCGAAACCCTGATACTTTGAGAGAGATTGTCGTTTTGTACACGAAGTACATCCAGTTTTTGTCGTAGCCCTCTCAACTTTTTAACACATGCTATGTGGGTGATATGATGATAGCATGCCAACTTTCAACATTTTCAGAGTTCATTTGTAGTGCTTTTCAATTTCAGGGTCAACTAGATAAAAAAAAAGTAAATGCACGAAGAGTACCAAATGAAGTCAGGAATTGTTGATATTTTGTGATGTGCCTTTGAATGTGCATTTTGAACACACGAAAAGTATGGAGTTCAAATAAGTTCAAAAAAATGAAATCCCTTTGTAAGAGATGAGTTCTCGTTCGAAACGTTGATACTTCGAGAGAGATTGTCCGTTTTGTACATGAAGTGCATCCAGTTTTTGTCGTAGCCCTCTCAACTTTTTAACACATTCTATGTGGGTGAAATGATGATAGCATGCCAACTTTCAACATTTTGAGAGTTCATTTGTAGTGCTTTTCAATTTCAGGGTCAACTAGCTCAAAAAACATAAGTAAATGCACGAAATATACCAAATGAAGTCAGAAATTGTTGAAATTTTGTGATGTGCCTTTGATTGGTGAATTTTGAACACACAAAAAGTATGGAGTTCAAATAAGTTCAAAAAAATGAAATCCCTTTGTAAGAGATGAGTTCTCGTTCGAAACGCTGATACTTCGAGAGAGATTGTCTGTTTTGTACACGAAGTGCATCCAGTTTTTGTCGTAGCCCTTTCAATTGTTTAAGATATGCTATGTGGGTGAAATGATGATAGCATGCAAACTTTCAACATTTTCAGAGTTCATTTGTAGTGCTTTTCAATTTCAGGGTAAACTAGCTCAAAAAAAATAAGTAAATGCACGAAATATACCAAATGAAGTCAGAAATTGTTGAAATTTTGTGATGTGCCTTTGAATGGTGCATTTTGAACACACAAAAAGTATGGAGTTCAAATAAGTTCAAAAAAAATGAAATCCCTTTGTAAGACATGAGTTCTCGTTCGAAACGCTCATACTTCGAGAGAGATTGTATGTTTTGTACACGAAGTGTATCCAGTTTTTGTCGTAGCCCTCTCAACTTTTTAACACATTCTATTTGGGTGAAATGATGATAGCATGCCAACTTTCAACATTTTCAGAGTTCATTTGTAGTGCTTTTCAATTTCAGGGTCAACTAGCTCAAAAAAAATAAGTAAATGCACGAAGAATACCAAATGAAGTCAGAAATTGTTGAAATTTTGTGATGTGCCTTTGAATGGTGCATTTTGAACACACAAAAAGTATGGAGTTCAAATAAGTTCATAAAAATGAAATCCCTTTGTAAGAGATGAGTTCTCGTTCGAAACCCTGATACTTCGAGAGAGATTGTCCGTTTTGTACACGAAGTGCATCCAGTTTTTGTCGTAGCCCTCTCAAATTTTTAACACATGCTATGTGGGTGAAATGATGATAGCATGCCAACTTTCAACATTTTCAGAGTTCATTTGTAGTGCTTTTCAATTTCAGGGTCAACTAGCTCAAAAAAAATAAGTAAATGCACGAAGAATACCAAATGAAGTGAGAAATTGTTGAAATTTTGTGATGTGCCTTTGAATGGTGCATTTTGAACACACAAAAAGTATGGAGTTCAAATTAGTTCATAAAAATGAAATCCCTTTGTAAGAGATGAGTTCTCGTTCGAAACCTTGATACTTCGAGAGAGATTGTCCGTTTTGTACACGAAGTGCATCCAGTTTTTGTCGTAGCCCTCTCAAATTTTTAACACATGCTATGTGGGTGAAATGATGATAGCATGCCAACTTTCAACATTTTCAGAGTTCATTTGTAGTGCTTTTCAATTTCAGGGTCAACTAGCTCAAAAAAAAGTAAATGCACGAAGAATACCAAATGAAGTCAGAAATTGTTGAAATTTTGTGATGTGCCTTTGAATGGTGCGTTTTGAACACAGAAAAAGTATGAAGTTCAAACAAGTTCAAAAAAGTGAAATCCTTTTGTAAGACATGAGTTCTCGTTCGAAACGGTGGTACTTCGAGAGAGATTGTCCGTTTTGTACACGAAGTGGATCCAGTTTTGGTCGTAGCCCTCTCAACTTTTTAACACATGCTATGTGGGTGAAATGACGATAGCATGCCAACTTTCAACATTTTCAGAGTTCATTTGTAGTGCTTTTCAATTTCAGGGTCAACTAGCTCAAAAAAATAAATAAGTAAATGCACGAAATATACCAAATGAAGTCAGAAATTGTTGAAATTTTGTGATGTGCCTTTGAATTGTGCATTCTGAACAGACAAAAAGTATTGAGTTCAAATAAGTTCAAAAAAATGAAATCCCTATGTAAGAGATGAGTTCTCGTTCGAAACCCTCATAGTTAGAGAGAGATTGTCCGTTTTGTGCACGAAGTGCATCCAGTTTTTATCAAAGCCCTCTAAACTTTTTAACACATGCTATGTGGGTGAAATGATGATAGCATGCCAACTTTCAACATTTTCAGAGTTCATTTGTAGTGCTTTTCAATTTCAGGGTCAACTAGCTCAAAAAAAGTAAATGCACGAAGAATACCAAATGAAGTTAGAAATTGTTGATATTTTGTGATGTGGCTTTGAATGGTGCATTTTGAACACACAAAATTGTTGAAATTTTGTGATGTTCCTTTGATTGGTGAATTTTGAACACACAAAAAGTATGGAGTTCAAATAAGTTCAAAAAAATGAAATCCCTTTGTAAGAGATGAGTTCTCGTTCGAAACGCTGATACTTCAAGAGAGATTGTCCGTTTTGTACACGAAGTGCATCCAGTTTTGTCGTATCCCTCTCAACTTTTTAACACATGCTATGTGGGTGAAATGATGATAGCATGCCAAATTTCAACATTTTCAGAGTTCATTTGTAGTGCTTTTCAATTTCAGGGTCAACTAGCTCAAAAAAAAGTAAATGCACGAAATACACCAAATGAAGTCAGAAATTGTTGAAATTTTGGGATGTGCCTTCGAATGGTGCATTTTGAACACACAAAAAGTATGGAGTTTAAATAAGTTCAAAAAAATGAAATCCCTTTGTAAGACATGAGTTCTCGTTCGAAACGCTCATACTTCGAGAGAGATTGTCCGTTTTGTACACGAAGTGTATCCAGTTTTTGTCGTAGCTCTCTCAACTTTTTAACACATTCTATGTGGGTGAAATGATGATAGCATGCCATTTTTCAACATTTTCAGAGTTCATTTATAGTGCTTTTCAATTTCAGGGTCAACTAGCTCAAAAAAACAAAAAAGTAAATGCACGAAGAATACCAAATGAAGTCAGAAATTGTTGAAATTTTGTGATGTGCCTTTGAATGGTGCATATTGAACACACAAAAAGTATGGAGTTCAAATAAGTTCAAAAAAATGAAGTCCCTTTGTAAGAGATGAGTTATCGTTCGAAACCCTGATACTTCGAGAGAGATTGTCCGTTTTGTACACGAAGTGCATCCAGTTTTTGTCGTATCCCTCTCAAGTATTTAACACATGCTACGTGGGTGAAATGATGATAGCATGCCAACTTTCAACATTTTCAGAGTTCATTTGTAGTGCTTTTCAATTTTAGGGTCAACTAGCTCAAAAAAAAAAGTAAATGCACGAAGAATACCAAATGAAGTGAGAAATTGTTGAAATTTTGTGATGTGCCTTTGAATGGTGCATTTTGAACACACAAAAATTATGGAGTTCAAATAAGTTCAAAAAAATGAAATCCCTTTTGTAAGAGATGAGTTCTCGTTCCAAACGCTCATACTTCGAGAGAGATTGTCCGTTTTGTACACGAAGTGCATCTACTTTTTGTCGTAGCCATATCAACTTTTTAACACATGATATGTGGGTGAAATGATGATAGCATGCCAACTTTCAACATTTTCAGAGTTCATTTGTAGTGCTTTTCAATTTCAGGGTCAACTAGATAAAAAAAAAGAGTAAATGCACGAAATATATACCAAATGAAGTCAGAAATTGTTGAAATTTTGTGATGTGCCTTTGATTGGTGAATTTTGAACATACAAAAAGTATGGAGTTCAAATAAGTTCAAAAAAATGAAATCCCTTTGTAAGAGTTGAGTTCTTGTTCGAAACCCTGATACTTCGAGAGAGATTGTCCGTTTTGTACACGAAGTGCATTCAGTTTTTGTTGTAGCCCTCTCAACTTTTTAACACATGCTATGTGGGTGAAATGATAAAAGCATGCCAACTTTCAACATTTTCAGAGTTCATTTGTAGTGCTTTTCAATTTCAGGGTCAACTAGCAAAAAAATAATAAGTAAATGCACGAAGAATACCAAATGAAGTCAAAAATTGTTGAAATTTTGTGATGTGCCTTTGAATGGTGCATTTGTCAAATTCTCAAATATGCAAAAACAATTTTAATAAACATAGTTTTCAATTGAAAATAACAAAATAGTTAATAGTTTGGATAGTCAAAATAATTACTTTTGAAAATAGAAAATAGTTTTGAATTATTTATTCAATTTCAAACACTTTTCATTATCATAGTTTTGTCAAATTCTCAAATATGCAAAAAGAATTTTAATAAACATAGTTTTTAATTGAAAATAAAAAAATAGTTAATAGTTTGGATAGTGAGAATAATTAATTTTGAAAATAGAAAATAGTTTTGAATTATTTATTCAATTTTAAACAATTTTCATTATCATAGTTTTGTCAAATTATCAAATATGCAAAAAGAATTTTAATAAACATAGTTTTTAATTGAAAAGAACAAAATAGTTAATAGTTTGGATTTATAGATAAACTTAAACCTAAATTCGAAGTGACCTCACTTTGAATTCAGGTTTAATTTTCTCCATAGTTTCAAATATAGTTTCAATTTTTAAATGTACAATCAGTTTAGGCCCGTAAGTCTGCATTAGAGAGGAATTCGATGGAGATGCTGCGACGGGGCTTGTAAACAAGTGTTAGTCCCCCTCGCTGGGCGAGGTTGGACTAAACTTATCATGCAGCCGAGGAGGGGCTTTAGTCCCGGGTGGAGCCACGACCCAGGACTAAAGGCCCATGCTCGGCAGGCTCCCGGCTCGAGCCCCGACCCGGGACTAAAGGCCCCTGCTTTCCACCTTTTGGTCTGCCGAAAAAGGGCCTTTAGTCCCGGGTGGAGCCCCGAACCGGGACTAAAGATCCAGCTATATAAGCGGGAGTTAGAAAATTTCCAACCCAAATCGCATTTCGTTCTCTCCTTCTTCCTCGTTCTCCTGCCAGGCGCGGCACACCGACGAACTCGACGACGTCGTCAGGCTGCCCGCCGTCCTCCTCCTCGCCGCCTGCCGTCCTCCTCTCCGTCGCCGTCGTCCTCGCCGCCGCCTGCCGTCCTCCTCGCCGCCGCCTGCCGTCCTCCTTGCCGTCGTCGACGCCTCCGGCCGGTAAGCCCCCCGCCCCTCCTCCCCAACACTCCGGCCGGTAGAAGAAAAGAAGAAAAAGGAGAAGAAAAGAAGAAAAAGGGAAGAAAAGAAGAAAAAGGAGAAGAAAAGAAGAAAAAGGAGAAGAAAAGAAGAAAAAGGAGAAAAGAAGAAAAAGGAGAAGAAAAGAAGAAAAAGGGAAGAAAGGAAGAAAAAGGAGAAGAAAGGAAGAAAAAGGAGAAGAAAGGAAGAAAAAGGAGAAGAAAGGAAGAAAAAGGAGAAGAAAAGAAGAAAAAGGAGAAGAAAGGAAGAAAAAGGGAAGAAATGAAGAAAGGAAGAAAAAGGAGAAGAAAAGAAGAAAAAGGAGAAGAAAAGAAGAAAAGATTTTTTTTGTCATTTAATTCCTATTGTTATTAGGTTTGTGCTAGATTATTAGGGTTAGTAATATTTAGAATTAGGTTAGGGTTACAAGAAGAAGAAAGATGAACAAAAATAAGAAAATAAGATTAGGAAAAAGGAAAATAAGAAGAGGAGGAGAAGAAAAGAAGAAAACGGAGAATAAGAAGAGGAGGAGAGGAGAAGAAGAGGAAAAATAGAAGAAGAGGAGAAGTAGAAGAAGAGAAGTTGAAGAAGAAGCGGAGAAGAAAATAAGAAAGAAGAAGAAGAAGAAGAAGAAGACATTTCTACGTATATAGATGCTTAATTAGTGTTTCTTAGATTATTGCTTAATTTTGCTATTGTATATGCTTAAGTGTTAATAGTTTAATTTTGTTATTGTATATGCTTAAGTGTTAATAGTTTATTTTTAGCAAGAAAATTAATAGAACTAGTTTATTTTTTTAGTTCATTTTACGATGCCTATCCCGCATCCTCATCGTCGACTCGGCGGAGGACACCTGCTTGATCAGAGGGGCCATGTCCGGGACTGGGCTCCGCCCGGCTGGTATTGGGAGGTGCTACCTTCCGGGGGCTTAGGTTGGTGAGGAGCCAGCCCGTTGTTGACCCGATCCTTGTTTGGTGGCGGTCGCGTGGGCCGGTGATGGTGCCAAGGCTTCCGGACACCGCGGAGGTGGTACGTCACCGTGTCAACGAGGAGGATGAGCACGTCCGTCGCTACATGGTTGCGTTGGAGGGCAGGTTCAAGCATACCTGGCAGGTTCTTCAGGGATCTCACTGGAGCTATGATCCTGTGATGGTTCCTTCTCTTTGGGTGTCCACCGCCCGCGACGATACCCGTCGGGCGCTACGGTTCTAGCTGTATCAGTGATGCTATATGTATGATAGTATTCGAGGAGTATTAGTGATAATATTCGACGATGTGCGGACAAAAGAGATGATGTAGTTTTGCTTATAATTGAATGCATGCTAATTTGAATACTACTTTATTTTACGATTTGGTTTTGCTTATTGAATGCTCAAATTGGAAAAGTACTCCTACTTTGAATACTATGCAGAAATCTAGGAGTCCCGGGTGGAGCCACGACCTGGGACTAAAGTTGTTTTGGAACGGAGTTCCTGATAGAATAATTCTTTTTTGGTACAAAGTTCAACAAAGTCCTTTGACACTAGACAATGTGACATATGGAAGGGTAGATGAGATCAGGAAAAATAGGATCATTTTCTACACATCTAGAATGTCGCCATTTTGTTAAATCCTTAAAGGTTAAGAGAATACATTAGACATATTTTAGAGTTTAGGTTCTAGCCAAGACCCGGGACTAAAGGTCCTCCTATATGAAATGACACTTCAAAGTTTCCAACCCCTCTTATATAGTTTGTTAGTTTATTAGTTAATCAAATGTCCGTTTTTTGCAGAACTATGGATCCACATATCAGGAACCTTGAAGAGGAAGAACTTCTCGAAGATATAATCAAAGACGGCCCCGACGTTGAATCAGCTGAATCTCCGTCGTCATATCTAAACCCCTACGGATATGGAATGGAGGTCGACCGACACGAAGATGAAGCCGATGGGGCAGGAGATAGGTCCAATGACGGAGAAGGTGATAGCTCCACTGATGGAGAAGCCGGTGGAGAAGCCGGTGGAGAAATAATAAAGTCCGGCGAGGTATACATATGAAGTTCGACAATCACTTGTAATATGTGAAAAATATTGGAGATAGCTCTATATTGTATACATATACATTCATTTGACGAATGTTTCTCCCTCTTAGGCCTCCACATCGAGCAATGCTACGAAACGAGGCCCGACTAGAAAGTTGGATGCACGGACGCATTACACCTTTGAGGTGATATTGCCTACGGGCGAACCCAAGCTTCCTAAGAATGCCGCTGACACATTCAAGAAGCAATGCGGAGTTCTTGTTAGGGATCACATCCCGATCAGCGTTCGGGAGTGGAACAAGCGTAAAGGGGCAGCCGATAGTGACTATGTCGCCGAAAGGTACAAATATAATCTTTGGAATGATCTCATGTCACATTTCAACCTGTCAGAATGTGAGAATGAAGACGCCGCAGAAAAACTGAGGGCCAAAGTCAAGCAGTGGACTCTAAAGAAGATGGCCGAACTGTTCCGTCGCTGGAAGAAGAAGCTATGGAAAAACTATCTCAAGACAAAGAAAGTGTCAGTATTCGAGGGGTATCTAGCCAAGCAGGCGAATCACTGGATGGCATTTCAAGAGTACAATGAGTCAGAAGATGCCCAGGCATTATCAGAAAAGAACAAGAAAAATGCCAACAAGAAGAAATATCACCACAAGCTGGGGCCAGGGGGCTATGAGACTGCCATCCCAAAGTGGGATAAGAAAGAGCAAGATCTGCTAGCTAAAGGCATCATACGTGAACCACTCTGTGATGAGTGGGAATTGAGAGCAAGAAATTGGTTCCTTGCGCATGGTGGTTCGTACGACGAAGAAACAGGGGACCTCATCTGCAGTGACGGTCTTAGGATACCCAGGGAGAATTGGAAAAAGATAGTGAAAGAAATTAAGGAGGGAAAAAGATAGTTCACTGCAGATAGAGAGAAAGATTTGCTCACACTGGTCCTCGGCAATGACGAACATGGAGGACGAACGCGAGGCTTCGGTCCTTCTTACCCGTGGTGGCTTGGGTTTGCCAGAGACCAAGACACTTACAGAAGCCGAGCAAGAGCAAAGAAGCGGCAGCAGGATGAGGAGAATGACAAGTTCATCCAGTTGCTTGCCAGGATTAACGAGCAACAGAAGCAGATTGATGACCTTAGAGGAGTAGCGCGCCAGGAAGATCCTGCACTCGATATTACCGGTGCCCCATCTAAACGGGAAAGCAGCGTGGCTGAATCTGAGGCCCCGCCCGACGATGCACGAAGAATGATAGAGGGCGGTCCCGGCTACCCCGTGGATGGAATCAAGGAGTCAACATCATGTGAACTCCATCAGAAATTCAAGAACATATCCATGAAGGTGGCCGTCCGACAAGCTTTACCTTCTGGCCCTGATGCACGCTGGCATGGCCGTGAGATTCCAGCTGGCTTTGCTAAAGTCGGGGTGGATGAAATCATGGCGGGGTTTCATGATATGGAGCTCGACATAGCTGGACCCGAAGATGAGAGGACACTCGGAGAAGTACTGGGTGGAGTCATCCTATGGGACAAGAACTACATCAAGCTTCCAGGCTCGGCCCCAAGGACAACACCGCCTCCGAGTCGTCGCAGGTCACCTACACCTCCATCACCTCCAAGCCCTCCACATGACATCGGCCAGCACAACACGAGTCCATCTCGATCACCGCCGCCGGACTTGGGTCGTCCGTGTCCGCCGCCGCCCGCTCCGGATACTAAGCGGAAGCGTGCCAGCAAGAACGCTCCGCCGATGATTTCTAAGCGAAGGAGCCCCCCAAAGCGCAAACTGTCGCCCCTCCCAAAGGTACCTCATGCTAATCTTCCTATCAGACCTTATGATCGTATCCCCGAGGAAAATGCCAGGATAGCAAAGGAACATCATGATGCGCAGATGAAAAAGAAGGAACCCGAGCCCCGCTCGGAATACACCGAGAAGCAAATAGTATTTTCAAAATACTTCACGAACCTTCCATCACAGTATGACTTACACCATAAGCCTGATGACTATACACGCACATTGTAGAAGGAAGTGAAAAAGAGCAGATCACGTGCAAGTGCAAGTGGGAGCAAATCAAGTTCAACTACAAGCAAAAAAAGATCAGACGTTCCTCAGCTTGGACAACAGGCCAAACAGTCGATCCCACCCCTCAGGGTGTTACCCGAGAATGTCCCCCCTCTGGTGTAGGGGCAAGATTTGAAATTAGCAAAGAAGTGGGCGAATGAAGGGGGTATCCCGGTTGAAGACATTCTGACTTCCCAAGACGACAGGTTACCCAAGGCTGTGGTAGCCCCTAAGCCACAGTTTGTCATGGGAGCGCCTTTGGTCAGGAAAGATGATCTCCCAACAAATATGCGTTACTTGCATACATGGTACTTAAGTGAATCAAAGAATGGGGAACGATGATCGTGGTGAGTGTCCCACGGGAGTACTACGGCCGCCCCGAAGAAATCCATATCGACTTTGATGAACTCTTCCAGATGTACAATGCCGACGCCCTCGACAAATCGCTTATGAGTTGCTATTGTCTGTAAGTTTTTCAATTCGTTGTCTACATATAACTTGTTTAGTTATTTTAATTCATTATCTATATATAACTTGTACTCTATTATGAAGAATGAAGATTCTGGATTGTAAAAATAGGAACATCCTAAATATTGGGTTTATTGACCCAGATAAAATACATATAGCGACGCTAACTGATAAACCCAAGGAGACGGAGGAAAACCTTCTAAGGTTTCTAACATATCAAAATTTCTGTGACCACATACTGTTTCCATACAACTTCAGGTGAGGGTCTTTACTCTGTTGTGTCCATTCACTTATAAGTGTAATTGATAAGTTACTGACACACACACACACACACACACACACACACACACACACACACACACACACACACACACACACACACACACACACACACACACACACACATATATATATATATATATATATATATATATATATATATATATATATATATATATATATATATATATGCAACTTCCATTGGATTCTGTTGGACATTCAAATTGATAAGGGAAGAGTTGATGCCTTCGACCCATTATCGAGACCCTTGGAACAGTTCCAAAGCTTGCAGGACATGCTCCAAGGGTAATTTCAATCATTCTTGCGCTCTATCGGTCTCTTTTGATGATTTTCTGATATATCAGTTAATGAAAAACTTAGCAAATCATTGTCCTTGTCGGGCAGGGTTTGGAAGCGGTTCAAGTGCGTGACTCCCGGTATCGAGCCTGAGAAGTTGACCTTTAGAGCGGCTCAGGTAAGTAGTAGTATGATATACTTTTATTTTCAATACATTTATGATGCTAGATTATTATTTTGATTATATATATTCTATTCTCGTAAAGTGCGACCAGCAGCCACGGGGGACGCATCTATGCGGATACTATGTTTGCGAGACCATTCACACGTTTACCTCTGAGCACAAGGATCACAGATACGACGTAAGCAATGAACATTCACACCTCTATTTTTACCCGTCATTCTTTGTTATCATGATTGATATTCATATTCATCTCCTCTTCTTATATAGTACATGACCATGAGGGAGAAGTCCCTACTAGAGCAACGCGCGATTGCTGTTGGAGAGGAGCTTGCGACCTTTGTGAGGATGGAAGCTATAGATGACAAAGGACGATTTAGTGTAGCTAGGGGCCATAACTGATGTTCGTCCATGTAATCGAATAGACGGGCTCTAGTCCCGATAATTCAGATCTCCATATAATTGTATATATATGCTCGCTTGTAAGATAAGTTAATCTTATATATATATATGCATAATTATTTCTATTTATAATTATATGAAAACTAATTCCCGAACACCAAACGAGGCATCACGTTAATCTCCCGAACACCTAAACCCTAAAACCCTAAAACCCAAAAATAAACAAAATCTGAAACTCTTTAGTCCCGGTCCGTGTAAAGACCCGGGACTAAAGGGTCTGCCCCTGAGGACGCTCCGAGACGCCCACGTGAAGCACCTTTGGTCCCGGCTTGAAACAGGACCGGGACTAAAGGTTAGGCCTTTAGTCCCGCCCCTTTGATCCCGGTTGGTGAACCGGGACTAAAGCCCCTTACGGGCCGGGACTATAGGCCGTGTCCCCACTAGTGATCCGGCTGCTTCCGACTGCTTACGAGTCATCTCCGATCAAGAACGTGACACCGTCGGTGACGGATGCGTACTCTTTGTGTAATGTATGCACGCTGGATGCACGGAAGAGAGACGAGAGAAAAATTAGACGACCATCTCACCGTTCCGAACCGCGAGCTTGGTGTTCATGTCGTCGAAGTCCTCGCCGTCCGTGAACGGATGGTCGTCGGTCTCCTGTGCGCGTGCGTGGATGGATGGTGTTGTCGTGGATGGTTGGAGTAGATGGATATGTGCGTAGATTGCTGATGGATGTGTGTACGTGATGTGGTGGATGGATCGTGCGTGTAGTTCGGTGATGGATGTGTACGCCGTGGCCTTTGTGTTGTGGTTGGCTTGAGGCGTGATGGATGGTTGTGGCTGGCTTGAGGCGTGATGGATGGTTGTGGCGTGGTTGCGGCTGCTACGTCTCGCCGTGGCGTTGGTGTCTGGCCTCGATGGCTAGATGTCTCAGATATATATAGGCTGCTGGTATGTGCGTTGTCCGGTAGGCCTTCTTTGAATTTTCCATCCATAATCTCCTTCTTGATACACAAGTTTTTACTCCTCGAGTCTTTGCTTCATGCTGGCCATGGAGCTGCGTTATGCCAGCTTCCAACAACGCTGAGATTAGCCAGCTTCCAACAACGACGGAATGTCGAGTTTTTTTTTTTTGGCTAGCAGTAGTTTATACGCACATGCAATATAAGCTCCATGACATGCAATATAGACGCGTACACGTAGGCACTTCTTGCTCCATGTGTACAACTAAATATTATTGATTGAAGTCATCACTTAGACAACTTTTACCTCTAAATTCCTTCTCATTTTGCGTACAACTCGTGCCGCCAAAATCTCATCAAACAACTATGCCCCCTCGCCGATTCAGGTTTGAGCGTGAAACAAATCGAGCCTGACTCGGCGAAATACTTTTTTTTACTCAGTGCATAGTTTATATGCAGCCCGAAGAGCAAATTCGGAGATACATATCTCCGTGAGGACGTACGCGTCGTTTCGAAGATAATTGGTTAGTAACCAAGTACAATAGTGTAGGCGTGTCCTTTCACACTCGTGTGGGAGCTCGTTGGATCGTATAACAGGCACGATGCCGGTCAACAAGCCAGCCCTATCTCGTCTTCGTTCCATGGCGAAACATCATGCCTTGTCCTGAAAACAAAAACAAAGAAAATTTACCGATCTCGTCGTGATCGTCTAGCTGCTACGGTGAACGCCGACTTGATTGGAGGGTTTCACAGACTGACGTTGTCCGCACTGGCGCGTCGCACTGCTCCCATGATCTCGTTGTGTTGATGTAGAAGAGGCACATAGTGATATCTGTGCCACCCTCGGGAAAACGCGCAGGTGTTGCCCTGCTCCGCCCATCATGTGTGTCCATGAAGATGAATGGGTGTCATCGGCGCTGACATGGACGCATGGGTATTGCTGCCCCCAAACATCCATGGGATATGACGATGTAGTGGTTTGTTGTCGGAATGCCGTCGACGACGTCAGGAAGCGCCTCTCCATGGCTGCAAAGATGTTGGAGGGACACCAAATAGAAACACCAAGCAAAACAAGGCGAAAAAGAAAAGGGAGAAGAAAAATTCATTTTTAAATGTTGGCTTTCTCGTTATACACCAGCTATAGGCGTGATATCCGAGAAGGCTACCGAAGGACTTGTCATTGGGAACCGTCGGAAGACCGTGACGGTTGCAACTCAACCACTAAATAAGCTTTGGTGTACGTGTACGAAGACGCCGTGTTTTGGGATGCTTCCGAGAGGCAACATAAGTTCATACTCTAGCCCATCATCATACTGAGGACCACCACAACTCGACATGCCCCTGCACACATCCCATGAACCCAGAGACTTGGGTGTTTTAAATTCAGGGTAAATGGTTTTGGGACAACGGCTTGGCGATTTTTCTTCATGCATATTGAGGGGTGGTGAACAGCTACCTCCCGCCTTCCTTCCGGTGGGTTCCTTACTGCTTGGGATCACCTGACTGTTTCTTGGACTGTTGGAATTTTTATTTGCTTCGTGGATTTGCTTCTTGGATACTTGGAATTTTATTTCTGTTTACCCATGCGGGATGATTGATTTGGCCGCGGACTTCATGGATTTGCTTTGACATTCAGCTTGAACTCTTCATGACTCTTCTTCCAGGATCTCTTGGGGACCCACCTTGGGAACTTGGAAGGCAACTGTTCACCTTTGTGTACTAGGAATAAACCCTCTAGCACTTTATCTGGAGCTTCTGGAGGCACACCCCTGGGTTGCCATGTGACTACGCACCAAACCAACTTGTGTTTGGTCGGGCAGTCCTCCATGATCTTTTTCTATAGTGTTCCCTGAGGTGCGAGCCCCTGTGAACACGAGGCATGTCGGGAAACATGAGGAGCGTGGGGTCTCAATACTCAGAAGTGCCCAAGTAATCGCTTCCGCTGACTCTGGAAGCATACACCTGGTATGTGTCGTGCATTGTGGGTGTAGGAGCCGCTCCACCTGCAACTGGACACATTGTGCCACCCTCCGAGAAGTCCTACGGTAGCCAAAACTTTTATCAACAGCGTAGTGCGATAGGGGAAAGCCATTTTTTTGTTTTTGTTGGACTTAGTCCATGAAAATTGGGGAAAACTAAATATATCCACAAAATGCAAAGGAAATGCATCATGGATCTAATAGCCCACGGAAAGAGTTTCCCCAATGAAAATCCGAAAGGCAATAAAAGAGGCAAAATCTTAAGAAAAGTATTTTTTGAGGAACCTTCCGTTGATTGGGGGCATAGGTCGGACTCCTTGGGAATCGACAAGCTGATATGCTCCCCCGTCGTAGACTTGCTCGATGACGTATGGTCCTTCCCACTTTGGCTCGAACTTACCCTTCGTCTTGTGCATCACGACGATGGGTCTCCTAAGCAAGAGGACCATCTCGCCTTTTCGAAAGACGCGTTGCTTGACGAGCTTGTCGTAGGCCCTCGCCATGTTCTGGCAGTAAAGCTCCAGGTACTGTAGGGCATGAAGTCGCCCCTTTTCAAGGGTGTCGAGCTCCTGAAACCCTAGTTGTACCTTTTCATCTTGGGCGATTATGTTGTAGTCGATGTCGCGTGGCTTCGTCTTCTCTTGGACTTGCCCTTCGGGCTCCTCCGCTTGCAAAGGTGTCTTCTTTGTGGTGGACGGCTTCTGCACCCTTGTCGGCTATATATTTAGAGGTTCGGGTAGGACCTTTCCCCCGTGCAGATTCATGTACACCTCTTCGACTGGTGCTTCCTTCGTCGTTTCTTCAACATGGAGGACCGCCCGCTCTTCAGGAGCAAAGACGTCTTCAGAAGGTATGTCACTGTAGTCGTGGACACTACAAGAAAAGTGTTAATCCATGACGGATTTCTGATGACGTTCTCGTAATCTGTCATGGAAACCGTCACTGATTACCCACATGCTAATGGGCCTCAGAATGCCAGGCCTTTTATGACAGACATCAAGGGATTGTCACGAAATCTGTCACGGATCAATCAACTCGTACTAATAGGGCGTGTTTTTTTTTCTTTATGCACCATTTAGACCGTCATGGATGAGTTGTTGATATGTCGTGCATGTCTTTTTGTTTGACCTACCTGTCAGTTGGATGCAATCAACATTACACATGTAATAATTAAAAAAACCAAAATTGAAAAGAGAGAGAGCGTGCGCGCAGAGAAAAAGCGCGGGGGGAGGGGGCAGACATGCGCCCTCCCATCCAGCGTTGGTTCCCCATCCAACACCACTGGTTGACTCAAGTGTAAAACCGTTTCAGACTTGGTCGGGGGGGGGGGGGGGGGCAATTTTTTTAGCCACAGTCCACACAAACCTAACCCTAAATATCCTTATCTCCATGTCGTCGGTGGTGGTGCCAGCCCCGAATCACCCCGCGCTAGATCCGTCCTCGCCTACGCCATCCTGATGATCATCTTAGTCGTCTTCGTGCTGCTGGAGCTGGGGACAGCCCTCGTTCTCGTGCCGCTGGAGCTGGGAAAAGCCTGCGTACCCCAGGTTCGTCCGTCCAGGCAATCGTGCCCAGGTCCGACTTCCCGAGCCCAACGGCCGCCTGCCTGTGCCCTCCGTCCGACGCCCACCCACCTCGCCGCCGGCGACATGAATCCTCCGCCCGCCTCCGCCGGAGTAGGCTACGTCGCAGCGCCCGCTCCCACGGAGCACGCCTCGTACCCGACGCTCTCGCCGAAGGACCTGGCCCCGCCCCCGCCTCTCGCGTACCACGCCGCCGCGTCCTACGCGCCGCCCGCCTCCGGGGGCAACCCCTACGTCTCCGGACCCGCCGGCTCCGTGCCGCCTCCCAAGAGTGAGTCCCAAATCTGGCCCCGCCTGCCCCCGATTCCGTAAGGTGGCTGGGTTCGGTTTGCATTGCCCCCCACACAGCAGCGAGGGCCGCCTCCCCACCTTTGCCAAGGACCTCCTACTCTGCGCCCACGTCCTCTTCCTGGTCGTCGTCGCCATAATGGGTACTTGGTTTGTCCCCTTGAAGTTCTGATCTTACATACTCCAGGCTTAGTTGATTGGTTTGGCCGTGATCGGCGGTTTAGTGTTTATTCGTTACTTATTTTCCTGAGTTCATATGTTGTAGATATGCTTTGGAAGGGTCTTGTCTTAGCGAATGTGAGTCTGTATGTCACTGTGATGTCTGATATGCAAACAAGTAAGTAAGTTTGGGTCATCTTGTCCATGTGTTTATATATATGAGGAGGGGTTCGTCAATTTTAATTTGATATCAACCTCTTTTTGGATTCAGATTAGCCTGGTGTTGGATTCACATTGTTTTTGAGAACATTAATTCACCTGCTATCAGATTCAGATTATTTTTAGTACATTAATTGGTATGGTATTGGGTTCAGATTGTTTTGAGTACATTAATTGGCCTGGTATTAGATTCAGATTGTGTTTAGTAGTACATGAATTGGCTTGGTAATGGATTCTGATTGTTTTGAGTACACATTAATCAGGCTGGTATTGGATTCAAATTGTTTTGAGCACACAGGAGTTGTCCAATTATTAGATTCCGATTTTTTGAGTACATAATAATTGGCCTGGTAATTAGGTCCAGATTAGAGGTGTATGTGGTGAGTAATAATACTCACCTAAGGGATGATTGAACGATCAACTCGTGCTATGCTCTTATGCATGTGAATTTTGACCTATGTCATCACCACTGATGGAGCTCATGTGTTACGTTGTACTATATCGGTTGTTCTCTGACTCATGTGTAACAGTTAATTTATTGCTTGAATGGAGCATTTTCATGGAAGTGATATGCTTTCACTATTTACCAATCCAGGAGCGCTATTCTTGGAAGTTAGTCATGGAATTGATACCGCCCCCTTGAGTTACGGTGGCCCTGCCCTACCACTGAGATGAGACGGCAGTGGCGGAGGCGGGAAGTCCCCGAGGTGGCCGGCTACGGGAGGGACCGGACTTGAAGTCCGCGAGGTCGGCGTCGAAACAAACTGAAGCACGCGTGGAGACGGAGGACATCCTGATCTGTCTCTCTAATGGATTCGGATCGGCTCCCATGACTCTTCCTCCCTCTGTAGGTAAGGACGCACTAGCTGTGCTTGTACCTTATGTGGTGAAGAACTGTATCGAATCCAGACAGATCTCTTATCTTTGTTACCTTTTGCGCAGATCTGGCATGGAGGTCAACCCTAACGTCAGTCTTGTAGGAGCAGAGTGGCCATGCGGTGGCTTGTCTACCATGGAGGATTGCTGGAGGCAACAGCGACGCATCGGCATCGCTATCTCCTTCCCCGTCACGAGGTCCAGTCTCCTGCCGGCCACCCTAAACCCAAAATCTAGCTCCACCTGTTCTTATTGTTTAGATGATTACAGGGAATAATTCCCGCATAACGATTGATCTTCTCCCAGCCACTAGTGGTGATTACAGTGCTAATATTAGTTACTAGAGCATTTTGTCAACTTTTCAGTTTCCAATTTCCAGTGGATAGCGCTGTTAAATTTGCTCTCAGATTCTCTATACGTTGATCTGATTTCCAGCGTGCTCCAAGTTGAATGGATCTATACAAATTCTCTAGATTGTCAATGCAAATGATTACCACCGCTAGAGTATTAATTGTGATGATGTTTGATCTTGGGAGTCGCTTCCTTTTGGTGTGTGCATCCATATACAAAAATGGTGAAACTATCATAACATTGCAGGATCTATGCCACAAAACTGTATCCATTAGGTATGTTAGTGTAGTGGAGGTTATATTGGTGCTTGCTTTCCACAAAGTTTTGAATTAAGAAACTATAGTGATATGCAGTTTGTCAATTTTTCTAATAATTTCACTCGTGTTTTTTAGATATATGGTACTCTAAAGGAAGCAAAATCTAAGAGCAATAACGTTGATGAAATCAGCTACTGCATTTTGTTTGTTATTTTTCCAACCAAGAGGTAATGAAAGTTAACCTTGAAAACCTAAAGCACTTTTTTCTTATGGTTCTTGGCTTAAACAGAGAAATTCTGCAGCAAAAAAACATATTTTAGTTAGACTACAAATGAAGTATTTACATAAATAAATTATAACTTATATACATAGGCTGGTGCTCGCGTGAATAAAATTTATAATATGTTAAATGATGGCAGCAAGCAACAAACAATGTCCTACCTGTTATGATGAAGTGCTTTCTAGATGCTGGTGCTGACACCAATGTTCCTTGTGGTGTTTACTCCAATATTCATTTCTAGATGATGGTGCTAGTGTGAATAGAATTCTGCACTATGTATATCACCACTAGCATGCATTGATCCTCACAACATTGATGAAGATATGCTTGATAACTACTCCCTCCATCCCATAATATAGGATGTTTTTTGACACGAAGGGAGTAACTAGCAATATCTGATTATTCATTTCATAAATGTTTACAAAAAATAAGTAAGGAATAAATTTTTATAGGCTAAATTTGTAGTTCTTGTGCAAGCTGATGAGGTTTTCTATACCTGTACAAGCCTTGTTCCTACTATTCTCACCTTGTATACATATATAGCATTGTTCCTACTATGGTAACCTTGTATACATACATACTGGTTTGTTTTTTTGTGAGAAAAGGTTCATTTCATTATGGTTTCATTATAAGCTTTTGTGTAAATGTGTAACTGAGTTTTCTTAAAGATGAGTGCACCAGTCACCATTTTTATTGTCTCTTTCTTCTTCAAGGAGACTCTGTTCTGTATATGCATCTAATCAAATGTTTTCCAAGTTGCTTAAGCCATGAAATAAATTAAATCTGTAGTTATTGTGCAAGTTGATCCAGGTCTGCTACGCATGCTCAAGCCTTGTTTACAAATATAATGGTATAATTCATTATTGCTTCATGTAATTAATATTACTCCCTCCGTTCCTTTGGGAGCTGTTTGTTATGAAGTGTAAGTCTTTGTGTTTTGGATTCTTTGCAGGTTTGGCAGTTAGTTCATGTTACTATCGATCGAGGCTTAACAACTTGGGTCTGAAAAGCTTCCTAGAAGTGATGGTGTAGTGTTGGAGATTAAAATCATGTAGTAGTGCAGTTTCAATGATGTTATGTTACTTGATTTTTATTAAATGCTTATGCTTATAACACCTTGTAAATATTCTTGTGATGTTTTGATATTAATTTTGCTTTTTGAAATCAGACCAGATTGTTGGAAATTTGTACTGTCTTGTTGAATGAATATAATTACATGTCTTGTTGTAAATTATGATGCATTGAGAAGATAATCTGGGGGTGAAAGAAGGGCACTGGAATGAAATTATTGGGCCAAAACCTAATTGGGTTGGATACTAGATGGGCCATGTTGGCCTCCACGTCAGATCCACGTAGATGCCATGTTACATCCATGTCATGTAAATCGGTGACGGATTGTTTCGTCATATCCTGGTTTGGGCCTAGCGGGCCTAGGGAAAATCCATGACGGTCAAGAACCGTCAAGGAAGGTGCTATATCAAATTATGACGCGATATACGTGACAGATTTCAAATCCGTCATGCATGGGCATGCATGACCGTTTTTGGATGATCCACGACGGACGGGGACCGTCATGGATTAACAAATTTCTTGTAGTGGGATGACGTTGCAACTCTCTATGCTTGATGATTGGGATGAACTTGCCCTTTCTTGTAATTGCTCCATTTCCTTCTTCGATGTTTGCCCCCAATCAGGTGGCAAGAACTGCGCCAAAGTGAGCAGCCCACGCCCCCGTCGAGGGAAAGACTTGTCTTCCTCTGACATGGGGACGAATCTTGGTGGAGGGCGGCGTTGTCTTGGATCGAAACACCTTAAAATTCTTGGGGGAGCACGTACTGATGAAGATAGGCCAGGACGTTGGGGTGGAAGGCTTCTTGGGTACGATCTCCGAGGGACCATCCTTCAAGGCCGCTCGTCATGAATGGTTGGGGTCACCTGTGGCCGTAGGGGAGATGCCTGCGTCTTGGAGAGGACGAGGTCGGATAGCTCGTCTTCAACTTGGGCGAGTGGCACCCATGTTTCTTCAAGCTGCGAGTCTTGCCCTGAAGAGGGTAACTTCATGCTCACCATGTTTACCGCATGGTAGTCTGGGTTAACGGCTTTTGGGTCCAGGTTGATCCTCCCCTCGTTAATAGCTCTTTGGAGCCATTCTTTGAAAGCAACGCAATCTTCAATGACATGTCCCACGTACCTATGATATGAGCAAAACAAAGGATTGTCTGTCATCCTCATCTGATCGGGCCTTCGAGGCTCCGGTAGATTCAGGCCTCGATGCTCCATCAACTAGTCAAACAAGTCCTTGAGGAGATCGCGAGGAAATATATACTGCTTCTTGAGGAGCTCTTGCATTGTTGGGCGTTGCCTCCCTCCCGCATGTTCAACTCTCGCACCCAATATGGGAACATGGCCCTATGGTGCAGTCGAGAAGACCTTGGTGGTGTTCGACTCCGCCGGGGCCCTTGTCTTGCCACCGCTGTTGATTTGCTTGGATGTTGAGGCGAAACGCTTGGCTGGATCGAAAGCGCTTGCATTCTTATAGAGCTCCATTATCTGTGGTGACTTCTCAAACTCGAGCTTCGTGGCCGCCACCGCCGTGCTAAGGGCACTAAAAGTTCTTGGTTCACGCCGAGAGACTTCAAGTGACCAATGTTGTTGCATCCCGTGGACGCACATCTCGATGGCATCCTCAAGGTGCATCTCCCTGGCGAGACACACGTAGCTATTGCGGAAGTGGATGATGTAGTCATCAATAGACTCATCTCGTCGTTGACGAACTTGCGCCAGCTCAACGACTGAGAAGTCCTTCTTCATGGCGACGAAGTGCTTCTTGAAAACCTCCTTCATGGCCGCCCAACTCCCGATGGACCCAACTGGTAAACGGCTGTACCAATGGAAGACGGGGCCGGTTAACGATCCTTAAAATTGACGAAGGAGGAGTGAAGGGTTATTGGCCGTGTCACCGCACGCTGCCTCAAAATACGCCACGTGCTCCCTTGCATCGCCGGTTCCATCAAACTGACGGAACTTCGGGGGGTGCCACCCTGCGGGGTACGTCATCATGTCATGCCATGCCTCATAAGGCTTCTCTAGCTCACTCTTGGAGGTACGAGGCGCTTGATCTATCGTCATTTGCTTCAGCTTTTTGTCCACCATTTCTCCGATCATGTCATGGTAGTCCTTCAGCACAACTGCACGTGGGGCTGCGTCGGCGGGGACCAACAGGGCTAACCCATGGCCGAGTATGTGTGTTGGGGTGTTGAGGAACATCATTTAATGACACCCTAGCAGGTGTGCCGACTTGAAGTTCCTCCTCTTGTGGATCTCCCACTTGTTGCACCGCGCCTTGTGGATGAACGCCCTGGTTGCTCATCATGAGCTCAATGAACTGGTCAAGCTTTGAGGCCAACTGGTCAATCCTCTGGCGCTGGCTTCGGACCTGTTCTTCAAGAGAAGCACTTGGCAATGCCATTGCGTTTGCGGCACTTGGATTCTGGGCGCCATTGCCAGGTAGCTTAGCAGCGGAATCTTCATCTTCAAGAGTTTCCCCCTGGTTCACCATGTGAATAGGCGCCGTAAGAAGGTCTTCAACACCATCTTCATAGTCCGAGGACACGGATGGAGCTAGCTCGTGGTAATGAGGGCAATGTGGATGGCTCTCCAATGATGGTGAAGAAGATGAGTCAGATAAGCCTTCCTCGTCATCAAGGTTGTCTTGGTGCTCTCGGTCTCTAGGAAACCCATCCGTCACGCCTTGCCTAGCGATGGATTTCAGTCTTGTATTTGCTCCCGGACGCTCTCCTACTTGTCGTCGTTCTTCAAGGTCTTGAGTCAGCCTTGATGTAATGTCGGTGTAGAGACGTTTGTATATGCTTTCATTTTGCGAAGCGCCCCTCCACCCGAAGAGCCTCTCCCTGTCGTCACAGGAAGACACGTCGCCCTGGATCTTGCTGATTCTTGTGATATTGATGAGCTTCCCTTGGGATCCGCCTCCGTGCCCCTGAACCATGCACGAACATGGCCAAGGCATGGTAGAAAGGTCCTTAGAAGTCGGCCTTCGGGTTTGGCACGATCTCTTCCTCTGAAGGATAGTCAAACTCCTCGGTGATGGGAGGAGGCCACTATCCATTGCTTGACCCTGACTTAGTTGCACTCCAAGAGTACCACACAAAGCGAGGTTCTTCTCGGTAGATTCGTTTGATCTTCTAGCCTCGTGCAAAGCTTGAGTTTCTCCGTCTTGGTCCATCCTTTCAGAGGGAACAAGCGGAAGTACCGTGGGAAGTGCCGCATGGATGATGAAGTCATGTCCATCATCGTCTGTGGTTGCGGCCGTTCCTCCCGCCTGGGCGGTGACGGAGGTCGTCGTGGATGTGTTGGTCGTGAAGGTTCCCGCGATTGCCACTGTTGAGTGGGTCGAGGGTTTCTATCATTGTCTTGATGTCTTGACCATTGATTCCAACGCGGGGGCATGTTGGGAAGCCCTTGTTGCGGGAAGCATCGGGTCGGTGAAGACTGACGTTGAGGCGCCAAAGTATCGCGCTCATGTTGAGGACGATGGCTTGGGGCTTGGCGCCTCATACTTGGCGCCGATGGGTCTTGGAGCCTCCTCTGAATATTGTTCATCTGGTCCTGGAGTCGGCGGAACTCCCGCCGTAGGTCATCATCATGTGGCACGGGTGCTTCATGGCGAAGGGAAGAAAATCTGTTGTCGTTGGGGAGAGACCTTCCACCGACCGCCGAGTTGTGGAGGCATGGCGTCCACGCGCCCCTCCGAGTGTCGCCGATGTTGAGGGAGACTGTAGGGTCTGGTAGAACAGGCTCTTTGCGTGAGCGCCGTTTCCAAAACTCCTTCATGATGGCGCATCTCACCAGCTCCTTGAGCTTGCATGGCTCGTATGTTCGATCATCGGGGAACAGGTCATAAGGAGGGGTTAAGGTGCTCTGGTAAGTGAACACCTTATCAGCAAGGTCCATAACGCCGAGGGACCAATCCTCCTCCATCATCGTGCTTTGAGCGATGCCGGAAGCTATCTGCTGGTGAAGAATTTGTACCTCCTGTAATTGCGTAGGGGATGAGGGCTGCCCGACGAACGAGCATTGGCCATAAGCTTACGCAAGTCACGGAAAGCAGCCTCCAACTCCTCGAGAAGCTCCACCTCGGTGCGCCGTAGTGCTGGTATTGGCGACTCCGAGTGTGTGTTCGTGGTAGGGGCATGGAGGGACGTCGTACTTGCCTGCCTGTTGGCGGCCTTGGTGCGAAAGCGTTGAGATGCCTCCACATCTTCTAAATTTCATGTATGCCCCTGTTGACTCCTTCAACAGGGCACGTGCCAGCTTGAGGCTCTCTTTCTTTGCCTTTGCGGCCTCCCGTCGTTGTGCCTTCTTTGACTGCACTATTTGGAACTGTGCAGTATCTTGGGTTTGGTGCATGTAGAGCTTCTCACCGATCTCGATGACGACCATGAGTGGCATTGATCCAAACTAGATCATCGCCGGCTCCGAGTTGCTACCACGGGAGAGTCCTCCTGCATGAAAGGGATCTTGATGAGCGGAAATCCTCGCTAACGCCTTGTCATGCAGCATGCTTTGCGGGTTTTGGAGAATGTGAGGCGAAGACGATTCCGGCGACCACCGCGAGGCAGAGATGGGAGGAGAACCATGTCCCACTGGGCGTGCCAATTTTTTTGACACGAGAAAAATCTACTTGCGTCCTCCGTGAGTAGGGAAGAGAAAGAGTTTGATTTCTCTCATGCGCGGGAAAAAATATTATGCGGGCGTGCCAGTGTACCGAAGTACACAAAGAAAACAAAGAGATGGGAACAATATTTTATTAATCTCAAGGATAACAAATACAATTCCCGATATGCACTTGGTGGCCTACTAGCTCGGCCAGCCTGACTAGCGATGTGCGGTCTCCTGGTTCCCGGGGCCTCGGAAGGCTCCCGGTTAAATACTCCCGCGGGTTGCTGCGCGAGAAACCTCCGATTAAGCCGTGTGGTCGTCTTCGTCGTCTTCGCTTCACATTCTCCATGCATGATGATGATGATGTGTATATATGTGTGTGGTGTGGGCGGCGGCCAAGCCCGTGTCCTCGTCAGTACACGTGCTGCTCAAAACAAGACTGTTTGTTAGCCACGTTCTCCCTGGCCATCGCGCCTCATCAGTCTTGATAGCGTTGATGTTGGTGTTGGAGTAGCATGGGTTCTGCTTGGCTCAGATTTCTTGATGACTCATAACGGTTGCGTCGGGGTATGCAAGGGGTTCGCCTTGCGGGAGTATTGATTGTTGAGACCGGCGTCGGTGTAAAACCAACACATACTCGTATCGGCATAGCCGGTGTGGGTGGCATCTCGTCTCGACTAGATGCCTGTAGATGTTAATCATGTTGCTCATGTAGGATTAGGAAAGAAAGCCAAACCGAGTCCTAGTAGTATTAGGATTCGTAGTCGTAGTCTATTTCCATAGTCCCTTGTGGACGTGTATAAAAGACACCCTAGGGGTGTTGATTGTAACACCAGAAAAACGAAAAGCAATACAAAGCAAAGGCTCGACACGGGCCTTCAGCCATCAAATCCATCGATCAGTTTTATTCGTATCGCTAGTTACGCAAGTTCCGTCAAGTAGCCGGCCGAAGCAAGAATCGCGTAGGCACGCCTGTACAGCTGCATACGCACATTCAAAAGCCAAAAATTGGTATCAGAGCCTCGACGATCTACGATCTACGATGACGGACAGTGACGCTGAGTCGGTCAAGTCCGGCAGCGGCGGTGCCAAGGCGAACAAGAACGGCGACAAGGTGAAGAAGGGCGTCAAGTCAGCAACCAGTGGTGGAGGAACGAGCGGCGCCAACGTCCAGGCGCATCGCAACATCCCCATCCAGTACCCGATGCTCACCGACGCCAACTACGGCGTGTGGGCGGTGAAGATTATTCTTCAATCCCTTCGAGTGTGGGAGGCCATCACGGACGACGACGTCGACGGGGAGCGCGACGAAGGTGCCATGGCCGCCATAGCCCAGTCTGTGCCGGATTCCGTGCTGATGATATTGGCGGAGTTCGAGACGGCAAGAGAGGCATGGAACGCACTGAAGGAGATGAGGATCGGAGAAGATCGCGTCACCAAGGCAAGGGCACAAGTGCTGAAGCACCAATTTCACAAGTTGCAGATGGAGGAAACTGAATCGGTGAATGACTACGCCATGCGTCTTACTATTTTGGTGGGAGAGATCCGCGCGCTTGGTGAAAAGCTCGATGAGACCGAGATCGTGGAGAAGTTTTTCAGTTCAGTCACTGTTAAATTCACGTACATCATCGGCACGCTCGAGCAGCTTGACGACATCGACGACATGACCATAACGGAGGCAATCGGACGATTGCGGACATGGGAAGAGAATGCTCGTGGCTGTCGGAAAGGCAAAGGAGGAGGTAGTGACCAACTCATGTACTCGCGCGCAGATTGGGAGGCCCCAAGTAGCAAAGGAAGGCGTGACGGTGGCGAAGGCTCAAGCAACACGAAGGGCGATGGACAAACCGGAAAAGGCAAAGGAAAAGGCAAACCACAAGGTCGTGGTAAGGCAGGCCAATCTAAAGAGCAGAAACCATGGAACTTGGACTTGTCCGAGGTCAAGTGCTATAACTGCAATAAGATGGGTCACTTTGCGAAGGATTGTCCAAAGCCTAACAAGCGGGAGATCAAGGAAAATTTGGCAAAGCAGGAAGACGAAGGTCCAGGTTTTCTGATGGCCGAAGTTTGTGATCTCGCTGAAACGATGGTTGTGAAACCAAGCCGAAGGTGCTACTTCATGAGGAAAAAGTGACACCAAAGTTATCCAGTGATCAGAACGTGTGGTGGTATCTCGACACGGGTGCTAGTAACCACATGATCGGGTGCAAGGAGAAATTCCTCGAGCTGGAATACGATGTTGGAGGCTCGGCCAAGTTCGGTGATGGTTCAGCTGTGGAGATTTGCGGGCAAGGATCTGTCCTCTTTGAGGGTCTCACAGGCGAACATCGCATACTCACCGGAGTGTACTACATCCCACGGCTGCGCAACAACATCATCTCTATTGGGAAGCTTGACGAGAATGGATGCAAGGTGAATATCGAGAGCGGAGTGATGATGATCTTCGACAACCTTCGAAACGTGCTAGCTCATGTTAATCGCACACGGAATAGGCTATATATCCTCAACCTTGATCAATCTCAACCAGAGTGTTGGCTCGCCAAGAGTGATGATGATTCGTGGTTATGGCATGCTAGATTTGGACACGTTAACTTCTACGCCTTGAAGAAGATGTCAAAGATGGAGATGGTATCCGGGATGCCAGTTATCGACCATGTTGATCGAGTATGTGACGGGTGCTTGGTTGGAAAACAGCACCGCAGGCCATTCCCTGCTCAGTCTACCTATCGTGCAAGTGATGCACTCGAGCTGCTCCATGGTGATCTATGTGGCCCTATCACCCCGGCAACTCACGCTGGAAAGAAGTATTTCTTCCTTGTGGTAGACGACTACTCGAGATATATGTGGGTCATTCTCCTACGGTCTAAAGATGAGGCGTTTGAAGCATTCAAGAAGCTGAAGGCTGCAACAGAGATGGAACACAAGCTGAAGGTTCGTGCTCTACGGACAGATCGCGGCGGAGAGTTTACGTCGAATGAGTTCAACGACTACTGCGAGAAGATTGGCATAAAGAGGTTCCTCACGGCACCTTACACGCCGCAGCAGAATGGGGTCGTTGGAAGGCGCAATCGAACCGTCGTTGACATGGCAAGGAGTTTACTCAAGAGCAAGAACCTGCCGGGGACTTTTTGGGGACAAGCTGTCTCGACGGCGGTCTATCTTCTCAACCGGGCTCCAACGAAGGTGGTGATCGGCAAGACTCCATATGAAGCAATTTATGGACGTAAGCCGAATGTGTCTCATCTACGGACATTCGGGTGCGTGGCACATGTGAAGACGACGGAGCCGCACCTCTCAAAGCTTGCCGATCGTAGCACCAAGATGGTGTTCATTGGATACGAGAGCAGTTCTGGCACCAAGGCATACCGTTTCTACGATCCACAATCCAAGCGTCTACGGATTTCACGCGACGTCGTGTTTGAAGAAAACCAAGCGTGGAATTGGAGCGCCGCAGCCGACGATGCTCCAAACAGTAACATATTTGCAGTTGAATTTCCAACTGATGATGATGCAGGGGAGGATGTCCAGGTGGTTGGCAAGATGCCCAACCAAGGTGACCACAATGGTAGTGATCATCATGGTGCCGACACCGACGCCGACGCCGACGAGGAGCACGAGGAAGGTGCCATGACCGTCATAGCCCAGTCTGTGCCGGATTCCGTGCTGATGACATTGGCGGAGTTCGAGACGGCAAGAGAGGCGTGGAACGCACTCAAGGAGATGAGGATCAGAGAAGATCGCGTCACCAAGGCAAGGGCACAAGTGCTGAAGCGCCAATTTCACAAGTTGCAGATGGAGGAAACTGAATCGGTGAATGACTACGCCATGCGTCTTACTACTTTGGTGGGAGAGATCCGCGCACTTGGTGCAAAGCTCGATGAGACCGAGATCGTGGAGAAGTTTCCAGGTGGTTGGCAAGACGCCCAACCAAGGTGACCACAATGGTAGTGATCATCATGGTGCCGACACCGACGACGACGCGCATAGGTCGCAAGGAGATAGCGACAACGCCGCGCACGACACAGGCGGAGATCTCGACGACAACATCGACAACGAGGCGCATAGTGACGACGACAATCAAGATGATGGTCACGGTCACGACGACTACGCCGACGACACGGATGTCGATGACACACCAAGGTCTCAGCCGTCTTCCTCAAGTGCATCAACACCGACACAATTTGTGTCGCCTCCTTCGCAAGCCACAACGGATTCCTTAGGGCCTCGTCGCTACAAGACCCTCAAGAAAGTCTACAAGTACACAAAGCCAGTTACGTTCGAGTACTCTGGACTATGTCTGTTCGGAGTTGAGGAGCCGGTGAACTTCGTAGAGGCGAGCAAAAGTCCAAGCTGGACGCACGCCATGGATGAGGAGATGAAGGCAATTGAGAGCAATGGCACGTGGACTTTGGTAACCCGAGCTCCAAACCAAAAGACGATAGGTTTGAAGTGGGTTTACAAGTTAAAGAAGGACACGGAGGGTGCCATTGTGAAGTACAAGGCAAGACTCGTTGCAAAGGGCTACGTACAACATCAAGGAGTTGACTATGATGAGGTGTTTGCACCGGTTGCTCGAATCGAGACGTTGAGAGTGCTCCTAGCTTTGGCAGCACAAGAGGATTGGAAGGTTCATCATATGGATGTTAAATCCGCTTTCCTCAACGGCCATCTCACAGAAGAAGTGTACGTGGAACAACCCCTCGGCTACGAGAAGAAAGGCGAAGAAGGTAAAGTTTAGAAGCTCAAGAAGGCACTTTATGGGTTGAAGCAAGCGCCAAGAGCTTGGAACTCAAAGTTAGACCGAAGTCTGGTCTCGCTCGGGTTCAAGAGATGTCCCCTCGAGCACGCAGTCTATACAAAGAACTCCAAAGGCTCAAACCTGCTAGTTGGAGTTTATGTCGACGATCTGATTATCACCGGAGATAGCGTACAAGAAATTGAACGTTTCAAGACGCAAATGAAGAACAAGTTTAGCATGAGTGATCTGGGATTACTCAGCTATTACTTGGGCATCGAAGTGAAGCAAAGCTCCGGAGAGATTTCCCTATTTCAATCGGCTTATGCGGTCAAGTTATTAGAAAAGTGTGGCATGCCCGATTGCTACGAGACACAAGTTCCAATGGACCAACGTCACAAGTTGAGCAAGCGTAGCTCAAATCCGCCGGTGGACACCACAATGTATCGAAGCGTTGTGGGCAGCCTAAGATATTTGGTGCATACCCGACCTGACTTGGCGTATTCAGTCAGGATCGTGAGTCGTTTCATGGAGAATCCGACAACCGAACACATGAGCACGGTCAATCAAATTCTACGCTATGTGAAAGGCACAATTAATCTTGGCTGCACGTATAGAAAGGGAAAGGAAGGATTGATCCTTCGTGGATATTCAGATAGCGACATGGCAGGTGATGTTGATGACCGAAAGAGCACAACGGGCATGGTTTTCTACCTTGGCCCAAATCCGATTAGCTGGAATTCTCAGAAGCAAAAGGTGGTGGCACTGTCTTCATGCGAGGCAGAATACATAGCGGCAAGCACGGCGGCTTGTCAAGCAGTGTGGCTGAGAAGACTCCTAGCTATTCTTGCAAAGCGGGAGGTGCAGAAGGTGTCATTGAAGATTGACAACCAAGCTGCAATCTCATTGTGCAAAAATCCAGTTCATCACGAAAGGAGAAAGCACATAGATACCCGGTTCCACCATATCTGGGAGTGCATTGAAGAAGGGTTTATCGAGGTTCAACATGTGAACACGAAAGACCAACTTGCCGATATTTTCACCAAGTCCCTCGGTCGACAGAAGTTCATCGAGATGAGGAGGAAAGTCGGAGTGCACGAAGTGAAGTCAAGCAACAAGATTAAGGAGGTGAATGTAGATGTTAATCATGTTGCTCATGTAGGATTAGGAAAGAAAGCCAAACCGAGTCCTAGTAGTATTAGGATTCCTAGTCCTAGTCTATTTCCATAGCCCCTTGTGGACGTGTATAAAAGACACCCTAGGGGTGTTGATTGTAACACCAGAAAAACGAAAAGCAATACCATGAAGGGTGCACCTTGTCTTGACCGGACGCCGTAATCGGTGGTCCGTCAAGACAAAGGAAAACACACCCCATTGCTGAAGAAAACTGTCGTCGTTGAAGGGGCGTGGTTGATGCCTCGTCTCAGCTAGACGCCGTATTCGGTGGTCTGCTAAGACAAGGATCACACTGTCTGTTGCCGTCACCTATACACCATGAACATGTAGGCCGCCATAGTAGAGGTGGAGACATAAAGGAGCGGAGTAGATGGCTTGTCTCAGCTAGACGTCGTATTCGGTGGTCTGCCGAGACAAAGATCATGCTACCCGTACACCTAGGCCGCCATGGTCGAACACCGGAAAGACCCGTTCGTCGGGGTTGGAACGCCATGACCTGTTCACGGAGTTTGGAACACCATAACCTGTTCACCCTGGACCCATAGGCAGCCATAGTAGATCATCGTCGGGGCTAGCGCCTGGGTTGCTTCATTGGAGAGCTCCGGCTGCTTCCGACTGCTTCCGAGTCGTCTCCGATCAAGAACGTGACACCTGAAAAACAAAAAGGCTTGGTGCAGACAAACTCGGTCCGTGTCGGTGTAGTCTCCTGAACCGGTGAAGTAGTCTGTGACGATGACGGCAGGATCACGCGAACTTTACCGCGGGTGACGGATGCGTACTTTTTGTAGTGCATGCATGCTGGATGCAAGGAAGAGAGACGAGAGAGAAAATTAGACGATCATCTCACCATCCCGAACCGCGAGCTTGGTGTTCATGTCGTCGAAGCCCTCGCCGCCCGTGCACGGATAGTCGCCGGTCTCCTGTGCGTGTGCGTGGATGGACGAATTGATGTATTTGCAGCGCGAGGATGGATGGATCTCTGGCTGCGTGATGTGATGGTTGCGGCTGCTATGTGATTTTCTCGATGGCTGGATGTGTGCCTGCGGGATGGATGGGTGTGTACGTGATGGATGACTGTATGCGTGGATGCTTCGCCGTGGCGTTTGTGTCTGGCCGCCCCGATGGCCGCTACGTCTCACGTATATATAGGCTGCTCGAGATTGCCTCGTCCGGCAAGCCTCCTCTAAATTTCCATGTATGATCTTCTTCTTGACACACATACATTTTTTACTTACGTGGCACATACCTTTCCAACATGTCGTAGGTTGATTGCTTTTGCTTCCAAATTTTACAACTTGCCGGTTATGCATTGCTCTGTGTCAGACCCGAACTGCTCGAGCTAGCTCTCTCTCACTCTCTCGCTATGGATCGGTAGACGAAGGTGTTTTGTGCCGCGTGCAACATGCAGCTTTTCTGTTCTATTCCTCCACTTAAGCAACGAATACAAAGCTAAGTGAAAAACGAAAGAATCGGGCAAGGAGCAGGTCGTGTGCGTTGCGATCCCAACGCCCCGCGCGCTTCGCCCGTGATGCGCCCATGACCATCTTGTCCGTGCCATCCCACGATCAGGTCAAGGCCGCAGCTAAAGGAAGATCTAGCCTAGTCTACGCCCGAGTTGCAGCTCAGGTTATTTGAAATCAAAAGCGAAACATACGGTGGCGCCTTCCTCTCTGACGAAACTGACGGAGAGGGATAACACCTGGTGATAGTCTGACGAAACTGAAGAAAACACCCAGCATCTGCAACTGTTAGCTGACACTCCGTCGGTTTGCCGGTATTCAAATACGCATATGTACGCGATGGCGAACGGTAGTAGTTATCCAAATACATACAAATACGGTGTATGCATATGAACGGATATTCGGGTACGATACTTGCGCGAGATTGCCGGCCGTCTACCCGAATACATATATGTATACCTTGCATGCGCATGACCATGGTGCAATCCATGCACGTGAAACTACTGTATTACTATCATCCATCCAGTCAAAGTGTATTCATTATGCATATAGGCATGTATTTCTATTTCTCTCGTCGAGTCTTTGCTTCATACTGGCCATGGAGCTGCGTTATGCCAGCTTCCAACAATGGTGAGATTAGCCAGCTTCCAACAACAACGGAACGTTGAGTTTTTGGGCTAACATCAGTTTATACGCACATGCAATATAAGCTTCATGCACATGCAATATAAACGCGTACACGTAGGCACTTCTTGCTCCATGTGTACAACTAAATATTATTGATTGAAGTCATCACTTATACAACTTTTACCTCTAAATTCCTCCTCATTTTGCGTACAACTCGTGCCACCAAAATCTCATCAAACAATGTGGAATCTCCATCTACTAGAACAAGGTGCACCTTCATATGTCTATATGTGAGTGGTGCATGTTTCTTGTGTTGGTGTGTTTGCCTTGTAGATATGATTGGGAATGGTGATGGCCATGGCACACACACATGGTGTCAAAACCCTCATGTCAACATTGGTGTTGTGGCATGCAAGTGCTAGTGTAGATAGTGTGCTAGTGATTTTGCACATGTGATATTGCACTATTCACTACTTAAGATTCGATGAAGTTTTTCTTCTCTAGTTTGTGCTCCTTTGTTCCAAACAAGTGCATATGTTTTATATATGTTTTTGGGGTAGAATCTCCCTAGGAATCCACTGTTAAACTTAGTTTTGCTATTGGTGACCTCGTAGCCTCCCCGTAGCTATGCAAGCAAGAGGACCCAGGAGGGGTTCCATTTTTGCGCGGAGCCGAAGCCGGAAACTCCCTCCTTGATGTCCACAATGTGCGCTTCTTCCTCGACTCCGGCAACTCTTCCTGCAGCAGTTCAACGCCGCCTCTGCTTCCTACTTCGCCGTCCTCCTCCTCTCTCCTTCCCCCCTCGATGAGCAGCCGCCATCCCCTCTCTTCCCTCTCTAGCGCGGCGTAGACTCGAGCTCCTCGTCGATGGATCGCTCTGTTCAGTTGGAGAGTGCATGCAGCGCAGCGGTGGTGTGTAGCTTGTGATCGTTACTAGATGTGCCTTCGGGTGGTTTTCAGGGCAGGAATGGATCCCCTGCGGATCCTACTTCACCCCCCGTAGCGTGGTTTGGCCGTGGTAGCCGACGCCGTCCTCCTCTGGTTCGGTCGCCGGCGTGGTGTTACGAAGCAGAGCGGTTGCATACCTTGTTTAAGTCCCCTCCTTCTGTCAGTAGCCGAAACATAGCGCAGTGGTTGGTACGTGTGCTTGTAAACGTGAGGTGCACGGATCGAATCCCCGGTGGTGCACCTTCCCCCCTTTTTTTGTTCTTTTCGGTCAATAGTGGTTAACAACGCAAGAGAGTATAGCTTGCTAACTCATCCATCTCTGACGAAGCAAAGTCAGTAGTGGGGTGGCAACATCATAGTTAGGATGCAGAGAGGGCATGGGTTCGACCCCCCAGGCCTGTTATTTTTTTTCTTTCCCAGTGTTATTTTTTGTTCCTTGCTGTGAAATTTTGCTGCTAGCAACAATTATTGCAGTGCATGTGATTCAAGAGTTGTTATGCTAGATTTTCCTTTCTGTTGTGTTGTGTCCTTGTTGCTGTAAGTGTAGGTTATATGTAGATGTGTATGTAAGGATTATGTGGGTGTTTGCACTAGGTGTAGTGGTTGAATGTGTGCATGTGTAGATGGTATGTGTGTTGGCACACCTACATGAGGTGATTGTGGTGCATGTGTCGTGTGCATATGAAACACATGGACTAGGGCTCATGTGCCCTTGGAATGTGTGTGTGTGTGGATAGGCATAAATTATGCTTGTGTGACTTAGTGTGCATATACTTGCGTGCATGTGTATGTGGAGTGGTGTGTGTGAAGCACACACACACATGAACATATTTCATGTGCACCATGGATTGTGAGCATGTGCTTGTGTGTGTGTGTGTTTGACATGAGAAAAATCTACTTGCGTCCTCCGTGAGTAGGGAAGAGAAAGAGTTTGATTTCTCTCATGCGTCGGAAAAAATATTATGCGGGCGTCCCAGTGTACCGAAGTACACAAAGAAAACAAAGAGATGGGAACAGTATTTTATTAATCTCAAGGATAACAAATACAATTCCCGGTATGCACTCCGTAGCCTACTAGCTCGGCCAGCCTGACTAGCGATGTGCGGTCTCCTGGTTCCCGGGGCCTCGGAAGGCTCCCGGTTAATTACTCCCACGGGTTGCTCTGCGAGAAACCTCCGATTAAGCCGTGTGGTCGTCTTCGTCGTCTTCGCTTCACATTCTCCATGCATGATGATGATGATGTGTATATATGTGTGTGGTGTGGGCGGCGGCCAAGCCCGTGTCCTCGTCGGTACACGTCCCGCTCAAAACATGACTGTTTGTTAGCCACGTTCGCCCTGGCCATCGTGCCTCATCGGTCTTGATTGCGTTGATGTTGGTGTTGGAGTAGCATGGGTTCTGCTTGGCTCAGATTTCTTGATGACTCATAACGGTTGCGTCGGGGTATGCAAGGGGTTCGCCTTGCGGGAGTATTGATTGTGGAGACTGGCGTCGGTGAAAAACCAACACATACTCGTATCGGCATAGCCGGTGTGGGTTCCATCTCGTCTTGACTAGAGCCGAGTTTATGACAGTCTGGCAAGACAAGGGTGCTGCCTCACGGGACCGTGAATAGGTGACGCCATGGAGGGGCGAGCTTGATGCCCCGTGTCAGCTAGACGTCGTATTCGGTGGTCTGCTAAGACAAGGATCGCGCCGCCTGACGTCGTGACCTGTACGCCATGAAGGGTGCACCTTGTCTTGACCGGACGCCGTAATCGGTGGTCCGTCAAGACAAAGGAAAACACATCCCAATGCTGAAGAAAACTGTCGTCGTGGAAGGGGGCGTGGTTGATGCCTCGTCTCAGCTAGACGCCGTATTCGGTGGTCTGCTAAGACAAGGATCACACTACCTGTTGCCGTCACGTGTACACCATGAACATGTAGGCGGCCATAGTAGAGCACCGGTGGAGACATAAAGGAGCGGAGTAGATGGCTTGTCTCAGCTAGACGTCGTATTCGGTGGTCTGCCGAGACAAAGATCATGCTGCCCGTACACCTAGGCCGCCATGGTCGAACACCGGAAAGACCCGTTCGTCGGGGTTGGAACGCCATGACCTGTTCACGGAGTTTGGAACGCCATGACCTGTTCACCATGGACCCATAGGCAGCCATAGTAGATCGTCGTCGGGGCTAGCGCCTGGGCTGCTTCATTGGAGAGCTCCGGCTGCTTCCGAGTCGTCTCCGATCAAGAACGTGACACCTGAAAAACAAAAAGGCTTGATGCAGACAAACTCGGGCGGCCTCGGTGTAGTCTCCTGAACCGGTGAAGTGGTCTGTGACGATGGCGGCAGGATGACGTGAACTTTACCGCGGGTGACGGATGCGTACTTTTTGTAGTGCATGCATGCTGGATGCAAGGAAGAGAGACGAGAGAAAAATTAGACGATCATCTCACCATCCCGAACCGCGAGCTTGGTGTTCATGTCGTCGAAGTCCTCGCCGCCCGTGCACGGACAGTCGCCGGTCTCCTGTGCGCGTGCGTGGATGGACGAATTGATGTATTTGCAGCGCGAGGATGGATGGATCTCTGGCTGCGTGATGTGATGGTTGCGGCTGCTATGTGATTTTCTCGATGGCTGGATGTGTGCGTGCGGGATGGATGGGTGTGTACGTGATGGATGGTTGTATGCGTGGATGCTTCGCCGTGGCGTTTGTGTCTGGCCGCCCGGATGGCCGCTACGTCTCAGGTATATATAGGCTGCTCGAGATTGCCTCGTCCGGCAAGCCTCCTCTAAATTTCCATCTATGATCTTCTTCTTGATACACAAGTCTACATAAAAAAGAAAAATAGATATTATACATACCTTTTTTACTTACATGGCACATACCTTTCCAACATGTCGTAGGTTGATTGCTTTTGCTTCCAAATTTTACAACTTGCCGGTTATGCATTGCTCCGTGTCAGACCCGAACTGCTCGAGCTAGCTCTCTCTCACTCTCTCGCTATGGATCAGAGGTAGACGAAGGTGTTTTGTGCCGCGTGCAACATGCAGCTTTTCTGTTCTATTCCTCCACTAGCAACGAATACAAAGTTAACTGAAAAACGAAAGAACCGAGGAAGGAGCAGATCGTGTGCGTTGCCATCCCAACGCCCTGTGCGCTTCGCCCTTGATGCGCCCATGACCATCTTGTTCGTGCCATCCCACGATCAGGTCAAGGCCGCAGCTAAAGGAAGATCTAGCCTAGTCTACGCCCGAGTTGCAGCTCAGGTTATTTGAAATCAAAAGCGAAAGATACGGTGGCGCCTTCCTCTCTGACGAAACTGACGGAGAGGGAGAACACCTGGTGATAGTCTGACGAAACTGAAGAAAACATCCAGCATCTGCAACTGTTAGCTGACACTCCGTCTGTTTGCCGGTATTCAAATACACATATGTACGCGATGGCGAACGGCAGTAGTTATCCAAATACATACAAATACGGTGTATGCATATGAACGGATATTCGGGTACGATACTTGCGCGAGCTTGCCGGCCGTCTACCCGAATACATATATGTATACCTTGCATGCGCATGACCATGCTGCAATCCATGCACGTGAAACTGTTGTATTACGATCATCCATCCAGTCAAAGTGTATTCATTATGCATATAGGCATGTATTTCTCTTTCTCTCGTCGAGTCTTTGCTTCATACTGGCCATGGAGCTGCGTTATGCCAGCTTCCAACAATGGTGAGATTAGCCAGCTTCCTACAATAATGGAACGTTGAGTTTTTGGGCTAACAGCAGTTTATACGCACATGCAATATAAGCTCCATGCACATGCAATATAAACGCGTACACGTAGACACTTCTTGCTTCATGTGTACAACTAAATATTATTGATTGAAGTCATCACTTAGACAACTTTTACCTCTAAATTCCTCCTCATATTGCGTACAACTCGTGCAACCAAAATCTCATCAAACAATGTGGAATCTCCATCTACTAGAACAAGGTGCACCTTCATATGTCTATATGTGAGTGGTGCATGTTTCTTGTGTTGGTGTGTTTGCCTTGTAGATATGATTGGGAATGGTGATGGCCATGGCACACACACATTGGGTCAAAACCCTCATGTCAACATTGGTGTTGTGGCATGCAAGTGCTAGTGTAGATAGTGTTCTAGTGATTTTGCACATGTGATGTTGCACTATTCACTACTTAAGATTCGATGAAGTTTTTCTTCTCTAATTTGTGCTCCTTTGTTCCAAGCAAGTGCATATGTTTTTTGTATGTTTTTGGGGTAGAATCTCCCAAGGAATCCACATGTGAACTTAGTTTTGCCATTGGTGACCTCGTCGCCTCCCCGTAGCTGCGCAAGCAAGAGGACCCAGGAGGGGTTCCATTTTTGCGCGGAGTCGAAGCGGGGAACTCCCTCCTCGATGTCCATGACGTGCGCTTCTTCCTCGACTCCGGCAACTCTTCCTGCAGCAGTTCGACGCCGCCTCTGCTTCCTACTTCGCCGTCCTCCTCCTTTCTCCTTCCCCCCTCGGTGAGCAGCCGCCATCCCCTCTCTTCCCTCTCTAGCGTATCATAGACTCAAGCTCCTCGTCGATGGATCGCTCTGTTCAGTTGCAGAGTGCATGCAGCGCAGCGGTGGTTTGTAGCTTGTGCTCGTTGCTAGATGTGCCTTCGGGTGGTTTTCAGGGTGGGAATGGATCCCCTGCGGATCCTACTACACCCCCCGTAGCGTGGTTTGGCCGTGGTAGCCGACGCCGTCCTCCTCTGGTTCGGTCGCCGGCGTGGTGTTACGAAGCAGAGCGGTTGCATACCTTGTTTAAGTCCCCTCCTTCTGTCAGTAGCCGAAACATAGTGAAGTGGTTGGTACCTGTGCTTGTAAACGTGAGGTGTACGGATCGAATCCCCGGTGGTGCACCTTCCCCCCTTTTTTTGTTCTTTTCGGTCAATAGTGGTTAACAACGCAAGAGAGTATAGCTTGCTAACTGATCCTTCTCTGACGAAGCAAAGTCAGTAGCAGGGTGGTAACATCATAGTTAGGATGCAGAGAGGGCTTGGGTTCGACCCCCCAGGCCTGTTATTTTTTTTCTTTCCCTGTGTTATTTTTTGTTCCTTGCTGTGAAATTTTTCTGCTAGCAACAGTTATTGCAGTGCATGTGATTCAAGAGTTGTTATGCTAGATTTTCCTTTTTGTTTTGTTGTGTCCTTGTTGCTGTAAGTGTAGGTTATATGTAGATGTGTATGTAAGGATTATGTGGGTGTTTGCACTAGGTGTAGTGGTTGAATGTGTGCATGTGTAGATGGTATGTGTGTTGGCACACCTACATGAGGTGATTGTGGTGCATGTGTGGTGTGCATCTCAAACACATGGACTAGGGCTCATGTGCCCTTGGAATGTGCGTGTGTGTGTGGATAGGCATAAATTATGCTTATGTGACTTAGTGTGCATATACTTGTGTGCATGTGTATGTGGAGTGGTGTGTGTGAAGCACACACACATGAATATATTTCATGTGCACCATGGATTGTGAGCATGTGCTTCTGTGTGTGTGTTTGACACGAGAAAAATCTACTTGCGTCCTCCGTGAGTAGGGAAGAGAAAGAGTTTGGTTTCTCTCATGCGTCGGAAAAAATATTATGCGGGCGTCCCAGTGTACCGAAGTACACAAAGAAAACAAAGAGATGGGAACAGTATTTTATTAATCTCAAGGATAACAAATACAATTCCCTATATGCACTCCGTGGCCTACTAGCTCGGCCAGCCTGACTAGCGATGTGCGGTCTCCTGGTTCCCGGGGCCTCGGAAGGCTCCCGGTTAATTACTCCCGCGGGTTGCTCCGCGAGAAACCTCTGATTAAGCCGTGTGGTCGTCTTCGTCGTCTTCGCTTCACATTCTCCATGCATGATGATGATGATGTGTATATATGTGTGTGGTGTGGGCGGCGGCCAAGCCCGTGTCCTCGTCGGTACACGTGCCGCTCAAAACATGACTGTTTGTTAGCCACGTTCGCCCTGGCCATCACGCCTCATCGGTCTTGATAGCGTTGATGTTGGTGTTGGAGTAGCATGGGTTCTGCTTGGCTCAGATTTCTTGATGACTCATAACGGTTGCATCGGGGTATGCAAGGGGTTCACCTTGCGGGAGTATTGATTGTGGAGACCGGCGTCGGTGAAAAACCAACACATACTCGTATCGGCATAGCCGGTGTGGGTTCCATCTCGTCTTGACTAGAGCCGAGTTTATGACAGTCTGGCAAGACAAGGGTGCTGCCTCACGGGACCGTGAATAGGTGACGCCATGGAGGGGCGAGCTTGATGCCCCGTGTCAGCTAGACGCCGTATTCGGTGGTCTGCTAAGACAAGGATCGCGCCGCCTGACGTCGTGACCTGTACGCCATGAAGGGTGCACCTTGTCTTGACCGGACGCCGTAATCGGTGGTCCGTCAAGACAAAGGAAAACACATCCCAATGCTGAAGAAAACTGTCATCGTGGAAGGGGGCGTGGTTGATGCCTCGTCTCAGCTAGGCGCCGTATTCGGTGGTCTGCTAAGACAAGGATCACACTACCTGTTGCCGTCACGTTTACACCATGAACATGTAGGCCGCCATAGTAAAGCACCGATGGAGACATAAAGGAGCGGAGTAGATGGCTTGTCTCAGCTAGACGTCGTATTCGGTGGTCTGCCGAGACAAAGATCATGCTGCCTGTACACCTAGGCCGCCATGGTCGAACACCGGAAAGACCCGTTCGTCGGGGTTGGAACGCCATGACCTGTTCACGGAGTTTGGAACGCCATGACCTGTTCACCGTGGACCCATAGGCAGCCATAGTAGATCATCGTCGGGGCTAGCGCCTGGGCTGCTTCATTGGAGAGCTCCGGCTGCTTCCGAGTCGTCTCCGATCAAGAACGTGACACCTGAAAAACAAAAAGGCTTGGTGCAGACAAACTCGGGCGGCCTCGGTGTAGTCTCCTGAACCGGTGAAGTGGTCTGTGACGACGGCGGCAGGATCACGCGAACTTTACTGCGGGTGACGGATGCGTACGTTTTGTAGTGCATGCATTCTGGATGCAAGGAAGAGAGACGAGAGAAAAATTAGACGATCATCTCACCATCCCGAACCGCGAGATTGGTGTTCATGTCGTCGAAGTCCTCGCCGCCCGTGCACGGATAGTCGCCGGTCTCCTGTGCGTGTGCGTGGATGGACGAATTGATGTATTTGCAGCGCGAGGATGGATGGATCTCTGGCTATGTGATGTGATGGTTGCGGCTGTTATGTGATTTTCTCGATGGCTGGATGTGTGCCTGCGGGATGGATGGGTGTGTACGTGATGGATGGTTGTATGCGTGGATGCTTCGCCGTGGCGTTTGTGTCTGGCCGCCCCGATGGCCGCTACGTCTCACGTATATATAGGCTGCTCGAGATTGCCTCGTCCGGCAAGCCTCCTCTAAATTTCCATCTATGATCTTCTTCTTGATACACAAGTCTACATAAAAAAGGAAAATAGATATTATACATACCTTTTTTACTTACGTGGCACATACCTTTCGAACATGTCTTAGGTTGATTGCTTTTGCTTCCAAATTTTACAACTTGCCGGTTATGCATTGCTCCGTGTCAGACCCGAACTGCTCGAGCTAGCTCTCTCTCACTCTCTCGCTATGGATCAGAGGTAGACGAATGTGTTTTGTGCCGCGTGCAACATGCAGCTTTTCTGTTATATTCCTCCACTTAAGCAACGAATACAAAGCTAACTGAAAAACGAAAGAATCGGGCAAGGAGCAGGTCGTGTGCCTTGCCATCCCAAACGCCCCGCGCGCTTCGCCCGTGATGCGCCCATGACCATCTTGTTCGTGCCATCCCACGATCAGGTCAAGGCCGCAGCTAAAGGAAGATCTAGCCTAGTCTACGCCCGAGTTGCAGCTCAGGTTATTTGAAATCAAAAGCGAAAGATACGGTGGCGCCTTCCTCTCTGACAAAACTGACGGAGAGGGAGAACACCTGGTGATAGTCTGACGAAACTGAAGAAAACATCCAGCATCTGCAACTGTTAGCTGACACTCCGTCTGTTTGCCGGTATTCAAATACACATATGTACGCGATGGCGAACGGCAGTAGTTATCCAAATACATACAAATACGGTGTATGCATATGAACGGATATTCGGGTACGATACTTGCGCGAGCTTGCCGGCCGTCTACCCGAATACATATATGTATACCTTGCATGCGCATGACCATGCTGCAATCCATGCACGTGAAACTGTTGTATTACGATCATCCATCCAGTCAAAGTGTATTCATTATGCATTCTCTTTCTCTCGTCGAGTCTTTGCTTCATACTGGCCATGGAGCTGCGTTATGCCAGCTTCCAACAATGGTGAGATTAGCCAGCTTCCAACAATAATGGAACGTTGAGTTTTTGGGCTAACAGCAGTTTATACGCACATGCAATATAAGCTCCATGCACATGCAATATAAACGCGTACACGTAGACACTTCTTGCTTCATGTGTACAACTAAATATTATTGATTGAAGTCATCACTTAGACAACTTTTACCTCTAAATTCCTCCTCATATTGCGTACAACTCGTGCAACCAAAATCTCATCAAACAATGTGGAATCTCCATCTACTAGAACAAGGTGCACCTTCATATGTCTATATGTGAGTGGTGCATGTTTCTTGTGTTGGTGTGTTTGCCTTGTAGATATGATTGGGAATGGTGATGGCCATGGCACACACACATTGGGTCAAAACCCTCATGTCAACATTGGTGTTGTGGCATGCAAGTGCTAGTGTAGATAGTGTTCTAGTGATTTTGCACATGTGATGTTGCACTATTCACTACTTAAGATTCGATGAAGTTTTTCTTCTCTAATTTGTGCTCCTTTGTTCCAAGCAAGTGCATATGTTTTTTGTATGTTTTTGGGGTAGAATCTCCCAAGGAATCCACATGTGAACTTAGTTTTGCCATTGGTGACCTCGTCGCCTCCCCGTAGCTGCGCAAGCAAGAGGACCCAGGAGGGGTTCCATTTTTGCGCGGAGTCGAAGCGGGGAACTCCCTCCTCGATGTCCATGACGTGCGCTTCTTCCTCGACTCCGGCAACTCTTCCTGCAGCAGTTCGACGCCGCCTCTGCTTCCTACTTCGCCGTCCTCCTCCTTTCTCCTTCCCCCCTTGGTGAGCAGCCGCCATCCCCTCTCTTCCCTCTCTAGCGTATCATAACTCAAGCTCCTCGTCGATGGATCGCTCTGTTCAGTTGCAGAGTGCATGCAGCGCAGCGGTGGTTTGTAGCTTGTGCTCGTTGCTAGATGTGCCTTCGGGTGGTTTTCAGGGTGGGAATGGATCCCCTGCGGATCCTACTACACCCCCGGTAGCGTGGTTTGGCCGTGGTAGCCGACGCCGTCCTCCTCTGGTTCGGTCGCCGGCGTGGTGTTACGAAGCAGAGCGGTTGCATACCTTGTTTAAGTCCCCTCCTTCTGTCAGTAGCCGAAACATAGTGAAGTGGTTGGTACCTGTGCTTGTAAACGTGAGGTGTACGGATCGAATCCCCGGTGGTGCACCTTCCCCCCTTTTTTTGTTCTTTTCGGTCAATAGTGGTTAACAACGCAAGAGAGTATAGCTTGCTAACTGATCCTTCTCTGACGAAGCAAAGTCAGTAGCAGGGTGGTAACATCATAGTTAGGATGCAGAGAGGGCTTGGGTTCGACCCCCCAGGCCTGTTATTTTTTTTCTTTCCCTGTGTTATTTTTTGTTCCTTGCTGTGAAATTTTTCTGCTAGCAACAGTTATTGCAGTGCATGTGATTCAAGAGTTGTTATGCTAGATTTTCCTTTTTGTTTTGTTGTGTCCTTGTTGCTGTAAGTGTAGGTTATATGTAGATGTGTATGTAAGGATTATGTGGGTGTTTGCACTAGGTGTAGTGGTTGAATGTGTGCATGTGTAGATGGTATGTGTGTTGGCACACCTACATGAGGTGATTGTGGTGCATGTGTGGTGTGCATCTCAAACACATGGACTAGGGCTCATGTGCCCTTGGAATGTGCGTGTGTGTGTGGATAGGCATAAATTATGCTTATGTGACTTAGTGTGCATATACTTGTGTGCATGTGTATGTGGAGTGGTGTGTGTGAAGCACACACACATGAATATATTTCATGTGCACCATGGATTGTGAGCATGTGCTTCTGTGTGTGTGTTTGACACGAGAAAAATCTACTTGCGTCCTCCGTGAGTAGGGAAGAGAAAGAGTTTGGTTTCTCTCATGCGTCGGAAAAAATATTATGCGGGCGTCCCAGTGTACCGAAGTACACAAAGAAAACAAAGAGATGGGAACAGTATTTTATTAATCTCAAGGATAACAAATACAATTCCCTATATGCACTCCGTGGCCTACTAGCTCGGCCAGCCTGACTAGCGATGTGCGGTCTCCTGGTTCCCGGGGCCTCGGAAGGCTCCCGGTTAATTACTCCCGCGGGTTGCTCCGCGAGAAACCTCTGATTAAGCCGTGTGGTCGTCTTCGTCGTCTTCGCTTCACATTCTCCATGCATGATGATGATGATGTGTATATATGTGTGTGGTGTGGGCGGCGGCCAAGCCCGTGTCCTCGTCGGTACACGTGCCGCTCAAAACATGACTGTTTGTTAGCCACGTTCGCCCTGGCCATCACGCCTCATCGGTCTTGATAGCGTTGATGTTGGTGTTGGAGTAGCATGGGTTCTGCTTGGCTCAGATTTCTTGATGACTCATAACGGTTGCATCGGGGTATGCAAGGGGTTCACCTTGCGGGAGTATTGATTGTGGAGACCGGCGTCGGTGAAAAACCAACACATACTCGTATCGGCATAGCCGGTGTGGGTTCCATCTCGTCTTGACTAGAGCCGAGTTTATGACAGTCTGGCAAGACAAGGGTGCTGCCTCACGGGACCGTGAATAGGTGACGCCATGGAGGGGCGAGCTTGATGCCCCGTGTCAGCTAGACGCCGTATTCGGTGGTCTGCTAAGACAAGGATCGCGCCGCCTGACGTCGTGACCTGTACGCCATGAAGGGTGCACCTTGTCTTGACCGGACGCCGTAATCGGTGGTCCGTCAAGACAAAGGAAAACACATCCCAATGCTGAAGAAAACTGTCATCGTGGAAGGGGGCGTGGTTGATGCCTCGTCTCAGCTAGGCGCCGTATTCGGTGGTCTGCTAAGACAAGGATCACACTACCTGTTGCCGTCACGTTTACACCATGAACATGTAGGCCGCCATAGTAAAGCACCGATGGAGACATAAAGGAGCGGAGTAGATGGCTTGTCTCAGCTAGACGTCGTATTCGGTGGTCTGCCGAGACAAAGATCATGCTGCCTGTACACCTAGGCCGCCATGGTCGAACACCGGAAAGACCCGTTCGTCGGGGTTGGAACGCCATGACCTGTTCACGGAGTTTGGAACGCCATGACCTGTTCACCGTGGACCCATAGGCAGCCATAGTAGATCATCGTCGGGGCTAGCGCCTGGGCTGCTTCATTGGAGAGCTCCGGCTGCTTCCGAGTCGTCTCCGATCAAGAACGTGACACCTGAAAAACAAAAAGGCTTGGTGCAGACAAACTCGGGCGGCCTCGGTGTAGTCTCCTGAACCGGTGAAGTGGTCTGTGACGACGGCGGCAGGATCACGCGAACTTTACTGCGGGTGACGGATGCGTACGTTTTGTAGTGCATGCATTCTGGATGCAAGGAAGAGAGACGAGAGAAAAATTAGACGATCATCTCACCATCCCGAACCGCGAGATTGGTGTTCATGTCGTCGAAGTCCTCGCCGCCCGTGCACGGATAGTCGCCGGTCTCCTGTGCGTGTGCGTGGATGGACGAATTGATGTATTTGCAGCGCGAGGATGGATGGATCTCTGGCTATGTGATGTGATGGTTGCGGCTGTTATGTGATTTTCTCGATGGCTGGATGTGTGCCTGCGGGATGGATGGGTGTGTACGTGATGGATGGTTGTATGCGTGGATGCTTCGCCGTGGCATTTGTGTCTGGCCGCCCCGATGGCCGCTACGTCTCACGTATATATAGGCTGCTCGAGATTGCCTCGTCCGGCAAGCCTCCTCTAAATTTCCATCTATGATCTTCTTCTTGATACACAAGTCTACATAAAAAAGGAAAATAGATATTATACATACCTTTTTTACTTACGTGGCACATACCTTTCGAACATGTCTTAGGTTGATTGCTTTTGCTTCCAAATTTTACAACTTGCCGGTTATGCATTGCTCCGTGTCAGACCCGAACTGCTCGAGCTAGCTCTCTCTCACTCTCTCGCTATGGATCAGAGGTAGACGAATGTGTTTTGTGCCGCGTGCAACATGCAGCTTTTCTGTTATATTCCTCCACTTAAGCAACGAATACAAAGCTAACTGAAAAACGAAAGAATCGGGCAAGGAGCAGGTCGTGTGCCTTGCCATCCCAAACGCCCCGCGCGCTTCGCCCGTGATGCGCCCATGACCATCTTGTTCGTGCCATCCCACGATCAGGTCAAGGCCGCAGCTAAAGGAAGATCTAGCCTAGTCTACGCCCGAGTTGCAGCTCAGGTTATTTGAAATCAAAAGCGAAAGATACGGTGGCGCCTTCCTCTCTGACAAAACTGACGGAGAGGGAGAACACCTGGTGATAGTCTGACGAAACTGAAGAAAACATCCAGCATCTGCAACTGTTAGCTGACACTCCGTCTGTTTGCCGGTATTCAAATACACATATGTACGCGATGGCGAACGGCAGTAGTTATCCAAATACATACAAATACGGTGTATGCATATGAACGGATATTCGGGTACGATACTTGCGCGAGCTTGCCGGCCGTCTACCCGAATACATATATGTATACCTTGCATGCGCATGACCATGCTGCAATCCATGCACGTGAAACTGTTGTATTACGATCATCCATCCAGTCAAAGTGTATTCATTATGCATTCTCTTTCTCTCGTCGAGTCTTTGCTTCATACTGGCCATGGAGCTGCGTTATGCCAGCTTCCAACAATGGTGAGATTAGCCAGCTTCCAACAATAATGGAACGTTGAGTTTTTGGGCTAACAGCAGTTTATACGCACATGCAATATAAGCTCCATGCACATGCAATATAAACGCGTACACGTAGACACTTCTTGCTCCATGTGTACAACTAAATATTATTGATTGAAGTCATCACTTAGACAACTTTTACCTCTAAATTCCTCCTCATATTGCGTACAACTCGTGCAACCAAAATCTCATCAAACAATGTGGAATCTCCATCTACTAGAACAAGGTGCACCTTCATATGTCTATATGTGAGTGGTGCATGTTTCTTGTGTTGGTGTGTTTGCCTTGTAGATATGATTGGGAATGGTGATGGCCATGGCACACACACATTGGGTCAAAACCCTCATGTCAACATTGGTGTTGTGGCATGCAAGTGCTAGTGTAGATAGTGTTCTAGTGATTTTGCACATGTGATGTTGCACTATTCACTACTTAAGATTCGATGAAGTTTTTCTTCTCTAATTTGTGCTCCTTTGTTCCAAGCAAGTGCATATGTTTTTTGTATGTTTTTGGGGTAGAATCTCCCAAGGAATCCACATGTGAACTTAGTTTTGCCATTGGTGACCTCGTCGCCTCCCCGTAGCTGCGCAAGCAAGAGGACCCAGGAGGGGTTCCACTTTTGCGCGGAGTCGAAGCGGGGAACTCCCTCCTCGATGTCCATGACGTGCGCTTCTTCCTCGACTCCGGCAACTCTTCCTGCAGCAGTTCGACGCCGCCTCTGCTTCCTACTTCGCCGTCCTCCTCCTTTCTCCTTCCCCCCTCGGTGAGCAGCCGCCATCCCCTCTCTTCCCTCTCTAGCGCGGCGTAGACTCGAGCTCCTCGTCGATGGATCGCTCTGTTCAGTTGGAGAGTGCATGCAGCGCAGCGGTGGTGTGTAGCTTGTGATCGTTGCTAGATGTGCCTTCGGGTGGTTTTCAGGGCAGGAATGGATCCCCTGCGGATCCTACTTCACCCCCCGTAGCGTGGTTTGGCCGTGGTAGCCGACGCCGTCCTCCTCTGGTTCGGTCGCCGCGTGTTGTTACGAAGCAGAGCGGTTGCATACCTTGTTTAAGTCCCCTCCTTCTGTCAGTAGCCGAAACATAGCGCAGTGGTTGGTACGTGTGCTTGTAAACGTGAGGTGCACGGATCGAATCCCCGGTGGTGCACCTTCCCCCCTTTTTTTGTTCTTTTCGGTCAATAGTGGTTAACAACGCAAGAGAGTATAGCTTGCTAACTCATCCATCTCTGACGAAGCAAAGTCAGTAGTGGGGTGGCAACATCATAGTTAGGATGCAGAGAGGGCCTGGGTTCGACCCCCCAGGCCTGTTTTTTTTTTCTTTCCCTGTGTTATTTTTTGTTCCTTGCTGTGAAATTTTGCTGCTAGCAACAGTTATTGCAGTGCATGTGATTCAAGAGTTGTTATGCTAGATTTTCCTTTCTGTTGTGTTGTGTCCTTGTTGCTGTAAGTGTAGGTTATATGTAGATGTGTATGTAAGGATTATGTGGGTGTTTGCACTAGGTGTAGTGGTTGAATGTGTGCATGTGTAGATGGTATGTGTGTTGGCACACCTACATGAGGTGATTGTGGTGCATGTGTGGTGTGCATCTGAAACACATGGACTAGGGCTCATGTGCCCTTGGAATGTGTGTGTGTGTGGATAGGCATAAATTATGCTTGTGTGACTTAGTGTGCATATACTTGCGTGCATGTGTATGTGGAGTGGTGTGTGTGAAGCACACACACACATGAACATATTTCATGTGCACCATGGATTGTGAGCATGTGCTTGTGTGTGTGTGTGTTTGACATGAGAAAAATCTACTTGCGTCCTCCGTGAGTAGGGAAGAGAAAGAGTTTGATTTCTCTCATGCGTCGGAAAAAATATTATGCGGGCGTCCCAGTGTACCGAAGTACACAAAGAAAACAAAGAGATGGGAACAGTATTTTATTAATCTCAAGGATAACAAATACAATTCCCGGTATGCACTCCGTAGCCTACTAGCTCGGCCAGCCTGACTAGCGATGTGCGGTCTCCTGGTTCCCGGGGCCTCGGAAGGCTCCCGGTTAATTACTCCCACGGGTTGCTCTGCGAGAAACCTCCGATTAAGCCGTGTGGTCGTCTTCGTCGTCTTCGCTTCACATTCTCCATGCATGATGATGATGATGTGTATATATGTGTGTGGTGTGGGCGGCGGCCAAGCCCGTGTCCTCGTCGGTACACGTCCCGCTCAAAACATGACTGTTTGTTAGCCACGTTCGCCCTGGCCATCGTGCCTCATCGGTCTTGATAGCGTTGATGTTGGTGTTGGAGTAGCATGGGTTCTGCTTGGCTCAGATTTCTTGATGACTCATAACGGTTGCGTCGGGGTATGCAAGGGGTTCGCCTTGCGGGAGTATTGATTGTGGAGACCGGCGTCGGTGAAAAACCAACACATACTCGTATCGGCATAGCCGGTGTGGGTTCCATCTCGTCTTGACTAGAGCCGATTTTATGACAGTCTGGCAAGACAAGGGTGCTGCCTCACGGGACCGTGAATAGGTGACGCCATGGAGGGGCGAGCTTGATGCCCCGTGTCAGCTAGACGCCGTATTCGGTGGTCTGCTAAGACAAGGATCGCGCCGCCTGACGTCGTGACCTGTACGCCATGAAGGGTGCACCTTGTCTTGACCGGACGCCGTAATCGGTGGTCCGTCAAGACAAAGGAAAACACACCCCAATGCTGAAGAAAACTGTCGTCGTGGAAGGGGGCGTGGTTGATGCCTCGTCTCAGCTAGACGCCGTATTCGGTGGTCTGCTAAGACAAGGATCACACTACCTGTTGCCGTCACGTGTACACCATGAACATGTGGGTGGCCATAGTAGAGCACCGGTGGAGACATAAAGGAGCGGAGTAGATGGCTTGTCTCAGCTAGACGTCGTATTCGGTGGTCTGCCGAGACAAAGATCATGCTGCCCGTACACCTAGGCCGCCATGGTCGAACACCGGAAAGACCCGTTCGTCGGGGTTGGAACGCCATGACCTGTTCACGGAGTTTGGAACGCCATGACCTGTTCACCATGGACCCATAGGCAGCCATAGTAGATCGTCGTCGGGGCTAGCGCCTGGGCTGCTTCATTGGAGAGCTCCGGCTGCTTCCGAGTCGTCTCCGATCAAGAACGTGACACCTGAAAAACAAAAAGGCTTGATGCAGACAAACTCGGGCGGCCTCGGTGTAGTCTCCTGAACCGGTGAAGTGGTCTGTGACGATGGCGGCAGGATGACGTGAACTTTACCGCGGGTGACGGATGCGTACTTTTTGTAGTGCATGCATGCTGGATGCAAGGAAGAGAGACGAGAGAAAAATTAGACGATCATCTCACCATCCCGAACCGCGAGCTTGGTGTTCATGTCGTCGAAGTCCTCGCCGCCCGTGCACGGATAGTCGCCGGTCTCCTGTGCGCGTGCGTGGATGGACGAATTGATGTATTTGCAGCGCGAGGATGGATGGATCTCTGGCTGCGTGATGTGATGGTTGCGGCTGTTATGTGATTTTCTCGATGGCTGGATGTGTGCCTGCGGGATGGATGGGTGTGTACGTGATGGATGGTTGTATGCGTGGATGCTTCGCCGTGGCGTTTGTGTCTGGCCGCCCCGATGGCCGCTACGTCTCAGGTATATATAGGCTGCTCGAGATTGCCTCGTCCGGCAAGCCTCCTCTAAATTTCCATCTATGATCTTCTTCTTGATACACAAGTCTACATAAAAAAGCAAAATAGATATTATACATACCTTTTTTACTTACGTGGCACATACCTTTCCAACATGTCGTAGGTTGATTGCTTTTGCTTCCAAATTTTACAACTTGCCGGTTATGCATTGCTCCGTGTCAGACCCGAACTGCTCGAGCTAGCTCTCTCTCACTCTCTCGCTATGGATCAGAGGTAGACGAAGGTGTTTTGTGCCGCGTGCAACATGCAGCTTTTCTGTTCTATTCCTCCACTAGCAACGAATACAAAGTTAACTGAAAAACGAAAGAACCGAGGAAGGAGCAGATCGTGTGCGTTGCCATCCCAACGCCCTGTGCGCTTCGCCCTTGATGCGCCCATGACCATCTTGTTCGTGCCATCCCACGATCAGGTCAAGGCCGCAGCTAAAGGAAGATCTAGCCTAGTCTACGCCCGAGTTGCAGCTCAGGTTATTTGAAATCAAAAGCGAAAGATACGGTGGCGCCTTCCTCTCTGACGAAACTGACGGAGAGGGAGAACACCTGGTGATAGTCTGACGAAACTGAAGAAAACATCCAGCATCTGCAACTGTTAGCTGACACTCCGTCTGTTTGCCGGTATTCAAATACACATATGTACGCGATGGCGAACGGCAGTAGTTATCCAAATACATACAAATACGGTGTATGCATATGAACGGATATTCGGGTACGATACTTGCGCGAGCTTGCCGGCCGTCTACCCGAATACATATATGTATACCTTGCATGCGCATGACCATGCTGCAATCCATGCACGTGAAACTGTTGTATTACGATCATCCATCCAGTCAAAGTGTATTCATTATGCATATAGGCATGTATTTCTCTTTCTCTCGTCGAGTCTTTGCTTCATACTGGCCATGGAGCTGCGTTATGCCAGCTTCCAACAATGGTGAGATTAGCCAGCTTCCTACAATAATGGAACGTTGAGTTTTTGGGCTAACAGCAGTTTATACGCACATGCAATATAAGCTCCATGCACATGCAATATAAACGCGTACACGTAGACACTTCTTGCTTCATGTGTACAACTAAATATTATTGATTGAAGTCATCACTTAGACAACTTTTACCTCTAAATTCCTCCTCATATTGCGTACAACTCGTGCAACCAAAATCTCATCAAACAATGTGGAATCTCCATCTACTAGAACAAGGTGCACCTTCATATGTCTATATGTGAGTGGTGCATGTTTCTTGTGTTGGTGTGTTTGCCTTGTAGATATGATTGGGAATGGTGATGGCCATGGCACACACACATTGGGTCAAAACCCTCATGTCAACATTGGTGTTGTGGCATGCAAGTGCTAGTGTAGATAGTGTTCTAGTGATTTTGCACATGTGATGTTGCACTATTCACTACTTAAGATTCGATGAAGTTTTTCTTCTCTAATTTGTGCTCCTTTGTTCCAAGCAAGTGCATATGTTTTTTGTATGTTTTTGGGGTAGAATCTCCCAAGGAATCCACATGTGAACTTAGTTTTGCCATTGGTGACCTCGTCGCCTCCCCGTAGCTGCGCAAGCAAGAGGACCCAGGAGGGGTTCCATTTTTGCGCGGAGTCGAAGCGGGGAACTCCCTCCTCGATGTCCATGACGTGCGCTTCTTCCTCGACTCCGGCAACTCTTCCTGCAGCAGTTCGACGCCGCCTCTGCTTCCTACTTCGCCGTCCTCCTCCTTTCTCCTTCCCCCCTTGGTGAGCAGCCGCCATCCCCTCTCTTCCCTCTCTAGCGTATCATAACTCAAGCTCCTCGTCGATGGATCGCTCTGTTCAGTTGCAGAGTGCATGCAGCGCAGCGGTGGTTTGTAGCTTGTGCTCGTTGCTAGATGTGCCTTCGGGTGGTTTTCAGGGTGGGAATGGATCCCCTGCGGATCCTACTACACCCCCCGTAGCGTGGTTTGGCCGTGGTAGCCGACGCCGTCCTCCTCTGGTTCGGTCGCCGGCGTGGTGTTACGAAGCAGAGCGGTTGCATACCTTGTTTAAGTCCCCTCCTTCTGTCAGTAGCCGAAACATAGTGAAGTGGTTGGTACCTGTGCTTGTAAACGTGAGGTGTACGGATCGAATCCCCGGTGGTGCACCTTCCCCCCTTTTTTTGTTCTTTTCGGTCAATAGTGGTTAACAACGCAAGAGAGTATAGCTTGCTAACTGATCCTTCTCTGACGAAGCAAAGTCAGTAGCAGGGTGGTAACATCATAGTTAGGATGCAGAGAGGGCTTGGGTTCGACCCCCCAGGCCTGTTATTTTTTTTCTTTCCCTGTGTTATTTTTTGTTCCTTGCTGTGAAATTTTTCTGCTAGCAACAGTTATTGCAGTGCATGTGATTCAAGAGTTGTTATGCTAGATTTTCCTTTTTGTTTTGTTGTGTCCTTGTTGCTGTAAGTGTAGGTTATATGTAGATGTGTATGTAAGGATTATGTGGGTGTTTGCACTAGGTGTAGTGGTTGAATGTGTGCATGTGTAGATGGTATGTGTGTTGGCACACCTACATGAGGTGATTGTGGTGCATGTGTGGTGTGCATCTCAAACACATGGACTAGGGCTCATGTGCCCTTGGAATGTGCGTGTGTGTGTGGATAGGCATAAATTATGCTTATGTGACTTAGTGTGCATATACTTGTGTGCATGTGTATGTGGAGTGGTGTGTGTGAAGCACACACACATGAATATATTTCATGTGCACCATGGATTGTGAGCATGTGCTTCTGTGTGTGTGTTTGACACGAGAAAAATCTACTTGCGTCCTCCGTGAGTAGGGAAGAGAAAGAGTTTGGTTTCTCTCATGCGTCGGAAAAAATATTATGCGGGCGTCCCAGTGTACCGAAGTACACAAAGAAAACAAAGAGATGGGAACAGTATTTTATTAATCTCAAGGATAACAAATACAATTCCCTATATGCACTCCGTGGCCTACTAGCTCGGCCAGCCTGACTAGCGATGTGCGGTCTCCTGGTTCCCGGGGCCTCGGAAGGCTCCCGGTTAATTACTCCCGCGGGTTGCTCCGCGAGAAACCTCTGATTAAGCCGTGTGGTCGTCTTCGTCGTCTTCGCTTCACATTCTCCATGCATGATGATGATGATGTGTATATATGTGTGTGGTGTGGGCGGCGGCCAAGCCCGTGTCCTCGTCGGTACACGTGCCGCTCAAAACATGACTGTTTGTTAGCCACGTTCGCCCTGGCCATCACGCCTCATCGGTCTTGATAGCGTTGATGTTGGTGTTGGAGTAGCATGGGTTCTGCTTGGCTCAGATTTCATGATGACTCATAACGGTTGCATCGGGGTATGCAAGGGGTTCACCTTGCGGGAGTATTGATTGTGGAGACCGGCGTCGGTGAAAAACCAACACATACTCGTATCGGCATAGCCGGTGTGGGTTCCATCTCGTCTTGACTAGAGCCGAGTTTATGACAGTCTGGCAAGACAAGGGTGCTGCCTCACGGGACCGTGAATAGGTGACGCCATGGAGGGGCGAGCTTGATGCCCCGTGTCAGCTAGACGCCGTATTCGGTGGTCTGCTAAGACAAGGATCGCGCCGCCTGACGTCGTGACCTGTACGCCATGAAGGGTGCACCTTGTCTTGACCGGACGCCGTAATCGGTGGTCCGTCAAGACAAAGGAAAACACATCCCAATGCTGAAGAAAACTGTCATCGTGGAAGGGGGCGTGGTTGATGCCTCGTCTCAGCTAGGCGCCGTATTCGGTGGTCTGCTAAGACAAGGATCACACTACCTGTTGCCGTCACGTTTACACCATGAACATGTAGGCCGCCATAGTAAAGCACCGATGGAGACATAAAGGAGCGGAGTAGATGGCTTGTCTCAGCTAGACGTCGTATTCGGTGGTCTGCCGAGACAAAGATCATGCTGCCTGTACACCTAGGCCGCCATGGTCGAACACCGGAAAGACCCGTTCGTCGGGGTTGGAACGCCATGACCTGTTCACGGAGTTTGGAACGCCATGACCTGTTCACCGTGGACCCATAGGCAGCCATAGTAGATCATCGTCGGGGCTAGCGCCTGGGCTGCTTCATTGGAGAGCTCCGGCTGCTTCCGAGTCGTCTCCGATCAAGAACGTGACACCTGAAAAACAAAAAGGCTTGGTGCAGACAAACTCGGGCGGCCTCGGTGTAGTCTCCTGAACCGGTGAAGTGGTCTGTGACGACGGCGGCAGGATCACGCGAACTTTACTGCGGGTGACGGATGCGTACGTTTTGTAGTGCATGCATTCTGGATGCAAGGAAGAGAGACGAGAGAAAAATTAGACGATCATCTCACCATCCCGAACCGCGAGATTGGTGTTCATGTCGTCGAAGTCCTCGCCGCCCGTGCACGGATAGTCGCCGGTCTCCTGTGCGTGTGCGTGGATGGACGAATTGATGTATTTGCAGCGCGAGGATGGATGGATCTCTGGCTATGTGATGTGATGGTTGCGGCTGTTATGTGATTTTCTCGATGGCTGGATGTGTGCCTGCGGGATGGATGGGTGTGTACGTGATGGATGGTTGTATGCGTGGATGCTTCGCCGTGGCGTTTGTGTCTGGCCGCCCCGATGGCCGCTACGTCTCACGTATATATAGGCTGCTCGAGATTGCCTCGTCCGGCAAGCCTCCTCTAAATTTCCATCTATGATCTTCTTCTTGATACACAAGTCTACATAAAAAAGGAAAATAGATATTATACATACCTTTTTTACTTACGTGGCACATACCTTTCGAACATGTCTTAGGTTGATTGCTTTTGCTTCCAAATTTTACAACTTGCCGGTTATGCATTGCTCCGTGTCAGACCCGAACTGCTCGAGCTAGCTCTCTCTCACTCTCTCGCTATGGATCAGAGGTAGACGAATGTGTTTTGTGCCGCGTGCAACATGCAGCTTTTCTGTTATATTCCTCCACTTAAGCAACGAATACAAAGCTAACTGAAAAACGAAAGAATCGGGCAAGGAGCAGGTCGTGTGCCTTGCCATCCCAAACGCCCCGCGCGCTTCGCCCGTGATGCGCCCATGACCATCTTGTTCGTGCCATCCCACGATCAGGTCAAGGCCGCAGCTAAAGGAAGATCTAGCCTAGTCTACGCCCGAGTTGCAGCTCAGGTTATTTGAAATCAAAAGCGAAAGATACGGTGGCGCCTTCCTCTCTGACAAAACTGACGGAGAGGGAGAACACCTGGTGATAGTCTGACGAAACTGAAGAAAACATCCAGCATCTGCAACTGTTAGCTGACACTCCGTCTGTTTGCCGGTATTCAAATACACATATGTACGCGATGGCGAACGGCAGTAGTTATCCAAATACATACAAATACGGTGTATGCATATGAACGGATATTCGGGTACGATACTTGCGCGAGCTTGCCGGCCGTCTACCCGAATACATATATGTATACCTTGCATGCGCATGACCATGCTACAATCCATGCACGTGAAACTGTTGTATTACGATCATCCATCCAGTCAAAGTGTATTTATTATGCATTCTCTTTCTCTCGTCGAGTCTTTGCTTCATACTGGCCATGGAGCTGCGTTATGCCAGCTTCCAACAATGGTGAGATTAGCCAGCTTCCAACAATAATGGAACGTTGAGTTTTTGGGCTAACAGCAGTTTATACGCACATGCAATATAAGCTCCATGCACATGCAATATAAACGCGTACACGTAGACACTTCTTGCTCCATGTGTACAACTAAATATTATTGATTGAAGTCATCACTTAGACAACTTTTACCTCTAAATTCCTCCTCATATTGCGTACAACTCGTGCAACCAAAATCTCATCAAACAATGTGGAATCTCCATCTACTAGAACAAGGTGCACCTTCATATGTCTATATGTGAGTGGTGCATGTTTCTTGTGTTGGTGTGTTTGCCTTGTAGATATGATTGGGAATGGTGATGGCCATGGCACACACACATTGGGTCAAAACCCTCATGTCAACATTGGTGTTGTGGCATGCAAGTGCTAGTGTAGATAGTGTTCTAGTGATTTTGCACATGTGATGTTGCACTATTCACTACTTAAGATTCGATGAAGTTTTTCTTCTCTAATTTGTGCTCCTTTGTTCCAAGCAAGTGCATATGTTTTTTGTATGTTTTTGGGGTAGAATCTCCCAAGGAATCCACATGTGAACTTAGTTTTGCCATTGGTGACCTCGTCGCCTCCCCGTAGCTGCGCAAGCAAGAGGACCCAGGAGGGGTTCCATTTTTGCGCGGAGTCGAAGCGGGGAACTCCCTCCTCGATGTCCATGACGTGCGCTTCTTCCTCGACTCCGGCAACTCTTCCTGCAGCAGTTCGACGCCGCCTCTGCTTCCTACTTCGCCGTCCTCCTCCTTTCTCCTTCCCCCCTCGGTGAGCAGCCGCCATCCCCTCTCTTCCCTCTCTAGCGCGGCGTAGACTCGAGCTCCTCGTCGATGGATCGCTCTGTTCAGTTGGAGAGTGCATGCAGCGCAGCGGTGGTGTGTAGCTTGTGATCGTTGCTAGATGTGCCTTCGGGTGGTTTTCAGGGCAGGAATGGATCCCCTGCGGATCCTACTTCACCCCCCGTAGCGTGGTTTGGCCGTGGTAGCCGACGCCGTCCTCCTCTGGTTCGGTCGCCGCGTGTTGTTACGAAGCAGAGCGGTTGCATACCTTGTTTAAGTCCCCTCCTTCTGTCAGTAGCCGAAACATAGCGCAGTGGTTGGTACGTGTGCTTGTAAACGTGAGGTGCACGGATCGAATCCCCGGTGGTGCACCTTCCCCCCTTTTTTTGTTCTTTTCGGTCAATAGTGGTTAACAACGCAAGAGAGTATAGCTTGCTAACTCATCCATCTCTGACGAAGCAAAGTCAGTAGTGGGGTGGCAACATCATAGTTAGGATGCAGAGAGGGCCTGGGTTCGACCCCCCAGGCCTGTTTTTTTTTTTCTTTCCCTGTGTTATTTTTTGTTCCTTGCTGTGAAATTTTGCTGCTAGCAACAGTTATTGCAGTGCATGTGATTCAAGAGTTGTTATGCTAGATTTTCCTTTCTGTTGTGTTGTGTCCTTGTTGCTGTAAGTGTAGGTTATATGTAGATGTGTATGTAAGGATTATGTGGGTGTTTGCACTAGGTGTAGTGGTTGAATGTGTGCATGTGTAGATGGTATGTGTGTTGGCACACCTACATGAGGTGATTGTGGTGCATGTGTGGTGTGCATCTGAAACACATGGACTAGGGCTCATGTGCCCTTGGAATGTGTGTGTGTGTGGATAGGCATAAATTATGCTTGTGTGACTTAGTGTGCATATACTTGCGTGCATGTGTATGTGGAGTGGTGTGTGTGAAGCACACACACACATGAACATATTTCATGTGCACCATGGATTGTGAGCATGTGCTTGTGTGTGTGTGTGTTTGACATGAGAAAAATCTACTTGCGTCCTCCGTGAGTAGGGAAGAGAAAGAGTTTGATTTCTCTCATGCGTCGGAAAAAATATTATGCGGGCGTCCCAGTGTACCGAAGTACACAAAGAAAACAAAGAGATGGGAACAGTATTTTATTAATCTCAAGGATAACAAATACAATTCCCGGTATGCACTCCGTAGCCTACTAGCTCGGCCAGCCTGACTAGCGATGTGCGGTCTCCTGGTTCCCGGGGCCTCGGAAGGCTCCCGGTTAATTACTCCCACGGGTTGCTCTGCGAGAAACCTCCGATTAAGCCGTGTGGTCGTCTTCGTCGTCTTCGCTTCACATTCTCCATGCATGATGATGATGATGTGTATATATGTGTGTGGTGTGGGCGGCGGCCAAGCCCGTGTCCTCGTCGGTACACGTCCCGCTCAAAACATGACTGTTTGTTAGCCACGTTCGCCCTGGCCATCGTGCCTCATCGGTCTTGATAGCGTTGATGTTGGTGTTGGAGTAGCATGGGTTCTGCTTGGCTCAGATTTCTTGATGACTCATAACGGTTGCGTCGGGGTATGCAAGGGGTTCGCCTTGCGGGAGTATTGATTGTGGAGACCGGCGTCGGTGAAAAACCAACACATACTCGTATCGGCATAGCCGGTGTGGGTTCCATCTCGTCTTGACTAGAGCCGATTTTATGACAGTCTGGCAAGACAAGGGTGCTGCCTCACGGGACCGTGAATAGGTGACGCCATGGAGGGGCGAGCTTGATGCCCCGTGTCAGCTAGACGCCGTATTCGGTGGTCTGCTAAGACAAGGATCGCGCCGCCTGACGTCGTGACCTGTACGCCATGAAGGGTGCACCTTGTCTTGACCGGACGCCGTAATCGGTGGTCCGTCAAGACAAAGGAAAACACACCCCAATGCTGAAGAAAACTGTCGTCGTGGAAGGGGGCGTGGTTGATGCCTCGTCTCAGCTAGACGCCGTATTCGGTGGTCTGCTAAGACAAGGATCACACTACCTGTTGCCGTCACGTGTACACCATGAACATGTGGGTGGCCATAGTAGAGCACCGGTGGAGACATAAAGGAGCGGAGTAGATGGCTTGTCTCAGCTAGACGTCGTATTCGGTGGTCTGCCGAGACAAAGATCATGCTGCCCGTACACCTAGGCCGCCATGGTCGAACACCGGAAAGACCCGTTCGTCGGGGTTGGAACGCCATGACCTGTTCACGGAGTTTGGAACGCCATGACCTGTTCACCATGGACCCATAGGCAGCCATAGTAGATCGTCGTCGGGGCTAGCGCCTGGGCTGCTTCATTGGAGAGCTCCGGCTGCTTCCGAGTCGTCTCCGATCAAGAACGTGACACCTGAAAAACAAAAAGGCTTGATGCAGACAAACTCGGGCGGCCTCGGTGTAGTCTCCTGAACCGGTGAAGTGGTCTGTGACGATGGCGGCAGGATGACGTGAACTTTACCGCGGGTGACGGATGCGTACTTTTTGTAGTGCATGCATGCTGGATGCAAGGAAGAGAGACGAGAGAAAAATTAGACGATCATCTCACCATCCCGAACCGCGAGCTTGGTGTTCATGTCGTCGAAGTCCTCGCCGCCCGTGCACGGATAGTCGCCGGTCTCCTGTGCGCGTGCGTGGATGGACGAATTGATGTATTTGCAGCGCGAGGATGGATGGATCTCTGGCTGCGTGATGTGATGGTTGCGGCTGTTATGTGATTTTCTCGATGGCTGGATGTGTGCCTGCGGGATGGATGGGTGTGTACGTGATGGATGGTTGTATGCGTGGATGCTTCGCCGTGGCGTTTGTGTCTGGCCGCCCCGATGGCCGCTACGTCTCAGGTATATATAGGCTGCTCGAGATTGCCTCGTCCGGCAAGCCTCCTCTAAATTTCCATCTATGATCTTCTTCTTGATACACAAGTCTACATAAAAAAGCAAAATAGATATTATACATACCTTTTTTACTTACGTGGCACATACCTTTCCAACATGTCGTAGGTTGATTGCTTTTGCTTCCAAATTTTACAACTTGCCGGTTATGCATTGCTCCGTGTCAGACCCGAACTGCTCGAGCTAGCTCTCTCTCACTCTCTCGCTATGGATCAGAGGTAGACGAAGGTGTTTTGTGCCGCGTGCAACATGCAGCTTTTCTGTTCTATTCCTCCACTAGCAACGAATACAAAGTTAACTGAAAAATGAAAGAACCGAGGAAGGAGCAGATCGTGTGCGTTGCCATCCCAACGCCCTGTGCGCTTCGCCCTTGATGCGCCCATGACCATCTTGTTCGTGCCATCCCACGATCAGGTCAAGGCCGCAGCTAAAGGAAGATCTAGCCTAGTCTACGCCCGAGTTGCAGCTCAGGTTATTTGAAATCAAAAGCGAAAGATATGGTGGCGCCTTCCTCTCTGACAAAACTGACGGAGAGGGAGAACACCTGGTGATAGTCTGACGAAACTGAAGAAAACATCCAGCATCTGCAACTGTTAGCTGACACTCCGTCTGTTTGCCGGTATTCAAATACACATATGTACGCGATGGCGAACGGCAGTAGTTATCCAAATACATACAAATACGGTGTATGCATATGAACGGATATTCGGGTACGATACTTGCGCGAGCTTGCCGGCCGTCTACCCGAATACATATATGTATACCTTGCATGCGCATGACCATGCTGCAATCCATGCACGTGAAACTGTTGTATTACGATCATCCATCCAGTCAAAGTGTATTCATTATGCATATAGGCATGTATTTCTCTTTCTCTCGTCGAGTCTTTGCTTCATACTGGCCATGGAGCTGCGTTATGCCAGCTTCCAACAATGGTGAGATTAGCCAGCTTCCAACAATAATGGAACGTTGAGTTTTTGGGCTAACAGCAGTTTATACGCACATGCAATATAAGCTCCATGCACATGCAATATAAACGCGTACACGTAGACACTTCTTGCTCCATGTGTACAACTAAATATTATTGATTGAAGTCATCACTTAGACAACTTTTACCTCTAAATTCCTCCTCATATTGCGTACAACTCGTGCAACCAAAATCTCATCAAACAATGTGGAATCTCCATCTACTAGAACAAGGTGCACCTTCATATGTCTATATGTGAGTGGTGCATGTTTCTTGTGTTGGTGTGTTTGCCTTGTAGATATGATTGGGAATGGTGATGGCCATGGCACACACACATTGGGTCAAAACCCTCATGTCAACATTGGTGTTGTGGCATGCAAGTGCTAGTGTAGATAGTGTTCTAGTGATTTTGCACATGTGATGTTGCACTATTCACTACTTAAGATTCGATGAAGTTTTTCTTCTCTAATTTGTGCTCCTTTGTTCCAAGCAAGTGCATATGTTTTTTGTATGTTTTTGGGGTAGAATCTCCCAAGGAATCCACATGTGAACTTAGTTTTGCCATTGGTGACCTCGTCGCCTCCCCGTAGCTGCGCAAGCAAGAGGACCCAGGAGGGGTTCCACTTTTGCGCGGAGTCGAAGCGGGGAACTCCCTCCTCGATGTCCATGACGTGCGCTTCTTCCTCGACTCCGGCAACTCTTCCTGCAGCAGTTCGACGCCGCCTCTGCTTCCTACTTCGCCGTCCTCCTCCTTTCTCCTTCCCCCCTCGGTGAGCAGCCGCCATCCCCTCTCTTCCCTCTCTAGCGTATCATAGACTCAAGCTCCTCGTCGATGGATCGCTCTGTTCAGTTGGAGAGTGCATGCAGCGCAGCGGTGGTGTGTAGCTTGTGCTCGTTGCTAGATGTGCCTTCGGGTGGTTTTCAGGGTGGGAATGGATCCCCTGCGGATCCTACTACACCCCCCGTAGCGTGGTTTGGCCGTGGTAGCCGACGCCGTCCTCCTCTGGTTCGGTCGCCGGCGTGGTGTTACGAAGCAGAGCGGTTGCATACCTTGTTTAAGTCCCCTCCTTCTGTCAGTAGCCGAAACATAGTGAAGTGGTTGGTACCTGTGCTTGTAAACGTGAGGTGTACGGATCGAATCCCCGGTGGTGCACCTTCCCCCCTTTTTTTGTTCTTTTCGGTCAATAGTGGTTAACAACGCAAGAGAGTATAGCTTGCTAACTGATCCTTCTCTGACGAAGCAAAGTCAGTAGCAGGGTGGTAACATCATAGTTAGGATGCAGAGAGGGCTTGGGTTTGACCCCCCAGGCCTGTTATTTTTTTTCTTTCCCTGTGTTATTTTTTGTTCCTTGCTGTGAAATTTTTCTGCTAGCAACAGTTATTGCAGTGCATGTGATTCAAGAGTTGTTATGCTAGATTTTCCTTTTTGTTTTGTTGTGTCCTTGTTGCTGTAAGTGTAGGTTATATGTAGATGTGTATGTAAGGATTATGTGGGTGTTTGCACTAGGTGTAGTGGTTGAATGTGTGCATGTGTAGATGGTATGTGTGTTGGCACACCTACATGAGGTGATTGTGGTGCATGTGTGGTGTGCATCTCAAACACATGGACTAGGGCTCATGTGCCCTTGGAATGTGCGTGTGTGTGTGGATAGGCATAAATTATGCTTATGTGACTTAGTGTGCATATACTTGTGTGCATGTGTATGTGGAGTGGTGTGTGTGAAGCACACACACGCATGAATATATTTCATGTGCACCATGGATTGTGAGCATGTGCTTGTGTGTGTGTGTTTGACACGAGAAAAATCTACTTGCGTCCTCCCTGAGTAGGGAAGAGAAAGAGTTTGATTTCTCTCATGCGTCGGAAAAAATATTATGCGGGCGTCCCAGTGTACCGAAGTACACAAAGAAAACAAAGAGATGGGAACAGTATTTTATTAATCTCAAGGATAACAAATACAATTCCCTATATGCACTCCGTGGCCTACTAGCTCGGCCAGCCTGACTAGCGATGTGCGGTCTCCTGGTTCCCGGGGCCTCGGAAGGCTCCCGGTTAATTACTCCCGCGGGTTGCTCCGCGAGAAACCTCTGATTAAGCCGTGTGGTCGTCTTCATCGTCTTCGCTTCACATTCTCCATGCATGATGATGATGATGTGTATATATGTGTGTGGTGTGGGCGGCGGCCAAGCCCGTGTCCTCGTCGGTACACGTGCCGCTCAAAACATGACTGTTTGTTAGCCACGTTCGCCCTGGCCATCACGCCTCATCCGTCATGATAGTGTTGATGTTGGTGTTGGAGTAGCATGGGTTCTGCTTGGCTCAGATTTCTTGATGACTCATAACGGTTGCGTCGGGGTATGCAAGGGGTTCGCCTTGCGGGAGTATTGATTGTGGAGACCGGCGTCGGTGAAAAACCAACACATACTCGTATCGGCATAGCCGGTGTGGGTTCCATCTCGTCTTGACTAGAGCCGAGTTTATGACAGTCTGGCAAGACAAGGGTGCTGCCTCACGGGACCGTGAATAGGTGACGCCATGGAGGGGCGAGCTTGATGCCCCGTGTCAGCTAGACGCCGTATTCGGTGGTCTGCTAAGACAAGGATCGCGCCGCCTGACGTCGTGACCTGTACGCCATGAAGGGTGCACCTTGTCTTGACCGGACGCCGTAATCGGTGGTCCGTCAAGACAAAGGAAAACACACCCCAATGCTGAAGAAAACTGTCGTCGTGGAAGGGGGCGTGGTTGATGCCTCGTCTCAGCTAGACGCCGTATTCGGTGGTCTGCTAAGACAAGGATCACACTACCTGTTGCCGTCACGTGTACACCATGAACATGTGGGCGGCCATAGTAGAGCACCGGTGGAGACATAAAGGAGCGGAGTAGATGGCTTGTCTCAGCTAGACGTCGTATTCGGTGGTCTGCCGAGACAAAGATCATGCTGCCCGTACACCTAGGCCGCCATGGTCGAACACCGGAAAGACCCGTTCGTCGGGGTTGGAACGCCATGACCTGTTCACGGAGTTTAGAACGCCATGACCTGTTCACCATGGACCCATAGGCAGCCGTAGTAGATCGTCGTCGGGGCTAGCGCCTGGGCTGCTTCATTGGAGAGCTCCGGCTGCTTCCGAGTCGTCTCCGATCAAGAACGTGACACCTGAAAAACAAAAAGGCTTGATGCAGACAAACTCGGGCGGCCTCGGTGTAGTCTCCTGAACTGGTGAAGTGGTCTGTGACGATGGCGGCAGGATGACGTGAACTTTACCGCGGGTGAAGGATGCGTACTTTTTGTAGTGCATGCATGCTGGATGCAAGGAAGAGAGACGAGAGAAAAATTAAACGATCATCTCACCATCCCGAACCGCGAGCTTGGTGTTCATGTCGTTGAAGTCCTTGCCGCCCGTGCACGGATAGTCGCCGGTCTCCTGTGCGCGTGCGTGGATGGACGAATTGATGTATTTGAAGCGCGAGGATGGATGGATCTCTGGCTGCGTGATGTGATGGTTGCGGCTGTTATGTGATTTTCTCGATGGCTGGATGTGTGCCTCCGGGATGGATGGGTGTGTACGTGATGGATGGTCGTATGCGTGGATGCTTCACCGTGGCGTTTGTGTCTGGCCGCCCCGATGGCCGCTACGTCTCAGGTATATATAGGCTGCTCGAGATTGCCTCGTCCGGCAAGCCTCCTCTAAATTTCCATCTATGATCTTCTTCTTGATACACAAGTCTACATAAAAAAGCAAAATAGATATTATACATACCTTTTTTACTTACGTGGCACATACCTTTCCAACATGTCGTAGGTTGATTGCTTTTGCTTCCAAATTTTACAACTTGCCGGTTATGCATTGCTCCGTGTCAGACCCGAACTGCTCGAGCTAGCTCTCTCTCACTCTCTCGCTATGGATCAGAGGTAGACGAAGGTGTTTTGTGCCGCGTGCAACATGCAGCTTTTCTGTTCTATTCCTCCACTAGCAACGAATACAAAGTTAACTGAAAAACGAAAGAACCGAGGAAGGAGCAGATCGTGTGCGTTGCCATCCCAACGCCCTGTGCGCTTCGCCCTTGATGCGCCCATGACCATCTTGTTCGTGCCATCCCACGATCAGGTCAAGGCCGCAGCTAAAGGAAGATCTAGCCTAGTCTACGCCCGAGTTGCAGCTCAGGTTATTTGAAATCAAAAGCGAAAGATACGGTGGCGCCTTCCTCTCTGACGAAACTGACGGAGAGGGAGAACACCTGGTGATAGTCTGACGAAACTAAAGAAAACATCCAGCATCTGCAACTGTTAGCTGACACTCCGTCTGTTTGCCGGTATTCAAATACACATATGTACGCGATGGCGAACGGCAGTAGTTATCCAAATACATACAAATACGGTGTATGCATATGAACGGATATTCGGGTACGATATTTGCGCGAGCTTGCCGGCCGTCTACCCGAATACATATATGTATACCTTGCATGCGCATGACCATGCTGCAATCCATGCACGTGAAACTGTTGTATTACGATCATCCATCCAGTCAAAGTGTATTCATTATGCATATAGGCATGTATTTCTCTTTCTCTCGTCGAGTCTTTGCTTCATACTGGCCATGGAGCTGCGTTATGCCAGCTTCCAACAATGGTGAGATTAGCCAGCTTCCAACAATAATGGAACGTTGAGTTTTTGGGCTAACAGCAGTTTATACGCACATGCAATATAAGCTCCATGCACATGCAATATAAACGCGTACACGTAGACACTTCTTGCTCCATGTGTACAACTAAATATTATTGATTGAAGTCATCACTTAGACAACTTTTACCTCTAAGTTCCTCCTCATATTGCGTACAACTCGTGCAACCAAAATCTCATCAAACAATGTGGAATCTCCATCTACTAGAACAAGGTGCACCTTCATATGTCTATATGTGAGTGGTGCATGTTTCTTGTGTTGGTGTGTTTGCCTTGTAGATATGATTGGGAATGGTGATGGCCATGGCACACACACATTGGGTCAAAACCCTCATGTCAACATTGGTGTTGTGGCATGCAAGTGCTAGTGTAGATAGTGTTCTAGTGATTTTGCACATGTGATGTTGCACTATTCACTACTTAAGATTCGATGAAGTTTTTCTTCTCTAATTTGTGCTCCTTTGTTCCAAGCAAGTGCATATGTTTTTTGTATGTTTTTGGGGTAGAATCTCCCAAGGAATCCACATGTGAACTTAGTTTTGCCATTGGTGACCTCGTCGCCTCCCCGTAGCTGCGCAAGCAAGAGGACCCAGGAGGGGTTCCATTTTTGCGCGGAGTCAAAGCGGGGAACTCCCTCCTCGATGTCCATGATGTGCGCTTCTTCCTCGACTCCGGCAACTCTTCCTGCAGCAGTTCGACGCCGCCTCTGCTTCCTACTTCGCCGTCCTCCTCCTTTCTCCTTCCCCCCTCGGTGAGCAGCCGCCATCCCCTCTCTTCCCTCTCTAGCGTATCATAGACTCAAGCTCCTCGTCGATGGATCGCTCTGTTCAGTTGCAGAGTGCATGCAGCGCAGCGGTGGTGTGTAGCTTGTGCTCGTTGCTAGATGTGCCTTCGGGTGGTTTTCAGGGTGGGAATGGATCCCCTGCGGATCCTACTACACCCCCCGTAGCGTGGTTTGGCCGTGGTAGCCGACGCCGTCCTCCTCTGGTTCGGTCGCCGGCGTGGTGTTACGAAGCAGAGCGGTTGCATACCTTGTTTAAGTCCCCTCCTTCTGTCAGTAGCCGAAACATAGTGAAGTGGTTGGTACCTGTGCTTGTAAACGTGAGGTGTACGGATCGAATCCCCGGTGGTGCACCTTCCCCCCTTTTTTTGTTCTTTTCGGTCAATAGTGGTTAACAACGCAAGAGAGTATAGCTTGCTAACTGATCCTTCTCTGACGAAGCAAAGTCAGTAGCAGGGTGGTAACATCATAGTTAGGATGCAGAGAGGGCTTGGGTTTGACCCCCCAGGCCTGTTATTTTTTTTTCTTTCCCTGTGTTATTTTTTGTTCCTTGCTGTGAAATTTTTCTGCTAGCAACAGTTATTGCAGTGCATGTGATTCAAGAGTTGTTATGCTAGATTTTCCTTTTTGTTTTGTTGTGTCCTTGTTGCTGTAAGTGTAGGTTATATGTAGATGTGTATGTAAGGATTATGTGGGTGTTTGCACTAGGTGTAGTGGTTGAATGTGTGCATGTGTAGATGGTATGTGTGTTGGCACACCTACATGAGGTGATTGTGGTGCATGTGTGGTGTGCATCTCAAACACATGGACTAGGGCTCATGTGCCCTTGGAATGTGCGTGTGTGTGTGGATAGGCATAAATTATGCTTATGTGACTTAGTGTGCATATACTTGTGTGCATGTGTATGTGGAGTGGTGTGTGTGAAGCACACACACGCATGAATATATTTCATGTGCACCATGGATTGTGAGCATGTGCTTGTGTGTGTGTGTTTGACACGAGAAAAATCTACTTGCGTCCTCCCAGAGTAGGGAAGAGAAAGAGTTTGATTTCTCTCATGCGTCGGAAAAAATATTATGCGGGCGTCCCAGTGTACCGAAGTACACAAAGAAAACAAAGAGATGGGAACAGTATTTTATTAATCTCAAGGATAACAAATACAATTCCCTATATGCACTCCGTGGCCTACTAGCTCGGCCAGCCTGACTAGCGATGTGCGGTCTCCTGGTTCCCGGGGCCTCGGAAGGCTCCCGGTTAATTACTCCCGCGGGTTGCTCCGCGAGAAACCTCTGATTAAGCCGTGTGGTCGTCTTCATCGTCTTCGCTTCACATTCTCCATGCATGATGATGATGATGTGTATATATGTGTGTGGTGTGGGCGGCGGCCAAGCCCGTGTCCTCGTCGGTACACGTGCCGCTCAAAACATGACTGTTTGTTAGCCACGTTCGCCCTGGCCATCACGCCTCATCCGTCATGATAGTGTTGATGTTGGTGTTGGAGTAGCATGGGTTCTGCTTGGCTCAGATTTCTTGATGACTCATAACGGTTGCGTCGGGGTATGCAAGGGGTTCGCCTTGCGGGAGTATTGATTGTGGAGACCGGCGTCGGTGAAAAACCAACACATACTCGTATCGGCATAGCCGGTGTGGGTTCCATCTCGTCTTGACTAGAGCCGAGTTTATGACAGTCTGGCAAGACAAGGGTGCTGCCTCACGGGACCGTGAATAGGTGACGCCATGGAGGGGCGAGCTTGATGCCCCGTGTCAGCTAGACGCCGTATTCGGTGGTCTGCTAAGACAAGGATCGCGCCGCCTGACGTCGTGACCTGTACGCCATGAAGGGTGCACCTTGTCTTGACCGGACGCCGTAATCGGTGGTCCGTCAAGACAAAGGAAAACACACCCCAATGCTGAAGAAAACTGTCGTCGTGGAAGGGGGCGTGGTTGATGCCTCGTCTCAGCTAGACGCCGTATTCGGTGGTCTGCTAAGACAAGGATCACACTACCTGTTGCCGTCACGTGTACACCATGAACATGTGGGCGGCCATAGTAGAGCACCGGTGGAGACATAAAGGAGCGGAGTAGATGGCTTGTCTCAGCTAGACGTCGTATTCGGTGGTCTGCCGAGACAAAGATCATGCTGCCCGTACACCTAGGCCGCCATGGTCGAACACCGGAAAGACCCGTTCGTCGGGGTTGGAACGCCATGACCTGTTCACGGAGTTTGGAACGCCATGACCTGTTCACCATGGACCCATAGGCAGCCATAGTAGATCGTCGTCGGGGCTAGCGCCTGGGCTGCTTCATTGGAGAGCTCCGGCTGCTTCCGAGTCGTCTCCGATCAAGAACGTGACACCTGAAAAACAAAAAGGCTTGATGCAGACAAACTCGGGCGGCCTCGGTGTAGTCTCCTGAACCGGTGAAGTGGTCTATGACGATGGCGGCAGGATGACGTGAACTTTACCGCGGGTGACGGATGCGTACTTTTTGTAGTGCATGCATGCTGGATGCAAGGAAGAGAGACGAGAGAAAAATTAGACGATCATCTCACCATCCCGAACCGCGAGCTTGGTGTTCATGTCGTCGAAGTCCTCGCCGCCCGTGCACGGATAGTCGCCGGTCTCCTGTGCGCGTGCGTGGATGGACGAATTGATGTATTTGCAGCGCGAGGATGGATGGATCTCTGACTGCGTGATGTGATGGTTGCGGCTGTTATGTGATTTTCTCGATGGCTGGATGTGTGCCTGCGGGATGGATGGGTGTGTACGTGATGGATGGTTGTATGCGTGGATGCTTCGCCGTGGCGTTTGTGTCTGGCCGCCCCGATGGCCGCTACGTCTCAGGTATATATAGGCTGCTCGAGATTGCCTCGTCCGGCAAGCCTCCTCTAAATTTCCATCTATGATCTTCTTCTTGATACACAAGTCTACATAAAAAAGCAAAATAGATATTATACATACCTTTTTTACTTACGTGGCACATACCTTTCCAACATGTCGTAGGTTGATTGCTTTTGCTTCCAAATTTTACAACTTGCCGGTTATGCATTGCTCCGTGTCAGACCCGAACTGCTCGAGCTAGCTCTCTCTCACTCTCTCGCTATGGATCAGAGGTAGACGAAGGTGTTTTGTGCCACGTGCAACATGCAGCTTTTCTGTTCTATTCCTCCACTAGCAACGAATACAAAGTTAACTGAAAAACGAAAGAACCGAGGAAGGAGCAGATCGTGTGCGTTGCCATCCCAACGCCCTGTGCGCTTCGCCCTTGATGCGCCCATGACCATCTTGTTCGTGCCATCCCACGATCAGGTCAAGGCCGTAGCTAAAGGAAGATCTAGCCTAGTCTACGCCCGAGTTGCAGCTCAGGTTATTTGAAATCAAAAGCGAAAGATACGGTGGCGCCTTCCTCTCTGACGAAACTGACGGAGAGGGAGAACACCTGGTGATAGTCTGACGAAACTGAAGAAAACATCCAGCATCTGCAACTGTTAGCTGACACTCCGTCTGTTTGCCGGTATTCAAATACACATATGTACGCGATGGCGAACGGCAGTAGTTATCCAAATACATACAAATACGGTGTATGCATATGAACGGATATTCGGGTACGATACTTGCGCGAGCTTGCCGGCCGTCTACCCGAATACATATATGTATACCTTGCATGCGCATGACCATGCTGCAATCCATGCACGTGAAACTGTTGTATTACGATCATCCATCCAGTCAAAGTGTATTCATTATGCATATAGGCATGTATTTCTCTTTCTCTCGTCGAGTCTTTGCTTCATACTGGCCATGGAGCTGCGTTATGCCAGCTTCCAACAATGGTGAGATTAGCCAGCTTCCAACAATAATGGAACGTTGAGTTTTTGGGCTAACAGCAGTTTATACGCACATGCAATATAAGCTCCATGCACATGCAATATAAACGCGTACACGTAGACACTTCTTGCTCCATGTGTACAACTAAATATTATTGATTGAAGTCATCACTTAGACAACTTTTACCTCTAAATTCCTCCTCATATTGCGTACAACTCGTGCAACCAAAATCTCATCAAACAATGTGGAATCTCCATCTACTAGAACAAGGTGCACCTTCATATGTCTATATGTGAGTGGTGCATGTTTCTTGTGTTGGTGTGTTTGCCTTGTAGATATGATTGGGAATGGTGATGGCCATGGCACACACACATTGGGTCAAAACCCTCATGTCAACATTGGTGTTGTGGCATGCAAGTGCTAGTGTAGATAGTGTTCTAGTGATTTTGCACATGTGATGTTGCACTATTCACTACTTAAGATTCGATGAAGTTTTTCTTCTCTAATTTGTGCTCCTTTGTTCCAAGCAAGTGCATATGTTTTTTGTATGTTTTTGGGGTAGAATCTCCCAAGGAATCCACATGTGAACTTAGTTTTGCCATTGGTGACCTCGTCGCCTCCCCGTAGCTGCGCAAGCAAGAGGACCCAGGAGGGGTTCCATTTTTGCGCGGAGTCGAAGCGGGGAACTCCCTCCTCGATGTCCATGACGTGCGCTTCTTCCTCGACTCCGGCAACTCTTCCTGCAGCAGTTCGACGCCGCCTCTGCTTCCTACTTCGCCGTCCTCCTCCTTTCTCCTTCCCCCCTCGGTGAGCAGCCGCCATCCCCTCTCTTCCCTCTCTAGCGTATCATAGACTCAAGCTCCTCGTCGATGGATCGCTCTGTTCAGTTGCAGAGTGCATGCAGCGCAGCGGTGGTGTGTAGCTTGTGCTCGTTGCTAGATGTGCCTTCGGGTGGTTTTCAGGGTGGGAATGGATCCCCTGCGGATCCTACTACACCCCCCGTAGCGTGGTTTGGCCGTGGTAGCCGACGCCGTCCTCCTCTGGTTCGGTCGCCGGCGTGGTGTTACGAAGCAGAGCGGTTGCATACCTTGTTTAAGTCCCCTCCTTCTGTCAGTAGCCGAAACATAGTGAAGTGGTTGGTACCTGTGCTTGTAAACGTGAGGTGTACGGATCGAATCCCCGGTGGTGCACCTTCCCCCCTTTTTTTGTTCTTTTCGGTCAATAGTGGTTAACAACGCAAGAGAGTATAGCTTGCTAACTGATCCTTCTCTGACGAAGCAAAGTCAGTAGCAGGGTGGTAACATCATAGTTAGGATGCAGAGAGGGCTTGGGTTCGACCCCCCAGGCCTGTTATTTTTTTTCTTTCCCTGTGTTATTTTTTGTTCCTTGCTGTGAAATTTTTCTGCTAGCAACAGTTATTGCAGTGCATGTGATTCAAGAGTTGTTATGCTAGATTTTCCTTTTTGTTTTGTTGTGTCCTTGTTGCTGTAAGTGTAGGTTATATGTAGATGTGTATGTAAGGATTATGTGGGTGTTTGCACTAGGTGTAGTGGTTGAATGTGTGCATGTGTAGATGGTATGTGTGTTGGCACACCTACATGAGGTGATTGTGGTGCATGTGTGGTGTGCATCTCAAACACATGGACTAGGGCTCATGTGCCCTTGGAATGTGCGTGTGTGTGTGGATAGGCATAAATTATGCTTATGTGACTTAGTGTGCATATACTTGTGTGCATGTGTATGTGGAGTGGTGTGTGTGAAGCACACACACATGAATATATTTCATGTGCACCATGGATTGTGAGCATGTGCTTCTGTGTGTGTGTTTGACACGAGAAAAATCTACTTGCGTCCTCCGTGAGTAGGGAAGAGAAAGAGTTTGGTTTCTCTCATGCGTCGGAAAAACTATTATGCGGGCGTCCCAGTGTACCGAAGTACACAAAGAAAACAAAGAGATGGGAACAGTATTTTATTAATCTCAAGGATAACAAATACAATTCCCTATATGCACTCCGTGGCCTACTAGCTCGGCCAGCCTGACTAGCGATGTGCGGTCTCCTGGTTCCCGGGGCCTCGGAAGGCTCCCGGTTAATTACTCCCGCGGGTTGCTCCGCGAGAAACCTCTGATTAAGCCGTGTGGTCGTCTTCGTCGTCTTCGCTTCACATTCTCCATGCATGATGATGATGATGTGTATATATGTGTGTGGTGTGGGCGGCGGCCAAGCCCGTGTCCTCGTCGGTACACGTGCCGCTCAAAACATGACTGTTTGTTAGCCACGTTCGCCCTGGCCATCACGCCTCATCGGTCTTGATAGCGTTGATGTTGGTGTTGGAGTAGCATGGGTTCTGCTTGGCTCAGATTTCTTGATGACTCATAACGGTTGCATCGGGGTATGCAAGGGGTTCACCTTGCGGGAGTATTGATTGTGGAGACCGGCGGCGGTGAAAAACCAACACATACTCGTATCGGCATAGCCGGTGTGGGTTCCATCTCGTCTTGACTAGAGCCGAGTTTATGACAGTCTGGCAAGACAAGGGTGCTGCCTCACGGGACCGTGAATAGGTGACGCCATGGAGGGGCGAGCTTGATGCCCCGTGTCAGCTAGACGCCGTATTCGGTGGTCTGCTAAGACAAGGATCGCGCCGCCTGACGTCGTGACCTGTACGCCATGAAGGGTGCACCTTGTCTTGACCGGACGCCGTAATCGGTGGTCCGTCAAGACAAAGGAAAACACATCCCAATGCTGAAGAAAACTGTCATCGTGGAAGGGGGCGTGGTTGATGCCTCGTCTCAGCTAGGCGCCGTATTCGGTGGTCTGCTAAGACAAGGATCACACTACCTGTTGCCGTCACGTTTACACCATGAACATGTAGGCCGCCATAGTAAAGCACCGATGGAGACATAAAGGAGCGGAGTAGATGGCTTGTCTCAGCTAGACGTCGTATTCGGTGGTCTGCCGAGACAAAGATCATGCTGCCTGTACACCTAGGCCGCCATGGTCAAACACCGGAAAGACCCGTTCGTCAGGGTTGGAACGCCATGACCTGTTCACGGAGTTTGGAACGCCATGACCTGTTCACCGTGGACCCATAGGCAGCCATAGTAGATGATCGTCGGGGCTAGCGCCTGGGCTGCTTCATTGGAGAGCTCCGGCTGCTTCCGAGTCGTCTCCGATCAAGAACGTGACACCTGAAAAACAAAAAGGCTTGGTGCAGACAAACTCGGGCGGCCTCGGTGTAGTCTCCTGAACCGGTGAAGTGGTCTGTGACGATGGCGGCAGGATCACGCGAACTTTACCGCGGGTGACGGATGCGTACGTTTTGTAGTGCATGCATTCTGGATGCAAGGAAGAGAGACGAGAGAAAAATTAGACGATCATCTCACCATCCCGAACCGCGAGATTGGTGTTCATGTCGTCGAAGTCCTCGCCGCCCGTGCACGGATAGTCGCCGGTCTCCTGTGCGTGTTCGTGGATGGACGAATTGATGTATTTGCAGCGCGAGGATGGATGGATCTCTGGCTATGTGATGTGATGGTTGCGGCTGTTATGTGATTTTCTCGATGGCTGGATGTGTGCCTGCGGGATGGATGGGTGTGTACGTGATGGATGGTTGTATGCGTGGATGCTTCGCCGTGGCGTTTGTGTCTGGCCGCCCCGATGGCCGCTACGTCTCACGTATATATAGGCTGCTCGAGATTGCCTCGTCCGGCAAGCCTCCTCTAAATTTCCATCTATGATCTTCTTCTTGATACACAAGTCTACATAAAAAAGGAAAATAGATATTATACATACCTTTTTTACTTACGTGGCACATACCTTTCGAACATGTCTTAGGTTGATTGCTTTTGCTTCCAAATTTTACAACTTGCCGGTTATGCATTGCTCCGTGTCAGACCCGAACTGCTCGAGCTAGCTCTCTCTCACTCTCTCGCTATGGATCAGAGGCAGACGAATGTGTTTTGTGCCGCGTGCAACATGCAGCTTTTCTGTTATATTCCTCCACTTAAGCAACGAATACAAAGCTAACTGAAAAACGAAAGAATCGGGCAAGGAGCAGGTCGTGTGCCTTGCCATCCCAAACGCCCCGCGCGCTTCGCCCGTGATGCGCCCATGACCATCTTGTTCGTGCCATCCCACGATCAGGTCAAGGCCGCAGCTAAAGGAAGATCTAGCCTAGTCTACGCCCGAGTTGCAGCTCAGGTTATTTGAAATCAAAAGCGAAAGATACGGTGGCGCCTTCCTCTCTGACGAAACTAACGGAGAGGGATAACACCTGGTGATAGTGTGACGAAACTGAAGAAAACACCCAACATCTGCAACTGTTAGCTGACACTCCGTCGGTTTGCCGGTATTCAAATACGCATATGTATGCGATGGCGAACGGTAGTAGTTATCCAAATACATACAAATACGGTGTATGCATATGAACGGATATTTGGGTACGATACTTGCACGAGCTTGCCGGCCGTCTACCCAAATATATATATGTATACCTTGCATGCGCATGACCATGGTGCAATCCATGCATGTGAAACTGCTGTATTACGATCATCCATCCAGTCAAAGTGTATTCATTATGCATATAGGCATGTATTTCTCTTTCTCTCGTCGAGTCTTTGCTTCATACTGGCCATGGAGCTGCGTTATGCCAGCTTCCAACAATGGTGAGACTAGCCAGCTTCCAACAATAACGGAACGTTGAGTTTTTTGGCTAACAGCAGTTTATACGCACATGCAATATAAGCTCCATGCACATGCAATATAAACGCGTACACGTAGGCACTTCTTGCTCCATGTGTACAACTAAATATTATTGATTGAAGTCATCACTTAGACAACTTTTACCTCTAATTTGCTCCTCATTTTGCGTACAACTCGTGCCACCAAAATCTCATCAAACAATGTGGAATCTCCATCTACTAGAACAAGGTGCACCTTCATATGTCTATATGTGAGTGGTGCATGTTTCTTGTGTTGGTGTGTTTGCCTTGTAGATATGATTGGGAATGGTGATGGCCATGGCACATACACATGGGGTCAAAACCCTCATGTCAACATTGGTGTTGTGGCATGCAAGTGCTAGTGTAGATAGTGTTCTAGTCATTTTGCACATGTGATGTTGCACTATTCACTACTTAAGATTCAATGAAGTTTTTCTTCTCTAGTTTGTGCTCCTTTGTTCCAAGCAAGTGCATATGTTTTATATATGTTTTTGGGGTAGAATCTCCCAAGGAATCCACTGGTGAACTTAGTTTGGCCATTGACTACCTCGTCGCCTCCCCGTAGCTGCGCAAGCAAGAGGACCGAGGAGTGGTTCCATTTTTGCGCGGAGCCAAAGCCGGGAACTCCCTCCTCGATGTCCATGACGTGCGCTTCTTCCTCGACTCCGGCAACTCTTCCTGCAGCAGTTCGACGCCGCCTCTGCTTCCTACTTCGCCGTCCTTCTCCTGTCTCGTTCCCCCCTCGGTGAGCAGCCGCCATCCCCTCTCTTCCCTCTCTAGCGCGGCGTAGACTCGAGCTCCTCGTCGATGGATCGCTCTGTTCAGTTGGAGAGTGCATGCAGCGCAGCGGTGGTGTGTAGCTTGTGATCGTTGCTAGATGTGCCTTCGGGTGGTTTTCAGGGCAGGAATGGATCCCCTGCGGATCCTACTTCACCCCCCGTAGCGTGGTTTGGCCGTGGTAGCCGACGCCGTCCTCCTCTGGTTTGGTCGCCGGCGTGTTGTTACGAAGCAGAGCGGTTGCATACCTTGTTTAAGTCCCCTCCTTCTGTCAGTAGCCGAAACATAGCGCAGTGGTTGGTACGTGTGCTTGTAAACGTGAGGTGCACAGATCGAATCCCCGGTGGTGCACCTTCCCCCTTTTTTTGTTCTTTTCGGTCAATAGTGGTTAACAACGCAAGAGAGTATAGCTTGCTAACTCATCCATCTCTGACGAAGCAAAGTCAGTAGTGGGGTGGCAACATCATAGTTAGGATGCAGAGAGGGCCTGGGTTCAACCCCCCAGGCCTGTTATTTTTTTTCTTTCCTTGTGTTATTTTTTGTTCCTTGCTGTGAAATTTTGCTGCTAGCAACAGTTATTGCAGTGCATGTGATTCAAGAGTTGTTATGCTAGATTTTCCTTTCTGTTGTGTTGTGTCCTTGTTGCTGTAAGTGTAGGTTATATGTAGATGTGTATGTAAGGATTATGTGGGTGTTTGCACTAGGTGTAGTGGTTGAATGTGTGCATGTGTAGATGGTATGTGTGTTGGCACACCTACATGAGGTGATTGTGGTGCATGTGTGGTGTGCATCTGAAACACATGGACTAGGGCTCATGTGCCCTTGGAATGTGTGTGTGTGTGGATAGGCATAAATTATGCTTGTGTGACTTAGTGTGCATATACTTGCGTGCATGTGTATGTGGTGTGGTGTGTGTGAAGCACACACACACATGAACATATTTCATGTGCACCATGGATTGTGAGCATGTGCTTGTGTGTGTGTGTGTTTGACATGAGAAAAATCTACTTGCGTCCTCCGTGAGTAGGGAAGAGAAAGAGTTTGATTTCTCTCATGCGTCGGAAAAAATATTATGCGGGCGTCCCAGTGTACCGAAGTACACAAAGAAAACAAAGAGATGGGAACAGTATTTTATTAATCTCAAGGATAACAAATACAATTCCCGGTATGCACTCCGTAGCCTACTAGCTCGGCCAGCCTGACTAGCGATGTGCGGTCTCCCGGTTCCCGGGGCCTCGGAAGGCTCCCGGTTAATTACTCCCACGGGTTGCTCTACGAGAAACCTCCGATTAAGCCGTGTGGTCGTCTTCGTCGTCTTCGCTTCACATTCTCCATGCATGATGATGATGATGTGTATATATGTGTGTGGTGTGGGCGGCGGCCAAGCCCGTGTCCTCGTCGGTACACGTCCCGCTCAAAACATGACTGTTTGTTAGCCACGTTCGCCCTGGCCATCGTGCCTCATCGGTCTTGATAGCGTTGATGTTGGTGTTGGAGTAGCATGGGTTCTGCTTGGCTCAGATTTCTTGATGACTCATAACGGTTGCGTCGGGGTATGCAAGGGGTTCGCCTTGCGGGAGTATTGATTGTGGAGACCGGCGTCGGTGAAAAACCAACACATACTCGTATCGGCATAGCCGGTGTGGGTTCCATCTCGTCTTGACTAGAGCCGAGTTTATGACAGTCTGGCAAGACAAGGGTGCTGCCTCACGGGACCGTGAATAGGTGACGCCATGGAGGGGCGAGCTTGATGCCCCGTGTCAGCTAGACGCCGTATTCGGTGGTCTGCTAAGACAAGGATCGCGCCGCCTGACGTCGTGACCTGTACGCCATGAAGGGTGCACCTTGTCTTGACCGGACGCCGTAATCGGTGGTCCGTCAAGACAAAGGAAAACACACCCCAATGCTGAAGAAAACTGTCGTCGTGGAAGGGGGCGTGGTTGATGCCTCGTCTCAGCTAGACGCCGTATTCGGTGGTCTGCTAAGACAAGGATCACACTACCTGTTGCCGTCACGTGTACACCATGAACATGTGGGCGGCCATAGTAGAGCACCGGTGGAGACATAAAGGAGCGGAGTAGATGGCTTGTCTCAGCTAGACGTCGTATTCGGTGGTCTGCCGAGACAAAGATCATGCTGCCCGTACACCTAGGCCGCCATGGTCGAACACCGGAAAGACCCGTTCGTCAGGGTTGGAACGCCATGACCTGTTCACGGAGTTTGGAACGCCATGACCTGTTCACCATGGACCCATAGGCAGCCGTAGTAGATCGTCGTCGGGGCTAGCGCCTGGGCTGCTTCATTGGAGAGCTCCGGCTGCTTCCGAGTCGTCTCCGATCAAGAACGTGACACCTGAAAAACAAAAAGGCTTGATGCAGACAAACTCGGGCGGCCTCGGTGTAGTCTCCTGAACTGGTGAAGTGGTCTGTGACGATGGCGGCAGGATGACGTGAACTTTACCGCGGGTGAAGGATGCGTACTTTTTGTAGTGCATGCATGCTGGATGCAAGGAAGAGAGACGAGAGAAAAATTAAACGATCATCTCACCATCCCGAACCGCGAGCTTGGTGTTCATGTCGTCGAAGTCCTTGCCGCCCGTGCACGGATAGTCGCCGGTCTCCTGTGCGCGTGCGTGGATGGACGAATTGATGTATTTGCAGCGCGAGGATGGATGGATCTCTGGCTGCGTGATGTGATGGTTGCGGCTGTTATGTGATTTTCTCGATGGCTGGATGTGTGCCTGCGGGATGGATGGGTGTGTACGTGATGGATGGTCGTATGCGTGGATGCTTCACCGTGGCGTTTGTGTCTGGCCGCCCCGATGGCCGCTACGTCTCAGGTATATATAGGCTGCTCGAGATTGCCTCGTCCGGCAAGCCTCCTCTAAATTTCCATCTATGATCTTCTTCTTGATACACAAGTCTACATAAAAAAGCAAAATAGATATTATACATACCTTTTTTACTTACGTGGCACATACCTTTCCAACATGTCGTAGGTTGATTGCTTTTGCTTCCAAATTTTACAACTTGCCGGTTATGCATTGCTCCGTGTCAGACCCGAACTGCTCGAGCTAGCTCTCTCTCACTCTCTCGCTATGGATCAGAGGTAGACGAAGGTGTTTTGTGCCGCGTGCAACATGCAGCTTTTCTGTTCTATTCCTCCACTAGCAACGAATACAAAGTTAACTGAAAAACGAAAGAACCGAGGAAGGAGCAGATCGTGTGCGTTGCCATCCCAACGCCCTGTGCGCTTCGCCCTTGATGCGCCCATGACCATCTTGTTCGTGCCATCCCACGATCAGGTCAAGGCCGCAGCTAAAGGAAGATCTAGCCTAGTCTACGCCCGAGTTGCAGCTCAGGTTATTTGAAATCAAAAGCGAAAGATACGGTGGCGCCTTCCTCTCTGACGAAACTGACGAAGAGGGAGAACACCTGGTGATAGTCTGACGAAACTAAAGAAAACATCCAGCATCTGCAACTGTTAGCTGACACTCCGTCTGTTTGCCGGTATTCAAATACACATATGTACGCGATGGCGAACGGCAGTAGTTATCCAAATACATACAAATACGGTGTACGCATATGAACGGATATTCGGGTACGATACTTGCGCGAGCTTGCCGGCCGTCTACCCGAATACATATATGTATACCTTGCATGCGCATGACCATGCTGCAATCCATGCACGTGAAACTGTTGTATTACGATCATCCATCCAGTCAAAGTGTATTCATTATGCATATAGGCATGTATTTCTCTTTCTCTCGTCGAGTCTTTGCTTCATACTGGCCATGGAGCTGCGTTATGCCAGCTTCCAACAATGGTGAGATTAGCCAGCTTCCAACAATAATGGAACGTTGAGTTTTTGGGCTAACAGCAGTTTATACGCACATGCAATATAAGCTCCATGCACATGCAATATAAACGCGTACACGTAGACACTTCTTGCTCCATGTGTACAACTAAATATTATTGATTGAAGTCATCACTTAGACAACTTTTACCTCTAAATTCCTCCTCATATTGCGTACAACTCGTGCAACCAAAATCTCATCAAACAATGTGGAATCTCCATCTACTAGAACAAGGTGCACCTTCATATGTCTATATGTGAGTGGTGCATGTTTCTTGTGTTGGTGTGTTTGCCTTGTAGATATGATTGGGAATGGTGATGGCCATGGCACACACACATTGGGTCAAAACCCTCATGTCAACATTGGTGTTGTGGCATGCAAGTGCTAGTGTAGATAGTGTTCTAGTGATTTTGCACATGTGATGTTGCACTATTCACTACTTAAGATTCGATGAAGTTTTTCTTCTCTAATTTGTGCTCCTTTGTTCCAAGCAAGTGCATATGTTTTTTGTATGTTTTTGGGGTAGAATCTCCCAAGGAATCCACATGTGAACTTAGTTTTGCCATTGGTGACCTCGTCGCCTCCCCGTAGCTGCGCAAGCAAGAGGACCCAGGAGGGGTTCCATTTTTGCGCGGAGTCGAAGCGGGGAACTCCCTCCTCGATGTCCATGACGTGCGCTTCTTCCTCGACTCCGGCAACTCTTCCTGCAGCAGTTCGACGCCGCCTCTGCTTCCTACTTCGCCGTCCTCCTCCTTTCTCCTTCCCCCCTCGGTGAGCAGCCGCCATCCCCTCTCTTCCCTCTCTAGCGTATCATAGACTCAAGCTCCTCGTCGATGGATCGCTCTGTTCAGTTGCAGAGTGCATGCAGCGCAGCGGTGGTGTGTAGCTTGTGCTCGTTGCTAGATGTGCCTTCGGGTGGTTTTCAGGGTGGGAATGGATCCCCTGCGGATCCTACTACACCCCCCGTAGCGTGGTTTGGCCGTGGTAGCCGACGCCGTCCTCCTCTGGTTCGGTCGCCGGCGTGGTGTTACGAAGCAGAGCGGTTGCATACCTTGTTTAAGTCCCCTCCTTCTGTCAGTAGCCGAAACATAGTGAAGTGGTTGGTACCTGTGCTTGTAAACGTGAGGTGTACGGATCGAATCCCCGGTGGTGCACCTTCCCCCCTTTTTTTGTTCTTTTCGGTCAATAGTGGTTAACAACGCAAGAGAGTATAGCTTGCTAACTGATCCTTCTCTGACGAAGCAAAGTCAGTAGCAGGGTGGTAACATCATAGTTAGGATGCAGAGAGGGCTTGGGTTTCACCCCCCAGGCCTGTTATTTTTTTTTCTTTCCCTGTGTTATTTTTTGTTCCTTGCTGTGAAATTTTTCTGCTAGCAACAGTTATTGCAGTGCATGTGATTCAAGAGTTGTTATGCTAGATTTTCCTTTTTGTTTTGTTGTGTCCTTGTTGCTGTAAGTGTAGGTTATATGTAGATGTGTATGTAAGGATTATGTGGGTGTTTGCACTAGGTGTAGTGGTTGAATGTGTGCATGTGTAGATGGTATGTGTGTTGGCACACCTACATGAGGTGATTGTGGTGCATGTGTGGTGTGCATCTCAAACACATGGACTAGGGCTCATGTGCCCTTGGAATGTGCGTGTGTGTGTGGATAGGCATAAATTATGCTTATGTGACTTAGTGTGCATATACTTGTGTGCATGTGTATGTGGAGTGGTGTGTGTGAAGCACACACACGCATGAATATATTTCATGTGCACCATGGATTGTGAGCATGTGCTTGTGTGTGTGTGTTTGACACGAGAAAAATCTACTTGCGTCCTCCCTGAGTAGGGAAGAGAAAGAGTTTGATTTCTCTCATGCGTCGGAAAAAATATTATGCGGGCGTCCCAGTGTACCGAAGTACACAAAGAAAACAAAGAGATGGGAACAGTATTTTATTAATCTCAAGGATAACAAATACAATTCCCTATATGCACTCCGTGGCCTACTAGCTCGGCCAGCCTGACTAGCGATGTGCGGTCTCCTGGTTCCCGGGGCCTCGGAAGGCTCCCGGTTAATTACTCCCACGGGTTGCTCTGCGAGAAACCTCCGATTAAGCCGTGTGGTCGTCTTCATCGTCTTCGCTTCACATTCTCCATGCATGATGATGATGATGTGTATATATGTGTGTGGTGTGGGCGGCGGCCAAGCCCGTGTCCTCGTCGGTACACGTCCCGCTCAAAACATGACTGTTTGTTAGCCACGTTCGCCCTGGCCATCGTGCCTCATCGGTCTTGATAGTGTTGATGTTGGTGTTGGAGTAGCATGGGTTCTGCTTGGCTCAGATTTCTTGATGACTCATAACGGTTGCGTCGGGGTATGCAAGGGGTTCGCCTTGCGGGAGTATTGATTGTGGAGACCGGCGTCGGTGAAAAACCAACACATACTCATATCGGCATAGCCGGTGTGGGTTCCATCTCGTCTTGACTAGAGCCGAGTTTATGACAGTCTGGCAAGACAAGGGTGCTGCCTCACGGGACCGTGAATAGGTGACGCCATGGAGGGGCGAGCTTGATGCCCCGTGTCAGCTAGACGCCGTATTCGGTGGTCTGCTAAGACAAGGATCGCGCCGCCTGACGTCGTGACCTGTACGCCATGAAGGGTGCACCTTGTCTTGACCGGACGCCGTAATCGGTGGTCCGTCAAGACAAAGGAAAACACATCCCAATGCTGAAGAAAACTGTCGTCGTGGAAGGGGGCGTGGTTGATGCCTCGTCTCAGCTAGACGCCGTATTCGGTGGTCTGCTAAGACAAGGATCACACTACCTGTTGCCGTCACGTGTACACCATGAACATGTGGGCGGCCATAGTAGAGCACCGGTGGAGACATAAAGGAGCGGAGTAGATGGCTTGTCTCAGCTAGACGTCGTATTCGGTGGTCTGCCGAGACAAAGATCATGCTGCCCGTACACCTAGGCCGCCATGGTCGAACACCGGAAAGACCCGTTCGTCGGGGTTGGAACGCCATGACCTGTTCACGGAGTTTGGAACGCCATGACCTGTTCACCATGGACCCATAGGCAGCCATAGTAGATCGTCGTCGGGGCTAGCGCCTGGGCTGCTTCATTGGAGAGCTCCGGCTGCTTCCGAGTCGTCTCCGATCAAGAACGTGACACCTGAAAAACAAAAAGGCTTGATGCAGACAAACTCGGGCGGCCTCGGTGTAGTCTCCTGAACCGGTGAAGTGGTCTATGACGATGGCGGCAGGATGACGCGAACTTTACCGCGGGTGACGGATGCGTACTTTTTGTAGTGCATGCATGCTGGATGCAAGGAAGAGAGACGAGAGAAAAATTAGACGATCATCTCACCATCCCGAACCGCGAGCTTGGTGTTCATGTCGTCGAAGTCCTCGCCGCCCGTGCACGGATAGTCGCCGGTCTCCTGTGCGCGTGCGTGGATGGACGAATTGATGTATTTGCAGCGCGAGGATGGATGGATCTCTGGCTGCATGATGTGATGGTTGCGGCTGTTATGTGATTTTCTCGATGGCTGGATGTGTGCCTGCGGGATGGATGGGTGTGTACGTGATGGATGGCTGTATGCGTGGATGCTTCGCCGTGGCGTTTGTGTCTGGCCGCCCCAATGGCTGCTACGTCTCACGTATATATAGGCTGCTCGAGATTGCCTCGTCCGGCAAGCCTCCTCTAAATTTCCATCTATGATCTTCTTCTTGATACACAAGTCTATATAAAAAAGCAAAATAGATATTATACATACCTTTTTTACTTACGTGGCACATACCTTTCCAACATGTCGTAGGTTGATTGCTTTTGCTTCCAAATTTTACAACTTGCCGGTTATGCATTGCTCCGTGTCAGACCCGAACTGCTCGAGCTAGCTCTCTCTCACTCTCTCGCTATGGATCAGAGGTAGACGAATGTGTTTTGTGCCGCGTGCAACATGCAGCTTTTCTGTTATATTGCTCCACTTAAGCAACGAATACAAAGCTAACTGAAAAACGAAAGAATCGGGCAAGGAGCAGGTCGTGTGCCTTGCCATCCCGAACGCCCCGCGCGCTTCGCCCGTGATGCGCCCATGACCATCTTGTTCGTGCCATCCCACGATCAGGTCAAGGCCGCAGCTAAAGGAAGATCTAGCCTAGTCTACGCCCGAGTTGCAGCTCAGGTTATTTGAAATCAAAAGCGAAAGATACGGTGGTGCCTTCCTCTCTGACGAAACTAACGAAGAGGGATAACACCTGGTGATAGTCTGACGAAACTGAAGAAAACACCCAACATCTGCAACTGTTAGCTGACACTCCGTCGGTTTGCCGGTATTCAAATACGCATATGTATGCGATGGCGAACGGTAGTAGTTATCCAAATACATACAAATACGGTGTATGCATATGAACGGATATTCGGGTACGATACTTGCACGAGCTTGCCGGCCGTCTACCCAAATATATATATGTATACCTTGCATGCGCATGACCATGGTGCAATCCATGCATGTGAAACTGCTGTATTACGATCATCCATCCAGTCAAAGTGTATTCATTATGCATATAGGCATGTATTTCTCTTTCTCTCGTCGAGTCTTTGCTTCATACTGGCCATGGAGCTGCGTTATGCCAGCTTCCAACAATGGTGAGACTAGCCAGCTTCCAACAATAACGGAACGTTGAGTTTTTTGGCTAACAGCAGTTTATACGCACATGCAATATAAGCTCCATGCACATGCAATATAAACGCGTACACGTAGGCACTTCTTGCTCCATGTGTACAACTAAATATTATTGATTGAAGTCATCACTTAGACAACTTTTACCTCTAATTTGCTCCTCATTTTGCGTACAACTCGTGGCACCAAAATCTCATCAAACAATGTGGAATCTCCATCTACTAGAACAAGGTGCACCTTCATATGTCTATATGTGAGTGGTGCATGTTTCTTGTGTTGGTGTGTTTGCCTTGTAGATATGATTGGGAATGGTGATGGCCATGGCACATACACATGGGGTCAAAACCCTCATGTCAACATTGGTGTTGTGGCATGCAAGTGCTAGTGTAGATAGTGTTCTAGTCATTTTGCACATGTGATGTTGCACTATTCACTACTTAAGATTCAATGAAGTTTTTCTTCTCTAGTTTGTGCTCCTTTGTTCCAAGCAAGTGCATATGTTTTATATATGTTTTTGGGGTAGAATCTCCCAAGGAATCTACTGGTGAACTTAGTTTTGCCATTGATTACCTCGTCGCCTCCCCGTAGCTGCGCAAGCAAGAGGACCCAGGAGGGGTTCCATTTTTGCGCGGAGCCAAAGCCGGGAACTCCCTCCTCGATGTCCATGACGTGCGCTTCTTCCTCGACTCCGGCAACTCTTTCTGCAGCAGTTTGACGCCGCCTCTGCTTCCTACTTCGCCGTCCTTCTCCTGTCTCCTTCCCCCCTCGGTGAGCAGCCGCCATCCCCTCTCTTCCCTCTCTAGCGCGGCGTAGACTCGAGCTCCTCGTCGATGGATCGCTCTGTTCAGTTGCAGAGTGCATGCAGCGCAACGGTGGTGTGTAGCTTGTGATCGTTGCTAGATGTGCCTTCGGGTGGTTTTCAGGGCAGGAATGGATCCCCTGCGGATCCTACTTCACCCCCCGTAGCGTGGTTTGGCCGTGGTAGCCGACGCCGTCCTCCTCTGGTTCGGTCGCCGGCGTGGTGTTACGAAGCAGAGCGGTTGCATACCTTGTTTAAGTCCCCTCCTTCTGTCAGTAGCCGAAACATAGTGAAGTGGTTGGTACCTGTGCTTGTAAACGTGAGGTGCACGGATTGAATCCCCGGTGGTGCACCTTCCCCCCCTTTTTTTGTTCTTTTCGGTCAATAGTGGTTAACAACGCAAGAGAGTATAGCTTGCTAACTCATCCATCTCTGACGAAGCAAAGTCAGTAGCGGGGTGGCAACATCATAGTTAGGATGCAGAGAGGGCCTGGGTTCGACCCCCCAGGCCTGTTATTTTTTTTCTTTCCCTGTGTTCATTTTTGTTCCTTGCGGTGAAATTTTGCTGCTAGCAACAGTTATTGCAGTGCATGTGATTCAAGAGTTGTTATGCTAGATTTTCCTTTTTGTTTTGTTGTGTCCTTGTTGCTGTAAGTGTAGGTTATATGTAGATGTGTATGTAAGGATTATGTGGGTGTTTGCACTAGGTGTAGTGGTTGAATGTGAGCATGTGTAGATGGTATGTGTGTTGGCACACCTACATGAGGTGATTGTGGTGCATGTGTGGTGTGCATCTCAAACACATGGACTAGGGCTCATTTGCCCTTGGAATGTGTGTGTGTGTGGATAGGCATAAATTATGCTTATGTGACTTAGTGTTCATATACTTGTGTGCATGTGTATGTGGAGTGGTGTGTGTGAAGCACACACACACATGAACATATTTCATGTGCACCATGGATTGTGAGCATGTGCTTGTGTGTGTGTGTGTGTGTTTGACACGAGCAAAATCTACTTGCGTCCTCCGTGAGTAGGGAAGAGAAAGTGTTTGATTTCTCTCATGCGTTGGAAAAAATATTATGCGGGCGTCCCAGTGTACCGAAGTACACAAAGAAAACAAAGAGATGGGAACAGTATTTTATTAATCTCAAGGATAACAAATACAATTCCCGATATGCACTCCGTGGCCTACTAGCTCGGCCAGCCTGACTAGCGATGTGCGGTCTCCTGGTTCCCGGGGCCTCGGAAGGCTCCCGGTTAATTACTCCCGCGGGTCGCTGCGCGAGAAACCTCCGATTAAGCCGTGTGGTCGTCTTCATCGTCTTCGCTCAAAACATGACTGTTTGTTAGCCATGTTCGCCCTGGCCATCGCGCCTCAAAACACGAGTTGTTATGCCAGCTTCCAACAATGGTGATATTAGCCAGCTTCCAATAATAACGGAACGTTGAGTTTTTGGGTTAGCAGTAGTTTGTACGCACATGCAATATAAGCTCCATGCACATGCAATATAGACGCGTACACGTAGGCACTTCTTGCTTCATGTGTACAACTAAATATTACTCATTGAAGTCATCACATAGACAACTTTTACCTCTAAATTCCTCCTCATTTTGCGTACAACTCGTGCCGCCAAAATCTCATCAAACAACAATGCCCCCTCGCCGATTCAGGTTTGAGCGTGAAACAAATCGAGCCTAACTCGGCGAATTTTTTTTTTACTCAGTGCATAGTTTATATGCAGCCCGAAGAGCAAATTCGGAGATACGATATCTCCGTGAGGACGTACGCGTCGTTTCGAAGATAATTGGTTAGTAACCAAGTAAAATAGTGTAGGCGTCCTAGTGGAAAACGGGCCTTTGGCCGGGACCCTTTAGTCCCGGCCTGCCTCTGGGCCAGGACTAAAGGCCCGGCCACGTCGCCCCAATTCTCAATGCCTCCCTCGAGGCTTTAGTCCCGGCCCATAAGGAGCCTTTAGTCCAGGTTCGTGTCCCAAACCGGGACTAAAGGGCTACGCGGTGGGCAGCCCGCATGTGCGCCACCTTTAGTCCCGGTTTGTGTCTCAAACCGGGACTAAAGTCCTCTGCCTATATATAGCACAGCCCCCCTCTCCCCTGTTCCTTGCATTTTTCTTGGATGGAGGATTGTGGGTGTGTGCTAGCTCTCCACTTTTTTTGATGCACTAGAGGTGTTTGTTGAAATGTGTGTTAGAGCGATGCCGCTTCAGTTCACCGAATACAACTACGATATGAGATGCCCGTGCCACGCTTAAACCTCTTCCTCTTTATTTCTACTTATTCTAAAAGGTTAGCAACTATATTTCCTGGTTTAGACCGTGCGGTACTAATTTTTAGGATCGTGATTGTATTTGATATACTGTCGTATAACACAGATGAGCCATCCATGGATGTATAGTGATCGACGCACAGCCGCTTACAGAGAAGGCGTGCATTCTTTTCGAGATGCAGCCGATGCGAACAAGCATGTAGGTGGTTATATGTTTTGTCCATGTGTTGAATGTCGGAATGAGAAGGATTACACTTCCTTAAGAGTCATTCAGAGCCACCTGCTTTGGTCCGGTTTTATGTCGGGCTATAATGTTTGGACCAAGCACGGAGAAAGAGGGGTTATGATGGAAGACGACGATGAAGAAGAAGAGAACGATGATGACAACTACCGATCTATGTTCCCTGAGTATGCTGATACCGCAATGGAAGACAATGAAGAAGAAGATCAGGATGAAGAACGGGAACCAGATGAGCTCGCTGATGATCTTGGCCGGGTCATTTCTGATGCACGACGAGGTTGCGACACAGAAAAGGAGAGGTTGCAGTTCGAGTAGATGTTACAGGACCACAACAAATTGTTGTACCCAACTTGTGAAGATGACCAGAAGAAGCTGGGTAGCACACTGGAATTGCTGAAGTGGAAGGCAGAGACCGGTGTGACTGACTCGTCATTCCAAAAGTTGCTGGTACTGATGAAGAAGATGCTTCCAAGAAAGAACGAATTTCCCGCCAGCACGTACGAAGCAAAGAAGCTTGTCTGCCCTCTAGGATTAGACGTGCATAAGATACATGCATGCCCTAATGACTGCATCCTCTACCGCGGTGAGAAGCAGGAGAATATGGATAAATGCCCGGTATGCACTGCATTGCGGTATAAGATCAGAAAAGATGACCCTGGTGATATTGAGGGCGAGCCACCCAGGAAGAGGGTTCCTGCCAAGGTGATGTGGTATGCTTCTATAATACCACGGTTGAAACGTCTGTTCAGAAATAAAGATCATGCGAAGTTGTTGCGATGGCACATGGAAGATCGTATGAAAGACGATAAGTTGAGGCACACCGCTGATGGTCGGCAGTGGAGAAAAATCGAGAGAGAGTTCCCGAGATTTGCAGCTAACGCAAGGAACTTATGGTTAGGTCTGAGTACAGATGGCATGAATCCTCTTGGGGAGCAGAGTTGCAGTCACAACACCTGGCCCGTTACTCTATGTATCTACAACCTTCCTCCTTGGTTGTGCATGAAGCGGAAGTTCATTATGATGCCAGTGCTTATCGAAGGTCCAAAGCAACCCGGCAACGATATTGATGTGTACCTAAGGCCATTAGTTGATGAACTTTTACACCTGTGGGCCGAACCAGGTGTACGTGTGTGGGACGAGCACAAACAAGAGGAATTTGACCTTCGAGCGTTGCTTTTCGTAACTATCAATGATTGACCTGCTCTTAGTAACATTTCAGGACAGTCAAACAAGGGATACAATGCATGCACGCACTGTTTGGATCAGACAGAAAGTATATATTTGGACAAATGTAGGAAGAATGTGTACCCGTACAATCGTCGTTTTCTTCCGCCCAAGCATCCCTTAAAGAAAATAGGCAAGCATTTCAATGGCAAGGCAGAACCCCGGGGGAAGCCTGTCATCCGTACTGGTGCTGAAGTATTTGATATGGTCAAAGATTTAAAAGTAATCTTTGGAAAGGGTCCAGGCAGCCAACCTATTTCTAACGGCCGTGATAAGCGCGTACCCATGTGGAAGAAGAAATCTATATTTTGGGAGCTACCCTACTTGGAAGTCCATCAGGTCCGCTCGGCAATCGACATGATGCACCTGACGAATGCTATGTGGGTGAAATAATGATAGCATGCCAACTTTCAACATTTTCAGAGTTCATTTGTAGTGCTTTTCAATTTCAGGGTCAACTAGCTCAAAAAAAAAAGTAAATGCACGAAGAATACCAAATGAAGTCAGAAATTGTTGAAATTTTGTGATGTGCCTTTGAATAGTGCATTTTTAACACACAAAAAGTATGGAGTTCAAATAAGTTAAAAAAATGAAATCCCTTTGTAAGAGATGAGTTCTCGTTCGAAACCCTGATACTTCGAGAGAGATTGTCCGTTTTGTACACGAAGTGCATCCAGTTTTTGTCGTAGCCATCTCAACTTTTTAACACATGCTATGTGGGTGAAATGATGATAGGATGCCAACTATCAACATTTTCAGAGTTCATTTGTAGTGGTTTTCAATTTCAGGGTCAACTAGCTCAAAAAAATAAATAAGTAAATGCACGAAATATACCAAATGAAGTCAGAAATTGTTGAAATTTTGTGATGTGCCTTTGAATGGTGCATTTTGAACACACAAAAAGTATGAAGTTCAAATAAGTTCAAAAAAATGAAATCCCTTTGTAAGAGACGAGTTCTCGTTTGAAACCCTCATACTTCGAGAGAGATTGTCCGTTTTGTACACGAAGTGCATCCAGTTTTTGTCGTAGCCCTCTCAACTTTTTAACACATGCTATGTGGGTGAAATGATGATAGCATGCCAACTTTCAACATTTTCAGAGTTCATTTGTAGTGCTTTTCAATTTCAGGGTCAACTAGCTCAAAAAAAATAAGTAAATGCATGAAATATACCAAATGAAGTGAGAAATTGTTGAAATTTTGTGATGTGCCTTTGAATGATGCATTTTGAACACACAAAAAGTATGGAGTTCAAATAAGTTCAAAAAACCATATTATGAAATTAAATATTATCATTGGGGATTCATCTCTATTATGAAATTAAATATATCAAAAAACCATTGCAGAACATATGACCAAATTAATACAAGTTCATCATCACATTAAAGCCAAAGAACAGTAGTGATCAAATGTTATTATTGCAAAAAATAAATACATAAAGTTCTCTCATAAAACAACATACAACTATGTAAAACATTTAAATAAAACAAAAAATGCGATCAAAATCGCAACTAAGGTAACAATTGACCCAACAACATAATGATACCAAGCCTCTTTATCAATGGCATATTTTCTAATATTCCTAATTTTCAAGCGCATTTCATCCATCTTCAAGCGCATTGCATCCATCTTCAACCACATCGCATCGTCTTCATCTTGCGATCATCGATGACATCGGCGACATGCAACTCCAGTTCCATATTCTTATCCTCAATTATTTTTAATTTTTTCTTCAAGTATTTGTTTTCTTTTTCAACCAAATTTAACTTCTCGACAAGAATTTCTATGTGGCTTGGAATTTTCGGTTCACATACCTCCTAAATTAAAAGATATATGTCACGTTGGTAGTTATAATTGTCATAAACACTAAATAAAACAAATAGTTATAAAAGATAATATATACCACATCCGAATCATAGACAGGCGAGGGCCGACGGAGGCGGATACCAAAACCATCGCACTATATAATAACAAAAAATAATGAAAGTGAGTAATTTATACAAGTATGTATGAAAATCATACAAGTAAGATTTTTTTTATTTTAAAAAGAAGATAAGAACAAGAGGCTCACCACGGTGGTGCTCGCGACGAGATCGGCGCGGGGCGATCGACAATGGTGAGGACGGGCACGGGACGACACCCTACGCATGTGCAGACTATAAGAAGTTAATTTGAGCATTTGAAATGAGCTACACTAGCAGTGACAGATGAAAGGATGAAGTAGCTAACCTTTTAAAACACTTGTGCAGTTGGTGGACGGCCAAACCTAGATAAATATTAAGGAAAATGGAGGAGAAAGCTTAAGTAGAGTGGCTCGAGCATTTCATCGAACACATCATGTGCATGAACTAGAGTGGCAAGAGCATGGCATGGTCACACTTCAACAACCAAAAAACAGGGGAGATGGTGGGCAGGGGCGAGGGTTTATATAGGCAACACTTTAGACCCAGCTTTTGTCTAAAACCGGGACTAATAGCCTAACCTTTGGTCCCGGTTCTTGCCACAAACCGGGACTAAAAGCCCCTGATTCCCGCCTTCTAGTCTGCCAAAAACGGCCTTTAGTCCCGGGTCGTGGCTCCACCCGGGACTAAAGGGGGTCTTTAGTCCAGGATCTAGTCCCGAACCGGGACTAAAGATCCACTTATATAAACGGGAGTTAGAAAATTTACAACCCAAATCGCATTTCCTTCTCTCCTTCTTCCTCGTTCTCCTGCCCGGCGCGGCACATCGACGAACTCGACGACGCCGTCACGCTGCCCGCCGTCCTGCTCGCCGCCGCCTGCCGTCCTCCTCGCCGTCGCTGTCGTCCTCCTCGCCGCCACCGTCCTCCTCGCCGCGCGCCGCCGCATTCCTCGCCTCGCGCCGCCGTCCTCCTCGCCGCGCGCCATCGACACCTCCGGCCGGTAAGCCCCCCGCCCCCTCCTCCCCAACACTCCGTGTCGTGGTTTTGTCACGGCAGATGTCCTCGGGAAAGGACTTAGTACGGGAACCATCACACCTTGGTGGCGACTCAAAGGGGTTAAACGGGAGGAACACGGCGGGTTACCCAGGTTCGGCCCCTCGAGAGGAGGTAATAGCCTACGTCCTGCTTTGTGTGTATTGATGTGGATTCGATTACAAGGGAGGCGTAACGCGCCTAACCTAGCACTCGATGATCTCTAACCTACCCTCCTCCTTCCGACTCGCCTTTATATATAGGTCGAGGCTTTGGGGTTTTACAAGAGTCCCTTCCTCCTTACAAATCGTGACCACCGTGGTCTCTAAGCCGCCGTCTTGCAAAACCCTGAGACCTTCCATAAATCATAACCGTCCCGCGGCCTTGAACCACCCAGGTTGAGGCCCAAGTAGCTCAAAGGATGAATCGCCTTACTAGTAACCCGGCCCATATTGGGCGGGTCACTTAATAAGCAATATCCCCAACATTAGGCCCCAAATTGACTTGAATTTTCATGCCAATGCTTCCGCTTTAGTTGAAGATGATTCACTCCTTCGTCTTCCTCCGTACGTCAGAAATTTTAACTCGCCATCCATCACCGAAAAAATCTTTGAGTCGCCAACCCATTTCCTGTCGGCATCTTCCTTATCCCTCGATCTTCGGGAAATTTAACATAATCCCAACGGATCTTTTAATGCATCATTATCCCAAAATTTTCGGACGTCATCATGGCGAATCTTTTCATTCCCAAACGGTTCCCGCTCACGGCGCCTCGATTCCAGCGCCCGTCCTGATAAATAGGCGGAAGGGACAGGGCTGGCGCTAGCCACCTACCAGTCTCGTCAGCCCCCCCCATTATCGCAGCGAAAGACCACATCGCTTCCCGAGGGCTCCGCCGCCGGCCGCCACTTCCGCCCCCGTTCGAGGAGCTTCAGTGCCGCCCGCAAGCCGTCGCCGTCGTCTGGTTTCGCACCTCGGACGATCCGTCCGCCGTCATTATCCATCGCATCATCACCGACCACCTTGTTGCTCGCCCCGAGCTCCGCCGCCGCCGAAGGTCTCTTCGTTCGTCGGGACCCCCGCGCTTCTCCAGCGATCTCCGTCACCGCCGGTATTCTTTGATCGAGAGCATCAGGTTAGGCCCTCGTTCCCTCTCTTAGGGGTAGGTTTATTCCTTTCTTGCATTTCCGCCATTGCCGTAGCTTTGAAGCTTTCCGCTCATAGTTATTCATTTCCCTCGAATCGATTAGTCCGAGCACCGATAGGGTAGCCAGTGCCTTGAATAATTTTAACCATCCGCTGTACTTGCGAATTTCTGAATACAATGTCTTCTCCAAACGAGGGGCGTCACCTGATAATACATTGTTAATGCTCAGCCATATTCGTAGGTTTTCATATCTGTTCGGCAGATCCATTCCTCATTTACTGTTTGCAAAAAACTGTTTGTAACCTTCATCCCCCCTTAGTGCTTTGGAACGAATAGATTTTACCATCCACAGTAATATAGCCTTTGGAAATAACCCTACTTCCATAAGTCGCCATATCAACCCAACCCGGCCTCTTAGTCTGGCGGGTTAACATGAACCGATCCCGATTCATATGGTAGATGTCCAAGACATGTAATATCATACTTCTACCTATTTGTAGCATGGGTGCCGTCTTCAAGAGCGATTGGCTTCCTACCAAAGTTGATCATGCTGTCTTAGCTAATTACGTGAAAGCGGGCTGTTTGGATCCCCAAGATGTCATTGGATGGCGCACCGGGTTGGGAGAAGATCTCCCTAACCCCAAAGAAGGGGAAATAGTAGTCTTTGTGGAACACTTGGAACGAGGTTTTAAGCCGCCCGGGTCCAAATTTCTTAGGTACGCTTTAACCTTCATGAACGTCCGACTCCAGGATTTGGGACCCAATTCCATAAGCAACTTGAGCCAGTTCCAAGTCCTTTGCGACGCTTATCTGTGGATTGAGCCTTCCGTTCCTTTATTCTGGCACTTTTTTCATCTGAATCGCCAGACAGAATTCCACAACGGCCCCAGTTTGGAACTCGGCGGTGTCAACGTCCAGCGCCGTAGGGATAGTCCGTTTCCTTCACTCATCATGCCTAGCCATCCCAAGGGCTGGGGTGAATCTTGGTTTTATTGTCAAGAAACGTCCCCCGCTGGTGAGAATAAGCTTCTGGGCTACAGGCCAACCCGCCTTCCGGTTAACTTCAAGCTCCCCGACAAGCTCACCAAAGAAGAAGAGTCGGAGTTCATCCCAATATTGTCTGAACTGAGATCCCTAACGAACAATGGTCTTACCGGGGTTGACCTGATCCGCTGCTGGGTCGAATGGCGGATTCTTCCTCTGAGCCGCCGAGATGGTCTAATGTGTGAATTTGACGGCACTCTGGATCATCCCCAATGCTACTTTCTCACAGATTTAACAGAGAAATACATTGTTGCCATCATCAAAAAGCTAACCGGCGAGCCCGCAGGAAAGTGCGGCCAAATCGGCCTTAAGCCCTTCTGCAAGATTAACCCGGCGCCCAAGGTAACCAAAGCTGACCCGCCCTTGGTTTTTATTCCTTCCGTTTAATTGCCATCATGACTTCATAACATATACCTTTCCAGAAAGGCGATAAGTTCTGGTCTAGGAGACCTAAAAAGCAAGCCATGAAAACTGCTAAGCCGCCTTCTAAGAAAAACAAGGGCAAAGGTAAATCTGCTGCGGCTGAGCCATCTGAAGTCGACGAATCTCAAGTCGGCGACGCACTTTCAAAGGTACCAATCCGTCCTCTTTTCACTCGCCACCTATTACTTTTGACCTTTTGTTTATATCTCTCACTCTTCTTGTAATAGAATGAAGATAACGAAAGCCAAGAAGACTCTGTTGAGGTAATTTCTGTTTCCTCCGATTCATCTCCTTCTCCACCTAAGCCGGCCCGGCGAATATGTGGGAAAGTCCCCTTCTCACATCCAAATGCCCATTTGGACCCAAATTTCTTACTGAAGAAAACACAGCACGCCTCAAACCGGAAGACACGAAGTCACTCTGGCGATCTGATATCTGGCTTGCCAGCAACAAACAAAAGAAAACCAAGCGAGGTACCTTTTTTTTTATGAGCAACCATTGTTCGTGCTTCTTTGGATTACATCTGCAACCCGCCTGTATTATTGATGTATAATTCCTGCAGAATTCTCCCCCCACTTCCGGCGACTCAGTGATGTCAACACTTCCACCGATGATTCGAGTTCCGGGGTAAGTCTTTTGCCTTGACTTTTGAGAATAACGATCTTTTCAATTCCTTAACACGCTTATCCCCTTTTGTTAGGGCACAAGCCAAAAAAAGGAAAACCAGTGGATCAATCCCTGATGCAACTTCCGAACTTCCAAGGAAATCAACTCCGACTCAAGAGGATCCGGGTCACGCTGAGCCGGCAATTCAAGTGGATCTTCCTGAGTCGCCGAAAGGAACAGCGGATGCCCCTAAATCGCCGAACGTATTGACGACAGCGGATGACCCAGATGCTGTAGTCATTACTGGTTCTAGCTTTTCCAAGCCGGCGGCGACAATTCTGTCCAAACACATAGCATCCTCCTCTCAGGCAATTCCCGAGTCTGGGCTCTCCAAGGCGAAGCTTTCCGACTATGCTAATCTGGAGTTTAAAGAACTCTGTTCTGGCTTCGCAAGTCCCCTGGAGGCGAGCTATGAGATGGAGAAAAATCTGCTAAAGATGTTAAAAAACAAACATGAGGTAAACTTTATACTTTATACTATTCCCAGTAACCCCAAGGGCCAGGTCATCAGTAAAAAGATGAGCCGGGTCTTAAAATTTTTAGAAAAAGCTTCGCGACCAGTAACCCCCAAGGGCCGGCTCATCAGTAAAAAGATAAGCCGGGTCTTAAAAAATTTAGAAAAAGCTTCGCGACGAGTAACCCCCGAGGGCCGGGTCATCGATAAAAGATGAGCCGGGTCTTGATTTCTGTATAATTTTCCTTGAGAAATTATACATTAGCCCCCAAGTGTCAGGGGTATTGCTTTGCAATAATTCTGAGACTTATCTTTATTTTAAACTTTCAATAGGAAAACCTTGCTCAGACCGAACTGGCGCTGGGCGATTTAAGGAAAAACTTGGCTGAACAACAAGACGCCCGAACTCAGTCGGAAGATAAGTATAAATTGGCTCTGGTTGAACTGGAAAAACTCAAAGCCGAGTTAGAAAAAACTCAAGCTGACCAAAACACGGCTTTGAAGAGAGCAGAGAAAGCTGAAGAGAAGCTGGCGACTGTTCAACAAGAGTTATCCGGCTTAAAACGTCATATCTCTAACATGACGCAAGCCATCTTTGGTAAGTCTTACCTAAATCTCCAACCTTGTCCCCTCCTTTGGGCCAAATTTCTGATGTTAAGTTACTGGTTATCAAATTCCAGGTCCAAGAGTCGCCAACCTGCAAGAAGACTGTGTGTTGATGCTGAAGGCGATTTATACGCTGACAGAGCAACTGTACACAGGCAGTGTGTTGACCGTCAAAGCTATAATGGGTGCAAAAGAGCCTATTACTTCCATCAAGAAGGTACTTGGATGTCTGTCCATGCTTCCTCCCCAGATTGGCGAGTTAACTCGGTCAGCCGCCCGGAAAGGCGTCCTGACGGCCCTGAGTCGTTGCTTAGCGTATGCCCCAGAGATTAATTTGGAAGAAGTAGCCGCTGGCTTCCCTCAGCTTAAAGACGATGGATCGGAGTTCGTTGAAGAAGATTACCAGAAAGTTGTCAAGGATTCTCGGTTGGCCGCAACTCGACTCGCCGCAAGTCTTGATTTAACGAAGTATCAGGCGGCTTATGACAGTAAGAATAAGAAAGTCAGCCCGCCAACCTTCGTGGTGACCAACCTAATTCCTCGGCGACCCAAGAATCCTTTCGACTGGGAAGCAGACTTGGCCTCAATTTTGACCGATGAAGACGACTTTGCTGCTTTGGCCAGATGCAATTGGGTCTTGGGCGATTTACAAATCGAAGTTGGTCAGAGCTCACGCCAGGACTAAGCGAAGTAGACTTTCCTGAATTTGGCTCGTGAGCCATGTAATAGCAAGTACTATTTTTTGATGACATTCTCTGCAAGAAAAACCCTTATATCGCTTTTTGAGGCGATTTGAAATATTTGGTCCGCCTTTATAAGAATCTCCTACAATGCTTAATCCGCCAAGGATGAAACAAATCTTAGCACCCTCCTGTTTTAAACTTTGAACACATCATCTGTGAAAACAAATGAACTACGAATAGTTTCAACACTAAATCATAATAAGAGTAATTTCGTTGGCTCATACGGTCGCGACAGGGGGAGGCGAGTCAGAAAGCTCGTGCACCCACCCTAAATGCAGGTTTCGTCGGCTCATACGGTCGCGACAGGGGGAGGCGAGTCAGAAAGCTCATGCACCCGCCCTAAATGCAGGTTTCGTCGGCTCATACGGTCGCGACAGGGGGAGGCGAGTCAGAAAGCTCGTGCACCCACCCTAAATGCAGGTTTCCTCGGCTCATACGGTCGCGACAGGGGGAGGCGAGTCAGAAAGCTCGTGTACCCACCCTAAATGCAGGTTTCGTCGGCTCATACGGTCGCGACAGGGGGAGGCGAGTCAGAAAGCTCGTGCACCCACCCTAAATGCAGGTTTCGTCGGCTCATACGGTCGCGACAGGGGGAGGCGAGTCAGAAAGCTCGTGCACCCACCCTAAATGCAGGTTTCGTCGGCTCATACGGTCGCGACAGGGGGAGGCGAGTCAGAAAGCTCGTGCACCCACCCTAAATGCAGGTTTCGTCGGCTCATACGGTCGCGACAGGGGGAGGCGAGTCAGAAAGCTCGTGCACCCACCCTAAATGCATGTTCTGTCGGCTCATAAGGTCGCAACAGGATGACACAAATCGCATTCTTTTTAAAGAAGAAGCCCCCAAGTCGGAGAATATTTTATTACTTCATAATGAAACTGAAAAAAACTTACAAAGCATGGAGTTTTAAGAGCTCAAGTGTAGTAAGGCCGCAAATGAGCAATATTCCAGGGGCAAGTTGACTCAGCCTCTGTAGTCGGTCGGTCAGGCCGAAGATCCATCAAATAGTAAGAGCCATTGCAGAGGTTCTTGCTGACGACGAAAGGCCCTTCCCAAGGGGGCGAGAGCTTATGCATGCCTGCCCGATCCTGTATCAGACGCAGTACCAAGTCGCCCTCCTGAAAGGTCCGACTCTTAACCCGGCGACTATGATAACGCCGCAGATCTTGCTGATAGATAGCCGAACGAGCCGCCACTATGTCACGCGCCTCTTCCAAGGCATCCAAGGAATCCTGACGCGCCAACTCATTATCTTGCTCCACATATGCGGCGACTCTAAGAGAATCATGTCTTATGTCAGTAGGAAGGACAGCTTCTGCTCCATAGACCAAAAAGAAAGGGGTGAACCCCGTGGATCGACTCGGGGTGGTCCGGATGCTCCACAATACCGAAGGTAGTTCCTCAACCCAACACCCTGGAGTTCTTTCCAGGGGAACCATGAGCCGAGGTTTAATCCCTCGCAAGACTTCTTGATTCGCCCGCTCTTCCTGCCCGTTGGACTGCGGGTGAGCAACTGCAGAAACATCAAGCCGGATATGCTCTCGACGACAAAAATCCAGCATCGCTCCTTGGGACAAGTTAGTACCATTGTCCGTGATAATACTGTGCGGATATCCAAAACGGAAAATTAGCTTTTTCAGAAATTTGACTGCGGTTTCCGCATTGCAAGCTCCAATAGGTTCCGCTTCAACCCATTTAGTGAACTTATCAACTGCCACCAATAAGTGAGTTTTCTTGTTAGAGGACATTTTAAAGGGACCGACCATGTCCAGCCCCCAGACCGCGAAAGGCCAAGTAATGGGAATCATCCTCAATTCTTGAGCCGGCACATGAGCCTGTCTCCTATATCGTTGGTACCCCTCGCACCGCCGTACTATATCTTCTGCATCTGCATGAGCCGTCAACCAGAAGAAACCATGTCGAAAAGCTTTTGATACCAAAGAACGTGACTCGGCGTGATGCCCGCAGTCTCCAGAATGAATGTCATTTAGGATTACGCATCCTTCCTCGGAAGAAACACACCGCTGAAAGACCCCTGAAGCACTTCGTTTATATAACTCGCCATTAATGATGACCAGGGATTTGCTACGTCGAACAATCTGGCGAGCCAAAACTTCGTCGGTGGGTAACTCGCCACGAATGAGATAAGCCAGATAAGGAAGAGCCCAATCCGGAGTGGCGTGGAGAGCCGCCACAAGCTGCGACTCGGGATCTGGTATTGCCAATTCCTCCTCCGTGGGTATAGTCACAGACGGTTTATGCAAGATATCCAAGAAAACATTAGGGGGGACCGGTTTTCTCTGTGAGCCGAGTCGCGAGAGGGCCTCAGCTGCTTCGTTGAGTCGCCGATCAACATGATAAACCTGGTACCCATGAAAATAGCCCGCCACGTCAGATACAACTCGCCTGTAAACCGCCATCATAGGATCCCGAGAGTCCCAGGTACCCGAAACCTGTTGCGCCACCAAATCTGAATCCCCAAAGCATCTAACTCGGGTTAGGTTCATCTCTTTTTCCAGTCGCAAACCGTGAAGCAGAGCTTCATATTCCGCCGCATTATTTGTGCAGGGGAACATCAGCCGGAGAACATAGCAGAAATTATCTCCTTGAGGGGATATCAACACCACACCAGCCCCTGAGCCCTCCAACTGCCTGGATCCATCAAAGTAAATAGTCCAATAGGTAAGGTTAGGCCGATCTTCCGGAGCCTGAAGTTCCGTCCAATCGTTAACGAAATCAACTAGTGCCTGGGACTTGATGGCCGTGCGGGGGGTATATTGTATGTGATGAGACCCAAGCTCTATTGCCCATTTGGCGATTCGCCCTGTTTCCTCCCGATTTTGGATGACGTCACCGAGGGGTGCGGAACTGACCACAGTGATCGGGTGCTCCTGGAAATAATGTTTAAGATTTCGACTCGCCATGAACACCCCATAGACCAGTTTCTGCCAATGTGGGTATCGCTGTTTGGAAAGAGTTAACACCTCACTGATAAAGTATACCGGGCGTTGCACCGGGTATTCCTTTCCTTCCTCCTTTCTTTCGACGACCACAGCCACGCTGACCGCTTTGGAATTCGCGGCGATATACAGGAGCATAGGCTCCTTTTCAGTTGGGGCTGCCAGGACCGGCGGGTTAACCAATTGATGCTTCAAAGCCTGAAGCGCCTCGTCTGCCTCCTCTGTCCATACGAATCGGTCGGATTTTCTCAACAATTGATAAAGAGGAATCGCCTTTTCCCCGAGGCGGCTCACGAAACGACTTAGAGCCGCAATGCGACCCGCCAATCGCTGAACTTGATTAACATTCGTCGGCTTGCCGAGGGAAGTAACCGCTTCAATTTTGTCCGGGTTAGCCTCGATGCCGTGCTCTGATACCAAGAAACCCAGTAGTTTTCCCGCAGGTACGCCAAAAACACACTTGGTAGGATTTAGCTTCATCTGATATACCCGTAAATTATCAAAGGTTTCCTTAAGGTCTTCCAGAAGTGTCTCCTCCCGGCGGGTCTTGATCACAATGTCGTCGACATAAGCACGGACGTTGCGGCCAATTTGGTTACGAAGACAATTCTGGATGCAGCGTTGATAAGTCGCCCCTGCGCTCTTGAGCCCGAACGGCATGGACACATAGCAAAAGGCCCCGAAGGGGGTTATGAAGGCCGTCTTCTCCTGATCTTCCACGGCCATTTTGATCTGATGATAACCTGAATAGGCGTCCAAAAAGCACAATCGTTCGCATCCCGCCACCGAGTCAATGATTTGGTCGATGCGGGGAAGAGCGAAAGGATCTTTGGGACAAGCTCTGTTGAGGTCCGTATAGTCAATACACATACGGAAAGTGCCATTCTTCTTGAGTACTAACATCGGGTTAGCCAGCCATTTGGGGTGAAAGACTTCCACGATGAACCCGGTGGCTAAAAGACGGGCGACTTCCTCTCCAATCGCCTTCCGTCGCTCCTCGTTAAACCTGCGAAGGTATTGTTGGACAGGTTTGCATTTTGGGTCAATATTAAGATGGTGCTCAACGAGTTCTCTCGGTACACCCGGCATGTCAGAGGGCTTCCATGCGAAGATGTCCCGATTCTCACGGATGAATTCAATGAGCGCGCTTTCCTATTTGGGATCCAGACCCGTCCCAATGGTGAACTGCTTGGATGAGTCGCCAGGAACGAAATCGATTGTCTTAGTATCATTCGTCGGTTTGAATTTCAGGGGCGACTCAGAATCTGTAGTCGGCTTCTTGAGTGGTGACATGTCTGCCGGGTCAACATTGGCCCGATGGTGTTTGAGCTCTTCCGCCGCAGAGGCGACCTCCGCATAAGCCGTGTCCCCTTCCTCGCGCTCCTTTGCGATTCCTCTATCTCCATCGATCGTGATGGGTCCTTTGGGACCTGGCATTTTTAGTTTGAGGTAGACGTAGCACGGGTGGGCCATGAAGCGGGCGTAAGCCGGTCGTCCGAACAACGCGTGGTATGGGCTTTTCAGTTTGACCACCTCGAAGATTAGGGACTCCGACCTGTAATTCTGCGCAGTTCCAAACGCTACTGAGAGCCTGACCCGGCCTATGGGATAAGCCGACTTGCCCGGGACAATGCCATGGAAAACCGTGGTTGAAGGCATCAAGTCTTTTTTCGATAGATTCATCCTCCGAAAGGTGTCAAAGTATAGGATATTAATGCTGCTTCCACCATCCATTAATACCTTTGACAAGGTGTAACCCCCCACTTGGGGAGCCACGAATAATGCCAGGTCGCCCGGGTTATCTATTCTTGGCGGGTGATCCTCTCTACTCCACGTTATGGTCTGCTCGGACCAATGGAGATACCTGGGAATCGCCGGCTCAGTTACGATGTACGCCCGGTGATTTACCTTTTTATCACGCCTGCAAGCATTAGTGGTGAAAACGTGGTACTGCCCTTTACTTAGCTGTTTGGGATTGTTGCGGAAGCCCCCGTTGTCGTCCTGGTCCTGTGGAGCCCCCTGTGGGGGTGGCTGCTGGAAAACTCCCGGCGGGTTGTACCGCCGCTGGTGGTGCACCGGGTACTGGCCGCCGCCTGGCTGCGGGCCTCCCTGAGCCTCCTGTTCGGGAAAACCGCCGAAGGGGTTGTGCCTTTGGTTGGGGCGGCGAGTTGGTCCTGGCGGCGGTTCGGATCTTCGCTGTGGCTCTTCTTGATTTCCTCGGCCCGAAATTCTCGCATCACGAAACAGTTCTCCCAAGAGTGGCCCGCCGGGCCGTCGACCGTGGCGTGGTGCGGGCAAGGGCCTTTGAGTAGCTCTTCGTAATTACGCGACCTTTTCCCACTGAAACCTCGATTCTTCTTTTTGCCGTCATTGGCATTGGTGTTGGCAACCAAATCCGAGGGCTCCTCCTGTGGCCTACGCTTGCCGTTGGTCCCCTGGTTGTGACGGTTGCGGCCTTGGAAACGGGTGTGGTTTTTGGTCGAATCGCCCTTCTTGGGCGAGTTACCCTTACCATCCTCGCCGGGATCCTTGGTATCATCGGCCTCGGCGTACCTAGTAAGGGTGTCCATCAGTTCGCCCATATCCTGAACTTTTCGTTTGAGTCGCCCCAATTTCTGGACCAGCGGTTCATAGTGGCAGTTGTGCTCGAGGATAAGCACAGCTTGCGCTGCCGTGATGCCATCTGATGAATGGATAATTTCCGCGACTCGCCGTGACCAATGGTGCGCCGACTCATCCGGGCGTTGTACGCAGTGTTGTAAGTCGACGATCGTCATCGGCCGTTTACAGGTTCCCCGGAAGTTTTTGATGAAACTCTCTTTCAGCTCGGCCCAGGACTGGATAGAATTGGGGGGTAAGTTTTTCAACCAAGTGCCCGCCGATCCCTCGAGCATCATGGTGAAGTATCTTGCGCAAACCGCCTCATTTACGTCGAGCATGTCCATGGCGATCTCATAGCCCTCGATCCATGATGTTGGTTCGAGATCTGGTGTGTAATTAGGCACCTTTCTTGGTCCTTTGAAATCCTTGGGCATTCTTTCGTTCCGAAGGGATAGGGACAAGCAGGGCACCCCAACTCGCCCTCCGGTACCCGCGAGGGGGGTCTGGGCCTCTTGAATGTTGGGGGGATCTCTGCCCGGCGGGTTCCGTTCGGGCGGGTTGTCCTGCGGGAAGTGTCGCGGGGCACTGTTTACGGCTGGCTGATCCTCCGGCCTACTCCTGGTGTAGCTCGCGTGAGGGGTGGAGTGCAATCTCTCAGGGCTGTGTGAGAACTGTGCTTTTGAACCACCGCTGTTTTCAACATCTCGATGGCGTTCCTAGCTTCAATCTCAGCTGGGGTGTTGCCGTGGATCGGAAGAGACTCCAGATGGCGAGTTGCGGCAAGCATGCTATCCACCAGGTTGGAGAAGTGGCCTCGAGGGGTCCGGAAACGAGGAATTTGACCCTCAGTCGGCTGAATCGGCGGGTTAGGCGGGCGGTCCGGCCCTCCTGCTGGGGCGGCTCCCATCCCGGGTGTTTGGGGAGTGTCGAACAGGCGAGTCGGGTTGAGGTCATGGGGCAGGCGACCCTGGTGTCTCCGCTGATGGACGGCGTCGGACGCGCGCTGCTGTCCTTCGAGCCGCCAGTTGTCGGTGTGCAATCGCATCCTTTCGGCCGTGATTTGGGCTTGTCGAGTCTCAATCCTGGTGGACTCCATCTCAACATCCTGATGGGCCTTCGCCATCGCCTCCCTCAGCTTTGCCAGCTCTGCGTTTATCTCCCCTTGGTTCTCTAGCGTGAGCGGAGTTGACATTAGCCTCGTGATTTCCGCCGGCAAGTCCACCAGGACTGCAGACGCACTTCTGGATGTTCCGCCGGTCCCATCACCTCCGGTGGGGTTCTGTGCGGGTTGGGTTGCCCCGGTCATGTAGATGGCGATCTGGCGGCGGGTTCGAGCAAGGATTTCCTGATCCATGGCCAGCGACAAGCCTCCGAGACCGTCTCCGTGGAGGGACTGGATGGAATCTGAATCGCCCATGGATGACTCATCGTCGGAGTTGACCGGGGTGACCTCCTGAGCCGCCACATGTTCCGGCTCCTCCGACCCCTGCGTGAACCCCACAAAGACCGGGCGAGTCAGATGCTGTGTTATGACTGGGTGGACATACCTGGCTGGCTCGACAATGTCGGTGGAGATGTCCGGCTCAGGAACGGATGATCCGATCATGCCGATGAAGACGTTGATCTTGCCGAAGGGGACCCTGTAGCCTGATTCGAGAGAATTCGCTTCAGGTCCCCATCGTTGGTTCTCGATGTAGGTTATCCCGCGGCGGCTCCGAGTCATGAGCGCCGTCGCATAGCTCCCAAACCCTGGTAGGGCTCCCTTTGAGAACTCAACTCCACCGTGCGTAGGCCCCAAGGTGGGCGCCAACTGTCGTGGTTTCGTCACGGCAGATGTCCTCGTGAAAGGAATTAGTACGGGAACCATCGCACCTTGGTGGCGACTCAAACGGGTTAAACGGGAGGAACACGGCGGGTTACCCAGGTTCGGCCCCTCGAGAGGAGGTAATAGCCTACGTCCTGCTTTGTGTGTATTGATGTGGATTCGATTACAAGGGATGCGTAACTCGCCTAACCTAGCACTCGATGATCTCTAACCTACCCTCCTCCTTCCGACTCGCCTTTATATATAGGTCGAGGCTTTAGGGTTTTACAAGAGTCCCTTCCTCCTTACAAATCGTGACCACCGTGGTCTCTAAGTTGCCGTCTTGCAAAACCCAGAGACCTTCCATAAATCATAACCGTCCAGCGGCCTTGAACTGCCCAGGCTGAGGCCCAAGTAGCTCAAAGGATGAATCGCCTTACTTGTAACTCGGCCCATATTGGGCGGGTCACTTAATAAGCAATATCCCCAACACTCCGGCCAGTAGAAGAAAAGAAGAAAAAGGAGAAGAAAAGAAGAAAAAGGAGAAGAAAGGAAGAAAAAGGAGAAGAAAGGAAGAAAAAGGGAAGGAGAAGAAAAGAAGAAAAAGCAGAAGAAAAGAAGAAAAAGGAGTAGAAAAGAAGAAAAAGGGAAGAAAGGAAGAAAAAGGAGAAGAAAGGAAGAAAAAGGACAAGAAAGGAAGAAAAAGGGAAATAAAGAAGAAAAAGATTTTTTTGTCATTTAATTCCTATTGTTATAAGGTTTGTGCTAGATTATTAGGGTTAGTAATATGTAGAACTAGGAAAAAGGAAAATAAGAAGAGGAGGAGAAGAAAAGAAGAAAAAGGAGAATAAGAAGAGGAGGAGAGGACAAGAAGAGGAAAAATAGAAAGAAGATGAGAAGTAGAAGAAGAGAAAAAATTAGAAGAGGAGGAGAGGAGAAGTAGAAGAAGAGAAGAGGAGAAGTAGTAGAAGAGGAGGAGAAGTAGAAGTAGAAGAAGAAGTAGAAGAAGAGGAAAAATTAGTTTAGGGTTACAAGAAGAAGAAATATTTTTTTTGTCATTTAATTTGGCTATTGTATAGTGTATATGCTTAAGTGTTAATAGCGTTTCTTAGATTATTGCTTAATTTTTCTATTGTATATGCTTAAGTGTTAATAGTTTAATTTTGCTATTGTATATGCTTAAGTGTTAATAGTTTATTTTTAGCAAGAAAATTAATAGAACTAGTTTAATTTTGCTATTGTATATGCTTAAGTGTCCGGGACTGGGCTCCGCCCGGCTGGTATTTTAGGGTTTAGGTTCTAGCCAAGACTCGGGACTAAAGGTCCTCCTATATAAAACGACACTTCGAAGTTTCCAACCCCTCTTATATAGTTTGTTAGTTTATTAGTTAATCAAATGTCCGTTTTTTGCAGAACTATGTATCCACATATCAGGAACCTCGAAGAGGAAGAACTTCTCGAAGATATAATCAAAGACGGCCCCGACGTTGAACCAGCTGAATCTCCGTCGTCATATCTAAACCCCTACGGATATGGAATGGAGGTCGACCGACACGAAGATGAAGCCGATGGGGCAGGAGATAGGTCCAATGACGGAGAAGGTGATAGCTCCACTGATGGAGAAGCCGGTGGAGAAGCAGGTGAAGAAATAATAAAGTCCGGTGAGGTATACATATGAAGTTCGACAATCACTTGTAATATGTGAAAAATATTGGAGATAGCTCTATATTGTATACATATACATTCATTTGACGAATGTTTCTCCCTCTTAGGCCTCCACATCGAGCAATGCTACGAAACGAGGCCCGACTAGAAAGTTGGATGCACGGACGCATTACACCTTTGAGGTGATATTGCCTACGGGTGAACCCAAGCTTCCTAAGAATGCTGCTGACACATTCAAGAAGCAATGCGGAGTTCTCGTTAGGGATCACGTCCCGATCAACGTTCGGGAGTGGAACAAGCGCAAGGGGCAGCCGATAGTGACTATGTCGCCGAAAGGTACAAAGATAATCTTTGGAATGATCTCATGTCACATTTCAACCTGCCAGAATGTGAGAATGAAGACGCCGCAGACAAACTGAGGGCCAAAGTCAAGCAGTGGACTCTAAAGAAGATGGCCGAACTGTTCCGTAGCTGGAAGAAGAAGCTATGGAAAAACTATCTAAAGACAAAGAAGTGCTAGTATTCGAGGGGTATCTAGCCAAGCAGGTGAATCACTGGAAGGCATTTCAAGAGTACAAGGAGTCAGAAGATGCCCAGGCATTATCAGAAAAGAATAAGATAAATTCCGACAAGAAGAAATATCACCACAAGCTGGGGCCAGGGGGCTATGAGACTGCCATCCCAAAGTGGGATAAGAAAGAGCAAGATCTGCTAGATAAAGGCATCGTACTTGAACCACTCCATGATGAGTGGGAATTGAGAGCAAGAAATTGGTTCCTTGCGCATGGTGGTTCGTACGACAAAAAAACAGGGGACCTCATCTGCAGTGACGGTCTTAGGATACCCAGGAAGAATTGGAAAAGGATAGTGAAAGAAATTAAGGAGGGAAAAAGAAAGTTCACTGCAGATAGAGAGAATGATTTGCTCACACTGGTCCTCGGCAATGACGAACATGGAGGACGAACACGAGGCTTTGGTCCTTCTTACCCGTGGTGGCTTGGGTTTGCCAGAGACCAAGACACTTACAGAAGCCGAGAGAGAGAAAAGAAGCGGCAGCAGGATGAGGAGAATGACAAGTTCAACCAGTTGCTTGCCAGGATTAACGAGCAACAGAAGCAGATTGATGACCTTAGAGGAGTAGCGCGCCAGGAAGATCCTGCACTTGATATTACCGGCGCCCCATCTAAGCGGAAAAGCAGCGTGGCTGAATCTGAGGCCCCGCCCGACGATGCACGAAGAATGATAGAGGCGGTCCCGGCTACCCCGTGGATGGAATCAAGGAGTCAACATCATGTGAATTCCATCAGAAATTCAAGAATATATCCATGAAGGTGGCCGTCGTACGAGCTTTACCTTCTGGCCCTGATGCACGTTGGCATGGCCGTGAGATTCCAGCTGGCTTTGCTAAAGTCGGGGTGGATGAAATCATGGCGGGGTTTCATGATATGGAGCTCGACATAGCTGGACCCGAAGATGAGAGGACACTCGGAGAAGTACTGGGTGGAGTCATCCTATGGGACAAGAACTACATCAAGCTTCCATGCTCGGCCCCAAGGACAACACTGCCTCCGAGTCTTCGCAGGTCACCTACACCTCCATTACCTCCAAGCCCTCCACATGATATCGGCCAGCACAACACGAGTCCATCTCGATCACCGCCGCCGGACTTGGGTCGTCCGTCTCCGCCGCCGCCCGCTCCGGATACTAAGCGGGAGCGTGCCACCAAGAACGCTCCGCCAACGATTTCTATGTGATGGATCCCCCCAAAGCGCAAACGGTCGCCCCTCCCAAAGGTACCTCATGCTAATCTTCCTATCAGACCTTATGATCGTACCCCAAGGAAAACGCCAGGATAGCAAAGGAACATCATGATGTGCAGATGAAAAAGAAGGAACCCGAGCCCCGCCCGGAATACACCGAGAAGCAAATAGCATTTGCAAAATACTTCATGACCCTTCCATCACAGTATGACTTACACCATAAGCCTGATGACTATACACGCACATTGCAGAAGGAAGTGAAAAAGAGCAGATCACGTGCAAGTGCAAGTGGGAGCAAATCAAGTTCAACTACAAGCAAGAAAATATCAGACGTTCCTCAGCTTGGACAACAGGTCAAACAGTTGATCCCACCCCTCAAGGTGTTAACCGAGAATGTTCCCCCTCCGATGCAGGGGCAAAATTTTAAATTAGCAAAGAAGTGGGGCGGCTGAATGGGGTGTCTCGGTTGAAGATGTTCTGGCTTCCCAAGACGACAGGTTACCCAAGGCTGTGGTAGCCCCTAAGCCACAGTTTGTCATGGGAGAGCCTTTGGTCAGCAAAGATGATCTCCCAACAAATATGCGTTACTTGCATACATGGTACTTAAGTGAATCAAAGAATGGGAGAACGATGATCATCGTGAGTGTCCCACGGGAGTACTACGGCCGCCCCGAAGAAATCCATATCGACTTTGATGAACTCTTCCAGATGTACAATGGCGACGCCCTCGACAAATCGCTTATGAGTTGCTATTGTGTGTAAGTTTTTCAATTCGTTGTCTACATATAACTTGTTTAGTTATTTCAATTCATTGTCTATATATAACTTGTACTCTATTATGCAGAATGAAGATTCTGGATTGTAAAAGTAAGAACGTCCTAAATATTGGATTTATTGACTCAGATAAAATACATATAGCGACGCTAACGGATAAACCCAAGGAGACGGAGGAAAACCTTCTAAAGTTTCTAATAGATCAAAATTTCTGTGACCACATACTGTTTCCATACAACTTCAGGTGAGGGTCTTTACTCTGTTGTGTCCATTCAATTATAAGTGTAATTGATAAGTTACGGACACACACACACACACACACACACACACATATATATATATACATATATATACATATATATATACATGTGCAGTTTCCATTGGATTCTGTTGGACATTCAAATTGATAAGGGAAGAGTTGATGCCTTCGACCCATTATCGAGACCCTTGGAACAGTTCCAAAGCCTGCAGGACATGCTCCAAGGGTAATTTCAATCATTCTTGCGCTCTATCGGTCTCTTTCGATGATTTTCTGATATATCGATTAATGAAAAACTTAGCAAATCATTATCCTTGTCGGGCAGGGTTTGGAAGCGGTTCAAGTGCGTGACTCCCGGTAATTTCCTAAGAAGCTGACCTTTAGAGCGGCTCAGGTAAGTAGTAGTATGATATACTTCTATTTTCAATACATTTATGATGCTAGATTATTATTTTGATTATATATATTCCATTCTCGTAAAGTGAGACCAGCAGCCACGGGGAACGCATCTATGCGGATACTATGTTTGCGAGACCATTCGCACGTTTACCTCTGAGCACAAGGATCACAGATTCGATGTAAGCAATGAACATTCACACCTCTATTTTTACGCGTCATTCTTTGTTATCATGATTGATATTCATATTCATCCCCTCTTCTTATACAGTACACGGCCATGAGGACGAAGGTCCTACCAGAGCAACGCGCGATTGCTGTTGCAGAGGAGCTTGCGACCTTTCTGAGGACGGAAGCTATAGATGACAAAGGACGATTTAGTGTAGCTTGGGGCCATTACTCATGTTCGTCCATGTAATCGAATAGACGGGCTCTAGTCCCGATAATTCAGATCTCCATATAATTGTATATATATGCTCGCTTGTAAGATAAGTTAATCTTATATATATATGCATAATTATTTCTATTTAAATTATATGAAAACTAATTCCCGAACACCAAACGAGGCATCACGTTAATCTCCCGAACACCTAAACCCTAAAACCCTAAAACCCAAAAATAATTTCATTCAAAAAAACCCCAAAAATAAGCAAAATCTGAAACGAGTCTGTGTAACGAGCCGGGACTAAAGGGCCTGCCCCTGGGGCGCTACGAGGCGCCCACGTGGAGCACCTTTAGTCCCGGCTTGTAACAGGGCCGGGACTAAAGGTTAGGCCTTTAGTCCCGCCCCTTTAGTCCCGGTTGGTGAACCGGGACTAAAGCCCCTTACGGGCCGGGGCTAAAAGCCCCGTCCCCACTAGTGCGTGTCCTTCCACACTCGTGTGGGAGCACGTTGGATCGTATAACAGGCACGATGCCGGTCAACAAGCCAGCCCTATCTTGTCTTCGTTCCAGGGCGAAACATCATGCCTTGTCCTGAAAACAAAAACAAAGAAAATTTACCGATCTCGTCGTGACCGTCTAGCTGCTACGGTGAACGCCGACTTGATTAGAGGGTTTCAAAGACTGACGTTGTCCGCACTGGCGCCTCGCACTGCTCCCATGATCTTGTTGTGTTGATGTAGAAGAGGCACATAGTGATATCTGTGCCACCCATGGGAAAACGCGCAGGTGTTGCCTTGCTCCGCCCATCATGTGTGTCCATGAAGATGAATGGGTGCCATCGACGCTGACATGGACGCATGGGTATTGCTACCCCCAAACATCCATGGGATATGACGATGTAGTGGTTTGTTGTCGGAATGCCGTCGACGACGTCAGGAAGCGCCTCTCCATGGCTGCAAAGATGTTGGAGGGACACCAAATAGAAACACCAAGCAAAACAAGGCGAAAAAGAAAAGGGAGAAGAAAAATTCGGTTTTTTTTTTAAAATGTTGGCTTTCTCGTTATACACCAGCTATAGGCGTGATATCCGAGAAGGCTACCGAAGGACTTGTCATTGGGAACCGTCGGAAGACCGTGACGGTTGCAACTCAACCACTAAATAAGCTTTGGTGTACGTGTACGAAGACGCCGTGTTTTGGGATGCTTCCGAGAGGCAACAAAAGTTCATACTCTAGCCCATCATCATACTGAGGACCACCACAACTCGACATGCCCCTGCACACATCCCATGAACCCAGAGTCTTGGGTGTTTTAAATTCAGGGTAAATGGATTTGGGACAACGGCTTGGCGATTTTTCTTCATGCATATTGAGGGGTGGTGAACAGCTACCTCCCGCCTTCCTTCCGGTGGGTTCCTTACTGCTTGGGACCACATCACTGTTTCTTGGACTGTTGGAATTTTTATTTCCTTCATGGATTTTCTTCTTGGATACTTGGAATTTTATTTCTTTTTACTTACCCGAGATGATTGATTTGGCAGCAGACTTCATGGATTTGCTTTGACATTCAGCTTGAACTTCTTCATGACTCTTCTTCCAGGATCTCTTGGGGACCCACCTTGGGAACTTGGAAGGCAACTGTTCACCTTTGTGTACTAGGAATAAACCCTCTAGCAGTTTATCTGGAGCTTCTGGAGGCACACCCCTGGGTTGCCATGTGACTACAAACCAAACCAACTTGTGTTGGGTCGGGCAGTCCTCCATGATCTTTTCCTATAGTCCTCCCTGAGGTGCAAGCCCCTGTGAACACAAGGCATGTCGGGAAACATGAGGAGCATGGGGTCTCAATACTCAGAAGTGCCCAAGTAATCGCTTCCGCTGACTCTGGAAGCATACACCTGATATGTGTCGTGCATTGTGGGTGTAGGAGCCGCTCCACCTGCAACTGGACACATTGTGCCACCCTCCGAGAAGTCCTAGGGTAGCCAAAACTTTTATCAACAGCGTAGTGCGATAGAGGAAAGCCATTTTTTTGTTTTTGTTGGACTTAGTCCGTGAAAATTGGGGAAAACTAAATATATCCACAAAATGCAAAGGAAATGCATCATGGATGTGATAGCCCACAGAATGAGTTTCCCCAATGAAAATCCGAAAGGCAAGAAAAGAGGCAAAATCTTAAGAAAAGTATTTTTTGAGGAACCTTCCGTTGATTGGGGGCATAGGTCGGACTCCTTGGGAATTGACGAGCTGATATGCTCCCCTGTCGTAGACTTGCTCGATGACATATGGTCCTTCCCACTTTGGCTCGAACTTAACCTTCGTCTTGTGCATCACGACGATGGGTTTCCTGAGCAAGAGGACCATCTCGCCTTTTCGAAAGACGCGTTGCTTGACGAGCTTGTCGTAGGCCCTCACCATGTTCTGGCGGTAAAGCTCCAGGTTCTGTAGGGCATGAAGTCGCCCCTTTTCAAGGGTGTCGAGCTCTTGAAACCCTAGTTGTACCTTTTCATCTTGGGCGATTATGTTGTAGTCGATGTCGCGTGGCTTCGTCTTCTCTTGGACTTGCTCTTCGGGCTCCTCCGCTTGCAAAGGTGTCTTCTTTGTGGTGGACGGCTTCTGCACCCTTGTCGGCTATATCTTTAGAGGTTCGGGTAGGACCTTTCCCCCGCGCAGATTCATGTGCACCTCTTCGACTGGTGCTTCCTTCGTCGTTTCTTCAGCATGGAGGACCGCCTGCTCTTCAGGAGTAAAGACGTCTTCAGAAGGTGTGTCACTGTAGTCGTGGATGATGTTGCAACTCTCTATGCTTGATGTTTGGGATGAACTTGACCTTTCTTGTAATTGCTCCATTTCCTTCTTCGATGTTTGCCCCCAATCGGGTGGCAAGAACTGCGCCAAAGTGAGCAGCCCACACCCCCGTCGAGGGAAAGACTCGTCTCCCTCTGACATGGGGCGAATCTTGGTGGAGGGCGGAGTTGACTTGGATCAAAACGCCTTAAAATTCTTGGGGGAGCACGTACTGATGAAGACAGGCCAGGACGTTGGGGTGGAAGGCTCCTTGGGTATGGTCTCCGAGGGACCATCCTTCAAGGCCGCTCGTCATGAATGGTTGGGGTCACCTGTGGCCGTAGGGGAGATGCCTGCGTCTTGGAGAGGACGAGGTCGGATAGCTCGTCTTCAACTTGGGCGAGTGGCACCCATGTTTCTTCAAGCTGCGAGTCTTGCCCTGAAGAGGGTAACTTCATGCTCACCATGTTTACCGCATGGTAGTCTGGGTTAACGGCTTCTAGGTCCAGGTTGATCCTCCCCTCGTTAATAGCTGTTTGGAGCATTCTTTGAAAGCGACGCAATCTTCAATGACATGCCCCATGTACCTATGATATGAGCAAAACAAAGGATTGTCTGTCATCCTCATCTGATCGGGCCTTCGAGGCTCCGGTAGATTCAGGTCTCGATGCTCCATGAACTGGTCAAACAAGTCCTTGATGTGCTCGCGACGGAATAGATACGACTTCTTGAGGAGCTCTTGCATTGTTGGGCGTTGCCTCCCTCCCGCATGTTCAACTCTCGCACCCAATATGGGAACATGGCCCTATAGTTCAGTCGAGAATACCTTGGTGGTGTCCGACTCCGCCGAGGCCCTTGTCTTGCCACCGCTGTTGATTTGCTTGGATGTTGAGGCGAAACGCTTGGCTGGATCGAAAGCGCTTGCATTCTTATAGAGCTCCATTATCTGTGGTGACTTCTCGAACTCAAGCTTCGTGGCCGCCACCGCCGTGCTAAGGGCACTAAAAGTTCTTGGTTCACGCCGAGAGACTTCAAGTGACCAATGTTGTTGCATCCCGTGGACGCACATCTCGATGGCATCCTCAAGGTGCATCTCCCTGGCGAGACGCACGTAGCTATTGCGAAGCGGATGATGTAGTCATCAATAGACTCATCTCGTTGTTGACGAACTTGCGCCAGCTCAACGACTGAGAAGTCCTTCTTCATGGCGACGAAGTGCTTCTTGAAAACCTCCTTCATGGCCGCCCAACTCCAGATGGACCCAACCGGTAAACGGCTGTACCAATGGGAGACGGGGCCGGTTAACAATCCTGAGAATTGACGAAGGAGGAGTGAAGGGTTATTGGCCGTGTCACCGCACGCTGCCTCAAAATACGCCACGTGCTCCCTTGCATCGCCGGTTCCATCAAACTGACGGAACTTCGGGGGGTGCTACCCTGCGGGGTACGTCATCATGTCATGCCATGCCTCATAAGGCTTCTCTAGCTCACTCTCGGAGGTACGAGGCGCTTGATCTATCGTCATTTGCTTCAGATTTTTGTCCACCATTTCTCCGATCATGTCATGATAGTCCTTCAGCACAACTGCACGTGGGGCTGCGTCGGCGGGACCAACAGGGCTAACCCATGGCCGAGTATGTGTGTTGGGGTCTTGAGGAACATCATTTAACGACACCCTAGCAGGTGTGCCGACTTGAAGTTCCTCCTCTTGTGGATCTCCCACTTGTTGCACCGCGCCTTGTGGATGAACGCCCTGGTTGCTCATCATGAGCTCAATGAACTGGTCAAGCTTTGAGGCGAACTGGTCAATCGTATGGCGCTGGCTTCGGACCTGTTCTTCAAGAGAAGCACTTGGCAATGCCACTGCGTTTGCGGCACTTGGATTCTGGGCGCCATTGCCAGGTAGCTTAGCAGCGGAATCTTCATCTTCAAGAGTTTCCCCCTGGTTCACCATGTGAACAGGCGCCGTAAGAAGGTCTTCAGCACCATCTTCATAGTCCGAGGACACGGATGGAGCTAGCTTGTGGTAATGAGGGCAATGTGGATGGCTCTCCAATGATGGTGAAGAAGATGAGTCAGATAAGCCTTCCTCATCATCAAGGTTGTCTTGGTGCTCTCGGTCTCCAGGAAACCCATCCGTCACGCCTTGCCGAGCGATGGCTTTCAGTCTTGTATTTGCTCCCGGATGCTCTCCTACTTGTCGTCGTTCTTCAAGGTCTTGAGTCAGCCTTGATGTAATGTCGGTGTAGAGACGTTTGTATATGCTTTCATTTCGCGAAGCGCCCCCTCCACCCGAAGAGCCTCTCCCTGTCGTCACAGGAAGACACGTCGCCCTGGATCTTGCTGATTCTTGTGATATTGAAGAGCTTCCCTTGGGATCCGCCTCCGCGCCTCTGAACCATGCACGAACATGGCCAAGGCGTGGTAGAAAGGTCCTCTGGAAGTCGGCCTTCGGGTTTGGCACGATCTCTTCCTCCGAAGGATAGTCAAACTCCTCGGTGATGGGAGGAGGCCGCCATCCATTGCTTGACCCTGACTTAGTTGCACTCCAAGAGTACCACACAAAGCGAGGTTCTTCTCGGTAGATTCCTTTGCTCTTCTAGTCTCGTGCAAAGCTTGAGTTTCTCCGTCTTGGTCCATCCTTTCAGAGGGAACAAGCGGAAGTACCGTGGGAAGTGTCGCGTCTGGTTGGACGGTAGTGCTGGCTGTGTCCTTGAACACTTCTGTCGTGGGTATAAGTCTGACAGTAGATGTGTAGGGTACGAAAGGATGGGCAGAGCCTTAGCTACGGCGAGGTTGAATGAGTTCAGGCCCCTCTGTGGTGGAGGTAATAGCCCTACTCTCAGTGCTTTGGGAGCTTGTTGTCGAGTGGAATATAGAATACAGTGAATTGCTAACCCCTGCACCAGTGGAGGAGGGTGGCTTATATAGAGTGCGCTGCCCTCCACAACGGTTTGGTGCACAGGGGTGGAGTAGTGGCGAATAAATGCCTACGTTACAGGTAACGTACGTCTTAAATGCTAATAAAGGCACATGGAAACGTATGACCGTTTCCCTCCAGGGGGGTTACGATGCACAGGGTGGAATCCAGTCGGTTAGTTTGATAAACTCCGAATGCTATTCTGCGACTGGATGGTCGAGGATCTGTTACCGACTGGATGAAGGGAACTCCTTAGTTCAGTCGGAACTGACTAAGGGCCTTGTCCCTTATGGGGGGTAGTCCTTGGGTTGGACCTACAAGGCAGGCCTATGACCCTACCCTAGGACTATAACCCCATCATTAGTCCCCGAATGGATTGGGGTTGGAACGACGAAGCGATGCTTGAAGTTTGGATCCGACTGGAATGGATGTGACTTTGGCGTTGCTTGCCTCGATCCATTTTATCTTTTCTGACCAACGATCCGAGTGGAAGTATTTGTGGAACAAACTGTCGGAAACCGAGTGCTTCCATGGTATCTCCTAACGTGACCAGTCAACTAACATCGGTGGATTTTCTAGGATCCTCAAATTTCGGTTACCGCGCGCTCAGCGGGGATGACGACATCGCGCTCGAGTAGCGCCTGACGCCTTGATTCCCGCGCCTTCATCTTCTCCACTGATATCGCCGCGGTTGGTCGGGGGATAAGGTTTCGGGGCCACTTGCCAATGACCCAGTCGGAACCTTACTTAAACCTCGGCGGCGAGGGTTTTTTCGTTACGCTCGCCTGCCATCTCGCCTTTGCTCCGCTTCCTTCGCCATCCTCTGCGCACCCCGAGCTTCTTCCTTCTCCTCTCTCCTCGTGAATCCGCAGCCTCCGCCATGACAAAGGGGCAAACTAGCAAGCTAGAGGCGCGGAAGAAGAAGGGGAAGGCGGCGGCTCCTGCGCGGAAGCAGCGAGCGCTACCGGCGGGGTGGATCCAGGGGTACTTCCTCCCCTCCACGGTGACGGAGGGGGACCTGCTGGAGCTAGTGGAGCACGGGATGATCGTGCACAAGTCGTGGAGGTTGCCGGCGGAGGGCGAGACCGAGCCGGCGCCCCGGGAGGGGGAGCGTGTCCTGCTGCTCAGCCACGTGCATTGAGGTTTCTCCCTGCCTCCACATCCTTTCTTCAAAGGCATAATGAACCACTTCGGGGCGCAGCTCCACCACTTTCCCCCGAATGCCATAGCTCATCTCTCTGCTTTCGTAGTCTTGTGCGAGTGCTTCATCGGCTGTCCTCCCCATTGGGGGCCTTTCAAACATATCTTCTGTGCTAGATCCCAAACTATCAAATGACTTAATCAGTCGGATGATAAGACTCACCTTCTCCAGCTCTGCGGAGGCTTAGGCTTCCAAAAAGAGCAAAAGTAGTTATCCCGCTCTTCAGGTGAGTGAATCGATTAGGAACTGGCAGTCGACATGGTTCTACTGCCAGGACGTTGCTAGCCCGAATGCCACGACAGGGTTGCCTCCTTTTAGCTTAGATCGACCAGCTTCGCCTAAGCAGCTCGCGCTCACGAAGGCGGAGAAGATCGGTATCTAGCCTCTGGTCGACGCACTCGTAGATGTCGTCAGAAAGGGAGTCACCGGCATAGACTTGCTGGAGGTTTTCCTCGGTCGGCGCATCCAACCACTGCAGGCCCGACACCGCGCCATGTGGCACTACACGAGGCCCGAAGACTCCACTCGGACCAACGTCATGAGCGTGACCGAGGAGACGGTGGCGTCGTGGGTGCTCCAGATCACAGGTGCCTGTGAGAACCCCAGAGGGTCCCGGCGAGTGAGGGTTTTCTGCGCGGACAATCCTCCTCCGAACCAGGTGAGTACAACTTGTCGAGTGCACATAACTGTCTTAGTTTTATCGCTTTCTTGAATCTCTGTCTGACGCCTGATGTCGCCGACTGTATTTTATGCAGAAGTGGACAAACTGGTTCTCCCCTGTCTCGAACGGGAACCCGGCCGAGGAGGAGGAGGAGGGCAGCCAGGAGGGCAGCGTGGAGAGCGTCGAGTACGTCTCCGACAGTGGGGAGACGGAGGAGGAGTCTGGGGAAGAGGAGGAGGAAGACGAAGAGCAGGACTCGCCACCCCCGCCGCTAGAGCATCGAACCAAGCGCCAACATGAACCGGCAGCTCCCTCGGCCCCTACAGCATCCTCGAGTGCTCCGCCAACTGTTCCCGTGGTTCCGAGTGCTCGGAGCACCTAGAGGACCAGGGACACTGCTGCCGAACCTGCGGGTCAACCTTCCAAGGTGGCCAAACCGAGCGGATCTAAACCTCGGAAGGCTTTGCCGCGGATGAGGGTCGTCGTTCCCGTCACCTCAACGTAAGTGCGTTGTTCTTCTAACTTCTTCTGGCATTCGATTGAACTCCTGTTTATTGGTCGAATGAATTTCACTCGACAGAGTTGATACCTCTGCCACCTCTCTGGCACGCCAGGGCGATGATCCCATGGACATGGACAATGTCGTCTCGTCCCAGCCACGTGCGTCGTAGTGATTCCGAGAGTTTACATCATTGCATCACGAATTCTGTCTTCGGTCATGCCCTTTCCCTTTTGTGATCTCACGCCGTTCGGTCGGGTTTCTCTCAGGGGTTATCTACGTGGATGAGGGTGACCAGGGAAGGTCTGAGCAAGCTGTGGAGCCAGTCCTTGAGGCTTTTCCGCCAGTTACTGCTCTCACCGCGGACGTGCCGCCGACTAAGGCGATGCCGTCGACTGAAACGGCACTGCTTGCTGCTGAATCGACTGGAGCGGGCCTTGGGATTCCCAAGTAGCCTCCAACGATGTCAGGCCCATGAATGTTGAGTACAACGTCCAGCGCCTCCCGGAAGATCAGGTGGGAGCGGCCAAGGGGGCTATGGTGCAGGCGGACCTAATGGCGGGAGAGGCCAAGAAGGCGTACGACTCCATCACGTCCCTGTACGAGCGAAGCTTGGAACTGCGGGACGATATCCGAGTAAGTGGGCTAGTAAGTATTTACTTTTCTCTTGTAACCCACTGGGTGTGTTCGGATATCGTATGATTTTTGCAATGGGTTCACTCTTAGTGAACCCAGTGGGTGTAGTCCCCGAGACTTCTGTCGAGTGCTTGCACCGGCAGTTGTCTTTATACACATTGTCTTTGACTTGAGCAGATCCAAAATTAATCTGTTCAAATGCTAACAGTTGGGGCACTCGGAGTGCACTTACTGTATGAGTCCCCGAGAGTAACTTTACTCAGGTCGGGTAGTAGTAGCCTCATAGTCTTAGGTGTTGTCATGTAGCTCAATAGGGCAGACCTGTTTGAGTTTCATGCCAGTGGGGTCACTCTTAGTGAACCCACTGGGTGTAGTCCCCGAGACCGCTGTCGACTGCTTGCGTCGGCAGGGGTCTGAAGAGCTTAGGGTTTTTATTGTTGGATTTGTCTGATCGTCTCTTGGCGCTAGCCGGCAGAAAACTTGCGAGATGGGGACAGCGTACGAGACTCTTAGGGCTGAAAAGGTTCAGTTTGCTGGTGAGCTGGATGCGGCACTGGTTGCAATGGCTGGTATGAAGGATGTTCTGGCGGAACGAGAGAAGTCGTTGGAGCAGGCCCGTGAAGCAAACAAGGCACTGACTGCTGAAGTGGAGAAGATGAAGGCGCATAGGTCCGAGCTGATGAGACAAATGAAGGTGCTGAACAGGCGGTGTATAGCGCAGGAAAAGTATGTCAGTGACTCGGCCCGACAGATGATAACGCTTCTGGGTGGTAAGTACTGTTTTTCCGAGTGCTTGTGGTATTTGCATTTCACTCGGCGCTTATTGTTTGCTCGTCTTGTCTTTGCAGATTTTTTCATGGACGCTGAGGCTGAAGTAGCTGACGTCGAGCGGTCGATTCTTGAGAACATTCCACTCGGCGAGGACGCCAATCGAGATCTGCTCCGAGCTCACATTCGGCTGGGCAAAGTTGGGCCTTTCATCGGTCGACTGAGAGAAGTCGTCGGCCGGATCGACAAGGAGCTTTGGCCGGAAGACGAGTCTCGGCATGAGATGGAAGGCTTGATGACTCGGCTAGAGGAGGTCCCAAACCGAGTGCAGTCATGGAAGAAGTCTGCGGCGCGCTGTGGTGCGGACGTTGCTCTGTCCCTGGTCCGAGTGCATTGCAAGGAGGTGCGCGAAGAGAAGCTGAAAGCGTTGCAGGTCGCCAACACGAAGAAACTTCGATTCGAAGACTTGATGGAAACCTTCCTTGAGCGCGCCACTCACATCGCCAACGGGATCGACCTGGACACATTCGTAGGGCCCGCCAGTCTGGCGCCAGTCCGGACGACGCTTAATAAAACTTTTACCTCGGTATGCCGAGTGTTGGTTGTAAGAAACTCTGGCCACTGCTGTTGGCCGTCACATTCTTGGTTCGGTGCGGGTAAGATTGATCCGCGCCGAGCCAACTATCTTTAGGTGAACTTCAAATTCGAATCAAATCTTTTGCTCCTCTTTTTCCAAAGAGTTGTTGATACAATTTTGGCTCGAGTTTTTGTTTGGCGTTTCTTGGTGAAGCCAATGGCAAACATGCGGAGCATGTAATTGTCGGTTGCCTTGACATCTGCATGAGCCTCTCTGAGGGTCTGCCGAGTCTCCGAGTGGATCTGTAGGATACACTTGAAGGTAATAGAGTACTTAGGCGATTCATGATCGAGGCTAAGTCTTCGAGTGCGACGGCCCGGCCGCACTCGGAGCGAGTTGGTACTCATGTAATTGTCAGTGGTCTTGACATCCACATGAGCCTCAATGAGGGTCTGCTACTCATGTAATTGTCAGTGGTCTTGACATCTACATGAGTCTCAATGAGGTTCTGTTGAGTCCTCGAGTGTATCTGTGGGATACCGTCGAATGCATCTGAGTAGTTAGGCGATTCGTGATCGCAGCTAAATCCTTGAGTGCGACTGTAAGGTCGTACTCGGTAGGGTTGTTACTCATGTAATTATCAGTGGTTTTGACATCCACATGAGTCTCAATGAGGGTCTTCTACTCATGTAATTGTCAGTGGTCTTGACATCTACATGAGCCTCAATGAGGGTCTGGTACTCATGTAATTGTCAGTGGTCTTGACATCCACATGAGCCTCAATGAGGGTCTGCTGAGTCCCCGAGTGTATCTGTAGGAGACAGTCGCAGGAAGCTTTCTCATTTAAGTGATTCTTGACCGCAGTTAAGTCTTTGAGTGTGACGAGTAGTGCACGCTCGGAGAAAATTTGTACTGAGGCGATTCTTGATCGCGGCTCAGTCCCCGAGTGCCACGTTTAGTGCACACTCGGAGAAAGTTATTACTTAGGCGATTCTTGATCGCAGCTAAGTCCCCGAGTGCGACGTTTAGTGGACACTCGGAGAAAGTTAGTACTTAGGCGATTCATGATCGCAGCTAAGTCCCCGAGTGCGACGTTTAGTGCACACTCGGAGAAAGTCAGTACTTAGGCGATTCTGGATCGCAGCTAAGTCCCCGAGTGCGACGTTTAGTGCACACTCGGAGAAAGTTAGTACTTAGGCGATTCTGGATCGCAGCTAAGTCCCCGAGTGCGACGTTTAGTGCACACTCGGAGAAAGTCAGTACTTAGGCGATTCTGGATCGCAGCTAAGTCCCCGAGTGCGACGTTTAGTGCACACTCGGAGAAAGTCAGTACTTAGGCGATTCTGGATCGCAGCTAAGTCCCCGAGTGCGACGTTTAGTACACACTCGGAGAAAGTTAGTACTTAGGCGATTCTTGATCTCAGCTAAGTCCCCGAGTGCGACGTTTAGTGCACACTCGGAGAAAGTCAGTACTTAGGCGATTCTGGATCGCAGCTAAGTCTCCGAGTGCGACGTTTAGTACACACTCGGACAAAGTCAGTACTTAGGCGATTCTGGTTCGCAGCTAAGTTTTTCTTTTTTTTGAGACCGGAGTGTACGACCGCGGAAGAATTTTGGATCTGCAAAAGCTCAATCTGTTTTATATTATTTCACCAATATTTGTTCTTTACATTGCTTCAGTCGAGGGTCACGTGTAGAAGCGCTTCAGGAGATCTCCGTTCCATGCGCGCTGCTCGTCTGTCTCCCTGTCGATGTTGTAGAGTCTGTATACTCTGTTGTTCAGCACCTTGGAGATGATGAAGGGTCCTTCCCAGGCAGGAGCCAACTAGTGAGGTCTTTGCTGATCAACTCGGAGCACCAGGTCGCCTGCTTGGAACGTGCGACTCCTGACGTGTCGTGCGTGAAAGTGCCACAGATCTTGTTGATAAATGGTTGAGCGAGTCAGCGCCATCTCGCGCTCCTCCTCTAGAAGGTCCACTCCGTCTTGCCTTGCTTGTTCTGCTTCAGCTTCGGAGAAGTGTTCGACTCGTGGGGCATTGTGAAGCAAGTCACTCGGAAGGACTGCTTCTGCTCCGTAAACAAGGAAGAACGGTGATCGCCCTGTAGATCTGTAAGGGGTTGTGCGGAGACCCAAAGCACTAAAGGTAGCTCGGTGACCCATGCGCCAGCGGCATGTCCCACCTCTCGCAGGAGTCGGGGCTTCAAACCTTGCAGAATAAGTCCATTCGCCCGCTCTGCTTGTCCGTTTGATTGAGGATGCACCACGGATGCAAAATTCACTCGGATACCTTGGCTTGCACAGAAACCATTGAATCTGTCCGAGTCAAAATTTGTCCCGTTGTCCGTGATTATGCTGTGAGGCACCCCGAATCTGGAGATGATGTCCCTGACAAACTTGATGGCTGTTAGGGCGTCGAGCTTCTTGATGGGCTTGGCTTCAATCCATTTTGTGAACTTGTCGACTGCCACCAACAGATGTGTGTGTATCCTCCTTGGCCTGTCCTGAATGGACCGACTGTATCTAATCCCCATACTGCAAACGGCCACACAAGAGGGATTGTCTTCAACGCAGATGTTGGCTTGTGGGACTTGTTGGAGTAGAACTGACAGCCTTCACATCGGTCAACCATATCTTTAGCCATTTCGTTTGCCTGTAGCCAGAAGAAGCCAGCTCTGAATGCTTTGGCAACGATTGCTCTCGAAGAGGCGTGATGACCGCAGGTTCCCGAGTGAATTTCTTCCAGGATTAACTGTCCCTCCTCTAGGGAGATGCATCGTTGAAGAACGCCTGAAACGCTTTCCTTGTACAACTGGCCATCAATGACAGTGAACAACTTCGACCTGCGGACTATCTGCCTGGCCTGGACTTCGTCTTCTGGAAATTCCTGCCTCAGGATATATGCAATGATCGACACAGTCCAATCGGGGATGACAGCAAGAATCTCCATGACCAGATCAACCACAGCAGGTACGTCAACTTCAGTCGGATCTGTCGAGCTCTTTGGTTGTACTGGTTCCTCTGTGAAAGGATCTTATTTGACTGAGGGAAGGTGGAGGTGTTCGAGGCAGACGTCACTCGGGACTGGTCTCCGAGTGGATCCGAGTTTTGCCAACTCATCAGCTGCTTGGTTCTTCAGTCGTGGAACATGGTGGCACTCTAGACCTTCAAACTTCTTCTCGAGCTTCCTCACTGCATTGCAGTATGTGGTCATGGTGGGGTTCTTGACGTCCCACTCTTTCATCACTTGATTAACCACCAAATCCGAATCGCCATAGACCATCAGGCGACGGATGCCGAGTGCGATGGCCATGCGCAGTCCATAAAGCAGAGCTTCATACTCTGCCTCATTGTTGGAGGAATCAAAGTGTATCTGCAGCACATACTTGAGTTTGTCTCCCTTTGGCGATACGATCACAACGCCAGCGCCGGAGCCATTCAACATCTTGGACCCATCGAAGAACATTGTCCAATGAGCCTAGTAGATGTGGGTCGGTTGCTGTTGTTCTACCCATTCTGCTATGAAGTCAGCTAGGGCTTGAGACTTTATAGCTTTCTTGGCCTCGAACTTGATATCGCAGTACAATATATCCATTGCCCACTTCGCCACTCGGCCCGATGCGTCCCGATTGTGGAGGATTTCCGACAACGGAGCATCAGAAACGACAGACACCGAGTGGTCTTGGAAATAATGGGCCACCTTCTTTGCAGTCATGTAAATCCCGTAGATAAGTTTTTGATAATGGGGATACCCCTGCTTGGAAGGAGTCGGGACTTCGGAGACGTAATACACTGGCCGCTGAACTTTGTATGCTTTGCCTTCTTCTTCTCGTTCGACTGTAGGAACAGTGCTGACGACTTGATTTGTAGCCGCAATATACAGAAGAAGGGGCTCTTTACTGAGCGGAGCAGTAAGAACCGGCTGGGTGGAAAGTAGGACTTTGAGGTCGTCGAATGCGACTTGGGCTTCATCTATCGACTCGAAAGTATCTGATTTCTTCATGAGTCGGTACAGAGGGAGTGCTTTCTCGCCGAGTCGACTGATAAACCTGCTCATAGCCGCTAGGCAACTTGTGAGCCATTGAACATCGTGTATTCTGACCGGCCTGTCCATTCGGACGATGGTCCCGATCTTTTCGGGGTTGACATCGATCCCTCGTTCGGAAACGAAGAAACCGAGTAAGTTTCCGCTGGGAACGCCGAATGAACACTTGGCGGGGTTGAGCTTGATATCGTACCTACGAAGGTTGGCGAATGTTTCTGCCAAGTCAGTCAGCAGGTCGGAACCTTTGCGTGACTTGACTACGATATTATCCATATACGCCTCCACATTCCGACCGATTTGGTCGAGGAGGCATTTTTGGATCATGCGCATAAAGGTAGCTCCTGCATTCGTCAAACCGAATGGCATAGTGATGTAGCAGAAGCACCCGAATGGGGTGATGAAGGCTGTTTTTAATTCATCGGGGCCATATAGACGGATCTGATGATAGCCCGAGTAGGCATCAAGAAATGACAAACGCTCGCAACCCGCAGTCGAATCGACAATTTGATCGATGCGGGGGAGCGGAAAATGGCCTTTCGGGCAGACCTTATTGAGAAGCTTGAAGTCGATGCACATTCGGAGCGACTTGTCCTTCTTGGGCACCATGACAACATTGGCGAGCTACTCGGAGTGGTGAACCTCGCGAATGAAGTTGGTTGCCAAAAGCTTGGCCACCTCTTCCCCGATTGCCTTCCTCTTGTGTGCGGCGGATCGACGCAGACGTTCTCGGACAGGCCGAGCGGTGGGATCCACATGCAGTCGGTGCTCAGCCAACTCCCTGGGTACACCTGGCATGTCGGAGGGTTTCCATGCGAAGATGTCCCAGTTCTCACAGAGGACTTTGCGTAGTCGGACTCCTTCCACCACCGAGTCGACGACCAGAGCCTGTCTCCCTGGGGTGGGTACGTGAGCCGGATGATCCGACTGGTCAAAGGTGATCGCAATCTGAGACCATTTGAGGAACTTGGGGTTGGTAGGGGTGGCCATGTTCACCTCCCTGTTCACCACCTTCAGTCGACTCTTGCTCTCAACGTCAGCAAAAATCATCAGTGTTGCGTGGACTTGGGGGAAAGGATCCTCCTTATCCTCCTCATCCTGTTCATTGTCCTTTTCACTCGGTTGCCCTTCGCCGAACGCCTGGATTAGGAGGCGACACTGTCGAGTGGTATGCTTCGGATATATGGGGTTGCCCTCTTCATCCATCTTCGTATGAATCGGACATGGCTGGTCCAGGATGGGATTATTGAACTGCTTCTTCTTGGGGGTGAACTGAGCCTTCCGTTTGCCCTTGAACTTGGCATTGGTTACAACTGTGGCTTCTGCCTGTGGAGTGGATGGAGCTTTCTGCTTCTGCTTCCGAGTGTTACTCCCATCTCCATCAGCGACTGTTTTGTGCTTGCCGCTTCGGATGCGGTCCTCTTCTCTGCCATTTGCATAGCGTGCTGCTATCTCCATCATCTTGCTCATGGAGATGTCACCTGTTCGGCCAAACTTCAGGTACAGATCCCTGTACCGCACGCCTGCCTTGAAGGCGCAGACTACTTAATGCTCTGTGACTTTCTCCACCGTGTGGTAGAGGGTCGTCCAACGCTGAATGAAATCACGTAGGGGCTCATTCTGCTTCTGGACGCAGTGTTGGAGCTCCACGAGGCCAGCAGGGCGCGTGCACGTCCCTTCGAAGGTCCTGATGAACACTCGGGCCAGATCTGCCCAGCTGTAGATGCTTGAGGGGGCCAACTGGTTCAGCCACGCTCGCGCCGAGCCGTTGAGCATCAGAGGGAGGTGCTTCATGGTGATATGGTCGTCTCCTCCTCCGATCTGGACTGCCACTCGGTAATCATCGAGCCATGTTTCTGGCTTGGACTCTCCTGTAAACTTGCTAATTCCCGTCGCCAATCGGAAGTTGGGAGGGATGTCAGCCGAACGGATGGCTCGACTGAAACACTCGGGACCGGAAACGATGGTCCTGCTTCCACTCGGACGGTCAATATCGTAACCATCGCGGTGGGCTCGACCCCTGTCGACCCTCCGCTGGGCGATATGCCCTCTTGCGTCGGGCCTTGGGTCGTAGGTGTCACCGACTGAACGCCGATCATCATGATGTCGGGGCCCGTAGGGCCCACCCCGCGGTGGGGTGTGTGAACGGCGACGATCTTCGGGATTTATGGAATGGCGGCCTCCCGTGTGTCGCTGATGAGAACCAGGGCTGTGAACTGACCGATGCGTATTCGCATGAACAAAACTATTGTGGATCCTGTTGGGCGACTGGGAGACCGCCGAATTTTGCTGCTGCGCCGTGTGCAACAGGGCGCGGATTTGCTCGATCCCCCTGCCAGCCTTTGAATCAGTCGGCTGAAGGGAATCAGCTATCTTGGCAGCCGCAGCCAAGTTGAGGATGGGTGTGCGGAACAACTCCACGTTGCTCCGCCGAGTGTGCCGACTGGCAGAACAGCGAGGCGGACGACGCGCGCCGGACGTTTCGCCGATCTCGTGCTCGTTCCGGCCAGCTTGACGGGGATCTTCATGGGAGTTTGCCATGTGTACTTCTGCTGCAGGCCCGCGACCCGCGTACTCGAAAGGAAACTCAGTCGGAACCGAGTCCGAGCACTGGGACGACGGGGCCACCACAACCGATTCTAGGACCACCAATTGTGATGACGCGTTCTGGCGCGCCTGGGCATGTTGCAACAAATGCTGGAGCCGCGGACGGCGGGACCGCTTGTTGCGGCACGTGACGGCGGTGTAGGTCGACACTGGAGCTGACTGCTGGAGAAGAAGAATGCCGCGGGCGTCAGCACGAAAGTGCGTAGCCCCGCGGCGGGGAAGCGCCTCGATGTCGAGAGGAGCGTCCCGAAGCCATGCTGAATCGTCGACGATGAAGGAGAGAGCGCCGAAGAGGATCTCGTGACCCATGCTCGAATCTCCACCGGACGACATGACGAAACGATGTAGTCGCAAACTCGCCGGAAGTCGCTTAGACGCCTGCCCCAAGGTGGGCGCCAACTGTCGTGGGTATAAGTTTGACAGTAGATGTGTAGGGTACGAAAGGATGGGAAGAGCCTTTGCTACGGCGAGGTTGTATGAGTTCAGGCCCCTCTGCGGTGGAGGTAATAGCCCTACGTCTCAGTGCTCTGGGAGCTTGTTGTCGAGTGGAATATAGAATACAGTGAATTGCTAACCCGTGCACCAGTGGAGGAGGGTGGCTTATATAGAGTGCGCTGCCCTCCACAACAGTTCGGTGCACAGGGGTGGAGTAATGGCGAATAAATGCCTATGTTATAGGTAACGTACGTCTTAAATTCTAATAAAGGCACATGGAAACGTATGACCGTTTCCCTCCAGGGGGGTTACGATGCACAGAGTGGAATCCAGTCGGTTAGTTTGATAAACTGCGAATTCTAGTCTCCGACTGGATGGTCGAGGATCTATTACCGACTGGATGAAGGGAACTCCTTAGTTCAGTCGGAACTGACTAAGGGCCTTGTCCCTTATGGGGGGTAGTCCTTGGGTTGGACCTACAGGGCAGGCCTATGACCCTACCCTAGGACTATAAACCCATCAACTGCTTCATTGTTGGAGGAGGTCGTGAGCTTGGCCTCTTCGTCACCTTCTGTTTGTGTGGCCGACGACCCTGGCATCTTCTGGCTCTGTAGGGGAAGAGCTGGTGCGGCCGCCTTTACCTGTTCATCATTCTTCCGGAGAAGGGCTGAAGAAGAATCCACCTTGTTCCTCCGTTCGCTTCTTGTGGGCGCATTGTGTGGTTTCGGCGCCAAACGACTGAGCAGGTAGCTGTACCGCTCATGCCTCTCTAAGTCGGGGGAGATGCGAAACTTGATCCTGTCGTTCTCTTGAACGACCCCACCATCAGGACGTAAACATACTTGGGTGTGTCGAAGGACTAAGTCCTCAAGTTCCTTATAAAGAACATGACGGTTTCTCCGACGCCTCTCGCGCTTGCGCTGGTTCTCCGTCGGAAAGAAGCCATCCCTTCGCACTGGTGGAAAAGGTGTTGGCACAGGGCGCCGCATGGATGATGAAGTCATGTCCATCATCGTCTGCGGTTGCGGCCGTTCCTCCCGCCTGGGCGGTGACGGAGGTCGTCGTGGATGTGTTGGTCATGAAGGTTCCCGTGGTTGCCACTGTTGAGTGGGTCGAGGGTTTCTATCATTGTCTTGATGTCTTGACCATTGATTCCAACGCGGGGGCATGTTGGGAAGACCTTGTTGCGGGAAGCATCGGGTTGGTGAAGACTGACATCGAGGCGCCAAAGTATGGCACTCATGTTGAGGACGATGGCTTGGGGCTTGGCGCCTCATACTTGGCGCCGATGGGTCTTGAAGCCTCCTCTGAATATTGTTCATCTAGTCCTGGAGTAGGCGGAACTCCCGCCGTAGGTCATCATCATGTGGCACGGGTGCTTCATGGCAAAGGGAAGAAAATCTGTTGTCGTTGGGGAGAGACCTTCCATCGACCGCCGAGTTGTGGAGGCATGGCGCCCACGCGCCCCTCTGAGTGTCGCCGATGTTGAGGGAGACTGTAGGGTCTGGTAGAACAGGCTCTTTGCGTGAGCGCCGTTTCCAAAACTCCTTCATGATGGCGCATCTCACCAGCTCCTTGACCTTGAATGGCTCGTATGTCCGATCATCGGGGAACAGGTCATAAGAAGGTGTTAAGGTGCTCTGGTAAGTGAACACCTTATCAGCAAGGTCCATAACGCCGAGGGACCAATCCTCCTCCATCATCGTGCTTTGAGAGATGCGGGAAGCTATCTGCTGGTGAAGAATTTGTACCTCCTGTAATTGCGTAGGGGATGAGGGCTGCCCGACGAACGAGCATTGGCCATAAGCTTACGCAAGTCACAGGAAGCAGCCTCCAACTCCTCGAGAAGCTCCACCTCGGTGCGCCGTAGTGCTGGTATTGGTGACTCCGAGTGTGTGTTCGTGGTAGGGCATGGAGGGACGTCGTACTTGCCTGCCTGTTGGCGGCCTTGGTGCGAAAGCATTGAGATGTCTCCACATCTTCTTAATTTCATGTATGCCCTTGTTGACTCCTTCAACAGGGCACGCGCCAGCTTGAGGCGCTCTTTCTTTGCCTTTGCGGCCTCCCGTTGTTGTGCCTTCTTTGACTGCACTGTTTGGAACTGCGCAGTATCTTGGGCTTGGTGCATGTAGAGCTTCTCACCGATCTCGATGACGGCCATGAGTGGCATTGATTCAAACTGGATCATCGCCGGCTCCGAGTTGCTACCACGGGAGAGTCCTCCTGCATGAAAGGGATCTTGATGAGCGGAAATCCTCGCTGACGCCTTGTCATGCAGCATGCTTTGCGGGTTTTGGAGAATGTGAGGCGAAGGAGGTTTCTGGTGACCACCACGAGGCAGAGATGGGAGGAGAACCATGTCCCACTGGGCGTGCCAATTTGTTTGACACGAGAAAAATCAACTTGCGTCCTCCGTGAGTAGGGAAGAGAAAGAGTTTGATTTCTCTCATGTGCGTGAAAAAATATTATGCGAGCGTGCCAGTGTACCGAAGTACACAAAGAAAACAAAGAGATGGGAACAGTATTTTATTAATCTCAAGGATAACAAATACAATTCCCGATATGCACTCGGTGGCCTACTAGCTCGGCCAGCCTGACTAGCGATGTGCGGTCTCCTGGTTCCCGGGGCCTCGGAAGGCTCCCGGTTAATTACTCCCGCGGGTCGCTGCGCGAGAAACCTCCGATTAAGCCGTGTGGTCGTCTTCATCGTCTTCGCTTCACATTCTCCATGCATGATGATGATGATGTGTATATATGTGTGTGGTGTGGGCGGCGGCCAAGCCCGTGTCCTCGTCAGTACACGTGCCGCTCAAAACAAGACTGTTTGTTAGCCACGTTCGCCCTGGCCATCGTGCCTCATCGGTCTTGATAGCGTTGATGTTGGTGTTGGAGTAGCATGGGTTCTGCTTGGCTCAGATTTCTTGACGACTCATAACGGTTGCGTCGGGGTATGGAAGGGGTTCGCCTTGCGGGAGTATTGATTGTGGAGACCGGCGTCGGTGTAAAACAAACACATACTCGTATCGGCATAGCCGGTGTGGGTGGCATCTCGTCTCGACTAGATGCCGAGTTTACGACAGTCCGCCAAGACAAGGGCGCTGCCTCATGGGACCGTGAATAAGTGACGCCATGGAGGGTTGAGCTTGATGCCCCGTGTCAGTTAGACGTCGTATTCGGTGGTCTGCTAAGACAAGGATCGCGCCGCCTGACGTCGTGACCTGTACGCCATGAAGGGTGCACCTTTTCTTGACCGGACGCCGTAATCGGTGGTCCGTCAAGACAAAGGAAAACACATCCCAATGCTGAAGAAAACTGTCGTCGTGGAAGGGGGCGTGGTTGATGCCTCGTCTCAGCTAGACACCGTATTTGGTGGTCTGCTAAGACAAGGATCACACTGCCTACTTCCGTCACCTGTACATCATGAACATGTAGGCCACCATAGTAGAGCACCGGTGGATACATAAAGGAGCGGAGTAGATGGCTTGTCTCAGCTAGACGCCGTATTCGGTGGTCTGCCGAGACAAAGATCATGCTGCCCGTCTAAAAAGCACGAACACGGCGGGGCTCGCCGAATCCCCGTGCTGACACGGCTGGACACGGCCAAATACGCGTATCCCCCCGTATTCGCGATCTGCGATTAAAAAAAAGAAAAAACGGCCCTACACGCTGGGGACACGCTGGCACACGTCGGGTGGCCCGAGTTGGCTCGGCCGAGCCTTTTTTCAGGTCGCGACGGGCACATAAAACACCACCTCCTCGCGACCAGCTTTGATGTAGGGTTTCCCCTGTTCTGGAGTCTCAGCCGCCGCCGCCAGCTCCAGCAGTAGCCGCCGCCAGCTGCAGCAGTCGCCGCCGCCAGCTCCTTGAATCGCCGCCGAGCCGCCGTCGCTGTTGGCACGTATGGAGTCGCCGCCAGCGCCTGTATCTGAACGCCGCCGTCCCCGAACTGCAGCAGCCTCTTCTCCCAATGGCGACCAAGCTGGAACAGGTAACCTAGACCTCTTTCTGCCTGCTGCTGCTGAATGCTGATTGCTGCCTGCTGCCTGCTGCTGTTCGCTTATTGCTGCTGCTGTTTGCTGCCTGCTGCTGAATGCTGATTGCCTGCTGCTATTTGCTTATTGCTGCTGCCTAAGCTGCTGCTGCTGAATGCTGATTGCTTATTGCTGCTGCTACTAACTGCTGTTTGCTTATTGCTGCTGCTGCTGACTGTTGTATGCTTATTGCTGCTGCTGCTGATAGCTTAGTGCTGCTACTGCTGCTAATTGCTTATTGCTGCTGCTAGGGAACATTGCATCTGGGAGCCATGGAGCTACATCTGGGAGCCAATCATCAGTGGGTGAGAGTGAGGGAGGGCAACATGGACCTGGTGGGGTGGATCCAAAATATCCTCTCTGAGCTTATGTTCAGAGAGTTGTCAATGAAACCGGTGCTTCTTCATCTGGTAGCCGTGGAGGAACATCAAATTCAAGTGCAATTTCTGCCTCAAAACTTATCCAGGCACCTATTCAAGAGTGAAGGCTCATCTGCTTCAGATAAAAAAAAGGATATAGCAACTTGTGACAAAATTTCACAGCCTACATTTGAACAACTTTGCAAGCAGGATAGGGCAGCCAATGAACTCATTGAACATGGTATAGGTAGGCATACACTTCCATTGCCTCCCTATGTGGAATCTGGTCCGTCAAGAAAGAGAAAGAAAACAGGAACAACCATTGGAGATAGTTTTAATGCGGAGGTCCAACAGCAAGCGGATGCTCATATTGCTAGGATGTTTTTCACTGCAGGTGTGTAGTTTTGCATCTGTTCTTTTTATTCAAGCATGGTAAATTTTTCTTACTTTGTTTGCTGCACCATATTGTAGGACTTCCATTCAACCTTGCAAGGGACCCTAACTTCCGGGCAGCCATCAGTTTTGTTGCGAACAATAGCTTGGGTGGGTATGTCCCTCCTGGATACAATTCCTTGAGGACAACTCTTCTTGACCACGAGAAGAAGCACATTCAAAGGAGCCTAGAACCCATCAAAAGTACATGGCCTTACAAAGGAGTCACTATTGCAACCGATGGGTGGTCTGATCCTCAAAGGCGACCCATTTTAAACTTCATGGCTGTGACGGAAGGTGGTCCGATGTTCCTAAAGGCAATTGCCACTCAGGGAGAGGTACTTGCCTAATCTTGTTTTTCTTTTGGTTCTTTTTGCTGCACATATTGCTTGCTCATTTGTTGCCCTTCATTTGTAGATAAAAAGCAAAGAATATATCTTTGAGAAGTTAAAGGAAGTGATTGAAGATGTTGGAGTGGAGAATGTGGTTCAAGTGGTCACCGATAATGCTGCAAATTGCAAAGCTCCTGGTTTGATGATTGCAGCAAAATACAATAACATCTTTTGGACTCCTTGCATTGTTCACACTCTCAACCTTGCACTAAAGAATATATGTGATCCGAAGAACCATGAAGGGATCAATTTCTATCTTTGGTTTATCAAAGAGGTAGCTGATGATGCCTCTTTCATCAAGAATTTTATCATGAACCATAGCATGAGGCTCTCTATGTTCAACGAGTTCACCAAGCTCAAGTTCCTCCAGATTGCAGAAACTAGATTCGCAAGTGTTGTGATCATGCTCAAGAGGCTTCTTTTAATCAAGGATGCACTTGTTCAAATGGTTGTTCATCCAAATTGGTCTTCTTATAGGGATGATGATATAGCTAAAGCTCAAAAGTTGAAGGAGCTTGTTTTAAATGATCTGTGGTGGGATAAAATTGAATACATTGTTTCTTTTACCAACCCTATTTATGCAATGATAAGGTTGTCCGACACGGACAAGCCATGCCTCCACTTGATCTATGAAATGTGGGATTCCATGATAGAGAAGGTATATAATATATACATGAATACATGCTTATTTGATCATTGTTGACATGTGTAACATGCTGATTTTATTCGTCATCTTGTTTATAGGTCAAAATACCTATCTATCGGTTTGAGGGGAAGGAGCCCCATGAAGAGTGTATCTTGTATGACATCATTAAAGAGATCCTTGTTGCCCGTTGGACCAAAAGCAATACCCCCTGCATTATTTGGCTCACTCACTCAATCCAAGGTAAAATCTGAATTGAAGTTGCACACTTGCACATGTTGTTTATCATTTCGGGTTCTTAATGTTCAAGTGCTTGCTGATTTTATTTAGGTACTATATTGCTAGTTGGATTAACGAAGTCCCTGGCCGTATCAGCCCCAATGATGATAGTGAAGTTACTGAAATGAGGAACAAATGCTTTTGACAGTTCTATCCAGATCAAGAAGATTTCAAGACTATCAAGAAAGAATTTGCTGATTTTGCTCTTTTCCTGAATGCCTTTGAAAATCCAGATTCTATTGAAGATAGAGCTGACTTTGACACTAAGAAATGGTGGGGCACTCATGGAGTAAGCACAAGGCTGTTAAAAAATTTAGCCTTGAAGGTACTTGGGCAGCCAGCATCTTCCTCTTGTTGTGAGAGGAACTGGAGTACGTACGACTTCATCCATAGCGCTACAAGAAACAAGCTTACTCCTGCTAGAGCTGCTGATGTGGTGTTCACACACAACAACCACCGCTTGCTTTCAAGGAATTCTCAAGCATATCTAACTGGGCCAAGCAAAATGTGGGACATTGGGGGAGATGGAGTAGAGAGTTTTGGTGGTGTGGGCATGCTTGAAGGTGCAGACCTTTCACTTGATGAACCAACTTTGGAGGAGGAGATAATAGATTCTCTCACTTGAGTCTCTTTATCCATCAAGCTTCAGCCTTCAGCCATCAGCCTAGCTGCCTATGAGCGTATTTAATTTATGTTCCTACCATTTATGTAATGCACTCTTAAATTTTTAGACTAAGGCCATTTGAACTATCTGTTATGTGGCCACCTGAGCCTTGTAATCTCCTATCCGTTATGCTTTTAGTCAATTTATCATGGTTTGGTTGTGTTTTGCTGTTTGTCAAGTACCATTTCAGATTATTATGATCTATCTCTCTCTCTAATACTAATAGACTGCTGTTTTTTGGGTTTTGCAAGATGCAATGACATGGATTTGGTTTGGATGGTCAATCAAGCACTTGAATTGAAATAGGAGACAACAGATAACAAATGGGGCAATATTTCTTTCTCTTTTCTGTCTTTAACTATATATTACATGTACATTTATGTTTATTTTTTATATATACTTGCCGTGTCCCCGATGGGATGTTTTTGGAAAAAGCCGTATCTCGTGTCCCCTTATGCGTGCCGCCGTGTCCGTGTCGCCGTGTTGGTGCTTTTTAGCTGCCCGTACACCTAGGCCGCCATGGTCGAACACTGGAAAGACCTGTTCGTCGGGGTTGGAACGCCATGACCTGTTCACGGAGGTTGGAACGCCGTGACCTGTTCACCGTGGACCCATAGGTAGCCATAGTAGATCATCGTCGGGGCTAGCGCCTGGGCTGCGTCATTGGAGAGCTCCGGCTGCTTCCGACTGCTTCTGAGTCGTCTCCGATCAAGAACGTGACACCTGAAAAACAATAAGGCTTGGTGCAGACAAACTCGGGCGGCGTCGGTGTAGTCTCCTGAACCGGTGAAGTGGTCTGTGACGATGGCGGCAGGATCACGCGAACTTTACCGCGGGTGACGGATGCGTACTTTTTGTAGTGCATGCATGCTGGATGCAAGGAAGAGAGATGAGAAAAAAATTAGACGATCATCTCACCATCCCGAACCACGAGCTTGGTGTTCATGTCGTCGAAGTCCTCGCCGCCTGTGCACGGATAGTCGCCGGTCTCCTGTCGTGTCCGTGGATGGACGAATTGATGTATTTGCAGCGCGAGGATGGATGGATCTCTGGCTGCGTGATGTGATGGTTGCGGCTGCTATGTGATTTTCTCGATGGCTGGATGTGTGCCTGCGGGATGGATGGGTGTGTACGTGATGGATGGCTGTATGCGTGGATGCTTCGCCATGGCGTTTGTGTCTGGCCGCCCCGATGGCTGCTACGTCTCACATATATATAGGTTGCTCGAGATTGCCTCGTCCGGCAAGCCTCCTCTAAATTTCCATCTATGATCTTCTTCTTGATACACAAGTCTACATAAAAAAGGAATATAGACATTATACATACCTTTTTTACTTACGTGGCACATACTGTTAACACATGATGTACCACTACGTGATGTAATTGTACTCCATGTATATAGCATCCACTACTCCCATGCCCTGGCCTGCGTGCCACCTAGATAGGGCCATGTAACCAACTCATGCGTATATAAGAGAGAGGTGAGGAAGGATCAATACACAAGAGATAATTCTCCTTCCTGCTTGGTATCAGACTCCAACCCAATGGCTGATCCCGCCGCCGCCGCCTCCCAGGGCACCAGCTCTGCCCCCTCGCCGGCGCTCTCCTCCAGTTCGGCCACCAGCGACGGCATCACTGCCGCCACCGCCTCCTCCTTCATCTTCGGCACCGCTCCTTCGTCTCAAGCGGCGCCTCCCCACCCTCCCACTTTGCGCCCCTCTTCTCCTCTCCCCCGCCTCCATGCCGTCCTCCTTACCGCCGGCCCCGCGTCATCCCATCTTCCTCGACAGCATTCAAAACCACATCAAGTTCCTCCTCAACCCGACGACCATAACTACCACAAATGGAAGTCGTTCTTCCTGCTCGTCCTCATCCGCTACGGGGTCGCCCAGTTCATCGAACAACCCCTCCCCGCCACCGCCACCCCCAACAGCGCGAGATCGACGCCCACATCGTCCTCTGGATCTATGCCACCCTCGCCGACAACCTCGTCGACCACGTCATCGGGGCTACCACCACCTTTGAACTCTCGCATCGCATCCGTGACTATTTCCTGGCAAATCGCGCCGCGCGGTACATGATGCTCAACCGGCAGTACCGCAATCTCCGTCAGGGCGACCTCCCCGTCGCCGAGTATGCCCGTCGCATGAAGCTTCTCACCGCCGGGCTGGCTGACATCGATCATGCTGTCACTGAGGTGGATCTCACCACTCAATTTCTTCACGGCCTCAAAAAGTGCCTCGACACCATCCGCGTCGTCTTCAGGGACACCGCCCCTCTTCCTCCCTTCGAGACGGTCTTCTCCCGCCTGAAGCTCGCCGAGGAGAACCTCGCCCAATGCATCGCCGACGAACCAGTCACTGTCCTCGCCGTCACCGGGAGCGGTGCTCCCTCCGGTCCCCCTCCAACCTCCGGCGGCTCCTCCGGCTTCCGCCCCAACGACCGCGGCTCTGGTTCCCAACCGGGGCGTGGCTCCGGCAATCGTCAGGACGGCACCGACTCGGGTCGACGCGGGCGCGGGCGCGGCCGTGGCCGTGGCTGCGGCGATCAAGGGGGCCGCGACGCTCCTCCACCAATGCCCTACAACCCCTACATGGGGTTCTTCGCTCCATATGGCATGGCCATTCCCAACCCGCGCCCTGGCTGGGTTCCTCCCAACTCTGCCGGCGTGCTCGGTCCTGCCCCCGGCTCCCACGCCCACGCGTATCCGATGCGCGTGCCCGGCTACACACCACCACCTTCCCCGCAGCAGCCGTTGTGGGATCATCTCGCCATGCTGCAAGCTGCCTACAGCGCCAACAACTTCTCCAATGGCCAATCCGCACCGCAAGAATGGTACCTCGACAGCGGCGCTTCGTCCCACGTCACCGGCAACCCTGGTAACATCGACCTCTCAGCTCTTCTTTAAAGCATCATTCGTCTAGCATTGTTGTCGGCAATGGCACCCACCTCCCTCTCCAGGCCTCTGGCTCCACCACCCTTCCGCCCCACAATTTCCACCTCAAAGATGTTCTATTTTCTCCACATATTGTTACAAGTCTCATCTCTGTTTGGCAATTCACCAAAGATAACTCGTGCTCCATTGAATTTTATCCCTTTGGTTTTCTTGTGAAGGATCTTCGCACCAGGAGGGTCATCATGATCTCCGCTAGCTCCGGCGACCTCTATCCCTTCTTCGGCACCAATAAGGCTTGGCGCACCGCCCTCTCCACCACCGTCTCCACTGTCGATGTGTGGCATCGTCGGCTCGGCCACCCAAGCCCCCATGTTATTCTTCCTTAGCGTCGAACAATTTTCTTTCTCCTTGTAATAAACCCATGCACTCACCGTGCCAGGCATGCCAACTAGGCCGCCAACCTCACCTTCCCTTCCCCTCTTCTCATAGCCGCACGTTTGCTCCTTTTGAGCTCCTTCATTGTGATTTATGGACAAGTCGCGTTGTAAGCTTCTCTGGTTATCAATATTACTTAATTTTGTTGGATGATTTTACACATTTCTCCTGGTCCTTTCCCCTACGCAACAAGTCCGACACATCGACCACCCTTCTTCGCTTTTTCTCCTACATACGCACCCAATACAACGTGATCGTCAAGGCCTTGCAATGCGACAATGGTGGCGAGTTCATCAACTCCACCCTACGCTCGTTCTTCTCCACCAATGGCATCACCTACCGCTTTTCTTGTCCCCACACATCGCCACAAAACGGTAAAGCTCAGCGGCTCATTCGCACTACAAATGATATTGTTCGAACCCTTCTCCTCCAATCTCATCTTCCCCCTCCTTTTTGGGTCGAAGCCCTCCACACCGCCACGTATCTACTCAACCGTCGCCCGTCTCGTGTTGTTCACGATCAAACCCCATACTTCCTTATTCACGGCGTGCACCCCACCTATGATCACCTTTGCGTGTTTGGGTGCTTATGCTTTCCAAACCTTTACACCACGTCGCCACACAAGCTCGCTCCATGTTCCGCCCGTTGCGTCTTCCTCGGTTACCCCCTTGAGCACAAGGGCTACCGATGCTACGACCTATCCTCCCGCAGAGTTATCGTCTCCTGTCACGTTGTTTTCGATGAGCAAGTTTTTCCATACGATAACACACCCACACCTTCGGTTGATCCCTCCCGTGCCACAGAAAATCCCGCCAGAATCTCTCCTGCGCTCCCACCTACCTCGTACCCGGTTCTCCCGCCCCTGACCGGTGCTACACCCCCATGCACGCCAATCACGGGTCGCCAGCTCGCCCTGGCCCCGCCTTCCCCTCGATCGCCTCCTGACGCACGCCCACCCACCGAATCTCCCTCGCCTTCCGCGCTAACCCCACTCCCCTCGGATCGCCCCCATCCCACCGAATCTGCCAGTGAATCCACCTCGGATCCCGGACATTCCTCTGCCGCCCCTGGCCCCACGCAATCTCCCTCGCTTCCTGCGCCATCCACTCCTCGTGTGCCACGTCTACCTGCTAATGCCCAGCCCGTTCCACCGCCGCAAAACTCCCACAACATGCACACTCGAGCTAAATCTGGTTTTTGCCAACCACGTCGCCTCTTTCTGTCCCACACGACCAGCACCATCTCGCCCATTCCTCCCACTTACCGCTCTGACCTCAAGGACCCCCATTGGCAACACGCAATGTGTGATGAATATGATGCTTTAATCAAAAACTCGACTTGGTCTTTGGTGCCCAAACCTGCAGGTGTCAACGTGGTCACTGGCAAGTGGATATTCCGTCATAAATTTAACACCGACGGCTCCTTGGCACGGTACAAGGAACGATGGGTGGTTCGTGGCTTCACTCAAAAGGAAGGGGTCGACTACGACGAAGCGTTCAGCCCGGTTGTCAAACCGGCCACCATTCGGGTTGTGCTCAGCATCGCCACCTCCAGCTCGTGGCCGATACACCAACTCGACGTCAAAAACGCCTTCCTCCACGGAGATCTCAAGGAAACGGTATATTGCGCTCAGCCTTCTGGTTTTGTCGACCCAGCCAAACCAGATCACGTCTGCCTTCTGCATAAGTCTCTCTATGGCTTAAAGCAGGCCCCGCACACTTGGTTTCATCGCTTTCGGTCCTTCTTGCTCTCGCTTGGGTTTCACTCTTCCAAATGTGACTCCTCTCTTTTCATCCTTAACCACGGCAGCTCCATTGTTTACCTCTTGGTTTATGTCGATGATATCATCCTCACCGCCAGCACACCTCAGGCTCTCCACCATGTCATCAACTCCCTCAAAAGGGAGTTCTCCATGATTGATCTCAGCGAGCTCCACCAATTTCTCGGCATTAACGTCACCCCAACTCCTCCGGCCTCTTCCTCTGCCAACAACAGTACGCCCTCGAGATCCTTGAGCGTGCTAAGATGCTCAATTGCAAACCCGTCTCCACCCCTGTCGACACACAATCCAAAGCCTCCGCCCATGCGGGTCACCTCCTCGACAACCCAACCCTCTACCGCAGCCTTGCCGGTGCCCTGCAATACCTAACACTCACACGCCCTGATATCTCTTATGCCGTTCAGCAAGCATGTCTCTTCATGCATGCGCCGCGCGATTCTCACATGTAGCTCGTCAAACGAATCCTACGGTACATTCGCGGCACTACTCACTTCGGGTTGCAACTCTACAAATCATCCTCGCATGATCTCCTCGCCTATACAGACGCAGATTGGGCTGGCTGCCCGGACACCCGTTGTTCCACTTCGGGTTTTTGCGTTTTCCTCGGCCATAACTTGCTCTCTTGGTCATCGAAATGGCAAAACACGGTTTCTCGCTCCAGCGCCGAAGCGGAGTATCGCGGCGTTGCTAACCGTGTTGCCGAATCATGCTGGCTCCGCCAACTCCTCCATGAGCTACACCGTCCTCCCACACGTTCCACGCTGGTCTATTGTGACAATGTGAGCGCGTCCTACATTGCCACAAATCCAGTGCAACATCAACGTACGAAGCACATTGAGATAGATCTTCATTTCGTGCGTGACCGTGTCAACCTTGGTGAAGTTCGCATCCTCCATGTCCCCTCAAGCTCCCAATATGCTGATGTCTTCACGAAAGGGCTTCCATCACAGCTATTCCAGGAGTTTCTTACCAGCCTAAACATCCATCCACATGGAGTTCCGGCTGGGGGGGGGGGGTGTTAACACATGATGTACCACTACGTGTTGTAACTGCACTCCATGTATATAGCATCCACTACTCCCATGCCCTTGCCTGCGTGCCACCTAGATAGGGCCATGTAACCAACTCATGTGTATATAAGAGAGAGGTGAGGAAGGATCAGTACACAAGAGATAATTCTCCTTCCTACTCATACCTTTCCAACATGTCGTAGGTTGATTGCTTTTGCTTCCAAATTTTACAACTTGCCGGTTATGCATTGCTCCGTCGGTTTGCCGGTATTCAAATACGCATATGTACGCGATGGCGAACGGCAGTAGTTATCCAAATACATACAAATACGGTGTATGCATATGAACGGATATTCGGGTACGATAGTTGCGCGAGCCTGCCGGCCGTCTACCCGAATACATATATGTATACCTTGCATGCGCATGACCATGGTGCAATCCATGCGCGTGAAACTGCTGTATTACTCATCCATCCAGTCAAAGTGTATTCATTATGCATATAGGCATGTATTTCTCTTTCTCTCGTCGAGTCTTTGCTTCATACTGGCCATGGAGCTGCGTTATGCCAGCTTCCAACAATGGTGAGATTAGCCAGCTTCCAACAATAACGGAACGTTGAGTTTTTGGGCTAACAGCAGTTTATACGCACATGCAATATAAGCTCCATGCACATGCAATATAGACGCGTACACGTAGGCAGTTCTTGCTCAATGTGTAGAACTAAATATTATTGATTGAACTCATCACTTAGACAACTTTTACCTCTAAATTCCTCCTCATTTTACGTACAACTTGTGCCACCAAAATCTCATCAAACAATGTGGAATCTCCATCTACTAGAACAAGGTGCACCCTCATATGTCTATATGTGAGTGGTGCATGTTTCTTGTGTTGGTGTGTTTGCCTTGTAGATATGATTGGGAACGGTGATGGCCATGGCACACACACATGGGGTCAAAACCCTCATGTCAACATTGGTGTTGTGGCATGCAGGTGCTAGTGTAGATAGTGTTCTAGTGATTTTGCACATGTGATGTTGCACTATTCACTACTTAAGATTTCATGAAGTTTTTCTTCTCTAGTTTGTGCTCCTTTGTTCCAAGCAAGTGCATATGTTTTATATATGTTTTTGGGGTAGAATCTCCGAAGGAATCCACTGGTGAACTTAGTTTTGCCATTGGTGACCTCGTCGCCTTCCCGTAGCTGCGCAAGCAAGAGGACCCAGGAGGGGTTCCATTTTTGCACGGAGCCGAAGCCGGGAACTCCCTCCTCGATGTCCATGACGTGCGCTTCTTCCTCGACTCCGGCAACTCTTCCTGCAGCAGTTCACCGCCGCCTCTGCTTCCTACTTCGCCGTCCTCTTCCTCTCTCCTTCCCCCCTCGGTGAGCAACCGCCATCCCCTCTCTTCCCTCTCTAGCACGGCGTAGACTCGAGCTCCTCGTCGATGGATCGCTCTGTTCAGTTGCAAAGTGCATGCAGCGCAGCGGTGGTGTGTAGCTTGTGCTCGTTGCTGGATGTGCCTTCGGGTGGTTTTCAGGGCGGGAATGGATCCCCTGCGGATCCTACTTCACCCCCCTTAGCGTGGTTTGGCTGTGGTAGCCGTGGTAGCCGACGCCGTCCTCCTCTGGTTCGGTCGCCGGCGTGGTGTTATGAAGCAGAGCGGTTGCATACCTTGTAGCGCATTGGTTGGTACTTGTGCTTGTAAACGTGAGGTCCAGGGATCGAATCCTCGGTGGTGCACCTTCCCCCCCTTTTTTTGTTCTTTTCGGTCAATAGTGGTTAACAACGCCACAGAGTATAGCCTGCTAACTGATCCTTCTCTGACGAAGCAAAGTCAGTAGCGGGGTGGCAACATCATAGTTAGGATGGAGAGAGGGCCTGGGTTCGACCCCCCAGGCCTGTTATTTTTTTCTTTCCCTGTGTTATTTTTTGTTCCTTGCTGTGAAATTTTGCTGCTAGCAACAGTTATTGCAGTGCATGTGATTCAAGAGTTGTTATGCTAGATTTTTCTTTTTGTTTTGTTGTGTCATTGTTGCTGTAAGTGTAGGTTATATGTAGATGTGTATGTAAGGATTATGTGGGTGTTTGCACGAGGTGTAGTGGTTGAATGTGTGCATGTGTAGATGGTATGTGTGTTGGCACACCTACCTGAGGTGATTGTGGTGCATGTGTGGTGTGCATCTCAAACACATGGACTAGGGCTCATGTGCCCTTGGAATGTGTGTGTGTGTGTGGATAGGCATAAATTAAGCTTATGTGACTTAGTGTGCATATGTATGTGGAGTGGTGTGTGTGAAGCACACACACACATGAACATATTTCATGTGCACCATGGATTGTGAGCATGTGCTTGTGTGTGTGTTTGACATGAGAAAAATCTACTTGCGTCCTCCGTGAGTAGGGAAGAGAAAGAGTTTGATTTATCTCATGCGTCGGAAAAAATATTATGCGGGCGTCCCAGTGTACCAAAGTACACAAAGAAAACAAAGAGATGGGAACAGTATTTTATTAATCTCAAGGGTAACAAATACAATTCCCGATATGCACTCCGTGGCCTACTAGCTCGGCCAGCCTGACTAGCGATGTGCGGTCTCCTGGTTCCCGGGGCCTCGGAAGGCTCCCGGTTAATTACTCCCGCGGGTTGCTCCACGAGAAACCTCCGATTAAGCTGTGTGGTCGTCTTCGTCGTCTTCGCTTCACATTCTCCATGCATGATGATAATGATGTGTATATATGTGTGTGGTGTGGGCGGCGGCCAAGCCCGTGTCCTCGTCGGTACACGTGCCGCTCAAAACAAGACCGTTTGTTAGCCACGTTCGCCCTTGCCATCGCGCCTCATCGGTCTTGATAGCGTTGATGTTGGTGTTGGAGTAGCATGGGTTCTGCTTGGCTCAGATTTCTTGATGACTCATAACGGTTGCGTCGGGGTATGCAAGGGTTTCGCCTTGCGGGAGTATTGATTGTGGAGACCGGCGTCGGTGTACAACCAACACATACTCGTATCGGCATAGCCGGTGTGGGTGGCATCTCGTCTCGACTAGATGCCGAGTTTACGAAAGTCCGCCAAGACAAGGGCGCTGCCTCATGGGACCGTGAATAGGTGACGCCATGGAGGGGCGAGCTTGATGCCCCGTGTCAGCTAGACGCCGTATTTGATGCACTAGTGGGGACGGGGCCTTTAGCCCCGGCCCGTAAGGGGCTTTAGTCCCGGTTCACCAACCGGGACTAAAGGGGCGGGACTAAAGGCCTAACCTTTCGTCCCGGCCCTCTTACAAGCCGGGACTAAAGGTGCTCGACGTGGGCGCCTCGTAGCGCCCCAGGGGCAGGCCCTTTAGTCCCGGTTCATTACACGGACCGGGACTAAAGATTTTCAGATTTTGCTGGTTTTTGGTTTTTTTTTGAATGAAATTATTTTTGGGTTTTAGGGTTTTAGGGTTTAGGTGTTCGGGAGATTAACGTGATGCCTCGTTTGGTGTTCGGGAATTAGTTTTCATATAATTTAAATAGAAATAATTATGCATATATATATATATATATATATAAGATTAACTTATCTTACAAGCGAGCATATATATACAATTATATGGAGATCTGAATTATCAGGACTAGAGCCCGTCTATTCGATTACATGAACGAACATGAGTAATGGCCCTTAGCTACACTAAATCGTCCTTTGAGCTCTATAACTTCCGTCCTCAGAAATCCCGCAAGCTCCTCTGCAACAGCAATCGTGCGTTGCTCTGGTAGGACCTTCGTCCTCATGGCCGTGTGCTATATAAGAAGAGGAGATGAATATGAATATCAATCATGATAACAAAGAATGTCGGGTAAAAATAGAGGTGTTAATGTTCATTGCTTACGTCGAATCTGTGATCCTTGAACTCAGAGGTAAACGTGCGAATGGTCTCGCAAACATAGTATCCGCATAGATGCGTTCCCCGTGGCTGCTGGTCACACTTTACGAGAATAGAATATATATAATCAAAATAATAATCTAGCATCATAAATGTATTGAAAATTAATAGAAGTATATCATACTACTACTTACCTGAGCCGCTCTAAAGGTCAGCTTCTCAGGAAAGTTACCGGGAGTCACGCACTTGAACCGCTTCCAAACCCTGCCCGACAAGGATAATGATTTGCTAAGTTTTTTATTAATTGATATATCAGAAAATCATCGAAAGAGACCGATAGAGCGCAAGAATGATTAAAATTACCCTTGGAGCATGTCCTGCAGGCTTTGGAACTGTTCCAAGGGTCTCGATAATGGGTCGAAGGCATCAACTCTTCCCTTATCAATTTCAATGTCCAACAGAATCCAATGGAAGCTGCACATGTATATATATATGTGTGTCAGTAACTTATCAATTACACTTATAAGTGAATGGACACAACAGAGTAAAGACCCTCACCTGAAGTTGTATGGAAACAGTATGTGGTCACAGAAATTTTGATCTGTTAGAAACCTTAGAAGGTTTTCCTCCGTCTCCTTGGGTTTATCAGTTAGCGTCGCTATATGTATTTTATCTGGGTCAATAAACCCAATATTTAGGATGCTCTTACTTTTACACTCCAGAATCTTCATTCTGCATAATAGAGTACAAGTTATATATAGATAATGAATTCAAATAACTAAACAAGTTATATGTAGACAACGAATTGAAAAACTTACGGACAATAGCAACTCATAAGCGATTTGTCGAGGGCGTCGCCATTGTACATCTGGAAGAGTTCATCAAAGTCGATATGGATTTCTTCGGAGCGGCCGTAGTACTCCCGTGGGACAGTCAGCACGATCATCGTTCTCCCATTCTTTGATTCACTTAAGTACCATTTATGCAAGTAACGCATATTTGTTGGGAGATCATCTTTACTGACCAAAGGCTCTCCCATGACAAACTGTGGTTTGGGGCTACCACAGCCTTGGGTATCCTGTCATCTTGGGAAGCCAGCAAATCTTCAACCGAGATACCACATTCAGCTGCCAACTCCTTTGCTCTTTCAAAAGCTTGCCCCTGCACCGGAGGGGGAACATTCTCGGTTAACACCTTGAGGGGTGGGATCAACTGTTTGGCCTGTTGTCCAAGCTGAGGAACGTCTGATTTTTTCTTGCTTGTAGTTGAACTTGACTTGCTCCCACTTGCACTTGCACGTGAGCTGCTCTTTTTCACTTCCTTCTAAAATGTGCGTGTATAGTCATCAGGCTTCTAGTGTAAGTCATACTGTGATGGAAGGGTTATGAAGTCTTTTGCCCATGCTATTTGCTTCTCGGTGTATTCCGGGCGGGGCTCGGGTTTCTTCTTTTTCATCTGCGCATCATGTTGTTCCTTTGCTATCCTGGCGTTTTCCTCGAGGGTACGGTCATAAGGTCTGATAGGAAGATTAGCATGAGGTACCTTTGGGAGGGGCGACAGTTTGCGCTTTGGGGAGCTCCTTCGCTTAGAAATCATCGACCGACCGTTCTTGCTGGCACGCTTCCGCTTAGTATCATGTGCGGGCAGCGGCGGAGACGGACGACCCAAGTCCGGCGGCGGTGATCGAGATGGACTCGTGTTGTGCTGGCCGACGTCATGTGGAGGGCTTGGAGGTAATGAAGGTGTAGGTGACGTGCGACGACTCGGAGGTGGTGATGTCCTTGGGGCCGAGCCTGGAAGCTTGATGTACTTCTTGTCCCATAGGATGACTCCACCCAGTACTTCTCCAAGTGTCCTCTCATCTTCGGGTCCAGCTATGTCGAACTCCATATCATTAAACCCCGTCATGATTTCATCCACCCAGACTTCAGCAAAGCCAACTGGAATCTCACGGCCATGCCAGCGTGCATCAGGGCCAAAAGGTAAAGCTTGTCCGACGGCCACCTTCATGGATATGTTCTTGAATTTCTGATGGAGTTCACATGATGTTGACTCCTTGATTCCATCCACGGGGTAGCCGGGACCGCCCTCTATCATTCTTCGTTCATCGTCGGGCAGGGCCTCAGATTCAGCCACGCTGCTTTTCCGCTTAGATGGGGCGCCGGTAATATCAAGTGCAGCCTGGCGTGGTACTCCTCTAAGCTAATCAATCTGCTTCTGTTGCTCGTTAATCCTGGCAAGCAACTGGTTGAACTTGTCATTCTCCTCATCCTGTTGCCGCTTCTTTGCTCTCTCTCGGCTTTTGTAAGTGTCTTGGTCTCTGGCAAACCCAAGCCACCACGGGTAAGAAGGACCGAAGCCTCGCGTTCGTCCTCCATGTTCGTCATTGCCGAGGACCAGTGTGAGCAGATCTTTATCTCTATCTGCAGTGAACTTTATTTGTCCCTCCTTAATTTCTTTGACTATCCTTTTCCAATTCTCCCTGGGTATCCTAAGATCGTCATTGCAGATGAGGTCCCCTGTTGTTTCGTCGTACGACCCACCATGCGCAAGGAACCAATTTCTTGCTCTCAATTCCCACTCATCACGGAGTGGTTCAGGTACGATGCCTTTATCTATCAGATCTTGCTCTTTCTTATCCCACTTTGGGATGGCAGTCTCATAGCCCCCTGGCCCCAGCTTGTGGTGATGTTTCTTCTTGTCGGCATTTATCTTGTTCTTTTCTGATAATGTGTGGGCACCTTCTGACTCCTTGTACTCTTGAAATGCCTTCCATTGATTCGCCTGCTTGGCTAGATACTCCTCGAATACTGGCACTTTCTTTGTCTTCAGATAGTTTTTCCATAGCTTCTTCTTCCAGCTCCGGAACAGTTCAACCATCTTCTTCAGAGTCCACTGCTTGACTTTGGCCCTCAGTTTGTCTGCGGCGTCTTCATTCTCACATTCTGGCAGGTTGAAATGTGACATGAGATCATTCCAAAGATTATCTTTGTACCTTTCGGCGACATAGTCACTATCGGCTGCCCCTTTGCGCTTGTTCCACTCCCGAACGATGATCGGGATGTGATCCCTAACGAGAACTCCGCATTGCTTCTTGAATGTGTCAGCGGCATTCTTAGGAAGCTTGGGTTCGCCCGTAGGAAATATCACCTCAAATGTGTAATGCGTCCGTGCATCCAACTTTCTAGTCGATTCTCGTTTCGTAGTTTTTCTCGATGTGGAGGCCTAAGAGGGAGAAACATTCGTCAAATGAATGTATATGTATACAATATAGAGCTATCTCCAATATTTTTCACATATTACAAGTGATTGTCAAACTTCATATGTATACCTCGCCGGACTTCTCCTCTTCACCGGCTTCTCCATCAGTGGAGCTATCACCTTCTCCGTCATTGGACCTATCTCCTGCCCCATCGGCTTCATCTTCGTGTCGCTCGACCTCCATTCCAACGTCCTGGTTTAGATATGACGACGGAGATTCAGCTGGTTCAACGTCGGGGCCGTCTTTGATTATATCTTCGAGAAGTTCTTCCTCTTCGAGGTTCCTGATATGTGGATCCATAGTTCTGCAAAAAACGGATTCTCTTAACCTTTGTACCAAAAAAGAATTATTCTATCAGGAACTCCGTTCCAAAACAACTTAAGTCCCGGGTCGTGGCTCCACCCGGGACTCGTAGATTTCTGCATAGTATTCAAAGTAGGAGTACTTTTCCAATTTGAGCATTCAATAAGCAAAACCAAATCGTAAAATAAAGTAGTATTCAAATTAGCATGCATTCAATTATAAGCTAATACATCATCACTTTTGTCCGTACATCGTCGAATATTATCACTAATACTCCTCGAATACTATCATACATATAGCATCACTGATACATCTAGAACAGTAGCGCCCGACGGGTATCGGCGCGGGCGGTGGACACCCAAAGAGAAGGAACCATCACAAGATCATAGCTCCAGTGAGATCCCCGAAGAACCTGCCAGGTATGCTCGAACCTGACCTCCAACGCAACCATGTAGCGACGGACGTGCTCATCCTCCTCGCTGACACGATGACGTACCACCTCCGCGGTGTCCGGAAGCCTCGGCACCCTCACTGGCCCATGCGACCGCCACCAAACAAGGATCGGGTCAATGACGGGCTAGCTCCTCACCAACCTACGCCCCCCGGAAGGTAGCACCTCCCAATACCAGCCGGGCGGAGCCCAGTCCCGGACAGGGCCCCTCTGATCAAGCAGGTGTCCTCCGCCGAGTCGACGACGAGGATGCGGGATAGGCATCGTAAAATGAACTAAAAAAATAAACTAGTTCTATTAATTTTCTTGCTAAAAATAAACTATTAACACTTAAACATATACAATAGCAAAATTAAACTATTAACACTTAAGCATATACAATAGCAAAATTAAGCAATAATCTAAGAAACACTATTAACACTTAAGCATATACACTATACAATAGCAAAATTAAGCATATACACTATACAATAGCAAAATTAAATGACACTATACATATTTTCGTTCATATACACTATCTTATTTTCTTATTTTTGTTCATATTTCTTCTTCTTGTAACCCTAACCTAATTCTAAATATTACTAACCCTAATAATCTAGCTCAAACCTAATAACAATATGAATTAAATGACAAAAAAAATATTTTTCTTTTTCTTCTTTTCTTCTCCTTTTTCTTCTTTTCTTCTCCTTTTTCTTCCTTTCTTCTCTTTTTTCTTCTTTTCTTCTCCTTTTTCTTCCTTTCTTCTACCGGCCGGAGTGTTGGGGAGGAGGGGGCGGGGGGCTTACCGGCCGAAGGTGTCGACGGCACGGCGCGCGGCGAGGAGGACGGCGGCGGTGAGGAGGATGGCAGACGGCGGCGAGCAGGACGTCGGGGAGCCTCACGGCGTCGTCGAGTTTGTCGCTGTGCCGCGCTGGGCAGGAGAACGAGAGGAAGAAGAAGAGAAATGGACGATTTGGGTTGGAATTTTTCGAAGTCCCTCTTATATAGGTGGATCTTTAGTCCCGGTGCGTGGCTCGAACCGGGACTAAAGACCCCCTTTAGTCCCTGGTGGAGCCACGGCCCCGGACTAAAGCCCCTCGTTTCCCGCCTCCTCGCCTGCCGAAAAGGGGTCTTTAGTCCCGGGGCGTGGCTCCAACCGGGACTAAAGGGGGTCTTTAGTCCCGGGGTGTGGCTCCAAGCGGGACTAAAGCCCCTCCTCGGCTGTACGATATGTTTAGTCCCACCTCGCCCAGCGAGGGGGACTAACACTTGTTTATAAGCCCCGTCGCAGCTTCTCCATCGAGCTCCTCTCTAAAGCAGCCTTACGGGCCTAAACTCACTGAAAATTGTAACTTTATTGGAAATTATAGGGAAAATTCAATCTAAATTCAAATGAGAATTTAGATTGAATTTTCTCTATGATTTCGAATATAGTTTCAATTTTTTCTATTTTCATAATTAATAATTTTGACTATCCAAACTATTATCTATTTTGTTATTTTCAATTAAAAACTATGTTTATTAAAAATTCTTTTTGCATATTTCAGAATTTGACAAAATTAAGATAATGAAAAGTGTTTCAAATTGAATAAATAATGCAAAACTATTTGCTATTTTCATAATTAATAATTTTGACTATCGAAACTATTATCTATTTTGTTATTTTCAATTAAAAACTATGTTTATTAAAAATTCTTTTTGCATATTTGAGAATTTGCAAAACTATGATAATGAAAAGTGTTTCAAATTGAATAAATAATGCAAAAATATTTTCTATTTTCATAATTAATAATTTTGACTATCCAAACTATTATCTATTTTGTTATTTTCAATTAAAAACTATGTTTACTAAAAATTGTTTTTGCATATTTGAGAATTTGACAAAACTATGATAATGAAAAGTGTTTCAAATTGAATAAATAATGCAATACTATTTTCTATTTTCATAATTAATTATTTTGACTATCCAAACTATTATCTATTTTGTTATTTTCAATTAAAAACTATGTTTATTAAAAATTCTTTTTGCATATTTGAGAATTTGACAAAACTATGATAATGAAAAGTGTTTCAAATTGAATAAATAATGCAAGACTATTTTATATTTTCATAATTAATAATTTTGACTATCCAAACTATTATCTATTTTGTTATTTTCAATTAAAAACTATGTTTATTAAAAATTCTTTTTGCATATTTGAGAATTTGACAAAACTATGATAAAGAAAAGTGTTTCAAATTGAATAAATAATGCAAAACTATTTTTTATTTTCATAATTAATTATTTTAACTATCCAAACTATTATCTATTTTGTTATTTTCAATTAAAAACTATGTTTATTAAAAATTCTTTTTGCATATTTGAGAATTTGACAAAACAATGATAATCAAAACTATTTCAAAAATTGAAAAGCACTACAAATGAACTCTGAAAATGTTGAAACTTGGCATGCTATCATCATTTCACCCACATAACATGTGTTAAAAAGTTGAGAGGGCTACGACAAAAACTGGATGCAGTTCGTGTACAAAACGGACAATCTCTCTCAAAGTAGCAGCGTTTCGAACGAGAACTCATCTCTTACAAAGGGATTTCATTTTTTTGAACTCATTTGAACTCCATACTTTGTGTGTGTTCAAAATGCACCATTCAAAGGCACATCACAAAATTTCAACAATTTCTGACTTCATTTGGTATTCTTCGTGCATTTACTTATTTTTTGACCTAGTTGACCCTGAAATTGAAAAGCACTATAAATAAACTCTGAAAATGTTGAAAGTTGGCATGCTATCATCATTTCACCCACATAGCATGTGTTAAAAAGTTGAGAGGGCTACGACAAAAACTGGATGCAGTTCGTGTACAAAACGGACAATCTCCCTCAAAGTAGCAGCGTTTCGAACGAGAACTCATCTCTTACAAAGGGATTTCATTTGTTTGAACTTATTTGAACTCCATACTCTTTGTGTGTTCAAAATGCACCATTCAAGGGCACATCACAAAATTTCAACAATTTCTGACTTCATTTGGTATTCTTCGTGCATTTACTTATTTTTTTGAGCTAGTTGACCCTGAAATTGAAAATCACTACAAATGAACTCTGAAAATGTTGAAAGTTGGCATGATATCATCATTTCACCCACATAGCATGTGTCAAAAAGTTGAGAGGGCTACAACAAAAACTGGATGCAGTTGGTGTACAAAACGGACAATCTCTCTCGAAGTAGGAGGGTTTCGAACGAGAACTCATCTCTTACAAAGGGATTTCATTTTTTTAACTTATTTGAACTCCATACTTTTTGTGTGTTCAAAATTCACCATTCTAAGGCACATCACAAAATTTCAACAATTTCTGACTTCATTTGGTATTCTTCGTGCATTTACTTATTTGTTGTGAGCTAGTTGACCCTGAAATTGAAAAGCACTACAAATGAACTCTGAAAATGTAGAAAGTTGGCATGCTATCATCATTTCACCCACATAGCATGTGTTAGAAAGTTGAGAGGGCTACGACAAAAACTGGATGCAGTTCATGTACAAAACGGACAATCTCTCTCGAAGTAGGAGGGTTTCGAACGAGAACTCATCTCTTACAAAGGGATTTCATTTTTTTGAACTTATTTGAACTCCATACTTTTTGTGTGTTCAAAATGCACCATTCAAAGGCACATCACAAAATTTCAACAATTTCTGACTTCATTTGGTATTCTTCGTGCATTTACTTATTTTTTTTGAGCTAGTTGACCCTGAAATTGAAAATCACTAAAAATGAACTCTGAAAATGTTGAAAGTTGGCATGATATCATCATTTCACGCACATAGCATGTGTTAAAAAGTTGAGAGGGCTACAACAAAAACTGGATGCAGTTCGTGTACAAAACGGACAATCTCTCTCGAAGTAGGAGGGTTTCGAACGAGAACTCATCTCTTACAAAGGGATTTCATTTTTTTGAACTTATTTGAACTCCATACTTTTTGTGTGTTCAAAATGCACCATTCAAAGGTACATCACAAAATGGACAATCTCTCTCGAAGTAGAAGCGACCCCCACAATAAGAGACGACGTTCTTCTTCTCTCATATATGGTGGACACTAGCTCACCTGATTTTTCAACCGTCGATGATGGTCGCTACTCCTACTTCCCCTAGTGCATAACCAATATCTAGCACAAGAAGAAGAAGGAGAAGCGACCCCCACAACAAAAGTGGTTCCGCGACACGCCACGCGGTTCCGCTGCACGCCACGTGGGACTAATGGTCTTTCATTTTTAAATGACTGTTTTAATCAAAAACAGATCTGTTACAAAAGGGATTAAATTTTTTGAACTTATTTGAACTGAAGACTTTTTCTATATATATATGTGGTCGAAATGCATGATACAATTAAGTTAGAGAGGGCTAAACCATTCAAAAGTAGCAAATGAAGTTAGAAAGGGCTAAACCATTCAAATTTGGAAACTATAATGGCACAAACAGAAACTAGACATATATAAATTGGTCCAGGAAGTAGATGATACTAGTCCAAACAATACATAATAATAGCTACCATAGATATATATACAAGTGTTCGACGTTCAGAACACTACTCGTGTGAATCATCTAAATCAGAATGTCCACCTTCCTTGAGGTGACGCTGGCCATAGTGGACGACTCGAATCTTGAAGTACAACTCGTATGAAATGTATGCATCTTTTGCTGCATACTCAATGTTGATATCATCAAGTGGGCCCTTCTCCCAAAGTTTGTGCTGAGACTTTGGGAAACTGGTCTTCATATCAGCATATGAATCGTCGATCAAGGCAACTGCCATATGAGCCATCGAAGTCCTGTCATGTTGAAGCCTGAATATCGTTTGGAGATCAATGAGGCAACCAAATGGTATCTCAATACCGAAGTTGTGCCTCATCTTCAGCTTGTCGTTCCTTATGTCAACGGAAGCAAAAGTGATGCCGCTGCGAAGGAAGTCCATGAGTTCTGGACAATGCTTGTCACTCCTGCAACGGAAACAAATTAAAATGGAACAAATGTTACATACTGTTGCAGTAAGGAAACATGTTTCACTACAACTAAAGAGAAAATTATCTTTAGGATTCAAATAGAACATATGCAATGGAACCTAGAGAGATCACTATAGCTATCCAATGGAACCTAGAGAGATCACTAGCTATATGCAATTTTCATGACTATGACATATCATATTGCTATCCAATGGCACCTAGAGAGATCACTAGCTATATTCAATTTTCATAACCTTGGATAAAAGAAAACCGCATAAAATTGTATCAATACAACTATGATTTCAATGGAACATATTGAACCAATCAGATTTTTCAGATTGTGGAACACTATTCCAATCAGATTGTGTTCCCTTCAACTAATCAAAATTGTTTCACTACAACTATTTGAAGCGAACCAACTATGTTTCCAATGGAACATATTAAACACTAGTTGATTCTAATACGAATTTTCAGATTATGGAACACTATTCCAATCAGATTGTGTTCCCCTTCAACTAATCAAAATTGTTTCACTATAACTATTTGAAGCGAACCAACTATGATTCCAATGGAACATATTAAACACTAGTTGATTCTAATACGATTTTTTAGATTATTGAACACTATTCCAATTAGATTTTGCTCCCCTTCAACTAATCAAAATTGTTTCACTACAACTATTTGAAGGGAACCAACTATGATTCCAATGGAACATATTAAACACTAGTTGATTCTAATACGATTTTTCAGATTATGGAACACTATTCCAATTAGATTGTGCTCCCCTTCAACTAATCAAAATTGTTTCACTACAACTATTTGAAGGGAACCAACTATGATTGAAACAAATAAACTTACAATGTCATTATCTTGGATCAAAGAAAGCCTCAAAACTTACCTCGCCCATTGGAATATCGAGACATGGCGTGCGAAGCATAGTTGGATGACGGCAACACCGCGTTGATCGGCCGTGTACTCCACATCAAGCCCCAAGAACTTCTCATGATCCACTGCGTTGTCAAACCATCGTTCCTTCAACTGTTGAAGAAAAAACGGCACCTCCCTGCTCAGGTTCGTGTACACGACATGGAGCTTGGTCGTGCCATGTGTGAGCACCTCATGAAAGCTAGTTGGCATGGTGGAAGAAGAGAAGGGAAGAAGAGAGGAGAAGAACAGAGAGGAAGAGCGAGAGAGAAGAAGAAACAGAGAAATGGCGACTGTACGCTTCGGTTCGTGCTTTTCATCGCCCGAAACGACGCGGGATGCAAACCGTTTGGGTCTTTAGTCCTGGGTTGAGCCACCAACCGAGACTAAAGAGGTATACCAACGGTCGCCACCACTACGGCAGGCCACGTGTTAGTCCTTTAGTCCCGGGTTGAGCCACCAACCGGGACTAAAGGGGGATACGAACGGTTGCCACCACCACTGCCCACCGCGTAGCCCTTTAGTCCCGGTTTGAGACACGAAGCAAGACTAAAGGCTCCTTACGGGCCGGGACTAAAGCCTCGAGGGAGGCATTGAGAATTGGGGCGACGTGGCCGGGCATTTAGTCCCGGCCCAGAGGCAGGCCGTGACTAAATGGTCCTGGCCAAAGGCCCGTTTCCCAATAGTGGTGGTCTGCTAAGACAAGGATCGCGCCGCCTGACGTGTGACCTGTACGCCGTGAAGGGTGCACCTTGTCTTGACCGGACGCCGTAATCGGTGGTCCGTCAAGACAAAGGAAAACACATCCCAATGCTGAAGAAAACTGTCGTCGTGGAAGGGGGCGTGGTTGATGCCTCGTCTCAGTTAGACACCGTATTTGGTGGTCTGCTAAGACAAGGATCACACTGCCTACTGCCGTCACCTGTACATCATGAACGTGTAGGCCGCCATAGTAGAGCACCGGTGGAGACATAAAGGAGCAGAGTATATGGCTTGTCTCAGCTAGACGCCGTATTCGGTGGTCTGCCGAGACAAAGATCATGCTGCCCGTCTAAAAAGCACGGACACAACGGGGCTGGCCGAATCCCCATGCTGACACGGCTGGACATGGGGGAACGGCTGGACACGGCCAAATACGCGTATGCCCCCATATTCACGATCTGCAATTAAAAAAAAAGAAAAAACGGCCCGACACGCTAGGGACACGCTGGGGACACGCAGGGACACGTCGGGTGGCCCGAGTTGGCTCGGCCCAGCCTTTTTTTCAGGTCGCGACGGGCACATAAAACACCACCTCCTCGTGACCAGCTTTGACGTAGGGTTTCCCCCGTTCTCGAGTCTCAGCCGCCGCCGCCAGCTCCAGCAGTAGCCGCCGCCAGCTCCTGCAGTCGCCGCTGCCAGCTCCTGGAATCGCCGCCGAGACGCCGTCGCCGTCGGCACGTATGGAGTCGCCGCCAGCGCCTGGATCTGAACGCCGCCATCCCCGAACTGCAGCAGCCTCTCCTCCCAACGGCGACCAAGCTGGAACAGGTAACCTAGACCTCTTTCTGCCTGCTACTGCTGAATGATGATTGCTGCCTGCTGCCTGCTGCTGTTCGCTTATTGCTGCTGCTGTTTGTTGCCTGCCTACTGCTGTTTGCTTATTGCTGCTGCCTAAGCTGCTGCTGCTGAATGCTGATTGCTTATTGCTGCTGCTGCTGACTGCTGTTTGCTTATTGCTGCTGCTGCTGACTGCTGTTTGCTTATTGCTGCTATTGCTGATTGCTTATTGTTGCTGCTGTTGCTGATTGCTTATTGCTGCTGCTAGGGAACATTGCATCTGGGAGCCATGGAGCTACATCTGGGAGCCAATCATCAGTGGGTGAGACTGAGGGAGGGCAACATGGACCTGGTGGGGTGGATCCAAAATATCCTCTCCGGGCTTATGTTCAGAGAGTTGTCAATGAAACCGGTGCTTCTTCGTCTGGTAGCCGTGGAGGAAACATCAAATTCAAGTGCAATTTCTGCCTCAAAACTTATCTAGGCACCTATTCAAGAGTGAAGGCTCATCTGCTTCAGATAAAAAAAAGGATATAGCAACTTGTGACAAAATTTCACAGCCTGCATTTGAACAACTTTGCAAGCAGGATAGGGCAGCCAATGAACTCATTGAACATGGTATAGGTAGGCATACACTTCCATTGCCTCCCTATGTGGAATCTGGCCCATCAAGAAAAAGAAAGCAAACAGGAACAACCATTGGAGATAGTTTTAATGCGGAGGTCCGACAGCAAGCGGATGCTCATATTGCTAGGATGTTTTTCACTGGAGGTGTGTAGTTTTGCATCTGTTCTTTTTATTCAAGCATGGTAAATTTTGCTTACTTTGTTTGCTGCACCATATTGTAGGACTTCCATTCAACCTTGCAAGGAACCCTAACTTCTGGGCAGCCATCAGTTTTGTTGCGAACAATAGCTTGGGTGGGTATGTGCCTCCTGGATACAATTCCTTGAGGACAACTCTTCTTGACCAAGAGAAGAAGCACATTCAAAGGAGCCTAGAACCCATCAAAAGTACATGGCCTTACAAAGGAGTCACTATTGCAACCGATGGGTGGTCTGATCCTCAAAGGAGACCCATTTTAAACTTCATGGCTGTGACGGAAGGTGGTCCGATGTTCCTAAAGGAAATTGCCACTGAGGGAGAGGTACTTGCCTAATCTTGTTTTTCTTTTGGTTCTTTTTGCTGCACATATTGCTTGCTGATTTGTTGCCCTTCATTTGTAGATAAAAAGCAAAGAATATATCTTTGAGAAGTTAAAGGAAGTGATTGAGGATGTTGGAGTGGAGAATGTGGTTCAAGTGGTCACCGATAATGCTTCAAATTGCAAAGCTGCTGGTTTGATGATTGCAGCAAAATACAATAACATCTTTTGGACTCCTTGCATTGTTCACACTCTCAACCTTGCACTAAAGAATATATGTGATCCGAAGAACAATGAAGGGAACAATTTCTATCTTTGGTTTATCAAAGAGGTAGCTGATGATGCCTCTTTCATCAAGAATTTTATCATGAACCATAGCATGAGGCTCTCTATGTTCAACGAGTTCAGCAAGCTCAAGTTCCTCCAGATTGTAGAAACTAGATTCGCAAGTGTTGTGATCATGCTCAAGAGGCTTCTTTTAATCAAGGATGCACTTGTTCAAATGGTTGTTCATCCAAATTGGTCTTCTTATAGGGATGATGATATAGCTAAAGCTCAAAAGTTGAAGGAGCTTGTTTTAAATGATCTGTGGTGGGATAAAATTGAATACATTGTTTCTTTTACCGACCCTATTTATGCAATGATAAGGTTGTCCGACACGGACAAGCCATGCCTCCACTTGATCTATGAAATGTGCGATTCCATGATAGAGAAGGTATATAATATATACATGAATACATGCTTATTTGATCATTGTTGACATGTGTAACATGCTGATTTTATTCGTCATCTTGTTCATAGGTCAAAATACCTATCTATCGGTTTGAGGGGAAGGAGCCCCATGAAGAGTGTATCTTGTATGACATCATTAAAGAGATCCTTGTTGCCCGTTGGACCAAAAGCAATACCCCCTGCATTGTTTGGCTCACTCACTCAATCCAAGGTAAAATCTGAATTGAAGTTGCACACTTGCACATGTTGTTTATCATTTCAGGTTCTTAATGTTCAAGTGCTTGCTGATTTTATTTAGGTACTATATTGCTAGTTGGATTAACGAAGTCCCTGGCCGTATCAGCCCCAATGATGATAGTGAAGTTACTGAAATGAGGAACAAATGCTTTCGAAAGTTCTATCCAGATCAACAGGATTTCAAGACTATCAAGAAAGAATTTGCTGATTTTGCTCTTTTCATGAATGCCTTTGAAAATCCAGATTCTATTGAAGATAGAGCTGACTTTGAACCTAAGCAATGGTGGGGCACTCATGGAGTAAGCACAAGGTTGTCAAAAAATTTAGCCTTGAAGGTACTTGGGCAGCCAGCATCTTCCTCTTGTTGTGAGAGGAACTGGAGTACGTACGGCTTCATCCATAGCGCTGCAAGAAACAAGCTTACTCCTGCTAGAGCTGCTGATTTGGTGTTCACACACAACAACCACCGCTTGCTTTCAAGGAATTCTCAAGCATACCTAACTGGGCCAAGCAAAATGTGGGACATTGGGGGAGATGGAGTAGAGAGTTTTGGTGGTGTGGGCATGCTTGAAGGTGCAGATCTTTCACTTGATGAACCAGCTTTGGAGGAGGAGATAATAGATTCTCTCACTTGAGTCTCTTTATCCATCAAGCTTCAGCCTTCAGCCATCAGCCTAGCTGCCTATGAGCTTATTTAATTTATGTTCCTACCATTTATGTAATGCACTCTTAAATTTTTAGACTAAGGCCATTTGAACTATCTGTTATGTGGCCACCTGAGCCTTGTAATCTCCTATCTGTTATGCTTTTAGTCAATTTGACATGGTTTGGTTGTGCTTTGCTGTTTGTCAAGTACCATTTCAGATTATTATGATCTATCTCTCTCTCTAATACTAATAGACTGCTGTTTGTTGTGTTTTGCAAGATGTAATGCCATGGATTTGGTTTGGATGGTCAATCAAGCACTTGAATTGAAATAGGAGACAACAGACAACAAATGGGGCAGTATTTCTTTCTCTTTTCTGTCTTTAACTGTATATTACATGTATATTTATATTTATTTTTTATCTATACTTGTCGTGTCCCCGATGGGCTGTTTTTGGAAAAAGCTGTATCCCGTGTCCCCGTATGCGTGTCGTCGTGTCCGTGTCGTCGTGTCGGTGCTTTTTAGCTGCCCGTAGACCTAGGCCGGCATGGTCGAACACTGGAAAGACCTGTTCGTCGGGGTTGGAACGCCATTACCTGTTAACGGAGGTTGGAACGCCATGACCAGTTCACCGTGGACCCATAGGCAGCCATAGTAGATCATCGTCGGGGCTAGCGCCTGGGCTGCTTCATTGGAGAGCTCCGGCTGCTTCCGACTGCTTCCAAGTCGTCTCCGATCAAGAACGTGACACCTAAAAAAAAGGCTTGGTGCAGACAAACTCGGGCGGCGTCGGTGTAGTCTCCAGAACCGGTGAAGTGGTCTGTGACGATGGCGGCAGGATCACACGAACTTTACCGTGGGTGACGGATGCGTACTTTTGTAGTGCATGCATGCTGGATGCAAGGAAGAGAGACGAGAGAAAAATTAGACGATCATCTCACCATCCCGAACCGCGAGCTTGGTGTTCATGTCGTTGAAGTCCTCGCCGCCCGTGCACGAATAGTCGTCGGTCTCCTGTGCGTGTGCGTGGATGGACGAATTGATGTATTTGCAGCGCGAGGATGGATGGATCTCTGGCTGCGTGATGTGATGGTTGCGGCTGCTATGTGATTTTCTCAATGGCTGGATGTGTGCCTGCGGGATGGATGGGTGTGTACGTGATGGATGGCTGTATGCGTGGATGCTTCGCCGTGGTGTTTGTGTCTGGCCGCCCCGATGGCCGCTACGTCTGACGTATATATAGGCTGCTCGAGATTGCCTCGTCGTGCAAGCCTCCTCTAAATTTCCATCTATGATCTTCTTCTTGATACACAAGTCTACATAAAAAAGGAAAATAGACATTATACATACCTTTTTTACTTACGTGGCACATACTGTTAACACATGATGTACCACTACGTGTTGTAACTGCACTCCATGTATATAGCATCCACTACTCCCATGCCCTGGCCTGCGAGCCACCTAGATAGGGCCATGTAACCAACTCATGTGTATATAAGAGAGAGGTGAGGAAGGATCAATACACAAGAGATAATTCTCCTTGCTACTTGGTATTAGACTCCAACCCAATGGCCGATCCCGCCGCCGCCGCCTCCCAGGGCACCAGCTCTGCCCCCTCGCCGGCGCTCTCCTCCAGTTCGGCCACCAGTGACGGCATCACTGCCGCCACCGCCTCCCCCTTCATCTTCGGCACCGCTCCTTCGTCTCACAGCGGCGCCTCCCCACCCTCCCACTTTGCGCCCCTCTTCTCCTCTCCCCCCGCCTCCATGCCGTCCTCCTTACCGCCGGCTCCGCGTCATCCCATCTTCCTCGACAACATTCAAAACCACATCAAGTTCCTCCTCAACCCCGACGACCATAACTACCACAAATGGAAGTCGTTCTTCGTGCTCGTCCTCATCCTCTACGGGGTCGCCCAGTTCATCGAACAGCCCCTCCCCGCCACCGCCACCCCCCAACAGCGCGAGATCGACGCCCACATCGTCCTCTGGATCTATGCCACCCTCGCCGACAACCTCGTCGACCACGTCATCGGGGCTACCACCACGTTCGATCTCTGGCATCGCATCCGTGACTATTTCCTGGCAAATCGCGCCGCCCGGTACATGATGCTCAACCGGTACATGATGAAGAAGAAGATCAGGATGAAGAACGGGAACCAGATGAGCCCGCTGATGATCTTTGCTGGGTCATTTCTGATGCACGGCGAGGTTGCGACACGGAAAAGGAGAGGTTATAGTTCGAGCAGATGTTACAGGACCACAACAAATTGTTGTACCCAACTTATGAAGATGGCCAGAAGAAGCTGTGTAGCACACTGGAATTGCTGAAGTGGAAGGCAGAGACCGGTGTGACTGACTAGTCATCCGAAAAGTTGCTGGTACTGATGAAGAAGATGCTTCCAAGAAAGAACAAATTGCCCGCCAGCATGTACGAAGCAAACAAGCTTGTCTGCCCTCTAGGATTAGATGTGCAGAAGATACATGCATGCCCTAATGACTGCATCCTCTACCGCGGTGAGAAGTACGAGAATATGGATAAATGCCCTGTATGCACTGCGTTGCGGTATAAGATCAGAAAAGATGACCCTGGTGATATTGAGGGCGAGCCACCCAGGAAGAGGGTTCCTGCCAAGGTGATGTGGTATGCTCCTATAATACCACGGTTGAAACGTCTGTTCAGAAATAAAGATCATGCGAAGTTGTTGCGATGGCACATGGAAGATCGTATGAAAGACGATAAGTTGAGGCACACCGCTTATGGTCGGAAGTGGAGAAAAATCGAGAGAGAGTTCCCGAGATTTGCAGCTGACGCAAGGAACTTATGGTTAGGTTTGAGTACAGATGGCATGAATCCGTTTGGGGAGCAGAGTTGCAGTCATAGCACCTGGCCCGTTACTCTCTGTATCGACAACCTTCCTCCTTGGTTGTGCATGAAGCGGAAGTTCATTAGGATGCCAGTGCTTATACAAGGTCCAAAGCAACCCGGCAACGATATTGATGTGTACCTAAGGCCATTAGTTGATGAACTTTTACAGCTGTGGGCCGAACCAAGTGTGCGTGTGTGGGACGAGCACAAACAAGAGGAATTTGACCTTCGAGCGTTGCTTTTTGTAACCATCAATGATTTGCCTGCTCTTAGTAACATTTCAGGACAGTCAAACAAGGGATACAATGCATGCACGCACTATTTGGATCAGACAAAAAGTATATATCTCGACAAATGTAGGAAGAATGTGTATCTGTACAATCGTCGTTTTCTTCCGCCCAAGCATCCCTTAAAGAAAAAAGGCAAGCATTTCAATGGAAAGGCAGAACCCCGGGGGAAGCCTGTCATCCGTACTGGTGCTGAAGTATTTGATATGGTCAAAGATTTAAAAGTAATCTTTGGAAAGGGTCCTGGCAGCCAACTTGTTCCTAACGACCCTGATAAGCGCGTACCCATGTGAAAGAAAAAATCTATATTTTGGGAGCTACCCTACTGGGAAGTGCATGAGGTCCGCTCGGCAATCGACGTGATGCACCTGATGAAGAATCTCTGCGTGAATATTCTAGGCTTCCTGGGCTTGTATGGGAAGTCAAAAGATACACCGGAAGCACGGGAGGACCAGGAACGTCATAAAGGAAGAGATGGCATGCATCCAGGGCAGTTTCAAGGGCGTGCCAGCTACGCTCTTACTAAGGAAGAGAAGGAAATCTTCTTTGAAGTCCTTTTCAGTATCGAGGTCCCGACTGGCTTCTCGTCGAATATAAAGGGAATCGTAAATATGAAAGACAAAAAATTCCAAAACCTAAAGTCTCATGACTGCCACGTGCTTATGACGCAATTGCTTCCGGTTGCATTGAGGGGAATTCTACCGGAAAATGTTCGCCTGGCAATTGTGAAGGTATGTGCATTCCTCAATGCAATTTCTCAGAAGGTAATCGATCGAGAAAGTCTATCAGGGTTACAGATTGATGTGGTCCATGTCTGGTCAGCTTTGAGTTGTTGTTCCCGCCATCCTTCTTCAATATAATGACACACCTCCTAGTTCACCTAGTCGAAGAGATTAGAATTCTCGGTCCTGTGTTTCTACACAATATGTTCCCCTTCGAGAGGTTCATGGGAGTCTTAAAGAAATATGTTCGTAACGGTGCTAGGCCAGAAGGAAGCATCTCCAAGGGCTATGGAACAGAGGAGGTCATTGAGTTTTGTGTGGACTTTCTTCCTGACCTTAAGCCGATTGGTGTTCCTGAATCTCGGTATGAGGGTAGGCTGACAGGAAAAGGCACACTAGGAAGGAAAGCAAAAGTATGTATGGACGAGCATTCTTTCTCTCAAGCACACTACACAGTTCTACACAATTCCACCGTGGTGGCTCCGTATATCGTGAGACACAAGAATATTCTACGCTCCGAAAACCCGGGGAAGGCTGACTCTTGGATTAAAGGGGAACACGAGAAGACTTTCGGCAGTTGGTTGCAGACACATCTCATGAATGACGACACCGTTGGAGATGAGCTGTACTGTTTGGCCAGGCCACCATCTTTGACTATATGTACTTTCCAAGGGTATGAGATAAATGGGAATACATTTTACATGGTTGTCCAAGATAAAAAGAGCACCAACCAAAATAGTGGTGTCCGCTTTGATGCAACAGACAAGAATGGGCACTGTTTGGAAACATATTACGGGTACATTGAGGAGATATGGGAACTTGACTATGGACCTACTTTTAAGATCCCTTTGTTTCGGTGCAAATGGGTGAAGCTGACAGGAGGCGGGGTAGTTGTAGACCAAAAGTACGGCATGACAACAGTGGATCTCAACAATCTTGCGTACATGGATGAACCATTTGTCCTAGCCAATGATGTCGCTCAGGTTTTCTATGTGAAGGACATGTCTACAAAAACGAGAAAAAGAAATCAGCAAAAGAAGATATCGTCCGATGAGCCAAAACGCCACATAGTTCTTTCAGGGAAAATAAACATCGTGGGAGTAGATGACAAGACAGACATGTCAGAAGATTATAATAAGTTTCATGAAATTCCGCCCTTCAAAGTGAAAACTGACCCAAGCATCCTACTGAATGTTGAAGATTCTCCATGGCTACGACCCAGAAGAAAACATAAATAATAGATAGGAATATTGGTGCAATAATGTAATAATGTATTAAACCTTTTATATAATGCATGTATGGAATGTACTAAATTTCAAACACTTTTCATTTCCATAGTATCCATGTAAGAGATGAGTTCTCGTTCGAAACCCTGATACTTCGAGAGAGATTGTCCGTTTTGTACACGAAGTGCATCCAGTTTTTGTCGTAGCCCTCTCAACTTTTTAACACATGCTATGTGGGTGAAATGATGATAGCATGCCAACTTTCAACATTTTCAGAGTTCATTTGTAGTGCTTTTCAATTTCAGGGTCAACTAGCTCAAAAAAAATAAGTAAATGCATGAAATATACCAAATGAAGTCAGAAATTGTTGAAATTTTGTGATGTGCCTTTGAATGGTGCATTTTGAACACACAAAAAGTATGGAGTTCAAATAAGTTCAAAAAAATGAAATCCCTTTGTAAGAGATGAGTTCTCGTTCGAAACCCTCATACTTCGAGACAGATTGTCCGTTTTGTACACGAAGTGCATCCAGTTTTTGTCGTAGCCCTCTCAACTTTTTAACACATGCTATGTGGGTGAAATGATGATAGCATGCCAACTTTCAACATTTTCAGAGTTCATTTGTAGTGCTTTTCAATTTCAGGGTCAACTAGCTCAAAAAAATAAGTAAATGCACGAAATATACCAAATGAGTCAGAAATTGCTGAAATTTTGTGATGTGCCTTTGAATGGTGCATTTTGAAAACACAAAAAGTATGGAGTTCAAATAAGTTCAAAAAAATGAAATCCCTTTGTAAGAGATGACTTCTCGTTCGAAACCATGATACTTCGAGAGAGATTGTCCGTTTTGTACACGAAGTGCATCCTGTTTTTGTCGTAGCCCTCTCAACTTTTTAACACATGCTATGTGGGTGAAATGATGATAGCATGCCAACTTTCAACATTTTCAGAGTTCATTTGTAGTGCTTTTCAATTTCAGGGTCAACTAGCTCAAAAAAAAGGAAATGCACGAAATATACCAAATGAAGTCAGAAATTGTTGAAATTTTGTGATGTGTCTTTGAATGGTGCATTTTGAACACACAAAAAGTATGAAGTTCAAATAAGTTCAAAAAAATGAAATCCCTTTGTAAGAGATGAGTTCTCGTTCAAAACCCTGATACTTCGAGAGAGATTGTCCGTTTTGTACACGAAGTGCATCCAGTTTTTGTCGTAGCCCTCTCAACTTTTTAACACATGCTATGTGGGTGAAATGATGATAGCATGCCAACTGTCAACATTTTCAGAGTTCATTTGTAGTGCTTTTCAATTTCAGGGTCAACTAGCTCAAAAAAAAGTAAATGCACGAAATATACCAAATGAAGTCAGAAATTGTTGAAATTTTGTGATGTGCCTTTGTAGAAGAAGTAGAAGAAGAGGAGAAGTAGAAGAAGAGGAGAAATAGAAGAAGAGGAAAAATTAGTTTAGGGTTACAAGAAGAAGAAATATTTTTTTTGTCATTTAATTTTGCTATTGTATAGTGTATATGCTTAAGTGTTAATAGTGTTTCCTAGATTATTGCTTAATTTTTCTATTGTATATGCTTAAGTGTTAATAGTTTAATTTTGCTATTGTATATGCTTAAGTGTTAATAGTTTATTTTTAGTAAGAAAATTCATAGAACTAGTTTAATTTTGCTATTGTATATGCTTAAGTGTCCGGGACTGGGCTCCGCCCGGCTGGTATTTTAGAGTTTAGGTTCTAGCCAAGACCAGGGACTAAAGGTCCTCCTATATAAAATGACACTTCGAAGTTTCCAACCCCTCTTATATAGTTTGTTAGTTTATTAGTTAACCAAATGTCCGTTTTTTGCAGAACTATGGATCCACATATCAGGAACCTCGAAGAGGAAGAACTTCTCAAAGATATAATCAAAGACGGCCCCGACGTTGAACCAGCTGAATCTCCGACGTCATATCTAAACGACTCCGGATATGGAATGGAGGTCGAGCGACACGAAGATGAGGCCGATGGGGCAGGAGATAGGTCCAATGACGGAGAAGGTGATAGCTCCACTGATGGAGAAGCCGGTGGATAATCCGGTGAAGAAATAATAAAGTCCGGCGAGGTATACATATGAAGTTCGACAATCACTTGTAATATGTGAAAAATATTGGAGATAGCTCTATATTGTATACATATACATTCATTTGATGAATGTTTCTCCCTCTTAGGCCTCCACATCGAGCAAATCTACGAAACGAGGCCCGACTAGAAAGTTGGATGCACGAACGCATTACACCTTTGAGGTGATAATGCCTACGGGCGAACCCAAGCTTCCTAAGAATGCTGCTGACACATTCAAGAAGCAATGCGGAGTTCTCGTTAGGGATCACGTCCCGATCAGCGTTTGGGAGTGGAACAAGCGCAAAGGCGCAGCCGATAGTGACTATGTCGCCGAAAGGTACAAAGATAATCTTTGGAATGATCTCATGTCACATTTCAACCTGCCCGAATGTGAGAATGAAGACGCCGCAGACAAACTGAGGGCCAAAGTCAAGAGTGGACTCTAAAGAAGATGGCCGAACTGTTCCGTAGCTGGAAGAAGAAGCTATGGAAAAACTATCTGAAGACAAAGAAAGTGCAAGTATTCGAGGGGTATCTAGCCAAGCAGGCGAATCAGTGGAAGGAATTTCAAGAGTACAAGGAGTCAGAAGATGCCCAGGCATTATCAGAAAAGAACAAGATAAATGCCGATAAGAAGAAATATCACCACAAGCTGGGGCCAGGGGGCTATGAGACTGCCATCCCAAAGTGGGATAAGAAAGAGCAAGATCTGCTAGATAAAGGCATCGTACCTGAACCACTCCGTGATGAGTGGGAATTGAGAGCAAGAAATTGGTTCCTTGCGCATGGTGGGTCGTACGACGAAAAAACAGGGGACCTCATCTGCAATGACGGTCTTAGGATACCCAGGGAGAATTGGAAAAGGATAGTGAAAGAAATTAAGGAGGGAAAAAGAAAGTTCACTGCAGATAGAGATAAAGATTTGCTCACACTGGTCCTCGGCAATGACGAACATGGAGGACGAACGCGAGGCTTCGGTCCTTCTTACCCGTGGTGGCTTGGGTTTGCCAGAGACCAAGACACTTACAGAAGCCGAGAGAGAGCAAAGAAGCGGCAGCAGGATGAGGAGAATGACAAGTTCAACCAGTTGCTTGCCAGGATTAACGAGCAACAGAAGCAGATTGATGAGCTTAGAGGAGTACCGCGCCAGGAAGATCCTGCACTTGATATTACCGGCGCTCCATCTAAGCGGAAAAGCAGCGTGGCTGAATCTGAGGCCCCGCCCGACGATGCACGAAGAATGATAGAGGGTGGTCCCGGCTACCCCGTGGATGGAATCAAGGAGCCAACATCATGTGAACTCCATCGGAAATTCAAGAACATATCCATGAAGGTGGCCGTCGGACAAGCTTTACCTTCTGGCCCTGATGCACGCTAGCATGGCCGTGAGATTCCAGCTGGCTTTGCCTAAGTCGGGTTGGATGAAATCCTGACGGGGTTTCGTGATATGGAGCTCGACATAGCTGGAGCCGAAGATGAGAGGACACTCGGAGAAGTATTGGGTGGGGTCATCCTATGGGACAAGAACTACATCAAGCTTCCAGGCTCGGCCCCAAGGACAACACCGCCTCCGAGTCGTCGTAGGTCGCCTACACCTCATTACCTCCAAGCCCTCCACATCACGTCGGCCAGCACAACACGAGTCCATCTCGATCACCGCCGCCGGACTTGGGTCGTCCGTCTCCGCCGCCGCCCGCTCCGGATACAAAGCGGGAGCGTGCCACCAAGAACGCTCCGCCGACGATTCCTAAGCCACGGAGCACCCCAAAGCGCAAACGGTCGCCCCTCCCAAAGGTACGTCATGCTAATCTTCCTATCAGACCTTATGATCGTACCCCCGAGGAAAACGCCAGGATAGCAAAGGAACATCATGATGCGCAGATGAAAAAGAAGGAACCCGAGCCCCGCCCGGAATACACCGAGAAGCAAATAGCATTTGCAAAATACTTCACGACCCTTCCATCACAGTATGACTTACACCATAAGCCTGATGACTATACACGCACATTGCAGAAGGAAGTGAAAAAGAGCAGATCACGTGCAAGCCCTCCACATGACGTCGGCCAGCACAACACGAGTCCATCTCGATCACCGCCGCCGGACTTGGGTCGTCCGTCTCCGCCGCCGCCCGCTCTGGATACTAAGCAGGAGCGTGCCACCAAGAACGCTCCGCCGACAATTCCTAAGCCACGGAGCACCCCAAAGCGCAAACGGTCGCCCCTCCCAAAGGTACGTCATGCTAATCTTCCTATCAGACCTTATGATCGTACCCCCGAGGAAAACGCCAGGATAGCAAAGGAACATCATGATGCGCAGATGAAAAAGAAGGAACCCGAGCCCCGCCCGGAATACACCGAGAAGCAAATAGCATTTGCAAAATACTTCACGACCCTTCCATCACAGTATGACTTACACCATAAGCCTGATGACTATACACGCACATTGCAGAAGGAAGTGAAAAAGAGCAGATCATGTGCAAGTGCAAGTGGGAGCAAATCAGGTTCAACTACAAGCAAGAAAAAATCAGACGTTCCTCAGCTTGGACAACAGGCCACACAGTCGATCCCACACCTCAAGGTGTTAACCGAGAATGTTCCCCCTCCGGTGCAGGGGCTAGCTTTTGAAAGAGCAAAGGAGTTGGCGGTTGAATGTGGTGTCTCGGTTGAAGATTTACTGGCTTCCCAAGACGACAGGATACCCAAGGTTGTGGTAGCCCCTAAGCCACTGTTTGTCATGGGTGAGCCTTTGGTCAGCAAAGATGATCTCCCAACAAATATGTGTTACTTGCATCAATGGTACTTAAGTGAATCAAAGAATGGGAGAACGATGATCGTGCTGAGTGTCCCACAGGAGTACTACGGCCGCCCCGAACAAATCCATATCGACTTTGATGAACTCTTCCAGATGTACAATGGCGACGCCCTCGACAAATCGCTTATGAGTTGCTATTGTCTGTAAGTTTTTCAATTCGTTGTCTACATATAACTTGTTGAGTTATTTCAATTCATTTTCTATATATAACTTGTACTCTATTATGCAGAATGAAGATTCTGTATTGTAAAAGTAAGAGCATCCTAAATATTGGGTTTATTGACCCAGATAAAATACATATAGCGACGCTAACTGATTATCCCAAGGAGACGGAGGAAAACCTTCTAAGGTTTCTAATAGATCAAAATTTATGTGACCACATACTGTTTCCATACAACTTCAGGTGAGGGTCTTTACTCTGTTGTGTCCATTCACTTATAAGTGTAATTGATAAGTTACTCACACACACACACACACACACACACACATATATATATATATATATATATATATACATGTGCAGCTTCCATTGGATTCTGTGGGACATTCAAATTGATAAGGGAAGAGTTGATGCCTTCGCCCATTATCGAGACCCTTGGAACAGTTCCAAAGCCTGCAGGACATGCTCCAAGGGTAATTTCAATCATTCTTGCGCTCTATCGGTCTCTTTCGATGATTTTCTTATATATCAATTAATGAAAAACTTAGCAAATCATTATCCTTGTCGGGCAGGGTTTGGAAGCAGTTCAAGTGCGTGACTCTCGGTATCGAGCATGAGAAGCTGACCTTTAGAGCGGCTCAGGTAAGTAGTAGTATGATATACTTCTATTTTCAATACATTTATGATGCTAGATTATTATTTTGATTATATATTCTATTCTCGTAAAGTGCGACCAGCAGCCACGGGGAACGCATCTATGCGGATACTAGGTTTGCGAGACCATTCGCACGTTTACCTGTGAGCGCAAGGATCACAGATTCGACGTAAGCAATGAACATTCACACCTCTATTTTTACCCGTCATTCTTTGTTATCATGATTGATATTCATATTCATCTCCTCTTCTTATATAGCACACAACCATGACGACAAAGGTCCTACCAGAGCAACGCGCGATTGCTGTTGCAGAGGAGCTTGCGACCTTTCTGAGGACGGAAGCTATAGATGACAAAGGACGGTTTAGTGTGGCTAGGGGCCATTACTGATGTTCGTCCATGTAATCGAATAGACGGGCTCTAGTCCCGATAATTCAAATTTCCATATAATTGTATATATATGCTCGCTTGTAAGATAAGTTAACCTTATATATATGCATAATTATTTCTACTTAAATTATATGAAAACTAATTCCCGAACACCAAACGAGGCATCACGTTAATCTCCCGAACACCTAAACCCTAAAACCCTAAAACCCAAAAATAATTTCATTAAAAAAACCCAAAAATAAGAAAAAACTGAAACTCTTTAGTCCCGGCCCGTGTAACGAACCGGGACTAAAGGTCCTGCCCCTGGGGCGCTACGAGGCGCCCACGTGGAGCACCTTTAGACCCGGCTTGTAACAGGGTCGGGACTAAAGGTTAGGCCTTTAGTCCCGCCCCTTTAGCCCCGGTTGGTGAACCGGGACTAAAGCCCCTAACGGGCCGGGGCTAAAGGCCCCATCCCTACTAGTCTATACCTTGCATGCGCATGACCATGGTGCAATCCATGCACGTGAAACTGCTGTATTACTCATCCATCCACTCAAAGTGTATTCATTATGCATATAGGCATGTATTTCTCTTTCTCTCGTCGAGTCTTTGCTTCATACTGGCCATGGAGCTGCGTTATGCCAGCTTCCAATAATGGTGAGATTAGCCAGCTTCCAACAATAACGGAACGTTGAGTTTTCGGGCTAACAGCAGTTTATACGCACATGCAATATAGACGCGTACACGTAGGCACTTCTTGCTCCATGTGTACAACTAAATATTATTGATTGAAGTCATCACTTAGACAACTTTTACCTCTAAATTCTTCCTCATTTTGCGTACAACTCGTGCCACCAAAATCTCATCAAACAATGTGAAATCTCCATCTACTAGAACAAGGTGCACCTTCATATGTCTATATGTGAGTGGTGCATGTTTCTTGTGTTGGTGTGTTTGAATTGTAGATATGATTGGGAATGGTGATGGCCATGGCACACACACATGGGGTCAAAACCCTCATGTCAACATTGGTGTTGTGGCATGCAAGTGCTAGTGTAGATAGTGTTCTAGTGATTTTGCACATGTGATGTTGCACTATTCACTACTTAAGATTCCATGAAGTTTTTCTTCTCTAGTTTGTGCTCCTTTGTTCCAAGCAAGTGCATATGTTTTATATATGTTTTTGGGGTAGAATCTCCCAAGGAATCCACTGGTGAACTTAGTTTTGCCATTGGTGACCTCGTCGCCTCCCCGTAGCTGTGCAAGCAAGAGGACCCAGGAGGGGTTCCATTTTTGCCCGGAGCCGAAGCCGGGAACTCCCTCCTCGATGTCCACAACGTGTGCTTCTTCCTCGACTCTGGCAACTCTTCCTGCAGCAGTTCGACGCCGCCTCTGCTTCCTACTTCGCCGTCCCCTCCTCTCTCCTTCCCCCCCTCGGTGAGCAGCCGCCATCCCCTCTCTTCCCTCTCTAGCGCGGCGTAGACTCGAGCTCCTCGTCGATGGATCGCTCTGTTTAGTTGCAGAGTGCATGCAGCGCAGCGGTGGTGTGTAGCTTGTGCTCGTTGCTAGATGTGCCTTCGGGTTGTTTTCAGGGCGGGAATGGATCCCCTGCGGATCCTACTTCACCCCCCGTAGCATGGCTTAGCCATGGTAGCCGTGGTAGCCGACGCCGTCCTCCTCTGGTTCGGTCGCCGGCGTGGTGTTACGAAGCAGAGCGGTTGCATACCTTGTTTAAGTCCACTCCTTTTGTCAGTAGCCGACACATAGCGCAGTGGTTGGTACATGTTCTTGTAAACGTGAGGTGCAGGGATCGAATCCCCGGTGGTGCACCTTCCCCCCCTTTTTTTGTTCTTTTCGGTCAATAGTGGTTAACAACGCCAGAGAGTATAGCCTGCTAACTGATCCTTCTCTGACGAAGCAAAGTCAGTAGCGGGATGGCAACATCATAGTTAGGATGCATAGAGGGCCTGGGTTCGACCCCCCAGGCCTGTTATTTTTTTCTTTCCCTGTGTTATTTTTTGTTCCTTGCTATGAAATTTTGCTGCTAGCAACAGTTATTGCAGTGCATGTGATTCAAGAGTTGTTATGCTAGATTTTCCTTTTTGTTTTGTTGTGTCCTTGTTGCTGTAAGTGTAGGTTATATGTAGATGTGTATGTAAGGGTTATGTGGGTGTTTGCACTAGGTGTTGTGGTTGAATGTGTGCATGTGTAGATGGTATGTGTGTTGGCACACCTACATGAGGTGATTGTGGTGCATGTGTGGTGTGCATCTCAAACACATGGACTAGGGCTCATGTGCCCTTGGAATGTGGGTGTGTGTGGATAGGCATAAAATATGCTTATGTGACTTAATGTGCATATACTTGTGTGCATGTGTATGTGGAGTGGTGTGTGTGAAGCACACACACACATGAACATATTTCATGTGCACCATGGATTGTGAGCATGTGCTTGTGTGTGTGTTTGACACGAGAAAAATCTACTTGCGTCCTCCGTGAGTAGGGAAGAGAAAGAGTTTGATTTCTCTCATGCGTCGGAAAATATATTATGCGGGCGTCCCAGTGTACCGAAGTACACAAAGAAAACAAAGAGATGGGAACAGTATTTTATTAATCTCAAGGATAACAGATACAATTCCCGATATGCACTCCGTCGCCTACTAGCGTGGCCAGCCTGACTAGCGATGTGCGGTCTCCTGGTTCCCGGGGCCTCGGAAGGCTCCCGGTTAATTACTCCCGCGGGTTGCTCCGCGAGAAACCTCCGATTAAGCCGTGTGGTCGTCTTGGTCGGCTTTCTATTCACATTCTCCATGCATGATGATGATGATGATGTGTATATATGTGTGTGGTGTGGGCGGCGGCCAAGCCCGTGTCCTCGTCGGTACACGTGCCGCTCAAAACATGACTGTTTGTTAGCCACGTTCGCCCTGGCCATCGCGCCTCATCGGTCTTGATAGCGTTGATGTTCGTGTTGGAGTACCATGGATTCTGCTTGGCTGAGATTTCTTGATGACTCATAACGGTTGCGTCGCGGTATGCAAGGGGTTCGCCTTGCGGGAGTATTGATTGTGGAGACCGGCGTCGGTGAAAAACCAACACATACTCGTAGGCATAGACGGTGTGGGTGGCATCTCGTCTCGACTAGATGCCAAGTTAATGACAGTCCGGCAAGACAAGGGCGCTGCCTCACGGGACCGTGAATAGGTGACGCCATGGAGGGGCGAGCTTGATGCCCCGTGTCAGCTAGACGCCGTATTCGGTGGTCTGCCAAGACAAGGATCGCGCCGCCTGACGTCGTGACCTGTACGCCATGAAGGGTGCACCTTGTCTTGACCAGACGCCGTAATCGGTGGTCCGTCAAGACAAAGGAAAACACATCCCAATGCTGAAGAAAACTGTCGTCGTGGAAGGGGGCGTGGTTGATAACTCGTCTCAGCTAGACGCCGTATTCGGTGGTCTGCTAAGACAAGGATCACACTGCCTGTTGCCGTCACCTGTACACCATGAGCATGTAGGCCGCCATAGTAGAGCACCGGTGGAGACATAAAGGAGCGGAGTAGATGGCTTGTCTCAGCTAGACGCCGTATTCGGTGGTCTGCCGAGACAAAGATCATGTTGCCCGTACACCTAGGCCGCCATGGTCGAACACCGGAAAGACCCGTTCGTTGGGGTTGGAGCGCCATGACCTGTTCACGGAGTTTGGAACGCCATGACCTATTCACCGTGGACCCATAGTCAGCCATAGTAGATCATCGTCGGGGCTAGCGCCTGGGCTGCTTCATTGGAGAGCTCCGGCTGCTTCCGGCTGCTTCCGAGTCGTCTCCGATCAAGAACGTGACACCTGAAAAACAAAAAGGCTTGGTGCAGACAAACTCGGGCGGCGTCGGTGTAGTCTCTTGAACCGGTGAAGTGGTCTGTGACGATGGCGGCAGGATCACGCGAACTTTACCGCGGGTGACGGATGCGTACTTTTTGTAGTGCATGCATGCTGGATGCAAGGAAGAGAGACGAGAGAAAAATTAGGCGATCATCTCACCATCCCGAACCGCGAGCTTGGTGTTTATGTCGTCGAAGTCCTCGCCGCCCGTGCACGGATAGTCGCCGGTCTCATGTGCGTGTGCGTGGATGGACGAATTGATGTATTTTCAGCGCGAGGATGGATGGATCTCTGGCTGCGTGATGTGATGGTTGCGGCTGCTATGTGATTTTCTCGATGGCTGGATGTGTGCCTGCGGGATGGATGGGTGTGTACGTGATGGATGGGTGTATGCGTGGATGCTTCGCCGTGGCGTTTGTGTCTGGCCGCCCCGATGGCTGCTACGTCTCACGTATATATAGGCTGCTCGAGATTGCCTCGTCCGGCAAGCCTCCTCTAAATTTCCATCTATGATCTTCTTCTTGATACACAAGTCTACATAAAAAAAGGAAAATAGACATTATACATACTTTTTTACTTACATGGCACATACCTTTCCAACATGTCATAGGTTGATTGCTTTTCCTTCCAAATTTTACAACTTGCCGGTTATGCATTGCTCCTTCGGTTTGCCGGTATTCAAATACGCATATGTACGCGATGACGAATGGCAGTAGTTATCCAAATACATACACATACGGTGTATGCATATGAATGGATATTCGGGTACGATACTTGTGCGAGCTTGCCGGCCGTCTGCCCGAATACATATATGTATACCTTGCATGTGCATGACCATGGTGCAATCCATGCACGTGAAACTGCTGTATTACGATCATCCATCCAGTTAAAGTGTATTCATTATGCATATAGGCATGTATTTCTCTTTCTCTCGTCGAGTCTTTGCTTCATACTGGCCATGGAGCTGCGTTATGCCAGCTTCGAACAATGGTGAGATTAGCCAGCTTCCAACAATAACGGAACGTTGAGTTTTTGGGCTAACAGCAGTTTATACGCACATGCAATATAAGCTCCCTGCACATCCAATATAGACGTGTACACGTAGGCACTTCTTGCTCCATGTGTACAACTAACTATTAGTAATTGAAGGCATCACTTAAACAAACTTTTACCTTTAAATTCCTTCTCATTTTGCATACAATTGATGCTGCAAAAAATGTCATCAAACAAATGCCAACATTCATGGGATATGACGATGTAGTGGTTTGTTGTCGGAATGCCGTCGACGACGTCACGAAGCGCCTCTCCATGGCTGCAAAGATGTTGGAGGGACACCAAATAGAAACACCAAGCAAAACAAGGCGAAAAAGAAAAGGGAGAAGAAAAATTCGGTGTTTTTTTTGAAAATGTTGGCTTTCTCGTTATACACCAGCTATAGGCGTGATATCCGAGAAGGCTACTGAAGGACTTGTCATTGGGAATCGTCGGAAGACCGTGACGGTTGCAACTCAACCACTAAATAAGCTTTGGTGTACGTGTATGAAGACGCCTTGTTTTGGGATGCTTCCGAGAGGCAACAAAAGTTCATACTCTAGCCCATCATCATATAAACTGAGGACCACCACAACTCGACATGCCCCTGCACACACCCATGAACCCAGAGACTTGGGTGTTTTAAATTCAGGGTAAATGGTTTTGGGACCACGGCTTGGCGATTTTTCTTCATGCATATTGAGGGGTGGTGAACAGCTACCTCCCGCCTTCCTTCCGGTGGGTTCCTTACTGCTTGGGACCACCTGACTGTTTTTTGGACTGTTGGAATTTTTATTTGCTTCGTAGATTTCCTTCTTGGATACTTGGAATTTTATTTCTGTTTACTCACGCGGGATGATTGATTTGGCCGCGGAGTTCATGGATTTGCTTTGACATTCAGCTTGAACTTCTTGATGACTCTTCTTCCAGGATGTCTTGGGGACCCAGTTTGGGAACTTGGAAGGCAACTGTTCACCTTTGCGTACTAGGAATAAACCCTCTAGCACTTTATCTGGAGCTTCTGGAGGCATACCCCTGGGTTGCCATGTGACTACGCACCAAACCAACTTGTGTTGGGTCGGGCAGTCCTCAATGATCTTTTCCTATAGTCTTCCCTGGGGTGGGAGCCCCTGTGAACACAAGGCATGTCGGGAAACACGAGGAGCGTGGGGTCTCAATACTCAGAAGTGCCCAAGTAATCGCTTCCGGTGACTCTGGAAGCATACACCTGGTATGTGTCGTGCATTGTGGGTGTAGGAGCCGCTCCACCTGCAACTCGACACATTGTGCCACCCTCCGAGAAGTCCTAGGGTAGCCAAAACTTTTATCAACAGCGTAGTGCGATAGGGGAAAGCCATTTTTTAGTTTTTGTTGGACTTAGTCCGTGAAAATTGGGGAAAACTAAATATATCCACAAAAAGCAAAGGAAATGCATCATGGATCTGATAGCCCACGGAAAGAGTTTCCCCAATGAAAATCCGAACTTACCCTTTGTATTTTTTGAGGAACCTTCCGTTGATTGGGGGCATAGGTCGGACTCCTTGGGAATCGACGAGCTGATATGCTCCCCCGTCATAGACTTGCTCGATGACGTATCGTCCTTCCCACTTTGGCTTGAACTTACCCTTCATATTGTGCATCACGACGATGGGTCTCCTGAGCAAGAGGACCATCTCGCCTTTTCGAAAGATGCGTTGCTTGACGAGCTTGTCGTAGGCCCTCACCATGTTCTGGCGGTAAAGCTCCAGGTTCTGTAGGGCATGAAGTCGCCCCTTTTGAAGGGGTGTCGATCTCCTGAAACCCTAGTTGTACTTGTTCATATTGGGCGATTATGTTGTAGTCGACGTCGCGTGGCTTCGTCTTCTCTTGGACTTGCTCTTCGGGCTCCTCCGCTTGCAAAGGTGTCTTCTTTGTGGCGGACGGCTTCTGCACCCTTGTCGGCTATATCTTTAGAGGTTCGGGTAGGACCTTTCCCCCGCGCAAATTCATGTTCACCTCTTCGACTGGTGCTTCCTTCATCGTTTCTTCAGCATGGAGGACCGCCTGGTCTTCAGGAGTAAAGACGTTTTCAGAAGGTGTGTCAGTGTAGTCGTGGATGACGTTGCAACTCTCTATGCTTGATGATTGGGATGAACTTGCCCTTTCTTGTAATTGCTCCATTTCCTTCTTCGATGTTTGCCCCCAATCGGGTGGCAAGAACTGCGCCAAAGTGAGCAGCCCACGCCCCCGTCGAGGGAAAGACTAGTCTCCCTCTGACATGGGGACGAATCTTGGTGGAGGGCGGCGTTGACTTGGATCGAAATGCCTTAGAATTCTTGGGGGAGCACGTACTGATGAAGACAGGCCTGGACGTTGGGGTGGAAGGCTCCATGGGTACGGTCTCCGAGGGACCATCCTTCAAGGCCGCTCGTCATGAATGGTTGGGGTCACCTGTGGCCGTAGGGGAGATGCCTGCGTCTTGGAGAGGACGAGGTCGGATAGCTCGTCTTCAAGTTGGGCGAGTGGCACCCATGTTTCTTCAAGCTGCGAGTCTTGCCCTGAAGAGGGTAACTTCATGCTCACCATGTTTACCGCATGGTAGTCTGGGTTAACGGCTTGTGGGTCCAGGTTGATCCTCCCCTCGTTAATAGCTCTTTGGAGCAATTCTTTGAAAGCGACGCAATCTTCAATGACATGTCCCACGTACCTATGATATGAGAAAAACAAAGGATTGTCTGTCATCCTCATCTGATCGGGCCTTCGAGGCTCCGGCAGATTCAGGGCTCGATGCTCCATCAACTGGTCGAACATGTCCTTGATGAGCTCGCGACGGAATATATACTGCTTCTTGAGGAGCTCTTGCATTGTTGGGCGTTGCCTCCCTCCCGCATGTTCAACTCTCGCACCCAATATGGGAACATGGCCCTATGGTGAAGTAGAGAAGACCTTGGTGGTGTTCGACTCCGCCGGGGCCCTTGTCTTGCCACCGCTGTTGATTTGCTTGGATGTTGAGGCGAAACGCTTGGCTGGATCGAAAGCGCTTGCATTCTTATAGAGCTCCATTATCTGTGGTGACTTCTCAAACTCGAGCTCCGTGGCCTCCACCGCCGTGCTAAGGGCACTAAAAGTTCTTGGTTCATGCCGAGAGACTTCAAGTGACCAATGTTGTTGCATCCCGTGGACACACATCTCGATGGCATCCTCAAGGTACATCTCCCTGGCGAGATGCACGTAGCTATTGCGGAAGCGGATGATGTAGTCATCAATAGACTCATCTCGTCGTTGACGAACTTGCGCCAGCTCAACGACTGAGAAGTCCTTCTTCATGGCGACGAAGTGCTTCTTGAAAAGCTCCTTCATGGCCGCCCAACTCCCGATAGACCCAACCGGTAAACGGCTGTACCAATGGAAGACGGGGCCGGTTAACGATCCTGAAAATTGACGAAGGAGGAGTGAAGGGTTATTGGCCGTGTCATCGCACACTGCCTCAAAATACGCCACGTGCTCCCTTGCATCGTCGGTTCCATCAAACTGACGGAACTTCGGGGGGTGCCACCCTGCGGGGTACGTCATCATGTCATGCCATGCCTCATAAGGCTTCTCTAGCTCACTCTCGGAGGTACGAGGCGCTTGATCTATCGTCATTTGCTTCAGCTTTTTGTCCAGCATTTCTCCGATCATGTCATGGTAGTCCTTCAGCACAACTGCACGTGGGGCTGCGTCGGCAGGACCAACAGGGCTAACCCATGCCCGAGTATGTGTGTTGGGGTGTTGAGGAACATCATTTAACGACATCCTAGCAGGCGTGCCGACTTGAAGTTCCTCCTCTTGTGGATCTGCCACTTGTTGCACCGCGCGTTGTGGATGAACACCCTGGATGCTCATCATGAGCTCAATGAACTGGTCAAGCTTTGAGGCCAACTGGTCAATCGTCTGGCGCTGGCTTTGGACCTATTCTTCAATAGAAGCAATTGGCAATGCCACTGCATTTGCGGCACTTGGATTCTGGGCGCCATTGCCAGGTAGCTTAGCAGCGGAATCTTCATCTTCAAGAGTTTCCCCCTGGTTGACCATGTGAACAGGCGCCGTAAGAAGGTCTTCAGCACCATCTTCATAGTCCGAGGACACGGATGGAGCTAGCTCTTGGTAATGAGGGCAATGTGGATGGCTCTCCAATGATGGTGAAGAAGATGAGTCAGATAAGCCTTCCTCGTCATCAAGGTTGTCTTGGTGCTCTCGGTCTTCAGGAAACCCATCCGTCACGCCTTGCCGAGCGATGGATTTCAGTCTTGTATTTGCTCCCGGACGCTCTCCTACTTGTCGTCATTCTTTAAGGTCTTGAGGCAGCCTTGATGTAATGTCGGTGTAGAGACGTTTTTATATGCTTTCATTTCGCGAAGCGCCCCCTCCACCCGAAGAGCCTCTCCCTGTCGTCACAGGAAGACACGTCGCCCTGGATCTTGCTGATTCTTGTGATATTGACGAGCTTCCCTTGGATCCGCGCCCCTAAACCATGCACGAACATGGCCAAGGCGTGGTAGAAAGGTCCTCTGGAAGTCGGCCTTCGGGTTTGGCACGATCTCTTCCTCCGAAGCATAGTCAAACTCCTCGGTGATGGGAGGAGGCCGCCATCCATTGCTTGACCCTAACTTAGTTGCACTCCAAGAGTACCACACAAAGCGAGGTTCTTCTCGGTAGATTCCTTTGCTCCTCTAGCCTCGTGCAAAGCTTGAGTTTCTCCGTCTTGGTCCATCCTTTTAGAGGGAACAAGCGGAAGTACCGTGGGAAGTGTCACGTCGGGTTGGACGGCAGTGCTGGCTGCGTCCTTGAACACTGCTTCACTGTTGGAGGAGGTCGTGAGCTTGGCCTCTTCGTCACCTTCCGTTTGTGTCGCCGACGGCGTTGGCATCTTCTGGCTCTCTAGGGGAAGAGCTGGTGCGGCCGCCTTGACCTGTTCATCATTCTTCCGAAGAAGGGCTGAAGGAGAAACCACCTTGTTCCTCCATTCGCTTCTTGTGGGCGCCTTGTGTGGTTTCGGCGCCAAACGACTGAGCAGGTAGCTGTACCGCTCATGCCTCTATAAGTCGGGGGAGATGCGAAACTTGATCTTGTCGTTCTCTTGAACGACCCCACCATCAAGACGTAAACGTACTTGGGTGTGTCGAAGGACTAAGTCCTCAAGTTCCTTATAAAAAACATGACGTTTCTCCGACGCCTCTCGCGCTTGTGCTGGTTCTCTGTCGGAAAGACGCCATCCCTTCGCACTGGTGGAAAATGTGTTGGCGCAGGGCGCCGCATGGATGATGAAGTCATGTCCATCATCGTCTGTGGTTGCGGCCATTCCTCCCGCCTGGGCGGTGACGGAGGTCGTCGTGGATGTGTTGGTCGTGAAGGTTCCCGCGGTTGCCACTGTTGAGTGGGTCGAGGGTTTCTATCATTGTCTTGATGTCTTGACCATTGATTCCAACGCGAGGGCATGTTGGGAAGCCCTTGTTGCGGGAAGCATCGGGTTGGTGAAGACTGGCGTCGAGGCGCCAAAGTATGGCGCTCATGTTGAGGACGATGGCTTGGGGCTTGGCGCCGCATATTTGGCGCCGATGGGTCTTGGAGCGTCCTCTGAATATTGTTCATCTGGTCCTGGAGTCAGCGGAACTCCCGCCGTAGGTCATCATCATGTGGCATGGGTGCTTCATGGTGAAGGGAAGAAAATCTGTTGTCGTTGGGGAGAGACCTTCCACCGACCGCCGAGTTGTGGAGGCATGGCGGCCACGCGCCCCTCCGAGTGTCGCCGATGTTGAGGGAGACTGTAGGGTCTGGTAGAACAGGCTCTTTGCGTGAGCGCCGTTTCCAAAACTCCTTCATGATGGCACATCTCACCAGCTCCTTGAGCTTGCATGGCTCGTATGTCCGATCCTCGGGGAACAGGTCACAAGGAGGGGTTAAGGTGCTCTCGTAAGTGAACACCTTATCAGCAAGGTCCATAACGCCGAGGGACCAATCCTCCTCCATCATCGTGCTTTGAGCGATGCGGGAAGCTATCTGCTGGTGAAGAATTTGTACCTCCTATAATTGCGTATGGGTTGAGGGCTGCCCGACGAACGAGTGTTGGCCATAAGCTTATGCAAGTCAGGGGAAGAAGCCTCCAACTCCTCGAGAAGCTCCACCTCGGTGCGCCGTAGTGCTGGTATTGGCGACTCCGAGTGTGTGTTCGTGGTAGGGGCATGGAGGGACGTCGTACTTGCCTGCCTGTTGGCGGCCTTGGTGCGAAAGCGTTGAGATGCCTCCACATCTTCTTAATTTTATGTATGCCCTTGTTGACTCCTTCAACAGGGCACGCGCCAGCTTGAGGCGCTCTATCTTTGCCTTTGCGGCCTCCCGTCGTTGTGCCTTCTTTGACTGCACCGTTTGGAACTGCGCAGTATCTTGGGCTTGGTGCATGTAGAGCTTCTCACCGATCTCGATGACGACCATGAGTGGCATTGATCCAAACTGGATCACCGCCGGCTCCGAGTTGCTACCACGGGAGAGTCCTCCTGCATGAAAGGGATCTTGATGAGCGGAAATCCTCGCTGACGCCTTGTCATGCAGCATGCTTTGCGGGTTTTGGAGAATGTGAGGCGAAGACGATTCCGGCGACCACCGCGAGGCAGAGATGGGAGGAGAACCATGTCCCACTGGTCATGCCAATTTGTTTGACACGAGAAAAATCTACTTGCGTCCTCCGTGAGTAGGGAAGAGAAAGAGTTTGATTTCTCTCATGCGCGGGAAAAAATATTATGTGTACCGAAGTACACAAAGAAACAAAGAGATGGAAACAGTATTTTATTAATCTCAAGGATAACAAATACAATTCCCGATATGCACTCGGTGGCCTACTAGCTCGGCCAGCCTGACTAGCGATGTGCGGTCTCATGGTTCCCGGGGCCTCGGAAGGCTCCCGGTTAATTACTCCCGCGGGTTGCTGCGCGAGAAACCTCCGATTAAGCCGTGTGGTCGTCTTCGTCGTCTTCGCTTCACATTCTCCATGCATGATGATGATGATGTGTATATATGTGTGTGGTGTGGGCGGCGGCCAAGCCCGTGTCCTCGTCAGTACACGTGCCGCTCAAAACAAGACTGTTTGTTAGCCACGTTCGCCCTGGCCATCGCGCCTCATCGGTCTTGATAGCGTTGATGTTGGTGTTGGAGTAGCATGGGTTCTGCTTGGCTCAGATTTCTTGATGACTCATAATGGTTGCGTCGGGGTATGCAAGGGGTTCGCCTTGCGGGAGTATTGATTGTGGAGACCGGCGTCGGTGTAAAACCAACACATACTCGTATCTGCATAGCCGGTGTGGGTGGCATCTCGTCTCGACTAGATGCCGAGTTTACGACAGTCTGCCAAGACAAGGGCGCTGCCTCATGGGACCGTGAATAGGTGACGCGATGGAGGGGCGAGCTTGATGCCCCGTGTCAGCTAGACGCCGTATTCGGTGGTCTGCTAAGACAAGGATCGCATCGCGTGACGTCGTGACCTGTACGCCATGAAGGGTGCACCTTGTCTTGACCGGACGCCGTAATCGGTGGTCCGTCAAGACAAAGGAAAACACATCCCAATGCTGAAGAAAACTGTCGTCGTGGAAGGGAGCATGGTTGATGCCTCGTCTCAGCTAGACGCCGTATTTGGTGGTCTGCTAAGACAAGGATCACATTGTCTGTTGCCGTCACCTGTAAACCATGAACATGTAGGCCGCCATAGTAGAGCACCGGTGGAGACATAAAGGAGCGGAGTAGATGGCTTGTCTCAGCTAGACGTCGTATTCGGTGGTCTGCCGAGAATATGATCATGCTGCCCGTACACCTAGGCCGCCATGGTCGAAAACCGGAAAGACCCATTCGTCGGGGTTGGAACGCCATGACCTGTTCACGGAGTTTGGAACGCCATGACCTGTTCACCGTGGACCCATGGGCAGCCATAGTAGATCATCGTCGGGGCTAGCGCCTGGGCTGCTTCATTGGAGAGCTCCGGCTGCTTCCGAGTCGTCTCCGATCAAGAACATGACACCTGAAAAACAAAAAGGCTTGGTGCAGACTTGGTGTTCATGTCGAACCATCCTGAACCACGAGCTTGGTGTTCATCTCGTCGAAGTCCTCGCCGCCCGTGCACGGATAGTCGCCGGTCTCCTGTGCGTGTGCGTGGATGGACGAATTGATGTATTTACAGCGCGAGGATGGATGGATCTCTGGCTGCGTGATGTGATGGTTGCGGCTGCTATGTGATTTTCTCGATGGCTGGATGTGTGCCTGCGGGATGGATGGGTGTGTACGTGATGGATGGCTGTATGCGTGGATGCTTCGCCGTGGCGTTTGTGTCTGGCCGCCCCGATGGCTGCTTCGTCTCACGTATATATAGGCTGCTCGAGATTGCCTCGTCCGGCAAGCCTCCTCTAAATTTCCATCTATGATCTTCTTCTTGATACACAAGTCTAAATAGAAAAGGAAAATAAACATTATACATACCTTTTTTACTTACGTGGCACATACCTTTCCAACATGTCGTAGGTTGATTGCTTTTGCTTCCGAATTTTACAACTTGCCGGTTATGCATTGCTCCGTCGGTTTGCCGATATTCAAATACGCATATGTACGCGATGACGAACGGCAGTAGTTATCCAAATACATACAAATACGGTGTATGCATATGAACGGATATTCGGGTACGATACTTACGCAAGCTTGTCGGCCGTCTACCCGAATACATATATGTATACCTTGCATGCGCATGACCATGGTGCAATCCATGCACGTGAAACTATTGTATTACGATCATCCATCCACTCAAAGTGTATTCATTATGCATATAGGCATGTATTTCTCTTTCGCTCGTCGAGTCTTTGCTTCATACTGGCCATGGAGCTGCGTTATGCCAGCTTCCAACAATGGTGAGATTAGCCAGCTTTCAACAATAACGGAACGTTGAGTTTTTGGGCTAACAGCAGTTTATACGCACATGCAATATAAGCTCCATACACATGCAATATAGACGTGTACACGTAGGCACTTCTTGCTCCATGTGTACAACTAACTATTATTAATTGAAGGCATCACTTAAACAAACTTTTACCTTTAAATTCCTTCTCATTTTGCATACAATTGATGCCGCAAAAAATGTCATCAAACAAATGCCAACATTCATGGGATATGATGATGTAGTGCTTTGTTGTCGGAATGCCGTCGACGACGTCACGAAGCGCCTCTTCATGGCTGAAAAGATGTTGGAGGGACACCAAATAGAAACACCAAGCAAAACAAGGCGAAAAAGAAAAGGGAGGAGAAAAATTCGGTGTTTTGTTTGAAAATGTTGGCTTTCTCGTTATACACCAGCTATAGGCGTGATATCCGAGAAGGCTACCCAAGGACTTGTCATTCACTAGTGGAAAACGGGCCTTTGGCCGGGACTAAAGCCTCTGGGCCGGGACTAAAGGCCCGGCCACGTCGCCCCAATTCCCAATGCCTCCCTCGAGTCTTTAGTCCCGCCCCGTAAGGAGCCTTTAGTCCCGGTTCGTGTCCCAAACCGGGACTAAAGGGATACGCGGTGGGCAGTCCGCATGTGCGCCACCTTTAGTCCCGGTTTGTGTCGCAAACCGGGACTAAAGTCCTCTGCCTATATATAACATAGCCCCCCTCTCCCCTCTTCGTTGCATTTTTCTTGGATGGAGGATTGTGTGTGGGTGCTAGCTCTCCACTTTTTTTGATGCACTAGAAGTGTTTGTTGAAATGTGTGTTAGAGCGATGCCGCTTCAGTTCACCGAACACAGCTACGATATGAGATGCCTGAGCCACGCTTAAACCTCTTCCTCTTTATTTATACTTATTCTAAAAGGTTAGCAACTATATTTCCTCGTTTAGACCGTGTGGTACTAATTTTTAGGATCGTGATTGTATTTGATATACTATCGTATAACACAGATGAGCCATCCATGGATGTACGGTGATTGACGCACAGCCGCTTACAGAGAAGGCGTGCATTCTTTTCGAGATGCAGCCGATGCGGACAAGCATGGCGGCGGCTATATATTTTGTCCATGTGTTGAATGTCGGAATGAGAAGTATTACACTTCTTCAAGAGTCATTCAGAGCCACCTGCTTCGGTCCGGTTTTATGTCGGGCTATAATGTTTGGACCAAGCACGCAGAAAGAAGGGTTATGATGGAAGACGACGATGAAGAAGAAGAGAACGATGATGACAACTACCGATCTATGTTCCGTGAGTATGCTGATACCGCAATGGAAGACAATGAAGAAGAAGATCAGGATGAAGAACGGGAACCAGATGAGCCCGCTGATGATCTTGGCCGGGTCATTTCTGATGCACGACGAGGTTGCGACACAGAAAAGGAGAGGTTGCACTTCGAGCAGATGTTACAGGACCACAACAAATTGTTGTACCCAACTTGTGAAGATGGCCAGAAGAAGCTGGGTAGCACACTGGAATTGCTGAAGTGGAAGGCAGAGACCGGTGTGACTGACTCGTCATTCGAAAAGTTGCTGGTACTGATGAAGAAGATGCTTCCAAGAAAAAATGAATTCCCGCCAGCACGTACGAAGCAAAGAAGCTTGTCTGCCCTCTAGGATTAGACGTGCAGAAGATACATGCATGCCCTAATGACTGCATCCTCTACCGCGGTGAGAAGTACGAGAATATGGATAAATGCCCGGTATGCACTGCATTGCGGTATAAGATCAGAAAAGATGACCCTGGTGATATTGAGGGAGAGCCACCCAGGAAGAGGGTTCCTGCCAAGGTGATGTGGTATGCTCCTATAATACCACGGTTGAAATGTCTGTTCAGAAATAAAGATCATGCGAAGTTGTTGCGATGGCACATGGAAGATCGTATGAAAGACGATAAGTTGAGGCACACCGCTGATGGTCGGCAGTGGAGAAAAATCGAGAGAGAGTTCCCGAGATTTGCAGCTGACGCAAGGAACTTATGGTTAGGTCTGAGTACAGATGGCATGAATCCTTTTGGAGAGCAGAGTTGCAGTCACAGCACCTGGCCCGTTACTCTATGTATCTACAACCTTCCTCCCTGGTTGTGCATGAAGCGGAAGTTCATTATGATGCCAGTACTTATACAAGGTCCAAAGCAACCCGGCAACGATATTGATGTGTACCTAAGGCCATTAGTTGATGAACTTTTACAGCTGTGGGCCGAACCAGGTGTACGTGTGTGGGACGAGCACAAACAAGAGGAATTTGACCTTCGAGCGTTTCTTTTCGTAACCGTCAATGATTGGTCTGCTCTTAGTAACATTTCATGACAGTCAAACAAGGGATACAATGCATGCACGCACTGTTTGGATCAGACAGAAAGTATATATCTCGACAAATCTAGGAAGAATGTGTATCCGTACAATCGTCGTTTTCTTCCACCCAAGCATCCCTTAAAGAAAAAAGGCAAGCATTTCAATGGCAAGGCAGAACCCCGGGGGAAGCCTGTCATCCGTAGTGGTGCTGAAGTATTTGATATGGTCAAAGATTTAAAAGTAATCTTTGGAAAGGGTCCTGGCAGCCAACCTGTTCCTAACGGCCCTGATAAGTGCGTACCCATGTGGAAGAAAAAAAAACCTATATTTTGGGAGCTACCCTACTGGGAAGTCCATGAGGTCCGCTCGGCAATCAACGTGATGCACCTGACGAAGAATCTCTGCGTGAATATTCTAGGCTTCCTAGGCTTGTATGGGAAGTCAAAAGATACACCGGAAGCACGGGAGGACCAGGAACGTCATAAAGGAAGAGATGGCATGCATCCAGGGCAGTTTCAAGGGCTTCTTTGAAGTCCTTTTCAGTATCAAGGTCCCGACTGGCTTCTCGTCGAATATAAAGGGAATCGTAAATATGAAAGACAAAAAATTACAAAACCTAAAGTCTCATGACTACGACGTGCTTATGACGCAATTGCTTCCGATTGCATTGAGGAGAATTCTACCGGAAAATGTTCGCCTCGCAATTGTGAAGGTATGTGCATTCCTCAATGCAATTTCTCAGAAGGTAATCGATCGAGAAAGTCTATCAGGGTTACAGATTGATGTGGTCCAATGTCTGGTCAGCTTTGAATTGTTGTTCCCGCCATCCTTCTTCAATATAATGACACACCTCCTAGTTCACCTAGTCAAAGAGATTAGAATTCTCGGTCCTGTGTTTCTACACAATATGTTCCCCTTCGAGAGGTTCATGGGAGTCTTAAAGAAATATGTTCGTAACCGTGCTAGGCCAGAAGGAAGCATCTCCAAGGGCTATGGAACAGAGGAGGTCATTGAGTTTTGTGTGGACTTTCTTCCTGACCTTAAGCCGATTGGTGTTCCTGAATCTCGGTATGAGGGTAGGCTGACAGGAAAAGGCACACTAGGAAGGAAAGCAAAAGTATGTATGGATGGGCATTCTTTCTCTCAAGCACACTACACAGTTCTACACCATTCCACCGTGGTGGCTCCGTATATCGCGAGACACAAGAATATTCTACGCTCCGAAAACCCGGGGAAGGCTGACTCTTGGATTAAAGGGGAACACGAGAAGACTTTCAGCAGTTGGTTGCAGACACATCTCATGAATGACGACACCATTGGAGATGAGCTGTACTGTTTGGCCAGGCCACCATCTTCGACTATATGTACTTTCCAAGGGTATGAGATAAATGGGAATACATTTTACACGGTTGCCCAAGATAAAAAGAGCACCAACCAAAATAGTGGTGTCCGCTTTGATGCAACAGACGAGAATGGGCACTGTTTGGAAACATGTTACGGGTACATAGAGGAGATATGGAAACTTGACTATGGACCTACTTTTAAGATCCCTTTGTTTAGGTGCAAATGGGTGAAGCTGACAGGAGGCGGGGTAGTTGTAGACCAAAAGTACGGCATGATAACGGTGGATCTCCACAATCTTGCGTGCATGGACGAACCATTTATCCTAGCCAATGATGTCGCTCAGGTTTTCTATGTGAAGGACATGTCTACAAAAACGAGAAAAAGAAATCAGCAAAAGAAGATATCGTCCGATGAGCCAAAACGCCACATAGTTCTTTCAGGGAAAAGAAACATCGTGTGAGTAGATGACAAGACAGACATGTCAAAAGATTATAATAAATTTCATGAAATTCCGTCCTTCAAAGTGAAAACTAACCCAAGCATCGTACTGAATGATGAAGATTCTCCATGGCTACGACCCAGAAGAAAACAGAAATAATAAATAGGAATATTGGTGCAATAATGTAATAATGTATTAAACCTTTGATGTAATGCATGTATGGAATGTACTAAATTTCAAACACTTTTCATTTTCATAGTATCCATGTATGAGATGAGTTCTCGTTCGAAACCCTGATACTTCGAGAGAGATTGTCCGTTTTGTACACGAAGTGCATCCAGTTTTTGTCGTAGCCCTCTCAACTTTTTAACACATGCTATGTGGGTGAAATGATGATAGCATGCCAACTTTCAACATTTTCAGAGTTCATTTGTAGTGCTTTTCGATTTCAGGGTCAACTAGCTCAAAAATAAATAAGTAAATGCATGAAATATACCAAATGAAGTCAGAAATTGTTGAAATTTTGTGATGTGCCTTTGAATGGTGCATTTTGAACACACAAAAAGTATGGAGTTCAAATAAGTTCAAAAAAACGAAATCCCTTTGTAAGAGATGAGTTCTCGTTCGAAACCCTGATACTTCGAGAGAGATTGTCCATTTTGTACACGAAGTGCATCCAGTTTTTGTCGTAGCCCTCTCAACTTTTTAACACATGCTATGTGGGTGAAATGATGACAGGATGCCAACTTTCAACATTTTCAGAGTTCATTTGTAGTGCTTTTCAATTTCAGGGTCAACTAGCTCAAAAAAATAATTAAATGCACGAAATACACCAAATGAAGTGAGAAATTGTTGAAATTTTGTGATGTGCCTTTGAATGGTGCATTTTGAACACACAAAAAGTATGGAGTTCAAATAAGTTCAAAAAAATGAAATCCCTTTATAAGAGATGAGTTCTTGTTCGAAACCCTGATACTTCGAGAGAGATTATCCGTTTTGTACACGAAGTGCATCGAGTTTTTGTCATAGGTTGATTGCTTTTGCTTCCAAATTTTACAACTTGCCGGTTATGCATTGCTCCGTCGGTTTGCCGGTATTCAAATACGCATATGTACGCGATGAAGAACGGCAGTAGTTATCCAAATACATACAAATACGGTGTATGCATATGAACGGATATTCGGGTACGATACTTACGCAAGCTTGCCGGCCGTCTACCCGAATACATATATGTATACCTTGCATGCGCATGACCATGGTGCAATGCATGCACGTGAAACTGCTGTATTACGATCATCCATCCAGTCAAAGTGTATTCATTATGCATATAGGCATGTATTTCTCTTTCTCTCGTCGAGTCTTTGCTTCATACTGGCCATGGAGCTGCGTTATGCCAGCTTCCAACAATGGTTAGATTAGCCAGCTTCCAACAATAACGGAACGTTGAGTTTTTGGGCTAACAGCAGTTTATACGCAGATGCAATATAAGCTCCATACACATGCAATATAGATGTGTACACGTAGGCACTTCTTGCTCCATGTGTACAACTAACTATTATTAATTGAAGGCATCACTTAAACAAACTTTTACCTTTAAATTCCTTCTCATTTTGCATACAATTGATGCCGCAAAAAATCTCATCAAACAAATGCCAACATTCATCGGATATGACCATGTAGTGGTTTGTTGTCGGAATGCCGTCGACGACGTCATGAAGCGCCTCTCCATGGCTGCAAAGATGTTGGAGGGACACCAAATAGAAACACCAAGCAAAACAAGGCGAAAAAGAAAAGGGAGAAGAAAAATTCGGTGTTTTTTTTTAAAATGTTGGCTTTCTCGTTATACACCAGCTATAGGCGTGATATCCGAGAAGGCTACCCAAGGACTTGTCATTGGGAACCGTCGGAAGACCGTGACGGTTGCAACTCAACCACTAAATAAGCTTTGATGTACGTGTATGAAGATGCCTTGTTTTGGGATGCTTCCGAGAGGCAACAAAAGTTCATACTGTAGCCCATCATCATATAAACTCAGGACCACCACAACTCGACATGCCCCTGCACACACCCCATGAACCCAGAGACTTGGGTGTTTTAAATTCAGGGTAAATGGTTTTGGGACCACGGCGTGGCGATTTTTCTTCATGCATATTGAGGGGTGGTGAACAACTACCTCCCACCTTCCTTCCGGTGGGTTCCTTACTTCTTGGGACCACCTAACTTTTTTTTGGACTGTTGGAATTTTTATTTGCTTCGTGGATTTCCTTCTTGGATACTTGGAATTTTATTTCTGTTTACTCAAGCGGGATGATTGATTTGGCCGCGGAGTTCATGGATTTGCTTTGACATTCAGCTTGAACTTCTTGATGACTCTTCTTCCAGGATCTCTTGGGGACCCACCTTGGGAACTTGGAAGGCAACTGTTCACCTTTGCGTACTAGGAATAAACCCTCTAGCACTTTATCTGGAGCTTCTGGAGGCACACCCCTGGGTTGCCATGTGACTACGCACCAAACCAACTTGTGTTGGGTCGGGCAGTCCTCCATGATCTTTTACTATAGTCTTCCCTGGGGTGGGAGCCCCTGTGAACACGAGGCATGTCGGGAAACATGAGGAGCGTGGGGTCTCAATAGTCAGAAGTGCCCAAGTAATCGCTTCCGGTGACTCTGGAAGCATACACCTGGTATGTGTCATGCATTGTGGGTGTAGGAGCCGCTCCACCTGCAACTGGACACATTGTGCCACCCTCCGAGAAGTCCTAGGGTAGCCAAAACTTTTATCAACAGCGTAGTGCGATAGGGGAAAGCCATTTTTTAGTTTTTGTTGGACTTAGTCCGTGAAAATTGGGGAAAACTAAATATATCCACAAAATGCAAAGGAAATGCATCATGGATCTGATAGCCCGCGGAAAGAGTTTCCCCAATGAAAATCCGAACTTACCCTTCGTATTTTTTGAGGAACCTTCCGTTGATTGGGGGCATAGGTCGGACTCCTTGGGAATCGACTAGCTGATATGCTCCCCCGTCGTAGACTTGCTCGATGACGTATGGTCCTTCCCACTTTGGCTTGAACTTACCCTTCGTCTTGTGCATCACGACGATGGGTCTCCTGAGCAAGAGGACCATCTCGCCTTTTCGAAAGATGCGTTGCTTGACGAGCTTGTCGTAGGCCCTCACCATGTTCTGGCGGTAAAGCTCCAGGTTCTGTAGGGCATGAAGTCGCCCCTTTTGAAGGGGTGTCGATCTCCTGAAACCCTAGTTGTACCTGTTCATATTGGGCGATTATGTTGTAGTCGACGTCGCGTGGCTTCGTCTTCTCTTGGACTTGCTCTTCGGGCTCCTCTGCTTGCAAAGGTGTCTTCTTTGTGGCAGACGGCTTCTGCACCCTTGTCGGCTATATCTTTAGAGGTTCGGGTAGGACCTTTCCCCTGCGCAGATTCATGTTCACCTCTTCGACTGGTGCTTCCTTCGTCGTTTCTTCAGCATGGAGGACCGCCTAGTCTTCAGGAGTAAAGACATCTTCAGAAGGTGTGTCACTGTAGTCGTGGATGACGTTGCAACTCTCTATGCTTGATGATTGGGATGAACTTGCCCTTTCTTGTAATTGCTCCATTTCCTTCTTCGATGTTTTCCCCCAATCGGGTGGCAAGAACTACGCCAAAGTGAGTAGCCCACGCCCCCGTCGAGGGAAAGACTCGTCTCCCTCTGACATGGGGACGAATCTTGGTGGAGGGCGGCGTTGACTTGGATCGAAACGCCTTAGAATTCTTAGGGGAGCATGTACTGATGAAGACAGGCCAGGACGTTGGGGTGGAAGGCTCCTTGGGTACGGTCTCCGAGGGACCATCCTCCAAGGCCACTCGTCATGAATGGTTGGGGTCACCTATGGCCGAAGGGGAGATGCCTGCGTCTTGGAGAGGATGAGGTCGGATAGCTCGTCTTCAAGTTGGGCGAGTGGCACCCATGTTTCTTCAAGCTGCGAGTCTTGCCCTGAAGAGGGTAACTTCATGCTGACCATGTTTATCGCATGGTAGTCTCGGTTAACGGCTTCTGGGTCCAGGTTGATCCTCCCCTCGTTAATAGCTCTTTGGAGCCATTCTTTGAAAGCGACGCAATCTTCAATGACATGTCCCACGTACCTATGATATGAGCAAAACAAAGGATTGTCTGTCATCCTCATCTGATAGGGCCTTCGTGGCTCCGGTAGATTCAGGGCTCAATGCTCCATCAACTGGTCGAACATGTCCTTGATGAGCTAGCGATGGAATATATACTGCTTCTTGAGGAGCTCTTGCATTGTTGGGCGTTGCCTCCCTCCCGCATGTTCAACTCTCGCACCCAATATGGGAACATGGCCCTATGGTGCAGTCGAGAAGACCTTGGTGGTGTTCGACTCCGCTGGGGCCCTTGTCTTGCCACCGCTGTTGATTTGCTTGGATGTTGAGGCGAAACGCTTGGCTGGATCGAAAGCGCTTGCATTCTTATAGAGCTCCATTATCTGTGGTGACTTCTCAAACTCGAGCTTCGTGGCCGCCACCGCCATGCTAAGGGCACTAAAAGTTCTTGGTTCACGCCGAGAGACTTCAAGTGACCAATGTTGTTGCATCCCGTTGATGCACATATCGATGGCATCCTCAAGGTACATCTCCCTGGCGAGACGCACGTAGCTATTGCGGAAGTGGATGATGTAGTCATCAATAGACTCATCTCGTCGTTGACGAACTTGCGCCAGCTCAACGACTGAGAAGTGCTTCTTGAAAACCTCCTTCATGGCCGCCCAACTCCCGATGGACCCAACCGGTAAACGGTTGTACCAATGGAAGACGGGGCCGGTTAACGATCCTGAAAATTGACGAAGGAGGAGTGAAGGGTTATTGGCAGTGTCATCGCACACTGCCTCAAAATACGTCACGTGCTCCCTTGCATCGCCGGTTCCATCAAACTGAAGGAACTTTGGGGGGTGCCACCCTGCGGGGTACTTCATCATGTCATGCCATGCCTCATAAGGCTTCTCTAGCACACTCTCGGAGGTATGAGGCGCTTGATCTATCGTCATTTGCTTCAGCTTTTGGTCCGCCATTTCTCCGATCATGTCATGGTAGTCCTTCAGCACAACTGCACGTGGGGCTGCGTCGGCGGGACCAACAGGGCTAACCCATGCCCGAGTATGTGTGTTGGGGTGTTGAGGAACATCATTTAACGACATCCTAGCAGGCGTGCCGACTTGAAGTTCCTCCTCTTGTGGATCTCCCACTTGTTGCACCGCGCGTTGTGGATGAACGCCCTGGTTGCTCATCATGAGCTCAATAAACTGTTCAAGCTTTGAGGCCAACTGGTCAATCGTCTGGCGCTGGCTTCAGACCTATTCTTCAAGAGAAGCAATTGGCAATGCCACTGCGTTTGCGGCACTTGGATTCTGGGCGCCATTGCCAGGTAGCTTAGCAGCGGAATCTTCATCTTCAAGAGTTTCCCCCTCGTTGACCATGTGAACAGGCGCCGTAAGAAGGTCTTCAGCACCATCTTCATAGTCCGAGGAAACGGATGGAGCTAGCTCGTGGTAATGAGGGCAATGTGGATGGCTCTCCAATGATGTTGAAGAAGATGAGTCAGATAAGCCTTCCTCGTCATCAAGGTTGTCTTGGTGCTCTCGGTCTCCAGGAAACCCATCCGTCACGCCTTGCCGAGCGATGGATTTCTGCCTTGTATTTGCTCCCAGACGCTCTCCTATTTGTTGTCGTTCTTCAATGTCTTGAGGCAGCCTTGATGTAATGGCGGTGTAGAGACGTTTTTATATGCTTTCATTTCGCGAAGCGTCCCTACACCCGAAGAGCCTCTCCCTGTCGTCACAGGAAGACACGTCACCCTGGATCTTGCTGATTCTTGTGATATTGACGAGATTCCCTTAGGATCCGCCTCCGCGCCCCTGAACCATGCACGAACATGGCCAAGGCATTGTAGAAAGGTCCTCTGGAAGTCGGCCTTCGGGTTTGGCACGATCTCTTCCTCCGAAGGATAGTCAAACTCCTCGGTGATGGGAGGAGGCCGCCATCCATTGCTTGACCCTTGACTTAGTTGCACTCCAAGAGTACCACACAAAGCGAGGTTCTTCTCGGTAGATTCCTTTTCTCTTCTAGCCTCGTGCAAAGATTGAGTTTCTCCGTCTTGGTCCATCCTTTCAGAGGGAACAAGCGGAAGTACCGTGGGAAGTGTCGCGTCTGGTTGGACGACAGTGCTGGCTGCATCCTTGAACACTGCTTCATTGTTGGAGGAGGTCGTGAGCTTGGCCTCTTCGACACCTTCCATTGGTGTGGCCGACGACGCTGGCATCTTCTGGCTCTCTAGGGGAAGAGATGGTGCGGCCGCCTTTACCTGTTCATCATTCTTCCGAAGAAGGGCTGAAGGAGAAACCACCTTGTTCCTCCGTTCGCTTCTTGTGAGCGCCTTGTGTGGTTTCGGCGCCAAACGACTGAGCAGGTAGATGTTCCACTCATGCCTCTCTAAGTCGGGGGAGATGCGAAACTTGATCCACTAGTAGAAATAAGCGCTTTCGTCCCAGCTCGAAAAACACATTAGTCCCGGTTCCTTTACGAACCGGGACTAATGTTAGTATTAGTCCCGGTTCGAGCGGCAAAGGCGCCGGTCGGGCATTAGTCCCGGTTCAAATGGGACCTTTAGTCCCGGTTCGTGTCTTGAACCGGGACTAAAGGGTTTGGAGGCTTTAGTCCCGGTTCGTGTCTTGAACCGGGACTAAAGGGTAGACCTTTAGTCCCGGTTCGATATACGAACCGGGACTAAAGGTGTTCAGATTTTTTTTTCTGTTTTTAAATTCTTGTTTGTAGTTTCTGTTTTAAATTGCTTATATCTTTTAGGATATTTGATGTTTTTGATTGATTCTTTTTGCATTAGATTCAAAATTTTGTCTAGTTTCTGTTTGTGCCATTAGTTTTCAAATTTGAATGGTTTAAATTTGAATTTGTTTAAATTTGCTTCAAACCCAGTTTTTGAATAACTTCAGTTTACAAATAGTTTTTAATTTAATTCTTTTTGCTGCCACTCATGTGTTAGATTGTTGTCATAGTAAGATTTATTTGGTTATTTTAAGAATAATTTAAATAAGGATTTTAATTAAAGAAATATTGTTTTTCTTATATAGTTTTTTTAGTCATTTAATTGTTGTTTTTTATTATTTTTAGTTAGTTCTTTCTGTAGATTTTAACATGTTGTAGTATGGTGCATATTTAATGCTCAAAAAAATCTATAGTTCAATTAATTTTAAAAAATGCCTTTGTGGCAGATGGGTTTTCGTCTAAAACCTTGATACTTTGAGTTTTGTAGAAAATAAACAAAAATGATGAAGTCTTCAAAAAATAAACAAAAATGATAAAATCTTCAAAAAATGAAATCCTTTGAGATGTTGTTAGGTTTTAGTGTCTAGTCGGTATAGAAATTTTGAGACATGAATTTTGACCGTTTTTGCAAAAAAAGGAAAAAAAAAATAAACGGCCATAACTTTTGCATACGACGTCCAAAAAAATTAATATATCAAAAAAATCTAGAAAAAAATTGGTACTCGATTTCACCCGGGCTTGCCCGGTGAAGTTTTCTCACATGCTCAAAATTCCAAATGGAAAAAAGTTATTTCAAAAAGAAGTTTTTTCCAAAAAAAAAGAAAAATAATTTTATTTAAAAATATTAGGTTGATTTCATTGAAATTCACTATTATTGTTACTTATTAAGTTTATTTTAATAATTGTTTGTAATTCAAAAAATTAAATCATGTGACCCAAGTTGTTTAGGATTGATAGCTTACTATTGTCAGGAAAACAACAAGTGCACACTTGGCAAGTAGGGCCGATAGAACCAGAAAGTTAAGCGTGCTCGGGCTGAAGAAGTGAAAGGATGGGTGATCGGCCGGTAGTTAGCCGATTTGAAATGAGTGATCCATGCTAGAGCAGTAAGGATGGGTGATTAGAGATTAAATTGTCAAATAATTCAAAGATTTGAAAATTGGAATAAAACATAAAAAATATTCAAAAATAAAATTTGAAAAAAATTAAAAAAACTACCTTTTCGGGTCAAACAAACAAAATAAATAGACGGATCCTTTAGTCCCGGTTCGTAAGTAGAACCGGGACTAAAGGTACTCCCTCCATCGCACCCACGTGGAGCACATTTGGTCCCGGCTTGGAACAGGGCCGGGACTAAAGGTTAGGCCTTTAGTCCCGCCTCTTTGGTCCCGGTTGGTGAACCGGGACTAAATCCCCTTACGGGCCGGGACTATAGGCCCTGTCCCCACTAGTGATCCTATCGTTCTCTTGAACGACCCCACCATCAGGACGTAAACGTACTTGGGTGTGTCGAAGGACTAAGTCCTCAAGTTCCTTATAAAGAACATGACGGTTTCTCCGACGACTCTCACGCTTGCGCTGGTTCTCTGTCGGAAAGACGACGTCCCTTCGCACTGGTGGAAAAGGTGTTGGCGCAGGGCACCGCATGGATGATGAAGTCATGTCCATCATCGTCTGCGGTTGCGGCCGTTCCTCCCGCCTGGGCGGTGACGGAGGTCGTCGTGGATGTGTTGGTCGCGAAGGTTCCCGCGGTTGCCACTGTTGAGTGGGTCGAGGGTTTCTTTCATTGTCTTGATGTCTTGACCATTGATTCCAATGCGGGGGCATGTTGGGAAGCCCTTGTTGCGGGAAGCATCGGGTTGGTGAAGACTGATGTCGAGGCGCCAAAGTATGGCGCTCATGTTGAGGACGATGGCTTGGGGCTTGGCGCCGCATATTTGGCGCCGATGGGTCTTGGAGCCTCCTCTGAATATTGTTCATCTCGTCCTGGAGTCGGCGGAACTCCCGCCGTAGGTCATCATCATGTGGCACGGGTGCTTCATGGCGAAGGGAAGAAAATCTGTTGTCGTTGGGGAGAGACCTTCCACCGACCGCCGAGTTGTGGAGGCATGGCGCCCACGCGCCCCTCCGAGTGTCGCCGATGTTGAGGGAGACTGTAGGGTCTGGTAGAACACACTCTTTGCGTGAGCGCCGTTTCCAAAACTCCTTCATGATAGCGCATCTCACCAGCTCCTTGAGCTTGCATGGCTCGTATGTCCGATCATCGGGGAATAGGTCATAAGGAGGGGTTAAGGTGCTCTGGTAAGTGAACACCTTATTAGCAAGGTCCATAACGCCGAGGGACCAATCCTCCTCCATCATCGTGCTTTGAGTGATGCGCGAAGCTATCTGCTGGTGAAGAATTTGTACCTCCTATAATTGCGTAGGGGATGAGGGCTGCCCGACGACGAGCGTTAGCCATAAGCTTACGCAAGTCATGGGAAGCAGCCTCCAACTCCTCGAGAATCTCCACCTCGGTGCGCCGTAGTGCTGGTATTGGCGACTCCGAGTGTGTGTTCGTGGTAGGGGCATGCAGGGACGTCGTACTTGCCTGCCTGCTGGCGGCCTTGGTGCGAAAGCGTTGAGATGCCTCCACATCTTCTTAATTTCATGTATGCCCTTGTTGACTCCTTCAACAGGGTACGCGCCTCAAGCATCAGCTCGCGACCTCTTTCTTTCCCTTTGCGGCCTCCTGTCGTTGTGCCTTCTTTGACCGCACCGTTTGGAACTGCGTGGTATCTTGGGCTTGGTGCATGTAGAGCTTCTCACCGATCTCGATGACGACCATGAGTGGCATTGATCCAAACTGGATCATCGCCGGCTCCGAGTTGCTACCACGGGAGAATCCTCCTGCATGAAAGGGATCTTGATGAGCGGAAATCCTCGCTGACACCTTGTCATGCAGCATGTGCTTGTGTGTGTGCTTGACGCCTTGATGACCATGAGTGACATTGATCCAAACTTTACCGCGGGTGACGGATGCGTACTTTTTGTAGTGCATGCATGCTGGATGCAAGGAACAGAAACGAGAGAAAAATTAGACGATCATCTCACCATCCCGAACCACGAGCTTGGTGTTCATGTCGTCGAAGTCCTCGCCGCCCGTGCACGGATAGTCGCCGGTCTCCTATGCGTGATGTGATGGTTGCGGCTGCTATGTGATTTTCTCGATGGCTGGATGGGTGCCTGCGGGATGGATGGGTGTGTACGTGATGGATGGCTGTATGCGTGGATGCTTCGATGGCTGATACGTCTCACGTATATATAGGCTGCTCGAGATTGCCTCGTCCGGCAAGCCTCCTCTAAATTTCCACCTATGATCTTCTTCTTGATACACAAGTCTACATAAAAAAGGAAAATAGACATTATACATACCTTTTTTACTTACATGGTACATACCTTTCCAACATGTCGTAGGTTGATTGCTTTTGCTTTCAAATTTTACAACTTGCCGGTTATGCATTGCTTCGTCGGTTTGCCGGTATTCAAATACACATATGTACGCGATGGCGAAATATCCAAATACATACAAATATGGTGTATGTATATGAACGGATATTCGGGTACGATACTTGCGCGAGCTTGCCGGCCGTCTACCCGAATACATATATGTATACCTTGCATGCCCATGACCATGGTGCAATCCATGCACGTGAAACTGCTGTATTACTCATCCATCCAGTCAAAGTGTATTCATTATGCATATAGACATGTATTTCTCTTTCTCTCGTCGAGTCTTTGCTTCATACTGGCCATGGAGCTGCGTTATGCCAGCTTCCAACAATGGTGAGATTAGCCAGCTTCCAACAATAACGGAACATTGAATTTTTGGGCTAACAGCAGTTTATACGCACATGCAATATAAGCTCCATGCACATGCAATATAGACGCGTACACGTAGGCACTTCTTGTTCCATGTGTACAACTAAATATTATTGATTGAAGTCATCACTTAGACAACTTTTACCTCTAAATTCCTCCTCATTTTGCGTACAACTCGTGCCGCCAAAATCTCATCAAACAAATGCCCCCTCGCCGATTCAGGTTTGAGCGTGAAACAAATCGAGCCTGACTCGGCGAAACACTTTTTTTTACTCAGTGCATAGTTTATATGCAGCCTGAAGAGCAAATTTGGAGATACGATATATCCGTGACGACGTACGCGTCGTATCGAAGATAATTGGTTAGTAATCAAGTAAAATAGTGTAGGCGTGTTCATCCACATTTGTGTTGGAGCTCGTCGGATCGTATAACACACACGATGCTAGTCAACGAGCCAGCCCTATCTCGTCTTCGTTCCATGGCGAAACATCATGCCTTGTCCTGAAAACAAAAACAAAGAAAGTTTACCGATCTCGTGGTGACCGTCTAGCTACTACGGTGAACGCCAACTTGATTGGAGGGTTTCATAGATTCACGCTGGCCGCACTGGCGCGTCGCACTGCTCCCATGATCTCGTTGTGTTGATGTAGAAGAGGCACGAAGTGATATCAGTGCCACCCTCTGAAACGCGCAGGCGTTGCCCTGCTCCGCCCATCGTGTGTGTCGATGAAGATGAATGGGTGTCATCGGCGCTGTCATGGACGCATGGGTATTGCTGCCACAAACATTCATGGGATATGACGATATAGTTGTTTGTCGTCGGAATGCCGTCAACGACGTCACGAAGCGCCTCTCCATGGCTGCAAAGATGTTGGAGGGACACCAAATAGAAACACCAAGCAAAACAAGGCGAAAAAGAAAAGGGAGAAGAAAAATTCGGTTTTTTTTTAAATGTTGGCTTTCTCGTTATACATCAGCTATAGGCATGATATCCGAGAAGGCTACCGAAGGACTTGTCATTGGGAACTGTCGGAAGACCGTGACGGTTGCAACTCAACAACAAAATAAACTTTGGTGTACGTGTATGAAGACGCCGTGTTTTGGGATGCTTCCGAGAGGCAACAGAAGTTCATATTCTAGCCCATCATCATATTGAGGACCACCACAACTCGACATTCCCCCTGCACACACCCCATGAACCCAGAGACTTGGGTGTTTTAAATTCAGGCTAAATGGTTTTGGGACAACGGCTTGGCGATTTTTCTTCATGCATATTGAGGGGTGGTGAACAGCTACCTCCCGCCTTCCTTTCGGTGGGTTCCTTACTGCTTGGGAACACCTGACTGTTTCTTGGCTGTTGGAATTTTTATTTGCTTCGTGGATTTGCTTTTTGGGTACTTGGAATTTTATTTCTGTTTACTCACGCGGGATGATTGATTTGGCCGCGGACTTCATGGATTTGCTTTGACATTCAGCTTGAACTTCTTGATGACTCTTCTTCCAGGATCTCTTGGGGACCCATGTTGGGAACTTGGAAGGCAACTGTTCACCTTTGCGTACTAGTAATAAACCGCCTCTAGCACTTTATCTGGAGCTTCTCAAGGCACACCCCTGGGTTGCCATGTGACTACGCACCAAACCAACTTGTGTTGGGTCGGGCAGTCCTCCATGATCTTTTTCTATAGTCTTCCCTGGGGTGCGAGCCCCTGTGAACATGAGTCATGTCGGGAAACATGAGGAGCGTGGGGTCTCAATACTCAGAAGTGCCCAAGTAATCGCTTCCGCTGATTCTCGAAGCATACACCTGGTACGTATCAATTTGTTTGACACGAGAAAAATCTACTAGCGTCCTCCGTGAGTAGGGAAGAGAAAGAGTGTGATTTCTCTCATGCATCGGGAAAAAAAATGATGCGGGCGTGCCAATGTACTGAAGTACGCAAAGAAAACAAAGAGATGGGAACAGTATTTTATTAATCTCAAGGATAACAAATACAATTCCCGATATGCGCTCCGTGGACTATTAGCGCAGCCAGCCTGAATAGCGATGTGCGGTCTCCTGGTTCTCGGGGCCTCGGAAGGCTCCCGGTTAATTACTCCCGCGGGTTGCTCCGCGAGAAACCTCCGATTAAACCGTGTGGTCGTCTTCGTCGCCTTCGCTTCACATTCTCCATGCATGATGATGATGATGTGTATATATGTGTGTGGTGTGGGCGGCGGCCAAGCCCGTGTCCTCGTCGATACACGTGCTGCTCAAAACATGACTGTTTGTTAGCCACGTTCGCCCTGGCCATCGCGCCTCATCGGTCTTGATAGCGTTGATGTTGGTGTTGAAGTAGCATGGGTTCTGCTTGGCTCAGATTTCTTGACGACTCACAGCGGCTGCGTCGGGGTATGCAAGGGGTTCGCCTTGCGGGAGTATTGATTGTGGAGACCGGCGTCGGTGTAAAACCAACACATACTCGTATCGGCATAGCCGGTGTGGGTGGCATCTCGTCTCGGCTAGACGCCGAGTTTACTTCAGTCCGCCAAGACAAGGGCGCTGCCTCACGGGACTGTGAATAGGTGACGCCATGGAGGGGCGAGCTGATGCCCCGTGTCAGCTAGACGCCGTATTCGATGGTCTGCTAAGACAAGGATCGCGCCACCTGACGTCGTGACCTGTACGCCATGAAGGGTCCACCTTGTCTTGACCAGACGCCGTAATTGGTGGTCCGTCAAGACAAAGGAAAACACATCCCAATGCTGAAGAAAACCGTAGCCGTGAAGGGTGTGGTTGTTGCCTCGTCTCAGCTAGACGCCGTATTTGGTGGTCTGCTAAGACAAGGATCACACTGCCTGCTGCCGTCATCTGTACACCATGAACATGTAGGCCGCCATAGTACAGCACCGGTGGAGAGATAAAGGAACGGAGTAGATGCCTTGTCTATGCTACACGCCTTATTCGGTGATCTGCCGAGACAAAGATCATGTTGTCCGTACACGGAGGTTGGAAAGCTATGACCTGTTCACGGAGGTTGGAAGGCCATGACCTGTTCACCGTGGACCCATAGGCAGCCATAGTAGATCATCGTCAGGGCTAGCCCCTGGGCTGCTTCATTGGAGAGCTCCGGCTGTTTCCGACTGCTTCCGAGTCGTCTCCGATCAAGAACGTGACACCGTCGGTGACGGATGCGTACTCTCTGTGTAATGCAAGGAAGAGAGACGAAAGAAAAATTAGACGATCATCTTACCGTTCCGAACCATGAGCTTGGTGTTCATGTCGTCGAAGTCCTAGCCGCCCGTGAACGGATGGTCGTCGGTCTCCTGTGCGCGTGCGTGGATGGATGGTGTTGTCGTGGATGGTTGGAGTAGATGGATATGTGCGTAGATTGCTGATGGATGTGTGTACGTGATGTGGTGGATGGATCGTGCGTGTAGTTCGGTGATGGATGTGTACGCCGTGGCCTTTGTGTTGTGGTTGGCTTGTGGCGTGATGGATGCTTGTGGCGTGGTTGCGGCTGCTACGTCTCGCCGTGGCGTTGATGTCTGGCCTCGATGGCTAGATGTCTCAGATATATATAGGCTGCTCGTATGTGCGTTGTCCGGTAGGCCTTCTTTGAATTTTCCATCCATGATCTCCTTCTTGATACACAAGTTTTTACTCGTCTGAGTCTTTGCTTCATACTGGCCATGAAGCTGCGTTATGCCAGCTTCCAACAACGCTGAGATTAGCCAGCTTCCAACAACGACGGAATGTTGAGGTTTTTTTTTTGGCTAGCTGTAGTTTATACGCACATGTAATATAAGCTCCTTGCACATGCAATATAGACGTGTACACGTCGGCACTTCTTGCTCCATGTGTACAACTAACTATTATTAATTGAAGGCATCACTTAAACAAACTTTTACCTTTAAATTCCTTCTCATTTTGCATACAATTGATGCCGCAAAAAATCTCATCAAACAAATGCCGCCTCGCCGATTCAGGTTTGAGTGTAAAACAAATCAAGCCTGACTCGGTGATATAATTTTTTTTACTCGACGCATAGTTTATATGCAGCCCAAAGAGCAAATTCGGAGATATGATATCTTCGTGACGACGTACGCGTCGTTTCGAAGATAATTGGTTAGTAACCAAGTAAAATAGTGTAGGCGTGTCCATCCACACTCGTGTTGGAGCTCGTTGGATGGTATAACAGGCACGATGCCGGTCAACAGCCCTATCTCGTCTTCGTTCCATGGCGAAACACCATGTCTTGTCCTGAAAACAAAAACAAAGAAAATTTACCGATCTCGTCGTGACCGTCTAGCTGCTACGGTGAATGCCGACTTGATTGGAGGGTTTCACAGATTGACGTTGTCCGCACTGGCGCGTCGCACTGCTCCCATGATCTCGTTGTGTTGATGTAGAAGAGGCACATAGTGATATCTGTGCCACCCTCGGGAACGCGCAGGTGTTGCCCTGCTTCGCCCATCATGTGTGTCGATGAAGATGAATGGGTGTCATCGACGCTGACATGGACGCATGGGTATTACTGCCCCCAAACATCCATGGGATATGATGATGTAGTGGTTTGTTGTCGGAATGCCGTCGACAACGTCAGGAAGCGCCTCTCCATGGCTGCAAAGATGTTGGAGAGACACCAAATAGAAACACCAAGCAAAACAAGGCGAAAAGAAAAGGGGAAGAAAAATTCGGTGTTTTTTTTTGAAAATGTTGGCTTTCTTGTTATACACCAACTATAGGCGTGATATCCGAGAAGGCTACCGAAGGACTTGTCATTCACTAGTGGAAAACGGGCCTTTGGCCGGGACCCTTTAGTCCCGGACTGCCTCTGGGCCGGGACTAAAGGCCCGGCCACGTCGCCCCAATTCCCAATGCCTCCCTCGAGGCTTTAGTCCCGCCCCGTAAGGAGCCTTTAGTCCCGGTACGTGTCCCAAACCGGGACTAAAGGGATACGCGGTGGGCAGCCCGCATGTGCGCCACCTTTTGTCCCGGTTTGTGTCTCAAACCGGGACTAAAGTCCTCTGCCTATATATAGCACAACCCCCCTCTCCCCTCTTCGTTGCATTTTTCTTGGATGGAGGATTGTGTGTGGGTGCTAGCTCTCCACTTTTTTTGATGCACTAGAGGTGTTTGTTGAAATGTGTGTTAGAGCGATGCCGCTTTAGTTCACCGAACACAGCTACGATATGAGATGCCTGAGCCACGCTTAAACCTCTTCCTCTTTATTTCTACTTATTCTAAAAGGTTAGCAACTATATTTCCTCGTTTAGACCGTGCGGTACTAATTTTTAGGATCGTGATTGTATTTGATATACTGTCGTATAACACAGATGAGCCATCCATGGATGTACGGTGATTGACGCACAGCCGCTTACAGAGAAGGCGTGCATTCTTTTCGAGATGCAGCCGATGCGGACAAGCATGGCGGCGGCTATATATTTTGTCCATGTGTTGAATGTCGGATGAGAAGGATTACACTTCTTCAAGAGTCATTCAGAGCCACCTGCTTCGGTCCGGTTTTATGTCGGGCTATAATGTTTGGACCAAGCACGCAGAAAGAAGGGTTATGATGGAAGACGACGATGAAGAAGAAGAGAACGATGATGACAACTACCGATCTATGTTCCGTGAGTATGCTGATACCGCAATGGAAGACAATGAAGAAGAAGATCAGGATGAAGAACGGGAACCAGATGAGCCCGCTGATGATCTTGGCCGGGTCATTTCTGATGCACGACGAGGTTGCGACACAGAAAAGGAGAGGTTGCACTTCGAGCAGATGTTACAGGACCACAACAAATTGTTGTACCCAACTTGTGAAGATGGCCAGAAGAAGCTGGGTAGCACACTGGAATTGCTGAAGTGGAAGGCAGAGACCGGTGTGACTGACTCGTCATTCGAAAAGTTGTTGGTACTGATGAAGAAGATGCTTCCAAGAAAAAATGAATTCCCGCCAGCACGTACGAAGCAAAGAAGCTTGTCTGCCCTCTAAGATTAGACGTGCAGAAGATACATGCATGCCCTAATGACTGCATCCTCTACCGCGGTGAGAAGTACGAGAATATGGATAAATGCCCGGTATGCACTGCATTGCGGTATAAGATCAGAAAAGATGACCCTGGTGATATTGAGGGCGAGCCACCCAGGAAGAGGGTTCCTGCCAAGGTGATGTGGTATGCTCCTATAATACCACGGTTGAAACGTCTGTTCAGAAATAAAGATCATGCGAAGTTGTTGCGATGGCACATGGAAGATCGTATGAAAGACGATAAGTTGAGGCACACCGCTGATGGTCGGCAGTGGAGAAAAATCGAGAGAGAGTTCCCGAGATTTGCAGCTGACGCAAGGAACTTATGGTTAGGTCTGAGTACAGATGGCATGAATCCTTTTGGGGAGCAAAGTTGCAGTCACAGCACCTGGCCCGTTACTCTATGTATCTACAACCTGTTGGAAATATGCCCTAGAGGCAATAATAAAATGATTATTATCATATTTCCTTGTTCATGATAATCGTCTATCGTTCATGCTATAATTGTATTAACAGGAAACAGTAATACATGTGTGAATGAATAGATCACAATGTGTCCCTAGCAAGCCTCTAGTTAGCTAGCTCGTTAGTCAATAGATGATCATGATTTCCTGATCATGGACATTGGATGTCATTGATAACGGGATCACATCATTGGGAGAATGATGTGGTGGACAAGACCCAATCCTAATCCTAGCACTAGATCGTATTGTTCGTATGCTAATGCTTTTCTAATGTCAAGTATCTTTTCCTTCGACCGTGAGATCGTGCAACTCCCGGATACCGTAGGAGTGCTTTGGGTGTATCAAACGTCACAACGTAACTGGGTGACTATAAAGGTGCACTACGGGTACCTCCGAAAGTGTCTGTTGGGTTGGCACGAATCGAGATCGGGATTTGTCACTCCGTGTGACGGAGAGGTATCTCTGGGCCCACTCGGTAGAACATCATCATGAGCTCAATGTGACTAAGGAGTTAGTCACACGATGACGTGCTATGGAACGAGTAAAGAGACTTACCAGTAACGAGATTGAACAAGGTATAGGTATACCGACGATCGAATCTCGGGCAAGTTCTATACCGACAGACAAAGGGAATCGTATACGGGATTGATTGAATCCTTGACATCGTGGTTCATCCGATGAGATCATCGTGGAGCTAGTGGGAGCCACCATGGGTATCCAGACCCCGCTGATGGTTATTGGCCAGAGAGGTGTCTCGGTCATGTCTGCCTGTCTCCCGAACCCGTAGGGTCTACACACTTAAGGTTCGATGACGCTAGGGTTATAGGGAATTGTTATACGAGATTACCGAAAGTTGTTCGGAGTCCCGGATGAGATCCCGGACGTCACGAGGAGCTCCGGAATGGTCCGGAGGTAAAGATTGATATATAGGACGGATGGTTTCGGATACCGGAAGTGTTTCGGGCATCACCGGTAACGTACCGGGACCACCGGGACCACCGGAGGTGGTCCCGGGGGACCACCGAAGGGGGGCTGCGACCCCAAGAGGTAAGATGGGCTAAGTGGGGGTGGGAACCAGCCCCTAGTTGGGCTGGTATGCCTCCCCACTCAGCCCATGGCGCAGGGGAAAGGAAAAGAGGGGGGGAACCCTAATTTAGGTGGGCCTTAGGCCCACCAGAGGGGTGCGCCACCCCTCCCCCTTGCCCTGGCCGCCACCCCTTCCCCATCTGAGGGCTGCCGCACCCCTTAGGGGTGGGAACCCTAAGGGCTGCGCCCCCTCCCTCTCCCCCTATATATAGATGAGGTCCGGGGCTGTTTGAGACACGGTTTAATCTCTCTCTCGCAGCCCTGCTTCTCTCCCTCCTCCTCTCTGCCGGCGCTGTGGCGAAGCCTTGCCGGGAGACCTCGTCTCTCCACCAACACCACGCCGTCGTGTTGCTGGTCTTCTTCCTCAACCTCTCCCTCCTCCTTGCTGGATCAAGGTGTGGGAGACGTCACCGGGCTGCACGTGTGTTGAACGCGGAGGTGCCGTTGTTCGGCACTAGATCGGAATCGCTGCGAGTACGACTCCATCAACCGCGTTCTAGCAACGATTCCGCTTAGCGATCTTCAAAGGTACGAAGATGCTCTTACCCCTCTCTCGTTGCTGGTCTCTCCATAGGAAGATCTGAACATGCGTAGGAAATTTTTTGAATTTATGCTACGTTACCCAACAGTGGCATCCGAGCCAGGTTTTCTATGCGTAGATTCTATGCACGAGTAGAACACAAAAGTTGTGGGCGATGGTTTGTCAATTTGCTTGCTGTTACTAGTCTTATTCTTTTCCGGCGGTATTGTGGGATGAAGCGGCCCGGACCGACCTTACACGTACGCTTACGTGAGACTGGTTCCACCGACAGACATGCACATCGTGCATAAAGGTGGCTAGCGGGTGTCTGTCTCTCCTACTCTAGTCGGATTGGATTTGATGAAAAGGGTCCTTATGAAGGGTAAATAGCTTTGGCATATCATCGTTGTGGCTGTCACATAGGTAAGAAGGCGTTCTTGCTAGAAACCCAAATCAGCCACGTAAAACTTGCAACAACAATTAGAGGACGTCTAACTTGTTTTTGCAGGGTTTGACATGTGATGTGATATGGCCAAAGTTGTGATGTTGCATGTATGATGTATGAGATGATCATGTTATTGTAATAGGTTTCACGACTTGCATGTCGATGAGTATGACAACCGGCAGGAGCCATAGGAGTTGTCTTAATTTATTGTATGAGATGCAACGCCTTGTGCTTGCTACTTTTAATTCATTGCTAACGGTTAGCCATAGTAGTAGTGATAGTAGTAGTTGGCGTGACGACTTCACGGAGACACGATGATGGAGATCATGATGATGGAGATCATGGTGTCACGCCGGTGACGATGATGATCATGCAATGCCTGAAGATGGAGATCGAAAGAGCAAAGATGATAATGGCCATATCATGTCACTATATGATTGCATTGTGATGTTTATCATCTTTTACATCTTATTGCTTAGTGCGACGGTAGCATAATAAGATGATCCCTCCTAAAATTTCGAGAACGTATTCCCCTAAGTGTGCACCGTTGCGAAGGTTCGTTGTCTCGAAGCACCACGTGATGATCGGGTGTGATAGATTCTAACGTTCGCATACAACGGGTGTAAGCCAGATTTACACACGCAAAACACTTAGGTTGACTCGACGAGCTTAGCATGTACAGACATGACCTCGAATACAAGAGACCGAAAGGTCGAACATGAGTCGTATGGTTGAATACGATCAGCATGAAGTTGCTCACCATGGTGACTAGTCCGTCTCACGTGATGATCGGACACGGGTTAGTCAACATGGATCATGTATCACTTAGATGACTAGAGGGATGTCGATTTAAGTGGGAGTTCATACTTAATTTGATTAAATGAACTTAATTGTCATGAACTTAGTCTAAAAGTTGTCTTTATAAATATTGTAGATGTCCAACGTCAACCTCAACTTCAACGCATTCCTAGAGAAAAACAAGCTGAAAGATGATGGTAGCAACTATGCGGACTGGGTTCGCAACCTGAAGCTCATCCTTGAAGCAGCTAAAAAGGCTTATGTCCTTAATGCGCCGCTAGGTGACCCTCCCGCTCCCGCAGCAGCGCAGGATGTTCTAAACGTCTGGCAAGCGCGGAGTGATGACTACTCTCTGGTTAGGTGTGGCATGTTATACAGTTTAGAAGCGGGGCTCCAAAGACGTTTTGAGCAACACGGGGCATATGAGATGTTCCAAGAGCTGAAGCTAGTTTTTCAAGCTCATGCCCGTGTCGAGAGATATGAAGTCTCCGACAAGTTCTTCAGCTGTAAGATGGAGGAGAACAGTTCTGTCAGTGAGCACATACTCAAAATGTCTGGGTTACACGGTCGTCTGACTTCACTTGGAGTCGAACTTCCGGATGATGCTATCATTGACAGAATCCTCCAGTCTCTCCCACCAAGCTACAAAGGCTTTGTGCTTAACTACAACATGCAAGGGATGGAGAAAACCATTCCCGAGTTGTACTCGATGCTCAAGTCTGCAGAAGTAGAAATCAAGAAGGAGCATCAAGTGTTGATGGTCAACAAGACCACTAGTTTCAAGAAAGGCAGGGGTAAGAAGAACTTCAAGAAAGACGGCAAAGCTGTTGCCGCGCCCGGTAAACCAGATGCCGGGAAGAAGAAAAAGAACGGACCCAAGCCTGAGACTGAGTGCTTCTACTGCAAGGGAAAAGGTCACTAGAAGCGGAACTGCCCCAAATACTTAGCGGACAAGAAGGCCGGCAACGTTAAAGGTATATTTGATATACATGTTATTGATGTGTACCTTACCAGCGCTCGTAGTAGCTCCTGGGTATTTGATACCGGTGTTGTTGCTCACATTTGCAACTCAAAGCAGGAACTGCGGAATAAGCGGAGATTGGCCAAGGACGAGGTGACGATGCGCGTCGGGAATGGTTCAAAAGTCGATGTGATCGCCGTCGGCACGCTACCTCTACATCTACCGTCGGGATTAGTTTTGAACCTCAATAATTGTTATTTAGTACCAGCTTTAAGCATGAACATTGTATCAGGGTCTTGCTTAATGCGAGACGGCTACTCATTTAAGTCAGAGAATAATGGTTGTTCTATTTATATGAGTGATATGTTTTATGGTCATGCTCCGCTGGTGAATGGTTTATTCCTGATGAATCTCGATCGTGATGTTACACATATTCATACTGTGAGTACCAAAAGATGCAAAGTTGATAATGATAGTCCCACATACTTGTGGCACTGCCGCCTTGGTCATATCGGCGTTAAGCGCATGAAGAAGCTCCATACTGATGGACTATTAGAGTCTCTTGACTTTGAATCATTTGACACATGCGAACCGTGCCTCATGGGAAAGATGACTAAGACTCCATTCTCAGGAATAATGGAGAGAGCAACCGACTTATTGGAAATAATACATACTGATGTGTGTGGTCCAATGAACGTTGAAGCTTGCGGTGGTTATCGTCATGTTCTCACTCTCACCGATGACTTGAGTAGGTATGGGTATATCTACTTGATGAAGCACAAATCTGAGACGTTTGAAAAGTTCAAGGAATTTCAGTGTGAGGTTGAGAATCAACGTGACAGAAAAATTAAATGTCTACGATCTGATCGTGGAGGAGAATATTTGAGTCACGAGTTTGGCACACACCTAAGGAAGTGTGGAATCGTTTCACAACTGACGCCGCCTGGCACACCGCAACGCAACGGAGTGTCTGAACGTCGTAATCGCACTTTATTAGATATGGTACGATCTATGATGTCTCTTACCGACTTACCGCTATCATTTTGGGGATACGCATTAGAAACTGTAGCATTCACTTTAAATAGGGCACCGTCTAAATCCGTTGAGACGACACCGTATGAACTATGGTTTGGCAAGAAACCTAAGTTGTCGTTTCTTAAAGTTTGGGGCTGCGATGCTTATGTGAAGAAACTTCAACCAGAAAAGCTCGAACCCAAAGCGGAGAAATGCGTATTCATAGGATACCCTAAGGAAACTATTGGGTATACCTTCTATCTTAGATCCGAAGGTAAAACCTTTGTTGCCAAGAACGGATCCTTTCTAGAGAAAGAGTTTCTCTCGAAAGAAGTAAGTGGGAGGAAGGTAGAAGTTGATGAGGTAATTACACCCCATCTCGAACAGGATAGTAGCGTAGCGCGGGAAGTTGTTCCTGTGACGCCTACACCGACTGAAGAGGAAGTTAATGATGATGATCATGAAGCTTCGGATCAAGTTAGTACTGAACCGCGAAGGTCCACAAGGGCACGCTCCGCACCAGAGTGGTACGGCAACCCTGTGATGGAAATCATGTTGTTAGACAACGGTGAACCTTCGAACTATGAAGAAGCGATGGCGGGCCCGGATTCCAACAAATGGCTTGAGGCCATGAATTCCGAGATAGGATCCATGTATGAGAACAAAGTATGGACTTTGGTGGACTTTCTCGATGAACGGCGAGCCATAGAAAATAAATGGATCTTCAAGAAGAAGACTGATGCAAACGGTAATGTAACCGTTTACAAAGCTCGACTTGTCGCAAAGGGTTTTCGACAAATTCAAGGAGTTGACTACGAAGAGACTTTCTCTCCCGTAGCAAAGCTGAAATCAGTCCGAATCATGTTAGCAATTGCCGCCTTTTATGATTATGAAATTTGGTAAATGGACGTCAAAACAGCGTTCCTTAACAGAAGCCTTTGCAAGTAGGCCTTTATGATTATGATTATGAAATTTTATGTTAGCAATTGCAACCAGAAGGTTTTGTCGATCCTAAAGGTGCTAACAAAGTATGCAAGCTCCAGCGCTCCATCTATGGGCTGGTGCAAGCATCTCGGAGTTGGAACATTCGCTTTAATGAGGTGATTAAAGCGTTTGGGTTCATACAGGTTTACGGAGAAGCCTGTCTGTACAAGAAAGTGAGTGGGAGCTCTGTAGCTTTCCTCGTACTATATGTGGATGACATATTATTGATGGGGAATGATATAGAGATGTTGGAGAGCATAAAGGCCTACTTGAACAAGAGTTTTTCAATGAAGGACCTTGGAGAAGCTGCATACATATTAGGCATCAAGATCTATAGAGATAGATCGAGACGCCTCATAGGTCTTTCGCAAAGTACATACCTTGACAAGATATTGAAGAAATTCAATATGGAAAACTCAAAGAAAGGGTTCTTGCCAGTTTTGCAAGGTATGAGATTGAGTAAGACTCAGTCGCCGACCACGGCAGCAGATAGAGAGAAGATGAGTTCTGTCCCCTACGCTTCAGCCGTGGGCTCTCTAATGTATGCCATACTGTGTACCAGACCTGATATAAACCTTGCGATAAGCTTGGTAGGGAGGTACCAAAGTAATCCCGGTGCGGAACACTGGACAGCGGTCAAGAATATCCTTAAGTACCTGAAAAGGACTAAGGAAATGTTTCTCGTTTATGGAGGTGACGAAGAGCTCGTCGTAAAGGGTTACGTCGATGCTAGCTTCGACACAGATCCGGATGACTCTAAGTCACAAACCGGATACGTATATGTGTTGAATGGTGGGGCAGTGAGCTGGTGCAGCAGCAAGCAAGATGTCGTGGCAGCATCTACATGTGAAGCGGAGTACATAGCTGCTTCAGAAGCGGCTCATGAAGGAATTTGGATGAAGGAGCTCATCACCGACCTTGGAGTGGTTCCAAGCGCGTCGGGTCCTATGACACTCTTCTGTGATAACACTGGAGCCATTGCCATAGCCAAAGAGCCCAGGTTTCACCGGAAGACGAAGCACATCAAGCGCCGCTACAACTCCATCCAGGACCATGTCCAAACTGGAGTGATAGATATTTGTAAAGTACACACGGATCTGAATATTGCAGACCCGTTGACTAAACCTCTTCCACGAGCAAAACATGATCAGCACCATAATGCTATGGGTGTTCGATACATCACAATGTAACTAGATTATTGTCTCTAGTGCAAGTGGGAGACTGTTGGAAATATGCCCTAGAGGCAATAATAAAATGGTTATTATCATATTTCCTTGTTCATGATAATCGTCTATCGTTCATGCTATAATTGTATTAACAGGAAACAGTAATACATGTGTGAATGAATAGATCACAATGTGTCCCTAGCAAGCCTCTAGTTAGCTAGCTCGTTAGTCAATAGATGATCATGATTTCCTGATCATGGACATTGGATGTCATTGATAACAGGATCACATCATTGGGAGAATGATGTGGTGGACAAGACCCAATCCTAAGCCTAGCACTAGATCGTATTGTTCGTATGCTAATGCTTTTCTAATGTCAAGTATCTTTTCCTTCGACCGTGAGATCGTGCAACTCCCGGATACCGTAGGAGTGCTTTGGGTGTATCAAACGTCACAACGTAACTGGGTGACTATAAAGGTGCACTACGGGTACCTCCGAAAGTGTCTGTTGGGTTGGCACGAATCGAGATCGGGATTTGTCACTCCGTGTGACGGAGAGGTATCTCTGGGCCCACTCGGTAGAACATCATCATGAGCTCAATGTGACTAAGGAGTTAGTCACACGATGACGTGCTACGGGCTGCGCCCCCTCCCTCTCCCCCTATATATAGATGAGGTCCGGGGCTGTTTGAGACACGGTTTAATCTCTCTCTCGCAGCCCTGCTTCTCTCCCTCCTCCTCTCTGCCGGCGCTTTGGCGAAGCCTTGCCGGGAGACCTCATCTCTCCACCAACACCACGCCATCGTGTTGCTGGTCTTCTTCCTCAACCTCTCCCTCCTCCTTGCTGGATCAAGGTGTGGGAGACGTCACCGGGCTGCACGTGTGTTGAACGCGGAGGTGCCGTTGTTCGGCACTAGATCGGAATCGCTGCGAGTACGACTCCATCAACCGCGTTCTAGCAACGCTTCCGCTTAGCGATCTTCAAAGGTACGAAGATGCTCTTACCCCTCTCTCGTTGCTGGTCTCTCCATAGGAAGATCTGAACATGCGTAGGAAAAATTTTGAATTTATGCTACGTTACCCAACACAACCTTCCTCCCTGGTTGTGCATGAAGCGGAAGTTCATTATGATGCCAGTACTTATACAAGGTCCAAAGCAACCCGGAAACGATATTGATGTGTACCTAAGGCCATTAGTTGATGAACTTTTACAGCTGTGGGCCGAACCAGGTGTACGTGTGTGGGACGAGCACAAACAAGAGGAATTTGACCTTCGAGCGTTTCTTTTCGTAACCGTCAATGATTGGTCTGCTCTTAGTAACATTTCATGACAGTCAAACAAGGGATACAATGCATGCACACACTGTTTGGATCAGACAGAAAGTATATATCTCGACAAATCTAGGAAGAATGTGTATCCGTACAATCGTCGTTTTCTTCCGCCCAAGCATCCCTTAAAGAAAAAAGGCAAGCATTTCAATGGCAAGGCAGAACCCCGGGGGAAGCCTGTCATCCGTACTGGTGCTGAAGTATTTGATATGGACAAAGATTTAAAAGTAATCTTTGGAAAGGGTCCTGGCAGCCAACCTGTTCCTAACGGCCCTGATAAGCGCGTACCCATGTGGAAGAAAAAAAACCTATATTTTGGGAGCTACCCTACTGGGAAGTCCATGAGGTCCGCTCGGCAATCGACGTGATGCACCTGACGAAGAATCTCTGCGTGAATATTCTAGGCTTCCTGGGCTTGTATGGGAAGTCAAAAGATACACCGGAAGCACGGGAGGACCAGGAACGTCATAAAGGAAGAGATGTCATGCATCCAGGGCAGTTTCAAGGGCTTCTTTGAAGTCCTTTTCAGTATCAAGGTCCCGACTGGCTTCTCGTCGAATATGAAGGGAATCGTAAATATGAAAGACAAAAAATTACAAAACCTAAAGTCTCATGACTACGACGTGCTTATGACACAATTGCTTCCGATTGCATTGAGGAGAATTCTACCGGAAAATGTTCGCCTGGCAATTGTGAAGGTATGTGCATTCCTCAATGCAATTTCTCAGAAGGTAATCGATCGAGAAAGTCTATCAGGGTTACAGATTGATGTGGTCCAATGTCTGGTCAGCTTTGAGTTGTTGTTCCCGCCATCCTTCTTCAATATAATGACACACCTCCTAGTTCACCTAGTCAAAGAGATTAGAATTCTCGGTCCTGTGTTTCTACACAATATGTTCCCCTTCGAGAGGTTCATGGGAGTCTTAAAGAAATATGTTCGTAACCGTGCTAGGCCAGAAGGAAGCATCTCCAAGGGCTATGGAACAGAGGAGGTCATTGAGTTTTGTGTGGACTTTCTTCCTGACCTTAAGCCGATTGGTGTTCCTGAATCTCGGTATGAGGGTAGGCTGACAGGAAAAGGCACACTAGGAAGGAAAGCAAAAGTATGTATGGACGGGCATTCTTTCTCTCAAGCACACTACACAGTTCTACACCATTCCACCGTGGTGGCTCCGTATATCGTGAGACACAAGAATATTCTACGCTCCGAAAACCCGGGGAAGGCTGACTCTTGGATTAAAGGGGAACACGAGAAGACTTTCACAGTTGGTTGCAGACACATCTCATGAATGACGACACCATTGGAGATGAGCTGTACTGTTTGGCCAGGCCACCATCTTCGACTATATGTACTTTCCAAGGGTATGAGATAAATGGGAATACATTTTACACGGTTGACCAAGATAAAAAGAGCACCAACCAAAATAGTGGTGTCCACTTTGATGCAACAGAAGAGAATGGGCACTGTTTGGAAACATATTACGGGTACATAGAGGAGATATGGGAACTTGACTATGCACCTACTTTTAAGATCCCTTTGTTTAGGTGCAAATGGGTGAAACTGACAGGAGGCGGGGTAGTTGTAGACCAAAAGTACGGCATGACAACGGTGGATCTCAACAATCTTGTGTACATGGACGAACCATTTATCCTAGCCAATGATGTCGCTCAGGTTTTCTATGTGAAGGACATGCACTACAAGAAATGTGTTCATTCTTGACCCCCCATTTTGGTCATTGGATTGTCATTATTTACATTTTATGACCTTTTTATGACTAAATTTGAAGGGTCAACAGTTGGCCGTCAAGAACGAACAAACTTGACCTTTCTGGAATTTTGGTCATAGATCTTTATTGACCAAAATTTTGGTTTGGTCATTACCCATCTAGCCGAGCCACATAGGAGTCACGTAGGATCTGACGTGGCTGGGCTGACATGGCATTGCTAATGACCAAATAGAATCATCATAAATTTCATACCTTAATCCAAGAATCTAGCATACATGGGCCAAGCCCAATGTCTATTTTTATGGGCCAGGCCAATGTCTATTTTTTTATTTAAATGTATTGATTTATTTAGACTGATGCATTATTTTGTCAAAACCATGCAAATCTCAGGATAGACCCATTAAGAAATAAGTACAACAGAGTACAATGCTACAAATAAATTGTATATTCCATTTCAGTACGACATCACATGAAATACATACATCATCCATCGACTCCTTTGCACATCAAGGATCAAGGCCCAACATGTGCACACCAAAATAATTCTACAAGTGCACACCAAAATAGTTCTACAAGTGCCTGGTGCAGAGCAAAAAATACCAAACAAGTGCACAAGCGCACATCAATATAGGTGTACAAAGATTAGACAAGAAATAAAAAAAAGTTGATCACACATAACATCAATGAGAAACGATGCTTATTTCGCCCCCCGCTTCTTCTGAGTGCTTGAGACCATCCTGGAAGAAAAATTGAGGTTTTACACTCACCAATTAGACATAAAACGTCACATCAATGAACAGAAACAGAATACAAGAAGACACGCTCCCATAGAAATTTTAGGAATTGCAAGATTATTCTTGTGTTAGCTCAATATTTTGCTCGCAACAATAACTTCCAAGATCAAAAGATATGAACCATGTATCTTTAACACAGTAAAATAAACAACACTACCATGAACGTCAAAACACATCACAACTCGTAAACAACTAGATCAAACTAGTCATTGGGTTGTGTCGCATATTACAGTACAGTGGGCTGTGTCACATATTACAGTAAGAGAAAACATAAGAGCCATTATTATATCTAACAAGAAACAACCAGCAACATACCATTACAAGAATAAAGGCAAACCTTTAATTATGATCCTGGAGTGTATTGTATTAAATTGCCTAATGGAGTGTATTGCATTAAATTGCCTGATGGAGTGTATTGCATGTAGATAGTTGGTGAATTTTGTATAGAGTAAAGCCCTGTTCATGCAATACAGTACTTAAAAACTACAAGGACTCATAGCAATCACATCCAGCTAGCAACCAGAACACTCACAAGGTTGTAGCCAAGGCCGGGCTTCACTGTCACCCAATATCTGTTGAGGCACCTTCTCATGGGTATCCATGGATGCCCTCTCCGCCAAGTAGTGAAACCACTTTGTTGTTGATATACGTGAACTCCGCCACCTATGAGGAAGAATGACAAGGTCACACTGGATGGAGGCATGGGCGAGGCAACCATATGACAAAATAGACAATGACTACATCAAACAAGAATTGATACCTAATAATGACAAAATAGACAATGACTACATCAAACAAGAATTGATACCTAATACAAAATAGACAATGACTACATCAAACAAGAAGTTTTGAGTTCAAATTAAGTGCCGTAAAAATCTAGCCCGTGCGAATGCACGGGTTGACGACTAGTAATAATATAGGTCTGACAATCTACAAAACCAGCTAAATTAGCTAGAAAAAGGTAATGGTGTGATGCACTTATGCTGTATGACAGAGAGCTAGATTTACAGCAAAATTATTAATGTACGGACAATATGTTATGAAGTGGATGTCCCTGATTCGATTCAGAAATTCCATCCTAATGCTACCCCTTTTTCACAGCCACAATCTGATTATTCTCTAGATGCGAACACAACAGAAATATGAATTGGATGTCCCTGATCCGATTCAGAGATTCCATCCTATTAATGGTACCCCTTTTTGACAGGGACAAACTGATTATTATCTAGATGCTAACACAACAGAAAAAACATGGCATCGCTGAACAGCTGCGTTTTACTGGGCAGTAATATTCAATGTAGAATGAAATAACAATGATGTACAGGGGGAATACTTCCAGGTAACACTAGCAATGGAGGTTTCACAGAGATTTAGGTGGCCTCATGGGAGACCTTGAAAGAGTAGTTAGAGGGCACCTGCACCTTACTAGGTTGTCGAGGTCGGGTCATGGAGAAGAGGGAGTACCAAGGGCGGGGTTGATGAGGCCCGTTGGCTTTGTCGGCACTGGCCATGTGAGAGAAGCATCCAGCGGTTCTAATGCCTAGAGTGGGAAGACCCCGTGGCACCAAGTCCATCCAAATCCTTTACCAAATCTGGTCATGAAGTGGAGCGTGGTGGCATCCTGAAACGCAGATCTAGACATGGAGAAGGTGGCTGGCTGGGCATTGGAAAGATGAGATGCGACAGGGGGGAGAAAGGGATACGTGGAAGACCGTCTATTGATGATGAAGATTGCGATGTTGAATCCCCACTACTTGAGGATGGAGAGATCCGTGGGCATGTTACCCAGCCCACCGCTGCCGGCCGCCGACCGCCTCCATCTGAATCCGCCTGCGCGGGGGGCGCGCCTAAAGCAAGAAAAGAGATGACCGCTGCCGACCGCCGACCGCCGACCGCCTTCATCTGAATCCATCCGAATCCGCCCTCGGTGACTCCTAGCGGACGGGTGGTGCGGGGATGGGAGGAGGACGAGTGGTGCGGCCAGTGTTTGGGGAGAGAAATCTAGGGTTTCGATGGGGGAGAAGAAACGGCGGCGACACGCGAAAGGATTAGTACACGAGATTTATCGGAGAGTCATTTACCAATACACCCTGTGTGGGGTGTAGTTTATTTTCCTGCCTCAAGGGTAAATTAGTCATTGGAGTTTAAAACTCACGCGCCAATAATTGGTGTCCATAGGCGGGATGGTGGAAGGGTGTTAAGCGCTAAGAAATTTTCACGTGAATGGGAAATAAAATTTTGACCTGAACAAAAAAAGTCCCTCTCACAAACATTTTTCAATCAAACATATTTAGTTTAAGTATGTTATATATTATTACAAATGTTTCAGACCCATTATTTGATATATATTTTTACCAAACTTTATAGAATTAGATGTAAATATTTAATTGGAACAATGTTGTATGACTAGATCAAATCTAGCATATCGTCTAGCCACGATTACTTAGTACGAATAATATTTTTCTGTACGAAACATGACATGAGAAAATGTATCCCACTTATGGTGGGTAACCTTACTAGTAGGACTAGATGCAGACTCATGTTCATATTTTATTTTCTTAATACTTCCGTTGAATTGTTGGCCTCGCATGTCATCTGTTAGCGGATCCCGTGTGATAGGTGGACTAGACGCCCCCACATGTCAAATTTGTTAGTGGGTCCCACCATTCAGTTGGATCGTCAAGTCAATGTATAGGTCCCTTTTTCACATTATTTGGTGAAATTGACATGTGGAGCTCACAAGTAGTCAAATTTGCTTAGGTGTTCGTCAAGTTAACCATATTAATTGATCATGGTGGACCTCAAATAAGGGTATAAACAATGCTACACGTTGTTATGACCATTCTGTGTAATTCGATAATGACCTTCTTCACATAGATTGTCATGAAAGTGAAGGACTAAAGCCCTCCTAGACCCTCGACGACCAATTTGTGAATTTTGGTCATGGATTTATGACCAATTTTAGAGTCGTCACTTTATTTTGTCATAAATGAGTGTTTTTCTTGTAGTGATGTCTACAAAAACGAGAAAAAGAAATCAGCAAAAAAAGATATCGTCCGATGAGCCAAAACGCCACATACTTCTTTCAGGGAAAAGAAACATCGTGGGATTAGATGACAAGACAGACATGTCAAAAGATTATAATAAATTTCATGAAATTCCGCCCTTCAAAGTGAAAAGTGACCCAAGCATCGTACTGAATGATGAAGATTCTCCATGGCTACGACCCAGAAGAAAACAGAAATAATAGATAGGAATATTGGTGCAATAATGTAATAATGTATTAAACCTTTTATGTAATGCATGTATGGAATGTACTAAATTTCAAACACTTTTCATTTTCATAGTATCCATGTATGAGATGAGTTCTCGTTCGAAACCCTGATACTTCGAGAGAGATTGTCCGTTTTGTACACGAAGTGCATCCAGTTTTTGTCGCAACCCTCTCAACTTTTTAACACATGCTATGTGGGTGAAATGATTATAGCATGCCAACTTTCAACATTTTCAGAGTTCATTTGTAGTGCTTTTCAATTTCAGGGTCAACTAGCTCAAAAAAAATAAGTAAATGCACGAAATATACCAAATGAAGTCAGAAATTGTTGAAATTTTGTGATGTGCCTTTGAATGGTGCATTTTGAACACACAAAAAGTATGGAGTTCAAATAAGTTCAAAAAAATGAAATCCCTTTGTAAGAGATGAGTTCTCGTTCGAAACCCTGATACTTCGAGAGAGATTGTCCGTTTTGTACACGAAGTGCATCCAGTTTTTGTCGTAGCCCTCTCAACTTTTTAACACATGCTATGTGGGTGAAATGATGATAGGATGTCAACTTTCAACATTTCCAGAGTTCATTTGTAGTGCTTTTCAATTTCAGGGTCAACTAGCTCACAAAAAATAAGTAAATGCACGAAATATACCAAATGAAGTCAGAAATTGTTGAAATTTTGTGATGTGCCTTTGAATGGTGCATTTTGAACACAAAAAAAGTATGGAGTTCAAATAAGTTCAAAAAAATTAAATCCCTTTGTAAGAGATGAGTTCTCGTTCGAAACCCTGATACTTCGAGAGAGATTGTCCGTTTTGTACACGAAGTGCATCGAGTTTTTGTCATAGCCCTCTAACCTTTTTGACACATGCTATGTGGGTGAAATGATGATAGCATGCCAACTTTCAACATTTTCAGAGTTCATATGTAGTGCTTTTCAATTTCAGGGTCAACTAGCTCAAAAAAATAAGTAAATGGACGAAATATACCAATTGAAGTCAGAAATTGTTGAATTTTGTGATGTGCCTTTGAATGGTGCATTTTGAACGCACAAAAAGTATGGAGTTCAAATAAGTTCAAAAAAATGAAATCCCTTTGTAAGAGATGAGTTCTCGTTCGAAACCCTCATACTTCAAGAGAGATTGTCCGTTTTGTACAGGTAGTGCATCCAGTTTTTTTCGTAGCCCTCTCAACTTTTTAACACATGCTGTGTGGGTGAAATGATGATAGCATGCCAACTTTCAACATTTTCAGAGTTCATTTGTAGTGCTTTTCAATTTCACGGTCAACTAGCTAAAAAAAAGTAAATGCACGAAATATACCAAATGAAGTCAGAAAATTTTGAAATTTTGTGATGTGCCTTTGAATGGTGCATTTTAAACACACGAAAAGTATGGAGTTTAAATAAGTTCAAAAAAATGAAATCCCTTTGTAAGAGATGAGTTCTCGTTCGAAACCCTGATACTTCGAGAGAGATTGTCCGTTTTGTACACGAAGTGCATCCAGTTTTTGTCGCAACCCTCTCAACTTTTTAACACATGCTATGTGGGTGAAATTATGATAGCATGCCAACTTTCAACATTTTTAGAGTTCATTTGTAGTGCTTTTCAATTTCAGGGTCAACTAGCTCAAAAAAAATAAGTAAATGCACGAAATATACCAAATGAAGTCAGAAATTGTTGAAATTTTGTGATGTGCCTTTGAATGGTGATATTTGAACGCACAAAAAGTATGGAGTTCAAATAAGTTCAAAAAAATGAAATCCCTTTGTAAGAGATGAGTTCTCGTTCGAAACCCTGATACTTCGAGAGAGATTGTCCGTTTTGTACACGTAGTGCATCCAGTTTTTGTCGTAGCCCTCTCAACTTTTTAACACGTGCTGTGTGGATGAAATGATGATAGCATGCCAACTTTCAACATTTTCAGAGTTCATTTGTAGTGCTTTTCAATTTCAGGGTCAACTAGCTAAAAAAATAAGTAAATGCACGAAATATACCAAATGAAGTCAGAAATTGTTGAAATTTTGTGATGTGCCTTTGAATGGTGCATTTTAAACACACAAAAAGTATGGAGTTCAAATAAGTTCAAAAAAATGAAATCCCTTTGTAAGAGATGAGTTCTCGTTCGAAACCCTAATACTTCGAGAGAGATTGTCCGTTTTGTACACGAAGTGCATCGAGTTTTTGTCATAGCCCTATAACCTTTTTGACACATGCTATGTGGGTGAAATGATGATAGCATGCCAACTTTCAACATTTTCAGAGTTCATATGTAGTGCTTTTCAATTTCAGGGTCAACTAGCTCAAAAAAAATAAGTAAATGCACGAAATATACCAATTGAAGTCAGAAATTGTTGAAATTTTGTGATGTGCCTTTGAATGGTGCATTTTGAACACTCAAAAAGTATGGAGTTCAAATAAGTTCAAAAAAATGAAATCCCTTTGTAAGAGATGAGTTCTCGTTCGAAACCCTTATACTTCTAGAGAGATTGTCCGTTTTGTACACGTAGTGCATCCAGTTTTTGTCGTAGCCCTCTCAACTTTTTAACACATGCTGTGTGGATGGAATGATGATAGCATGCCAACTTTCAACATTTTCAGAGTTCATTTGTAGTGCTTTTCAATTTCAGGGTCAAATAGCTAAAAAAAATAAGTAAATGCACGAAATATACCAAATGAAGTCAGAAATTGTTGAAATTTTGTGATGTGCCTTTGAATGGTGCATTTTAAACACACAAAAAGTATTGAGTTTAAATAAGTTCAAAAAAATGAAATCCCTTTGTAAGAGATGAGTTCTCGTTCGAAACCCTGATACTTCGAGAGAGATTGTCCGTTTTGTACACGAAGTGCATCTAGTTTTTGTCGTAACCCTCTCAACTTTTTAACACATGCTATGTGGGCGAAATGATGATAGCATGCCAACTTTCAACATTTTCAGAGTTCATTTGTAGTGCTTTTTAATTTCAGGGTGAACTAGCTCAAAAAAATAAGTAAATACACGAAATATACCAAATGAAGTCAGAAATTGTTGAAATTTTGTGATGTGCCTTTGAATGGTGCATTTTGAACACACAAAAAGTATGGAGTTCAAATAAGTTCAAAAAAATGAAATCTCTTTGTAAGAGATGAGTTCTCGTTCGAAACCCTGATACTTCGAGAGAGATTGTCCGTTTTGTACACGAAGTCCATCCAGTTTTTGTCATAGCCCTCTAACCTTTTTGACACATGCTATGTGGGTGAAATGATGATAGCATGCCAACTTTCAACATTTTCAGAGTTCATATGTAGTGCTTTTCAATTTCAGGGTCAATTAGCTCAAAAAAAAAAGTAAATGCACGAAACATACCAATTGAAGTCAGAAATTGTTGAAATTTTGTGATGTGCGTTTGAATGGTGCATTTTGAACACACAAAAAGTATGGAGTTCAAATAAGTTCAAAAAAATGAAATCCCTTTGTAAGAGATGAGTTCTCGTTCAAAACCCTCATACTTCGAGAGAGATTGTCCGTTTTTTACACGAAGTGCATCCAGTTTTTGTCGTAGCCCTCTCAACTTTTTAACACATGCTATGTGGGTGAAATGATGATAGGATGCCAACTTTCAACATTTTCAGAGTTCATTTGTAGTGCTTTTCAATTTCAGGGTCAACTAGCTCAAAAAAAAAAGTAAATGCACGAAATATACCAAATGAAGTCAGAAATTGTTGAAATTTTGTGATGTGCCTTTGAATGGTGCATTTTGAACACACAAAAAGTATGGAGTTCAAATAAGTTCAAAAAAATGAAATCCCTTTGTAAGAGATGAGTTCTCGTTCGAAACCCTGGTACTTCGAGAGAGATTGTCCGTTTTGTACACGAAGTGCATCAAGTTTTTGTCATAGCCCTCTAACCTTTTGGACACATGCTATGTGGGTGAAATGATGATAGCATGCCAACTTTCAACATTTTCAGAGATCATATGTAGTGCTTTTCAATTTCAGGGTCAACTTGCTCAAAAAAAATAAGTAAATGCACGAAATATACCAAATGAAGTCAGAAATTGTTGAAATTTTGTGATGTGCCTTTGAATGGTGCATTTTAAACACACAAAAAGTATTGAGTTTAAATAAGTTCAAAAAAATGAAATCCCTTTGTAAGAGATGAGTTCTCGTTCGAAACCGTGATACTTCGAGAGAGGTTGTCCGTTTTGTACACAAAGTGCATCTAGCTTTTGTCGTAACCCTCTCAACTTTTTAACACATGCTATGTGGGCGAAATGATGATAGCATGCCAACTTTCAACATTTTCAGAGTTCATTTGTAGTGCTTTTCAATTTCAGGGTCAACTAGCTCAAAAAAAATAAGTAAATACACGAAATATACCAAATGAAGTCAGAAATTGTTGAAATTTTGTGATGTGCCTTTGAATGGTGCATTTTGAACACACAAAAAGTATGGAGTTCAAATAAGTTCAAAAAAATGAAATCCCTTTGTAAGAGATGAGTTCTCGTTCGAAACCCTGATACTTCGAGAGAGATTGTCCGTTTTGTACACGAAGTGCATCGAGTTTTTGTCATAGCCCTCTAACCTTTTTGACACATGCTATTTGGGTGAGATGATGATAGCATGCGGACTTTCAACATTTTCAGAGTTCATATGTAGTGCTTTTCAATTTCAGGGTCAACTAGCTCAAAAAAAATAAGTAAATGCACGAAATATACCAATTGAAGTCAGAAATTGTTGAAATTTTGTGATGTGCCTTTTAATGGTGCATTTTGAACACTCAAAAAGTATGGAGTTCAAATAAGTTCAAAAAAATGAAATCCCTTTGTAAGAGATGAGTTCTCGTTCGAAACCCTTATACTTCGAGAGAGATTGTCCGTTTTGTACACGTAGTGCATCCATTTTTTGTCGTAGCCCTCTCAACTTTTTAACACATGCTGTGTGGATGGAATGATGATAGCATGCCAACTTTCAACATTTTCAGAGTTCATTTGTAGTGCTTTTCAATTTTAGGGTCAAATAGCTAAAAAAAAAGTAAATGCACGAAATATACCAAATGAAGTCAGAAATTGTTGAAATTTTGTGATGTGCCTTTGAATGGTGCATTTTAAACACACAAAAAGTATTGAGTTTAAATAAGTTCAAAAAAATGAAATCCCTTTGTAAGAGATGAGTTCTCGTTCGAAACCCTGATACTTCGAGAGAGATTGTCCGTTTTGTACACGAAGTGCATCTAGTTTTTGTCGTAACCCTCTCAACTTTTTAACACATGCTATGTGGGTGAAATGATGATAGCATGCCAACTTTCAACATTTTCAGAGTTCATTTGTAGTGCTTTTCAATTTCAGGGTCAACTAGCTCAAAAAAAAAAGTAAATACACGAAATATACCAAATGAAGTCAGAAATTGTTGAAATTTTGTGATGTGCCTTTGAATGGTGCATTTTGAACACACAAAAAGTATGGAGTTCAAATAAGTTCAAAAAAATGAAATCTCTTTGTAAGAGATGAGTTCTCGTTCGAAACCCTGATACTTCGAGAGAGATTGTCCGTTTTTTACACGAAGTGCATCGAGTTTTTGTCATAGCCCTCTAACCTTTTTGACACATGCTATCATAATTTCAAGAGAGAATGTCCGTTTTGTACATGTAGTGCATCCAGATTTTGTCGTGGCCCTCTCAACTTTTTAACACATGCTGTGTGGGTGAAATGATGATAGCATGCCAACTTTCAACATTTTTATAGTTCATTTGTAGTGCTTTTCAATTTCAGGGTCAACTAGCTAAAAAAAATAAGTAAATGCACGAAATATACCAAATGAAGTCAGAAATTGTTGAAATTTTGTGATGTGCCTTTGAATGGTGAATTTTGAACGCACAAAAAGTATGGAGTTCAAATAATTTCAAAAAAATGAAATCCCTTTGTAAGAGATGAGTTCTCGTTCGAAACCCTGATACTTCGAGAGAGATTGTCCGTTTTGTACACGTAGTGCATCCAGTTTTTGTCGTAGCCCTCTCAACTTTTTAACACATGCTGTGTGGATGAAATGATGATAGCATGCCAACTTTCAACATTTTCAGAGTTCATTTGTAGTGCTTTTCAATTTCAGGGTCAACTAGCTAAAAAAATAAGTAAATGCACGAAATATACCAAATGAAGTCAGAAATTGTTGAAATTTTGTGATGTGCCTTTGAATGGTGCATTTTAAACACACAAAAAGTATTGAGTTTAAATAAGTTCAAAAAAATGAAATCCCTTTGTAAGAGATGAGTTCTCGTTCGAAACCGTGATACTTCGAGAGAGATTGTCCGTTTTGTACACAAAGTGCATCTAGCTTTTGTCGTAACCCTCTCAACTTTTTAACACATGCTATGTGGGCGAAATGATGATAGCATGCCAACTTTCAACATTTTCAAAGTTCATTTGTAGTGCTTTTCAATTTCAGGGTCAACTAGCTCAAAAAAAATAAGTAAATACACGAAATATACCAAATGAAGTCAGAAATTGTTGAAATTTTGTTATGTGCCTTTGAATGGTGCATTTTGAACACACAAAATGTATGGAGTTCAAATAAGTTCAAAAAAATGAAATCCCTTTGTAAGAGATGAGTTCTCGTTTGAAACCCTGATACTTCGAGAGAGATTGTCCGTTTTGTACACGAAGTGCATCGAGTTTTTGTCATAGCCCTCTAACCTTTTTGACACATTCTATGTGGGTGAAATGATGATAGCATGCCAACTTTCAACATTTTCAGAGTTCATATGTAGTGCTTTTCAATTTCAGGGTCAACTATCTTAAAAAAAATAAGTAAATGCACGAAATATACCAATTGAAGTCAGAAATTGTTGAAATTTTGTGATGTGCCTTTGAATGGTGCATTTTGAACACACAAAAATTATGGAGTTCAAATAAGTTCAAAAAAATGAAATCCCTTTGTAAGAGATGAGTTCTCGTTCGAAACCCGGATACTTCGAGAGAGATTGTCCGTTTTGTACACGAAGTGCATCGAGTTTTTATCATAGACCTCTCACCTTTTTGACACATGTTATGTGGGTGAAATGATGATAGCGTGCCAACTTTCAACATTTTCAGAGTTCATATGTAGTGCTTTTCAATTTCAGGGTCAACTTCCTCAACAAAAATAAGTAAATGCACGAAATATACCAATTGAAGTCAGAAATTGTTGAAATTTTGTGATGTGCCTTTGAATGGTGCATTTTAAACACACGAAAAGTATGGAGTTTAAATAAGTTCAAAAAAATGAAATCCCTTTGTAAGAGATGAGTTCTCGTTCGAAACCCTGATACTTCGAGAGAGATTGTCCGTTTTGTACACGAAGTGCATCCAGTTTTTGTCGCAACCCTCTCAACTTTTTAACACATGCTATGTGGGTGAAATTATGATAGCATGCCAACTTTCAACATTTTTAGAGTTCATTTGTAGTGCTTTTCAATTTCAGGGTCAACTAGCTCAAAAAAAATAAGTAAATGCACGAAATATACCAAATGAAGTCAGAAATTGTTGAAATTTTGTGATGTGCCTTTGAATGGTGAATTTTGAACGCACAAAAAGTATGGAGTTCAAATAAGTTCAAAAAATGAAATCCCTTTGTAAGAGATGAGTTCTCGTTCGAAACCCTGATACTTCGAGAGAGATTGTCCGTTTTGTACACGTAGTGCATCCAGTTTTTGTCGTAGCCCTCTCAACTTTTTAACACATGCTGTGTGGATGAAATGATGATAGCATGCCAACTTTCAACATTTTCAGAGTTCATTTGTAGTGCTTTTCAATTTCAGGGTCAACTAGCTAAAAAAAAAGTAAATGCACGAAATATACCAAATGAAGTCAGAAATTGTTGAAATTTTGTGATGTGCCTTTGAATGGTGCATTTTAAACACACAAAAAGTATTGAGTTTAAATAAGTTCAAAAAAATGAAATCCCTTTGTAAGAGATGAGTTCTCATTCGAAACCCTGATACTTCGAGAGAGATTGTCCGTTTTGTACACGTAGTGCATCCAGTTTTTGTCGTAGCCTCTCAACTTTTGAACACATGCTGTGTGGATGAAATGATGATAGCATGCCAACTTTCAACATTTTCAGAGTTCATTTGTAGTGCTTTTCAATTTCAGGGTCAACGAGCTCAAAAAAAATAAGTAAATACACGAAATATACCAAATGAAGTCAGAAATTGTTGAAATTTTGTGATGTGCCTTTGAATGGTGCATTTTGAACACAAAAAAAGTATGGAGTTCAAATAAGTTCAAAAAAATGAAATCCCTTTGTAAGAGATGAGTTCTCGTTCGAAACCCTGATACTTCGAGAGAGATTGTCCGTTTTGTACACGAAGTGCATCGAGTTTTTGTCATAGCCCTCTAACCTTTTTGACACATGCTATGTGGGTGAAATGATGATAGCACGCCAACTTTCAACATTTTCAGAGTTCATATGTAGTGCTTTTCAATTTCTGGGTCAACTAGCTCAAAAAAAATAAGTAAATGCACGAAATATACCAATTGAAGTCAGAAATTGTTGAAATTTTGTGATGTGCCTTTGAATGGTGCATTTTGAACACACAAAAAGTATGGAGTTCAAATAAGTTCAAAAAAATGAAATCCCTTTGTAAGAGATGAGTTCTCGTTCGAAACCCTGATACTTCGAGAGTGATTGTCCGTTTTGTACACGAAGTGCATCCAGTTTTTGTCGTAGCCCTCTCAACTTTTTAACACATGCTATATGGGTGAAATGATGATAGGATGCCAACTTTCAACATTTTCAGAGTTCATTTGTAGTGCTTTTCAATTTCAGGGTCAACTAGCTCAAAAAAAAAAAGTAAATGCACGAAATATACCAAATGAAGTCAGAAATTGTTGAAATTTTGTGATGTGCCTTTGAATGGTGCATTTCGAACACACAAAAAGTATGGAGTTCAAATATGTTCAAAAAAATGAAATCCCTTTGTAAGAGATGAGTTCTCGTTCGAAACCCTGATACTTCGAGAGAGATTGTCCATTTTGTACACGAAGTGCATCGAGTTTTTGTCATAGCCCTCTAACCTTTTTGACACATGCTATGTGGGTGAAATGATGATAGCATGCCAACTTTCAATATTTTCAGAGTTCATATGTAGTGCTTTTCAATTTCAGGGTCAACTAGCTCAAAAAAAATAAGTAAATGCACGAAATATACCAATTGAAGTCAGAAATTGTTGAAATTTTGTGATGTGCCTTTGAATGGTGCATTTTGAACGCACAAAAAGTATGGAGTTCAGATAAGTTCAAAAAAATGAAATCCCTTTGTAAGAGATGAGTTCTCGTTCGAAACCCTGATACTTCGAGAGAGATTGTCCGTTTTGTACATGTAGTGCATCCAGTTTTTGTCGTAGCCCTCTCAAATTTTTAACACATGCTGTGTGGGTGAAATGATGATAGCATGCCAACTTTCAACATTTTCAGAGTTCATTTGTAGTGCTTTTCAATTTCAGGGTCAACTAGCTAAAAAAAAAGTAAATGCACGAAATTTACCAAATGAAGTCAGAAATTGTTGAAATTTTGTGATGTGCCTTTGAATGGTGCATTTTAAACACACGAAAAGTATGGAGTTTAAATAAGTTCAAAAAAATGAAATCCCTTTGTAAGAGATGAGTTCTCGTTCGAAACCCTGATACTTCGAGAGAGATTGTCCGTTTTGTACACGAAGTGCATCCTGTTCTTGTCGCAACCCTCTCAACTTTTTAACACATGCTATGTGGCTGAAATTATGATAGCATGCCAACTTTCAACATTTTCAGAGTTCATTTGTAGTGCCTTTCAATTTCAGGGTCAACTAGCTCAAAAAAAATAAGTAAATGCACGAAATATACCAAATGAAGTCAGAAATTGTTGAAATTTTGTGATGTGCCTTTGAATGGTGAATTTTGAACGCACAAAAAGTATGGAGTTCAAAAAAATGAAATCCCTTTGTAAGAGATGAGTTCTCGTTCGAAACCCTGATACTTCGAGAGAGATTGTCCGTTTTGTACACGTAGTGCATCCAGTTTTTGTCGTAGCCCTCTCAACTTTTTAACACATGCTGTGTGGATGAAATGATGATAGCATGCCAACTTTCAACATTTTCAGAGTTCATTTGTAGTGCTTTTCAATTTCAGGGTCAACTAGCTAAAAAAAAAAGTAAATGCACGAAATATACCAAATGAAGTCAGAAATTGTTGAAATTTTGTGATGTGCCTTTGAATGGTGCATTTTAAACACACAAAAAGTATTGAGTTTAAATAAGTTCAAAAAAATGAAATCCCTTTGTAAGAGATGAGTTCTCGTTCGAAACCCTGATACTTCGAGAGAGATTGTCCGTTTTGTACACGAAGTGCATCTAGTTTTTGTCGTAACCCTCTCAACTTTTTAACACATGCTATGTGGGTGAAATGATGATAGCATGCCAACTTTCAACATTTTCAGAGTTCATTTATAGTGCTTTTCAGTTGCAGGGTCAACTAGCTAAAAAAAATAAGTAAATACACGAAATATACCAAATGAAGTCAGAAATTGTTGAAATTTTGTGATGTGCCTTTGAATGGTGCATTTTGAACACACAAAAAGTATGGAGTTCAAATAAGTTCAAAAAAATGAAATCCCTTTGTAAGAGATGAGTTCTCGTTCGAAACCCTGATACTTCGAGAGAGATTGTTCGTTTTGTACACGAAGTGCATCCAGTTTTTGTCGTAGCCCTCTCAAGTTTTTAACACATGCTATGTGGGTGAAATGAGGATAGCATGCCAACTATCAACATTTTCAGAGTTTATTTGTAGTGCTTTTGAATTTCAGGGTCAACTAGCTCAAAAAAAAAGAAAGTAAATCCACGAAATATACCAAATGAAGTCAAAAAGTATGGAGTTCAAAAAACCATATTATGAAATTAAATATTATCATTGGCGATTCATCTGTATTATGAAATTAAATATATCAAAAAACCATTGCAGAACATATGACCAAATTAATAGAAATTCATCATCACATTAATGCCAAAGAACAGTAGTGATCAAATGTTATTATTGCAAAATATAAATACATAACGTTCTCTCATAAAACAACATACAACTATGTAAAACATTTAAATGCAACAACAAACGCGATCAAAATCGCAACTAAGGTAACAATTGACCCAACAGCATAATGATACCAAGCCTCTTTATCAATGGCATATTTTCTAATATTCCTAATCTTCAAGCGCATTTCATCCATCTTCAAGCGCATTGCATCCATCTTCAACCGCATCGCATCGATCTTCATCTTGCGATCATCGATGATATCGGTGACATGCAACTCCAGTTCCATATTCTTATCCTCAAGTATTTTCAATTTTTTCTTCAAGTATTTTTTTATTTTTCAACCAAATTTAACTTCTCGACAAGAATTTTTATGTGGGTTGGAATTTCCGGTTCACATACCTCCTAGATTAAGAAAATATATGTCACCTTGGTCGTCATAATTGTCATAAACACTAAATAAAACAAATAGTTATAAAAGATAATATATACCACATCCGAATCATAGACAGGACGAGGGCCGACGGAGGCGGATACCAAAACCATCGCACTATATAATAACAAAAAATAATGGAAGTGAGTAATTTATACAAGTATGTATCTAAATCATACAAGTAAGATTTTTTTCTTTTAAAAAGAAGATAAGAACAAGAGGCTCACCACGGTGGTGCTCGCGACGAGATCGGCACGGGGCGATCTACAATGGTGAGGACGGGCACGGGACGACACCCTACGCATGTGCAGACTCTAAGAAGTTAATTTGAGCATTTGAAATGAGCTACACTAGCAGTGACAAATGAAAGGATGAAGTAGCTAACCTTTTAAAACACTTGCGTAGTTGGTGCACGGCCAAACCTAGACAAATATTAAGGAAAATGGAGCTTGGAGGTCGAGCTTGGAGAGGAGAAAGCTTAAGTAGAGTGGCTCGGGCATTTCATCGAACACGTCATGTGCATGAACTAGAGTGGCAAGAGCATGGCATGGTCACGCTTCAACAACCAAAAAACAGGGGATATGGTGGGCAGGGGCGAGGGTTTATATAGGCAACACTTTAGTCCCAGTTCTTGCCAAGCCCCGGGACTAAAGGCCCCTGCTTCCCGCCTTCTGGTCTGCCGAAAAAGGGCCTTTAGTCCCGGTTCGAGCCAAGTCCCGGGACTAAAGGCCCCTGCTTTCCGCCTTTTGGTCTGCCGAAAAAGGGCCTTTAGTCCCGGGTTGTGGCTCCACCCGGGACTAAAGGGGTCTTTAGTCCCGGATCGAGCCACGACCCGAGACTAAAGATCCACCTGTATAAGCGGGAGTTAGAAAATTTCAAACCCAAATCGTCCATTTCTCTTCTTCTTCCTCTCGTTCTCCTGCCCAGCGCGGCACAGCGATGAACTCGACGACGCCGTCAGGCTTCCCGCCGTCCTGCTCGCCGCAGCCTGCCGTCCTGCTCGCCGCCGCCGTCCTCCTCGCCGCGCGCCGCCGTCCTCCTCGCCGCACGCCGTCGACACCTACGGCCGGTAAGCCCCCCGCCCCCTCCTCCCCAACACTCCGGCCAGTAGAAGAAAAGAAGAAAAAGGAGAAGAAAAGAAGAAAAAGGAGAAGAAAGGAAGAAAAAGGAGAAGAAAAGAAGAAAAAGGAGAAGAAAGGAAGAAAAAGGAGAAGAAAGGAAGAAAAAGGAGAAGAAAGGAAGAAAAAGGGAAGGAGAAGAAAAGAAGAAAAGGGAGAAGAAAAGAAGAAAAAGGAGAAGAAAAGAAGAAAAAGGGAAGAAAGGAAGAAAAAGGAGAAGAAAGGAAGACAAAGGAGAAGAAAGGAAGAAAAAGGGAAGAAAAGAAGAAAAAGGGAAGAAAGGAAGAAAAAGGAGAAGAAAGGAAGAAAAAGGGAAGAAAAGAAGAAAAATATTTTTTTTCATTTAATTCCTATTGTTATTAGGTTTGTGCTAGATTATTAGGGTTAGTAATATGTAGAATTAGGAAAAAGGAAAATAAGAAGAGGAGGAGAAGAAAAGAAGAAAAAGGAGAATACGAAGAGGAGGAGAGGAGAAGAAGAGGAAAATAGAAGAAGAGGAGAGGAGAAGTAGTACAAGAAGAGGAGAAGTAGAAGTAGAAGAAGAAGTAGAAGAAGAGGAGAAATAGAAGAAGAGGAAAAATTAGTTTAGGGTTACAAGAAGAAAAATATTTTTTTGTCATTTAATTTTGCTATTGTATAGTGTATATGCTTAAGTGTTAATAGTGTTTCTTAGATTATTGCTTAATTTTGCTATTGTATATGCTTAAGTGTTAATAGTTTAATTTTTCTATTGTATATGCTTAAGTGTTAATAGTTTATTTTTAGCAAGAAAATTAATAGAACTAGTTTAATTTTGCTATTGTATATGCTTAAGTGTGCGGGACTGGGCTCCGCCCGGCTGGTATTTTAGAATTTAGGTTCTAGCCAAGACCCGGGACTAAAGGTCCTCCTATATAAAACGACACTTCGAAGTTTCCAACCCCTCTTATATAGTTTACTAGTTTATTAGTTAATCAAATGTCCGTTTTTTGCAGAACTATGGATCCACATATCAGGAACCTCGAAGAGGAAGAACTTCTCGAAGATATAATCAAAGACGGCCCCGACGTTGAACCAGCTGAATCTCCGACGTCATATCTAGACGACTCTGGATATGGAATATGGAGGTCGAGCGACACGAAGATGAAGCCGATGGGGCAGGAGATAGGTCCAATGACGGAGAAGGTGATAGCTCCACTAATGGAGAAGCCGGTGAAGAAATAATAAACTCTGGCGAGTTATACATATGAAGTTCGACAATCACTTGTAATATGTGAAAAATATTGGAGATAGCTCTATATTGTATACACATACATTCATTTGACGAATGTTTCTCCCTCTTAGGCCTCCACATCGAGCAAAGCTACGAAACGAGGCCCGACTAGAAAGTTGGATGCACGGACGCATTACACCTTTGTGGTGATATTGCCTACGGGCGAACCCAAGCTTCCTAAGAATGCTGCTGACACATTCAAGAAGCAATGCGGAGTTCTCGTTAGGGATCACGTCCCGATCAGCGTTCGGGAGTGGAACAAGCGCAAAGGGGCAGCCGATAGTGACTATGTCGCTGAAAGGTACAAAGATAATCTTTGGAATGATCTCATATCACATTTCAACCTGCCAGAATGTGAGAATGAAGACGCCGCAGACAAACTGAGGGCCAAAGTCAAGCAGTGGACTCTAAAGAAGATGGCCGAACTGTTCCGTAGCTGGAAGAAGAAGCTATGGAAAAACTATCTGAAGACAAAGAAAGTGCCAGTATTCGAGGGGTATCTAGTCAAGAAGGCGAATCACTGGAAGGAATTTCAAGAGTACAGGGAGTCAGAAGATGCCCAGGCATTATCAGAAAAGAACAAGATAAATGCCGATAAGAAGAAATATCACCACAAGCTGGGGCCAGGGGGCTATGAGACTGCCATCCCAAAGTGGGATAAGAAAGAGCAAGATCTGCTAGATAAAGGCATCGTACCTGAACCACTCCGTGATGAGTGGGAATTGAGAGCAAGAAATTGGTTCCTTGCGCATGGTGGGTCGTACGAAGAAAAAACAGGGGACCTCATCTGCAATGACGGTCTTAGGATACCCAGGGAGAATTGGAAAAGGATAGTGAAAGAAATTAAGGAGGGAAAAAGAAAGTTCACTGCAGATAGAGATAAAGATTTGCTCACACTTGTCCTCGGCAATGACGAACATGGAGGACGAACGCGAGGCTTCGGTCCTTCTTACCCTTGGTGGCTTGGGTTTGCCAGAGACCAAGACACTTACAGAAGCCGAGAGAGAGCAAAGAAGCGGCAGCAGGATGAGGAGAGTGACAAGTTCAACCAGTTGCTTGCCAGGATTAACGAGCAACAGAAGGAGATTGATGAGCTTTGAGGAGTACTGCGCCAGGAAGATCCTGCACTTGATATTACCGGCGCCCCGTCTAAGCAGAAAAGCAGCGTGGCTGAATCTGAGGCCCCCTCGACGATGCATGAAGAATGATAGAGGGCGGTCCTGGCTACCCCGTGGATGGAATCAAGGAGTCAACATCATGTGAACTCCATCAGAAATTCAAGAACATATATATCCATGAAGGTGGCCGTCGGACAAGCTTTACCTTCTGGCCCTGATGCCCGCTGGCATGGCCGTGAGATTCCAGCTGGCTTTGCTAAAGTCGGGGTGGATGAAATCCTGATGGGGTTTTGTGATATGGAGCTCGACATAGCTGGACCCGAAAATGAGAGGACACTCGGAGAAGTACTGGGTGGAGTCATCCTATGGGACAAGAACTACATCAAGCTTCCAAGCTCGGCCCCAAGGACAACACCGCCTCCGAGCCGTCGCAGGTCACCTACACCTCCATTACCTCCAAGCCATCCACATCACGTCGGCCAGCACAACACGAGTCCATCTCGATCACCGCCGCCGGACATGGGTCGTCCGTCTCCGCCGCCGCCCGCTCCAGATACAAATCGGGAGCGTGCCACCAAGAACGCTCCACCGACGATTCCTAAGCCACGGAGCACCCCAAAGCGCAAACGGTCGCCCCTCCCAAGGGTACGTCATGCTAATCTTCCTATCAGACCTTACGATCATACCCACGAGAAAAACGCCACGATAGCAAAGGAACATCATGATGCGCAGATGAAAAAGAAGGAACCCGAGCCCCTCCCGGAATACACTGAGAAGCAAATAGCATTTGCAAAATACTTCATGTCCCTTCCATTACAATATGACTTACACCATAAGCCTGATGACTATACACGCACATTGCAGAAGGAAGTGAAAAAGAGCAGATCACGTGCAAGCCCTCCACATGATGTCGGCCAGCACAACACGAGTCCATCTCGATCACCGCCGCCGGACTTGGGTCGTCCGTCTCCGCTGCCGCCTCCTCCGGATACTAAGCGGGGGCGTGCCACCAAGAACGCTCCGCCGACGATTCCTAAGCCACGGAGCACCCCAAAGCGCAAACGATCGCCCCTCCCGAAGGTACGTCATGCTAATCTTCCTATCAGACCTTATGACCGTACCTCCGAGGAAAACGCTAGGATAACAAAGGAACATCATGATGCGCAGATGAAAAAGAAGGAACCTTCCATCACAGTATGACTTACACCATATGCCTGATGACTATACACGCACATTGCAGAAGGAAGTGAAAAAGAGCATATCACGTGCAAGTGCAAGTGGGAGCAAATCAAGTTCAACTACAAGGAAGAAAAAATCAGAAGTTCCTCAGCTTGGACAACAGGACAAACAGTCAATCCCACCCCTCAAGGTGTTAACCGAGAATGTTCCCCCTCCGGTGCAGGGGCTAGCTTTTGAAAGAGCAAAGTAGTTGGCGGCTGAATGTGGTGTCTCGGTTGAAGATTTGCTGGCTTCCCAAGACGACAGGATACCCAAGGCTGTGGTAGCCCCTAAGCCACTGTCGTGGTAACGATTCCGACAATAGAAAGAGGGTAGGTTAACGGAGCATGATCTATCAAGATGCACATGGGTGACATGGTGGTTTTAGCGAGTTTAGGCCTCTCACAGTGGAGATATCAACCCTACGTCTCGTGCTCCGGAGAGGCTTTGTTTTTATCTCTCATGGACATGAGTTACATGGTATAGAGAGAGCCAGAGCTCCAGGGAAAGAATGAGCCCACTACAGATGTCTTGCCGACTGTTGGTATTTGCATGACTGAGTGAGTCATATGGCCGAGTGGTTGACTGTCATCCGAGTGGATGGAATGTACTTTTCTGAGTGGATCCGTACCGAGTGGATTAGATGTTGTCACGATCCAGTAGGAATTTCCCTTCTAGTCCTTAAACTAATAATGAGGTGCCCTTGGGTAGGACGTATTGGTCAGACCTATGACCCTACCCTAGGGCTATATCTCCGTCATTAGCCCCCGAATGGATCAGGGTCCGAGTGGTGAAGGTGTCGATGTAAATCTTGTAGCAGCAGACCGAACTTGAACGTGCTTCAGGGCCTTGCAAAATTATGCGTTGATTGAAGTCTTCATCATTCGCCCTGATCGATTCCGCTGAGTAATACGTCCGAGTGAACTTAAGAATTGAAGTAGATCCGAGTGACCAACAGGATCTTGAGACTCTGACTGACTGCTGGTAGTCGGTTGGAATCTGTTGAATCTGTTGGACTTGGATGTTGTTGGTGGACCTGACCAAGCAGAATGTTTGTTTTTTCTCTTCTAGTGGGGCACGCTAAGTGCACCCACTGGGTGTAGTCCCCGAGCCTCTGTCGGACCAGATGAGTCCGACAGAGGGTTTAAGTCATCCAATGCTCGTCATGTTGAATGTTTGTTGTATCTGCATTATATGATTTCTAGATCAAAGTCAAGTTTCTAAGAGTTGTTTTTAACTTAGGCGATACGGGGTCGCAGCTAAGTTCCCGAGTGTGGAGCGTGTCTTTACTCGGAGTAGTTTTTAACTTAGGCGATATGGAGCCGCAGCTAAGCCCCCGAGTGTGGAGCGTGTCCGTACTCGGAGTTGTTTTCACATAGGCGATACAGATTCGCATCTAAGCCTCCGAGTGCGGAGCATGTCCGCACTCAGAGTTGTTCTTAACTTAGGCGATACGGAGTCGCAACGAAGTCCTCAAGTGTGAAGCATGTCCGCACTCGGAGTTGTTTTTAACTTAGGCGATACGGAGTCGCATCTAAGTCCCCGAGTGTGGAGCATATCCGCACTCGGAGTTGTTTTTAACTTAGGCGATACGGAGTCGCAGCTAAGCCCCCGAGTGTGGAGCATTTCCGCACTCGGAGTTGTTTTTAACTTAGGCGATACGGAGTCGCAGCTAAGTCCTAGAGTGTGGAGCATGTCCGCACTCAGAGTTGTTTTTAACTTAGGCGATACGGAGTCGCAACTAAGTCCCCGAGTGTGGAGCATGTCTGCACTCGGAGTTGTTTTTAACTTAGGCGATACGAAGTCGCAGCTAAGCCCCCGAGTGTGGAGCATGTCCGCACTCAGAGTTGTTTTTAACTTAGGCGATACAGAGTCGCAGCTAAGTTCCCGAGTGTGGAGCATGTCCGCACTCAGAGTTGTTTTAACTTAGGCGATACAGAATCACAGCTAAGCTGAGCGGTGGCACGCGAGGCAGCCGAATGATGAAGACATGCCACACGGAGTGGCGATGCGCATGGCATCCGAGTGAGGTAGATGATTCTGGCTGAGTGGCAACGCGCGTGGCGGCCAAGTGATGTATGTCGAGGAGGCATCCGACCCACTGACGGCCCGCGGGGCGGCCGTGTCCACTAAGTCATTGAAGGGGCTTCCGAACACGTGAAAACGCATGAATGATCGTTGCGGCGACTGAGCTAGAGCAGCGACGAGGATGGTGCACAGATGCGTCAAGTAACCTGTGTATGAAAAATAGCACAAGCCAGCATAAAAAATTATCAAAGTAATATGATCTTTTCTGAAGTAGTTCGTGTAAATTGCACCCATAGACACCCGCTGGGTGTGCCACGTGATTGCTGGTTCGGAACCAGCAAGAGTCTAAAAGAGTGAAGGATCCGGCTGAACTCGTTTGAGTACTGGACCCAAACGAAGTGGAAGTGAAGTGTTCCCACATAAAAATAAACAACCGAGTGCAGAGGTACACTCAGTGGCGTGGCCTCCGAGTGAACGTCATATGCGACTTCCTCGACACTCGGTAATGATTATTTAATAGAATGCAGTCTGTGAAAAAATGACTTAGTTGCCTGACGACGCGTGGGGCGGTCGAGCGAAGTAGACACGTCCGGCTGAGTGGCGACGTGTTGGGCGGTCAAGCGATGAAGACGCGTCTAGCTGAGTGGCGACACGCGGAGCGGCCGAGTGATGACGCACAGAGCAACCTGGTGACGAAGGAGCCTCCAGCCGAGTGACGACATGCGAAGCTGCCGAGTGACGAAAGAGCGTCCAATCGAGTGGCGGCACGTGGGGCTGCCGAGTGACGAAAGTGTCTCCAGCCGAGTGAGGATGGCTTGTCTTGCTGACTGGCGATGCGCGAAGCTACCGAGTGCTGACGATGGATCCGAGTGAGGGACGGCGCGCAGGGCGGCTGAGCGCTGACGACGCGTCCGACTGAGTGACAGCATGCGGGGCAGCCGAGTGCGGACGATGCGTGTCCGACTGAGCGACAGCGCGCAGAGCGGCCGAGTGATGATGACGCGTCCGACCAAGGGACAACATGTAGGGCGACCGAGTCACTTCATATTGGTCATCTGTATGCAAAATTCATGTGAAATAATTTCTGTTTGTCATCGTGTTAGTAGCTCGAATGGACATTCCGTCTCAATAAACTATTGTTCGGAGATGATGACAGACGAGTGGCCATTAGTAGCAAACGTAGCTGTGAATTTTTTTGGATGGATTAAGCGTCCTGTACATATGCTAATTTGTAACGATTAAAAACGTTAGAAGACGATAAACGCATGACAATGATGACGTTCCATGATAATTGACGGTTAAGCTTGTATGCATGCACAATTAATTGAGTGCAGGTAACACTCACTTGATGAGACGTTGAATGAGGCAATTACCTTATCGAAACGGTCAGCCCATCCTACAAAATATTATGAGCGCCACGTCCTCCATTTCCTGTGCTTGAACGCATTTACGTGCATGCACCTAATTCAGGAGGAGGTGTCCCACATACCTTGCATGGTTTAGAGGAAAAATGGCCATGTCCAGCAGCCAGCGACCGGGAAAGAAAACATTGCCCGCATGGAGGCGTGGCCCTTCCTGGCTTTTGCGCTGACTCCTGCATGCACGTAATCAAGTAGTGGCTCCCACGTCTAGGGCATTGAAGGAGTTGCCTCATGTCTTGAACTGCATGCAAGAGGCGTTAGTGGAAACGGCCGGTCTGGCCATGCAAGTAATTCGAAATTAAAACATGGAAGTTGCTGAATTCATGCGAAGGGAGTTGAAGAAACGGGTTGGAGTCCTGAGAGCTCTGTCGCAGAAGAGACGACTGGTCTGACCGGAATCAGTCGGCAGCTGAGTGGTGCCGACGAGGTGGACGAGCGACTGGCCGTAGCCCAGACGCAGGACGGCGCAGCCAATGGCGAGGCCAACGCGAGCACTGGTAGCCGCGTTTCACTGCTCGGCGAGCTGGAGCTGCCCGCCGGTCGGAGCGGCGCTTCGACGCCCGCGGAGCCAGGCCGAGCGCAGACAACCAGTCATCGTGCACTGTCTCCTGAGGGACCTGGACGAGCTTTAGCAGCCGTACGTGTGTGAGCCTTCGGCGAAGGCTTTGCAGATGAAGCCGAAGGTGACAACAATGAAGCGGACGACACCGACAGTCGCTTGTGATGACGATGAGGCGGAGGACGCTGGTGGCCGCACGTGACGACCATGATCGGGACGATGCCGGTGGCCGCACACGATCACCGAGGCGGAGGACGCCGGTGGCCGCGCACGACAACGATGAGGCAGCGGACGTCGGTGGCTGCGCACGACGACCATAAGGAAAAGGACGCCGGTGGCCGCGCATGACAACCATGAGGCGGATGACGCTGGTGGTTGAAGGAATAACCATATGCATCATGGCTCGATAGACGCCATGCCCCACGGTGGGCGCCAATTGTCGTGGTAACGATTCCGACAATAGAAAGAGGGTAGGATAACGGAGCATGATCTATCAAGATGCACATGGGTGACATGATGGTTTTAGCGAGTTCAGGCCTCTCACGATGGAGATATCAACCCTACGTCTCGTGCTCCGGAGAGGCTTTGTTTTATCTGTCATGGACATTAGTTACATGGTATAGAGAGAGCCAGAGCTCCAGGGAAAGAATGAGCCTGAAGGAGGAGAAGAAGAATATGATGTCTAGCTATGTGGAGGGGAGTGGCTTATATAGATTGCGCCACCTCCTCACCTCTTATGTTACAAGATGGGGCATTGATGCCATAAGGTCAGCCCACTACAGATGTCTTGCCGACTGTTGGTATTTGCATGACTGAGTGAGTCATATGGCTGAGTGGTTGACTGTCATTCGAGTGGATGGAATGTACTTGTCTGAGTGGATCCGTACCGAGTGGATTAGATGTTGTCACGGTCCAGTAGGGATTTCCCTTCTAGTCCTTAAACTAATAATGAGGTGCCCTTGGGTAGGACGTATTGGTCAGACCTATGACCCTACCCTAGGGCTATATCCCCGTCAGCCACAGTTTGTCATGGGTGAGCCTTTGGTCAGCAAAGATGATCTCCCAACAAATATGCGTTACTTGCATCAATGGTACTTAAGTGAATCAAAGAATGGGAGAACGATGATCGTGCTGAGTGTCCCACAGGAGTACTACGGCCACCCCGAACAAATCCATATCGACTTTGATGAACTCTTCCAGATGTACAATGGCGACGCCCTCGACAAATCGCTTATGAGTTGCTATTGTCTGTAAGTTTTTCAATTCGTTGTCTACATATAACTTGTTGAGTTATTTCAATTCATTGTCTATATATAACTTGTACTCTATTATGCAGAATGAAGATTCTATATTGTAAAATTAAGAGCATCCTAAATATTGGGTTTATTGACCCAGATAAAATACATATAGCGATGCTAACTGATTATCCCAAGGAGACGGAGGAAAACCTTCTAAGGTTTCTAACAGATCAAAATTTCTGTGACCACATACTGTTTCCATATAACTTCAGGTGAGGGTCTTTACTCTGTTGTGTCGATTCACTTATAAGTGTAATTGATAAGTTACTGACACACACATATATATATATATATATATATATATATATATATATATATATATATATATATATATATATATATACATGTGCAGCTTCCATTGGATTCTGTTGGACATTCAAATTGATAAGGGAAGAGTTGATGCCTTCGACCCATTATCGAGACCCTTGGAACAGTTCCAAAGCCTGCAGGACATGCTCCAAGGGTAATTTCAATCATTCTTGCGCTCTACCGGTCTCTTTCGATGATTTTCTGATATATCAATCAATGAAAAACTTAGCAAATCATTATCCTTCTCGGGCAGGGTTTGGAAGCGGTTCAAGTGTGTGACTCCCGGTATCGAGCATGAGAAGCTGACCTTTAGAGCGGCTCAGGTAAGTAGTAGTATGATATACTTCTATGTTCAATACATTTATGATGCTAGATTATTATTTTGATTATATATATTCTATTCTCGTAAAGTGCGACCAGCAGCCACGGGGAACGCATCTATGCGGTTACTATGTTTGCGAGACCATTCGCACGTTTACCTTTGAGCACAAGGATCACAGATTCGACGTAAGCAATGAACATTCACACCTCTATTTTTACCCGTCATTCTTTGTTATCATGATTGATATTCATATTCATCTCCTCTTCTTATATAGCACACGGCCATGACGACGAAGGTCCTACCAGAGCAACGCGCGATTGCTGTTGCAGAGGAGCTTGCGACCTTTCTGAGGACGGAAGCTATAGATGACAAAGGACGATTTAGTGTAGCTAGGGGCCATTACTGATGTTCGTCCATGTAATCGAATAGACGGGCTCTAGTCCCGATAATTCAGATCTCCATATAATTGTATATATATGCTCGCTTGTAAGATAAGTTAACCTTATATATATATATGCATAATTATTTCTATTTAAATTATATGAAAACTAATTCCCGAACACCAAACGAGGCATCACATTAATCTCCCGAACACCTAAACCCTAAAACCCTAAAACCCAAAAATAATTTCATTAAAAAAACCCAAAAATAAGCAAAATCTGAAACTCTTTAGTCCCGGCCCGTGTAAGGAACCGGGACTAAAGGTCCTGCCCCTGGGGCGCTACGAGGCGCCCACGTGGAGCACCTTTAGACCCGGCTTGTAACAGGGCCGGGACTAAAGGTTAGGCCTTTAGTCCCGCCCCTTTAGTCCGGGTTGGTGAACCGGGACTAAAGCCCCTTACAGGCCGGGGCTAAAGGCCCCGTCCCCACTAGTGATTGGGAACCGTCGGAAGACCGTGACGGTTGCAACTCAACCACTAAATAAGCTTTGGTGTACGTGTATGAAGACGTCGTGTTTTGGGATGCTTCCGAGAGGCAACAGAAGTTCATACTCTAGCCCATCATCATACTCAGGACCACCACAACTCGACATGCCCCTACACACACCCCATGAACCCAGAGACTTGGGTGTTTTAAATTCAGGGTAAATGGTTTTGGGACAACGGCTTGGCGATTTTTCTTCATGCATATTGAGGGGTGGTGAGCAGCTACCTCCCGCCTTCTTCCGGTGGGTTCCTTACTGCTTGGGACCACCTGACTGTTTTTTGGAGTGTTGGAATTTTTATTTGCTTCGTGGATTTCCTTCTTGGATACTTGGAATTTTATTTCTGTTTACTCACGCGGGATGATTGATTTGGCCGCGGAGTTCATGGATTTGCTTTGACATTCAGCTTGAACTTCTTGATGACTCTTCTTCCAGGATCTCTTGGGGACCCACCTTGGGAACTTGGAAGGCAACTGTTCACCTTTGTGTACTAGGAATAAACCCTTTAGCACTTTATCTGGAGCTTCTGGAGGCACACCCCTGGGTTGCCATGTGACTACGCACCAAACTAACTTGTGTTGGGTCGGGCAATCCTCCATGATCTTTTCCTATAGTCTTCCCTTGGGTGCGAGCCCCTGTGAATACGAGGCATGTCGGGAAACATGAGGAGCGTGGGGTCTCAATACTCAGAAGTGCCCAAGTAATCGCTTCCGCAGACTCTGGAAGTATACACCGGGTATGTGTCGTGAATTGTGGGTGTAGGAGCCGCTCCACCTGCAACTGGACACATTGTGCCACCCTCCGAGAAGTCCTAGGGTAGCCAAAACTTTTAGCAACAGTGTAGTGCGATAGGGGAAAGCCATTTTTTTGTTTTTGTTGGTCTTAGTCCATGAAAATTGGGGAAAACTAAATATATCCACAAAATGCAAAGGAAATGCATCATGGATCTGATAGCCCACGGAAAGAGTTTCCCCAATGAAAATCCGAAAGGCAATAAAAGAGGCAAAATCTTAAGAAAAGTATTTTTTGAGGAACCTTCCGTTGATTGGGGGGCATAGTTCGGACTCCTTGGGAATCGACGAGCTGATATGCTCCCTCGTCGTAGACTTGCTCGATGACGTATGGTCCTTCCCACTTTGGCTCGAACTTACCCTTCGTATTGTGCATCACGACGATGGGTCTCCTGAGCAAGAGGACCATCTCGCCTTTTCGAAAGATGCGTTGCTTGACGAGCTTGTCGTAGGCCCTCACCATGTTCTGGCGGTAAAGCTCCAGGTTCTGTAGGGCATGAAGTCTCCCATTTTCAAGGGTGTCGAGCTCCTGAAACCCTAGTTGTACCTGTTCATCTTGGGCGATTATGTTGTAGTCGACGTCGCGTGGCTTCGTTTTCTCTTGGACTTGCTCTTCGGGCTCCTCCGCTTGCAAAGGTGTCTTATTTGTGGCGGACGGCTTCTGCACCCTTGTCGGCTATATCTTTAGAGGTTCGGGTAGGACCTTTCCCCCGCGCAGATTCATGTTCACCTCTTCGACTGGTGCTTCCTTCGTCGTTTCTTCAGCATGGAGGACCGCCTGGTCTTCAGGAGTAAAGACATCATCAGAAGGTGTGTCACTGTAGTCGTGGATGATGTTGCAATTCTCTATGCTTGATGATTGGGATGAACTTGCCCTTTCTTGTAATTGCTCCATTTCCTTCTTCGATGTTTGCCCCCAATCGGGTGGCAAGAACTGCGCCAAAGTGAGCAGCCCACGCCCCCGTCGAGGGAAAGACTCGTCTCCCTCTGACATGGGGACGAATCTTGGTGGAGGGCGGCGTTGACTTGGATTTGATATACTATCGTATAACACAGATGAGCCATCCATGGATGTACGGTGATTGACGCACAGCCGCTTACAGAGAAGGCGTGCATTCTTTTCGAGATGCAGCTGATGCGAACAAGCATGGTGGTGGCTATATGTTTTGTCCATGTGTTGAATGTCGGAATGCGAAGGATTACACTTCCTCAAGAGTCATTCAGAGCCACATGCTTCGGTCCGGTTTTATGTCGGGCTATAATGTTTGGACCAAGCACGGAGAAAGAGGGGTTATGATGGAAGACGACGATGAAGAAGAAGAGAACGATGATGACAACTACCGATCTATGTTCCCTGAGTATGCTGATACCGCAATGGAAGACAATGAAGAAGAAGATCAGGATGAAGAACGGGAACTAGATGAGCCCGCCGATGATCTTGGCCGGGTCATTTCTAATGCACGGCGAGGTTGCGACACAGAAAAGGAGAGGTTGCAGTTCGAACAGATGTTACAGGACCGCAACAAATTGTTGTACCCAACTTGTGAAGATGGCCAGAAGAAGCTGGGTAGTACACTGGAATTGCTGAAGTGGAAGGGAGAGACCGGTGTGACTGACTCGTCATTCGAAAAGTTGCTGGTACTGATGAAGAAGATGCTTCCAAGAAAAAATGAATTCCCGCCAGCACGTACGAAGCAAAGAAGCTTGTCTGCCCTCTAGGATTAGACGTGCAGAAGATACATGCATGCCCTAATGACTGCATCCTCTACCGCGGTGAGAAGTACGAGAATATGGATAAATGCCCGGTATGCACTGCATTGCGGTATAAGATCAGAAAAGATGACCCTGGTGATATTGAGGGCGAGCCACCCAGGAAGAGGGTTCCTGCCAAGGTGATGTGGTATGCTCCTATAATACCACGGTTGAAACGTCTGTTCAGAAATAAAGATCATGCGAAGTTGTTGCGATGGCACATGGAAGATCGTATGAAAGACGATAAGTTGAGGCACACCGCTGATGGTCGGCAGTGGAGAAAAATCGAGAGAGATTTCCCGAGATTTGCAGCTGACGCAAGGAACTTATGGTTAGGTCTAAGTACAGATGGCATGAATCCTTTTGGGGAGCAGAGTTGTAGTCACAGCACCTGGCCCGTTACTCTATGTATGTACAACCTTCCTCCTTGGTTGTGCATGAAGCGGAAGTTCATTATGATGCCAGTACTTATACAAGGTCCAAAGCAACCCGGCAACGATATTGATGTGTACCTAAGGCCATTAGCTGATGAACTTTTACAGCTGTGGGCCGAACCAGGTGTACGTGTGTGGGACGAGCACAAACAAGAGGAATTTGACCTTCGAGCGTTGCTTTTCGTAACCATCAATGATTGGCCTACTCTTAGTAACATTTCAGGACAGTCAAACAAGGGATATAATGCATGCACGCACTGTTTGGATCAGACAGAAAGTATATATATGGACAAATGTAGGAAGAATGTGTACCCGTACAATCGTCGTTTTCTTCCGCCCAAGCATCCCTTAAAGAAAAAAAGGCAAGCATTTCAGTGGCAAGGCAGAACCCCGGGGGAAGCCTGTCATCCGTACTGGTGCTGAAGTATTTGATATGGTCAAAGATTTAAAAGTAATCTTTGGAAAGGGTCCTGGCAGCCAACCTGTTCCTAACGGCCCTGATAAGAGCGTACCCATGTGGAAGAAGAAATCTATATTTTGGGAGCTACCCTACTGGGAAGTCCATGAGGTCCGCTCGGCAATCGACGTGATGCACCTGACGAAGAATCTCTGCATGAATATTCTAGGCTTCCTGGGCTTGTATGGGAAGTCAAAAGATACACCGGAAGCACGGGAGGACCAGGAACGTCATAAAGGAAGAGATGGCATGCATCCAGGGCAGTTTCAAGGGCGTGCCAGCTACGCTCTTACTAAGGAAGAGAAGGAAATCTTCTTTGAAGTCCTTTTCAATATCAAGGTCCCGACTGGCTTCTCGTCGAATATAAAAGGAATCGTAAATATGAAAGACAAAAAATTCCAAAACCTAAAGTCTCATGACTGCCACGTGCTTATGACGCAATTGCTTCCGGTTGCATTGAGTGGAATTCTACCGGAAAATGTTCGCCTGGCAATTGTGAAGATATGTGCATTCCTCAATGCAATTTCTCAGAAGGTAATCGATCGAGAAAGTCTATCAGGGTTACAGATTGATGTGGTCCAATGTCTGGTCAGCTTTGAGTTGTTGTTCCTGCCATCCTTCTTCAATATAATGACACACCTCCTAGTTCACCTAGTCAAAGAGATTAGAATTCTCGGTCCTGTGTTTCTACACAATATGTTCCCCTTCGAGAGGTTCATGGGAGTCTTAAAGAAATATGTTCGTAACCGTGCTAGGCCAGAAGGAAGCATCTCCAAGGGCTATGGAACAGAGGAGGTCATTGAGTTTTGTGTGGACTTTCTTCCTGACCTTAAGCCGATTGGTGTTCCTGAATCTCGGTATGAGGGTAGGCTGACAGGAAAAGGCACACTAGGAAGGAAAGCAAAAGTATGTATGGACGGGCATTCTTTCTCTCAAGCACACTACACGGTTCTACACAATTCCACCGTGTTGGCTCCGTATATCGTGAGACACAAGAATATTCTACACTCCGAAAACCCGGGGAAGGCTGACTCTTGGATTAAAGGGGAACACGAGAAGACTTTCGGCAGTTGGTTGCAGACACAGCTCATGAATGACGACACCGTTGGAGATGAGCTGTACTGTTTGGCCAGGCCACCATCTTTGACTATATGTACTTTCCAAGGGTATGAGATAAATGGGAATACATTTTACATGGTTGCCCAAGATAAAAAGAGCACCAACCAAAATAGTGGTGTCCGCTTTGATGCAACAGACGAGAATGGGCACTGTTTGGAAACATATTACGGGTACATAGAGGAGATATGGGAACTTGACTATGGACCTACTTTTAAGATCCCTTTGTTTCGGTGCAAATGGGTGAAGCTGAAAGGAGGCGGGGTAGTTGTAGACCAAAAGTACGGCCTGACAACAGTGGATCTCAACAATCTTGCATACATGGACGAACCATTTGTCCTAGCCAATGATGTCGCTCAGGTTTTCTATGTGAAGGACATGTCTACAAAAACGAGAAAAAGAAATTAGCAAAATAAGATATCGTCCGATGAGCCAAAACGCCACATAGTTCTTTCAGGGAAAAGAAACATCGTGGGAGTAGATGACAAGACAGACATGTAAGAAGATTATAATAAGTTTCATGAAATTCCGCACTTCAAAGTGAAAACTAACCGAAGCATCCTACTGAATGATGAAGATTCTCCATGGCTACGACCCAGAAGAAAACAGAAATAATAGATAGGAATATTTGTGCAATAATGTAATAATGTATTAAACCTTTTATGTAATGCATGTATGGAATGTACTAAATTTCAAACACTTTTCATTTTCATAGTTTTATCAAATTCTCAAATACGCAAAAATAATTTTAATAAACCTTTGTAAGAGATGAGTTCTCGTTCGAAACCGTGATACTTCGAGAGAGATTGTCCGTTTTGTACACGAAGTGCATCCAGTTTTTGTCGTAGCCCTCTCAACTTTTTAACACATGCTATGTGGGTGAAATGATGATAGCATGCCTACTTTCAACATTTTCAGAGTTCATTTGTAGTGCTTTTCAATTTCACGGTCAACTAGCTCAAAAAAAGTAAGTAAATGCATGAAGAATACCAAATGAAGTCAGAAATTGTAGAAATTTTGTGATGTGCCTTTGAATGGTGCATTTTGAACAGACAAAAAGTATAGAGTTCAAATAAGTTCAAAAAAATGAAATCCCTTTGTAAGAGATGAGTTCTCGTTCGAAACCCTGATACTTCGAGAGAGATTGTCCGTTTTGTACACGAAGTGCATCCAGTTTTTGTCGTAGCCCTCTCAACTTTTTAACACATGCTATCTGGGTGAAATGGTGATAGCCTGCCAACTTTCAACATTTTCAGACATCATTTGTAGTGCTTTTCAATTTCACGGTCAACTAGCTCAAAAAAAAAATAAGTAAATGCATGAAATATACCAAATGAAGTCAGAAATTGTTGAAATTTTGTAATGTGCCTTTCAATGGTGCATTTTGAACACAGAAAAAGTATGGAGTTCAAATAAGTTCAAAAAAATGAAATCCCTTTGTAAGAGATGAGTTCTCGTTCGAAACCCTGATACTTCGAGAGAGATTGTCCGTTTTGTACACGAAGTGCATCCAGTTTTTGTCGTAGCCCTCTCAACTTTTTAACACATGCTATGTGGGTGAAATGATGATAGCATGCCAACTTTCAACATTTTCAGAGTTCATTTGTAGTGCTTTTCAATTTCAGGGTCAACTAGGAGAACATATGACCAAATTAATACAAGTTCATCATCACATTAAAGCCAAAGAACAGTAGTGATCAAATGTTATTATTGCAAAAATTAAATACATAAAGTTCTCTCATAAAAGCACATACAACTATGTAAAACATTTCAATAAAACAAAAAATGCGATCAAAATCACAACTAAGGTAACAATTGACCCAACAGCATAATGATACCAAGCCTCTTTATCATTGGCATATTTTCTAATATTCCTAATCTTCAAGCGCATTTCATCCATCTTCAAGCGCATTGCATCCATCTTCAACCGCATCGCATCGATCTTCAACTTGCGGTCATCGATGACATCGGTGACATGCAACTCCAGTTCCATATTCTTATCCTCAATTATTTTCAATTTTTTCTTCAAGTATTTGTTTTCTTTTTCAACCAAATTTAACTTCTCGACAAGAATTTCTATGTGATTTGGAATTTCCGGTTCACATACCTCCTAGATTAAAAAATATATGTCACGTTGGTCGTCATAATTGTCATAAACACTAAATAAAACAAATAGTTATAAAAGATAATATATACCACATCTGAATCATAGACAGGACAAGGGCCGACAGAGGCGGATACCAAAACCATCGCACTATATAATAACAAAAAATAATGAAAGTGAGTAATTTTTACAAGTATGTATCTAAATCATACAAGTAAGAATTTTTTCTTTTAAAAAGAAGATAAGAACAAGAGGCTCACCACGGTGGTGCTCGCGATGAGATCGGCACGGGGCGATCGACAATGGTGAGGACGGGCACGGGACGACACCCTACGCATGTGCAGACTCTAAGAAATTAATTTGAGCATTTGAAATGAGCTACACTAGCAGTGACAAATGAAAGGATGAAGTAGCTAACCTTTTAAAACACTTGTGCAGTTGGTGCACGGCCAAACCTAGACAAATATTAAGGAAAATGGAGCTTGGAGGTCGAGCTTGGAGAGGAGAAAGCTTAAGTAGAGTGGCTCGGGCATTTCATCGAACACGTCATGTGCATGAACTAGAGTGGCAAGAGCATGGCATGGTCACACTTCAACAACCAAAAAACATGGGATATGGTGGGAAGGGGCGAGGGTTTATATAGGCAACACTTTAGTCCCGACTTTTGTCTAAAACCGGGACTAATAGCCTAATCTTTAGTCCCGGTTCTTGCCACGCCCCGGGACTAAAGACCCCCTTTAGTCCCGGTTGGAGCTCCGCACCGGGACTAAAGGCCCCTGCTTCCCGCCTTCTGGTCTGCCGAAAAAGGGCCTTTAGTCCCGGGTCATGGCTCCACCCGGGACTAAAGGGGGTCTTTAGTCCCGGTTTGAGCCCCGAACCGGGACCTAAGATCTTACTATATAAGCGGGATTTAGAAAATTTCCAACCCAAATCGCATTTCCTTCTCTCCTTCTTCCTCGTTCTCCTGCCCGGCGCAGCACAGCGACGAACTCGACGACTCCTTCAGGCTGCCCGCCGTCCTGCTCGCCGCCGCCGTCCTCCTCGCCGCGCGCCGCCCTCCGCGCCGCGCGACGCCGTCCTCCTCGCCGCGCGCCGCCATCCTCCTTGCCGTGCGCCGTCGACACCTTGGTCGGTAAGCCCCCCGCCCTCTCCTCCCCAACACTCCGTCCAGTAGAAGAAAAGAAGAAAAAGGAGAAGAAAAGAAGAAAAAGGAGAAGAAAGGAAGAAAAAGGAGAAGAAAGGAAGAAAAGGGAAGGAGAGAAAAGAAGAAAAAGGAGAAGAAAAGAAGAAAAGGGAGAAGAAAAGAAGAAAAAGGGAAGAAAGGAAGAAAAAGGAGAAGAAAGGAAGAAAAAGGAGAAGAAAGGAAGAAAAAGATCTTTTTTGTCATTTAATTCCTATTGTGATTAGATTTGTGCTAGATTATTAGGGTTAGTAATATGTAGAATTAGGAAAAAGGAAAATAAGAAGAGGAGGAGAAGAAAAGAAGAAAAAGGAGAATAAGAAGAGGAGGAGAGGAGAAGAAGAGGAAAAATAGAAGAAGAGGAGAAGTAAAAGAAGAAAAAAAATTAGAAGAGGAGGAGAGGAGAAGTAGAAGAAGAGAAGAGGAGAAGTAGTAGAAGAAGAGGAGAAGTAGAAGTAGAAGAAGATGTAGAAGAAGAGGAGAAATAGAAGAAGAGGAAAAATTAGTTTAGGGTTACAAGAAGAAGAAATATTTTTTTTGTCATTTAATTTTGCTATTGTATAGTGTATATGCTTAAGTGTTAATAGTGTTTCTTAGATTATTGCTTAATTTTGCAATTGTATATGCCTAAGTGTTAATAGTTTAATTTTGCTATTGTATGTGCTTAAGTGTTAATAGTTTATTTTTAGCAAGAAAATTAATAGAACTAGTTTAATTTTGCTATTGTATATGCTTAAGTGTCCGGGACTGGGATCCGCCCGGCTGGTATTTTAGAGTTTAGGTTCTAGCCAAGACTCGGGACTAAAGGTCCTCCTATATAAAACGATACTTCGAAGTTTCCAGCCCCTCTTATATAATTTGTTAGTTTATTAGTTAATCAAATGTCCGTTTTTTGCAGAACTATGGATCCACATATCAGGAACCTCGAAAAGGAAGAACTTCTCGAAGATATAATCAAAGACGGCCCCGACGTTGAACCAGCTGAATCTCCGTCGTCATATCTAAACCCCTCCGGATATGGAATGGAGGTTGAGCGACACGAAGATGAAGCCGATGGGGCAGGAGATAGGTCCAATGACGGAGAAGGTGATAGCTCCACTGATGGAGAAGCCGGTGGAGAAGCCGGTGAAGAAATAATAAAGTCCGGCGAGGTATACATATGAAGTTCGACAATCACTTGTAATATGTGAAAAATATTGGAGATAGCTCTATATTGTATACATATACATTCATTTGATGAATGTTTCTCCCTCTTAGGCCTCCACATCGAGCAAAGCTACGAAACGAGGCCCGACTAGAAAGTTGGATGCACGGACGCATTACACCTTTGTGGTGATATTGCCTACGGGCGAACCCAAGCTTCCTAAGAATGCTGCTGACACATTCAAGAAGCAATGCGGAGTTCTCGTTAGGGATCACGTCCCGATCAGCGTTCGGGAGTGGAACAAGCGCAAAGGGGCAGCCGATAGTGACTATGTCGCTGAAAGGTACAAAGATAATCTTTGGAATGATCTCATATCACATTTCAACCTGCCAGAATGTGAGAATGAAGACGCCGCAGACAAACTGAGGGCCAAAGTCAAGCAATGGACTCTAAATAAGATGTCCGAACTGTTCCATAGCTGGAAGAAGCTATGGGAAAACTATCTGAAGACAAAGAAAGTGCCAGTATTCGAGGGGTATCTAGCCAAGCAGGCGAATCACTGGAAGGCATTTCAAGAGTACAAGGAGTCAGAAGATGCCCATGCATTATCAGAAAAAAACAAGATAAATGCCGACAAGAAGAAATATCACCACAAGCTGGGGCCAGGGGGCTATGAGACTGCCATCCCAAAGTGGGATAAGAAAGAGCAAGATCTTCTAGATAAAGGCATCATACGTGAACCACTCCATGATGAGTGGGAACTGAGAGCAAGAAATTGGTTCCTTGCGCATGGTGGTTCGTACGACGAAAAAACAGGGGACATCATCTACAGTGACGGTCTTAGGATACCTAGGGAGAATTGGAAAAGGATAGTGAAAGAAATTAAGGAGGGAAAAAGGAAGTTCACTGCAGATAGAGAGAACGATTTGCTCACACTGGTCCTCGGCGATGACGAACATGGAGGACGAACGCGAGGCTTCGGTCCTTCTTACCCATGGTGGCTTGGGTTTGCCAGAGACCAAGACACTTACAGAAGCCGAGAGAGAGCAAAGAAGCGGCAGAATGATGAGGAGAATGACAAGTTCAACTAGTTGCTTGTGAGGATTAACAAGCAACATAAGTAGATTGATGAGCTTAGAGGAGTAGCGCGCCAGGAAGATCCTGCACTTGATATTACCGGCGCCCCGTCTAAGCGAAAAAGCAGTGTGGCTGAATCTGAGGCCCCGCCCGACGATGCACGAAGAATGATAGAGGGCGGTCCCGGCTACCCCGTGAATGGAATCAAGGAGTCAACATCATGTGAACTCCATCAGACATTCAAGAACATATCCATGAAGGTGGCCGTCGGACAAGCTTTACCTTCTGGCCCTGATGCATGCTGGCATGGCCGTGAGATTCCAGCTGGCTTTGCTAAAGTCGGGGTGGATGAAATCCTGGCGGGGTTTCATGATATGGAGCTCGACATAGCTGGACCCGAAGATGAGAGTACACTCGAAGAAGTACTGGGTGGAGTCATCCTATGGGACAAGAACTACATCAAGCTTCCAGGCTCCGCCCCAAGGACAACACCGCCTCCGAGTCGTCGCAGGTCACCTACACCTCCATTACCTCCAAGCCCTCCACATGACGTCGGCCAGCACAACACGAGTCCATATCGATCACCACCGACGGACTTGGGTCGTCCGTCTCCGCCGCCGCCCGCTCCGGATACTAAGCGGGAGCGTGCCACCAAGAACGCTTCGCCGACGATTCCTAAGCGACGGAGCCCCCCAAAGCGCAAACGGTCGCCCCTCCCAAAGGTACCTCATGCTAATCTTCCTATCAGACCTTATGATCGTACCCCCGAGGAAAATGCCAGGATAGCAAAGGAACATCATGATGCGCAGATGAAAAAGAAGGAACCCGAGCCCCGCCCGGAATACACCGAGAAGCAAATAGCATTTGCAAAATACTTGATGACCCTTCCATCACAGTATGACTTAGACCATAAGCCTGATGACTATACACGCACATTGCAGAAGGAAGTGAAAAAGAGCAGATCACGTGCAAGTGCAAGTGGGAGCAAATCAAGTTCAACTACAAGCAAGAAAAAATCAGACGTTCCTCAGCTTGGACAACAGGCCAAACAGTCGATCCCACCCCTCAAGGTGTTAACCGAGAATGTTCCCCCTCCGGTGCAGGGGCAAGCTTTTGAAATAGCAAAGAATTGGGCGGCTCAATTGGGTGTCTCGGTTGAAGATGTTCTGGCTTCCCAAGACGACAGGTTACCCAAGGTTGTGGTAGCCCCTAAGCCACAGTTTGTCATGGGAGAGCCTTTGGTCAGCAAAGATGATCTCCCAACAAATATGCGTTACTTGCATACATGGTACTTCAGTGAATCAAAGAATGGGAAAACGATGATCGTGGTGAGTGTCCCACGGGAGTACTACGGCCGCCCCGAAGAAATCCATATCGACTTTGATGAACTCTTCCAGATGTACAATGGCGACGCCCTCGACAAATCGCTTATGAGTTGCTATTGTCTGTAAGTTTTTCAATTTGTTGTCTACATATAACTTGTTTAGTTATTTCAATTCATTGTGTATATATAACTTGTACTCTATTTTGCAGAATGAAGATTCTGGATTGTAAACGTAAGAACATCCTAAATATTGGGTTTATTGACCCAGATAAAATACATATAGTGACGCTAACTGATAAACCCAAGGAGACGGAGGAAAACCTTCTAAGGTTTCTAACAGATCAAAATTTCTGTGACCACATACTATTTCCATACAACTTCAGGTGAGGGTCTTTACTCTGTTGTGTCCATTCACTTATAAGTGTAATTGATAAGTTACTGACATATATATATATATATATATATATACATGTGCAGCTTCCATTGGATTCTGTTGGACATTCAGATTGATAAGGGAAGAGTTGATGCCTTCGACCCATTATCGAGACCCTTGGAATAGTTCGAAAGCCTGTAGGACATGCTCCAAGGGTAATTGCAATCATTCTTGCGCTCTATCGGTCTCTTTCGATGATTTTCTGATATATCAATTAATGAAAAACTTAGCAAATCATTATCCTTGTCGGGCAGGGTTCGGAAGCGGTTCAAGTGCGTGACTCCCGGTAACTTTCCTGAGAAGCTGACCTTTAGAGCGGCTCAGGTAAGTAGTAGTATGATATACTTCTATTTTCAATACATTTATGATGCTAGATTATTATTTTGATTATATATATTCTATTCTTGTAAAGTGTGACTAGCAGCCACGGGGAACGCATCTATGCGGATACTATGTTTGCAAGACCATTCGCACGTTTACCTCTGAGCACAAGGATCACAGATTCGACGTAAGCAATGAACATTCACACCTCTATTTTTACCCGTCATTCTTTGTTATCATGATTGATATTCATATTCATCTCCTCTTCTTATATAGTACACGTCCATGAGGACGAAGGTCCTACCAGAGCAACGCGCGATTGCTGTTGCAGAGGAGCTTGCGACCATTCTGAGGACGGAAGCTATAGATGACAAAGGACGATTTAGTGTAGCTAGGGGCCATCACCGATGTTCGTCCATGTAATCGAACAGACGGGCTCTAGTCCCGATAATTCAGATCTCCATATAATTGTATATATATGCTTGCTTGTAAGATAAGTTAATCTTATTTATATATGCATAATTATTCCTATTTAAATTATATGAAAACTAATTCCCGAACACCAAACGAGGCATCACGTTAATCTCCCGAACACCTAAACCTTAAAACCCTAAAACCCAAAAATAATTTCATTCAAAAAAACCCCCAAAAATAAGGAAAATTTGAAACTCTTTAGTCCCGGTCCGTGTAACGAACCGAGACTAAAGGTCCTGCCCTTGGGGCGCTACGAGGCGCCCACGTGGAGCACCTTTAGTCCCAGCTTGTAACAGGGTCGGGACTAAAGGTTAGGCCTTTAGTCCCGCCCCTTTAGTCCCTATTGGTGAACCGGGACTAACGCCCCTTACGGGCCGGGGCTAAAGGCCCCGTCCCCACTAGTGAGTCTGGGTTAACGGCTTCTGGGTCCAGGTTGATCCTCCCCTCGTTAATAGCTCTTTGGAACCATTCTTTGAAAGCGACGCAATTTTCAATGACATGTCCCACGTACCTGTGATATGAGCAAAACAAAGGATTGTATGTCATCCTCATCTGATTGGGCCTTCGAGGCTCCGGTAGATTCAGGGCTCGATGCTCCATCAACTGGTCGAACACGTCCTTGATGAGCTCGCGATGGAATATATACTGCTTATTGAGGAGCTCTTGCATTGTTGGGCGTTTCCTCCCTCCCGCATGTTCAACTCTCGCACCCAATATGGGAACATGGCCCTATGGTGCAGTCGAGAAGACCTTGGTGGTGTTCGACTCCGCCGGGGCCCTTGTCTTGCCATCGCTGTTGATTTGCTTGGATGTTGAGGCAAAACGCTTGGCTGGATCGAAAGCGCTTGCATTCTTATAGAGCTCCATTATCTGTGGTGACTTCTCAAACTTGAGCTTCGTGGCCGCCACCGCCGTGCTAAGGGCACTAAAAGTTCTTGGTTCACATTGAGAGACTTCAAGTGACCAATGTTGTTGCATCCCATGGACGCACATCTCGATGGCATCCTCAAGGTGCATCTCCCTGGCGAGACACACGTAGCTATTGCGGAAGCGGATGATGTAGTCATCAATAGACTCATCTCATCATTGATGAACTTGCGCCAGCTCAACGACTGAGAAGTCCTTCTTCATGGCGACGAAGTGCTTCTTGTAAACCTCCTTCATGGCCGCCCAAATCCCGATGGACCCAACCGGTAAACGTCTGTACCAATGGAAGACGGGGCCGGTTAACGATCCTGAAAATTGACGAAGGAGGAGTGAAGGGTTATTGGCCGTGTCACCGCATGCTGCCTCAAAATACGCCACGTTCTCCCTTGCATCGCCGGTTCCATCAAACTGACGGAACTTCGGGGGGTGCCACCCTGCGGGGTACGTCATCATGCCATGCCATGCCTCATAAGGCTTCTCTAGCTCACTCTTGGAGTTATGAGGCGCTTGATCTATCGTCATTTGCTTCAGCTTTTGGTCCACCATTTCTCCGATCATGTCATGGTAGTCCTTCAGCACCACTGCACGTGGGGCTGCGTCGGCGGGACCAACAGGGCTAACCCATGGCCGAGTATGTGTGTTGGGGTGTTGAGGAACATCATTTAACGACACCCTAGCAGGCGTGCCGACTTGAAGTTCGTCCTCTTGTGGATCTCCCACTTGTTGCACCGCGCCTTGTGGATGAACGCCCTCGTTGCTCATCATGAGCTCAATGAACTGGTCAAGCTTTGAGGCCAACTGGTCAATCGTCTGGCGCTGGCTTCAGATCTGTTCTTCAAGAGAAGCACTTGGCAATGCCACTGCGTTTGTGGCACTAGGATTCTGGGCGCCACTGCCAGGTAGCTTAGCAGCGGAATCTTCATCTTCAAGAGTTTCCCCCTGGTTCACCATGTGAACAGGCGCCGTAAGAAGGTCTTCAGCAACATCTTCATAGTCCGAGGACACGGATGGAGCTAGCTCATGGTAATGAGGGCAATGTGGATTGCTCTCCAATGATGGTGACGAATATGAGTCAGATAACCCTTCCTCGTCATCAAGGTTGTCTTGGTGCTCTCGATCTCCAGGAAACCCATCCGTCACGCCTTGCCGAGCGATGGATTTCAGTGTTGTATTTGCTCCCGAACGCTCTCCTACTTGTTGTCGTTATTCAAGGTCTTGAGGCAGCCTTGATGTAATGTCGGTGTAGAGACGTTTGTATATGCTTTCATTTCGCGAAGTGCCCCTCCACCCGAAGAGCCTCTCCCTGTCGTCACAGGAAGACACGTCGCCCTGGATCTTGTTGATTCTTCTGATATTGACGAGCTTCCCTTGGGATCCGCCTCCGCGCCCCTGAACCATGCACGAACATGGCCAAGGCGTGGTAGAAAGGTCCTCTGGAAGTCGGTCTTCGGGTTTGGCACGATCTCTTCCTGCGAAGGATAGTCAAACTCCTCGTTGATGGGAGGAGGCCGCCATCCATTGCTTGACCCTTGACTTAGTTGCACTCCAAGAGTACCACACAAAGCGAGGTTCTCCTTGGTAGTTTCCTTTTCTCTTCTAGCCTCGTGCAAAGCTTGAGTTTCTCCATCTTGGTCCATCCTTTCAGAGGGAACAAGCGGAAGTACCGTGGGAAGTATCGCTTCTGGTTGGACGACAGTGCAGGCTGCGTCCTTGAACACTGCTTCATTGTAGGAGGAGGTCGTGAGCTTGGCCTCTTCGACACCTTCCATTGGTGTGGCCGACGGCGCTGGCATCTTCTGGCTCTCTAGGGGAAGAGCTGGTGTAGCCGCCTTTACCTGTTCATCATTCTTCCGAAGAAGGGCTGAAGGAGAAACCACCTTGTTCCTTTGATCGCTTCTTGTGGGCACCTTGTGTGGTTTCAGCGCCAAATGACTGAGCAGGTAGCTGTACCTCTCATGCCTCTCTAAGTCAGGGGAGATTCGAAACTTGATCCTGTCATTCTCTTGAACGACCCCACCATCAGGACATAAACGTACTTGGGTGTGTCGAGGGACTAAGTCCTCAAGTTCCTTATAAAGAACATGACGGTTTCTCTGACGCCTCTCGCGCTTGCGCTGGTTCTCTGTCGGAAAGACGCCATCCGTTCGCACTCGTGGAAAAGGTGTTGGCGCAGGGCGCCGCATGGATGATGAAGTCATGTCCATCATCGTCTGCGGTTGCGGCCGTTCCTCCCGCCTGGGCGGTGACGGAGGTCGTTGTGGACGTGTTGGTCGCGAAGGTTCCCGCGGTTGCCACTGTTGAGTGGGTCGAGGGTTTCTATCATTGTCTTGATGTCTTGACCATTGATTCCAACGCGGGGGCATGTTGGGAAGCCCTTGTTGCGGGAAGCATCGGGTTGGTGAAGACTGACGTCGAGGTGCCAAAGTATGGCGCTCATGTTGAGGAGCCTCCTCATACTTGGCGCCGATGGGTCTTGGAGCCTCCTCTGAATATTGTTCATCTGGTCCTGGAGTCGGCGGAACTCCCGCCGTAGGTCATCATCATGTGGCACGGGTGCTTCATGGCGAAGGGTAGAAAATCTGTTGTCGTTGGGGAGAGAGCTTCCACCGACCGCCGAGTTGTGGAGGCATGGCGCCCACGCGCCCCTCCGAGTGTCGCCGATGTTGAGGGAGACTGTAGGGTCTGGTAGAACAAGCTCTTTGCGTGAGCGCCGTTTCCAAAACTCCTTCATGATGGCGCATCTCACCAGCTCCTTGAGCTTGCATGGCTCGTATGTCCGATCATCGGGGAACAGGTCATAAGGAGGGGTTAAGGTGCTCTGGTAAGTGAACACCTTATCAGCAAGGTCCATAACGCCGAGGGACCAATCCTCCTCCATCATCGTGCTTTGAGCGATGCGGGAAGCTATCTGCTGGTGAAGAATTTGTTCCTCCTGTAATTGCATAGGGGATGAGGGCTGCCCGACGAACGAGCGTTGGCCATAAGCTTAGGCAAGTCACGGGAAGCAGCCTCCAACTCCTCGAGAAGCTCCACCTCGGTGCGCCGTAGTGCTGGTATTGGCGACTCCGAGTGTGTGTTCGTGGTAGGGGCATGGAGGGACGTCGTACTTGCCTGCCTGTTGGCGGCCTTGGTGCGAAAGCGTTGAGATGCCTCCACATCTTCTTTCATGTATGCCCTTATTGACTCTGACTCCTTCAACAGGGCACGCGCCTCAAGCATCAGCTCGCGACGCTCTTTCTTTGACTTTGCGGCCTCCCGTCGTTGTGCCTTCTTTGACTGCACCGTTTGGAACTGCGCAGTATCTCGGGCTTGGTGCATGTAGAGCTTCTCACCGATCTCGATGACGACCATGAGTGGCATTGATCCAAACTGGATCATCGCCGGCTCCGAGTTGCTACCACGGGAGAATCCTCCTGCATGAAAGGGATCTTGATGAACGGAAATCCTTGCTGACGCCTTGTCATGCAGCATGTGCTTGTGTGTGTGCTTGACGCCTTGACGACCATGAGTGGCATTGATCCAAACTTTCCCGCTGGTGACGGATGCGTACTTTTTGTAGTGCATGCATGCTGGATGCAAGGAAGAGAAACGAGAGAAAAATTAGACGATCATCTCACCATCCCGAACCGCGAGCTTGGTGTTCATGTCGTCGAAGTCCTCGCCGCCCGTGCACGGATAGTCGCCGGTCTCCTGTGCGTGTGCGTGGATGGACGAATTGATGTATTTGCAGCACGAGGATGGATGGATCTCTGGCTGCGTGATGTGATGGTTGTGGCTGCTATGTGATTTTCTCGATGGCTGGATGGGTGCCTGCGGGATGGATGGGTGTGTACGTGATGGATGGCTGTATGCGTGGATGCTTCGCCGTGGCGTTTGTGTCTGGCCGCCCCGATGGCTGCTACATCTCACGTATATATAGGCTGCTCGAGATTGCCTCGTCCGGCAAGCCTCCTCTAAATTTCCATCTATGATCTTCTTCTTGATACACAAGTCTACATAAAAAAGGAAACTAGACATTATACATACCTTTTTTACTTACGTGGCACATACCTTTCCAACATGTCGTAGGTTGATTGCTTTGGCTTCCAAATTTTACAACTTGCCGGTTATGCATTGCTCCGTCGGTTTGTCGGTATTCAAATACACATATGTACGCCGATGGCGAACGGCAGTAGTTATCCAAATACATACAAATACGGTGTATGCATATGAACGGATATTCGGGTACAATACTTGCGCGAGCTTGCCGGCCGTCTACCCGAATACATATATGTATACCTTGCATGCGCATGACCATGGTGCAATCCATGCACATGAAACTGCTGTATTACTCATCCATCCAGTCAAAGTGTATTCATTATGCATATAGGCATGTATTTCTCTTTCTCTCGTCGAGTTTTTGCTTCATACTGGCCATGGAGCTACGTTATGCCAGCTTCCAACAATGGTGAGATTAGCCAGCTTCCAACAATAACGGAACGTTGAGTTTTTGGGCTAACAGCAGTTTATACGCACATGCAATATAAGCTCCATGCACATGCAATATAGACGCGTAAACGTAGGCACTTCTTGCTCCATGTGTATAACTAAATATTATTGATTGAAGTTATCACTTAGACAACTTTTACCTCTAAATTCCTCCTCATTTTGCGTATAACTCGTGCCGCCAAAATCTCATCAAACAGTGTCGAATCCCCACCTACTAGAACAAGGTGCACCTTCATATGTCTATATGTGAGTGGTGCATGTTTCTTCTCTTGGTGTGTTTTCCTTATAAATATGATTGGGAATGGTGATGGCCATAGCACACACACATGGGGTCAAAACCCTCATGTCAACATTGGTGTTGTGGCATGCAACTGCTAGTGTAGACAGTGTTCTAGTGATTTTGCACATGTGATGTTGCACTATTCACTATTTAAGATTCCATGGAGTTTTTCTTCTCTAGTTTGTGCTCTTTTGTTCCAAGCAAGTGTATATGTTTTATATATGTTTTTGGGGTAGAATCTCCCAAGGAATCCATTGGTGAACTTAGTTTTGCCATTGGTTACCTCGTCGCCTCCCCGTAGCTGCGCACGCAAGAGGACCCAGGAGGGGTTCCATTTTTGCGCGGAGCCGAAGCCGGGAACTCCCTCCTCGACGTCCACGACATGCGCTTCTTCCTCGACTCCGGCAACTCTTCCTGCAACGGTTCGACGCCGCCTCTGCTTCCTACTTCGCCGACGTCCTCCTCTCTCCTTCCCCCCTCGGTGAGCAGCCGTCATCCCCTCTCTTCCCTCTCTAGCACGGCGTAGACTCGAGCTCCTCGTCGATGGATCGCTCTGTTCAGTTGCAGAGTGTAGCTCAGCGGTGGTGTGTAGCCTGTGCTCATTGCTAGATGAGCCTTCGGGTGGTTTTCAGGTCGGGAATGGATCCCCTGCGGATCCTACTTCACCCCCCGTAGCGTGGTTTGGCCGGTGGTGGCCGTGGTAGCCGACGCCGTCCTCCTCTGGTTCGGTCGCCGACGTGGTGTTACGAAGCAGAGAGGTTGCATACCTTGTTTAAGTCCCCTCCTTCTGCCAGTAGCCGAAACATAGCGCAGTGGTTGGTACCTGTGTTTGTAAACGTGAGGTGGAGGGATCGAATCCTCGGTGGTGCACCTTACCCCCTGTTTTTGTTCTTTTCGGTCAATAGTGGTTAACAGCGCCAGAGAGTATAGCCTGCTAACTGATCCTTCTCTGACGAAGCAAAGTCAGTAGCGGGGTGGCAACATCATAGTTAGGATGTAGAGAGGGCCTGGGTTCGACCCCCCAGGCCTGTTATTTTTTTTCTTTCCGTGTGTTATTTTTTGTTCCTTGCTGTGAAATTTTGCTGCTAGCAATAGTTATTGTAGTGCATGTGATTCAAGAGTTGTTATGCTAGATTTTCCTTTTTGTTTTGTTGTGTCCTTGTTGCTATAAGTGTAGGTTATATGTAGATGTGTATGTTAGGATTATGTGGGTGTTTGCACTAGGTGTAGTGGTTGAATGTGTGCATGTGTAGATGGTGTGTGTGTTGGCACACCTACATGAGGTGATTGTGGTGCATGTTTGGTGTGTATCTCAAACACATGGACTAGGGCTCATGTGCCCTTGGAATGTGTGTGTATGTGGATAGGCATAAATTATGCTTATGTGACTTAGTGTGCATATAATTGTGTGCATGTGGATGTGGAGTGGTGTGTGTGAAGCACACACACACATGAACATATTTCATGTGCACCATGGATTGTGAGCATGTGCTTGTGTGTGTGGAATCCCCACCTACTAGAACAAGGTGCACCTTCATATGTGTATATGTGAGTGGTTCATGTTTCTTGTGTTGGAGTGTTTGCCTTGTAGATATGATTGGGAATGGTGATGGCCATGGCACACACACATGGGGTCAAAACCCTCATGTAAACATTGGTGTTGTGGTCATGCAAGTGTTGTGTAGATAGTGTTCTAGTGATTTTGCACATGTGATGTTGCACTATTGACTACTTACGATTCCATGGAGTTTTTCTTCTCTAGTTTGTTCTCTTTTGTTCCAAGCAAGTGCATATGTTTTATATATTTTTTTGGGGTAGAATCTCCCAAGGAATCCATTGGTCAACTTAGTTTTGCCATTGGAACATTTTCTGGAGATGACATATTATCATTTTCTTCTATGTTTAGAACTTGGTTCCATGTGATTTGTTGAGCACAAAGGTTTGCTTCTTGGTTGTGCTAGTAGAGGGTGACCCCCTCTACCTCATGTTGGCTTCATCTCATGATTAGGATTCCATATGTGCAAGTTATGCCCACTAAAAGTAGGCACGTGGCTGAAATTCCACATTAGTGAAAATCTTAGATTTTCACTAAGTCTAAGAATATGTTTATATTTTCTTCTCCTCTTGATGAGGTTGTGCAGGTCAATGTGTTGTGATCTAGCTTTAGCTTTCAACTAGAAAGTTGGATCTGACATGTTTGTCTAGCTTCCTGTAAAATTTCATGCCATTTGGAGCCATGTAGATATTGTTTTGGCTGCTGTCAAAATGCTTCAGAGCATAGACAGAAAGTGAGAATCTGGAATTTTCACTAAGTCCTTGAAAACTGATATTTTTGGGCAAGTTTGCAGCCTTGTAACTTTCCGTGTTTAATTCCTTTTTGAGTGATTCTTGCTCGTGCTTGTAGTATTCTTGGATAGCTACAACACTAGTAGAAAACAGGGCTACAGTTCGGCCCTGGCCAGCCCATTAGTCCCGGTTCTTCAAGAACCGGGACCAATGGGGGGTATTAGACCCGGTTCGTGAGCCCAGGGGGCCGGCCGGGGCTTCGTGGGCATTGGTCCCGGTTCGTGTGGAACCATTTGTCCCGGTTCGAGCCACGAACCGGGACCAATGGTCCTCGCTGCTGGCCCACAACCTTTAGTGCCGGTTCATGCCACGAATTGGGACAAATAACTTGCCTACATATATACCCACCACCGCGGCAGATCACTCCCCAGTGCTCTATTTTTGTCGAGCCGGCGAGGGGACGGCATTTGGGTGCTCTAGTTCACCTCCTACGCACATGAGGTGTTCGATGAAATGCCCGAGCCACACTAGTTAAGCTTTCTCCTCTCGAAACTCGACCTCCGAGCTCCATTTTCAACGAGACTTGTCTAGATTTAGCGATCTGTCAAGCCCCGTCCCCGCCCCGTCTTCACCTCCGTCGATCGCCCGCGCCGATCTCGTCGCCGACACCACTGTGGTGAGCCTCTTGTTCTTATATTCTTTCTGAAAGAAAAAAATTCTGACTTCAGATAGATACTTGTCTAATTTTCTTACTTTTATTATTCCTTGTTATTATATAGTGCGATTGTTTTGGTATCCGCCCCCGTCGGCCCTCGTCCTGTCTATGATTCAGATGTCGTATATATTATCTTTTCATAACTATTTGGTTCATTTATTGTTTATGACAATTATGATGACCAACGTGACATATATTTTTAATCTAGGAGGTATGTGAACCGGAAATTCCAACTCACCTAGAAATGCTTCTCGAGAAGTTAACTTTGGTTGAAAAAGAAAACAAATACTTGAAGGAAAAATTGAAAATAATTGAGGATAAGAATATGGAAATGGAGTTTCATATTGCCGAGGTCATCGACGATCGCAAGATGAAGATCGATGCAATGCGGTTGAAGATGGATGCAATGCACTTGAAGATGGATGAAATGCGCTTGAAGATTAGGAATATTAGAAAATATGCCATTGATAAAGAGGCTTGGTATCATTATGCTGTTGGGTCAATTGTTACCTTACTTGCGATTGTGATCGCGTTTGTTGTTGCATTTAAATGTTTTACATAGTTGTATGTTGTTTTATGAGAGAACTTTATGTATTTATTTTTCAATAATAACATTTGATCACTATTGTGCTTTGGTTTTAATGTGATGATGAACTTGTATTAATTTGGTCATTTCTCTATTCATTTTTTTCTGCAATGGTTTTTTTATATATACTTAATTTCATAATAGAGATGAACCGCCAATGGATGTTCTGCAATGGTTTTGTAAAAATGAAATCCCTTTGTAACAGACGAGTTTCCGTATGAAACCCTCATACTTCGAAAGAGATTGTCCGTTTTGTACACGAAGTGCATCCAGTTTTTTCCGTAACCCTCTCAACTTTCTCGCACATGCTATGTTGGTGAAATGATGATACCAAACCAACTTGGAACCTTTTCAGAGTTCATTTCAAATGCTTTTCAATTTCATGGTCTTATAGCTCACAATAATCACTAAATGCATGAAAAATAACAAATGAATTCAGAAAGGGTTGTAAATTGATGATGTGGCTTTGAATGGTGCATTTTGAACACAGAAAAACTATGGAGTTCAAATAAGTTCAAAAAAATGAAATCCCTTTGTAACAGACGAGTTTCCGTATGAAACCGTGATACTTCCGAAGAGATTGTCCGTTTTGTACACGAAGTGCATCCAGTTTTTGCCGTAACCCTCTCAACTTTCTCACACATGCTATGTGGATGAAATGATGATACCATGCCAACTTGGAACCTTTTCAGAGTTCATTTCAAATGCTTGTCAAATTCATGGTCTTATAGCTCATAATAATTAGTAAATGCATGAAAAATAACAACTGAAGTCGGAAAGGGTTGTAAATTGATGATGTGGCTTTGAATGGTGCATTTTGAACACAGAGAAACTATAGAGTTCAAATAAGTTCAAAAAAATGAAATCCCTTTGTAACAGACGAGTTTCCGTATGAAACCCCGATACTTCGAAAGAGATTGTTCGTTTTGTACACGAAGTGCATCCAGTTTTTGTCGTAACCCTCTCAACTATCTCGCACATGCTATGTGGGTGAAATGATGATACCATGCCAACTTGGAACCTTTTTAGAGTTCATTTCAAATGCTTTTCAATTTCATGGTCTTATAGCTCAAAATAATTAGTAAATGCATGAAAAATAACAAATGAAGTCAGAAAGGGTTGTAAATTGATGATGTGGCTTTGAATGGTGCATTTTGAACACAGAAAAACTATGGAGTTCAAATAAGTTCAAAAAAAATGAAATCCCTTGGTAACAAACGAGTTTCCGTATGAAACCGTGATACTTCCAAAGAGATTTTTCGTTTTGTACACGAAGTACATCAGTTTTTCCGTAACCCTCTCAACTTTCTCGCACATGCTATGTGGGTGAAATGATGATACCATGCCAACTTGGAACCTTTTCAGAGTTCATTTCAAATGCTTGTCAAATTCATGGTCTTATAGCTCATAATAATTAGTAAATGCATGAAAAATAACAACTGAAGTCAGAAAGGGTTGTAAATTGATGATGTGGCTTTGAATGGTGCATTTTGAACACAGAAAAACTATGGAGTTGAAATAAGTTCAAAAAATGAAATCCCTTTGTAACAGACGAGTTTCTGTATGAAACCGTGATACTTCCAATGAGATTGTCCGTATTGTACACGAAGTGCATCCAGTTTTTGCCGTAACCCTCTCAACTTTCTCACACATGCTATGTGGATGAAATGATGATACCATGCCAACTTGGAACCTTTTCAGAGTTCATTTCAAATGCTTGTCAAATTCATGGTCTTATAGCTCATAATAATTAGTAAATGCATGAAAAATAACAACTGAAGTCAGAAAGGGTTGTAAATTGATGATGTGGCTTTGAATGGTGCATTTTGAACACAGAAAAACTATGGAGTTCAAATAAGTTCAAAAAAATGAAATCCCTTTGTAACAGACGAGTTTCCGTATGAAACCCCGATACTTCGAAAGAGATTGTTCGTTTTGTACACGAAGTGCATCCAGTTTTTGTCGTAACCCTCTCAACTATCTCGCACATGCTATGTGGGTGAAATGATGATACCATGCCAACTTGGAACCTTTTTAGAGTTCATTTCAAATGCTTTTCAATTTCATGGTCTTATAGCTCAAAATAATTAGTAAATGCATGAAAAATAACAAATGAAGTCAGAAAGGGTTGTAAATTGATGATGTGGCTTTGAATGGTGCATTTTGAACACAGAAAAACTATGGAGTTGAAATAAGTTCAAAAAATGAAATCCCTTTGTAACAGACGAGTTTCTGTATGAAACCGTGATACTTCCAATGAGATTGTCCGTTTTCTACACGAAGTGCATCCAGTTTTTGCCGTAACCCTCTCAACTTTCTCGCACATGCTATGTGGGTGAAATGATGATACCATGCCAACTTGGAACCTTTTCAGAGTTCATTTCAAATGCTTCTCAATTTCATGGTCTTATAGATCATAATAATCAGTATATGCATGAAAAATAACAAATGAAGTCAGAAAGGGTTGTAAATTGATGATGTGGCTTTGAATGGTGCATTTTGAACACAGAAAAACTATGGAGTTCAAATAAGTTCAAAAAAAATGAAATCCCTTGGTAACAAACGAGTTTCCGTATGAAACCGTGATACTTCCAAAGAGATTTTTCGTTTTGTACACGAAGTACATCAGTTTTTCCGTAACCCTCTCAACTTTCTCGCACATGCTATGTGGGTGAAATGATGATACCATGCCAACTTGGAACCTTTTCAGAGTTCATTTCAAATGCTTTTCAATTTCATGGTCTTATAGCTCAAAATAATCAGTATATGCATGAAAAATAATAAATGAAGTCAGAAAGGATTGTAAATTGATGATGTGGCTTTGAATGGTGCATTTTTAACACAAAAAACCACGGAGTTCAAATAAGTTCAAAAAAATGAAATCCCTTTGTAACAGACGAGTTTCCGTATGAAACCCTGATACTTCGAAAGAGATTGTGTGTTTTGTACACGAAGTGCATCCAGTTTTTGCCTCTAGTATTATTCAAACTAAAATAATATAGAATTTTGTTACAAAATTTAATAGCAAAAAGAATTATCGTAAAATAAAATAAATAAGTAATTAGAATTTTGTTCAAAACATTAAAAGCAAAAGAATTATCATAAAACAAAATAAATAAGTACTTAGAATTTTGTTATAAACTTTAATAGCAAAAATAATTATCGTAAAAGAAAATAATTAAGTAATTAGAAACAAAAAAGAAAGCAAAAAACAGGAAAAAAATTAAAAAAAGTGCCGCCTATAGGGCCACCACGGCCTACATACGACTAGAAACCCATTACTAGGGCCAGGATGGAGGCCCGCAGTAGGCCCAATAGGCCCACAAGCATAGAGAGTGAATTTAGGCCCGTAAGCCTGTAGTAGATAGGAGCTCGAATTGGTTGGTTCGGCAGGGCTTATAAACCACTCCGACCCCCTCTCGCCTAGCGAGGTGGGACTAAACATAGCACCGCACCGCGCAAGGCCTTTGGTCCCGGTTGGTGGCACGAACAGGGACTAAAGGGAGGCATTGATACCGGTTTGTGCCACCAACTGGTACCAATGCCTCTGCTTCCCGCCCTTTGGGCTGCTGAAAAGAGACCTTTGGTCCCGGTTTGTGGCACCAACCGGGACGAAAGGCCGCCGCTGCCCGCCCTTTGGGCTGCTGAAAGTGACCTTTGGTCCCGGTTGGTGGCACCAACCGGGACTAAAGGGGGCATTGGTACCAGTTGGTGGCAGCAACCGGTACCAATGGCTTTGCTATATAAGCCAGCAGTTGTGAAAATTTGGGCAGTTCTTCGATCCCTCCGACGACGCCGCCAGGCTACCCGAGCTCGCCGTCGTTGCCCCTGCCCCCGACCACGCCGCCGTTGCCCCGCCCGACCACGCTGTCGTCGCCCTCGCCGTGCCTCTACAGCACCGTCGTCACCCTGCCCCGACCACGCCGCCGTCGCCCCTGCCCTTTGCCCTGTCGATCGCCATCGCCCCTGCCCCGGCCACGCTGCCATCGCCCCTGCCCCGACCACGTCGTCGTCGCCGCCCTCTACACCGACGCCGCCATCGCCCCTGCCCCGGCCACGCAGCCGTCGCCGCCCTCTACACCGACACCGCCATCGCCCCTGCCCCGACCACGCCGCCGTCGCCCGTGCCCCGACCACGCCCCGGTCTCTGTGCATATAAAAGTTAGATTTTTAGTACATTTGGGTACATTTTAGGTTAGTTTTATCTATATATGTTCTCTGATTTAGTACATTTTAGGTTAGTTTCATTTTTAGAAAAGTTTTATATATTTTGGAAAAGAAGGAAGAGAAGGAAGAAGGAAGAAGAAGAAAAAGTTTTATATATGCAAAAGTTACATTTTTAGAAAAGTATTATATATAGCTAGGAAGATAACGAAGAAGAAGAAAAAGAATGAGAGGAGAAAAAGGAAAATAAGAAGACCAAGAAAGGAGCAGAAGAGGAGAGGAAGAAGAGGAGAAATAAATAAAAAGAGGAAAAAAGAAGAAAAAGAAGAGGAGAAGAAGAAAGGAATAGAGGAGAAAGAAGAAAAAAAAATAGAAATTTTCTATTTTTTTCTTCTTTCTCCTCTATTCCTTTCTTCTTCTCCTTTTTTTTCTTCTTTCTTTACTTCGATTGCTTCTCGTCTATTCCTTTCTTCTTCTCCTCTTTTTATTTTTTCTTTTGTCTTCTTATTTTTTATAGGGTATGTCGTTGTCGATATACCCCCTCCCGATCGAACTTCAACACGAGGGGGGGTACCGATATACCCCCTCCCCGATAACATTATTTTCCCATGTATATGTATGTCGCGTCGTTGTCGATATAACCCCCTCCCGGATAACTCCGACTTGAGGAGCGGTCGATATATGTACCCACTCTCGACCGTGATAACTTATACCACGGGAGCACCGCCCTCGGCCCTCTCGCTCGACCAAAACTCTCAAGGACACCCAAACCCTAGAGAAAAACGATGTTGGTCTCCTACCCCCTCTTGCCGCGCCCCTACCCGACAAACTCTCTCGAGGCAACCAAAATTTACCAAGTTAAAAGAGCGTTGTCGTCGAGGCCACCCCAAACCCTTGAAGCGTTGTGTCGAGGCCACCCCAAACCCTTGAAGCGTTGTCTAGGCCACCCCAAACCCTAGAGAAGCAGCGTCGAGGCCACTAACATGATTCCTTATTGTGATTAGCTAGCTAGTTCTACGTTTGCCACTAATATATATCCATCTGTACCATGTTTGAATAATAATTGACATGTTGTAAATATTTGCAGAAACTATGGATCACTCCCAACACGAAGAGGAAGAAGCGATGTTGGGGGAGATAATCGCACAAGGAAGTGATGTCATTACCTCATTTCTCAGAGACACCGATGGTCTGGAAGGACCGGGTGAAGAAGAGGGCTATGTTCATGATGATCTGGAAGGACCGGGTGAAGAAGAGGGCGTTCATGATGATCTGGAAAGACCGGGTGAAGAAGAGGACGTTCATGATGGCTCCGTTGCCCGAACCGAGTCCGGCCAGGTATATATATATTAGTTAAGCCCGTGCTGACTAGTTAATTGATGCATGCATTGTTTTAATATGTACACATATTAATTAACTCTCATCTTTATTATTTTTTATCTAGCCCTCCGGATCGACCTCAACTTCGGTAAAGAAATGAGGCCCGAAGAAAAAGTTGCGCTCGGATGAAAGGTTTGAGATCACAGCAATCACGCGTGATGGCAAGCCGATTGAACCCATCCTCACAAGGGATGCATTTCGTGCTTAGTGCGGGGTTCTTGTTAGGGACAAGATCCCGATCAGTATCGAGCAATGGTTAAAGCCAATGAAGGAAGACCCTGAAGTGCCGACGTCTTATGTCTCCGATAAACAGAAAGAAGATCTTTGGACAACGCTTAAGGAAAATTTCACCCTACCGCCAGAGGAGGATCCAGAGAAGCCAGTTAAAGAGGAATTGATCAAGTATCATGCTCTTAAGAAGATGGCAGAACTATTCAGGAGGTGGAAGAATGAGCTGAAAACGTTTGTCGACAAAGAAGAGACACCAGAATTCACCGACAGGTTTGAGAAGATCAGAGATCAATGGCCCGCATTTGTGGCCCACAAGACATCGGAAAAGAGTAACAAGATGTCAGCGACAAACAAGAAAAATTCTGCGAAGAAGAAACATCACCATCGCACGGGGTCAGGTGGTTACCTCAAAGCCCGACCTTTGTGGGACAAGGCTGAGAATGACCTGATTGCTAAAGGGGTCGAACCAGAGACATTGAGATGGCCAGACCGTTGCTGGACTTGGTTCTTCGGGGTTGGCGGAACCTTGGACCCTGTATCAGGGGAGTGCGTTTGGACGAAACAGTAACTGCGAATACCCGTCAAGAAGCTTCACCACTATAACACCGCAGCACAGGAAGGGGCGTTCATTCCAGACAAAGAGAATGGCGAGCTCACAATGGCCCTCGGGAATCCTGAGCACCCTGGACGGACACGAGGCACGCCAGGCTCCCTTCCGTGGAAGGCTGGGTTTCCGGACGCAAGGGGTTACAAAACACAGGAGAGGAGGAAGAAAGCGGAGCATAGCCAACTGCAGGCGCTGCACGAAAGGGTACAAGGGCTAGAACGAGAAGCAGATCGCAGCAAACGACCTGCCGAAGCTTCCCCTGAAGCTACCCCGCCATCTCAGCGGAGAAGCAGCGTGGCTTCCACCGAGCAGACTCAGCAGCTGGAGCCTGTCTTCACGTGCTACCCCGTGGATGCTATCACAGAGTCTCAACATTGCTACCTTATGACGCAATGGATGACATTCAAAGTCAAGGCGGCTGTTGGCTCTGTTATACCTAATGAACCTAGCTCAACCTACCACGGCCAGCCGATTCCAGAAGGATATGCTAGGGTGATGGTGGATCAAATAACGGAAGGATTTGAGGACCTTGAGCTTGACCACCCTACGGGTGAAGGGGAGATTCGGCTGGGTTCTTCTCTGAAGACTCCATGCCTATGGCGGAAGGAGCTCATCCACCTTCCGAATTGGACGCCTCCGCCTCCTCCTCCTCCTCCGGCGAGTCAGGGCCCTCCTCCTCCTCCGCCTCCTCCGGCGAGTGATCAGGGCACTTAGCCTCCTTCTCCGGCGCGTGACGGCACTCCACCTCCTTCTCCGCCTGCGCCAGCGCGCCCGAGCAGCCAGCTGCCTCCTCCTTCTCCGCCTCGTCAACAAAGGCTGAAGATACCCGCCGCCGCTCTGGCTCCTCCAGCGCATAGTCCTTCTCCTCTGCCCGGTAAGAAAGGAAAGACAGTCGCAACCGCTCCGTTTGCTCCGATGTGTAGCAGTATAGCCACAGGCAGGCAATACAAATACGGTCCTTCTCTGAAGCCTCTAGAGAAGTTACCATACGAAAGGAGCCCGGAGGAAAACGAGAAGATCGTGGAAGCCGAAGTGAAGAACTTCTTTGAAGGGGTGAAAGCAAAAAAACATCCACCTCCGGAGGAGAAGATAGATCCGGTAAAAGCAAAGCGTACTCTGGCTGCCCTGAGGAAACCACCATAGTCTCCGACGAAAGGCAACTATGAGCGCATTATTTCAAAGTCATTTATCAAAGTGCATCGGTCGGGAAGTACTGTCAGTGATCAAAGGTTAGCAGAACGATGAGATGGGAAAAAAGTTGCCCAGCTCGGCGAACAAGCGAACCAATCGTTCCCCCCTCTCAAGGTGTCTAGCGATATCATTGCTAATCATCCGGGGATCTTGTTGCCCGGTACCAATCCTACAGATTACCTGTCCGATGATGCACATTTTGATTTATTGGAGGTGGATGAACACAAATACGTGTATGGGAAGCCTCTCGTCAAAGATGAAAGATCTCTAACAACGATGATGCGAAGATTCCATGATTGGTACATGAAAACTTGCAAAGAGTCTGGGGGGAGTAATATTTTGACGCTGGGAGTTAGAAAGGAGCATGACCTCGTTGGACTTGAACTGTTGATGGTTCCATTTGAGGAGTTCTTCCCGTTTTTCAATCTAAAGGCTCTCGATAAATTAATGATCACTTGCTACTGCGTGTAAGTAGTACTACTTCTGTCATTAAGTCTCTATATATAGGTCAGCTCTTTCATTGCATGTATTTTTAATTATCCTCACTATATTATATGCAGATTGAAGATCGTCGACTTGAAGAAAAGACAAATCGGTGATATTGGGTTCATTAACACAAATCTCGTAGATGCATTTATGATTAAATCCCAGGCCAAAGATACCGAGGCCAACCTGCTACAATCGTTTGTATTGAATCAAAACAAAGCTATAATACTCTTCCCTTACGAATTCTAGAGAGTGTTACTGTCTTGTGCATATTCAGTTTTCCTTATTAGTCAAGGTTATAGTAATGTAATTGATGAGTTATGCATGCGTGTGCAGCTTCCACTATATTCTCCTAGAGATTAAGCTTGAGCAGGGACTAGTAACCGTCTTAGACTCGAGACGAAAAGATCCCAACGAGTATGCGGACATGACTGAAATTCTAGAGAAGTAAGTTAAATCGATCATTATCGCACCATATCGGCAACTTTGTTCATTTCCTGATATCAAGTAATTGTTTTCTTTGTCTGACAGGGTTTGGAAAAAATTCACCGCAGAAACTCCGGGACTGCCGAAGAAGCTGCAATTTAGACACCCGAAAGTAAGTACTATAGTAGCATGTTCCACGCATCTCCTAGTGATTCAAGCGCTAGTTTCATCAATACCATTTAGCATGCTTGCTAACTATCAGTTTGATTGACCTCTATTTCTTGTAAAGTGGTTGTGGCAGGAACCAGGGAATGATTACTATGGATACTACATTTGCGAGTCCATCCGCCACGTGACCTGTGAGGGGGGCTACTCTAACAAACAATATGACGTGCGTAAATAATAATATTCACAATTTTATTTTATTACCATCATGTGTGTTCAGTTTCATTTATTCATATATATGTATTGACCCCCTTCTTCAAATTAGATATATCGGATGCGGAATGAACTCCTACCAGCAGATCGTATGCGAGGAATTCAAGAGGAATTGGCGGCATTCTTTCTTGACCAAGTGATCGCAAAAGACGGAGAATACCATGTGAACCCTAATAAGTTGAATTTTAATTAGGAGATTATATTGTAAGAGATAATTATATTGTATATATGTAGCCAGTAGCGTCGGATAGATATACGAGAACTTGTTGTTCGACCAATCTCTCAGAGAAGGAGAGGTGGTCGATATCACTTCTCTTTGTATGCATATGTTCATGACGATCTTCTGTTTCCTTCATTTGCTTACTAGATAGCATGTCTAGTCCTCTCTATACGTATAGTATGCAGCATCGACCAAGCACGGAGATAAGAGAGGACACTTCTCTCTATTCATTAGCTAGCTAACACAATATATGAAACACCTAAATTAACCCCCCAAAATTTCAAAAAAAAACCATCACCTGAAATGCTGACGCGTGGATGCCTTTTGGTCCCGGTTGGTGTCACCAACCGGGACTAAAGGCCCCCCTGCCCGGGCTCGCCGCACCGGCCACGTGGAGGCCCATTTGTCTCGGTTCGTGTAAGAACCGGGACTAAAGGCCAAGGGCATTAGTAACGACCTTTTAGTCCCGGTTCCAAAACTAGGACAGAAGGCCCTTACGAACCGGGACAAAAGGCCCTTTTTCTACTAGTGCAGCCACATATATTATTTGTCATATTTCGGTGGCTGTAGGTGCTTTGCATGTAGCTCACAAAGTTCTATGATGCAGTTTATGGCAGATTGTGTAGTTTTGTCATTTTGATGTTTGTGAGTGCTTACTTGATGATGTGGTGTTCTTCCTTGCTCCACCCCATCCATGATGGTTTGTTTTATGTCTTGGCAACCCGGAAATACCAGAGTTGTGCCATTTGAGTGTGCGTTGATGATTTTGACACGTAGAGCGTCCTATCTTGTTTCGTTGATTCCCGTTGATCCGTAGCTCCGATTGTAATGTTCTTTATATGCTTTTGCATCGGTTTCTCGAGACGCACCTGATCATGTCATTCTCATGCATGTCAAAATAGCTTAGGATGCATTTCTGTCCAGGAACATGTATTTACTCCTTATGCTTGTGCTAGTGATAGGAATAGTGATGCAAGCTCATATTCATCTCATGCATCATGTGCTTGTTGCATCTTGAGGTGCTGTTGTTCATTGGATGCTATTCTTAAGCCCTCACGGCACGGCCACGGGGTGGGCCCGCGCCATGCAGGCTTGTCACCTCCTCGCGCACTTTCCGGACTACTTCCAGTTTTTGTACTTTTTCAAATATTCCAAAACGGAGAAAATTTCCTACTGGAAAAGTTTTGGACTCTGTTTTCTTACCGAATCACATACCTCTTTGTTTTCGGAGTCTAAAATAGGCTGATAAATATCCCTTAGGTATTCTTCCGGAGTTATGGTATTGATAATATTGCTTTCAACATTTATGGCAGTACCTGAGATATAATGCTTGATTCTTTGCCCATTTACCACTCTCGGACAATTAACTTCCGTGTTGTTGATCTTGATAGCACCGGAATGATATACTTCCTCAACAACATAGGGACCTTCCCATTTAGAGAGAAGGTTGCCTCCAAAGAATCTTAAACGAGAGTTATATAGCAAGACATAATCACCTACATTGAACTCACGCTTTTGTATCCTCTTATCATGCCACCTCGTAACCTTCTCTTTGAATAGCTTGGCATTCTCATATGCTTGAGTTCTCCACTCATCAAGCGAGCTAATGTCAAATAACCTCTTCTCACCGGCAAGTTTGAAATCAAAGTTGAGCTCGTTAATTGTCCAATAGGCCTTATGCTCTAGCTCAAGAGGTAAATGACATGCTTTACCATACACCATTTTGTACGGAGACATGCCCATGGGTTTATTATAGGCAGTTCTATAAGACCATAGTGCATCATCGAGCTTCTTAGACCAATTCTTTCTAGACCTGTTGACAGTCTTTTGCAGAATCAGTTTAATCTCTCTATTACTTAGCTCTACTTGACCACTAGACTGAGGGTGATAGGGAGACACAATTCTATGGTTGACATCATACTTAGCAAGCGTTTTACGGAAAGCAACATGAATGAAGTGTGAACCACCGTCGGTCATTAGATATCTAGGGACTCCAAATTTTTGGGAAGATAACTTCTTTCAGCATCCTGATAGAGGTGTTGTGATCAGCACTACTAGTGGGGATAGCTTCTACCGACTTAATGACGTAAACAACAGCAACTAGGATATGAGTATACCCATTGGATTTTGGAAAAGGTCCCATATAATCAAAGCCCCAGACATCAAATTGTTCAATGACAAGTGAATAGTTCATAGGCCTTTCCTGATGTTTGCTAATATGACCTATTCTTTGACATTCGTCACAAGACAAGACAAACTTACGAGCATCCTTGAAGAGAGTGGGCCAATAGAAACCTGATTGCAATACCTTGTGTGCAGTTCTATCTCCCACATGGTGTCCTCCGTAGGGCCCGGAGTGACACTTCTGTAGGATTTGTACCTGTTCATGTTCAGGTACACAACGTCTAATAACACCATCTACTCCTTCCATATAAAGGTGAGGATCATCCCAAAAGTAATGTCTCAAGTCAAAGAAGAATTTCCTCTTTTGCTGGTACGTGAAACTAGGTGGTATATATTTGGCAACAATATAGTTTGCATAATCGGCATACCACGGTGCACTACGTGAAGCATTGATGACATTCAATTGCTCACCAGGAAAGCTATCATCAATAGGTTGTGGGTCACCAAGAACATTCTCCAACCTAGACAAGTTATCCGCTACTGGGTTATCAGCACCCTTTCTGTCGACAACGTGCAAATCAAATTCTTGTAGCAAGAGAACCCATCTGATAAGTCTAGGTTTAGCATCTTTCTTCTCCATGAGGTACTAAATAGCAGCATGATCAGTGTGAATAGTGACTTTGGAATCAACTATGTAAGACCTGAACTTTTCACATGCAAACACGACTGCTAAAAATTCCTTTTCCGTAGTGGCATAGTTTCTCTCGGCACTGTCTAGAGTTTTACTAGCATAGCGAATAACATTCAACTTCTTATCGACTCTTTGCCCTAGAATAGCACCAACAACATAATCACTAGCATCACACATGATTTAAAAAGGTAAGTTCCAATCAGGTGGTTGAACAATAGGTGCAGTTATCAAAGCCCTCTTAAGTAATTCGAAGGCTTCCTCACAATCATCGTCAAAAAAAAGGAATATCCTTTTGCAAGAGATTGGTAAGAGGCCTAGAAATCTTAGAGAAGTCTTTAATGAACCTTCTATAGAAACCAGCATGACCAAGGAAACTTCTTATACCTTTGATATCTGTGGGGTATGGCATTTTCTCGATTGCATCAACCTTAGCCTTATCGACTTCAATACTTCTTTCAGAAATTTTATGTCCTAAGATGATGCCTTCATTAACCATAAAGTGGCACTTCTCCCAATTCAAGACAAGATTGATGTCTTTACGTCTCTGTAAGACTCGATCAAGGTTGCTGAGGCAATCATCAAAGGAAGACCCATAAAAGGAGAAGTTATCCATGAAAACATCAAAAATCTTTTCAGAAAAGTCAGAGAATATAGCCATCAAACATGTTTGAAAGGTGGCAGGTGCATTACATAAGCCAAAAGGCATACATCTATAAGAAAAGGTACCGAAATAGCAGGTGAAAGTGGTTTTCTCCTGATCAGATTGTGCAACTGTTATTTGGGAGAAACCAGAATAACCATCTAGAAAGCAAAAGTGTGTGTGTTTGGACAATATTTCTAGCATTTGGTCGATAAAAGGCAAAGGGTAATGATCTTTCCTAGTGCCTTTATTAAATTTCCTAAAATCGATCACCATCCTATAGCGAGTAATAATCCTCTCTGGGATCAATTCTTCCTTATCATTAGGAACAATGGTAATACCTCCCTTCTTAGGGACACAATGCACCCGACTCACCCAATTGCTATGAGCAATATGATAGATAATACCCGCTTCCAGGAGCTTTAGGATTTCTTTTCTTACTACCTCTTTCATCTTAGGGTTCAATCTCCTTTGATGATCAGCAACTGGTTTGAAATCAGGATCGGTTTTAATCTTGTGCTGGCATAGAGTGGGACTAATGCCCTTAAGATCATCAAGAGTATATCCAATAGCAGCACGGTGCTTCCTCAGAGTTTTTAGAAACTTCTTTTCTTCATGCTCTGAGAGGCTAGCACTAATTATGACAGGACATATCTCTTTCTCATCAAGATAAGCATACTTAAGAGTCTCTCGCAACTATTTAAGCTCGAACACAGGATCACCCTTTCGTGGGGGTGGATCCCCAAGCAGTTCAACATGCAAGTTATTCTTAAGGATAGGATATTGTTCTAAGACAACTCTATCTATTTCATCCCTTTCATCCATATGCATATCAATTTCATTCTCAAGCAAGTATTGCTCTAAGGGATAAGTAGGAGGCACAACAATAGAAGCTAAGGCAATAGTTTCATCCTTACTAGGCAACTCCTTTTCATGAGGTTGTCTACCAAACTTGGAGAAATTGAACTCGTGTGACACACCTTCAAAGCCAACAGTGATAGTTTCCTTCTCACAATCAATATGAGCATTGACGGTATTGAGAAAAGGTCTGGCAAATATGATGGGACAAAAGCTATCTTGTGCGGTAGCAAGAACGAGGAAATCAGTAGGATACTTCGTTTTACCACACAAGACTTCAACATCCCTAACAATTCCCACAGGACAGATAGTATCTCTATTGGCAAGCTGAATAGTGACATCAATAGGCTCTATCTCAACAGGTGCAATCTCATCTTTGATTTCATCGTATAAGGATTGAGGTATTGCACTAACACTAGCACCCACGTCACATAAACCATGATAACAATGATCTCCTATCTTAACAGAAACCATAGGCATGCCAACAACAAGCCTATGTTTGTCTCTAACGTGAGCTTTAGCAATTCTAGCAGCATCTTCATAGAAGTGAATATTATGTCCCTTAACTTCGTCGGACAGAAGATCTTTGATAATAGCATTTCTAGGTTCAACTCTAAATTTCTCAGGGGGTGTAGGTGTTCTAATATAGCCTCTACGTATCACAATTGAAGCTTTAGAATGATCCTGTATCCTAACAGGGAAAGGTGGTTTCTCAATGTAAGCACTGGGAACAACAGGATCATTATAGGCAATGACTTTCTCTTCAACTGGAGTGGGTTTAACTATATTGACTTCTAAAGGTGGATGATATTTCAACCACTTCTCTTTGGGGAGATCAATATGAGGAGCAAATGATTCACACAATGAAGCTACTATCTGAGAGACAAGTCCATACTTAGCGCTAAAGTCACAAAAAGTATTTGTCTCAACAAAGGATTTAACACAATCAAACGTGAAAATCATACCTGACTCCTTACCTTCTTCAAGCTCCCAATATTCGTAGCTGCGTCTAATTCTCTCCCATAAATTCCATTTGAAGTCAATATCTCTCTTCATAAAAGAACCGGTACATGAAGTGTCAAGCATGGTGCGATCATCATGAGAAAGCCGAGCATAGAAGTTCTGAATGATAATTTCTCTCGGGAGCTCATGATTGGGGCATGAATATAACATTTATTTAAGCCTCCCCCAAGCTTGAGCGATGCTTTCTCTGTCACGAGGCCAAAAATTGTAAATATAATTCCGATCACGATGTACTAAATGCATAGGATAAAACTTTTGATGAAATTCCAATTTCAACCGATTGTATTCCCATGATCCAGTATCATCACATAGCCTATACCATGTCAACGCCTTATCCTTCAAAGATAAAGGAAAGACCTTCTTCTTGACCTCATCCTCGGGCAAACCTGCAAGCTTAAATAAACCACAAACTTTATCTATATAGATTAGATGCAAGTCTGGATGTGATGCTTCATCTCCTATAAAAGGATTAGCCAACAGTTTCTCAAGCATACCCGAAGGAAATTCGAAGAAAATATTTTCAGTAGGTGCAGCAGGTTGAGGAGCAACTCTTCGTACTTCTGTTCGAGGTGAAGATACCCCGAACAAGCCTCTCAAAGGATTAGTATCCATAGTGACAAGTGACAACAAATTTCAGCACACTATATGAATGTTTCCTTACCAAGTTCCACTTACCAAAGGCGCTTCACTCCCCGACAACGGCGCCAGAAAAGAGTCTTGATGACCCACAAGTATAGGGGATCAATTGTAGTCCTTTCGATAAGTAAGAGTGTCGAACCCAACGAGGAGCAGAAGGATCTGACAAGTGGTTTTCAGCAAGGAAAAATCTGCAAGCACTGAAATTATCGGTAACAAGTGATTGTGTGGTGAGATGATTCGTAGCAAGAAAAAAGTAAAGAAAGTAGCAACGGTGCAGCAAAGTGGCCCAATCGCTTTTGTAGCAAGGGACAAGCCTAGACAAAGTCTCATAGGAGGAAAAATGCTCCCGAGGACACTGGGAATTTCTGTCATGCTAGTTTTCATCATGTTCATATGATTCGCGTTCGTTACTTTGATAGTTTGATATGTGGGTGGACCGGCGCTTGGGTACTTCCCTTACTTGGACAAGCATCCCACTTATGATTAACCCCTCTCGCAAGCATCCGCAACTACGAAAGAAGAATTAAGACAAAGTCTAACCATAGCATTAAACTAGTGGATCCAAATCAGCACCTTACGAAGCAACGCACAAACTAGGGTTTAAGCTTTTGTCACTCTAGCAACTCATCATCTACTTACTACTTCCCAATGCTTTCCTCTAGGCCCAAATAATGGTGAAGTGTTACGTAGTCGACGTTCACATAACACCACTAGAGGAAAAACAACATACAACGTATCAAAATATTGAACGAATACCAAATTCACATGATTACTATTAGCTTGACTTATCCCATGTCCTCAGGAACAAAAGTAACTACTCACAAAGCATAATCATATTCATGACCAAAGAGGTAATGAATAGTATCAAGGATCTGAACATAAACTCTTCCACCAAGCAATCCAACTACCATACTCTACAAAGTGTAATCAACACTACTAGCAACCTTACAAGTACCAATCGGAGTCACGAGACGGAGATTGGTTACAAGAGATGATCTAGGGTTTGGAGATGAGATGGTGCTGATGAAGATGTTGATGGTGACGAGTCCCCTCCGATGAGAGGAGTGTTGGTGATGGTGATGGCGACGATTTCTCCCTCTAGGAGGGAAGTTTCCCCGGCATGATCGTCCTGTCGGAGCCCTAGATTGGTTCTGCTCAAGTTCCACCTCGTGGCGGCGGCGAATCCACGAAGAAGCTCCTCCCAGATTTTTTTTCTGGACGAAACTCTTCATATAGCAGAAGAGGGGGGGAAGTGGGCCTGCAGGCTGCCCACAAGCCCTCATGGCGCGGCCTGAGGGGGTGGACGCACCGTGCAGGCTTGTGGCCACCTGCTGGCGCCCCTCTGGCGCTTCTTCGACCCAGTATTTTTTATAAATCCGGAAAAAATCCTCGTTGATTTTGACGGCGTTTGGAGTTGCGTAGAGTAGGTATCTCAACTTTGCTCCACTTTCAGGCCAGAATTCCAGTTGCCGGCATTCTCCCTCTTCATGTAAGCCTTGCAAAATAAGAGAGAAAAGGCATAAGTATTGTACCGTGAAGTTAAATAACAGCCCAAGAAGCGATAAATATCAACATGAAAACATGATGCAAAATGGACGTATCACGCCCCGGAGTTGCCACGTGTGGGTAGTGTCCAAGCCCCCCCCCCCCGATGAGGTCAGGGAAGTCTGTCGAAGCATTTATTGCACCTCTGACAAGGCAGTAACCCTGTAACTGTCGATCAGCGCTGTTTCACCCGTGAACCCACTGTTCACCCACTGAGCCACTGTGGTGAGCCATTTGCCTATAAAAGGAGGCCCGAGGCTCAGTAGTCGGGGCTTTTGGGCTTTTTGGCAAATTGAAAGGCTGTAAGAAGGGACAGATCTAGAGTAACCCAAAATGAATAACTAAACACATGCATGAGTAGGGTTTTACGCACCACGCGGCCCGAACCTGGGTAAAAAGATCTTGTCGGGCCCTAACTGTTGGTTCTGCTCTTGCCGCGAGCCCTCTCCCCGCCAAACCAGCAAAAAGGGGACTGTTGAGGCCCCCATAGGTGTCAATGCTTAACCGACAAGAGGCAATAATAAAGTGGTTATTATTATAATTCCTAGTTCATGATAATCGTCTATTATTCATGCTATAATTGTATTAACCGGAAACCATAATACATGTGCGATTATATAAATCACAATGTGTCCCTAGTGAGCCAGTAGTTGGCTAGCTCGTTGATCAATACATGGTCAAGGTTTCCTGATCATGGATATTGGATGTCATTGATAACGGGGTCACATCATTGGGGAATGATGTGATGGACATGACCCAATCCTAAGCATAGCACTATATCATATTGTTCGTCTGCTAAAGCTTTTCCAATGTCAAGTATAATTTCCTTAGACCATGAGATTGTGCAACTCCCTTATACCGTAGGAGTGCTTTGGGTGTATCAAACGTCACAAGGAACTGGATGATTATAAAGGTGCACTACATGTATCTCCGAAAGTGTCTGTTGGGTTGTACGAATCGAGACTGGGATTTGTCTCTCCGTGTGGCGAAGAGGTATCTGTGGGCCCACTCGATAATGCATCATCATACTGAGCTCAATGTTACTAAGGAGTTAGCCATGGGATAATGTGTTATAGAACGAGTAAAGAGACTTGCCGGTAACGAGATTGAACAAGGTATAGGGATACCTACGATCGAATCTCGGGCAAGTATCATACTGATACGTCTCCAATGTATTTATAATTTTTGATGGTTTCATGCTATTATCTTGTCAAACTTTGGATGTTTTGCATGCCTTTTATATATTTCTTGGGACTAACTTATTAACTCAGTGCCAAGTGCCAGTTCGTGTTTTTTTCCATGTTTTTTACCCCTTTTAGAGGAGATTTTGAAACGGAGTCCAAACGGAATAAAATCCCCGAAAAGATTTTTTCCATAACGGAAGAAGATCAAGAGACTTGAGAGCCAAGGCAGGGGGGCCCAGGGGCCCCACAAGACCCCACCCCACGACCAGGGGGGAGGCCGCGGCCCTCAGGCTTGTGGGCCCTCTGGACACCCTTTTCCCTAGGGGTTGCGCCTATATAGTCCCTAAAAATCCCAAAAAAATCAAGAGATCATCGAAAGTACTTTTCCGTCACCGCAAGCTTCTATCTCCGCAAGATCCCATCTGGGGCACGTTCTGGTGCCCTGCCGGAGGGGGGCTTCAGATACAGAGGGCTTCTTCATCAACACCATGACCTCTCCGATGATGCATGAGTAGTTCACCATAGACCTACGGGTCCATAGCTAGTAACTAGATGGCTTGTTCTCTCTCTTGGATCTTCAATACAAAGTTCTCCATGATCTTCAAGGAGATCTATCCAATGTAATCTTCTTTTGCGGTGTGTTTGTCGAGATCCGATGAATTGTGGATTTATGATCAGATTATCTATGAATCTTATTTGAGTTTCTTCTGATCTCTCTTATGCATGATTTCATATCCTTGTAGTTCTCTTTGAGTTGTGGGTTTTGTTTGGCCAACTAGATCTATGATTCTTGCAATGGGAGAAGTGCTTGGTTTTGGGTTCATACCGTGCGGTGACCTCACTCAGTGACAGCAGGGGTAGCGAGGCACACATCGTGTTGTTGCCATCAAGGGTAAAAAGATGGGGTTTTCATCATTGGTTTGAGATTATCCCTCTAGATCATGTCATCTTGCTTAAGGCGTTACTCTGTTCGTCATGAACTCAATACACTAGATGCATGCTGGATAGCGGTCGATGTGTGGAGTAATAGTAGTAGATGCAGAAAGTATCGGTCTACTTGTCTCGGACGTGATGCATATATGTATGATCATTGCCTTAGATATCGTCATGACTTTGCGCGGTTCTATCAATTGCTCGACAGTAATTTGTTCACCCACCGTGATATTTGCTATTTTGAGAGAAGCCTCTAGTGAACACTATGGCCCCCGGGTCTACTCCACACCATATTTTTAGCCTTACACTTTTTACTTCGTTGCACTTTCCACGTTTAGATCTCACTTTGCAAACAATCTTGAAGGGATTGACAACCCCTTTGAAGCGTTGGGTGCAAGCTTGTTTGTGTTTGCGTAGGTACTGTGGACTTGACGAGACCCTCCTACTAGGTCGATACTTGGTTCTCAAACTGAGGGAAATACTTACTGCTCCTATGCTGCATCACCCTTTCCTCTTCAAGGGAAAAACAAACACAAAACAAGATAAGTGGCAAGAAGAATTCCTGGCGTTGCTAGGGAAGGACTTTCTGTTGCCATAGCACATACCGGTAGACAAAGGGAATTGCATACGGGATTAATTGAATCTCCGACATCGTGGTTCATCCGATGAGATATTCATGGAACATGCGGGAACCAACATGGATATCCAGACCCCCCTTGTTGGTTATTGACCGGAGAGATGTCTCGGTTATGTCTGCATGGTTCCCGAACCCGTAGGGTCTACACACTTAAGTTCCGATGACGCTAGGGTTATATGGGAATAGTATATGTGGTTACCGAAGGTTGTTCGGAGTTCCGGATGAGATGCCGGGACATCACGAGGAGCTCCGGAATGGTCCGGAGGTGAAGATTCATATATAGGAAGTGGGGATTTGGTCGCCGGAAGTGTTTTGGGAATCACCGGAAATGTACCGGGACCACGAGAAGGGTTCCGGGGGTCCATCGGGAAGGGTCACCAGCCCCGAAGGGGTACATGGACCAAAAGTGGATGGGAACCAGCCCCTAAGTGGGCTGGTGCGCCATCACCATCAGCCCAAGGCGCAAGAGAGGGAGGGTGGGTTAACCCTAGGCGTGGTGGGCTTGCCTTGGGTGGCAAGCCACCCTAGGGCGCAACTTCCTCCACCCTTGGCCGCCACCCCCTTGCCCATCTAGGGTTGCCGCACCACCTAGGGTGGAAACCCTCGGGGTGGGTATCCTCCTCCCTCTCCTCCTATATATAGTGGAGGGTTTTGGCGCTGCAGACAACACAATTCCACCTCTCCATGGCACAACCCTACTCCTCCTCGTTCTCGTCCTCCGTAGAGCTTGGCGAAGACCTACCGGAGTACCACGCAGCTCCACCGTCACCACGCCGTCGTGCTGCCGGAGCACTCCCTCAACCTCTCCTCTCTCCTTGCTGGATCAAGGCATAGGAGAAGTCACCGGGCTGCACGTGTGTTGAACACGGAGGCGCCGTTGTTTAGCGCTTAGATCGGAATCCACCATGATTTGAATCGCTACGAGTACGACTAAATCAACCGCGTTCTAGCAATGCTTCCACTTAGCGATCTTCAAAGGTATGAAGATGCTCTACCACTTTGCTCGTTGTTGGTTTCTCCATAGACAAGACTAGGAACACAACTCATGTGGAAAACCTGAAAAAAATTGATTTGCAGAAACTAGATTTTGCAAAAATATGAACCTGAATTTTGTTCAGAGGTTATTCAAACGGATATATCAATCTTCTCTGCTAAGGCTGAAAAGAGATTAATGGGATAATTTGGCTTTTTAAGTTCTATAATTTTTAATAGCTTTAGCTATTTTTTCACTCATGGAAAAAAGTACATATAATATCATATGGACTAAATGATTGTGAATTATACAAACATCACAAGTAGATGGTATCCCAATTGAAACAACATCACATGTTTATGATAGAATAAAAGAAAGAGCATAAATGGAAAATTATTGATGACATCACAAGAAACTTACTTGTCAATTGTAAAGGCTTGTGACCTCCTTGACCTTCTTGGCTTGCCTAATCCACTCAGTCTATGGTTCACCAAACTACCATCACTTGTTACCTCAGCATTGTTTATAACTTGGCTTGGTAAATCCTTTTCAACTTGCATTGTCGGATCTCCTCCATCAGACTGACTTGCACCATCATCATGGCTATCATCGTCATCATCTATTTCCATCTCCTCATTCTCTTCATCGTCATCCTCACTATCATTGTAGCCGTCCTCTTCTTCCTCTACCCTCTTCCTTTTCCTGCCATTGTCCATCCTTCCAAGATGAGATACTTTCCTACTTGAGTTAAGCAAACGTATTTGCTCAAACACGACACTCGCAACATCAACTCCATCCAAGATTATGTGCACATCATTCTCATTCAGCCATTCCATCATAGGATTTGTATAAATGTTTTCACAAGGCATAATAAACAGAATTAGCACAATTTTAACTATAAACAAAACTAACACATTTTTTATTCAAATGTTTCAGAATATCAAGTAAAAGAGAATAAGGCATAAAACAAAACTAACCATGAGTAAACAGAACTTTAAAAATCCTCTCTAAAAGCATTATAATATCCATTGAAAAAGCAATTAAGAACAATTAATAGAACATAGACTTTTCGAAGTTGTCTCCCTTTCATTGTCAAGGTTGCCATTACCTCTCCTTCTGGCTTCATCGATGCTCACCCTATTAAGATAGGATGCGTTTCCATCACCTACAAATTAGAGCATGACCTAAAGATCAACTTTATTTGCAAAATAATGATAATCTATTTTAACAATGGCATGCAACCAAAGAGATAAAGATCAACTTTATGCGCATGTTGAACAACCTAGCTACGGGTTTTGGCAAGATGAGCCATCATTCAGAAATGCTAAATAGTGTTGGCGCTTCATAGGGAGTGCTGCATCCCACAGCTCAATGGCATCACGCCCTGCAGACCTGCTACCATCTCGCCTCCATCACACACTCAGCTGGTAGGACAAGTCCCCTAAACTACATGCTTAACCAAAGGAAATATGCAGATACATGCTCATCAAGATTAAAAAGCTAACAAAGAGGCATGCATCTACAGGATTACATGGAAAATACCTTGCTTAGCTTGCCGTCCAGAGTGTGCATCCGACGCCGGGGCGCTGCCCAAGCCCGGCTGGATGCGCCGCATCTTGCTGCACCTGTCGAGCCGGTCGACGCGGGAGCCCATGTGAACTGACATTGACGTTGTGCGGCCACGCTCCATGGCGCTGCCACCACCAACCTGGTCGGCACGACCACTCTCCATGGTGTTTTCGCCTACACCTGCATGTGAACCGCGCTGGGAAGAGGCACCTGCACCTGCACCGCGCTGGGAAGAGGCACCTACACCTGCACCGCGCTGGGAAGAGGCGGCGCTGCACCTGCCCCATGTCTCCGCCTCGCTTACTCCGATCCTGTTGCCTGCAGGTGGGTGGGAAGAGGCAGCGCTGCACCTGCACCGCGCCTCCGCCTCGCTCGCTCCGCTCCCGTTGCGTGTAGCCGTCACTCAGTGGGATGTTGAAGGGGAACATGAAATTTAGGGTTAGAAGAAGGTGAGTTTGTGCTTTTATACCAATGAGAGGTATCTATGGGCTGTAGTTCACCACGGGCCGGTCTGTAAATTCAAAAATGGCCGAATTTTTTTGGCCGGTACACACTAATACTAGTCCAAAATGAGATGGACGAAAATCATCGAGAAACGGGTTTTTTTGGACGAAATCCAAAATTCTGTCACGGACACCGAGGATGTCGTTCCCCCACTAACTATTTAGTCCCCTCGACGTCCGCGCCCTCCTAGGGTTTCCCCTTCTCTCTTGCACCGCCGCCATCTCCCTCCTTTCCCCATCACATCCTTCTTCCTCGCTTCGAAAAGAAGTACACACATGGAGCTTCATAAAGCGAGCAGGATCGGCGCCGCTCTGTCATCTTCGTCCTTGCCTTCGACAGGCCTTATTCGGTGTGCATCCATGCCGGGTTGCGCCTCGCCGTCCTCCCTGACCCATTCCTGTAGATAGGAGTTGTTGGTCGCCTCCACATCATCGGCCCCATCGTCGTCACCGTCGTGCACCAGGAGTTCCGCTGCAACAACTTCTCCCTTCCCCGACTGCACGAACGCCTCCGCGACGTACTCATCTTGTCCTTCGAGACCTAGGTTAGCCTCCGGTCGCCCATTCTTCCTCTCCTATGTTGGCGCTGCCTCCTGATACATCTCAAACGTATCTACAATTTGTGATGGTTTCACGCTGTTATCTTGTCAACTTTGGATGTTTTGTTTACCTTTTATATCTTTTTTGGGACTAACGTATTAACTCAGTGCCAAGTGTGAGTTCCTGTTTTTTCTCTGTTTTTGACTCTTTTCAGATCTGATTTTGGAACGGAGTCCAAACGGAATAAAATCCCCAAAATGATTTTTCCAGAACGAAAGAAGATCGGGAGGCGTGAGGGCCAAGAAAGTGGGCCCACAGGGAGCCCACAAGCCCTGTTGCCGCGGCCAGGGGGGAGGTCGCGGCAACCAATTTTGTGGCCTCCCTGGCGCCCCCCTGCCCTAGGTCTTTGGCCTATAAATTCCCTAAAGATCCATAAAAAATCAGGGCGTCCACGAAAACACTTTTCCGGCGCCGCAAGCTTCTGTTTCCGCGAGATCTCATCTGGAGACCCTTCCCAGTGCCCTGCGGGAGGGGACTTTGGTGTTGGAGGGCTTCTTCATCAATGTCATCGCCCCTCCAATGACTCGTGAGTAGTTCACTTCAGACCGTAGGGTCCGTAGTTAGTATCTAGATGGCTTCTTCTCTCTCTTGGATCTTCAATACAAGTTCTCCATGATCTTCATGGAGATCTATCCGATGTAAACCTCTTTGGCGGTGTGTTTGTCGAGATTCGATGAATTGTGGATTTGTGATCAGATTATCTATGATATATATTTGAGTCTTTGCTGATTTCTTTTATGCATGATTTGATATCCTTGTAAGTCTCTCTGAGTCTTGGGTTTTGTTTGGCCAACTAGATCTATGATTCTTGCAATGGGAGAAGTGCTTGGTTTTGGGTTCTTACCGTGTGGTGACCTTTCCCAGTGACAGTACGAGCAGCAAGGCACACATCATGTAGTTGCCATCAATGGTAACAAGATGGGCTTTGCCGTAGATATGAGATTGTCCATCTACATCAAGTCATCTTGCTTAAGGCGTTACTCTGTTCTTTTGGACTTAATACACTAGATGCATGCTGGATAGCGGTCGACGTGTGGATTAATAGTAGTAGATGCAGAAAGTATCGGTCTACTTGTTTTGGACGTGATGCCTATAGATATAATCATTGCCATATATATCGTCATGACTTTGTGCGGTTCTATCAATTGCTCGACAGTAATTCGTTCACCCACCGTCTACTTGGTTTCATGAGAGAAGCCACTAGTGAACACTACGCCCCCCGGGTCTATTCACACCTATTGTTTCCACTTTCGCTTTTACTTTGCTTTGTTACTTTGTTGCTTTCAGTTCTCACTTGGCAAACAATCTATAAGGGATTGACAACCCCTTCATAGTGTTGGGAGCAAGCTCTTTGTGTTTGTGCATGCACTTGCGATACTCCTTCACTGGATCGATACCTTGGTTCTCAAAACTGAGGGAACACCAACGCAAGGCTCCAAGGCCACGGGGAAATTCTTTGCATATTTGACTAGGAAGTCCCTAAAGGCGTTGTCATAGCAGAAGGATTCCTGTTACCGTTGCTGAGGAGAATCAATACAAGAAGAGTCTCTTGTCAGCACGCTTGTTTCTAGTGCCATTGAAAGGTCTTTTGTCGCAGTAGCACCTCCCCACAGTGCCACTCTTCTTCTTTCTCTCAACTCTCTTGTGGTTTTCTTTCTTATCTCAAGAACACACACCATGGAGAAACTCGACACACACACGCATGGAGCAAGGAAGAAGCCAAACTTGCTTTGCAACGAGGCGCTCTTCCCTGATGTGCACATTGACTACATTGCTTCTATCTCAGCCCTCACAACCTCTCTTTCATAACTTCAATGCAAGGTATGTATACACAAATGACCAGACACTGCCATGCACTCACGAATAGCAGCCCACTAGCAGCACAAGTAACCAACCCACTACAAGCACTAACTAGCCTTATCCTACTCCTGGAGTCACTCCAGGATCTAACGACCTGGCCTAGCTAGATTCCCATGCACCTAACCACCTCAAGATGCAGCTGACTATCTACATGCACGGCCAAGTTCAATACTTAGGCAGCCTCATGAACGGCCATAGACCCAACTAAACTAGCATGCATGCAACTGATCATGACTTGCCGGTTCGCCCGGCTCAACCTTAGCATCTGCAACAACCGCGCTAAAACAGCGCTGTGCTATAAAAATCGTCACTTTAGCGTGCGCAAAATAAAAAAGTTGCTCCAGCGGAGGCTTCAAAACCATGCGCGCTGGAAAACCAGTTCAACGCACGGCGAAAACGACATCGCCCGCCGTTTATTTGCTGCGTCCGCTTTGACACGCTGCACACTCGAGCGCTCGCTCGCAGCTCCACCTACCCACCGAGCCGCGGCGCCACCGCCGCCCGCGCCATCCCATTTCTTTTGGCGACCGTTCTGGCGCATCCCGGCCTATCCTCGTGCCGCCGCTGCTTCGTCCTTCTCTCCCTAGTCACCACCGCCCCTCGGCGCGGCAGTCGTTGGACGAACACCGCCCGGGAGCCCACTGCCGCTCGACGCCCGCAAGGTGTTCGACAAAACACCCGCAAGGTATGTACTGGATTCAACTACACATTTTTTACATAAATTTGATGCATGTTGTTTGTAGTTTTATAGCTTAGTTTAAATTAAACATTATAGATGACTTCCTCGTATGATTCTTCCGTAGAAGAATTTGATATGGAAGATGAGGAGGATCTTGGAATGTTCCTAGCTATGCACATAAATAAAAAACCAAAGCACGGTGCTTCGGTTATGGGTCGGCAGAAAATTTGGAGGGATAGGATCGATGCCTACAATATATTGACCAGGCACTATTTTGCAGATAATCCCGTGTATCCCAAGTCGTACTTCCAGCGTCGGTTTAGGATGAGCACCGAGTTGTTCAGACGCATTGTAGATAAACTAGCGAGCCATGACCTTTTTTTCAGCAAAGAAGAAATGTCGCCGGAGAGCTCGGGCATAGCACCTTTCAGAAGGTAATAGCCTCTTTGCGTATGTTGGCATACGATATCCCCGCTGATCTAGTTGATGATCACTTGGCTATGGGTGAGAGTCAAGCCATCATGTGTGTCAAGTGCTTCGAAGTCGGAATTGTGCAAGTGTTTGGCCCGGAGTATTTGAGATCTCCTAAAACTGAAGACGCCGCAAGGCTATTGGAGATGAACAAAGCTCGTGGTTTCCCATGTATGCTCGGCTCAATAGATTGTATGCATTGGAGTTGGAAGAATTGTCCTAAGGCATGTCATGGGCAATTCCACGGCCAAAAAAAGGTTCCACTATAATCCTTGAAGCAGTGGCCAATCAAGAGACTTGGATTTGGCATGCTTTTTTTGGAATGCGTGGATCTTTGAATGACATCAACATTGTCAATCGGTCACTATTGATGAATAAGATTGCAAATAGGGAACTGCCACCGGTGGAGTTTGTAGCAAATGGTTGTACATACAACTATGGCTACTATCTTGCGGACGACATCTACCCAAAGTGGCAAACATTTGTGAAGCCGTTGAAAAAACCAGAAGGTAAGAAAATTCTTGATTTCCACAATGCTTAGGCGGCGGCTAGAAAAGATGTGGAGAGAACTTTTGGGATTTTACAAGCCTAATTTGCTATTGTGAGAGGACCGGCTAGATTTTGGGATCAAAAGATGCTTTGGTACATCATGTATTCTTGTCTGATCCTGCACAACATGATCATCGAGAATGAGCATGGCCAAGATTTAGACTACTCTTAGTATGAGCTCTTGGGACATCCCGTGCGAGTGCGTCGGAGGGCTGAAAGGATGCCCCGTTTTGTTGCCTATTATCATGCCGTTTAGCGTCCCGAAATGCATGTTGATCTTCAGAACGATCTCATCGAAGAATGGTGGTCATGGTATGGCCGACAAAGAGCATCATGGTTTGTGCATTTGATGTTGTATTGTTGAACTATTTGTTGTATTTCAACGACAAACTATTTATTTGAGTTCTAAGAAACTATTTGTTTGTGTTGTAATAAACTATTTGTTTGAGTTGTAAGAAACTATTTGTTTGTGTTCTAATAAATTGAACTATTTATGCTGATTTATTTTGTTTGTGTTTTATTTTTTTGCATAGTTTTGAGTGCATATGTTGTTTGGCACGCGTGCAACATTTTACAGCACGTGCTAGAGCGAGCGACGGCCGCCAGGCCAAAACAGGCGAATGGCGCGCCGCAGACTCAATTTTAGAGCGTTGCGTGTTGTGCGGCTATTGGAGATGCTCTCACGACAGCCGACATCTCACCTCATCCACGCGTACAATTGAAGCTTCACCAGACAGTTGACATCCTAGACTGAACTACATGCAAAACTCAAACATGCTAATACAAAGCATCAAGATTAGTTCGAACATTCACCCCCTAATCTTGATGTCATGGTCTTCGACGCAGATCCCCGACAGCTTCTTGTCGGCGCCATCACAGCAGCCACACACCAACGCGCTTCATCATGTCGTGGGCGACTCCATCTCGGTGTCGATCACCACAACATCTTCCTACACGCGGCTGCCTTCTCTCAACGTGGACGACGACATCGCAGCGCTGGCCACCACACTGTCATCTCTGCTTGCGGCATCGCACCGCAGCCACATGTTCACGCGGCTGCAGCGCCAACCACCCGCCATGGACCATCTTCCCCTGGATGACGCCGTCACAGCATCGGCGACCACGGCGTCCTGCCGCCCGCAGCGGCCTCCTCTTGACATGGACCACACCTTCGCGACGCCGATCGACACGCTATCATCATCTCGCGACATCACACCACAAACACCGCCAACAGCATTGCGTCGCCACCGGTCTCCATCTCGCACCGCCGTCCTCCACCTCACATGGAGTTCGCTGCACCGCCGCAGTCTCGGATCCAGAAGGCTCTGATACCAATTGTTGGCGCCGCCTCCTCACAGTGCCACCCTTCTTGTTCCTCTCAACTCTCTTGTGGTTTTCTTTCTTATCTCAAGAACACCCACCATGGAGAAACTCGACACACACACGCATGGACCAAGGAAGAAGACCAACTAGCTTTGCAATGGGGCGCTCTTCCCTGATATGCACATTTACTACATTTCTTCTATCTTAGCCCTCACAGCCTCTCTTTCATTACTTTAATGCAAGGTATATATACAGAAATGACCAGACACTGCCATGTGTTGGGAAACCGATGGGCCCTGGGCCTCGGTTGCGCTAGTGACGGCTGGCTTACGTGCGAGACACGAAGCTAGTCCCTATCGCTTCCCCTCTTTCCATTAAGTGGGTTCTTATCCCCTGACTCCCATACCCCTATATAAACAGAGGAGAGGCCTTCGTTGTAAGAGAGACTTGATGATTAATAAAGCTTTGTTCCTCTCTCTACTTCCTGGTGTTCTGTGACTCTGTGTGTTCGACTACTTCGTCTACAACGCCCGCTCTCGCTCCGCAACCTTGGACCGGACTCGCCGGCAGGAGTTGTGGAACACGTTATCAGCATGCTTCGCTCCACCAACTCTCCATCGAGCCTGCGTGAAGCCTGCACCAAGAAGCCTATCGTCGATTGCACAGAGGTATAAATCCGATCCCCCTCTTTGCAAAAATAGATTCCCCTCGTTATCACGGTTCCGTTCTTGCGATTTGTTTACTTTTTAGGATTTAATCTACCTACGGTGTGGATTTCTCTCGCATGAACTGGCTGACGAACACGACGCCGACCAATGTCGATGTTCATGGATTATGAGAGATTTGTTGACTACACTTAGGGAGATGGTGATGAAAAGTACTCCAGATGAGCACGACAGCGCTGCGACGTACCGGATGTACGCGTGCCGTGACGTCCGGCTGCCGCACGTTTAGGTTTTTCCTTTTTGTTTGAACGCTACAGTAGCTGTCGTCGTACATCTGTAGCTGCACTGGCCACGCCCGCCACGTCACGCTTTGCTGGCCTCGGCCGCCGGCTGATCCTGGCACGCAGCGCCCTGCTGGCCTCGCTGGTCGCGACCCTGCTTGCTCCTGGCCGTGCCCTGCTGGCTGCTGGTTGCGTCGTGCCGTGCCCCGGTGGCTGCTGGCTCCACCGTGCCGCGCCTCAATGGCTGCTGGTCGTGCCCTGGTGGTTGCTGGCCACGCCCCGTGGTTGCATGGCCGCACCCCGTGGCCACGCCCCGTGGCCGCGCCCCGTGGCTGCTGGCCGCGCCATGCCGCGTCGTGTCATGCCCCGGTGGCTGCTGGCCACGCCCCGTGGCTGCTGGCCGTGTCGTGCCCCGGTGGCCGTGCCATGACGCGCCTCCTTGGCCGCACGGTGCCCCGGTGGCCGCGCCGTGCCGCGCCCCTCGACCGCGTCGTGCACCGCCGGCCGGCTGGCATGCCAGAGCGCCGCCCTGGCCTCGGTCCCGTGACGGCGCATAGGGGAAACCCTAGCGTGCCCTGCAAGATGGGCAAGCTCGCCCTCCCTGGGCCTTGGTGGGCTCGACATCGCCCCCATTGGCTTGTTGTTTTGTTGGCCAAGCCGTTTTGATGGACTTCAAAAATGGTTTGTCCATTTTTTTTCCGTAAAAACGTATATCCTGGCTTTAAAAAAGCTCGGGAATTTGTTTTTTGGACTATTTTTCACCTATAATACACGCGTAATATACTATCTCATTTAACATGTTTTTATTATATGATTTTACTATTGTTTATTAATTGTTTACCAGTTTTAATCATTATGTAAATCATATAATAAAAAAATTGTATTAAATAATGAAACGTCATTTTTTATTGAATAATTTTTATGCACATCACATTTATGCAAAAGATTACCTGCTCTAATCTCATTATTATTTGCATACATTGCAGACGGCCGAAATCGTCAACAGGGAGTTTCCTAAGTTGGCCCAGACATGGCTTAACTACCTGAGCTAGTCTTCCAACTGCGAGATATGGTTCGAGGGCAAGGGCCTTCTGAGAGCGATTGGTAAGAGGACCCTGCTGGCCCCCACTGACCCCAAGTTCGCGCCACAAAATGCCCAGGCTCTGCATTTCCTCCGTCACCACCTCTGCCCTACTCTGAAAGACGTGTATATGGCTGAAGGGAGCGCTAATGGCCTTTGGACCGCTCTTAAACAACAGTTTGAGAGGCAGAAGTACACTGTCAAGCCACGTGCAGAGGCGGAGTGGATTGGTCTGAAGTTCCCGGACTTCAAGACGGTTGGGGAGTACAATTCGGCGCTACACCAGATTTGTACAACTCATCAGCTATGCGGTACTGAGGTTACCGACAGTCAGAAGATTGAGAAAAGCCTATCCACTTTCCATCCTGACGCGGTCCAGTCCTCACAGAACTACCGCCAGGGGAACTACATGAGGTATTCAGAGCTGATCGACATCCTCCACGTGGCAAAGGCACAGAACGAGATTCTGAAAAAGAACTTTGTCGCGCAACCACTTGGGGGGAGTTCTCGTCAGGAGGTGAATGCCCTCAAGGTCAGCAAGCCTCTCCAGAAGAAGAGAGGCCGCAAGGGCAAGAATAAGGGCCCTCACCCCCACTCCGGCTAAGCAGCAGAAGCCGGGAAAGGGGGCATAGGCCTCAGGACTACTTCAGGTGTGAATCGTTGGAGCATTTCTCCCGCCAGTGTCGCGCACCAAAGGAGGTGGTTGCTTTGTACAAGGCTCGGAAGGAGCGTGAGATGCACCTCGCCTTGGTTCAGGAGGAATCACCACTGGCGCCCCCAGCGGCACCCCTGATAATTGCTACGCCTCCTCCTGCGCCCCTCGTGGCGACCTTAGTTGTGCCCATAGCGGCAGCCTTGGCGGTCTCTAACGACGTTGACGTTGCCATGGAAGTTGAGCACACGGTCGCCCCTATGGGGCCGCCACTGGATGTTGACGCTGCTACCAAGATGATGACTATCGAGGAGGGGCACACTAGTCTGGAGATCCAGGCTGAACTCGATGGCTTCTTTGCCGAGTCCACTTAGCCCACCTCGTTAGCGATCATGATTCCGTGTTTTTCACACAATGCATTCGAATAAATTCGATTTGGTTGTAAGCTCTATGAGAGCACAAAACTTATTCTTTATTTATGACGCTTGGATGACATTTATATCATTCATTTATTTCATTATTTACACATTATATTATGTTATGTTCAAAAAGGGGTGCATTCATTATTAATGTATGTTCTTCCTCGTTACATTAATTAGATGTCATATTTAAAACCCGTGTGGCGCCCGAATGGAGGAAATGTGCCTTGCCGATAGCGCCACTACACATACCATTTTACATGAAACTAAGTACTTTGAGTCTATTAAAAAATCTTCAGGAAGTATTATGACAATCGCCTGCTGCAGTTCGAACATAGTTGGCTCCCGACGAGCTACTATCATACTTCCCATGGGAACAACTTTGATCATTCATGATGCATTGTTGTACCCGGAGTCGACTCTCGTACTCTTCTGATCTTTAAAGACATCCGCACTAATGGTTTCCATGTTGAGACCGATGATGACAACGGCAAGGATTGCCTCCTCATCACAAAGCGGGATGCAAATGGTATACAGGTTATCGAAAGGCTTCCTTCGTTTGACACTGGTCTATACTACACCAAGATAGTAGCACCGCCCGTGTACACTACCCTTAAGACCGTCTTTAGAAGCTCCGAACTTTTGTGCCTCTGGCATGATAGTTTAGGCAACCCCGGACTTAGGACGATGAGGAACATAATTAACAACTCGCATGGCCATAATGTTAACGTGAAAAACTTGCCGAATCCCGATAATTTCATATGCTCCGCATGCGCCACGGGGAAGTTAGTCATGAGGCCATCGCCCCTAAAGGTGAGGGATGACATCCCCGCGTTTTTGGAACATATCCAAGGGGACATTTGCGGTCCAATTCAGCCCCTAACAGGGCCATTTAGGTACTTCATGGTGCTCATTGATGCTTCCTATGAATGGTCGAACATTTTCCTCCTGTCAACACGGAACCATGCCTTTGCAAAGTTGATCTCTCAGATCATACAAATGAGGAAAAATTTCTCTGATCATCGTATAAAGTCTATTTGAATGGAAAACGCCAGAGAATTTACTTCAAAGGCGTTCGATGATTATTGCATGGCAACAGGGATCAAAGTTGAGCACTAGGTTCCGCATGTTCATACACAGAATGGACTTGCCGAGGCATTGATCAAAAGAATTTAATTCAATGCCAGACCGCTCCTTCAGGGTTGTAATTTACCAACTACATGTTGGGGCCAAGCTGTATTACACGCAGCCAAACTCATCAACTTTAGACCGTCGGCCTAGAACATCCACTCTCTTGTTCAGCTTGTGCAAGGGTCGGCACCAAAAATTTCCCACCTTCATAGGTTCGGTTGCCAGGTATACGTACCAATACCATCACCCCAGCGATCAGCAATAGGCCCGCTCCGTAAGTCGGGGATATACGTTGGTTATGAGATTCTGTCCATAATCACGTATCTGGACCCCATGACAGGTGAGTGTCACACGGCTCGTTTTGCTTATTGCATTTTTGACGAGGATTTTTTCCCGACTTTAAGGGGAGAGAATCAACCCCTTGATGCTAAAAGTCGAGAAACCATGTGGCAAGCCACGGGAATCCACGGCCATGACCCGCGCACTGTTGAGACTGAGAGAGAAGTCCAAAAGATAATAGATTTGTAGTCATTAGCAAATCAACTGCCTGACCACTTTAGTGACTTAAAGACTATGACAAAATCGCATGTGCATGCATGCAATGCACCGGAAAGGGTCGAAATACCAAAGAAGAATGATGGTATACCTGCTCCCGTCCAAAGGCCTAAAAGAGCGAGAGATCCGGCTTCTCAAATCCCAAGTACTCGGTGTCGGTGTTTACTCACAACATAAGCCATGGGTAGGCTAAAGATGGTGGGAACCGAAGTGACACCGGTGGGCGCTGGGGACGAGGTTGGTACAAGCATGGAACGCACGATGTACCCAGGTTCAGGGCTCTCCGTAGAAATAACACCCCTAATCATGCCGAAGTGTATAATGTATCGATGAGGCTACAATGTGATCCTGGAGCTGTTATGCGGAGGAGGAAGAAGGAGCAACTGGCTCGTATCTACCTCTCCTGTGTGGTGTGTGTATGTACGATTGACCGACCCTCTGCATGGAGGGGTCGGGGGATTTTATAGACAAACCCACCGACCTACAATAAGGATAAAAGTACATGAGTGGGGCCCGGCAGGCCTGGGGGCTGCTACGGCGACAACAGACCTTTCCCGGCAACGGCGCCAGAAATCCTTCTGCTGCTGGCTACGCCTATAGGGATTTCCTTGGAAAATATGCAAAGGATTCCCCCGAGGCCTTGGAGCCTTGCGTTGGTGTTCCCTTGAAGAGGAAAAGGTGATGTAGCACTGCGGCGGTAAGTATTTCCCTCAGTTTGAGAACCAAGGTATCAATCCAGTAGGAGGATCGCGTCAAGTCACAAGTACCTGCACAAACACAAAGAGCTTGCACCCAATGCTATGAAGGGGTTGTCAATCCCTTATAGATTGTTTGCGAAGTGAGAACTGAAAGCAAAAAAGGAAACAAAGCAAAGTAAAAGTAAAAGTGGAGACGATAGTTGTGAATAGACCCGGGGGCCGTAGTGTTCACTAGTGGCTTCTCTCATGAGAGCAAGTAGACGGTGGGTGAACGAATTACTGTCGAGCAATTGATAGAACCGCGCAAAGTCATGACGTTATCTATGGCAATGATCATATCTACAGGCATCACGTCCAAAACAAGTAGACCGATACTTTCTGCATCTACTACTATTACTCCACACTTCGACCGCTATCCAGCATGCATCTAGTGTATTGAGTTCATAAGAACAGAGTAACGCCCTAAGCAAGATGACATGATGTAGATGGACAATCTCAAATATATGATGAAAGCCCATCTTGTTACCCTTGATGGCAAGAACATGATGCGTGCCTTGGTGCCCCTTCTGTCACTGGGAAAGGTCACCGCACGGTATGAACCCAAAACCAAGCACTTCTCCCATTGCAAGAATCATAGATCTAGTTGGCCAAACAAAACCCAAGAATCGGAGAGACTTACAAGAATATCAAATCATGCATATAAGAAATCAGCAAGGACTCAAATATAATTCATAGATAATCTTATCACAAATCCACAATTCATCGGATCTCGACAAACACACCACCAAAGAGGATTACATCGGATAGATCTCCATGAAGATCATGGAGAACTTTGTATTGATGATCCAAGAGAGAGAAGAAGCGATCTAGCTACTAACTACGGACCCGTAGGTCTGAAGTGGACTACTCACGATTCATTGGAGAGGCGATGATGTTGATGTAGAAGCCCTCCAACTCCAAAGTCCCCTCCGACAGGGCACCAGGAAGGGTCTCCAGATGAGATCTCGCGGAAACGGAAGCTTGCGGCAGCGGAAAAGTGTTTTCGTGGATGCCCTGATTTTTTCTGGGATTTTATGGAATTTATAGGCCAAAGAGCTAGTGCAGGGGAGCGCCAGGGAGGCCACAAGCCTAGTCGCCATGGCCCCCCTGGCTGCGGCGTCAGGGCTTGTGGGCTCCTTGTGGGCCTCCTGCCTTGGCCCTCAAGTCCCCCGATCTTCTTCCGTTCTGGAAAAATTCATTTCGGGGATTATATTCCGTTTGGACTCCGTTCCAAAATCAGATCTGAAAAGAGTCAAAACCCTAGAAAAGCAGGAACTGGCACTTGCCACTGAATTAATATGTTAGTCCCAAAAAAAGATATAAAAGGTATATAAAACATCCGAAGTTGACAAGATAACAACATGAAACCATCAAAAATTATAGATACGTTTGAGACGTATCAAGCATCCCCAAGCTTAACTCCTACTCGTCCTCGAGTAGGGAAGTGATAAAGAATGAATTTTTGATGCTTTCATGCTACCTAGCATAGATGTCCTTTGTAACTCCTCTTATGTGACGTGAATGTTCAGATCCATTAGATTCAAAACAATAGTTTGCTATTGACGTGGAGACAATAATACTTCAAGCAAACTAGCAAGGTAATCATGAACTTTTGAAATAACAAGGCCAAAAGAAAGTTATCCCTACAAAATCATATAGTCTGGCTATGCTCTATCATCCTTGCACAACGAATTTAAATCATGCACAACCTCGCTATTGGCCAAGTAATTGTTTTCACACCTTTACTTTCTCAAACCTTTTCAACTCTCACGCAATACATGAGTGTGAGGCATGGTTTTAGCACTATAAGTGGAATGGAGTGTGGTGGAGGTTGCAAGGCAAACAAGGAGAAGATGGTCACATTGACTAGGCATATCAACGAGCTATGGAGATGCTCATCAAGAGATATCGATGTGAATGAGTAGGGATTGCCATACAAATGATGCACTAGAGCTAAGAGTGTGTGAAAGCTCTTAAAGAAAACTAGTGGGTGTGCATCCAACTTGCTTGCTCAGGAAGACCTAAGGCAATTTTGAGGAAGCCTATCATTGCAATATACAAGCCATATTATATAATGAAAATTTCCCACTAGCTATATGGTGGTGACAAAACGAGAGACTCTCAATCATGAAGATCATTGTGCTTAATAAGCACAAGTGTGGAAAGATAGTAGCATTGTCCCATCTCTCTTTTTCTCTCATTTTTTTGGTGGGCTCTTTGGACTTATTTATTTATTTATTATTATTATTTTGGTGGGCATCTTTGGCCTCTTTTTGTAAATGGGCTTCGCTGGCCTCTTTTATTTCCTCACATGTGACAATGCTCCATCAATGATGATCATCACACTTACAACTCAAAACTTAGAGCAATGATGACTCTATATGGAATGCCTTCGGTACTGTACCGTGAAAATGATCTAGCATGGCATAGACATCAATGGAAACATCATGCTAGCTATCTTACGATCATGCAATGGCAATGTAGAAGTGGTGGCACATGTCATGGTGGTAGTTGCATGGCAATATATCTCGGAATGGCTTTGAAAATGCCATAGTAGGTAGGTATGGTGGCTGTTTTGAGGGAGGCTATATGGTCGGTTTTGTGCACCGGCGAAAGTTGCACGACACTAAAGAAGATAGTAATGGTGGAAGGTGAAAGTGCATCTAAACCATGGACTCAACATTAGTCATGACGAACTCATATACTTGTTGCAAAAGTTTTAGTAGTAATCAAAACAAAGCATTCAACGCATACTCCTAGGGGAAGGGTTTGTAGGTATAAACCATCGCGCGATCCCGACCGCCACACAAAGGATGAAAATCAATAGACTAATCATGCTCAGACTTCATCACATAACGGTTCACCATACGTGCATGCTACGGGAATCACTAACTTCAACACAAGTATTTCTAGATCCACAACACCTTACTAATATAAATTCAATATTACCACAACCAAAACTCAAAACTAATTGAGATGAATCAAACTTCTCTAACTACTCAATGCACATGAAGGTGGAAGTTTCCATATCCCTTTGGATAACTACCCCTTTTAAGACTACTTGCATAGCATAGATCAACTACCAAGCCACGCGCTTCCGTGCTCTAAAAGATAGAAGTGAAACACATAGAGAAAAATCAACTAGCTCAAAAGATATAAGTGAAACACATGTGAGCTGAATTGTCTAACGGAAGGATATAAGTGAAGCTCGAGAAAATCACGGTGAGTGCATGTCTCTCTCTCTAGGTGTGCAGCAAGGAAGATTGTGACACAACAAAAATAAAAGACTCCTACGATACAAGACGCTCCAAGGAAAACACATAACATGTGGTGAATAAAAATATAGCCCGTAGTAACATTACCAATGGATTGAAGACGAAAGAGGGGATGCCTTCCCGGGGCATCCCCAAGCTTAGGCTTTTTCGGCATACTTGAATCAACTTGGGGTGCCTTGGGCATTCCCAAGCTTAGGCTTTTTCGGCATACTCGAATCAACTTGGGGTGCCTTGGGCATCCCCAAGCTTGAGCTCTTGCCACTCTTTATCTCTTTGTCCATAAGAACTTCACCCAAAACTTGAAAACTTCACAACACGAAACTTATACAGAAACCCGTGATAACATTAGTATAAGAAAGCAAACCACCACTTCCTTAGGTACTGTAGCAAACTTAAATCCTACTTATGTTGATGTTGGGTTACTGTATTTTCAATCTTCCATGGCTAATACCCCCCGATACTATCCATAGTTTCATCAAAATAAGCAACCAACTCAACAAAAACAGAATCTGTTAATCAGCAGACGAGTATGTAGCAATATGTATACTTCGTATACTTATTGTACTTCAAAAATTCTGAACAATTACGACAGTCTGTAGAATTTGCGTCGAAATCAGCAGCAAAAAGAATCAACTCAAAAGCTCTTACATTAAAAAATGAAAATTCTTTTAGTGACAGAAAGTTTCCGTCTTTTCCAGCATGACCAATCGATCATCCCCAAGACTAATCATAACGGTTTTACTTGGCACAAACGCAAAAGAAACACAAAAAACACAATCAAAACAGAATTATGAAAGTGTGGAAAACACAAAACAGAAAGAAAAATGATAGATTCGTTGGGTTGCCTCCCAACAAGCGCTATTGTTTAACGCCCTTAGCTAGGCATTCAATGATGCACTCACAAAAGACAAGAATTGAAGCACAACGAGAGCATCCAAAAGCATGTGAAAATCACATCTAAGTCTAACATACTTCCTATGCATAGGCATTTTATAGGAAAACAGATTGTCAAGACAACCAATAGTTACCATATGCAAGGAAGAAGAAAGAGACAATATCAATCTCAACATGACGAGAGGTAAATTGGTAACATGAATGTTTCTACCACAATATTTCCCTCTCTCATAGCAATTACATGTGGTATCATATTCAAATTCAACAATATAGCTATCCCATAGGATATTCTTTTCATGATCCACATGCATGCAAAGTTGACGCTCTTCAAAAATAGTGGGATTATCATCAACTAAAGTCATGACTTCTCCAAACCCACTTTCAATAATATTGCAAATATCATAAAAATCATGAGGTTTGAACAAATTTTCAACATCATAAGAAAAATCATCACCCCAATCATGATCATTGCAACAAGTAGGGGACATAGCAAAACTAGCATCCCCAAGCTTAGGGTTTTGCATATTTTTAGCATGATTGTCACTAATAGAATTTATAGTGAAACCATTGCAATCATGCTTTTCATCCAAGGAGCCCTCGTGAATCACTTCATAAATTTCTTCCTCAAAATTTTCAGATTCACACATCTCAAGCAAAACCCCATAGAGAAAGTCAAGTGCACTCAACTTTCTAGCAATTGGATCAACATAACTGGATCTCTTAAAGAGATTAGCAAGTGGATGAGGATCCATATCACAAGATTTTCAGCAAGCAAAGATGCAAGAATATTGGAGGCACATGGCACACAAGCGAACAGAAAGCAAGCGAGAGAAAAGGGCGAACGAAAAAGGAAACGAAAAAACGGCAACTTGGTGAAGTGGGGGAGAGGAAAACGAGAGGCAACTGGCAAACAAAGTAAATGCAAGAGATGAGTTTGTGACACTTACTTGGATGTATCTTGACTTGATATCTCCCCGGCAATAGCGCTAGAAATCCTTCTGCTACGGCGACAACAGACCTTTCCCGGCAACGGCGCCAGAAATCCTTCTACTGCTGGCTACGCCTATAGGGATTTCCTTGGCAAATATGCAAAGGATTACCCCGAGGACTTGGAGCCTTGCGTGCGTGTTCCCTTGAAGAGGAAAGGGTGATGTAGCACTGCGGCGGTAAGTATTTCCCTCAGTTTGAGAACCAAGGTATCAATCCAGTAGGAGGATCGTGTCAAGTCACAAGTACCTACACAAACACAAAGAGCTTGCACCCAACGCTATGAAGGGGTTGTCAATCCCTTATAGATTGTTTGCAAAGTGAGAACTGAAAGCAAAAAAGGAAACAAAGCAAAGTAAAAGTAAAAGTGGAGACGATAGTTGTGAATAGACCCGGGGGCCATAGTGTTCACTAGTGGCTTCTCTCATGAAAGCAAGTAGACGGTGGGTGAACGAATTACTGTCGAGCAATTGATAGAACCAAGCAAAGTTATGACGTTATCTATGGCAATGATCATATCTATAGGCATCACGTCCAAAACAAGTAGACCGATACTTACTGCATCTACTACTATTACTCCACACGTCGACCTCTATCCAGCATGCATCTAGTGTATTGAGTTCATAAGAACAGAGTAACGCCTTAAGCAAGATGACATGATGTAGATGGACAATCTCAAATCTATGATGACCGCCCATCTTGTTACCCTTGATGGCAACAACATGATGCGTGCCTTGCTGCCCCTTCTATCACTGTGAAAGGTCACCGCACGGTATGAACCCAAAACCAAGCACTTCTCCCATTGCAAGAATCGTAGATCTAGTTTGCCAAACAAAACCCAAGACTCGGAGAGACTTACAAGGATATCAAATCATGCATATAAGAAATCAGCAAGGACTCAAATATAATTCATAGATAATCTGATCACAAATCCACAATTCATCGGATCTCGACAAACACACCGCCAAAGAGGATTACACCGGATAGATCTCCATGAAGATCATGGAGAACTTTGTATTGAAGATCCAAGAGAGAGAAGAAGCCATCTAGCTACTAACTACGGACCCGTAGGTCTGAAGTGGACTACTCACAAGTCATTGGAGAGGCGATGATGTTGATGTAGAAGCCCTCCAACTCCAAAGTCCCCTCCAACAGGGCACCGGGAAGGGTCTCCAGATGAGATCTCGCGGAAACGGAAGCTTGCGGCGGCGGAAAAGTGTTTTCGTGGATGCCCTGATTTTTTCTAGGATATTAGGGAATTTATAGGCCAAAGAGCTAGGGCAGGGGAGCGCAGGGAGGCCACAAGCCTGGTCGCCGCGGGCCCCCCTGGCTGCGGCGTCAGGGCTTGTGGGCTCCTTGTGGGCCTCCTGCCTTGGCCCTCAAGTTCCCCGATCTTCTTCCATTCTGGAAAAATTCATTTCGAGGATTTTATTCCATTTGGACTCCGTTCCAAAATCAGATCTGAAAAGAGTCAAAAACACCGAAAAAACAGGAACTGGCACTTGGCACTGAATTAATAAGTTAGTCCCAAAAAAGATATAAAAGGTATATAAAGCATCCAAAGTTGACAAGATAACAATATGAAACCATAAAAAATTATAGATAAGTTTGAGACGTATCAGGGGCCCATGGGGGTCTTGTCTAGTCGCTGGAGGGGCCTGCCGGCTGCGAGGTCCCATCTCGCTATGGGGCCCGCCGGCTAGCCAGTAAGGCTCTTGCATAAGGCCGACGCAAGACACGTGTAGTACATCCGACTCGTCATGCGAGATTCGTCTCCGTCGTATCTATAAATTTTGATTGTTTCATGCCAATATTCTACAACTTTCATATACTTTTGGCAACTTTTTATCCTATTTTTCGGACTAACATATTGATCCAGTGCCAAGTGTCAGTTCCTGTTTGTTGCATGTTTTTTGTTTCGCAGATTATCCATACCAAACGAAGCCCAAACGCAATAAGAAACCTACGGGGATTTTTTTGGAATATTTATGATTTTTGGGAAGAAGAATCAACATGAAACGATGCCCGAGGGAGTCACAAGCCCCCTAGGCGCGGCCTGGGGGTGGGGCCGTGCCTGGCAGGCTTGTGACCAATCCCTAAGATGGTTGGTGGCCTTATTCTTCCTCTGGAAAGATAATATCCGGAAGAAAATCGTGTTAAAATTTCAGCCCCATCGGAGTTATGGATCTCCGGGAATTTAAGAAACGGTGAAAGGCAAAATCTGGGAGCGCATAAACAGAAGGACACAGACAGAGAGAGATCCAATCTTGGAGGGGTTGTCGCCCCTCTGCCGCAATGGAGACCATGGACTAGAGGGGAAACTCTTTGCCCAACTAGGGAGGAGGTCAAGGAAGAAGAAGAAGAAGGTGGGCTCTCTCCCGGCGGCGCCGGAACGCCGTCCGGGACATCATCGTGTGACGGTGATCTACACCAATACCTCCGTCATCTTCACCAACACCTCCATCACCTTCCCCCATATATATTCAGCGGTTCACTCTCCCGCAACCCGTTGTACCCTCTACTTGAACATGGTGCTTTATGCTTCATATTATTATCCAATGATATGTTTCCATCCTATGATGTCTGAGTAGATTTTCGTTGTCCTATCGGTGATGGATGAATTGCTATGATTGGTTTAATTTGCTTGTGGTTATGTTGCTGTCCTTTGGTGCCCATCATATGAGCGCGTGCGTGGATCACACCATAGGGTTAGTAGTATGTTGATAGGACTATGTATTGGAGGGCAAGGGTGACAGAAGCTTCAGTCTAGCATAGAAATTGATGCATACAGGATTGAAGGGGGACCAATATATCTTACTGCTATGGTTGGGTTTTACCTTAATGAACGTTAGTAGTTGCGGATGCTTGCTAATAGTTCCAATCATAAGTGCATAGAATTCCAAGTAAGGGATGACATGCTAGAAGTGGCCTCTCCCACATAAAACTTGCTATCGGTCTAGTAACATTGTCAATTGCTTAGGGACAATTCCGCAACTCCTACCACCACTTTTCCACACTCGTTAAACTAACGTAATTGTTTCTTTATCTAACCATCCCCTAGTTTTTATTTACGTGTTCTTTCTTTTCTTGAAAACCTATCCTATCACTCCTACAAAATACTGCTAGTTTCATACTTGTTCTAGGTAAAGCGAACGTAAAGTGTGCGTAGAGTTGTATCGGTGGTTGATAGAACTTGAGGGAATATTTGTCCTACCTTTAGCTCCTCGTTGGGTTTGACACTCTTACTTATCGAGGAAGGCTACAATTGATCCCCTATACTTGTGGGTTATCAAGACCTTTTTCTGGCGCCGTTGCCGGGGAGCAATAGCGTGGGGTGAATATTCTCGTGTGTGCTTGTTTGCTTTATCACTAAGTAGATTTATTTGCTGTTCTAAGTTGTTCTCTATCTTTAGTTATGGATATGGAACACGAAATACCAAAAAAATTAGGTGTACTTGCTACTCATGGAGATGGGGAACCTCCTAAAACCCTCGATGCTCGTTATGTGGAAAATATTATATACTTCTTTAATATGTGAATACTTTAGGGATTATCGCTTGACTCAATAAGGGAAACTATTATGGGATAAAATTCATATGTTGAAATGGTATGCTTGGGAGCTATGCTCGAGATATGATATTACTTGTTGCTCTATGATGAAGTCTAAACACCTTCCCTTTTCTTGTAAATTTAATGCTAATGAAACCTTGGCTTCTGATGCTAATGGTATATATGTAACGACCAAGATGCGGTCCTTTCCAATCTGGGGGGTCGTAGCCCGAATAGGAAAGAAGCGCATCTAAGTGTTTCGCAAGCAGGTAACACAGCACAAATAATAATAAAAGTAGACAATCCGGGATTCAATTGTCTTCTCATTAATAACTCAGAGTACATCACAGATACAATCAAGGTAGTTCCGCTACGGACTACAAAACATAGAGATGCTATGCTACCCTGCCTGCAGGCCCACGATCACGACCATGCCTCAATCCTCTAGATAGTTCACGTAGAGGTGGTCTATCTCCTCGTCGTACTGCCACGCCAGCTGAGTGTCGTCGGGATCATCTGTCTCTAGGGTACCTGTACCTGTTGGGAGTTTCGGAGGAATCCGTGAGCCACGGGGACTCAGCAATCTAAGACCTTGGTGCCAAAACTAGTCATGTTATTAGGTAGGGTAAAGGTGAAGTGTATAAGGTTGCAGCATCCTAAGCCTGATTTAGTGGCTAACTTACGTAAAGCGATTATGAAGGTGGTCTACACTAGTGGTCGTAATTACTTGATCACTAAGTGATCCTGAACACCTACCTACGGCATTCATAACCCCACCGTGTTCCCGATCGAAGAGAGATCTTCGAGGGGACAGTCACGGTTACGCACATAGTTGGCAATTTTATTAGCTTATGTTTGAGTTATGTAATACCGGATGTTAACAAAATATTCCAAGTTGACACATAACCGCGGGCACGGCTTTCCGAAAGATTAAACCCTGCAGGGGTGCTCCAACTAGTCCATCACAAACGTACACAAGCCGCAAAGGCATCCTCTATCACGAATCTCGTGATCTCGTCGGATTCCTTAGAGGAAAACCTCAACTCTGGGGTAAACCAAAGTTTCACTTCCTATACGCCAGATATACCACTAAGGTAAGGCAAGGCTAGCAGGACCTCCCGGTGTGTCGACGACCCGATAAGAGCCGCGTATCTCAGTCTCAGGACAACACCGTCTATGCAAAGTGGACAAGGACCAAACCTCAAGTTTCCCTAGGGTGGTCTTGCCGACTGCTAGGTGATTGGATGAACACTCATGAGGAGCACTGGCCCGGGTTGTTAATTAAATTCCTCGGGTTAGCTATTCCCTATGCAGGTTATTAGGTGATTAGCAAATAAAACCAATGTTGGGTCCTGCCGGACAAGCCTTAGCACTACGCGATTTATCGAGGGGGTCCCCATAACAACCCCGAACGTGTTAGGAGCGATCATTATGGAATCAAACACCGGTAGCCGGTAACTAAGGCGGCAATAACGGAACAAAGCACCCGGCAAAGGCTAGCCTTCCGTCATTTACCAAGTATATAGGTGCATTAATTAAATTACAGAATTTAAGATAATGATATCAAGCTCATGTTATCACATGAGTCAAAGCACCTGCATCTAGCAACGCTAACATTAGTAGCTGAGCAAAGCCTACTTAGCCATACAAGTTTTGCTAGGAAGGGATTAGTGTTTGGGATCATGGCATATCAAGAGGCAATATAATTCAATGGTAGGCAGCGAGCAATATGACATGGCAACGCAAACTAGCATAACAAGTCTAGAGATGGAATCAAGGTCATATCATCTTGCCTGTGATATCCTCAGCTTGGAATGGTTCTTGTTCGTCCTGCACGTACTCTCCCGAATCCACGTACTCTTTCTCTGATCTCGGTGCTACCCAACATAAGAATAACATTAAATGAACAACATGACCACAAGATGCAACAAGCACATGATGCATGAGATGGAAAATGAGCATGCATCACTATTTCTATCACTAGCACAAGCAAAAGAATCTACTACAAGTTTCTGGACATAACTGTACACTAAGCTATTTTGACATGCATGAGAATGGCATGAACAGATGCGTCTCGTGAAAACGATGCAAAACCATATAAAGAACATTACAATCGAAGCTACGGATCAACGGGAATCAACGAAACAAGATATGAAGCCCTACGTGTCAAAAACAACACCACACACTCCAATGGCACAAATCTGGTATTCCCAGGTTGCCAAGACATATAACAACCCAACATGAATGCATTCGAGCAAGGAAGAACACCACAACATCAACTAATCACCCACAATCATCAAAATGACTATACTACACAATCTACCATAATCTGCATCTTAGCTCTTTGTGAGCTACATGCAACATAGCTACAACCCTCCAAATATGACAAATAAGATATGTGTCTGTAGCCAACCAAGAACACTACAAGCACCAGCAAGAATCACAGCAAAAGGAATTAAACACAAGAAGACACAAGGCTGCAAACTTTCCCAAAACCATGAGATCTCAGGGACTTAGTGAAAATTCCTGCACGTGACTTTCTGTCTTTGTTCTGAAGCTTTTTGACAGCAAGCAAAACATAATCTACAGGACTAAGGCTAGATCATAAACATACCAGGTCCAAATTCCTAGCAGTGAACTAAGGCTAGATCACAACACAATGATCAGCACAACCTCATCTACATGAGAAGAAAATGTTTCCAGATTCCCAGACTTAGTGAAATTCCAGATTTCACTAAGCTGGAATTTTCAGCCACATGCCCACTTTGTCTAGGCATAGCTTGCACACAAGTAACACCAAGTGATAAATGACACCTCTATGGTGTAGAGCAAAACCCCTACTACTATCACACAAAATCTCACGCCCTTGGGCTCCACCTATTCCATGGAAACAAAGAGCAAACTTGCAACAAATCTGAATATGTCAACTCCATAAAGTATCCTAATGGCAAAACTAACTTCACCACTGGATTCCTTGGGAGATTCTACCCCGAAATCATATATAATATGTGGGCACTTACTTGGAACAAGTGACCACAAATTAAGGAAGAGGCAACTACTCCAAATCATGCCTAGTGAATAGGACATCATTTCATGTAGTTCCACTATATCAACAACTACATGGTTGAGCTCATGTGCACAATGACAAAGTGACATGGGGGTTTGAACCCCATGTTTGTGTCATGCACATCTACTTCACAACCCCTACTACTAAGCTTCCCACACAAACAACATACCATGCCCTCTCACATATGGTCATGTGAAGGTGCAAAGCTTGCTTGAAAAGGTGGGATGCTACTCACACACACATCTACTCCACATCACCCACAAGCACATCATACTCTAGATCAACACACATACCTACACATGTTATCATAGCAACCAACTAGAACAAGGTCAACTATATTTATACACACACAACCTAGTGCAAACATCAAGTGCTAGTACCTACAACAATGAAGAACCTACACATGCTATATCTACACTTGCTATCATATTACTAGGATCAACTACTAGGAAGCACCACCATACATACGCAACCATGTGTAACTAACCCCATACGTATGCCCACACACACACACATGCACCTCTCACAAGTACACCTATACACACCACATCACCTAGCACAAATATAACAGCAAAGGAAAAATAAAAAAAATGCCATTGCCACCTATGGTTTTGTCACAAGAACAGCAACAGCAAAGAAGGGAGTATAAATTACAGCAAAAAGGAAAAACAAAAGGAGGGCACGCTGGGATTCGAAGCCCAGTGCCCCTGGTGCAACAAACCTACCCATACCACTCTGTTACTGTCATCTTATCGGCAGAACAGAGGGGTCAAGCAAGGTAAGGCTTCCCTACAGTATATTGTGCCAAAAAATCAAATAAGCTAAAAGGTTCCGAGGGGGGGATCGAACCCAGCACCTCACAACAGGCACAACAGAACGCTACCACTATGCTACGGATCGGGAGTCTAATAGATAAGAGGGGGTAACTCTGAAGAGTATCCCCCTCTGCATCTCTGCTGCCCGACGAACGGCCGGAATAGGGGAGGTGCTCGCCGGTGACACAGGCTAAATCGGCCAATGGCTCGTGGAGGGGAGGAAGCCCACACACGCACGAGCTCATTTCAAATGCTAACTACACCCGAGGGGCTCTACAACGGTGTGACGACGACGAGCGGCGGCGCCGGCGACAGAGAGCATGCGTGCTTCGATCTTACTGCTGCTACGCTCGATCTGGGACAGGGAGGAGGGAGGAGGAGCACTACCTCGCGTACGAGTCGAGGAGGGAGCAGCTCGTAGAGGAAGTAGAGGAAGAAGGCCGTCGGCGAAGCTTCTCGTCGGAGGGGAAGCGCCACTGGGAAGTAGTGGATGCAGCACGGGGGTGGTCGATCCAGCGCCGGGAACGGGCTCTTGTAGGCGTCCTCGAGCTGCTGGTACCATCGTAGAGGAGGTAGAGGCAGCAGATCGATGGCGGCGACGAACTTCTACCCATCGGCCATGGCGGACCCGTGCTCTCCTTACCTTGCTGCGATGAGAGAGAGAGAGAGGGGGGGATCGAGATCTGGACGGTGCGGTGGCAGGGAGGAACCCTAACGCGTTTGCACTGACGCCAAGGGATTATATAGCGTGAGCGGAAGAGGCGAGAGCATGCCGTCGGCCATGTGCTGTCGCTCCTCTCGGTGGAGCAGAGGGGAGGGAAAAGAGAGGATGACAGGTGGGGCCGCCTGCCTCGCTGGAAAGGGAGGAGGAAGAAGCGCCACACGCGTGAGCTAGGGAGGAAATGGGCTGGGCCGTGCGGTAGCTGCGGTACTGGCGACAGATAGAGGAGGGGGCCCTGAGGGGGGTTTTATTATTTTAAACAAACACAAAAAAGGATTTAAAACAAGTGGCAATTCTGTTGGGGTTAAAAACAAAACAAAAATGCCCCTGGTCATAAGGAATTATGACCTATTTGAATTAAATAGAAAATAAATATTTGGAGCAATTTGAATAAATGGAAAACAGCAATTTATTTACTATTTTGGATTTATTTGCACCCTTAAAACTAAGATACAAAACAGAAAAACACATATTGACATCCTCCACAAAATATACTAAAAACATGGGCATTTTTGAATCAAGGTTGGGACAAGTGAATATTGGCTTGAGAAAAATAAGAGACAGAGGGAGGTTACAAACATGACAAGCCCACTACATTTAGTACTAACATCACATGAATTCATAGAGCACCTCAACACATACAAAACATCACAAAGTAGCTATCCCCAAGACCAACACAACATCACATGGAATGCTAAGATCCTATAAAACACAACACAAGACAAGGCATACCATGATATGCTATGCATGCATGCATGGGAAGGAAGGGGAAAAACGAGGGACACCACATGAGGTCATGGCACAATTGGATACATCAAATCACTAACAAGGTGGACCCACATGCAATAGGTTCCAAATATGGCAAGGTTTACATCTGGGGCACTACAATATATGATTACTATGATGTGGAACAAATAGAAGAGTTTGTTGCTTTTATGGGTGCTTATGAAATTGAAGCTCTGTTTAAAGGGTGTGATGATAATGATGCTGCTGCTTACCAATCTGAAAATTTGGTTATGCTTCGTTATTGTTACACTAATTATGAATATAATGCCCATATTGATCGATTTATGGAGAAATTCTACGCTTCCCAAGAAGAGGCTAATATTTTGCAGGAAACTATGGAAGAAGAAAATGTTGAAACTGTGAGATCATTAGATGAAAAAGATGACGAGGAGAGCCAAGAACAAAAGGAGGAAGAGCGGACTAGCTACCCGTGCCCACCTTCTAATGAGAGTAACTCTTCAACTCATACGTTGTTTAATTTTCCTTCGAAGGATGAATGCTATGTTGATTGCTATGATCCCTTGGATTCGTTTGAAATATCCTTTTTTGATGAACTTGATGCTTTCTATGCTTGTGGCCATGATGACAATATGAATGATGCTTATGAAGATGAACTTGCTATAGTTCCTTATGTTAAACATGAAATAGTTGCTATGGCACCCACTTATGATAGTCCTATTATCTTTTTGAACTCTTCCAACTACACCATATCAGAGAAGTTTGCTCTTATTAGGGATTATATAGATGGGTTGCCTTCTACTATTACACATGATGATTTTGATGAATATAATATGCATGTTCTTGCTGCTCCTACTTTCAATTATTATGAGAGAGGAACTACATCTCCACCTCTCTATGTTTCCAATACGATAAAATTGCAAGAAACTGCTTATGCTATGTATTAGCCTTTACTTGATGTGCATGAATTGTTCTTTTATGACATGCCAATGCATAGGAAGAGAGTTAGACTTCATCATTGCATGATATATGTTACCTTGTTCTCACTACTAAATTACAAATCATTGTTAATTAAAATTGGCTTCGATATACCTTGGGATCCGGGTGGATCCATTACTTGAGCACTTTATGCCTAGCTTAATGGCTTTAAAGAAAGCGCTGGCTGGGAGACAACCCGGAAGTTTTAGAGAGTCATTTATTTCTGTTGAGTGCTTTTATTTAGTTTAAAAACAAAAAAAATATAGAGGGGAACTTAAAACTTTTTCAAAAAGAGAAGCGATTGAAAGGTGATGCATTGCGGAAGTAAGGGTCGACCTTGAACACTTGTGTTCATGCTCATGGAAACGATGTAGAATTTTTCGTGGAAGTTTCTCACAAAAATAATTATCCCCTTGTACAATTCCATTGTATTAGAAAAATAATGTGCCAAGTAAAGCCTTTATGATTAGTTTTGGTGATAGCTGATTAATCATGCTGAAAAAGACTGAAACTTTGTGCTCACGAAATTATTTTTAGTTCTATCCCGAAAGAGCTTTTGAGTTGATTCTTTTTGCTGATGATTGATATGCAAATTTCCCTAATTGTCATAATTTTTCAGAATTTTTGGAGTATCAGAAGTATGGTATAAGTTCATATTACTACAGATTGTTCTGTTTTTGATAGATTCTGTTTTCTTTGCCTTGTTCTGTTATTTTGATGAATCTATGGGTAGTATCGGGGGGTATGAACCATGGAGAAGTTGGATTATAGTAGATATAATGCTAATATTAATTTGGAATAAGTTCACAACAGTACTTAACACTACAAGAAATAAGGTCAATTGTGACTCCCTATATTGGTCATTGATTCGTCATTTTTGTTGTTTATTGACCTTTTTTTGACCAAATTTACAAGGTCAACAGTTGGCCGTCAAGAATGAACAAACTTGACCTTTGTAAAATTTTGGTCATAGATCTCTATTGACCAAAATTTTCGTTTGGTCATTACCCATTTGTGTGCGTCACGTAGGATCTGACATGGCTGTGCAGACATGGCATTGCTAGTGACCAAATGGAATCGTCATAATTTCACAGCCCAATTCAATAATCTAGTCTACATGGGCCTCCACCAATACTATTTTATTATTTAAAATGTCTAAATTGTTTAGGCTGATGCATTACTTTACCAAAAACATGTATATCTCAGGATAGTCCATTAAAAAACAAGTACAAGATTACAAATTAGTTGTATATATTTCATTTCAGTAGCACATCATATGAATTACAATACATCATCCATCGACTCCTCTACACGTAAAGGTTCAAGGCCCAATAAGTACACAACAAAATAGTTCTACAAGTGCAGGTGTACAGCAAAAGGGCCCAACAAGTGCATAATCACACATCAACATAGTTCGACAAATATTGAATGAGAAGCATAAGTTTTTGTTGATCACACATAACATCAATGATAAACAAAGCTTCTTGTTCCCTCCTCCCGTCCTGTCCACTACTTCTGGGTGCTTCAGATCATCCTGGTAATTAAAATAATCAAACATAAGAAAGCATACAAAATAATCAAATATAGAACTATTTCATCCTCCAACAATGGTAGTGTATTGAGGTCTGACTATGCGTATGTTTGCATGTATTTACACATCGGATCTATGTATCAAGAGAATATGTCATCTATGTATCTGTTCTATGCGTATGTTTGCATGTATTTACACATCGGATCTATGTATCAAGAGAATATGTCATCTATGTATCTGTTCTGCACAAGGGAGGATACACAACACAAAATGTCCATTCTAGAAATAAGCATGTAACAACTATGCCACAACAATGATTCACAAATCTAAAAAAGCATTCATCATTTAGCAGTATATTTGTTGTATGTTAAGTGCTACAATGAACAACAATTCAGGAAGACCACAAGTAAATACAAATTGCATTGCATGTAAAGTTTTTAAAGTCTACACGATATACCTAATGAGTTACATTGGATGTGGAATGGAACTGCTTGAGATAAAACAAAATGAACTAATTGAGATTATGAGGGGTAAGCTGTATAAGGACATGAAGGGTCTCATCATTAATAGGTGGTTTGGTTCAGAAAAATTTATGACAAGTGTGCATGCGTCAATGGGTGTATTATGCAGGATTTTTTATCTTATTTTATTTATGCTTAAGGAGAACTGTTGATTGCTGCTACTGATCCGTGTGGTGACAACACACATGCATGGTTGTGTGCTATGTAGTATTTGCGTATTCTCAGTGTATGTGAGCAGCTGCATGTTGAATACTTGGTATGTTTAGTCGGAAGGGCTAATTTCTAAATTCAAAAATACAGTGTCATTTTTTCTAAGAACAAATCAGTACTTTCTGACAATGCTACTAGACTCCTGTTGCACTTACTGTATTGTTGTATCCTAGAGCTACACTGCCTGTGTTGACATGTACCTTATCTATGTATGAATGACTATGTTATCAACCAGGTCCTAAACAAAATTTTAGGAACTTCATTGCAGACAAAAACAAATGTTGTGCTACTCTGTGTGCTCCTCCCTCAAAATGTACCATGGAACATTACACATGCATCCATTGCAGACCATAAGCATCATTTATGAAAATTGAGAAAATTAAGGATGTACTTCACCACACACAGATCCAAAGTAAAAAAAACTACAAGATAGCAAATAGCAATTGCATAGGACAATACTATCACAAACAGTAGCTTGCTAGGTATACCGATCTGATCCAGTGTGGAGTAGATTCTCAATTCGTGCACCTTTTCTATAGGAGTAGGATGAGGAGGAGAGAGAAGTACCTGTTCATGCCGGGAAGCTGTACTCCGAGGTCGAGGTGGCCGGGAAGCGGCGCCGCTCAGGGATTTATGAACCTACAATTAACAGACCTGTCAAATTGAGGATACACACAAAGCATTATATGGACTCTTATATACGTAGTTCAAATAGAAAATAGCTATATCGAGTATTCCAGTATAAACACTTTTTTTTCTCAAACTTTGAATACTAACATAAAAAATTTCTTCAGATAGTTGTTCGTAATTGTTCAGTTCGTAAATACTGGTAAAGTTAATATAATAATATCATTAGATTTGTCATGACAGTAGTTTATATAATATTATAGGAAATTAAGTTTTGTACGTAGTTTTGTTCGTAAATACTGTAAAGCATGGCATATCATCACATGTCTCCTCTGTACGTAGGGTCCAGTACTAACCGTTGATGTTTTCTATCTTTTCACTTGATGCAAAAATCTGCAGCAAATACATGGTAACTAACACTTGTCAATCTTATACTGTGAACAGACACCTGGTAAGGATACTAAAGTTTTCCTTTTATTTGATATCGCTTAAAACATCACCAACCGTGCTATTTTTTGGCAATCTTATACTGTGAACAGACACCTCGTAAAACACATTTGAGGCTATTGGACAAACTCAATATACTACACTCTTAGGATAATCAGGACAATCTTGATATAACAAGAATCAGCCCACGAGCAATAGATTAGGATACATACAGATAAAAAAAATTCACAAATTTGTCATCTCTAGCAAAGCAAGACTTGGTCCATCTCGAGTAAGATGCACTCTCGCATGACTAACTGCCTTATCATGCATGCCTAGAATTTGTTTGACTGTACACTACCTGAAAACGGGTGACAGAGTTAAGAAAATGGCAGGAACATCAATCTTGTCTAGTTGAAAACTACATAGCAGCAAATCTGGCTTAGTACTGAGTCTAGCATTGACAAATTCGTTTACCGTAGCTAGCACCTTCAGAACAACAGATTTTAGTTCGTACATAGCAGCAGATTTGGAATATTTATTTAAACATTTAGAAGTCGCAAACACATTCATCAATCGACATATTTCAGAAAGAAAAGAAATAGACTGACCGATGTTGAACACAAAGGCAACGTCGACAATGAGGATGGCACAGACGAAGCTGCAAGAGGCGTGGTCAGCTTGGCTGCGTACACGGGATGCCTGGGGTCGTTGCGCACGAACGCACATATCTTCTTGGCTGCTGGGAGCACAGCAGCCCGCCGCAAGAGCCAACTGCCCTGCACCTCGTGGCATGCAACGCCATTGCCATTGGAGATGATCCTCTCAAACGATGTGGATTACCTAGCCCTCCAAAATTGTAACAGAAAACATAAAAATGAGCACCTACTGCAGCAAGTCTACTAAATGATGCAAACCAGATAAACACATGATCAAACCAGCGTCTAGTTCTAGGCTTTCAACACAAAATGCTACTCGACAATGTTAATATGCAAGTCTGCATGACAGGATCATTACTATGCTAGAAATGTATATGTAAGGTCCAGAAGGCATGATATATTTGGCTTTTAGAATCAACACCTTCACAAAGTTAGTGTTGTGCCACAAAATACAGGTAAAATCCAACTCCTAAGCAACCAGCCACTCTACTGCTCAAGCCACTGATCCACTACTGCTTCGGCAGACACTTCTACGGACACCTACTGATCCAACTATCACATACTAAGGTAACAATGAACAGAGGCACACTATCACGAAGCATACCTGGAGTGATGGGAAGCGCGGGCATCGGCGACGGCGCGCTCGATCTCGGTGCAGACGCTCGCATCGAAGGAGCAAGAGCCGGCGCTGCCGTCGGCGGCACACGCAGAACGCGAGCAGCTGCCATGGGAGACGACGCCGGCACAGGCGCTGGTCCGGGGCCGCCAGAAGAAGGCGCTGCCGCAGGACCGCCGGAGGGCGCATGCACGGGGCCACAGCCATCATGGGCGCCAAAGCGGGCGCGTTCGACGGCAGGGTGCGTGCCGGCATGGGCGCGTTGGACGACGGAGCAGTGGTGGGCGGCACGGGTAGGGCGGGCGACGGCAGCACGGGCGGGACTGCTCATGGAGACGTGGGCGTCGGCACCGGCCGCCTCGACGGAGCGGTGGCCGGCACCGCGGCTGCCTTCTCCTGGAAAGACGACCTCACAACGCCGTGAGGTGGTGGGATTAGATTGGATCTGAGAGACAAAAGGGAGAGTGGCGGCGCTGTGGGGGATTTAGGGTTATCCAGGTGGGGAAAATTTTACGATGCCGCCATCCTTCTCTGAAATTTTGGCTGTCGCGCTCCATTTTCAGATTTTGCTTAAGAGAAGCTGTTTTTTTAACTCTGGCTGATAATTGGACCCATGTTATTGTGTATAGTAATAATGTGTATATTATGTTTTTCATCTTATCTTGTATAAACATTAGAATTAACGAATACTCCTTCATATTAAATCTTGTTACGTAATATAATGTGTTCTTTTTTTCCAAACACCAAGTAAATGTACATTCTTTAGTGCCTTTGAAAAAAATATTTCATCGATATTGTTCTACAAAAATCATAGAACATACTACGATATATATGTCATTAACATCATCTGCTATTATTTAAGTGGTAAATGATTTTTATTGGATATAATTAAATCTTGCAGTACATTTATAACAAATCATATGTCGAAACAAAAATAAAATTCATAGTTTAGCAATTTTATAACTTTTATCTCATACCTAGATTATGTATAAGTAATTTCAATCATTTCTTGGGATCATTTAAACATCTCGATATGTCTTAGTGACTTTTATTTTTCCAAAATCTAAACAGGTTCTAAAAATTATGAAATTAGCAGGGGCACGCATATTTTATTTTGGTGTTTTATTCATCAAAGCGAGTAATCTTGGCTTTTTCCTAATTCATTTGGATTTTTTTCTAATATGTCCTGCATACATACATGCTAAAAAGAAATTTTCACTCCTTAGCTTGAAATTTGTCATTTAGACCATCCCCCTTCCATGTTCTCACGTCATTCATCATCCTTACTTTCTTATTGGGCCATGGGTCTCCCAGGTGGGTCCGACATGTCAACACACTTCACATAGTGGTGGTTCCACCGGTTAGCTCGCTAAGCACGTCCATATGACACATGGGCCCGCAATAAAGCCTTCGAAACCCGAATCTTGTAATTGGTCCATCGATTTTCTAGATGATTAGGTTTGAATGATAGATTGATCCCACCCTCAAGTGTGGTTGACACATAGAAAATGGACACGTAGGAAAAAAAATCGAGGTATCATCCAGTCACATAAAATCTATGATTATAACCTTATAATTTGGTCACTGCTGGTATGAATTAACATCATGAATAGTGCTAGACATGTTAATGACCATTTTGGGCCATGGAATTATGACCTAACGGACACAAATAGTCATTATACTATAGGGTTTGGACCTTCCAACGCTCGCCCTGACCAAATTCTAAATTTTGGTCATTGATCTATGACCAATTAAACTGCTGTCATAATTTTTTGTCATAAACAACCATATTTCTTGTAGTGTAAAGTGGTGATTTCTTTATTATACTAACGGATCTGACGAAGGTTTTGCTGAGTTTTGTGTGATTGAAGTTTTCAAGTATTGGGTGAGACCACGATGGATGAAGGAATAAGGAGAGGCAAGAGCCTAAGCTTGGGGATTCCCAAGGCACCCCATGGTAATATTCAAGGAAGACTCAAGCGTCTAAGCTTGGGGATGCCCCGGAAGGCATCCCCTCTTTCGTCTACAATCTATCGGTAATTTTACTCGGAGCTATATTTTTATTCGTCACATGATATGTGCAAATGCTTGGAGCGTCTTTTGTGTTTCTTTTTCCTTTTTATTTTATGCACCATGCTGGTATGAGATATTCCTTGGTGGCTTTATAGAATGCTTCATGTGCTTCACTTATATCATTTGAAGTTCGGATTGCCTGTTTCCCTACACATAGAAAGCCACCATTTGTAGAATGCTCTTTTGCTTCACTTATATTTGTTAGAGCGGAGCATATCTTTTGTAGAAAGAATTAAACTCTCATGCTTCAGTTATACCTTTTTTGAGAGTTAACAGGGGTTGGTCATTCACATGGTTAGTCATAAAATCCTACATAAAACTTGTAGATCACTGAATATGATATGTTTGATTCCTTGCAATAGTTTTGCGACATGAAGATGTGATATTAGAGTCATGCTAGTGAGTAATTGTGTATTCATGGAAATACTTGTGTTAATGTTTGTGATTCCCGTAGCATGCACGTATGGTGAACCCTTATGTGACAAAGTCGGAGCATGATTTATTTATTGATTGTCATCCTTTGTGTGGAAGTCGGGATCGCGCGATGGTTAACTCCTACAAACCCTTCCCTTAGGAGCATGCGTCTAGTACCTTGTTTCAATGACTAATAGACTTTTGCAATAAGTATTTGAGTTATTAATGACTAATGTTGAGTCCATGGATTATACGCACTCTCACCCTTCCACCATTGCTAGCCTCGCTAGTACCGCGCAACTTTCGCCGATGCATTACACCCACCATATACCCTTCCTCAAAACAGCCACCATACCTACCTATTATGGCATTTCCATAGCCTTTCCGAGATATATTGCCATGCAACTTCCATCATTCCGTTTATTATGACACGCACCATCATTGTCATATTGCTTTGCATGATCATAAGATAGCTAGCATGATGTTTTCATGGATTGTCCGTTTTTTTATGCCATTGCTACGCTAGATCATTGCACATCCCGGTACACCGCCGGAGGCATTCATATAGAGTCATATTTTGTTCTAAATATCGAGTTGTAAGTAAATAAAAGTGTGATGATCATCATTATTAGAGCATTGTCCCATCTGAGGAAGTAATAAAAGAGGCCAATGAAGCCCAAATAAAAAAAAGAGGCCAAAGAAGCCCACCAAAAAAGTGAAAAAATAAAAAATGAGAGAAAAAAGAGAAGGGGCAATGCTACTATCCTTTACCACACTTGTGCTTCAAAGTAGCACCATGATCCAATGATGGACATCCTCAATTGCCCTAGGTCTTCGTGAGCAAGCGAGTTGGATGCACACCCACTTAGTTTCTTTTTTAGCTTTCATAAACTTATATCTCTTGTGCATCTGTTGCATGGCAATCCCTACTCACTCACATTCTCCATAGCCATTGATACGCCTAGTTGATGTGAGACTATCTCCTCCTTTTTGTCTTCTCCACAACCACCATATTCTATTTCACCTATAGTGCTATGTCCATGGCTCACGCTCATGTATTGCGTGAAAGTTGAAAAAGTTTAAGAACACTAAAGTATGAAACAATTGCTTGGCTAAAACCGGGGATGTGCATGATTTAAATACGTTGTGTGGGGAAGATGGAGCATAGCCAGACTATATGATGTTGTAGGGATAACTTTCTTTGGCCATAATATTTTGAGAAGACATGATTGCTTTGTTAGTATGCTTGAAATATTATTGTCTTTATGTCAAATGATAGACTACCGCTTCGAATCACTCGTGTTTTAGTATTCATGCCATGATTAGATTATATGATCAAGATTATGCTAGATAGCATTCCACATCAGAAATTATCTTTTTTATCATTTACCTACTCGAGGACGAGAAGGAATTAAGCTTGGGGATGCTGATACGACTCCGTCGTATCTATGATTTTTGATTGTTTCATGCCAATATTCTACAACTTTCGTATAATTTTGGCAACTTTTTATACTATTTTTGGGACTAACATATTGATCCAGTGCCCAGTGCCAGTTCGTATTTGTTGAATGTTTTTTGTTTCGCAGATTATCCATAACAAACGAAGTCCAAAGGGAATAAAAAACCTATGGGGCTTTTTTGGAATATTTATAATTTTTGGGAAGAAGAATCAACGAGAAAGGATGCCCGAGGGGGTCACAAGCCCCCTAGCCCCGGCCTAGGGGTGGGGCCGCGACCGGAAGGCTTGTGACCAATCTCTAAGGCGGTTGCTGCCCTTCTTTCTCCGCAAGAAAGATAATATCCGGAAGAAAGTCGTGTTAAAATTTCAGCCCAATCGGAGTTAGGGATCTCCGGGAATTTAAGAAACGATGAAAGGCAAAATGTGGGAGCGCGGAAATAGAAGGACACACAGAGAGAGAGATCCAATCTCGGAGGGGCTCTCGCCCCTCCGCCGCCATGGAGACCATGGACCAGAGGGGAAACCCTTCTCCCATATAGGGAGGAGGTCAAGGAAGAAGAAGAAGAAGGGGGTTCTCTCCTCCTCTCTCCCGGCGGCGCCGGAACGCCGCCCGGGAGATCATCGTGTGACGGGATCTACACCAACACCTCCGTCATCTTCCCGAACACCTCCATCACCTTCCCCCATCTATATTCAGCGGTCACCTCTCCCGCAACCCGTTGTACCCTCTACTTGAACATGGTGCTTTATGCTTCATATTATTATCCAATGATGTGTTGCCATCCTATGATGTGTGAGTAGATTTTCGTTGTCCTATCGGTGATGGATGAATTGCTATGATTGGTTTAATTTGCTTGTGGTTATGTTGCTGTCCTTTGGTGCCCATCATATGAGCGCGCGCGTGGATCACACCATAGGGTTAGTACTATGTTGATAGGATTATGTATTGGAGGGCAAGGGTTACAGAATCTTCAGCCTAGCATCAAAATTGATGCATACGGGATTGAAGGGGGACCAATATATCTTATTGCTATGGTTGGGTTTTACCTTAATGAACGTTACTAGTTGTGGATGCTTGCTAATAGTTCCAATCATAAGTGCGTAGAATTCCAACTAAGGTATGACATGCTAGCACTGGCCTCTCCCACATAAAACTTGCTATCGGTCTAGTAACATAGTCAATTGCTTAGGTATAATTCCGCAACTCCTACCACCACTTTTCCACACTCGTTAAACTAACGTAATTGTTTCTTTATCTAACCAGCCCCTAGTTTTTATTTATGTGTTCTTTCTTTTCTTGCAAACATATCCTATCACTCCTACAAAGTACTTCTAGTTTCATACTTGTTCTAGGTAAAGCGAACATAAAGTGTGCGTAGAGTTGTATTGGTGGTCGATAGAACTTGAGGGAATAGTTGTCCTACCTTTAGCTCCTCGTTGGGTTCTACACTCTTACTTATCGGGGAAGGCTACAATTGATCCCCTATACTGTGGGTTATCTATCCCCACCTCGATCTTTGGCAAAAGTTGTTCTTCTTCAAGCAGCAGGCCATAAATATGGACAAAGCCGAGGCGGAGAAGCTCACGGGTCCCCGTCCGATGACCCCGTGCGGCGCGGCACTAGTGCATCACCGGACGACGTGCGGCTTCCCTCAGATGCCACTCCGGGACTCATTCAAACTATGGCAGAGGGGATTCTTCTATGTGAAGAATGTTGACCCCTCCCAGGACGGCCTCAACCTGCCGCCCTTTGTCATCGCTCCTCCGACGGCGAGGAGGAACTGGAAGGCTTCGTATCCAAAGCCAATCGCCGAGGTGGCACAGATATGCGCATACCTTGAGACCATGAAGTCTCGCAGCCTCCTGGGCCACGACTTGCTTACCACCATCTTGACCCGCCGGGTCTTACCTCAACAGAGGTGGCCGGCACGATCCTTGCCGGCTCTCCATCAAGAACTTCCAAGCCGACGCGGTGGCCTGGAACGTGAACTTGATCTCCTCCGCCAATATGGACAAAGGTGGAGATTGGGAATGGGGAATGCGCCCTTACGACCGAGCCCATCCGGCCCTAGTGGTAAGCGCCTTCCCAAATCTTGTTTTGTTTATCTTTGAACTTGTTGTTTTCTCCTTTGAGTCGGCTACTGACTCCCTTGCTCAGTTGTTCAAGAGCCTGCAAGTGCTCGACCCGCCAGCCATCGACATGGAGACGTCGGACCCCTCGGAAATCGAGGATGAGGGGGTGATCGAGCTGCGAGCCACCGCCTCCAAAGGTTTGGCGGAAGCACCCGAGTCGGAGGGCTTCGAGCCGCCTGGTGAGCACCTAAAGCCCTCCCTTCTTGACTGGATGGATGATGACGCGACGCCACCTACTCTGCCTGATGCAGCCTTCGAGGAGGATCAAGAGGATCTGGAGGAGGTCACCAACCCTCCATTGATGTGGGGTCGATGCAAGGCTGGTGAGACGATAGCGCCTGGTGAGACGGCCAGGAACAAGGGCAAGGGCGCAGACACATCCAAGCCGGCCCCCAAGCGTGCCACAACGGGACCCTGAGCCGGAGGACGCGGAGGCGGCGCCAAGAAGCACCGCACCGGCGCCGGCGGGAAGTGGGTGCGCATTGTGGCGGGGTAAGAGTCCTTTGTTATCTCTTTTTGATTTGTTGTGTGAGGATAGGTTCCTCAAATGGTGCTTGGCAGGGAGGCAGAAGACGTGGAGGAAGAAACCGCCTTCGCCACCGAGCGAGCCTACTAGGCAGCTGCTGAAGCTGCCAAGAAGGTGTTGGAGGACGAGTCCGCCCTTTGCTGGGAAACGGCAACAAACAAGACGTTCGCGGGCCAATCCAAGCCCAGACGTGCCGAGAAGCCCAAGGAGAAACGGTCGAAGACCAAGCACAACCCCGCCAAGCGAGCGCGCATGGAGGAGCCAGCTAGCGATGCGGCTCCGAAGCGCGCCCAAGGGGCCCAAGCAGCTGATGACCCACAAGTATAGGGGATCTATCGTAGTCCTTTCCATAAGTAAGACTGTCGAACCCAACGAGGAGCAGAAGGATCTGACAAGTGGTTTTCAGCAAGGCAATATCTGCAAGCACTGAAATTATCGGTAACAAGTGATTGTGTGGTGAGATGATTCGTAGCAAGTAGCAAGTAACAAAAGTAGCAACGGTGCAGCAAAGTGGCCCAATCCCTTTTTGGCAAGGGACAAGTTTGGAAAAAGTCTTATAGGAGGAAAAACGCTCTCGAGGACACATGGGAATTTCTGTCATGCTAGTTTGATATGTGGGTGGACCGGCGCTTGGGTACTGCCCTTACTTGGACAAGCATCCCACTTATGATTAACCCCTCTCGCAAGCATCCGCAACTACGAAAGAAGAATTAAGACAAAGTCTAACCATAGCATTAAACTAGTGGATCCAAATCAGCCCCTTACGAAGCAACGCTTAAACTAGGATTTAAGCTTCTGTCACTCTAGCAACCCATCATCTACTTACTACTTCCCAATGCCTTCCTCTAGGCCCAAATAATGGTGAAGTGTTATGTAGTCCACGTTCACATAACACCACTAGAGGAGAAACAGCATACAACACATCCAATTAGCGAACAAATACCAAATTCACATGACTACTTATAGCATGACTTATCCCATGTCCTTAGGAACAAAAGTAACTACTCACAAAGCATAATCATATTCATGACCAGAGAGGTAATGAGTAGCATCATAGATCTGAACATAAATTCTTCCACCAAGTAATCCAACTAGCATCAACTACAAAGAGTAATCTACACTACTAGCAACGTTACAAGTTCTAATCGGAGTCGCTAGACGGAGATTGGTTACAAGAGATGATCTAGGGTTTGGAGATGAGATGGCGCTGATGAAGATGTTGATGGTGACGAGTCCCCTCTGATAAGAGGAGTGTTGGTGATGACGATGGCGATGATTTCCCCCTCCATGAGGGATATTTCCCCGGCAGGATCGTCCTGCCGGAGCTCTAGATTGGTTCTCTTCAAGTTCTGCCTCGTGGCGGTGGCGAATCCTCTGAAAAGCCTCCTCCTGATTTTTTCCACACCGAAACCCTTCTTGTAGCAAAAGGGGGGATCCAGTTGGCCAGCTGGGAGCCCACAATCCCCCTAGGCGCGGCCAGGGGGTGGCCGCGCCTAGCAGGCTTGTGGCCCCCTGCTGGCGCCCCTCTGGTACTTATTCGGCCCAGTATTTTTCATAAATCCCAAAAAAAATTCCACACTGATTTTCACGGCTTTTGGAGTTGCGCAGAATAGGCATCTCAAACTTGCTCCTTTTTCGGGCTAGAATTCCAGCTGCCGGCATTCTCCCTCTTCATGTAAACCTTGCAAAATAAGAGAGAAAATGCATAAGTATTGTACCGTGAAGTGTAATAGCAGCCCAAAAAGTGATAAATATCAACATGAAAGCATGATGCAAAATGGACGTATCAACTCCCCCAAGCTTATACCTCGCTTGTCCTCAAGCGAAAGCCGAGATCAATAAATATGCCCACATGTTTAGGGAGAGAGGTGTCGACAAAACAAGATACAAACATGCAGGCATCATGATCATGATCAGAACAACAATACCATCATATCATCTCTTATGCTAAAGTGACAATTCCTTCACAAAGTAAAGTATGGATCAAGAACCTTGACGAGAATTAACAACCGATAGCCTTTAGTCACTGAAGCAATTGCATTTTATCACAACATCGGAAAGAGTCAAATAAGAGCTTGTAAAGAAAATCCACAAACTCAATCATGTTTTCGTTCTCTACAATTGCTAGAACTCACGTGGTACTCATGAGATCAAAGTTTCAGTTGGACACAGAGAAAGATAGGGGCTTATAGTTTCGCCTCCCAACCATTTACCTCAAGGGTAATGTCAACAATAATAATTCATGAATACTTACCTCCAAGTTGACATATGAATATAGATCTTTCCCTAGCATATGAGTTAGCCAAGATAAAGGCGAAATAAGGAATTGGTGAAGATCACCATGACTCTTTCAAGGGCAAAAAGTAAAGGTACAAGATAGGCCCTTCGCAGAGGGAAGCAGAGGTTGTCATGCGCTTTTGAGGTTTGGATGCGTGACCTCTTAGTGCGGAGGAACGTCACTTTATATTGCCTCATGTGATAAAGAACTTTATTATGCAGCTGATGCTTTTAGGTCTTCCTCATCAGAGGTTCATACAATTCTTATTTTCCACACACTAATAGATCATACATATTTAGGGGGCAATTTTTATTGCTTGCGCCGATGAAAACTTACTTGAAGGATCTTATTCAATCCATAGGTAGGTATGGTGGACTCTCATGGCAAAACTGGGTTGAAGGTTTATGGATGCACAAGTAGTATCTCTACTTGGTGTGGGAGTTTTGGCTAATATGAGGTGGAAGCAATCGTCACATGCTAAGGGATCTCGAGTCATATAACATTTTTCAGAACCAAGAAAATACAATTCATTATGTTGTCTTCCTTGTCCAACATCTACTTCTAAGAATGCAATAGTCTAGTGAGTGTTCACAATCATAGATGGTGTCAAAGATGATATATTTATATGTGAACCTCTCCTTCTTTATAACTTCCTATTAATTTCAACAATGACCATCTCTACGTTTGTCTACCCTCAACAAGTTTCAATCATCATCCTTTTTATATGTGAAGCCATCACTTCCCATAGGATCATTGCATGATCTTTCATGCTTTTGTTCTTTTCTCATTCTTTTGATCATGGCATGAGGCAAGGCCCTTAACTAAGACACTCTTTATTATATGGTTCACGAGCTCGAATACATCGGGGGTGACACAATGCAAAACTCAAGCCAAAAACACTAAGACCTTTAATCTACTAGAGAAAAAGAAAACTGAAAAGGAACAAAACAAAACAAAGGTAAAGGCAAAAGATGTGATGGTGATATGATACCGGGGCAACTCCCCCAAGCTTGGCACAATCCAAGGGGATTGCCCATACCCATGCTCAGTTGTCTTCCTTGGGAGGTGATGGTGGTGGAGTTGTTGCACAGGTCTTGAGCTTGTTTAATTTCCACTTGAGCATAAAATTCTGCTCCCTCAGATCATCATTTTCCTCTTCAAGCCTCAACACCCTTTGGCATAATTCCTGCTTACTCTGCTGCAAGAAACGAGAAGGGATAAACAAAGTCTTAGGCTTCTTCCTTGAGTTAAGGAGGCTCGACTTCTTGAACTCCACATGGGTGTCTCCAGGTGGAGGTAGAGGAGCCTCCTCTTCATCGGAACTTGTTCCTTCTTTCCCCTTGGGATCATAATCTTCTTCCTTATGAGTGGTCCAACCATAACGATCCAAGTCCCCATAGACCTTGGAATTAGCAAGGAAATCGGCCACATAGCTCTCCCCTCTGAATCTTGAGAAGACATCTTTCCCTAAATCTGCAGCAGAAAACAAGCTCGAAATGAAACAGAGGGAAATTTGCGTGATACGAAGATCAGACCCTTTGGGAGAATATATAATGATTTTTTCCGTCCAGACGGAGTACTCCGCAAGAAAACGGAGTCCGGCAGGCACACGAGGTGGCCACAAGCCGCCTAGGCGCGGCCATGGGGTGGGCCCGCGCCTGGCAGGCTTGTCGCCTCCTCGTGCGCTTTCCGGACTACTTCCAATTTTTCTATTTTTTCAAATATTCCAAAACAGAGAAAAAATCCTACTGGAAAAGTTTTGGAGTCTTCTTTCTTACCAAATCACATACCTCTTTGTTTCCGGAGTCTGAAACAGGCTGATAAATATCCCTTAGGTATTCCTCCGGAGTTATGGTATTGATAATATTGCTTTCAACATTTATGGGAGTACCTGAGATATAATGCTTGATTCTCTACCCATTTACCACTCTCGGACAATTACCTTCCGTGTTGTTGATCTTGATAGCACCGGAATGATATACTTCCTCAACAATATAGGAACCTTCCCATTTAGAGAGAAGCTTGCCTGCAAAAAATCTTAAACGAGAATTATATAGCAAGACATAATCACCTACATTGAACTCACGCTTTTGTATCCTTTTATCATGCCACATCTTAACCTTTTCCTTGAACAACTTGGCATTCTCATATGCCTGAGTTCTCCATTCATCAAGCGACCTAATATCAAATAACCTCTTCTCACCAGCAAGTTTGAAATCAAAGTTGAGCTCTTTGATTGCCCAATAAGCTTTATGCTCTAGCTCAAGAGGTAAATGACATGATTTACCGTACACCATTTTGTACGGAGACATGCCCATGGGATTCTTATAAGCAGTTCTATAAGCGCACAGTGCATCATCGAGCTTCTTAGACCAATTCTTTCTAGACCTGTTGACAGTCTTTTGCAGAATCAGTTTAATCTCTCTATTGCTTAGCTCTACTTGACCACTGTACTGAGGGTGATAGGGGGACGCAATTCTATGGTTGACATCGTACTTAGCAAGTGTTTTACAGAAAGCACCATGAATGAAATGTGAACCACCGTCGATCATTAGATATCTAGGGACTCCAAATCTAGGGAAAATAACTTCTTTAAGCTTCCTGATAGAGGTTTTGTGATCAGCACTACGAGTGGGGATAGCTTCTACCCACTTAGTGATGTGATCAACAACAACTAGGATATGAGTATACCCGTTGGATTTTGGAAAAGGTCCCATATAATCAAAGCCCCAGACATCAAATGGTTCAATGACAAGTGAATAGTTCATAGGCATTTCCTGACGTTTACCGATATTACCTATTCTTTGACATTCGTCACAAGACAAGACAAACTTACGTGCATCCTTGAAGAGAGTGGGCCAATAGAAACCTGATTGCAATACCTTGTGTGCAGTTCTGTCTCCCGCATGGTGTCCTCCGTAGGCCTCAGAGTGACACTTTTGTAGGATTTGTCCCTGATCATGTTCAGGTACACAACATCTAATAACACCATCTACTTCTTCCTTATAAAGGTGAGGATCATCCCAAAAGTAATGTCTCGAGTCAAAGAAGAATTTCTTCTTTTGCTGGTATGTGAAACTAGGTGGTATATATTTGGCAACGATATAGTTTGCATAATCAGCATACCACGGTGCACTACGTGAAGTATTGATGACATTCAGTTGTTCATCAGGAAAGCTATCATCAATAGGTTGTGGGTCATCAAGAACGTTCTCCAACCTAGACAAGTTATCTGTTACTGGGTTATCAGCACCCTTCCTGTCGACAACATGCAAATCAAATTCTTGTAGCAAGAGAACCCATCTGATGAGTCTAGGTTTAGCGTATTTCTTCTCCATTAGGTACTTAATAGCACCGTGATCAGTGTGAATAGTGACTTTGGAATCAACTATGTAAGATCTGAACTTTTCACATGGAAACACGACTACTAAAAATTCCTTTTCCGTAGTAGCATAGTTTCTTTGGGCACTATCTAGAGTTTAAATAGCATAGTGAATAACATTCAACTTCTTATCAACTCTTTGCCCCAGGACAACACCAACAGCATAATCACTAGCATCACACATGATTTCAAAAGGTAAGTTCCAATCAGGTGGTCGAACAATAGGTGCAGTTATCGAAGCCTTCTTAAGTATTTCGAAGGCTTCCTCACAATCATCGTCAAAAGCAAAAGGAATATCCTTTTGCAAGAGATTGGTAAGAGGACTAGAAATCTTAGAGAAGTGTTTAATGAACCTTCTATAGAAACCAGCATGACCAAGGAAACTTCTTATACCTTTGATATCTGTGGGGTATGGCATTTTCTCGATTGCATCAACCTTAGCCTTATCGACTTCAATACCTATTTCAGAAATTTTATGTCCTAAGACGATGCCTTCATTAACCATAAAGTGGCACTTCTCCCAATTGAATACTTGATTGGTGTCTTTTCATCTCCGCAAGACTCGATCAAGGTTGCTGAGGCAATCATCAAAGGAAGACCCGCAAACGGAGAAGTCATCCATGAAAACCTCAACAATCTTTTCACAAAAGTCAGAGAATATAGCCATCATACATCTCTGAAAGGTGGCACGTGCATTACATAAGCCAAAAGGCATATGTCTATAAGAAAAGGCACCGAAAGGGCAGGTAAAAGTGGGTTTCTCCTCATCAGATTGTGCAACTGGTATTTGGGACAAACCAGAATAACTGTCTAGAAAGCAGAAGTGTGTGTGTTTAGACAGTCTTTCTAGCATTTGGTCGATAAAAGGCAAAGGGTAATGATCTTTCCTAGTGGCCTTATTCAATTTCCTAAAATCGGTCACCATCCTATAGCCAGTAATAATCCTCTGTGGGATCAATTCATCCTTATCACTGGGGACAATGGTAATGCCTCCCTTCTTAGGAACGCAATGCACCGGACTCACCCAATCACTATGCGCAACAGGATAGATAATACCCGCTTCCAGGAGCTTTAGTATTTTTTTTCTTACTACCTCTTTCATCTTAGGATTTAATCTCCTTTGATGATCAACAACTAGTTTGGAATCAGGATCAGTTTTAATCTTGTGCTGGCATAGAGTCGGGCTAATGCCCTTAAGATCATCAAGAGTATATCCAATAGAAGCATGGTGCTTCCTCAGAGTTTTTAGTAACTTGTTTTCTTCATGCTCTGAGAGGCTAGGACTAATTATGAAAGGATATATCTCCTTTTCATCAAGATAAGCATACTTAAGAGTATCAGGCAACTGTTTAAGCTCGAACACAGGATCACCTTTTGGTGGGGGTGGATCCCCAAGCAGTTCAACATGCAAGTTATTCTTAAGAATAGGATATTTTTCTAAGACGACTCTATCTATCTCATCCCTTTCATCCATATGCATATCATTTTCATGCTCAAGCAAGTATTGCTCTAAGGGATCAGTAGGAGGCTAAGGCAATAGAAGCTAAGGCAATAGTTTCATCCTTACAGTTTGCGTCTCACAGTCAATATGAGCATGGACAGTATTGAGAAAAGGTCTGCCAAATATGTTGGGACAAAAGCTATCTTGTGCGGTACCAAGAACGAGGAAATCAGCAGGATACTTCGTTTTACCACACAATACTTCAACATCCCTAACAATTCCCACAGGGCAGATAGTATCTCTATTGGCAAGCTGAATAGTGACATCAATAGGCTCTATTTCAACAGGTGCAATCTCGTCTTTAATTTCATCATATAAGGATTGAGGTATTGCACTAACACTAACACCCACATCACATAAACCATGATAACAATGATCTCCTATCTTAATAGAAACAACATGCGTGCCAACAACAGGCCTATGTTTGTCTCTAACATGTGGTTTAGCAATTCTAGCAGCATCTTCACAGAAGTGAATATTATGGCCATCAACATTGTCGGATAGGAGTTCTTGGATAATAGCAATGCTAGGTTCAACTCTAATTTTCTCAGGGGGTGTACGTGTTCTAATGTAGCCTCTACGTATGACAGTTGAAGCTTTAGAATGATCCTTTATCCTAACAGGGAAAGGTGGTTTCTCAATGTAAGCTCTGGGAACAATAGGATCATTATAGGCAATGACTTTCTCTTCAACTGGATTGGGTTTAACTACATTGACTTCTAAGGGAGGATGATATTTAAACACTTCTCTTTGGGGAGATCAATATGAGCAGCAAATGATTCACACAATAAAGCTACTATCTCAGAGTCAAGTCAATAATTAGCGCTAAAATTACAAAAAGTATTTGTTTCAGCAAAGGATTTAACGCAATCAAACTTGAAATTCATACCTGACTCATTACCTTCATCAAGCTCCCAATCTTCAGAGTTGCATTTAATTCTCTCCAATAAATTCCATGCGAAGTCAATATCTCTCTTCATAAAAGAACCGGTACAAGAAGTGTCAAGCATGGTGCGATCATCATGAGAAAGCCGAGCATAGAAGTTCTGTATGATAATTTCTCTCGAGAGCTCATGGTTGGGGCATGAATATAGCATTGATTTAAGCCTCCCCAAGCTTGAGCGATGCTTTCTCAAAGGCGCTTTACTCCCCGGCAACGGCGCAAAAAAAGAGTCTTAATGACAAACAAGTATAGGGGATCTATCATAGTCCTTTCGATAAGTAAGAGTGTCGAACCCAACGAGGAGCAAAAGGATGTGACAAGTGGTTTTCAGCAAGGTAATATCTGCAAGCACTGAAATTATCGGTAACAAGTGATTGTGTGGTGAGATTATTCATAGAAAGTAGCAAGTAACAAAAGTAGCAACGGTGCAGCAAAGTGGCCCAATCCCTTTTGTAGCAAGGGACAAGCCTGGACAAAGTCTTATAGGAGGAAAAGCGCTCCCCAGGACACATGGGAATTTCTGTCATGCTAGTTTTCATCATGTTCATATGATTCGCGTTCGTTACTTTGATAGTTTGATATGTGGGTGGACCGGCGCTTGGGTACTTCCCTTACTTGGACAAGCATCCTACTTATGATTAACCCCTCTCGCATGCATCTACAACTACGAAAGAAGAATTAAGACAAAGTCTAACCATAGTATTAAACTAGTGGATCCAAATCAGCCCCTTACGAAGCAATGCATAAACTAGGGTTTAAGCTTCTGTCACTCTAGCAACCCATCATCTACTTACTACTTCCCAATGCCTTCCTCTAGGCCCAAATAATGGTGAAGTGTTATGTAGTCGACGTTCACATAACACCACTGGAGGAGAAACAACATACAACTCATCAAACTACCGAACGAATACCAAATTCACATGACTACTTATAGCATGCCTTATCCCATGTCCTGAGGAACAAAAGTAACTACTCACAAAGCATAATCACATTCATGACTAGAGAGGTAATGAGTAGCATCAAAGATCTGAACATAAACACTTCCACCAAGTAATCCAACTAGCATCTGTTGGAAATATGCCCTAGAGGCAATAATAAAATGGTTATTATCATATTTCCTTGTTCATGATAATCGTCTATTGTTCATGCTATAATTGTATTAACAGGAAAGAGTAATACATGTGTGAATAAATAGATCACAATGTGTCCCTAGCAAGCCTCTAGTTGGCTAGCTCGTTAGTCAATATATGATCATGGTTTCCTGATCATGGGCATTAGATGTCATTGATAACGGGATCACATCATTGGGAGAATGATGTGATGGACAAGACCCAATCCTAAGCATATATAGCACTAGATCGTATTGTTCGTATGCTAAAGCTTTTCTAATGTCAAGTATCTTCTCCTTCGACCTTGAGATTGTGCAACTCCCGGATACCGTAGGAGTGCTTTGGGTGTATCAAACGTCACAACGTAACTGGGTGACCATAAAGGTGCACTACGGGTACCTTCGAAAGTGTGTGTTGGGTTGGTACGAATCGAGATCGGGATTTGTCACTCCGTGTGATGGAGAGGTATCTCTGGGCCCACTCGGTAGAACATCATCATGAGCTCAATGTGACTAAGGAGTTAGTCACACGATGACGTGCTACGGAACGAGTAAAGAGACTTACCAGTTACGAGATTGACCAAGGTATAGGTATACCGACGATCGAATCTCGGGCAAGTTCTATACCGACAGACAAAGGGAATCGTATACGGGATTGATTGAATCTTTGACATCGTGGTTCATCCGATGAGATCATCGTGGAGCAAGTGGGAGCCACCATGGGTATCTAGACCCCGCTGATGGTTATTGGCCAAAGAGGTGTCTCGGTCATGTTTGCCTGTCTCCCGAACCCGTAGGGTCTACACACTTAAGGTTCGATGACGCTAGGGTTATAGGGAATTGTTATACAAGGTTACTGAAAGTTGCTCGGAGTCCCTGATGAGATCCCGGACGTCATGAGGAGCTCCGAAATGGTCCGGAGGTAAAGATTGATATATAGGACGGATGGTTTCGGTTACCGGAAGTGTTTCGGGCATCACGGGTAACGTACCGGGACCACCGGAGGTGGCCCCGGGGGACCATCGAAGGGGGGCAACGACCCTGGGAGGTAAGGTGGGCCAAGTGGGGGTGGGAACCAGCCCCTAGGTGGGCTGGTGCGCCTCCCCACTCAGCCCAATGCGCAGGGGAGAGAAAAGGGGGGGAGGCAAACCCTAAGCCAGGTGGGCCTAAGGCCCACCAGGTGGTGCGCCACCCCCTCCTCCCCCCTCTGGCCGCCGCACCTCCCATCTGGGGGGGCTGCCGAACCCCCTAGGGTGGGAACCTTAGGGGTGGCACCCCCTCTCCCCTCCCCCTATATATAGTGGGCACTTTTGGCCATTGGGGATCAGACTTTTGCCTCTCCCTCGGCGCAGCCCTGCCCTTCTTCCTCCTCCTCTCTGCCGGTGCTTGGCGAAGCCCTGCCAGGAGACCTCGTCTCTCCATAGACACCACGCCGTCGTGCTGCTGGAGTTCTTCCCCCAACCTCTCCCTCCTCCTTGCTGGATCAAGGTGCGAGAGACGTCACCGGGCTGCACGTGTGTTGAACGCGGAGGTGCCGTAGTTCGACACTGGAGCGGAATCGCTGCGAGTACGACTCCATCAACCGCGTTCTAGCAACGCTTCTGCGTAGCGATCTTCAAAGGTATGAAGATGATCTTACCCCTCTCTCGTTGCTGGTCTCTCCATAGGAAGATCTGAATATGCGTAGGAAAATTTTGAATTTATGCTACGTTACCCATCAGTGGCATCCAAGCCAGGTTTTCTATGCGTAGATTCTATGCACGAGTAGAACACAAAAGTTGTGGGCGATGATTTGTCAATTTTCTTGCCGCTACTAGTCTTATTCTTTTCTGGCGGCATTGTGGGATGTATCGGCCCGGACCGACTTTACACGTACGCTTACGTGAGACTGGTTCCACCGACAGACATGCACACCGTGCATAAAGGTGGCTAGCAGGTGTCTGTCTCTCCTACTCTAGTCGGATAGGATTTGATGAAAAGGGTCCTTATGAAGGGTAAATAGATTTGGCATATCATCATTGTGGCTGTCACGTAGGTAAGAAGGCGTTCTTGCTAGAAACCCAAATCAGCCACATAAAAACTTGCAACAACAATTAGAGGACGTCTAACTTGTTTTTGCAGGGTTTGACAGGTGATGTGATATGGCCAAAGTTGTGATGTTGCATGTATAATGTATGAGATGATAATGTTATTGTAATAGGTTTCACGACTTGCATGTCAATGAGTATGACAACCAACAGGAGCCATAGGAGTTGTCTTAATTTATTGTATGAGATGCAACGCCATGTGCTTACTACTTTTACTTCATTGCTAACGGTTAGCTATAGTAGTAGTGATAGTAGTAGTTGGCGTGACGACTTCACGGAGACACGATGATGGAGATCATGGTGTCACGCCGGTGATGATGATGATCATGCGATGCCTGAAGATGGAGATCGAAAGAGCAAAGATGATAATGGCCATATCATGTCACTATATGATTGCATTGTGATGTTTATCATGTTTTACATCTTATTGCTTAGAACGACGATAGCATAATAAGATGATCCCTCTTAAAATTTCGAGAACGTATTCCCCTAAGTGTGCACCGTTGCGAAGGTTTGTTGTCTCGAAGCACCACGTGATGATCGGGTGTGATAGATTCTAACGTTCGCATACAACGGGTGTAAGCCAGATTTACACACACGAAACACCTAGGTTGACTCGACGAGCTTAGCATGTACAGACATGACCTCGAATACAAGAGACCGAAAGGTCAAACATGAGTCGTATGGTTGAATACGATCAACATGGAGTTGCTCACCATGGTGACTAGTCCGTCTCACGTGATGATCGGACACGGGTTAGTCAACATGGATCATGTATCACTTAGATGACTAGAGGGATGTCGATTTAAGTGGGAGTTCATACTTAATTTGATTAAATGAACTTAATTGTCATGAACTTAGTCTAAAAGTTGTCTTTATAAATATTGTAGATTGTAGATGGCCAACGTCAACCTCAATTTCAACGCATTCCTAGAGAAAAACAAGTTGAAAGATGATGGTAGCAACTATGCGGACTGGGTTCGCAACTTGAAGCTCATCCTTGAAGCAGCTAAAAAGGCTTATGTCCTTGATGCGCCGCTAGGTGACCCTCCCGCTCCCACAGCAGCCCAGGACATTTTGAACGTCTGGCAAACACGGAGTGATGACTACTCTCTGGTTAGGTGTGGCATGTTATACAGTTTTGAGACGAGGCTCCAAAGGCGTTTTGAGCAACACGGGGCATATGAGATGTTCTAGGAGCTGAAGCTAGTTTTTCAAGCTCATGCCCGTGTAGAGAGACATGAAGTCTCCGACAAGTTCTTTAGCTGTAAGATGGAGGAGAACAGTTCTGTCAGTGAGCACATACTCAAAATGTCTGGGTTACACGGTCGTCTGACTTCACTTGGAGTTGAACTTCCGGATGATGCTATAATTGACAGAATCCTCCAATCTCTCCCACCAAGCTACAAAGTCTTTGTGCTTAACTACAACATGAAAGGGATGGAGAAGACCATTCCCGAGTTGTACTCAATGCTCAAGTCTGCAGAAGTAGAAATCAAGAAAGAGCATCAAGTGTTGATGGTCAACAAGACCACTAGTTTCAAGAAAGGCAAGGGTAAGAAGAACTTCAAGAAAGACGGCAAAGCTGTAGCCGCGCCAGGTAAGCCAGATGTCGGGAAGAAGAAAAAGAACGGAACCAAGCCTGACACTGAGTGCTTCTATTGCAAGGGAAAGGGTCACTGGAAGCGGAACTGCCCCAAATACTTAGCGGACAAGAAGGCCGGCAACGTTAAAGGTATATGTGATATACATGTTATTGATGTGTACCTTACGAGCGCTCGTAGTAGCTCTTGGGTATTTGATACTGGTGTTCTTGCTCACATTTTCAACTCAAAGCAGGAACTGCGGAATAAGCGGAGACTGGCCAAGGACGAGGTGACGATGTGCGTCGGGAATGGTTCAAAGGTCGATGTGATCGCCGTCGGCACGCTACCTCTACGTCTACCATCGGGATTAGTTTTAAACCTTAATAATTGTTATTTAGTACCAGCTTTAAGCACGAACATTGTATCAGGGTCTTGCTTAATGCGAGACGGCTACTCATTTAAGTCAGAGAATAATGGTTGTTCTATTTATATGAGTGATATGTTTTATGGTCATGCTCCGCTCGTGAATGGTTTATTATTGATGAATCTCGATCGTGATGTTACACATATTCATAGTGTGAGTACCAAAAGATGTAAAGTTGATAATGATAGTCCCACATACTTGTGGCACTGCCGCCTTGGTCATATCGGCGTTAAGCGCATGAAGAAGCTCCATACTGATGGACTATTAGAGTCTCTTGACTTTGAATCATTTGACACATGCGAACCGTGCCTCATGGGCAAGATGACTAAGACTCCATTCTCAGGAATAATGGAGAGAGCAACCGACTTATTGGAAATAATACATACTGATGTGTGTGGTCCAATGAACGTTGAAGCTCGCGGTGGTTATCGTTATGTTCTCACTCTCACCGATGATTCGAGTAGGTATGGGTATATCTACTTGATGAAGCACAAATCTGAGACGTTTGAAAAGTTCAAGGAATTTCAGAGTGAGGTTGAGAATCAACGTGACAGAAAAATTAAGTGTCTACGATCTGATCGTGGAGGAGAATATTTGAGTCACGAGTTTGGCACACACCTAAGGAAGTGTGGAATCGTTTCACAACTGACGCCACCTGGTACACCGCAACGCAAGGGAGTGTCTGAACGTCGTAATTGCACTTTATTAGATATGGTACGATCTATGATGTCTCTTACCGACTTACCGCTATCATTTTGGGGATACGCATTAGAAACTGCAACATTCACTTTAAATAGGGCACCGTCTAAATCCGTTGAGACGACACCGTATGAACTATGGTTTGGCAAGAAACCTAAGTTGTCGTTTCTTAAAGTTTGGGGCTGCGATGCTTATGTGAAGAAACTTCAACCAGAAAAGCTCGAACCCAAAGAGGAGAAATGTGTATTCATAGGATACCCTAAGGAAACTATTGGGTATACCTTCTATCTTAGATCCGAAGGTAAAACCTTTGTTGCCAAGAACGGATCCTTTCTAGAGAAAGAGTTTCTCTCGAAAGAAGTAAGTGGGAGGAAGGTAGAACTTGATGAGGTAATTACACCCCCTCTCGAACAGGATAGTAGCGCAGCGCGGGAAGTTGTTCCTGTGGCGCCTACACCGACTGAAGAGGAAGTTAATGATGATGATCATGAAGCTTCGGATCAAGTTACTACTGAACCGCGAAGGTCCACAAGGGCACGCTCCGCACCAGAGTGGTACGGCAACCTTGTGATGGAAATCATGTTGTTAGACAATGGTGAACCTTCAAACTATGAAGAAGGAATGGCGGGCCCGGATTCCAACAAATGGCTTGAGGTTATGAAATCAGAGATAGGATCCATGTATGAGAACAAAGTATGGACTTTGGTGGACTTGCCCGATGACCGGCGAGCCATAGAAAATAAATGGATCTTCAAGAAGAAGACCGATGCAAACGGTAATGTAAGCGTTTACAAAGCCCGACTTGTCGCAAAGGGTTTTCGACAAATTCAAGGAGTTGACTACGAAGAGACATTCTCTCCCGTAGCGAAGCTGAAATCAGTCCGAATCATGTTAGCAATTGCCGCCTTTTATGATTATGAAATTTGGCAAATGGATGTCAAAACAGCGTTCCTTAACAGGAACCTTAAGAAAGAGTTGTATATGATGCAACTAGAAGGTTTTGTCGACCCTAAGGGTGCTAACAAAGTTTACGGAGGTGATTAAAGCGTTTTGGTTCATACAGGTTTACGGAGAAGCATGTCTGTACAAGAAAGTGAGTGGGAGCTCTATAGCTTTCCTCATACTGTATGTGGATGACATATTATTGATGGGGAATAATATAGAGATGTTGGAGAGCATAAAGGCCTATTTGAACAAGAGTTTTTCGATGAAGGACCTTGGAGAAGCTGCATACATATTAGGCATCAAGATCTATAGAGATAGATCGAGACGCCTCATAGGTCTTTCGCAAAGTACATACCTTGACAAGATATTGAAGAAGTTCAATATGGAAAACTCAAAGAAAGGGTTCTTGCCAGTTTTGCAAGGTATGAGATTGAGTAAGACTCAGTCGCCGACCACGGCAGCAGATAGAGAGAAGATGAGTTCTGTCCCCTACGCTTCAGCCGTGGGCTCTCTAATGTATGCCATGCTGTGTACCGGACCTGATATAAACCTTGCCATAAGTTTGGTAGGGAGGTACCAAAGTGATCCCGGTATGGAACACTGGACAACGGTCAAGAATATCCTTAAGTACCTGAAAAGGACTAAGGAAATGTTTCTCGTTTATGGAGGTGACGAAGAGCTCGTCGTACAGGGTTACGTCGACGCTAGCTTCGACACAGATCCGGATGACTCTAAGTCACAGACCGGATACGTATATGTGTTGAATGGTGGGGCAGTGAGCTGGTGCAGCAGCAAGCAAGAAGTCGTGGCAACATCTACATGTGAAGCGGAGTACATAGCTGCTTCAGAAGCGGCTCATGAAGGAATTTGGATAAAGGAGCTCATCACCGACCTTGGAGTGGTTCCAAGCGCGTCGGGTCCAATGACACTCTTCTGTGATAACACTGGAGCCATTGCCATAGCCAAGGAGCCCAGGTTTCACCGGAAAACAAAGCACATCAAACGCCGCTACAACTCGATACAGGACCATGTCCAGAGTGGAGTGATAGATATTTGTAAAGTACACACGGATCTGAATATTGCAGACCCGTTGACTAAACCTCTTCCACGAGCAAAACATGATCAACACCATAATGCTATGGGTGTTCGATACATCACAATGTAACTAGATTATTCACTCTAGTGCAAGTAGGAGACTGTTGGAAATATGCCCTAGAGGCAATAATAAAATGGTTATTATCATATTTCCTTGTTCACGATAATCGTCTATTGTTCATGCTATAATTGTATTAACAGGAAACAGTAATACATGTGTGAATAAATAGATCACAATGTGTCCCTAGCAAGCCTCTAGTTGGCTAGCTCGTTAGTCAATAGATGATCATGGTTTCCTGATCATGGGCATTAGATGTCATTGATAACGGGATCACATCATTGGGAGAATGATGTGATGGACAAGACCCAATCCTAAGCATAGCACTAGATCGTATTGTTCGTATGCTAAAGCTTTTCTAATGTCAAGTATCTTTTCCTTCGACCGTAAGATTGTGCAACTCCCGGATACCGTAGGAGTGCTTTGGGTGTATCAAATGTCACAACGTAACTGGGTGACTATAAAGGTGCACTACGGGTACCTCCGAAAGTGTCTGTTGGGTTGGTACGAATCGAGATCAGGATTTGTCACTCCGTGTGACGGAGAGGTATCTCTGGGCCCACTCGGTAGAACATCATCATGAGCTCAATGTGACTAAGGAGTTAGTCACACGATGACGTGCTATGGAACGAGTAAAGAGACTTACCGGTAACGAGATTGAACAAGGTATAGGTATACCGACGATCGAATCTCGGGAAAGTTCTATACCGACAAACAAAGGGAATCATATACGGGATTGATTGAATCCTTGACGTCGTGGTTCATCCGATAGATCATCGTGGAGCAAGTGGGAGCCACCATGGGTATCCATACCCCGCTGATGGTTACTGCTTGTCTCCCGAACCCGTAGGGTCTACACACTTAAGGTTCGATGACGCTAGGGTTATAGGGAATTGTTATACAAGGTTATCGAAAGTTCTTCAGAGTCCCGGATGAGATCCCGGACGTCACGAGGAGCTCCGGAATGGTCCAGAGGTAAAGATTGATATATAGGACGGATGGTTTCGGATACCGGAAGTGTTTCGGGCATCACCGGTAACGTACCGGGACCACCGGGACAACCGGAGGTGGACCCGGGGGACCACCGTAGGGGGGCAATGACCCCGAGAGGTAAGGTGGGCCAAGTGGGGGTGGGAACCAGACCCTAGGAGGGCTGGTGCGCCTCCCCACTCAGCCCAATGCGCAGGGGAGAGAAAGGGGGGGCAAACCCTAAGCCAGGTGGGCCTAAGGCCCACCAGGTTGTGCGCCACCCCCTCCTCCCCCCTCTGGCCGCCGCACCTCCCATCTGGGGGGGCTTCCGCGCCCCCTAGGGTGGGAACCCTAGGGGTGGCACCCCCTCTCCCCTCCCCCTATATATAGTGGGCACTTTTAGCCATCGGAGATCAGACTTTTGCCTCTCCCTCGGCGCAGCCCTGCCCTTCTTCCTCCTCCTCTCTGCCGGTGCTTGGCGAAGCCCTGCCGGGAGACCTCGTCTCTCCATCGACACCACGCCGTCGTGCTGCTGGAGTTCTTCCCCAACCTCTCCCTCCTCCTTGCTGGATCAAGGTGCGGGAGACGTCACCGGGCTGCACGTGTGTTGAACGCGGAGGTGCCATAGTTCGGCACTAGATCGGAATCGCTGCGAGTACGACTCCATCAACCGCGTTCTAGCAACGCTTCCGCTTAGCGATCTTCAAAGGTATGAAGATGCTCTTACCCCTCTCTCGTTGCTGGTCTCTCCATAGGAAGATCTGAATATGCGTAGGAAAATTTTGAATTTATGCTACGTTACCCATCAGCATCAACTACAAAGAGTAATTAACACTACTAGCAACCTTACAAGTACCAATCGGAGTCGCTAGATGGAGATTGGTTACAAGAGATGAACTAGGGTTTGGAGATGAGATGGTGCTGATGAAGATGTTGATGGTGACGAGTCCCCTCCGATGAGAGTGTTGGTGATGACGATGGCGATGATTTCCCCCTCCGGGAGGGAAGTTTCCCCGGCAGGATCGTCCCGCTGGAGCTCTAGATTGGTTCTGCTCAAGATCCACCTCATGGCGGCGGCGAATACTCTAAAAAGCGTCATCCTGATTTTTTCCAGACCAAAACCCTTCTTGTAGCAAAAGGGGCGAGCAAGAGGGCCAGCTGGGAGCCCACAAGCCCCCTAGGCGCGGCCAGGGGGGTGGCCGCGCCTAGAAGGCTTGTGGCCCCCTGCTGGCGCCCCTCCGGTAATTCTTCGGCCTAGTATTTTTTATAAATCCCAAACGAATCCACGTTGATTTTCATGGCTTTTGGAGTTGCGCAGAATAGGCATCTCAAACTTGCTCCTTTTTCAGGCCAGAATTCCACCTGCCGGCATTCTCCCTCTTCATAAGAGAGAAAAGGCATAAGTATTGTACCGTGAAGTGTAATAACAGCCCAAAAAGCGATAAATATCAACATGAAAGCATGATGCAAAATGGACGTATCAACAACCAAGACCACCGAGCCGGCCGCCTCCATGCCAGTGGACCTCGAGGTGATCCCCGACACGCCGGAAGCTAATTTAGACGGCATGCCGGAGATGACCATGGAGGCGCCGGAGTTGACCATGGATGCGTCGGAGATGGCCGATTCACCAACGGCTGCGGAGACGGTGCCGGCCGAAACATCGAAGGAGCCGGCCACCAACCCACCACTTGGAGATGGCACCCTCGTCGTGGCAAGCCGCTGCCCGGCCGCCCCAGGAGCCGGCCCCATCGCCGGGAGCTGGCCCATGAGTACTTGGCGCGTGCCAATGCTGAGCATACAACATTGCCCCCATGCACCAAGCTCAGCGGTGTCCCGGAGCTGGTGGCGATGTTCTCCAGCAGTCGCGACAAGGTGCAGCAAGCGACCAAGGTGGCCCAGTGCGACTTGGAACGTCTTGAAGAACGAAGCAGTGTGAGTCTTCTGTCTTCTGCCTTGGTTTGGATTTTTTATTTTTCTGCTCTTCAATCAGTGGGGACGCGCCAGCGCCCCCACTGGGTGTAGCCACCGAGAATCGGGTCGGCCAAGCATTGGTCGGGCCGAATCTCCTTGTGTTATGTTCATCTAAGAGTTAGCCGGGTCGAATCTTACTTCTTGCTTTATTTGCTTTGCTCGTAGGAGCTTCATGACGCCCAAGTGCAGGCGTACAACACGCTGCACGCCCAAGTCCAGGCGGCTGATGGCCAAGTTGGCGATCTACAGGGCCGGCTGGACGCTGTCGTCTCGGAGCGAGACGCCTTGTGCAAGGCGGACAAGAAGCTCCAGTAGCAGCTTGGTCTTCTCGAGACACAGAAGAAGGATTGTGAGGCGGCCCGTCAGGCCAAACTAAAGGAGCTGCGCGCCACCCTTCAGGAGAAGGACACCTCCCATGCTGCCGACACAGAGCGCCTCAAGACGGCTCATCTCAAGGAGATGAAGCTCAAGGACACTGCCCTAAAGGAGAAGGAGGATGCCCTCATCCATAAGCAGGCGCAGCTGGCTAAGGCGATGGAGGTGGCCGAGACCCTCCGAGACGAGCTCTCCCGCGTGATTCGAGAGAGCATGGTGCGGGAGCGCGAGGCCATTGAGGAGGCTCGTGAGACCAACATCCATTTCAACCGTAAGCCTTTACTTTATCTTGTCTTGATCTTTTCTTCTTTGTTGTTGGCCTCCCCTCTTATTCTTCTTCGCACCACTTCCCATATCCCAGGAATCTTCCCTGGGACACGGAAAGCGGCTGAAACGGCTGTGGAGACTAGCCGTGAGATGCGTCGCGCTGTTGGTGAGGAGGTGGATGCCCACGCCGGCTGGGCTGTGGAGGAGATTGCCGTTGGCATCAGGGCCCGCCTGCTTGTCCTGGCCGACTCCCTAGAGCGGCTCTAGAGCGTCGGCGCGTCAATGATAAGGGCTCTGTGGCCCGAGGCCGTGGAGCCGGCGTCAATGAGTCGGATGTCCTGCTGGCTTGAAGCCGGTGGCGCCCGCCTTGATGCCTGGCGCGCCTCAGCCACGCGCGCTGGTGCATATATGGCGTTGTGCTTGGCCAAGTCCTGGTATCCAAACCTGGACTTGGGCAAGCTTGTCGCACAGCGCGACCGCTCGAAGGGGGAGTTGCAGGCCATGGAGGACCAGCTGCATGTGAGGGCCAGCGACATCGCTTCTTTCGCCGCCTGGGACGAGCTCAACTTGGAGCGTGATGAAGATGGAAACGTGATCCCTGATGACTTGTTCCATCTTCAGCTCTGCCGAGGCGGCCCTTGAAGAGGATGCTGCCGACTCCAGCAGTGAGGCTTATGCGGACTCGACCACGAAGGATGGTGCCAGAAGCTCTCGTGGTGGAGATGGCGCATCCGGCTCGGGCGTAGCCGGCGATGGTGAAGCCACCGGTTGAGGAGCTACAGCCGGGGCAACAGACGGAGCCACCGCCCCTTCAGTGGTCCTGTTTTTGTTTTTGTTGTCTGCATTGTATCGTCAGTCCATCAGTTCCGCCCACTAGGGGGTGTTTATTGTAATGAACTTCGGCCATGGGCCTTTTGAATGCTTTCGAATGTAATATATTCTGCATTGAATTAGTAAACACCATGATTGCTGCCTTGTATTTTCATCTTTTGATTCCTGTTTGACTCCTTTTTCTCCAACCCCTTTACTCTCTCTGACATCCGGCTCGCCAGCCCGACAGCCGGGAGCCGGTTTGTGACTGGGACGAGGCTTCTGCCTTTGAGAATATTGGACTTAGATATTTCAAATCCATCAAGACTTTAAGATTCAAAAACGAGCCAGCAGAGGTCGGCTAGAATAATAAGATCGAAAGATGATCAAACCAACCCCGACCTGGCAACCCTTTTTGTAGTTGAACTTTTCATGCAACCAGCCTTCCCTGCCATCACGTCGTTAGTCGGACAGCCGGGAGCCGATCTGTAGCTGTTACGAGACGGCACGGGTTCGACCCGGCGTACACTATACGCTCATCTACAACTAAGGAAATCGTTCGGGCCATCTAGCGAGCCCCCGAGCCCGTGGACCCAGACCAAGGGACTCACAAATGAGTGAAAACTCTTTCCATGAATCCAAAAGAGGTGTGTCCCAAGCATTGGCTAGGAACACCCATTGCAATCATTGGAAATCCCGAAAAGGGAAGAAGATACATACGTACATGCTCTTTTCATTTCCTCTCTCTTGCATTCTAGCAATAGAACGGGCAAAGCAACGCCGCGTTCCAAGGATGCTCCGTCTCCTGGCTGGAGTCGTCTCTCTTGCGCTTCCTTGGCTTCTGGGCATCGATCAGGTAGTATGCGTTGTGATGCAATGCCCGGCTGATGATAGAGGTCTCTCCCATGGGGACGAGAGCTTGTGCTGGCCGGTTGTTCGCTGTATTCTTCTGAGCACCAAGTCCCCCTCCCTGAAGGAGAGATGCTTGATCTTCTTGCTGCGGTAGTACCTCAGCTTCTGTTGGTATATGGCTGTCCGGCTCAAAGCTAGATCCCATGCCTCCTCGAGCAGATCGACATCGTCTTCTCTTGCCTCCTTCGCTTCTGTCTCTGTGTACAAGGTGACCCGAGGCGGGTCGAACTTGACATCCGTGGGGATGATTGCCTCAGACCCGTATACCAGAAAGAATGGTGTGAACCCGGTTGACCGGTTTGGCATGGTGCGGAGGCTCCACAACACAGCTGGCATCTCTTCGATCCAGCACGGGGCTGACCTGACAAGTGGCGCCACCAACCTTGGCTTGATGCCGGCCAGGATCAGGCTATTAGCCCTCTCCACCTGGCCATTGGACTGCAGGTGCGCCACCGATGCCAAGTTGAGCTGGATGCCTTCCTTGGAGCAGTAGAGTGCCAAAGTACCCTTGGCGAAGTTGCCTTCCTTGGAGCAATGTCCTTGATCAACCTAACGGTCGTGAAGCCGTCAAGCTTCTTGATGGGCCTAGCCTCGATCCACTTGGTGAATTTGTCAACAGCCACCAAAAGGTGTGTCATGCCGCCTCGAGCGGTCTTGAATGGCCCCACCATATCCAACCCCCAGACGGCAAACGGCCATGCCCGGGAGATGGTTTTGAGGGTTGAAGCCGGCATGTGGCTCTGCTTGCTGAAGCGTTGGCAGCCTTCGCATTTGTTGACCATGTCCACGACCTCCTCGAGGGCCGTGGGCCAGTAGAATCCATTGCAGAACGCCTTGGCCACCAGGGTTCCAGAGGCGGCATGATGCCCACATTCACCCTGGTGTATGTCTCTAAGGATATTCTGCCCCTATTCTGATTCAACGCAGCGCTGGAACACGCCAGTCATGCTACGTCGAACCAGCTCGCGATTGATGATGGAGTAGGCTGCTGATCGGCTTTGAATCTGCCTTGCCTCCGCCTCACCTTGAGGAAGCTCTCCGCGAAGAAGGAAGGCCAAGATGGGTTGAGCCCACGACGGAGCCGACACAAGGGCTGGCTCCGTCTCGACCTGAGTATCTGGGGCTTCTGCAGCCCCCGCGCTTGATAAAGCAGTCGCAGGCTCGAGACTTTCTGTCTCTGGTGCCGTCATGGCAGCCGGCATGCCGTCTACCTCCATGATGACCACCCACTGGGTGTCGAGCCGACAGATTGGAGGCTTGGCATAGCCGGACTTGTTGTTGTAGCCGGCAAAGTAGTTGTAGCCGGCACAACAGTTGGAGTCGGTAGAGCTAGGGTAGCCGACACAGCTGGCGTAGATGATGGAGCTGGTACTGAGGGATCTGCGGCAAAAAAATTGACGCCGACTTCGGAGACGGCTTGATGGAGGGCTGTGCAATTGCTCGAGGGAGACGTCGGCTGGATAGCTTGTCTTGTGGAGCCGATTTTCGCCAAGGTATCCACCGCCTCGTTGTTCGCCCTAGGGACATGATGAAACTCACAGCCCTCGAAAGGGCCGCTGAGTTGCTGGATGAGGAAGCGATAGCTCGCCATGTTGGCGTCCCTAGCGTCCAATTCGCCAGAGACTTGCTGCACCACGTGATCCGAGTCGCCGAAGCAAAGGAGCCGCCGGATGCCAATCTCCTTGGCAAGTCGGAGGCCATGAGCGAGCGCTTCGTACTCGGCGACGTTATTGGAGGCGGCGAAGTGTATCTGGAGAGCATACTTCAGTTGGTCTCCTTTCGGAGACGTCAAGACGATGCCGGCTCCCAGACCAATTCGCATTTTCGAGCCGTCGAAGTGCATACGCCAATGAGTGGAGTCTGGAGACGGCGGCTCGAATTGAGTTTCGGCCCAATCGACGAGGAAGTCGGCCACCACCTGGGACTTGATGGCAGTGTGTGGCTCGTAGCGGATGTCGTGGTCGGCGATGGAGATGGACCATTTGGTAATTCGGCCAGTTGCATCACGGTTTCCCATGATTTTTGAAAGTGGAGCAGTGCTCACCACAGTGATGGCATGCTCTTGGAAGTATTGCTTCAACTTCTTTGCGGCAAGGTAAACACCATAACACATTTTTTGATAGTGGGGGTAGTTTTGCTTGGAGGCGGACAAGACCTTGCTGAAATAATAGATAGGGTGTTGCACTAACAGTACCTTGCCCTCCTCCTTGTGTTCTACTACCAAGACCACACTATCCACGCGAGTGGTCGCTGCAATGTATATGAGAATGGGTTCCCTTTCAGTCGGCGCCTCCAAGATGGGCAGGCTTGAGATGACGTGCATGAGGTCGCGGAAAGCTTCGCCCGCCTGGTCGTTCCACTCGAACTTGGTTGTTTTCTTCATGAGTTGGTAGAGTGGAAGCGCCTTCTCGCCGAGCCGGCTGACGAACCGGCTAAGGGACACCAGGCAGCCGACGAACTTCTGGACATCGAGGATTCAAGCCGGCCTCACCATCCGCTCGATGGTTCCGATCTTCTCAGGGTTCGCATCGATGCCACGAGTGGACACGAAGAACCCCAAGAGCTTGTCGCCTGGAACTCCAAAGACGCACTTCTCCGGGTTGAGCCGGATCTTGTACTCGCGCAGGTTGGCGAACGTCTCCCGCCAGTCGTCAAGGAGACTGAAGTACTGCTTGGTCTTGATGATGATGCAATCCACAAAGACGTGGATGTTTCTGCCAATCTGCGGCAGGAGGCAATTCTGCATGCAACGCTGAAATGTAGCACCAGCGTTCTTCAGACCGAATGTCATGGTGGTGTAGCAGTAGGCCCCGAAGGGCATGATGAGGGAGGTCTTTAGGCGATCAGCTGGATCCAGCTTGATTTGATGGTAGCCTGAATAAGCGTCCAGAAATGACAGCAGTTCGCAGCCGGCTGTGGAGTTGATCACTTGATCTATCCTAGGCAAAGCGAAAGGGTCTTTCGGGCACGCCTTATTCAGGCTCGTGTAGTCGATACACATTCGCCATGTATTGTTCTTCTTCAGCACCAGGACTGGATTGGCTAACCAGTCCGGGTGGAAATCCTCCATGATGAAGCTGGCTGCGAGCAGCCGGGCGATGTCTTCTCCAATCGTGCGCCGTTTCCCCTCGGCGAAGCGGCGCAAAGGTTGTTTCACCGACTTCCATCCGGCCGCACGTGAAGTTTGTGCTCGGCATACTTCCTCGGAACCCCTGGCGTGTATTTTGGAGACCATGAAAAGATGTCCCGATTCTCATGGAGGAAGTCGACGAGCTCACCTTCCTATTTGGGGCTGAGATTAGCCCCAATGGTGACACACTCCCTGGGGTTCGCAGGGTCGAGTGGTACCTGCTTGGTTTCTTTGGCCGTCTTGAATGAGCCTTCGCCGGCCGACTCGGATGGTGGAGCAGGGATCGCCGGCTGCTCGGTAGCCTGTGCCACGAGCCGGTCGATCTGCCTTTTCTCCTCAGCAATCACCATGGCATCGGCCAGACGGCTGCTGTCTTGTGCGCATTCGAGCGACTTCTTGTAGTTTCCAGCGATGGTGATGATGCCCTTTGGACCCGGCATCTTCATCTTGAGGTAGGCGTAGTGGGGGATAGCCATGAATTTGGCTAGAGCTGGTCTGTCCAACAGTGCGTGATACGGGCTGTTGAGATCCACCAACTCGTACCAGATTGGTTCGCGGCGGAAGTGCGCCTTGTCACCGAAAAGGACGTCCAACTGGATTTTACCGATTGGTGAGCAGGACTGTCCTGGTACAATGCCGTTGAAGATAGTGCTGGTCGGCTGGAGGTCCTTCTCCTTTAGCCCAAGCTTGAGCAAGGTATCAAGGTATAGGATGTTGATGTTGCTACCACCGTCGACCAACACCTGGGAGAACCGGCAGGTGAGCCTCGGGGAGGCGAAAGTGGGGTCGAGGACGAGTGCGTATGAGCCAGGATTTGGCATCACCGCAGGATGGTCAACCCGGCTCCATGTAATTGGCTTTTCGAACCAATGCATGTAATGGGGAACTGGGGGGACCGTGGTGTTCCCCTCACGCTGGAGTTATCGCTGGCTATGCTTGTCATCACCCTCGCTGGTGAAGACAACATATGCTCTGTCTTGATGGGGGTAGTCGTCGTGGAGACGGCCGTCGTTGTGAGGCGGGGGTGGTGAAGCCGGAGCCGGCCCAGGAGCCGGAGCATGAGGCGCCGCAGCTGCACCTGGGGGAGCCGGCAGACCCTCTCCTTGGACAGTCGCCGCACAAAGCTGCACCATCGAAGGGTATGGGTAGCAAGCTTCGCCCCAGTGTGAATCATGCAGGGCGCGTCGAGCATTTGCTCGAAGGTGAGCTTGGGCTGCCAGTTGTTCTTGCCGGTCCGCCTCCGGTGAGAGCCGGCTTGAGTAGCTGGCGCATCTGCCTCCACATTAGCCATCAGCTTGTTGTTGGAGCGCGAATCAAGTTGATCCGCCTTGCGCTTGTTGTTCTGGCCGCCTCGATTGTCGCCAAACGGCTTGGGAGTAGTTGGCGTGGGGACAATATTGTTCGAGGCGGTCACCTTGACCCGCATCGCGGAGTCGGCCATGGTGTAATTGTCCGCCTTGGCCATGAGCACCGCCAAAGAGGTAGGCTCGGAGCACATGAGCTTGTGCTTGAGGAGAGTGCCATCTCGGTAGCCGTTGATGAAGTACTGGATGGCCCGTACCTCATGGACTCCCTCGTAGGAGTTGCGCAGCTCGGTCGAACGTGTGACGTAGTCACGAAGGGGTTCGTCGGGCCTCTGGACGCACATGGACAGCTCGCGAGGCCGGCCAGGGCGCTTGTAGGTGCCAATGAAGTTGCGGACGAACGCCTCCTCGAAGTCTACCCAGGAGTTGATGCTGCCGGCTGGAAGGCTGTTAAGCCATGTTCTAGCCGAGCCAGCCTAGCATGAGAGGCACGTAGCGGACGGCTACGCGCTTGTTGCCCCGAGCAATGCCAGTGGCAGTGGTGTAGTCGATCAGCCAGTCTTCTGGCTTGGCTGTGTCGTTGTACTTGGGGTGTCCCGAGGGAGATTGAAGCCTCGGGGAAAAGACTCCCCTCGGATCCAAGGGCGTTTAGGCGCATGCGAGCGTCCTTGTCGCTGTGTGGGACGCGAGGGCCGATTCGGGCCGTGATAGGAAGGGTGTCCTGGGAGCTCGTGGCGTGGGCCCCCTCTCGATACCTCGGAGGAGGCGGAACCTCGCGCATCGACTCCCCCTCGTCGCCACCATCTCTGCGATGCATGCCTTAAGTTGGCTCTCTCTGGCATTGTGAACACTTGTCTTGGCTGCCCTCGCCCTTCTGACCAAAAGTGCGATGCGAGGAAGATCCCTCGGCTTGATGACGACCTCTAGGGTTACGGCGTGCTCCGGGATGGACTCCCGGAGACTCCGACTGTGCCTGACCAGGGTCAAGCAGTGTCCGATGCTCATTTGCGGCGTCAAGGAGATCCTTGACACGCTTCTCCTCAAGGACGCGCTCCTCGCCCTCCGAACCTGGCATTTCTGCCATGGCCGCCTGAGCAGCTCGCAAGTTGGCCGCAGGGGTCTCGTAGATGGGCTGCTTGCCACCTAGGATTTCGGCAATGACCCGGACGCGGCGGCGGACCGCGCCGAGCCGGCTAGGCCCTCAGTAACCGGAGTGAGACCGTAAGCGGAGTTATACTCGCGTTGCGCGGCCTTCATCCGCCATTTAGCCGCGGCGATGGCAATGCCCTCCTCTAGGATCTGCATGCGAGCCTCCTCGAGCGAGGCCCGTGCATCGGTGGGGTTTGTGGATGTAGCGATGGGCGTCTTCAAGCCGGCAAGGGCAGCATGAAGCGTGTCGGCTGATACCGCAGCGGGATCAGCAGCGTCGGCTGACGCCTTTCCGTGAGCCTTGCTGGTGCCAACACCAATGACCATCACCTCCATGACGTTGGAGACGACGACGACATGATACGAGGCAAGGCACCCCGAAGATGACGGTGGACCGTTAAAGATGAGCACGTCGCTCGGGTACTCATCAAGTGCAGGCGTCTCCGCAAGGGAGAGCCTACTGAAGCTGGCGCACAACGCGTCGACATCGATGTCCTCACCAGGGTAGCGAGGGCCATCATTGAGGCGCAAGTCATTGAAGAGAACGCTGAGGTTCACAACAACAGTGATGACGACGATGGGGAGACACTCATCCTCAGCCTCGCCATCAGAATCTGTGAGACGAATTGGGACGTCGATCAACACCGGAGAAGCCTCCTCAAGAGCAGGCTCCACGGGCATGCTGATCGGTCCGGACGCGATGCATCCGGCGGAGTAGGTGAAGGGCCCCGCCCAGCACATAAAACCAGCCAATGCCGCGGACGGCCCCACGGTCGGCGCCAAATTTCGGTGTTTACTCACAACATAAGCCATGGGTAGGCTAAAGATGGTGGGAACCGAAGTGACACCGGTTGGCGCTGGGGACGAGGTTTGTACAAGCATGGAACGCACGATGTACCCAGGTTCAGGGATCTCCATAGAGATAACACCGCTAATCATGTCGGAGTGTATAATGTACCGATGAGGCTACAATGTGCTCGTGGAGTTGTTCTATAGAGGAGGAAGAAGGAGCAGTCGGCTCGTATCTACCTCTCCTGTGTGGTGTGTGTATGTAGGATTGACCGACTCTTTGTATGGAGCGGGTCGGGGGGTTTTATAGACGAACCCACCGACCTACAATAAGGATAAAAGTACATGAGTGGGGCCCGGTTGGCAGCCTCGCCGGCTGGCCAGGAAGCCCACGGGGGTCTTGTCTTGTCGCTGGAGGGGCCCGCCGGCTGCGAGGTCCCATCTAGCTATGGGGCCCGCCGGCTAGCCAATAAGGCTCTTGCGTAAGGCCGACGCAGGACATGTGTAGTATGTCCGACGTTATCATGCGAGATTCGTCATGGGATGCCAGTACGGCCGTCTCCACTGTTCCCATGCCGAGTGTAGTAATGGAGTGGGAGTTTGACGGGCCGACACTGTGCAGGACGATGGATCGGAGCCAGAGTAGGTGAGCGGCATGGCCGCCGATGTTGTACTTGCTGTGCACTCCAATCCAGTACCTTTGCTGACGCGTAGCCACCTTTAGCCGTAGGGTCTCGTCATGACCTACGGCCTGATGTGACTTGAGCTCCCTAGCTGGCTAGTTGCTTAACTAGCCGGCCTGGGCACGACCGCCTCGCCTCTAGCCGACCGGCATGGCCTAGACGGCTAGAGGGAGGTAGCCGTCTCGCCTCTAGCCGACAGGAGCTTCCTAGCCGGCCACAGAGATTTGGCCGTCTCGCCCCTATCCGACAGGTACTTCCTAGCCGGCCAGGCGGACTTGGGCCTTGTAGAATGATTCATGTTGTTCCTTCAAGGTAGAAGGCAAAGGAGTAGGCTCGATGAGCCTACCCCAGCGTTAGGCCCCCGTCACTCGGGGACGCGTGACGAAAAAGGATACGGGAGATTTATCACAACCTGTCACCAAAGTGCCCCAAAGTGAAAGGTGGAGCCAGTCGAGACATGGCACAAGTACGGAAAATTCAGTGCACGAAATTCCGGACTTAAACTTTCCCATAGGGGAAGCACCCAGCGGAGATGTGTGCGCACACATCGGCGCGGGAAGTCTGACGGACCTTGCTCCCAGAATGGGAAATTTGGTAGAGCAAGTATTGGCACCAGATGCTCTCCATGACGAAATGGCCTATCACATCCCTGGATTCCCTGTTAGGGTTTAGTAACTTGTGCTCATATCTTCTTTCATTGCATTCAAGAAATGGAAATAACTCCAAAGAAGCGATGAAATCCAAAGCAAAACCCTAGCCACTCCTTTTTCAAAAGAATTCCAACAAATGCAAAATCAATGAATCCAAAATGGCCTTCATAAAAGTTCAATATTTTTGATAAATGTTGAAAACAAAATATCAGAGATCAAACTTATTTTCAAACTATCTTTGGCATTTTAATTTAATTTAAAAGCTACTGAAATCAATTATATATTTTATTTCAAATAATTGAAACTTTCCAAAAATGTTGAAAACTTTATGAGTGGTTGGAAATATTCCAACTAACACTCTGGTATTTTTCAAACCATTTTTAAGATTAGTTTGGAGCCAAAAATAAATGAAACAATATCAGAAAGAATAAAACAGAAAACACAAAGGAAAGAAAATGGAAAAGACCTATCTAGCGCTTACTTGAGGCCCAACCCACCTAAGCATGTCGTCTTCCTCCTGCCAGTCAGAGCAGCAGGTGGCCGTCGCATTCCCTGGCGCGCCCACGCAGCTGCGTGCCCGCCTAGCCACCGCATCGCGCTCGTGCGAACGGGCATAAGCTCCCCAAGGCCTCCCCGAGCTCATCCCCTCCTCATTCGCCCCTGTTCTCTCTCCCTCTCTCGGTCGCCATGATCGCAAGCTCGAGGTCGATCTCCCCGTAGCTCCAGTCCCTCTCTGTCCTATCTGAGCCTCGCAGAAGAACCGTCGTGATCTCCTGAAGTTCTCTAGCCAGTCGCTCGACACCGACAAGCTCTGAAACTCCTAGACGCCATCATCTTCCTCCTCGGGTCACCGGAGCTCGCCGCCGTCGTTCTCCCTCCTCAGGCCATCCCCGCGCCCACTCTCGATTCCTCTGCACTCCCCGTGAGCTCAGGGTCCTTTCCCCTAAGTTTGCCCCCTCGATCCCTTCCTCTAGACCCCAATTACACCGGAGCCCGATGAGATCCGCCGCGGGACCTCATCACCGCTAGCTCTCCGGTGATCGACTGGTCCTTCTGAGGCCACCAATGGCTTCAGTGCGTCGCGTAGGTGCTCTAGGAGCTAAGCCCCGCTCGTTTTTCCTTCGGTTTCGTCGATCCCGACATAGCCCGAGCTTCGGACGCCACCAAGCTCGTCGTCGGCGTCATCTCCGGCCATTTCATCCCCTGCTGCGTGCAAAAATGGAGCCGCGGGTGAAGTGTCGTTCGTCTGGTGCCCTCCGCGTTAAGTTTGGTCATAGGAGATGCATTTCCGAGCCCCTCCGCCGTTCTGGTGGTCGCCGGAGGCCCACCGCCCGCAAGATCGACCTCGTCGCCGTTGGATCTGACCCCCTGAGCCTATGACAGGTGGGGCCAGCCCCCTTACTAATTAAGTTTAGTAAAAATAAAAATAACTTATTTAATTAACTTAAAGAGACACTGACAGGTGGGTCCTACTCTGTTAATTAACTAATTAAGTTAAATCTAAATTAAAAACTGGCCAGAGTCACTGGTCAGGTTTGACTTTCAACGGCCAGTTGGACCTGCTGATGTCATGCTGTTGCAATAAAGACTTTTCTGTTTAAAAATAATTCCAGAATAAGTTCAAAACTTTGGAAACTCGTAGAAAATTGAATATAACTCCAAATTTGACAAATAATATATGTAAATGGATCAGAAAAATCCAAGGAATCCAATGGTGCTATTGTCATGCATGTAAAATAAAGTTATGAAACAACATCAGGTCAAATCAATTAAAAGAATTTGATAAATTATAATTCAAATGATATTTGAATTATGATTTCGAATCAAGATCACCCCGAAGGGTTATTCTAGTCATCTCAAACCATGCTACATTGCATATCATGCATCATTTTGTTGCATATGTTTGATATTGATTGATTGTTGTTATTCCGGTAGGCTCCGCCCCTCCGGATACGTGTGATTATCCGACTAACGGATATCACCCCTCTGCTGAGCAACAAGGCAAGCAACCATTTTGATCATCCCGATAAATCCCATGTTCTCGCTCCTGCTCTTATTTATTGCATTAGGTCAAAATGCTTTCAATACTTTTACCACGTTAGTTGAACCCACTTCCTTTGCATGACCTGTCCTTGTCACAGTAAATAGCTGAACCTTGCAACCTAGCATACCTGGTAGATCCTTGAGACATGATGTGCCTTATCCTGCTATGCATGCTATGCTTAGAGTTGTGTATGGTCTGTCATGTGGGTGATGAACAGGATCGTGAGAATGTGTTCAGTTGGTAAAGGTCGTGTGTTGAACCTGATTTGGTAAAGGTATCGGTGAAAGGCTATGTAGGAGTACATGGAGGGTTGTTTCATTGGAACCATCCTTAGGAACTGAGTTCCGTGTATGTAATCCAAGACTAGATACTACCACACGTTGGGATACTTAATTGACCCTCTCGACTTATTAATCGCTTAGTACTCGGTCCAGGAGTTGCAAGTAGTTTATGGTATTTATAGTCATGCTGGAGGCCGTGCGTAGCGCTGACCTTAGAGGTGGGCTATGATGCGGTAGGCAGTGGCACGGTGTACCAAGTGGCACCCGGATGGTGGGCTTGGGAACCCTGCGCACATCGTTTGGGGCCGTGGCGGAAACCTCGGCCGGACTTCTGTGTGGGTTACCCTCAGATAGGCGATAACCCTAGAATAAGTATTAGCGTGGTTAACGGTCGTGGCCGACTCCCTCGATGGGCTTCCGCTTGAAAGTTGTCGAGGTGCATGACTTGCACATCGTGATAAGTGGCGAGAGCATGTGTGAAGAACTACACCCGTGTAGGGTTATGATCTATTCGAATAGCCGCGTTCGCGGATATGGACTACTTGGAAGCATATGTTGTTCATAGATAACTATAATGGCTACTCATAAAATTTGTGAAGATAAGCGTGAGTGTCGTGGACGGCATTTTCGTAGGGAGACGGAATGATTCCACGATGGAGTATTGTTGTGGTGTTAGTGGACTCGTGTGCGAGAAAACATAGTTGTCAAAACTATTCAAAAATGAAAGTTGTCTAGCCAAGAGTCAAATGCTGGCTTTCCGCAAGAAACCCCACAACTCCTTGTTGATACCTTGCATGAGTAGATAGATTATCCTAAAGTCTTGCTGAGTACTTTTGTACTGACGTTTGCTTAATAATTTGTTGCAGAGGTTGTTAATGACCCTAATGGAGGGTTCTACCTAGACATCGACGACGAGAGTAGCTGGTATCCCAGCTACGATCTGGCCCTAGGATGGGTCTGTAGATAGTCTGGCCATGTGCCTTTATCTTTCCATCTATCTGTACTCAGACAGTTTTAGTCTTCCGCTGGCTTGTAAGACTTGTGTGTATGAATTATGACTATGGGTCATGAGACACCTATATGTGTAATATTATGTGTGAGGCTCCTCCGGGCCTTCTAAATAAAGTTTATATGTTCATGGTTATGTTGTGATGCCATCGGTGTATCTATGCATATCAGTATGCCATGCGTACGTGTGTTGTACTTGATATGTATGGGGATCGAATACCTAGTCGTATCGTTAATATCACTCTTTACGGGGAAATGCCCCTTTGTGATTCCATCGAGCCATGGTAGTTCGCTACTGCTCCGGACACATTGGTTGACTGGCATGTGTCCTTCTTAGCTGTTGTGTCTGTCCCTTTGTGAAATGTCTTGCGTTCTAATGGAGTCCTTGTAGCTTGCTACAACTCGTCTACACTCGCTGATGACCGACACCTGCTTTGTTGGGTCATGTATGCATGTCCCTGTACGGAACTACCACTTTAGTTTATGACTAGACATGTCGATCCGGGTTCTTTGACATTGCATTGCTAGCGACACAATTGCATACGCGAGTCAAAAGACGCAAACGGTCCCGGCTAAGGTAAGCCTGCAGTCGTAGGGATAACCGTGCGTGAGACCGCAAAGAAATGCGATGTGTTACAGGCTGGATTCCTATGGCTTAGTATCGGGGTCCCGACATGGCCATAGATTATATTTATACTAGAGAGTCTCTTAACCGAGCAACATTGATTGTCGACATTAACTTTGCTACGAAAATTGCCTCAATTATAGATCTTGACCCTGAGCCTAAAACGCTCGCTGATTGCAAGAAAAGGTCGGATTGGAATGATTGGCAGAAGGCAATTACTGCCTAATTATTATCTCTCAACAAAAGGAAGGTGTTTGGACCAGTTTGTCAAACTCCTCCCCACATTCGCCCGGTTGGCCATAGGTGTGTTTGTGTTCGAAAGAGAGATGAAAACAATAAGGTAGTACGGTACAAAGCAAGGCTTGTTGCTCAAGGGTCCACTCAACGACCCGGTGTCAATTTTGAGGAGACATATTCCCCGGTCATGGATGGAGTTACCTTTAGATACTTGATCTCAATGGCAGTAAATATGGGCTTGAAAATAAAATTGATGGATGTTTTCACTGCTTACCTATATGGTAACTTGGATTCGAGCATATACATGAAGGTTCCTGAAGGTATCCCTGTTCCGAACCATGATAGAGAAAACAGGAGTCTATACAGTGTTCAACTTCAGAAGGCATTGTATGGACCTACACAGTCTGGTAGAATGTGGTATAATTGCCTAAGCGATTTCCTTCATCAAAAGGGGTACACGAGAAATACAGATTGCCCATGTATTTTTTTATGGCGATCCCAAGATGGATTTTGTATAATCTCGGTGTACATAGACGATTTAAACATAATCGGTACACCTGAGGATATTGAGGAAGCGAGTTCCTACCTGATGTCGGAATTCGAGATGAAGGATTTGGGTAAAACCAAGTTCTGTCTCGGTCTGCAACTTGAACATTCCCCTGATGGGATTCTAGTGCACCAGTCTGCCTACGCCCAGAATGTGTTGGAAAGATTTGGATTTGACAAGGCATATCCTTCTAAGACCCAGATGGTCGGGAGATCTTTGCAGCCAGACAAGGACCCGTTCAGGCCTAATGAAGAGGGGGAGGAAACTATGGGACCAGAGGTTCCTTACGTGACTGCAGTTGGGGCACTCATGTACCTCGCGAATTATACACGGTCAGATATTGCTTTCGCCATCAATTTGCTAGCTAGGTACAGTTCTGAACCTACCAAGAGACATTGGAAAGGTGTCAAGGACGTCTTCCGCTACCTGCAAGGGACCAAAGATCTCGGCCTATTTTATAGAAGGAATCAAGACATGTCCCTTATAGGCTATGGCGATGTTGGGTACCTGTCGGACCCGCATGATTGCAAATCACAGACTGGATATGTTTTCCTTTGTGGTGGAACTGCGTTCTCCTGGAGATCAACCAAGCAAACACTTGTGTCGACCTCCACAAACCACTCGGAAATAATGGCACTATTCGAAGCGTCAAAGGAATGTGTATCGCTTCGGCGGATGATCAGACACATTCAGCAGACGTGTGGGATGAACACCGTACAAACCCCTACCCTATCTATGAGGATAATGTTGCTTGTGTTGCACAAGTTCAGATGGGTTACGTGAAGAGTAACCTCACGAAACATATTAGTCCCAAGTTCTTCTATGCACACGAGTTGTAACAGATGAACGAGGTGAGAGTCTTGCATACTTAGTCTTGTGACAATCTTGCTGATATGTTCACTAAATCATTACCGGCATCATCTTTTGAGAGGTATGTGCGTGGAATCCGTATGATGAGACTTAGAGAGATGCAAGGTTCAGGGGAAGAAACTTCACAAATTCGTCACTGAAATCTTGATCCCAATGATTGAGTACTCAATCAGGTGGTTGAGTGGATTGTACTCTTTTACCTTGAGTGAGTTTTCCTGATGTTTCTCACCTAAGTTTTTTAACGAGGCAATTCGTGCAATGCAATAACGTATACTATGTACTCTTTCTCCATATTTTTTCCACTGGGTTTTTCGGAATTTTGAGGCATGGATATACGGATAATTACCCAAGGGGAGTGTTGGGAAACCAATGGGCCCTGGGCCTCGGTTGCGCTAGCGACGGCTCACTTACGTGCGAGGCACAAAGCCAGTCCCTATCGCTTCACTACTAGAAAACGGGCCTTTGGCCTGGACCCTTTAGTCCCAGCCTCCCTCTGGTCCGGGACTAAAGGCCCGGCCACATCGCCCCAAATAGCAATGCCGCCCACGGGGCTTTGGTCCCGGCCCGTAAGGAGCCTTTAGTCCCGGTTTGTGCCTCAAACCGGGACTAAAGGGCTACGCAGTGTGCAGCCCGCATGTGCACCACCTTTAGTCCCGGTTTGTGTCTCAAACCGGGACTAAAGTCCTCTGCCTACATATAGCACAGCCCCACTCTCCCCTCTTCCTTGCATTTTTCTTGGATGAAAGAGTGTGGGTGTGTGCTAGCTCTCCATTTTTTTATGCACTAGAGGTGTTTGCTGAAATGTGTGTTAGAGCGATGCCGCTTCAGTTCACCAAACACAACTACGATATGAGATGCCCGAGCCACGCTTAAACCTCTTCCTCTTTATTTCTACTTATTCTAAAAGGTTAGCAACTATATTTCCTCGTTTAGACCGTGCGATACTAATTTTTAGGATCGTGATTGTATTTGATATACTGTCGTATAACACAGGTGAGCCATCCATGGATGTACGGTGATCGACGCACAGCGGCTTATAGAGAAGGCGTGCATTCTTTTCGAGATGCAGCCGATGCGAACAAGCATGGTGGTGGCTATATGTTTTGTCCATGTGTTGAATGTCGGAATGAGAAGGATTACACTTCCTCAAGAGTCATTCAGAGCCACCTGCTTCGGTCCGGTTTTATGTCGGGCTATAATGTTGGGACCAAGCACGGAGAAAGAAGGGTTATGATGGAAGATGACAATGAAGAAGAAGAGAACGATGATGACAACTACCGATCTATGTTCCCTGAGTATGCTGATACCGCAATGGAAGACAATGAAGAAGAAGATCAGGATGAAGAACGGGAACCAAATGAGCCCGCTGATGATCTTAGCCGGGTCATTTCTGATGCACGGCGAGGTTGCGACACAGAAAATGAGAGGTTGCAGTTCGAGTAGATGTTATAGGACCACAACAAATTGTTGTAATCAACTTGTGAAGATGGCCAGAAGAATCTGGGTAGCACACTGGAATTGCTGAAGTGGAAGGCACAGACCGGTGTGACTGACTCGTCATTCGAAAAGTTGCTGGTACTGATGAAGAAGATGCTTCCAAGAAAGAACGAATTGCCCGCCAGCACGTACGAAGCAAAGAAGCTTGTTTGCTCTCTGGGATTAGACGTGCAGAAGATACATGCATGCCCTAATGAGTGCATCCTCTACCGTGGTGAGAAGTACGAGAATATGTATAAATGCCCGGTATGCACTGCATTGCAGTATAAGATCAGAAAAGATGACCCTGGTGATATTGAGGGCGAGCCACCCAGGAAGAGGGTTCCTGCCAAGGTGATGTGGTATGCTCCTATAATACCACGGTTGAAACGTCTGTTCAGAAATAAAGATCATGCGAAGTTGTTGCGATGGCACATGGAAGATCGTATGAAAGAAGATAAGTTGAGGCACACCACTGATGGTCGGCAGTGCAGAAAAATCGAGAGAGAGTTCCCGAGATTTGCAGCTGACGCAAGGAACTGATGGTTAGGTCTGAGTACAGATGGCATGAATCCTTTTGGGGAGCAGAGTTGCAGTCACCGCACCTGGCCCGTTACTCTATGTATCTACAACCTTCCTCCATGGTTGTGCATGAAGCGGAAGTTCATTATGATGTCAGTGCTTATCCAAGGTCCCAAGCAACCCGGCAACGATACTGATGTGTACCTAAGGCCATTAGTTGATGAACTTTTACAGATGTGGGCCGAACCAGGTGTACGTGTGTGGGACGAGCACAAACAAGAGGAATTTGACCTTTGAGCATTGTTTTTCGTAACCATCAATGATTGGCCTGCTCTTAGTAACATTTCAGGGCAGTCAAACAAGGGATACAATGCATGCACGCACTGTTTGGATCAGATAGAAAGTATATATCTGGACAAATGTAGGAAGAATGTGTACCCGTACAATCGTCGTTTTCTTCCGCCCAAGCATCCCTTAAAGAAAAATGGCAAGCGTTTCAATGGCAAGGCAGAACCCCGGGGGAAGCCTGTCATCCGTACTGGTGCTGAAGTATTTGATATGGTCAAAGATTTAAAAGTAATCTTTGGAAAGGGTCCTGGCAGCCAACCTGTTCCTAACGGCCCTGATAAGCGCGTACCCATGTGGAAGAAGAAATCTATAGTTTGGGAGCTACCCTACTGGGAAGTCCATGAGGTCCGCTCGGCAATCGACGTGATGCACCTGACGAAGAATCTCTGCGTGAATATTCTAGGCTTCCTGGGCTTGTATGGGATGTCAAAAGATACACCGGAAGCACGGGAGGACCAGTTCCGTCATAAAGGAAGAGATGGCATGCATCTAGGGCAGTTTCAAGGGCGTGCCAGCTACGCTCTTACTAAGGAAGAGAAGGAAATCTTCTTTGAAGTCCTTTTCAGTATCAAGGTCCCGACTGGCTTCTCGTCGAATATAAAGGGAATCATCAATATGAAAGACAAAAAATTCCAAAACCTAAAGTCTCATGACTGCCACGTGCTTATGACGCAATTGCTTCCGATTGCATTGAGGGGAATTCTACCGGAAAATGTTCGCCTCGCAATTGTGAAGGTATGTGCGTTCCTCAATGCAATTTCTCAGAAGGTAATCGATCGAGAAAGTCTATCAGGGTTACAGATTGATGTCGTCCAATGTCTGGTCAGCTTTGAGTTGTTGTTCCCGCCATCCTTCTTCAATATAATGACACACCTCCTAGTTTACCTAGTCGAACAGATTAGAATTCTCGGTCCTGTGTTTCTACACAATATGTTCCCCTTTGAGAGGTTCATGGGAGTCTTAAAGAAATATGTTCGTAACCGTGCTAGGCCAGAAGGAAGCATCTCCAATGGCTATGGAACAGAGGAGGTCATTGAGTTTTGTGTGGACTTTCTTCCTGATCTTAAGCCGATTGGTGTTCCTAAATCTCGGTATGAGGGTAGGCTGACAGGAAAAGGCACACTAGGAAGGAAAGCAAAAGTATGTATGGACGGCATTCTTTCTCTCAAGCACACTACACAGTTCTACACAATTCCACCGTGGTGGCTCCGTATATCTTGAGACACAAGAATATTCTATGCTCCGAAAACCTGGGGAAGGCTGACTCTTGGATTAAAGGGGAACACGAGAAGACTTTCGGTAGTTGGTTGTAGACACATCTCATGAATGACGACACTGTTGGAGATCAGCTGTACTGTTTGGCCAGGCCACCATCTTCGACTATATGTACTTTACAAGGGTATGAGATAAATGGGAATACATTTTACACGGTTGCCCAAGATAAAAAGAGCACAAACCAAAATAGTGGTGTCCGTTTTGATGCAACAGATGAGAATGGGCACTGTTTGGAAACATATTACTGGTACATAGAGGAGATATGGGAACTTGACTATGGAACTACTTTTAAGATCCCTTTGTTTCGGTTTAAATGGGTGAAGCTGACAGGAGGCGGGGTAGTTGTAGACCAAAAGTACGGCATGACAACAGTGGATCTCAACAATCTTGCATACATGGACGAACCATTTGTCCTAGCCAATGATGTCGCTCAGGTTTTCTATGTGAAGGACATGTCTACAAAAACGAGAAAAAGAAATCAACAAAAGAAGATATCGTCTGATGAGCCAAAACGCCACATAGTTCTTTCAGGAAAAAGAAACATCATCAGAGTAGATGACAAGATAGACATGTTAGTAGATTATAATAAGTTTCATGAAATTCCGCCCTTCAAAGTGAAAACTGACCCAAGCATCCTACTGAATGATGAAGATTCTCCATGGCTACGACCCAGAAGAAAACAAAAATAATAGATAGGAATATTGGTGCAATAATGTAATAATGTATTAAACCTTTTTTGTAATGCATGTATGGAATGTACTAAACCGTTTAGTTTTGAATTATTTATTCAATTTCAAACACTTTTCATTTTCATAGTTTTGTCAAATTCTCAAATATGCAAAAAGAATTTTAATAAACCTTTGTAAGAGATGAGTTCTCGTTCGAAACGCTGATACTTCGAGAGAGATTGTCCGTTTTGTACACGAAGTGCATCCAGTTTTTGTCGTAGCCCTCTCAACTTTTTAACACATGCTATGTGGGTGAAATGATGATAGCATGCCAACTTTCAACATTTTCAGAGTTCATTTGTAGTGCTTTTCAATTTCAGGGTCAACTAGCTCAAAAAAAACTAATTGCACGAAATATACCAAATTAAGTCAGAAATTGTTGTAATTTTGTGATGTGCCTTTGAATGGTGCATTTTGAACACACAAAAAGTATGGAGTTCAAATAAGTTCAAAAAATGAAATCCATTTGTAAGAGATGAGTTCTCGTTCGAAACCCTGATACTTCGAGAGAGATTGTCCGTTTTGTCCACGAAGTGCATCCAGTTTTTGTCGTAGCCCTCTCAACTTTTTAACACATGCTATGTGGGTGAAATGATGATCGCATGCCAACTTTCAACATTTTCGGAGTTCATTTGTAGTGCGTTTCAATTTTAGGGTTAACTAGCTCAAAAAAAATAAGTAAATGCACGAAGAATGCCAAATGAAGTCAGAAATTGTTGAAATTTTGTGATGTGCCTTTGAATGGTGCATTTTGAACACACAAAAAGTATGGAGTTCAAATAAATTCAAAAAAATGAAATCCCTTTGTAAGAGATGAGTTCTCGTTCGAAACCCTGGTACTTCGAGAGAGATTGTCCGTTTTGTACACGAAGTGCATCTAGTTTTTTTCGTAGCCCTCTCAACTTTTTAACACATGCTATGTGGGTGAAATGATGATAGCATGCCAACTTTCAACATTTTCAGAGTTCATTTGTAGTGCTTTTCAATTTCAGGGTCAACCAGCTCAAAAAAAACTAATTGCACGAAATATACCAAATTAAGTCAGAAATTGTTGTAATTTTGTGATGTGCCTTTGAATGGTGCATTTTGAACACACAAAAAGTATGGAGTTCAAATAAGTTCAAAAAATGAAATCCATTTGTAAGAGATGAGTTCTCGTTCGAAACCCTGATACTTCGAGAGAGATTGTCCGTTTTGTCCACGAAGTGCATCCAGTTTTTGTCGTAGCCCTCTCAACTTTTTAACACATGCTATGTGGGTGAAATGATGATTGCATGCCAACTTTCAACATTTTCAGAGTTCATTTGTAGTGCGTTTCAATTTTAGGGTTAACTAGCTCAAAAAAAATAAGTAAATGCACGAAGAATGCCAAATGAAGTCAGAAATTGTTGAAATTTTGTGATGTGCCTTTGAATGGTGCATTTTGAACACACAAAAAGCATGGAGTTCAAATAAATTCAAAAAAATGCAATCCCTTTGTAAGAGATGAGTTCTTGTTCGAAACCCTGATACTTCGAGAGAGATTGCCCGTTTTGTACACGAAGTGCATGTAGTTTTTTTCGTAGCCCTCTAAACTTTTTAACACATGCTATGTGGGTGAAATGATGATAGCATGCCAACTTTCAACATTTTCAGAGTTCATTTGTAGTGCTTTTCAATTTCAGGGTCAACTAGCTCAAAAAAAATAAGTAAATGCACGAAGAATACCAAATGAAGTCAGAAATTGTTGAAATTTTGTGATGTGCCTTTGAATGGTGCATTTTGAACACACAAAAAGTATGGAGTTCAAATAAGTTCAAAAAAATGAAATCTCTTTGTAAGAGATAAGTTCTCGTTCGAAACCCTGATACTTCGAGAGAGATTTTCCGTTTTGTACACGAAGTGCATCCAGTTTTTGTCGTAGCCCTCTGAACTATTTAACACATGCTATGTGTGTGAAATGATGATAGCATGCCAGCTTTCAACATTTTCAGGAACTATGGATCCACATATCAGGAACCTCGAAGAGGAAGAACTTCTCGAAGATATAATCAAAGACGGCCCCGACGTTGAACCAGCTGAATCTCCGTCATCATATCTAAATCCCTCCGGATATGGAATGGAGGTCGACCGACACGAAGATGAAGCCGATGGGGCAGGAGATAGGTCCAATGATGGAGAAGGTGATAGCTCCGCTGATGGAGAAGCCGGTGGAGAAGCCGGTGGAGAAATAATAAAGTCCGGCGAGGTATACATATGAACTTCGACAATCACTTGTAATATGTGAAAAATATTGGAGATAGCTCTATATTGTATACATATACATTCATTTGACGAATGTTTCTCCCTCTTAGGCCTCCACATCGAGCAAAGCTACGAAACGAGGCCCGACTAGAAAGTTGGATGCACGGACGCATTACACCTTTGAGGTGATATTTCCTATGGGCGAACCCAAGCTTTCTAAGAATGCTGCTGACACATTCAAGAAGCAATGCGGAGTTCTCGTTCGGGATCACGTCCTGATCAGCGTTCGGGAGTGGAACAAGCGCAAAGGGGCAGCCGATAGTGACTATGTCGTCGAAAGGTACAAAGATAATCTTTGGAATGATCTCATGTCACATTTCAACCTGCCAGAATGTGAGAATGAAGACGCCGCAAAAAAACTGAGGGCCAAAGTCAAGCAGTGGACTTTAAAGAAGATGGGCGAACTGTTCCGTAGCTGGAAGAAGAAGCTATGGAAAAACTATCTGAAGACAAAGAAAGTGCCAGTATTCGAGGGGTATCTAGCCAAGCAGGCGAATCACTGGAAGGCATTTCAAGAGTACAAGGAGTCAGAAGATGCCCAGGCATTATGAGAAAAGAACAAGAAAAATGCCGACAAGAAGAAATATCACCACAAGCTGGGGCCAGGGGGCTATGAGACTGCCATCCCAAAGTGCGATAAGAAAGAGCAAGATCTGCTAGCTAAAGGCATCATACCTGAACCACTCCGTGATGAGTAGAAATTGAGAGCAAGAAATTAGTTCCTGGCGCATGGTGGTTCGTACGACGAAGAAATAGGGGACCTCGTCTGAAGTGACGGTCTTAGGATACCCAGGGAGAATTGGAGAAAGATAGTGAAAGAAATTAAGGAGGGAAAAAGACAGTTCACTGCAGATAGAGAGAAAGATTTGCTCACACTGGTCCTAGGCAATGACGAACATGGAGGAAGAACGCGAGGCTTCGGTCCTTCTTACCCGTGGTGTCTTGGGTTTGCCAGAGACCAAGACACTTACAGAAGCCGAGCGAGAGCAAAGAAGCGACAGCAGGATGAGGAGAACGACAAGTTCAACCAGTTGCTTGCCAGGATTAACGAGCAACAGAAGCAGATTGATGAGCTTAGAGGAGTAGCGCGCCAGGAAGATCCTGCACTCGATATTACCGGCGCCCCATCTAAGCGGAAAAGCAGCGTGGCTGAATCTGAGTCCCCGCCCAACGATGCACGAAGAATGATAGAGGGTGGTCCCGGCTACCCCGTGGATGGAATCAAGGAGTCAACATCATGTGAACCCCATCAGAATTTCAAGAACATATCCATGAAGGTGGCCATCGAACAAGCTTTACCTTCTGGCCCTGATGCACGCTGGCATGGCCGTGAGATTCCAGCTGGCTTTTCTAAAGTCGGGGTGGATGAAATCATGGCGGGGTTTGATGATATGGAGCTCGACATAGCTCGACCCGAAGATGAGAGGACACTCGGAGAAGTACTGGGTGGAGTCATCCTATGGGACAAGAACTAAATCAAGCTTCCAGGCTCGGCCCCAAGGACAACACCTCCTCCGAGTCGTCGCAGGTCTCCAAGCCCTCCACATGACAACGGCCAGCACAACACGAGTCCATCTCGATCACCGCCGCCGGACTTGGGTCGTCCGTCTCCGCCGCCGCCCGGTCCGGATAATAAGTGGAAGCGTGCCAGCAAGAACGCTCCGTCGATGATTTCTAAGCGACGGAGCTCCCCAAAGCACAAATTGTTTCCCCTTCCAAAGGTACCTCATGCTAATCTTCCTATCCGAACTTATGATCGTACTGCCGAGGAAAACGCCAGGATAGCAAAGGAACATCATGATGCGCAGATGAAAAAGAAGGAACCCGAGCCCCGCCTGGAATACACCGAGAAGTAAATAGCATATGCAAAATACTTCACGAACCTTCCATCATAGTATGACTTACACCATAAGCCTGATGACTATACACGCACATGGTAGAAGGAAGTGAAAAAGAGCAGATCACGTGCAAGTGCAAGTGGGAGCAAATCAAGTTCAACTACTATCAAAAAAAGATCAGACGTTCCTCAGCTTGGACAACAGGCCAAACAGTCGATCCCACCCCTCAGGGTGTTACCCGAGAATGTTCCCCCTCTGGTGCAGGGGCAAGATTTGGAATTAGCAAAGAAGTGGGCGGATGAATGGGGTATCCCGGTTGAAGACGTTCAGGCTTCCCAAGACGACAGGTTACCCAAGGCTGTGGTAGCCCCTAAGCAAAGATGATCTCCCAACAAATATGCGTTACTTGCATACATGGTACTTAAGTGAATCAAAGAACGGGAGAACGATGATCGTGGTGAGTGTCCCACGGGAGTACTACGGCCGCCCCGAAGAAATCCATATCGACTTTGATGAACTCTTCCAGATGTACAATGCCGACGCCCTCGACAAATCGCTTATGAGTTGCTATTGTTTGTAAGTTTTTCAATTCGTTGTCTACATATAAATTGTTTAGTTATTTCAATTCATTGTCTACATATAACTTGTACTCTATTATGCAGAATGAAGATTCTGGATTGTAAAAATAGGAACATCCTAAATATTGGGTTTATTGACTCAGATAAAATACATATAGCGACGCTAACTGATAAACCCAAGGAGACGGAGGAAAACCTTCTAAGGTTTCTAACAGATCAAAATTTATGTGACCACATACTGTTTCCATACAACTTCAGGTGAGGGTCTTTACTCTGTTGTGTCCATTCACTTATAAGTGTAATTGATAAGTTACTGACACACACGCACACATATATATATATACATGTGCAGCTTCCATTGGATTCTGTTGGACATTCAAATTGATAAGGGAAGAGTTGATGCCTTCGACCATTATCGAGACCCTTGGAACAGTTCCAAAGCCTACAGGACATGCTCCAAGGGTAATTTCAATCATTCTTGCGCTCTATCGGTCTCTTTCAATGATTTTGTGATATATCAATTAATGAAAAACATAGCAAATCATTTTCCTTGTCGGGCAGGGTTTGGAAGCGGTTCAAGTGCGTGACTCCCGGTATCGAGCCTCAGAAGCTGACCTTTAGAGCGGCTCAGGTAAGTAGTAGTATGATATACTTCTATTTTCAATACATTTATGATGCTAGATTATTATTTTGATTATATATATTCTATTCTCGTGAAGTGTGACCAGCAGCCACGGGGGACGCATCTATGCGGATACTATGTTTGCGAGACCATTCGCACGTTTACCTCTAAGAACAAGGATCACAGATACGACATAAGCAATGAACATTCACACCTCTATTTTTACCCGTCATTCTTTGTTATCATGATTGATATTCATATTCATCTCCTCTTCTTATATAGTACACGGCCATGAGGGAGAAGTCCCTACCAGAGCAACGCGCGATTGCTGTTGCATAGGAGCTTGCGACCTTTCTGAGGACGGAAGCTATAGATGACAAAGGACGATTTAGTGTAGCTAGGGGCCATTACTGATGTTGGTCCATGTAATCGAATAGAAGGGCTCTAGTTCCGATAATTCAGATCTCCATATAATTGTATATATATGCCCGCTTGTAAGATAAGTTCATCTTATATATATATATATGCATAATTATTTCTATTTAGAATTATACGAAAACTAATTCCCGAACACCAAACGAGGCATCACGTTAATCTCCCGAACACCTAAACCCTAAAACCCTAAAACCCAAAAATAAACAAAATCTGCAGAAACTCTTTACTCCCGGTCCGTGTTAAGACCCGGGACTAAAGGGCCTGCCCCTGAGGGCGCACCGAGGCGCCCACGTGGAGCACCTTTGGTCCCGGCTTGGAACAGGGCCGGGACTAAAATTTAGGCCTTTAGTCTCGCCCCTTTAGTCCCGGTTGGTGAACCGGGACTAAAGCCCCTTACGGGCCGGGGCTATAGGCCCTGTCCCCACTAGTGCTTCCCCTCTTTCCATTAAGTGGGTTCTTATCCCCTGACCCCCATACCCTTATATAAAAAGAGGAGAGATCATCATTGTAGCAGAGACTTGATGATTAATAAAGCTTTGTTCCTCTCTCTACTTTCTGGTGTTCTGTGACTCTGTGTGCTCGACTACTTCGTCTACGACGTCCGCTCTCGTTCCGCAACTTTGGACCGGACTCGCCGACAGGAGTTGCGGAACACCATGCACTCACGCATAGCAGCCCACTACCAGCACCACTAACTAACCCACTACATGCACTAACTAGCCTTATCCTACTCCTGGAATCACTCCAGGATCTAACGACCTGGCCGAGCTAGATGCGCATGCAGCTAACCACCTCAAGATGTAGCTGACTATTTATATGCACGGACAAGTTCAATACTTAGGCAGCCTCATCAACGGCCATAGACCCAACTAAACTAGCATGCATGCAACTGCTCATGACTTGCCGGATCGCCCGGCTCAACCTGACCATGCAGCCTGTCATGCTCCAGCCTCCGTTGCTCCTTGCCCCTTCTCACGGCATCCGGTCGCCTCATCCGTGCGTACAACTGAAGCTTCACCACACACTTGAAATCCTAGACTGAACTACATGCAAAACTCAAACATGCTAATACAAAGCATCAAGATCAGTTCTAACATTCACCCCCCTAATCTTGATGTCACGGTCGTCGTCGCAGATCACCGACAGCTCCTTGTCGGCGCCATTGCAATGCCACACACCACCACGCTTCATCATATCATGGACGACTCCATCTCGGTGCCGATCACCACAACATCTTGCTGCACGCGGCTGCCTCCTCTCAACGTGGATGACGACATCGCAGCGCTGGCCACCACACCGTCATCTCTACTTGCGGCATCGCACCACAGCCACATGTTCGTGCGGTTGCAGCGCCAACCACCCGCCATGGACCATCTTTTCGTGGATGACGTCGTCACAACGCCACCGACCACGGCATCGTGTCGCACGCAGCAGCCTCCTCTTGACATGGACCACGCCTTCGTGACGCTGATCACCATGCCATCATCATCTCGCGGCATCACACCGCAAACGACCTCCAACGGCATCGTGTTGTTGTTGGTCTCCACCTCACGCCACCGTCCTCCATCTCACATGGAGTTCACCGTGCCGCCACAGCCTCGGATCGACAAGGCTCTGATACCAATTGTTGACGCCGCCTCCTCACAACGCCGCTCTTCTTCTTCCTCTTAACTCTCTTGTGGTTGTCTTTTTTCGATAAAGAATATGTATTAATATCGAGGAGATACCAATTACACCAAGCCTTTGCAACAACGCAATGCTCTAATGACATGACGGATGCACACATCCAAAAAACGAAAAAGAAACTAAAAAAGAAAAGTCCCGCTATAGAGTTTCAGTACTTGCAGCAGCAACACAACCACCACCAAGACAACATCTGATGTTCAAGTACTCCAAAAACGACACCTCCAAGAAGGAAACACTGCACAAGCACCGTGGTCGTCCGATCGTAAATCTTGGGTTTTCACCCTCGAGATAATGCCCGCTCTCAAAGCAATGTCTTCAATAAGACCATTGCGAGGTACGACCAATTAAGGTAGACCTTGGATTTTCATCCTGAAAGGTAGGACCTTGAACATCACTTTTGATGTCACCCCCACAGACATACCACTACAAAGAATCCCAAAACTCCAAGCAAATTCCTCAACGCCGTAGGCTATAATCAACAGTACTAGTCCTCCAATCTTGGCTTTCATGACCTTCTCCGCCTATGACTTTACCATAGAGTAAGATGTCTCCTGATGGAACCAGATAGCAGAGCTTCGCGCCGCTCCCTCCTTAATGGAGAACCAATGGGCAGGACCGAATTCCACCCGATCCAGCAATCTTCAGGCATAACATGCCCATGGGAGTTTGCCGGCGGAGCCTTCCAAAACCCGCCACTCCGACCAGATCAGGAAGTTTGTGTATCAGGCAGATCTTGGTCTTGGCGCAAGAGGAACACTAGGACAGTCGCCTTTATTCAAGCACGCCAGCAGGCCCCACCATTGTCCTAGGTTTGCACCATCACCTTCGACTATGACCGCCCGTCCGTCCCTGTCAACCCATCGACCCCTCCCTTCGGCGCGTCGACAGAGGCCGCGCATGGGCTAGCGACACCGCCTCGCTGCCAGACCTCCACTACACCGCTAAGGAGCCGAATCCTCCGCTCGAAGGGATCCAGCAGGCTACGCAGAGGACGCAGGAGCCGGGCGGAGGAAGGGGGCACCACAACCGGCTGGGGAGGCCCCAAATCCAATTGGGATGGACGGGGACGGCGTCCCAGGAGTCGGGGCGAGGCCTCCCACGATAGCAGCTAGTCGGGGAAGAGGCCACCAAGGAGTCGCTGGGGAAGGTCGCCTACGTTGCTAAGAGCGAATCTGGGGAAGGGGTGGATCAAGAGAGCAGCTGGGCGCGGGTCGGGGGGGAGAGGGGAAGAACTGCCCCGCCGCCGCCATCATAGGGTTCGACGCAGCTTCGCTGGCCGGTCCTCCAGCGACGACGACGCGGGCTAGGCTGGAGGAAAGGTGGCCGGCCGCCGACGGCTGGGTTCCCCCCGAGTCGCCCAGGGCGGACGACGTGAGGGGCAGACGTTTCTGTTTTGCCGAGCCCCTTGGTGGTTGTCTCTCTTATCTCAAGAACACACACCATGGAGAAACTTGACACACACACGCATGGACCAAGGAAGAAGCCCAACTAGCTTTGCAACGAAGCGCTCTTCCCTGATGTGCACATTGACTACATTGCTTCTATCTCAGCCCTCACAACCTCTCTTTCATTACTTCAATGCAAGGTACATATACACAAATGACAAAACAATTCTAGTTGTCCCACATGTAGGTGACCAAATAAATGAGGCGGTAATGATAGAACAATATAGACCTATCCGTCTCCTTAATGTTAGTTCTAAAATCTTATTTAGGCTAACACTAGTGGGGACAGGGTCTATAGTCCCGACCCGTAAGGGGCTTTAGTCCCGGTTCACCAACGTGGACCAAAGGGGAGGGACTAAAGGCCTAACCTTTAGTCCCGGCCCTGTTCCAAGCCGGGACCAAAGGTGCTCCACGTGGGCGCCTCGGAGCGACATCAGGGGCACGCCCTTTAGTCCCAGGTCTTAACACGGACCGAGACTAAAGAGTTTCTGCAGATTTTGTTTATTTTAGAGTTTTAGGGTTTTCGGATTTAGGTGTTCGGGAGATTAACGTGATGCCTCGTTTGGTGTTCGGGAATTTGTTTTCATATAATTCTAAATATGCATGTTTATGCATATATATATATATATATAAGATTAACTTATCTTACAAGCGAGCATATATATATACAATTATATGGAGATCTGAATTATCGGGACTAGAGCCCGTCTATTCGATTACATGGACCAACATCAGTAATGGCCCCTAGCTACACTAAATCTTCCTTTTCATCTATAGCTTCCGTCCTTAAAAAGGTCGCAAGCTCCTATGCAACAGCAATCGCGCGTTGCTCTGGTAGGTACTTCTCCCTCATGGTCGTGTACTATATAAGAAGAGGAGATGAATATGAATATCAATCATGATAACAAAGAATGACGGGTAAAAATAGAGGTGTGAATGTTCATTGCTTACGACATATCTGTAATCCTTGTGCTTAGAGGTAAACGTGCAAATGGTCTCGCGAACATACTATCCGCATAGATGCGCCCCACGTGGCTGCTGGTCGCACTTTACGAGAATAGAATATATATATAATCAAAATAATAATCTAGCATCATAAATGTATTGAAAATAGAAGTATATCATACTACTACTTACCTGAGCCGCTCTAAAGGTCAGCTTCTCATGCTCGATACCGGGAGTCACGCACTTGAACCACTTCCAAACCCTGCCCGACAAGGACAATGATTTGCTAAGTTTTTCATTAATTGATATATCAGAAAATCATCGAAAGAGACCGATAGAGCGCAAGAATGATTAAAATTACCCTTGGAGCATGTCCTGCAAGCTTTGGAACTGTTCCAACGGTCTCGATAATGGGTCGAAGGCATCAACTCTTCCCTTATCAATTTGAATGTCCAACAGAATCCAATGGTAGCTGTATATATACATATGTGTGTGTCAGTAACTTATCAATTACACTTATAAGTGAATGGACACAACAGAGTAAAGACCCTCACCTGAAGTTGTATGGAAACAGTATGTGGTCACAGACATTTTGATCTGTTAGAAACCTTAGAAGGTTTTCCTCCGTCTCCTTGGGTTTATCAGTTAGCATTGCTATATGTATTTTATCTGGGTCAATAAACCCAATATTTAGGATGTTCCTACTTTTACATTCTAGAATCTTCATTCTGCATAATAGAGTACAAGTTATATGTAGACAATGAATTGAAATAACTAAACAATTTATATGTAGACAACGAATTGAAAAACTTACAGACAATAGGAACTCATAAGCGATTTGTCGAGGGCGTCGGCATTGTACATCTGGAAGAGTTCATCAAAGTCGATATGGATTTCTTCGGGGCGGTCGTAGTACTCCCATGGGACACGTGCCATGATCATCGTTCTCCCATTCTTTGATTCACTTAAGTACCATGTATGCAAGTAACGCATATTTGTTGGGAGATCATCTTTGCTGACCAAAGGCGCTCCCATGACAAACTGTGGCTTAGGGGCTACCACAGCCTTGGGTAACCTGTCGTCTTGGGAAGCGAGAACGTCTTCAACCGGGATACCCCATTCATCCGCCCACTTCTTTGCTAATTCCAAATCTTGCCCCTGCACCAAAGAGGGAACATTCTCGGGTAACACCCTGAGGGGTGGGATCGACTGTTTGGTCTGTTGTCCAAGCTGAGGAACGTTTGATCTTTTTTTACTTGTAGTTGAACTTGATTTGCTCCCACTTGCACTTGCACGTGATGTGCTCTTTTTCCCTTCCTTCTACAATGTGCGTGTGTAGTCATCAGGCTTATGGTGTAAGTCATACTGTGATGGAAGGGTCGTGAAGTATTTTGCATATGCTATTTGCTTCTCGGTGTATTCCGGGCGGGGCTCGGGTTCCTTCTTTTTCATCTGCGCACCATAATGTTTGCACTTTGGGGAGCTCCATCGCTTACAAATCATCGACAAAGCATTCTTGCTGGCACGCTTCCGCTTAGTATCCTTAGCGGGCGGCGGCGGAGACGGACGACCCAAGTCTGGCGGCGGTGATCGACATGGACTCGTGTTGTGCTGGCCGTTGTCATGTGGAGGGCTTGGAGGTGATGGAGGTGTAGGTGACCTGCGACGACTCGGAGGCGGTGTTGTCCTTGGGCCGAGCCTGGAAGCTTGATGTAGTTCTTGTCCCATAGGATGACTCCACCCAGTACTTCTCCGAGTGTCCTCTCATCTTTGGGTCGAGCTATGTCGAGCTCCATTTCATGAAACCCGGCCATGATTTCTTCCACCCTGACTTTAGCAAAGCCAGCTGGAATCTCACGGCCATGCCAGCGTGCATCAGGGCTTAAGGTAAAGCTTGTCCGACGGCCACCTTCATGGATATGTTCTTGAATTTCTGATGGAGTTCACATGATGTTGACTCCTTGATTCCATCCACGGGGTAGCCGGGACCGCCCTCTATCATTCTTCGTGCATCGTTGGGCGGGCCCTCAGATTCAGCCATGCTGTTTTTCTGCTTAGATGGGGCGCCGGTAATATCGAGTGCAGGATATTCCTAGCGCGCTACTCCTCTAAGCTCATCAATCTGCTTCTGTTGGTCGTTAAGCCTGGCAAGCAACTGGTTGAACTTGTCATTCTCCTCATCCTGCTGTCGCTTCTTTGCTCTCGCTCGGCTTCTGTAAGTGTCTTGGTCTCTGGCAAACCCAAGCCACCACGGGTAAGAAGGACCGAAGCCTCGCGTTCGTCCTCCATGTTCGTCATTGCCGAGGACCAGTGTGAGCAAATCTTTCTCTCTATCTGCAGTGAAGTGTCTTTTTCCCTCCTTAATTTCTTTCACTATCTTTTTCCAATCCTCCCTGGGTATCCTAAGACCGTCACTGCAGATGAGTTCCCCTGTTTCTTCGTCGTACGAACCACCATGCGCAAGGAACCAATTTCTTGTTCTCAATTCCCACTCATCACGGATGGGTTCAGGTATGATGCCTTTAGCTAGCAGATCTTGCTCTTTCTTATCCCACTTTGGGATGGCAGTCTCATAGCCCCCTGACCCCAGCGTGTGGTTATATTTCTTCCTGTCGGCATTTTTCTTGTTCTTTTTCTGATAATGCCTTGGCATCTTCTGACTCCTTGTACTCTTGAAATGCCTTCCAGTGATTCGCCTGCTTGGCTAGATACCCCTCGAATACTGGCACTTTCTCTGTCTTCCGATAGTTTTTCCATAGCTTCTTCTTCCAGCTATGCAACAGTTCGGCCATCTTCTTTAGAGTCCACTGCTTGACTTTGGCCCTCAGTTTTTTTGCGGCGTCTTCATTCTCACATTCTGGCAGGTTGAAATGTGGCATGAGATCATTCCAAAGATTATCTTTGTACCTTTTGGCGACATAGTCACTATCGGTTGCCCCTTTGCGCTTGTTCCACTCCCGAACGCTGATTGGGACGTGATCCCTAACGAGAACTCCGCATTGCTTCTTGAATGTGTCAGCAGCATTCTTAAGAAGCTTGGGTTCGCCCGTAGGCAATATCACCTCAAAGGTGTAATGCGTCCGTGCATCCAACTTTTTAGTCGGGCATCGTTTCGTAGCTTTGCTCGATGTGGAGGCCTAAGAGGGAGAAACATTCGTCAAATGAATGTATGTGTATACAATATAGAGCTATCTCCAATATTTTTCACATATTACAAGTGATTGTCGAACTTCATTTGTATACCTTGCCGAACTTTATTATTTCTCCACCGGCTTCTCCATCAGTGGAGCTATCACCTTCTCCGTCATTGGAGCTATCTCCTTCCCCATCGGCTTCATCTTCGTGTCGGTCGACCTCCATTCCATATCCAGGGGGGTTTAGATATGATGACAGAGATTCAGCTGGTTCAACGTCGGGGCCGTCTTTGATTGTATCTTCGAGAAGTTCTTCCTCTTCGAGGTTCCTGATATGTGGATCCATAGTTCTGCAAAAAATGGACATTTGGTTAACTAAAAACTAACAAACTATATAAGAGGGGTTGGAAACTTCGAAGTGTCGTTTTATATAGGAGGACCTTTAGTCCCGGGTCTTGGCTAAACCTAAACTCTAAAATATGTCTAACGGATTCTCTTAACCTTTAAGGATTAAACAAAATGGCGACATTCTAGATGTGTAGAAAATGATCCTATTTTTCCTGATCTCATCTACCCTTCTATATGTCACATTGTCTAGTGTCAAAGGACTTTGTTGAAATTTGTACCAAAAAAGAATTATTCTATCGGGAACTCCGTTCCAAAACAACTTTAGTCCCGGGTCGTGGCTCTACCCGGGACTCCTGGATTTCTGCATAGTATTCAAAGTAGGAGTACTTTTCCAATTTGAGCATTCAATAAGCAAAACCAAATCGTAAAATAAATTAGTATTCAAATTAGCATCCATTCAATTATAAGCAAAACTACATCATCTCTTGTGTACGTACATCGTTGAATATTATCACTAATACTCCTCGAATACTATCATACATATAGCATCACTAATACAGCTAGAACCGTAGCGCCCGACGGGTATCGTCGCGGGCGGTGGACACCCAAAGAGAAGGAACCATCACAGGATCATAGCTCCAGTGAGATCCCTGAAGAACCTGCCAGGTATGGCCGAACCTGCCCTCCAACGCAACCATGTAGCGACGGACGTGCTCATCCTCCTCACTGACAAGGTGACATACCACCTCCGTGGTGTCCGGAAGCCTCGGCACCGTCACTGGCCCACGCGACCGCCAGCAAACAAGGATCAGGTCAAGAACGGGCTGGCTCCTCACCAACCTACGCCCCCAGAAGGTAGCACCTCCCAATACCAGCCTGGCGGAGCCCAGTCCCGGACATGGCCCCTCTCATCAAGCAGGTGTCCTCCGCCGAGTTGACGACGAGGATACGGGATAGGCATCGTAAAATGAACTAAAAAATAAACTAGTTCTATTAATTTTCTTGCTAAAAATAAACTAATTGTATATATAGTAAAATAAAGTAGTTTTATTAAATCAACTAGTTCAACTATATATTGACAAAAGTTCTATTAAATCAACTAGTTCAACTATATATTGACAATAACCTATTAATTAACACTAACTACCTAACCCTAATAATACAAATTTAAATAACACAAAATTAACACAAATAACCTATTTAACACTAACCTACCTAACCCTAAATTCACCAAATATTCTACAAATAACACTTAAGCATATAAAATAGAAAAATTAAGCAATAATCTAAAAAACACTAATTAAGCATCTATATACATAGAAATGACTTCTTCTTCTTCTTCTTCTTCTTCTTCTTCTTCTTTCTTATTTTCATCTCCGCTTCTTCTTCTGCTATTTTTCTTCAACTTCTCTTCTTCTACTTCTCCTCTTCTTCTATTTTTCCTCTTATTCTACTCTCCTCCTCTTCTTATTCTCCTTTTTCTTCTTTTCTTCTCCTCCTCTTCTTATTTTCCTTTTTCCTAATCTTATTTTCTTTTTTTTCATCTTTCTTGTTCTTGTAACCCTAACCTAATTCTAAATATTACTAACCCTAATAATCTAGCACAAACCTAATAAAAATAGGAATTAAATGACAAAAAAATGTTCTTCTGCTCCTCTTCTTCTTCCTTTTCTTCTCCTCTTCTTCTACTCCTCCTCCTCTTCTTCTACTTCTGCTCCTCCTCTTCTTCTACTTCTCCTCCTCACTGGCATGACGGCGGCGGTGGCGTCCCCGCCGACGGGCGCCGGCGGCTCGTCCTTCGGGTTCGACATGGGGAGGAGGGGGCGGGGGGCTTACCAGAGTGGGAGGGGAGGGGGTCGACCGGCGTGGAGCGGGGGGGGGGGGGGGAGGACGGCGGGCATCGACGACAGCAGAGCGAGGCGGAGGTCCGGCGCCGGCGAGCAGGACGGCAGGGCGTCGACGACGGGGACAAGGGCGCGCGAGGAGGTCTGGCGCCGGCGAGGAGGATGGTAGGGCGACGGCGAGGAGGACGGCAGGGCAATGGCAACGACGGGCAGCCTGGCAGCATCGAGCAGTTCGTCTGGTGCCGCGCTAGGCAGGAGAGGCGAGCGAGAGGAAGAAGAGAATGAAAAGGGCGTTTGGATTTGGATTTTCGTCGGGGCCGTATATATAGTAGGATCTTTAGTCCCGGTTCGGGGCTCGAACCGGGACTATAGACACCCTTTAGTCCTGGGTGGAGCCACGACCCGAGACTAAAGACCCTTTTTCGGCAGACCAAAAGGCGGGAAGCACGGACCTTTAGTCCCGGGTCAGGGCTCGAGCCGGGACTAAAGACACCCTTTAGTCCCGGGTCTAGCCACGACCCGGGGCTAAAGACCCCTTTTCGGCAGGCGGCACGCGAGGGGCTTTAGTCCCGGGTCGTGGCTCCACCCGGGACTAAAGGGTGTCTTTAGTCACGGTTCGTGCCATGAACCAGGACTAAAGGCTTGGGCTGGCGGCATTCCAAAGTTTAGTCCCACCTCGCTTGACGAGAGGAGCCGCCACTGGTTTATAAGGCCCGTTGTCCCAACCGTGTCGAGCTCCTCTCTAAAGCAGGCTTACGGGCCTAATCAGACTGTAAATTTAAAAGTTGAAGATATATTTGAAATTATGGACAAGATTCAACCTAAATTCAAAGTGAGGTCACTTTGAATTTAGGTTGAATTTTCTCTATAAATTCTCATATAGTTTCAATTTTTTTCCATTTTTGTTTTGTTCTTTGCTTTATCTATTTTTTCTCTTCTATTTTAGTTTTCTATTGAGTTGATCTTTTTTTGTTTCTTTTTAGTTAATGTTTTACTTGATTCTTTCCAACAAATAAGCACTTTGAAAATTTAAGTAAATTATTCTTAATTCATTCATTTTAGTTAATATTTTAGTTGATTCTTTTTAGTTGACTCTTTTTTTGTTTTCTATTAAGTATTTTAACAAAAAAAAACTTTATGAAATTTCTCACTTCATTTGATATTTTTCGTGAATTTACTTTTTTTTTTTTGAGCTAGTTGACCTTGAAATTGAAAAGCACTACAAATGAACTCTAAAAATGTTGAAAGTTGGCATGGTATCAACATTTTCACCCGCATAGCATGTGTTAAAAAGTTGAGAGGCTACGACAAAAACTGGATGCACTTCGTGTACAAAACGGACAATCTCTCTCGAAGTATCAGGGTTTCAAACGAGAACTCATCTCTTACAAAGGGATTTCATTTTTTTGAACTTATCTAAAATCCATACTTTTTGTGTGTTCAAAATATACCATTCAAAGGCACATCACAAAATGTCAACAATTTCTGCCTTCATTTGGTATTTTTCGTGCATTTACTTATTTTTTTGAGCTAGTTGACCCTAAAATTGAAAAGCACTACAAATGAACTCTGAAAATGTTGAAAGTTGGCATGGTATCATCATTTCACCCACATAGCATGTGCTAAAAAGTGGAGAGGGTTACGACAAAAAATGGATGCACTTCGTGTACAAAACAGACAAATTCTCTCGAAGAATGAGGGTTTCGAACAAGAACTCATCTATTACAAAGGGATTTCATTTTTTGAACTTATTTGAACTCCATACTTTTTGTGTGTTTAAAATGCACCATTCAAAGGCACATCACAAATTTTCAACAATTTCTGACTTAATTTGGTATTCTTCGTGCATTTACTTTTGTTTTTTTGGGCTAGTTGACCCTAAAATTGAAAAGCACTACAAATGGACTCTGAAATGTTGAAAGTTGGCATGCTGGCATCATTTCACCCACATAGCATGTGTTAAAAAGTTGAGAGGGCTACGATAAAAACTGGATGCACTTCGTGTACAAAACGGACAATCTCTCTCGAAGTATCAGCGTCTCGAACGAGAATTCATCTCTTACAAAGGGATTTCATTTTTTTGAACTTATTTGAACTCAATACTTTTTGTGTGTTTAAAATGCACCATTCAAAGGCACATCACAAAATTTCAACAATTTCTGACTTTATTTGGTATTTTTCATGCATTTACTTTTTTTTTGAGCTAGTTGACTCTAAAATTGAAAAGCACTACAAATGAACTCTGAAAATGTTGAAAGTTGGCATGGTATCATCATTTCACCCACATAGCATGTGCCAAAAAGTGGAGAGGGTTATGACAAAAACTGGATGCACTTCATGTACAAAACAGACAATCTCTCTCGAAGTATGAGGGTTTCGAACGAGAACTCATCTATTATAAAGGGATTTCATTTTTTGAACTCATTTGAACTCCATACTTTTTGTGTGTTTAAAATGCACCATTCAAAGGCACATCACAAATTTTCAACAATTTCTGACTTAATTTGGTATTCTTCATGCATTTACTTTTGTTTTTTTGGGCTAGTTGACCCTAAAATTGAAAAGCACTACAAATGAACTCTGAAATTGTTGAAAGTTGGCATTCTATCATCATTTCACCCACATAGCATGTGTTAAAAAGTTGAGAGGGCTACGACAAAAACTGGATGCACTTCGTGTACAAAACGGACAATCTCTCTCGAAGTATCAGGGTTTCGAACGAGAACTCATCTCTTACAAAGGGATTTCATTTTTTTGAACTTATTTGAACTCCATACTTTTTGTGTGTTCAAAATGCACCATTCAAAGGCACATCACAAAATTTCAACAATTTCTGACTTCATTTGGTATTCTTCGTGCATTTACTTTTTTTTGAGCTAGTTGACCCTAAAATTGAAAAGCACTACAAATGAACTCTAAAAATGTTGAAAGTTGGCATGCTATCATCATTTCACCCACGTAGCATGTGTTAAATACTTGAGAGGGCTACGACAAAAACTGGATGCACTTCGTGTACAAAACGGACAATCTCTCTCGAAGTATCAGGGTTTCGAACGATAACTCATCTCTTACAAAGGGACTTCATTTTTTTGAACTTATTTGAACTCCATACTTTTTGTGTGTTCAATATGCACCATTCAAAGGCACATCACAAAATTTCAACAATTTCTGACTTCATTTGGTATTCTTCGTGCATTTACTTTTTTTTTTGAGCTAGTTGACCCTGAAATTGAAAAGCACTACAAATGAACTCTGAAAATGTTGAAAGTTGGCATGCTATCATCATTTCACCCACATAGCATGTGTTAAAAAGTTTAGAGGGCTACGACAAAAACTGGATGCACTTCGTGTACAAAATGGACAATCTCTCTCGAAGTATCAGTGTTTCGAACGAGAACTCATCTCTTACAAAGGGATTTCATTTTTTGAACTTATTTGAACTCCATACTTTTTGTGTGTTCAAAATGAACCATTCAAAGGCACATCACAACATTTCAAAAATTTCTGACTTCATTTGGTATTTTTCGTGCATTTGCTTATTTATTTTTTTGAGCTAGTTGACCCTAAAATTGAAAAGCACTACAAATGAACTCTGAAAATGTTGAAAGTTGGCATGGTATCATCATTTCACCACATAGCATGTGCTAAAAATTGGAGAGGGTTACGAAAAAAATGGATGCACTTCGTGTACAAAACAGACAATCTCTCTCGAAGTATGAGGGTTTCGAACGAGAAATCATCTATTACAAAGGGATTTCATTTTTTGAACTTATTTGAACTCCATGCTTTTTGTGTGTTTAAAATGCACCATTCAAAGGCGCATCACAAATTTCCAACAATTTCTGACTTAATTTGGTATTCTTCGTGCATTTACTTTTGTTTTTTGGGCTAGTTGACCCTAAAATTGAAAAGCACTACAAATGAACTCTGAAAATGTTGAAAGTTGGCATGCTATGATCATTTCAACCACATAGCATGTATTCAAAAGTTGAGAGGGCTACGACAAAACCTGGATGCAGTTCGTGTACAAAACGGACAATCTCTCTCGAAGTATCAGCGTTTCGAACGAGAACTCATCTCTTACAAAGGTTTATTAAAATTCTTTTTGCATATTTGAGAATTTGACAAAACTATGAAAATGAAAAGTGTTTGAAATTGAATAAATAATTCAAAACTAAAAGGTTTAGTACATTCCATACATGCATTACATAAATGGTTTAATACATTATTACATTATTGCACCAATATTCCTATCTATTATTTCTGTTTTCTTCTAGGTCGTAGCCATGGAGAATCTTCATCATTCAGTAGGATGCTTGGGTCAGTTTTCACTTTGAAGGGCGGAATATCATGAAACTTATTATAATATACTCACATGTCTGTCTTGTCATCTACTCCCACGACGTTTCTTTTCCCTGAAAGGACTATGTGGCGTTTTGGCTCATCGGACGATATCTTCTTTTGCTGATTTCTTTTTCTTGTTTTTGTAGACATGTCCTTCACATAGAAAACCTGAGCGACATCATTGGCTAGGACAAATGGTTCGTCCATGTACGCAAGATTGTTGAGATCCACTGTTGTCATGCCGTACTTTTGGTCTACAACTACCCCGCCTCCTGTCAGCTTCACCCATTTGCACCGAAACAAAGGGATCTTAAAAGTAGGTCCATAGTCAAGTTCCCATATCTCCTCTATGTACCCGTAATATGTTTCCAAACAGTGCCCATTCTCGTCTGTTGCATCAAAGCGGACACCACTCTTTTGGTTGGTGCTCTTTTTATCTTGGGCAACCGTGTAAAATGTATTCCCATTTATCTCATACCCTTGGAAAGTACATATAGTCAAAGATGGTGGCCTGGCCAAACAGTACAGCTGATCTCCAACGGTGTCGTCATTCATGAGATGTGTCTGCATCCAACTGCCGAAAGTCTTCTCGTGTTCCCCTTTAATCCAAGAGTCAGCCTTCCCCGGGTTTTCGGAGCGTAGAATATTCTTGTGTCTCACGATATACGGAGCCACCATGGTGGAATTGTGTAGAAGTGTGTAGTGTGCTTGAGAGAAAGAATACCCGTCCATACATACTTTTGCTTTCCTTCCTAGTGTGCCTTTTCCTGTAAACTTACCCTCATACCGAGATTCAGGAACACCAATCGGCTTAAGGTCAGGAAGAAAGTCCACACAAAACTCAATGACCTCCTCTATTCCATAGCCCTTGGAGATGCTTCTTTCTGGCCTAGCACGGTCACGAACATATTTCTTTAAGACTCCCATGAACCTCTCGAAGGGAACATATTGTGTAGAAACACATGACCGAGAATTCTAATCTCTTCGACTAGGTGAACTAGGAGGTGTGTCATTATATTGAAGAAGGATGGCGGGAACAACAACTCAAAGCTGACCAAACATTGGACCACATCAATCACTAACCCTGATAGACTTTCTCGATCGATTACCTTTTGAGAAATTGCATTGAGGAATGCACATACCTTCACAATTGCCAGGCGAACATTTTCCGATAGATTGCCCCTCAATGCAACCGGAAGCAATTGCGTCATAAGCACGTGGCAGTCATGAGACTTTAGGTTTTGGATTTTTTTGTCTTTCATATTTACGATTCCCTTTATATTCGACAAGAAGCCAGTCGGGACCTTGATACTGAAAAGGACTTCAAAGAAGATTTCCTTCTCTTCCTTAGTAAGAGCGTAGCTGGCACGCCCTTGAAACTTCCCTGGATGCACGCCATCTCTTCCTTTATGACGTTCCTCGTCCTCCCGTGCTTCCGGTGTATCTTTTGACTTCCCATACAAGCCCAGGAAGCCTAGAATATTCACGCAGAGATTCTTCGTCAGGTGCATCACGTCGATTGCCGAGCGGACCTCATGGACTTCCCAGTAGGGTAGCTCCCAAAATATAGATTTCTTCTTCCACATGGGTACGCGCTTATCAGGGCCGTTAGGAAAAGGTTGGCTGCCAGGACCCTTTCCAAAGATTACTTTTAAATATTTGACCATATCAAATACTTCAGCACCAGTACGGATGACAGGCTTCCCCCGGGGTTCTGCCTTGCCATTGAAATGCTTGCCTTTTTTCTTTAAGGGATGCTTGGGCGGAAGAAAACGACGATCGTACGGGTACACATTTTTCCTACATTAGTCCAGATATATACTTTCTGTCTGATCCAAACAGTGCGTGCATTTATTGTATCCCTTGTTAGACTGTCCTGAAATGTTACTAAGAGCAGGCCAATCATTGATGGTTAAGGAAAGCAACGCTCGAAGGTCAAATTCCTCTTGTTTGTGCTCGTCCCACACACGTACACCTGGTTCGGCCCACAGCTGTAAAAGTTCATCAACTAATGGCCTTAGGTACACATCAATATCGTTGCCGGGTTGCTTTGGAGCTTGGATAAGCACTGGCATCATAATGAACTTCCGCTTCATGCACAACCAAGGAGGAAGGTTGTAGATACATAGAGTAACGGGCCACGTGCTGTGATTGCAACTCTGCTCCCCAAAAGGATTCATGCCATCTGTACTCAGACCAAACCATAAGTTCCTTGCGTCACCTGCAAATCTCGGGAACTCTCTCTGGATTTTTCTCCACTGTCGACCATCAGCGGTGTGCCTCAACTTATCGTCTTTCATACGATCTTCCATGTGCCATCGCAACAACTTTGCATGATCTTTATTTCTGAACAGACGTTTCAACCGTGGTATTATAGGAGCATACCACATCACCTTGGCAGGAACCCTCTTCCTGGGTGGCTCGCCCTCAATATCACCAGGGTCATCTTTTCTGATCTTATACCGCAATGCAGTGCATACCGGGCATTTATCCATATTCTCGTACTTCTCACCGCGGTAGAGGATGCAGTCATTAGGGAATGCATGTATCTTCTGCACGTCTAATCCTAGAGGGCAGACAAGCTTCTTTGCTTCGTACGTGCTGGCGGGCAATTCGTTCTTTCTTGGAAGCATCTTCTTCATCAATACCAGCAACTTTTCGAATGACGAGTCAGTCACACCGGTCTCTGCCTTCCACTTTAGCAATTCCAATGTGCTAGCCAGCTTCTTCTGGCCATCTTCACAAGTTGGGTACAACAATTTGTTGTGGTCCTGTAACATCTGATCGAACTGCAACCTCTCCTTTTCTGTGTCGCAACCTCGCCGTGCATCGGAAATGACCCGGCCAAGATCATCAGCGGGCTCATCTGGTTCCCATTCTTCATCCTGATCTTCTTCTTCATTGTCTTCCATTGCGGTATCAGCATACTCAGGGAACATAGATCGGTAGTTTTCATCATCGTTCTCTTCTTCTTCATCGTCGTCTTCCATCATAACCCTTCTTTCTCCGTGCTTGGTCCAAACATTATAGCCCGACATAAAACCTGACTGAAGCAGGTGGCTCTGAATGACTCTTGAGGAAGTGTAATCCTTCTCATTCCGACATTCAACACATGGACAAAACATATAGCCACCACCATGCTTGTTCGCATCGGCTGCATCTCGAATAGAATGCACGCCTTCTCTGTAAGCGGCTGTGCGTCGATCACCGTACATCCATGGATGGCTCATCTGCGTTATACGATAGTATATCAAATACAATCACGATCCTAAAAATTAGTACCGCACGGTCTAAACGAGGAAATATAGTTGCTAACCTTTTAGAATAAGGAGAAATAAAGAGGAAGAGGTTTAAGCGTGGCTCGAGCATCTCATATCGTAGTTGTGTTCGATGAACTGAAGCGGCATCGCTCTAACACACATTTCAACAAACACTTCTAGTGCATCCAAGGAAAATGGAGAGCTAGCACACACCCACACTCTTCCATCCAAGAAAAATGCAAGGAAGAGGGGAGAGGGGGGATGTGGCCAATATATATAGGCAGAGGACTTTAGTCCCGGTTTGAGACACAAACCGGGACTAAAGGTGGCGCACATGCGGGCTGCACACCGTGTAGCCCTTTAGTCCCGGTTTGAGACACAAACCGGGACTAAAGGCTCCTTACGGGCCGGGACCAACGCCTCGTGGGCGGCATTGCGATTTGGGGCGACGTGGCCGGGCCTTTAGTCCCGGCCCGGATGGAGGCCGGGACTAAAGGGTCCAGGCCAAAGGCCCGTTTTCCGCTAGTGTAAACTTGGTGGCTGACCATGTGGTTCGCCCTTCCGAGACTGCTTTCATGCAAGGTAGAAACATCCTAGATGGAGTGGTAATCCTTCATGAAATGGTTCACGAACTACATCGGAAGAAGTTGAATGGGGTAGTACTCAAAATTGATTTTGACAAAGCTTATGATAAAGTCAAATGGCATTTTCTCCAACAGACTCTCAGAATGAAAGGCTTTTATGCAGAGTGGCGCGCTCTAATCCATAGCTTCTTTTCCGGAGGTACTGTGGCCGTTAAAGTTAATGATGACGTTGGCCGCTACTTTCAAACAAAGAAGGGATTTAGACAGGGTGACTCACTATCGCTCATGCTATTTAATATAGTGGCTGATATGTTAGCTGTCATGATTGAGTGAGCAAAGGTTGATGCACTAGTAGAAAATGGGTCTTTCGGTCGAAGCCCAAAACCATATTAGCCCCAGTTCAAACTAAAACAAGGACCAATGCCAAGCTTTGGTCCCGGTTCGAGCCGGCAGGCCCTAGCGGGGCAATAGCCCCGGTTCGCTTCGATGCATTAGCCCCGGTTCGCGCCAAAAACGGAGACTAAAGATCCAGCGACTGACACGTGGTGTTCCGCGGTGGTGGCAACCGTTCGTATCCCCCTTTAGTCCCGGTTGGTGGCTCAACCCGGGACTAAAGGTCTGACACGTGGCATGCCGTAGTGGTGGCAACCGTTGGTATCCCTCTTTAGTCCCGGTTGGTGGCTCAACCTGGGACTAAAGGCCCAAACAGTTTGCATCCCGCTTCCCAAAACCACAACCGAAGCAGAGTCTCTGTCGCGTCGCCATTTCTCTGTTCTTCTTCCTCTCTCCCTCTTGCTCTGTTCTTCCCCTCTCTTCTTCCCTTCTCTTCTTCCACCATGCCAACTCGCTTTGGAGAGGTGCTCGCACATTGCAAGACCAAGCTCGATGTCGTGTACACGAACGAGAGCAGGGAGGTGCCGCATTTTCTTAGACAGTTGAAGGAACGATGGCTTGACGCCGCAGTGGATCATGAGAAGTTCTTGGGGCTTGATCTAGAGTACACGACCGATCAACGCGGTGTTGCCATCATCCAACTATGTTTCACACACCATGTCTTGATCTTCCAATGGGCGAGGTAAGTTTTGAGGCTTTCTTTGATCCAAGGTAATGACATTGTAAGTTTATTTGTTTCAATCATAGTTGGTTCCCTTCAAATAGTTGTAGTGAAACAATTTTGATTAGTTGAAGGGGAACACAATCTGATTGGAATAGTGTTCCATAGTCTGAAAAATCTTATTAGAATAAACTAGTGTTTAATATGTTCCATTGCAATCATAGTTGGTTCGCTTCAAATAGTTGTAGTGAAACAATTTTGATTAGTTGAAGGGAACACAATCTGATTTGAATAGTGTTCCACAATCTAAAAAATCTGATTGGTTCAATATGTTCCATTAAAATCATAGTTGTAGTGATACAATTTTATGCGGCGTTCTTTGATCCAAGGTTATGCAAATTGCATATAGCTAGTGATCTCTCTAGGTTCCATTGGATAGCAATATGATATGTCATAGTCATGAAAATTGCATATAGCTAGTGATCTCTCTAGGTTCCATTGGATAGCTATAGTGATCTCTCTAGGTTCCCATGGATAGCAATATGCAATATGTCCAGCTTATTGAATATTTGCAAAACCGTGGGAGAGTATATATATATATGTCATAGTTAATTTATGGTTTCTTGATCAATTCATAGCATATGAAAATTGCATAGGATAGCAATAAGTTCCATTCGAATCCTAAAGATAATTTTCTATTTAGTTGTAGTGAAACATGTATCCTTATTGCAGCAGTATGTAATGTTTGTTCCATTTTAATTTGTTTATGTTGCACTAGTGACAAGCATTGTCCAGAACTCATGGACTTCCTTCGCAGCGGCATCACTTTTGGTACCGTTGACATAACGAACGACAAGCTGAATATGAGGTACATCTTCGGTATTGAGATACCAACTAGTTGCCTCATTGATCTCCAAACGGTATTCAGGCTTCGACATGTCAGGACTTTGATGGCTCATATGGCAGTTGCCTTGATCGACGAGGAGTATGGTAATATGAAGACCAATTTCCCAAAGTCTCAGCGCAAACTTTGGGTGAAGGCCCCACTTGATCGTATCAACATTGAGTATGCAACAAAAGATGCATACGTTTCATACGGTTGTACCGCAAGATTCGAGTCGCCAACTATGGCCAGCGCCACCTCGAGGAAGGTGGACATTCTGATTCAGACGATTCAGACGAGTAGTGTTCTCAACGTCGAACACTTGTATATATATCTATTGTAGCTATTATTATGTACTGTTTGGACTAGTATCATGTACTGCTTGGACCAATTTATATATGTCTAGTTTCTGTTTGTGCCATTATATTTTCCAAATTTGAATGGTTTAGCCCTTTCTAACTTCATTTGCTACTTTTGAATGGTTTAGCCCTTTCTAACTTCATGGTATCATGCATTTCGACCACATATATATACAAAAACTCTTCAGTTCAAATAATTTCAAAAAATGAAATCCCTTTTGTAACAGATCTGTTTTTGATTAAAACAATCATTTAAAAATGAAAGACCATTAGTCCCACATGGCGTGCAGCGGAACCACGTGGCATGCAGCGAAACCACGTGGCGTGCCGCGGAACCACTTTTGTTGTGGGGGTCGCTTTTCCTTCTTCTCCTTGTGCTAGATATTTGTTATGCATTAGGGAAAGAAGGAATAGCGACCATCATCGACGGTCAAAAATCAGGTGAGGGAGTGTCCACCATACATGAGAGAAGAAGAATGCTGACTGTTGTTGTGGGGGTCGCTTCTCCTTCTTCTCTTTGTGCTAGATATTTGTTGTGCACTAGGGGAAGAAGGAGTAGCGACCATCATCGACGGTCGAAAAATCAGGTGAGAGAGTGTCCACCATATATGAGGGAAGAAGAATGTCGACTGTTGCTGTGGGGGTCGTTTCTCCTTCTTCTCCTTGTGCTAGATATTTGTTATGCACTAGGGGAAGTAGGAGTAGCGACCATCATCGACGGTTGAAAAATCAGGTGAGCTAGTGTCCACCATATATGAGAGAAGAAGAATGTCGACTCTTGTTGTGGGGGTCGCTTCTCCTTCTTCTCCTTGTGCTAGATATTTGTTATGTGCCTTTGAATGGTGCATTTTGAACACAGAAAAACTATGGAGTTTAAATAAGTTCAAGAAAATGAAATCCCTTTGTAACGGATGAGTTCTCATTTGAAACCCTCATACTTCGAGAGAGATTGTCCGTTTTGTACACGAAGTGCATCCAGTTTTTCCCGTAACCCTCTCAACTTTCTTGCACATGCTATGTGGGTGAAATGATGATAACATGCCAACTTGGAACCTTTTCAGAGTTAATTTCAAATGCTTTTCAATTTCATGGTCTTATAGCTCAAAATAATCAGTAAATGCATGAAAAATAACAAATGAAGTCAGAAAGGGTTGTAACTTGATGATGTGCCTTTGAATGGTGCATTTTGAACACACAAAAACTATGAAGTTCAAATAAGTTCAAAAAATGAAATCCCTTCATAATAGACGAGTTTCTGTATGAAACCCTAATACTTCTAAAGAGATTGTCCGTTTTGTACACGAAGTGCATCCAGTTTTTGCCGTAACCCTCTCAACTTTCTCGCACATGCTATGTGGGTGAAATGATGATACCATGCCAACTTGGAACCTTTTCAGAGTTTATTTCAAATTCTTTTCAATTTCATGGTCTTATAGCTCAAAATAATCAGTAAATGTATGAAAAATAACAAATGAAGTCAGAATGGGTTGTAAATTGATGATGTGGCTTTGAATGGTGCATTTTGAACACACAAAAACTATGGAGTTCAAATAAGTTCAAAAAAATGAAATCCCTTTGTACTAGACGAGTTTCCGTATGAAACCATGATACTTCCAAAGAGATTGTCCGTTTTGTACACGAAGTTCACCCAGTTTTTGCCGTAACCCTCTCAACTTTCTTGCACATGCTATGTGGGTGAAATGATGATAAGATGCCAACTTGGAACCTTTTCAGAGTTCATTTCAAATGCTTTTCAATTTCATGGTCTTATAGCTCAAAATAATCAGTAAATGCATGAAAAATAACAAATGAAGTCAGAAAGGGTTGTAAATTGATGATGTGGCTTTGAATGGTGCATTTTGAACACAGAAAAACTATGGAGTTAAAATAAGTTCAAAAAATGAAATCCCTTTGTAATAGACGAGTTTCCGTATGAAACCCTAATACTTCCAAAGAGATTGTCCATTTTGTACACGAAGTGCATCCAGTTTTTGCCTCTTGTATTATTGAAACTAAAATTATATAGAATTTTGTTACAAACTTTAATAGCAAAAACAATTATCATAAAATAAAATAAATAAGTAATTAGAATTTTGTTCAAAACATTAAAAGCAAAAGGAATTATCATAAAAGAAAATAAATAAGTAATTAGAATTTTGTTACAAACTTTAATATTAAAAAGAATTATCGTAAAATAAAATAAATAAGTAATTAGAAACAAAAAAGAAAGCAAAAAACAGGAAAAAAAATAAAAAAAAGTGCCACCTACAGGGCCACCTCGGCCTGCATACGACTAGAAACCCATTACTAGGGCCAGGATGCACGCCCGCAGTAGGACCAATAGGCCCACAAGCACACAGAGTGAATTTAGGCCCGTAAGCCTACAGTAGAGAGGAGCTCGAAGTGGTTGGTTCGGCAAGGCTTATAAACCACTCCGAGCCCCTCTCGGCTAGCGAGGTGGGACTAAACATAGCACCGCACCGCGCAAGGCCTTTGGTCCCGGTTGGTGGCACCAACCGGGACTAAAGGGAGGCCTTGGTACCGGTTTGGGCCACCAACCGGTACCAATGCCTCTGCTTCCCGCCCTTTGGGCTGCTGAAAAGAGACCTTTGGTCCCGGTTTGTGCCACCAACCAGTACCAGTGCCTCTGCTTCCCGCCCTTTGGGCTGCTGAAAAGAGACCTCTGGTGCCGGCCACCAACCGGTACCAATGCCTCTGCTTCCCGCCCTTTGGGCTGCTGAAAAGAGATCTTTGGTCCCGGTTGGTGCCACCAACCGGGACTAAAGGTGGGGCTATATAAGCATCAGTTTACAAATTTTGATCACTCCACCTCTCTCCATTCGATCCCGACGCCGCCAGGCTGCCCATCTCGCCTTCGACGTCGTCGTCGTCGCCCCGCACCATCCCGCGCCGCCCCGCCCCGACGCCGTCCCGCGCCGCCCCGACGCCGTCCTGCGCCGCCCCGCGCCGCACCTCGCCGTCGCCGTTGCCGTCCCCGACACCATCGCCGTGAGCAAAGATTTTTTTTCAAAAATAAGGTCAACTCAGATAGGTCCGGTGCTCTTTGTATGTTAACTCAAGTAGCAGAGTAGATGTAGGTCAACACAGGTTTACTTTATGATCCGTGCATGGTATAGATTTAGGCTGCTCAATGTTTATGGTTTTGAGATTTAGTTTAAAATTTATGCTTATAGCTAGATTATGTTTCTCTCTAATTGTGTCTCAAGGTACTTCAATACTTATCCCGCAAAAAAGTACTTAAATACTTTATTTATGAATATATTTTTTATTTTTTTGCAAACGCTATTTTGAAATATAGCACGTTATTAGCGCGCTATAACTTGTGTAGCATTTGGAGAAGGGCCTCGCTATATTTTGTAGCACGCTATTTTTTTCACTAATATATATGCACTGATCGAATGTGTCAAATTTTTATGATTTTTCTGTTCATAGAACTTTTATGTTTTTTTCTATTGTAATTTTGTTCATAGAATTATAATGATTTTTTTGTTCATAGTATTTTCTTTGTCAATTTATGTATATGTTCATATTGTGTATGTATAGGAAAATTGTGCATGATCAAAATCATTTATGAATATGTTCATATTTAGAATAGAGGAAAAAGGAAAAAATAAGAAGAGAAAGTGTTTAATATAATTAGTTAGAAAAATAATAGAACTATAGTTAAACTAGTTTATTTTTAGTAAGTACTACTTTATTTTATTTATAGTAAGCGCTTCATATATAGTTGAACTAGCTAGTTGATTTAATAAACTACTTTATTTTACTATATATAGAAGTAGTTTGTCTTTAGTAAGTACTAGCAAAAGGGCCCGTGCGTTGCAACGGGACAAAAAAATGCGTGATAATTTTTTAAATCAGCAAACATTTTATAAATGAAAAACTATTTTATAAGTCCCAAATCATTGTTTTTTTGAACTTTTAGAATATTTTTCCATTCATTATCATTTTTAGAATTGACAAAATTTTGCACAATTTCATTATAAAAAGTACTTCATGAACTTTTAACCCGCACCTGGACCGCACCACACGAGGGAAAACGCCACGGCCGCAAAAGCTCGCAGAGCAGAGCCCTCCTCGTCGTCACCCCTCACTGCCTTTCCCCTCTGCTCCGCTCACGCGGGCGCTCCCCCACCACTCTGATTCCGCCAACCGCGGCCACCGCCGCACCGCTCTCCTCCTCCACCCTACCGTTGCCTCGCCACAACGCCACCCCGGTCGCGCGCACGTGTCCCCGCCTCATCTCCCACCTCACCTACTCTCCCCCGGTCGGCCTCCCATCAGCTCACCTCACCTCACTCGCCCCTGCACTCCATCCCATGTAAATGTCTCCCAATCCCCACCCCACCTCCAATGCCGCCCGCAATGGCCACGCGCACCACGCTCACCCCTCCTCCGCCGCTCCTCCTGATCACAACCCTCCTCCTCCTCCTCCTCGCTGACGCCGCCGCGGTGCGGTTCGACTACGCGACCCTCACCCTCGCCACGCTCGAGCTGCTCGGTGACGCGCACCTCAACAACAACACCATCCAGCTCATGCGGGACCTGCCGATGCCCACCTCGGCGTCGAGCCGCGCGCTCTACGCGGCCCCCGTGCGCCTCCTTGCGGGCTTCTCCACCAGCTTCGCCTTCACTGTCACCACGCTCAACCGGGGCTCTGTCGGCGGCGGGCTGGCCTTCGTCGTCGCCCCCGATGCCGCCTCCGTCGGCGACGCCGGGGCGTTCATCGGGCTCGACCCCGCCGCCAACGTCGCCGTCGAGTTCAACACGCTCATGGACCTCCAGTTCGGGGACGTCAACGGGAACCACGTCGGCGTCGATCTCGGCAGCATGGTCTCCGCCGCCGCCGCCGATCTAGGCTTGGCCGGGGTCGAGCTAACCAGCGGGCAGACCGTGTACGCCTGGATCGAGTACTCGTCGGGGAAGGCCATGGATGTCTTCATGTCCTACTCGGCCAAGCGGCCCGCGGCGCCGGTTTTGTCCATGCCCGTCAATCTGGCGGGCTATGTCAAGGAGCAGGCTTTTGTCGGGTTCTCGCGTCCACGCAGGGGAGCACGGAGATCCACGCCATCGAGTGGTGGAGCTTCTCGACCCCGTCGCCGCCTTCCCCGACGCCGTCCAAGCCGCCGCGAGTAGCGCCCGTTTCGGCTGCTCCCCCTCCGACGAGCCCCCTCAACCCGAAGCTTCCATCCGCTCCGCAGCTCCCGGGCATCACGCCGCTGGCGACACCAGCGACGGTTTCGGCACCGTCGACCAGCTCAGTTACTGCCGTGAGCGCCCCGCCCAATTCGGTTGTTCGGAAGAATGCCAAGATGCCGCACCCGGCTGCACATGGGGCCGTGGCGGAGGAGGCGCCGGGCGGGGGCGCAGATCCACCCCATCCCTGGACCGGTGGAGGACTGGGGCTGTTTTGAAAAACGAAACGTTTTTTCCACTTAAGAAAGGAGTGCGGGTTGATTAACTGAAAACGGAGGGACTTTTTCATAAAAATGCCACGACGGACGACCAGAAACCCTTTTTGCTTTATTATTAGGGAGAGATATATGTCTATCAATTTTTCTGTACACTGAACAAAACGAAATTAGTAGCTGAATGCTCTGTAACACTACTCCAGTGTGATGTGGAGTAGCCTGCTCTGTCATTTAGGACATTAAAACTGAACCTAAAGCGAGCCCTCGCAGCGTTTTGCTTTTTTAGCCGTTCATTTTGATGATCGGGTCGTTTCTAGCCGTCGGATGTGATGTATACCGTCACCTCCAGCACACTTTTTCATCATCGGTCCGACTGTCCTAATGGGCAAAACTGAACCTAAAGCGAGCCCTCGCAGCGTTTTGCTTTTTTAGCCGTTCATTTTGATGATCGGGTCGTTTCTAACCGTCGGATGTGATGTATACCGTCACCTCCAGCACACTTTTTCATCATCGGCCCGACTGTCCTAATGGGCCGCTGCTCCGGTGGCCGAAACCGTGTTATTTGGTGAAATGGACCTATTTTCTCAGCCCATCCAGGGTCAAAAAAATTCATATTTTCCATACTTTATCTACAAAATATATGCAACTACACAAATGAAACATACATAATTAAACAAATAAATTTATATTACCTGTTTCAACACCATCCATTCACGCTAAATTTATTCGAACAACAAACCTACAATACACAATAAATTTCAACAAATTTAACATACAACTATTATTCATTATTCAAAAAAATAAAGAATTAAAGACAACAAAGTTTAACAAATATAATCGTACCTACAACCAACACAACTGAAAAAGAATTAACTCCAGCTCACAAACTAAGAACTGCATACACCAACATCAAAACAAACACAAAGGATGGTATATATATAGAGCAAGTAAGCTACTAACGTCCCTCTACTTATAACTACTGTTCATAAATACAAAGGTCAACAAAGTTACAAATGCTAATGCAAAACCTACAGCCATTCCTATCCTAGATCAATACCAAATTAATGCCTCACTAAAAACGTTCAACATACACATCAATACACAAAATATGCTGACGCAAAAGTATTAATAGCTAAACAGGCCCATATCAGCCCAATTACAATAATACACATAAATTACAAAATTACTATTATGTGGCCCATAACACCCCAAATTTTCCAAAAAATAAAACAAAAAAATTGCATCAAAATAAAGATCGCAAACCACAAGAAAATAATTAATGTAATACAAATATATCTTAAGCAATTACGATCCTATATAAATATACAGAATTAAATCCTCGCTAAAAACGTTCAACATACACATCAATACACAAAAACTGCTGCTGCAAAAGTATTAATACCTATGCAGGCCCCTATCAGCCTAATTTAAATATTACACACAAATAAGAAATTTACTATTATGTGGCCCATAACACCACAAATTTTTCAAAAAAACAAAAAAATGCAACAAAATAAACATCGCAAACCACAATAAAATAATTACTGTTATACAAATATATCAATAATAATTCCATCCTAAATTCATAATAGACGGGCACAGCAACGCGCGCCTTTCATGATCTAGTTTGTGATGAAAACTGTTCATATTATGTTGTGCTTCTGCACCGGTTACAAGAATAACTACTATGCCTTACAAATGGACGACTGCATCTCTCTTTCTTTTTTTGAAAGGAACACTACTATGCATGCATTCCATTACAAATTTACAACCAGTGGAGAAATTCATCCATTGTGAGCTCCCATGGGATAAGTGATTTGCACCGCTTCAAGTAGTGCCAGGGCTTCACAATGCTTGCCTCTCCTCATTTCTGATAGTTGCAATGATCTCCAGATATGCTTCACCTTCCTGAATTTCCAAAGATTACATTATAGTGAAACAAAGAGGCCACCTTGTTTTTCGTCTTCTTCCAACCTGAAACAATGAGGCCATACTATATCATAACATTCAGACAAGCCTGAGGAAGAGATGAATGGATGGAAATGGCATCTCCGCTATCTAAAACTTAACAGAACCACATTGAAGCAACCATCCACAAATCTTAATTTTTTTTGGGAGTCCTTTAGTTGCTGAAATATTTGAAACTAATGCCACACCTTTACTGACAGTCTGACACAAATACCATCTGCAGCTATCTAAAATCCAAGAAAATTGACTGCGTTTCTCAAAAGATTAACGAGGAAATTAGGATGTTTACAGTTTTGTTAAAAACTTTGTGGATAAGATGGAAGAATAGACACCTTTTAGGCAAAAGAAGTGCATAGTATAGCTGAAATAAAAGATGAACCAACCAACAGTAATCCTACTGGATAGTGCAGGATCAAAATAGTATATACATCATATCTCTACATTCGATTTCCGATTTTCGACAAGCGATCGGAGAAGTATACATGAAACTACCATAGACGAAGTGTGCACAGGAAATGTACATGGAATCAGATCACACAAACCCGACGCAAGAGGGACTCTCGGGCCTCGCAGGGAGACTCCATGATACTGTCGGCAAGCCAATATCCAACAGACAGCCCGCGGCGCCGGTTTTGTCCACGCCCGTCGATCTGGCGGGCTATGTCAAGGAGCAGGCTTTCGTCGGGTTCTCCGCGTCCACGCAGGGGAGCACGGAGATCCACGCCATCGAGTGGTGGAGCTTCTCGACCCCGTCGCCGCCTTCCCCGGCGCCGTCCAAGCCGCCGCCAGTAGCGCCCGTTTCGGCTGCTCCCCCTCCGGCGAGCCCCCTCAACCCGAAGCTTCCATCCGCTCCTCAGCTCCCGGGCATCACGCCCCCGGCGACATCAGCGACGGTTTCGCCGGGCAGGGGCGCAGATCCACCCCATCCCTGGGCCGGTGGAGGACAGGGGCTGTTTTGAAAAACGAAATGTTTTTTTCCACTTAAAAAAGGACTGCGGGTTGATTAACTGAAAACGGAGGGACTTTTTCGTAAAAATGCCACAACGGACGACCAGAAACCCTACTTTATTAATTTATAGTAAGTGCTTAGTAGTTGAACTAGTTGATTTAATTAATAAAACTACTTTATTTAACTATATATAGTAGTAGTTCCCGCATCGACGTTGACTTGACACACTTTATTTAACTATGTATGATGATGATTAATTAGTAGGACTTGTTGTTATATATGATGATGCATGATGCGAGCATGAAGATTTATTATATATAGATGTTCAATTCTTTCGATATATATAGTGTGTCACGATTATATTGTTGTTTACACACATTTACCACATTAAAACAGGAAATGTGTGACGATGGATATTGGGAGTGTGAATATTACGGCGACTCTCGGGGTATGTGCGACATGCCTCACCTGCGAGACGATATGTTCTTCAGCATGAAGCTTGACGAGAACGGCGATATGTACCTCCCTTGTCATGCAAGAAGATATGTGTTGGAGATGCTCGGTTTCGAAGACCATGAGAGAATTGAGACGAGGAGCGCTAAGCTGAGGACTATACATGGTCACACATTTGTTATCCAAGTATTTACTTCAGTTTCTCAAACAGAATTTCGGTGCCCAAAGTGGGAAGATCTTTGCAAGGCATATGGATTTCAGAAGGGAATCGAAATCACCTTCGATCTTCGTCCTGAAGATAATATGCCAGACAACATCGACATTTGGGTGGTTGTCGATGATATGCTTCCTCTTTTACCTCCATGTGAGTTTCTCAACCATATTTGTCAAGTAATTTGCATTTATATTTATAAATAGTTGGTGTAGTCAACCTGTTTTCCTCTCGCAATTTACATGTCATGTGGTGTTCATCGTCTATTAAAACTTTGGCCACACGTTGCAGGTTCCTAGTTATTGGGTCATAGTTATAATTATATCATGTCACATGTTGTACAAACAACAACAACAACCCAAATTGTCCTTTGAATGATCGTAGCACATGTGGTCGTTTTGAATGGTTTATATAATGCCCACATCTTGTGGACAATTATAAAATTTCTAAGTATTTTTGAAACATTAAATTATTACCAAATTTGGATGGTTGTCGATGATATGCTTCCTGTTTTACCTCCATGTGAAGTAATTTGCATTTATATTTAGAAATAGTTGGTGTTCATCTATATACTAAATTTGTTAAATTAAAATTTACAGCTTATTTCATTACTTCGACTGAATTACGAAAATTAATTGACACGACACACTACACGTATGGATCACATCTAACTTGGGAGGAGAAGGACCATCTTCTCCACTTTCTTGTTGCTGGTGTTCTGGCTTCTAGGGATACCTTCCCGTATCATTTTGGAATTGGCCAAAATTATTCATTTTACATGCCACTAGTGCATAGGTTGAGTCCATATGACATTCGCCGAAATGTCTTGGTAAGAGTTTCCTAATTAAGTACGCTCCACTATTGCATAAATGGTGTTGATTACATTGCTAACTAGGTTATTATTATGTTCTTCAACAGCAACTGCCACATGATGTAGTGCCTCCATTAATGGACCCAGAAGGTCAAATGAGAATTAGAAGCCCGCTGAGGGCTGAGTTCTATGCTCCATACTTGATTAACTTCAAATCAAGATAAAAAAAGACTCCAAATTGAAGCATGGAGAGAAATAAAGAAGGTTCGCAAGCCACAAGCTGGAGACCATTGGATCTCTGTGATTCATCATGGAGCCATACGTGTTATTCTGTTTTATGACATTATATCTAAGAGCGAGGACTAGGTCTTATGAAAGACAAGTTATTCTAGTTTATATTATTACTTGACATGATCGATTAATTAGGATGCATGATGCATATGAGGACTATATATATTATGATCTTTCTCTGTTTTATTTTATGTGTATCATATGATAACTTGGTATATGATTAAGTTGATGATGAGTTGTTAGATGTCGATTAGAATACTATTGCCATTCGACAAAAATGATATCAAATGGTGTAGTGTAAAAAAGATGCATATATGTGCATGTAACTCGTGTCTACATTTTGTAAATATGTTCGACAAAGCACGATGGATGACCAAGCACGGAGATATATAAGAGAGGACACTTTTCTCTATTAGCTAGCTAATAACAACCTAAATTAACCCCTAAACTAGTCCCTTTAAAAAACATTAGCTCCAGCCAGGTGCTGACGCGTGGATGCATTTTGGTCCCGGTTGGTGTCATCAACCGGGACTAAAGGCCCCCTTGCCTGGCCTGGCCGCAGCGGCCACGTGGAGGCCCACCTGTCCCGGTTCGTGTAAGAACCGGGACTAAAGGCAAAGGGCATTAGTAATGACCTTTTTGTCCCGGTTCCAAAACCGGGACAGAAGGCCCTTATGAACCGGGACAAAAGGCCCTTTTTCTACTAGTGATGATCAAATTGACGGGATAGTTAATCATCTTGTGGATGGTGGACTTTCTATCCTTCAATATGTCGATGATACGATTCTCTTTATGGATCATGACCTAGAGAAAGCGAGAAACAAGAAATTAATTTTGTCAACATTGGAGCACCTTTCTGGTCTTAAGATAAATTTCCATAAAAGTGAATTATTTTGTTTTAGTGAGGCCCAAGACGAGGCTCATCTATACGCTGATTTGTTTGGATGCGGGTTAGGCCAGTTTCCGATCAGCTATTTGGGGATACCTATACATTATCGGAGACTCACAAACGCTGAATGGAAACACGTTGAGGAGAGATTACAAAAAAGGCTAAGCAATTGGAAAGGAAAACTACTATCTCTGGGTGGAAGATTGGTCCTCATAAATTGAGTGCTAAGTAATATGGTATTGTATATGATTTATTTCTTCAATTACCTAAAGGAGTCTTGCATAAATTGGATTATTTCCGATCAAGATTCTTTTGGCAAGGAGATGGTGAGAAAAAGAAGTATCGACTCGCTAAATGGAGTCTGGTTTGCCGTCCCAAAGACCAAGGGGGGCTAGGTATTCATGACCTCGAGGTCAAAAATACTGCTCTCCTTGGCAAATGGTTGTTTAGATTATGGACAGAAAATGGTGTATGGCAAAGCCTCCTACGGAGAAAATATGTGGGCTCAAAAGCAGTGTCCCAAGTATATTGGAAGCCTGGGACTCACACTTTTGGGCTGGATTAATGGCTACGAAGAAATACTTCTTCTGCTATGGATCCCTCGTTATTAAAGATGGATCGGAAATTAGATCCTCGGAGGATAAGTGGCTAGGTAATACTACACTACAATAACAATATCCGGCTTTATACAACATTGTACGTTATAAAGGTGATACTATCGCCACAGTTTTGGATTCATTTCCGCCGGATGTGACATTCAGAAGAGATTTAATTGGTCCTAGACTTGTAAAATGGAACTCTCTATTATTGAGAATATCCACGGTACAACTCTCACAAGGAACCGATGAATTTCGTTGGAGTTTACATGTGAATGGTAAATTCACGGTAGATTCTATGTATAGTGCTCTGATCTAGTCAGAAGTTCCAGTTGATAAAAACAAGAAGATTTGGAAGATGAAGATTCCACTTAAGATCAAAATATTTGCGTGGTATCTTCGTCCAGGAATCATTCTTACCAAAGATAATCTTATTAAGAGGAATTGGCATGGAAGTACAAAATGTGTGTTTTGTCATCACGACGAGACGATAAAACACTTGTTTTTTCAATGCAAATTGGCTCGTTCTATATGGTCAGTCATCCATGTAGCTTTTGGCTTGTATCCTCCACGTAGTGTTGCTAATATATTCGACAACTGGTTACATGGTATAGACTACAACTTTACAATTCTTCCCAGGATGGGAGCGCTTGCCATTATTTGATCGCTTTGGCTGTGTAGAAATGATAAGATTTTTAATGATAAAAGTACTTTCCTTCTGTAGGTTATCTACAGATGTACCGCTGCGCTCCGTTTATGGTCGTTTCTACAACGTGTGAAGTATCGAGACGTGTTTATGAAGGTGTGTACACGATTGGAGGCCACGGCGAGGGATACTTTTACCCAACATGGATGGCAGCATGATCTTCGGATTGGTCCTCCTACATCTTAGGCGTTATACAACCTACAATTAATAAATTGTATTTCGTCTTTTTACTTATGTTGAAACTTGTATTTGCATGTGGTTGTGTGCATCTTAATTATGCAGAAGCTGGATGTACTGCTTAAATCTTTTAAATAATAAAATGCCCTTTATCAAAAAAAAATACACAAATGACCAGACACTGACATGCACTCACGCATAGCAGCCCACTACCAGCACCACTAACTAACCCACTACATGCACTAACTAGCCTTATCCTACTCCTGGAATCACTCCAGGATCTAGCGACCTGGCCTAGCTAGATGCCCATGAAGCTAACCACCTCAAGATGCAGCTGACTATCTACATGCACGGCCAAGTTCAATACTTAGGCAGCCTCATCAACGGTCATAGACCCAACTAAACTACTTCCTCTGTTTCTAAATATAAGTCTTTTTAGATTTATTATTAAAAAACTACATACGGATGTATATGGACATACTTTAGTATGTAGATTCACTTATTTTGCTCCGTATGTAATCTTCTAGTGAAATCTTTAAAAAAAACTTATACTCCATCCGTTCTTAAATACTCCCTCCGTCCGGAAATACTTGTCCTAAAACTGAATATATTGGATGTATCTATAACTAAAATAAGTCTAGATTCATCCATTCTTAGGACAAGTATTTTCGGACGGAGGGAGTATAAGTCTTTTAAGAAATTTCACTAGGCGTCTACATACGAAATAAAATGAGTGAATATATATACTAAAGTATGTCTATATACATCCGTATGTGGTCCACTATTGAAATCTCTAGAAAGACTTATATTCAGAAACGGAGGGAGTATTTAGGAACGGAAGGAGTAGCATGCATGCAACTGTTCATGACTTGCTGGATCGTCCGGCTCAACTTGACCATGCAGCCCGTCACGCTCCAGCCTCCGTTGCGCCTTGCCCCTTGTCACGGCATCCGGCATCTTGCCTCATCTGCGCGTACAACTGAAGCTTCACCAGACACTTGACATCCTATACTGTGTTAGTCGTAGAGGGACAGAGAGAGATTCGAGAGTGTTTTTGTGCTACGTTCAACTTGCAGCGTTTTCTCTGAATTTCTTATTAATAAGCAAACTAAAGACAACAGAAAGGAGGGATCATGCCCTAGCTATCCGGCCGCGCCATCCCACGACCAGCTCGCCACGCCCTCGATGCCGCCATGCACACCTAGTTCGTGCCATCCCACGAAACGTGCATGGCCGCCTAGTCTACCTAGCTACTAAGGAACCGGTCAAGGCACGAACACCCTCATGCACTTGCCGTTTTATTCTCTAAGTCTCAAACTGAACTGAAAAGCTAACAGCGACAGGATTACAATGTCAACAATTCTCCCCTTAATCCTGGCGCCCAGAAGAAACCTCCATGACACCGAGCTTCAGTCGCATCTCCAGGAACTTGACGCGGCCCAGTGCCTTGGTTAGCATGTCAGCAAGTTGGCCATCCGTGCTGACGTGCTCGATGTCCACCTTGCCTTCCTCAATGCATTCACGAATGAAGTGAAATCGAAGATCGATATGCTTGCTCCGTTCGTGGTGCACTGGGTTCTTTGCGAGCTTAATCGCAGACCTGTTGTCCACCAACAGCTTCACCGTCTCTGGTAGCCGTCCAAGCAGCTCGCCCAGAAGCCTACTCAGCCAAACAGCCTGACATGCCGCTTTGGAAGCTGCAATGTACTCAGCTTCGCAAGATGAGAGGGCAACCACAGCTTGCTTCTGAGAAGTCCATGTGATGATGCTGGAGTCGAGGAAGAAAACCACTCCAGTTGTGCTCTTCCTGTCGTCGACATCCCAGCGAGATCACTGTCACTGAATGCCACCAGTTTGGGTTTGCCACCGGAGCTCTCCTTGTACCTGCAGCCATAGCCAATTGTGCCCTTGACGTAGCGCATGATTTGCTTCACCGCCGCCCAGTGCGACGCCGTGGGTGCCTGCATGTACCTGCTCACCATCCCGACGGCGTGAGTGATGTCAGGACGGTATTGCACACGTAACGTAGACTGCCCACGATGCTCCGGTAGTCTGTCACATCCACCGCGTCTCCGGCTCCTCCCTTGCACAACTTGAGTCGGTTCTCCATCGGCGTGTGGCAGGAGTTGCAGTCTGTCATTCCTGCCACTTCCAGAATCTTGCGGGCATATGCGCTCTGGCAGATGGAGATCGTGCCCGCCTCTTGCTTGACTTCGACACCCAGGTAGTAACTCAGGAGGCCGAGGTCGCTCATCGCAAACAGACTGTGCATATGTTGCTTAAACGTGGCGATGTCGTTGTCGTCCGTGCCCATGATGATCAGGTCGTCCACATAGATGCCGACGAGCAGTGTCGACTTGCCCGTGGTCCTCCTGAACACGGCATGCTCCAGGGGGCTCCGCTCGAACCCGAGTGATGCCAGGGAGGCATCCAGCTTGGCGTACCATGCCCGTGGTGCTTGATGGAGTCCGTACAGGGCCTTGCGCAGCCGGAGCACCTTGTGCTCCTCGCTGGGGACGATGTAGCCGGGCGGTTGGTGCACGTAGACCTCCTCCTTGAGATCGCCGTTGAGAAACGCCGATTTGATGTCCATGTGGTGCACTTGCCACCCACAGTGAGCGGCGAGCGCGAGCAGCAACCGCACAGTCTCCATGCGCGCCACCGGTGCAAAGACCTCGTCGAAGTCCACTCCTTGGCGTTGCGCGTAGCCCTTGGCGATAAGCCGCGCCTTGTGGTTGAGCACATGACCTGCAGGATCCTTTTTTACCTTGAAGACCCACTTCAGCCCAATGGCCTTGTGGCCGGAAGGGAGCGTGGCGAGCTCCCATGTTTCATTGCTTTGGATGGAAGAGAGCTTCGCGTCCATGGCCTCCTTCCAGCTCGCCTCGTTCAGAGCCACATCCACAGATGCACGCTCCTCCGCGGCAACCAGGCACAAGTCGTGGTCGCACTCCTCTGCATCGGCCTTCATGACGTAGTCGTTGTAGATGGGGTTGGGCTTGACGATGCCGTCACTCGCTCTCGTGATCATCGGGTGCTGCGGCCTTGGTGGGGTCGGTGAGGCCACCCTCGTGCCCGTTCCACCAGATGCTGACGAGGATGCAGAAGCAGTCCATGGCTTAGTCCAGTCCGTGGCAGGACTTGGTGGCAGCGTGCAGCTACTTCGTGCCGTGGTCTCCTGCCCGATAGAGATTTGGGTTGGTCTACTCTGCCCGGCGGAGAGATCAGCTGTCGTGGCTGCCGGGTGCGTGAAGACCTCGACGTGGAACGAAACCACGTCCACCGTCTCTCCGGTCTTGTCCCAGTCCCACCGGGCGCCTTCGTCGAACACGACGTCCCGCGAGACATGCACGTGGTTCTTGACAGGGTCGTAGACGCGGTACGCCGCCGAGCCCGGATCGTACCCGAACAGCACCATGGGAATACTGTGATCCTCCAGCTTTGCCAGGTTCGGCTTTGTGACCTTGACATGAGCTACACAGCCAAACACACGCAGGTGACTCACATCAGGCTTGTAGCCGTGCCATACCTCGAAGGTAGTCTGCCCATCAACACTTTTCGTGGGCGATCGGTTCAGCAAATACACCGCGGTGGACGCCGCTTCTCCCCAGAATTTTGCAGGCACCGCCATCGCCTTCATCAAGCTGCGCGCGGTGGAGACGATCGTCTGATTGTTGCGTTCCACAACGCCGTTCTGTTGTGGCGAATATAGCGGCGTCAGTTGGCGCCCGATCCCCTCGTCGGCACAGTACGCGGTGAAGGTGGCCACGGTGAACTCCCCACTGCGGTCCGTCCGGAGCAGACGCAGCCTCCGCCTGGTCTCCACTTCTGCTCCTGCCTTGAACCTCTTGATCGCCTCCGCTGCCTGATCCTTGGACTGAAGCAGAGTGAGCCACATGTACCGGCTCTTGTCGTCGACCAGCAGCAAGAAGTAGCGCTTCCCTGCGAGTGTCGCCATCGATATGGGGCCGCACAGGTCGCCGTGTACCAGGTCGAGCTGTCCCTCCGCCCGCCGCTTCCCCTGCAGCGAGAACGATGCGCGGCGCTGCTTCCCGACCAGACAGCCGTTGCAAAGTTGCTCGACGTGCTCGATCCGCGGCAGCCCCCGTACCATGCCGAGACGCGCAAGCTTCCTGAGCGCGTCGAAGTTCAGGTGGCCGTATCGTGCGTGCCACCTCTAGGAGTCGTCAGTGTGCACCGCTGCGAGGCACACCGGCTTGGCGATGTCGAGTGCGACGACGTACAGGCGATTGTGCGCCCGCGGCAACCTTGCGAGGAGCCGTTGCTGTCGGTCGAACAGCTTCAGAGTGCCGTTGTGGATGTCGACGTGGCAGCCGTTCTTGTCAAGCTGTCCCAAGCTCACGATGTTGCTGCAGAGGCGAGGAATGTAGTACGCATCAGTGAGCGCACGGTGATCGCTGTTGTCGCAGGCGAACAGGATCGTTCCTCTCCCCTTGATCTCGACGACCGACCCATCGCCAAACTTCACCGTGCCGCCAATGCTGGTGTCCAGATCGGCGAAGATGTCGCGCCGCCCGGTCATATGGTTGCTGGCGCCGGTGTCGAGGTACCAGGTGTCGTCGTCGTGGTCTACAGCGGTGAGGAGGACGTGTTCCTCCACGAAATCAACGCGCGTGCCCACGTACTCGCCAGGGCCGGCGATGGTGGCCATCATGAGTGCCGGCACGTCGTCATCGCTGAGGTTGCATGCACGCGCCATGTGCAACGCGGGCTTGTCTTCCTCCGCCGCGGCCAGGTGTGCCTCCGACTGCTGCTGCTTGCGTTCGCGACGAGGCTCCGGGCAGTCCCGGGATATGTGTCCTGCATATTTGTTGCAGTTGTAACACTTAATCCCGGACATGTCTCGCTTGTCGTTTCCGCCGTTGGAGCCGCATCGATCGTTGGCACGATGCTCCTGCTTGCCGCGGCCATTGCCCTTGCCGCTGCCGCCGTTGGAGCTAGATCCCTGTCCCTGCTCCTTCTTCTTCCCACGGGCCAACCACTGCTCCTCTGTGAGCAGCAGCTGGGAGCCCGTTGCATCCGCGGTGCCGATCGAGCACCTCTCAGCCGACGAGCGCAGCCGACCGATCAACTCCTCGACGGACATGCCGTTGAGATCGAGGAGAGTCTCGATCGAGCAGGCGATCTGCGCATACTGAGTAGGTACTTCACGCAGAAATTTCTGAACAATTTTTACCTCATCCACCACGTCCCCGGGAGATCGCAGGTTGTTGGCGAGGTTGGTGATGCGCATCCCGAACGCGTCGAGTGTCTCGCCTTCCTTGAAGGCGATCTGCTCGAACTCCTTCCATAGCCGCTGCGCCATGGCTTCCTGTGCACGACGCATGCCCATGCGCATCAGCTTGATCGCCTCCCACGCGTCTGCCGCCGTCTCCTTCACCGCGAGGACCGGTACCATCTCCGGAGGCACCGCACGTAGCAGTGCTGAGAGCGTCGCCATGTCCTCGCGGTCGCCCGGCTCGCCCATGCCGGACACCGCCTCCCACAAGCCTTGGGCGCGCAGGTTGATTTTCATCACCAGTGCCCACTCGATGTAGTTCGTGGCCGTGAGGGTGGGGTAGACGCTGTTGGTGCCGAAGTTCGTGCGCTCCTGCACGACGCGCTCGTGGATGACGACCTCGATGCCGCCCCGCCGGATGACGCTCCGCCCACGGCTGCGCTCTCGTGGCGGTGACCTCCTCTCCGCTCCTCCTCCTCCTGCGCCGCCTCCCGCCGCGTCCGGAGGCGTCGTCGGCATACGTCCGTCGTCATCGTTGGACATGGCCGGCAGGATCGAAGAGGGCTCTGATGCCACTGTTAGTCGTAGACCGACAAAGAGATTTGAGAGTGTTTTTGTGTTGCCATCAACTTGCAGCGTTTTCTCTGACGTTCTTATTAATAAGCAAACTGAAGACAACAGAAAGGAGGGATCATGCCCGAGCTATCCGGCCGCGCCATCCCACGACCAGCTCGCCACGCCCTCGATGCCGCCATGCATGCCTGGTTCGTGCCATCCCACGAAACGTGCATGGCCGCCTAGTCTACCTAGCTACTAAGGAACCGGTCAAGGCACGAACACCCTCATGCACTTGCCGTTTTATTCTCTAAGTCTGAAACTGAACTGAAAAGCTAACAGCGACAGGATTACAATGTCAACATACTGAACTACATGCAAAACTCAAACATGCTAATACAAAGCATCAAGATTAGTTCTAACATCCTACTTGCAAACGCCGAGTAGCCACAGAATCTCATCGACTCCGAGGCGAGGCCGCCATGGCCAACCACGACAGTGAGTCGAATCTCATCGCCTTGCCTCCTCCTAGCCCCGCGCCCATGCAGCTGCACCATACCTGGGGATGGAAGCCCTACAGAACCCGCATCCCCACCATTAGTTTGTTGTCCGTTGGTCGCTGGAGTGGTCACCGGCAGCATCGGGCACTTCTCGGTCGCCAAGGGAAGGTGACACCTTCATTATGTTCTTACGGAGCGAACCCCTGTGGGATCAGTGAATGAACCATAGCCAAGTGATAGGTAGCACAGTGATCATCAGGAGGTCCCGTCTTCGAGTACATAGGGACCCTTTTATTTTTCTGCTAGTGCATTTGTGTGAGAGGGTATGACAGTCATCCTCAGGGGCACTAATGTCACTGTCAATGGGACCCCCTCTATTAAATTTTTGCGTGTGATGTTATGTGTGATTATTAGTTCAATTAGGTTTATTCCATTTAGGGTAAGTGTAAATTCTAGAACTGACCTGAATTGGAATAGGCCAAATTTGGCATATGACTAGGTTATACCTAGCCATGTGAATTTTCGTTTTGAAATTGTGGTTCATTTTTCTACACCAACATATGCTTGTGATATATGAGTATGATTTTGGAGTAGAAAAATCCTAGGAATCCAACGGTAGCATTAGTTTTGACATTTGAGAAAGTTTGTGAAAATGCTATTTTGTGCTAAGATGCCATTTTGTTAATTTTATATGAATAAATCCTTGCATCCTTGGTTAAACTTTATAAACACGAAACTTGTAGTGTTTTGGGAGTATTAGGTCCTAGTAATTTTCTTTGCCTTGCAAACTTTGTGTATTGGTGGGCTTCTTGTTGTAAACATGCCATCCCAATAATGTTGTTTTAAGATATGTTGAAATATGACTAAGTGTGAAAATTGATTCAAGTTGCTGTGTTGCCATGATGATTGCCATGCTTATACAAGTTCTTTGTGCTGACACTTTGGTGTGAATTAAAGAGCATGTTGCTCTCTGTACAATGAAGCCAGTACTTTGCAAAATAGGTTTTACATCTTAGCTATTCTTCGTCTCAAACATGCCATGTTGATGTAAATTGTTGTGAACTCACTTCGTGAAATTTTGGCCAAGTCTAGGAATCTGGTATTTTCTTCATGCCATGTTTACAGGAAGCTATCATGATTTATGTCCAGTTTTAGCTCATGGTTAGTGGGAGGGATTTCTAGTAGTGTAAAACTGATATTTTCTCTAAGTCCTAATCTGTTATAATTTTGACATGTTATGATCTTGATTGCCATTGATCCATGAACATATCCATGTTGCCATTAACTAGGGGTTATTGTACTCTTTGATAGCTTCATATTCATGTCTTGGTTGAACTTGATGAGTGGGTGTAGCTGCTAGTTTTCACATGATCAAAGTGGTACGTTGTTGTTGTGGACATATTTTTTGTTGGATCGTTTTGTGCCTTGTGTGAGTTGTGCTCCGTTGTATTGCATGAACTTTAAGCCTATTTCACTTAGAAATTTGTGCCCAATCCAGTGGCATAATTGGGATGCCAAGGAATTTTTCATAGCCTCTCTTAAATTCTATTTTAACATTGCTCCCTTTCGTATCTTATTTTGTGAGTTCCAAGAGATCAGCAGCTCAGTTCGCAACGTTCTTTATATGCATTTGTACCGTTTTCTCGTGATGCATCCATTTTTTCCATGTTAATGCATGCCCAAATAATTAATCTTGAGCGTCTATCGAGAATGGTAACAACTAAATAAATTGATGAGAAAGAGAACTAGTGTAGCATTGCCATGCTTCTTTCATACCATACTCATGCATCATCATGTTTGAAGCATCGTGACTTGTTGTGTGTTCATTGGTGTATTTTATTTTGGGTAGCATCAGGTGCTCACTACGAGTACGAGGATCCCATTGAGAACGCTCCTGAAGAGCAAGAAATTTATCCCTCGGAAGAAGTGCCATGCAAGATGATTGTGACCTTGACATCGTTTCTAATTTTGTTATGCTTAGCTGTATTGTTTCCTTCGCTATTTATCACTGCCTACCACATGAATATCAAGCCTCCAAACATTGCCATGAAAAGCCTCTAACCCCTCCACATCCTAGCAAACATTAATTGGCTAAGTTAGCGCTTGCCCAAACCATCTTATATCATTGCTATTTGGAGGTGCGGTATGATCCATGTGTTGACGTGGATATTTGGATAATCATCTTAATATTGCTATTTAATTTAACGCACCTGTATACTTCGTATAAGGAGGAAGGCTTGGCCTTTTTCTCTATGTTTTGTTCCTCTCATCCCGCCCTAGTTTCGGTTGTCGGTGTTATGTTCAATATTGAGTGCTCCTAAGACGCTTGGGGTTGTTATGGGGACCCCCTTGATAAATCGTTTTGGTTTAAGACTTGTCTAGCAAGACCCAACTTTGGTACTTCATTTGCTAACAACTTAATAATCAAAAAGCATAGGGAATAGCTACCCCGAGGATAATTAATCAACCCCTGGGCAGTGCTCCTCATGAGTGTTGGTCCAACTCGGAGCACTCTGCGGGGCCAACCCAGGGCAACTTGGGTGATTTCTATGAGGCCCCCATGCATGTAGCTTATGCGATGTGTCTTGAGAATGAGATACGCAGCTCTTATCGGGGTCATCGCCACGTCAGGCGATATTTCTAGATTTGTTTTAACCTTCTTGATATATCTAGTGCATCGGGATTCCGAGGATATCTTTGGCTATCTCAAGGTGGAGATTTTCCATCGGAAATCTGAGGAGATCACGGGTTTTCCGTGGTCGACGTTTTCTATGAAGCTTGTGGTAGTTTGTGATGGACTAGTTGGAGCACCCCTGTACGGTTAATATCTTTCAGAAACCCGTGCCCGCGGTTATGTGGCAACTTGGAAATTTTTTTAACATCCAGTTATAGAGAACTTGAAATTAACTCAATTAAAATATGCCAACTCTGCGTGTACCATGATTGTGTCTTTTGTGATCTTCTACTCCGACTAAGGACACGGTGTGCTCATGACTCGCGTAGGTAGGTGTTCAGGATCACTTCTTAATCATGCTAGCTCACGACCATTATGCGTAGACCACTCCACTTTAAATTATGTTCTCGTAAGTTAGCCACCAAATATGCTTAGTATTGCTGCAACCTCAAAACTTAACCTTGCCTCTCCCAATAACTTTATTATTTCCGATATCATGGTCGCAAGATTGCTGAGTCCCCATGGCTCACAGAATACTACAACACCACTGGTCCAGGTACCGCAGATCCAGGGGCATTCAACGCTTCACAGTTTCAGTGGGAGTTCGGTGAAGGCAGTGGATGCATGTACATGATGTACCCCGACGAGTCGAGGGCCCTAGTCGTCTCCTGGGCTAGTGAGATAGAATCATTGCTATGTTATCGTTTGTTTTCGTCCATAGCCAGACGTTGTCTTATGAATGATTGAATAATGTTGTGTGACATGTAATTTAGCATGTGGCGAGTGCAAGCCAATCCATATGCTCATCTATTCATAAATGTATCTGCTATGATTTATGTACTTGCGAAACGCCGAGATGCGCCTCTATCCATATTAAGGCCTTGTCCCCAAATATGGATAGTGTCCCATCTTGGATGTTACAAGTTGGTAATCAAAGCCATATGACCATAGGATCCTTTGCTTGATCGAACTTGGCCGAGTCAAGTCTAGTGAAGAACAATTTTGAGTCTGGTTATGTTAGTGAGTGGGATTCTTTTTACTCCTCTTTCCTGCTCTAGTGATGTTACGACTTAGAAATTTAATTCTATTCCTCTTCTCTCTCAAATTATTTTAGGATCACGCGGTTATTTTGGAATCTATATGATGACGATGTGACGGAGTTGTGACTTGGTGCCTCCTATCTGACTTGATTTCTTCCGGGGAGTTGAGGTCCGGGAGATTCTTTGCACATCGTTATCATTCAGCTTCCTTAGTATCTCAGGTCGCGTACATCCAAACACATATATACTTTGCTTGGTGTTAAATAGTGCCACGTATTTTCCCCAGAACTGGTGGAGATAGCGAGGATGATCTACCGGGTTTGGTATCATTGTGTTTTCGAAGGCCTATGGTAGATGAATTTGCGGAACTTCTCGGATGTCTATTGATAGTTGAGGGAAAGGTGTAGCTGATTACTCTAAGTAGGTTCTCGGACCCTCTACCTGATAGCATGACCAAGAAAGGTTTCAGAAGTTCTTAGGTGGGAATTCAAGTAGTCACCTAGAAAAAAAATCATCGGATGTGTGTGGGATATACATTTTTCCGAGCAATTCTAGCTCAAACATGACAATTGCAAGTGGCTTTCAAACAATATGCTTCTGTCACTAATTTCAAGGAAGTGTTCTTACTAATTGTAGTTTGAATGCAAATTGCTAAGACTTTATGTTGCAATATTTCAAGCCTTTGATTCAGCTTATCAGCTTAGTCTTTCATCAGTGATCTAATATTCATGTCCGTCTCCAGGATGGCTCCAGCAACTCGACAGAATCCGGGTTGTGATGGAGAACAGGCAGACCCTCCGCCACCTCCACCTCCTCCTCAAGAGGCGTGGCAAGCTTTGATGGTTGTGACCAATGCAAACACTCAGATGATACTTCAAATGATGCAAGAGAGGAATCAGGGCCAGCAAGGGAATTCCAACAACCAAAATCAGTTTGCATCTCTCTATCAATTCCTGGCAAATCAGCCCAAGTCCTTCACCTTTTGTGACCAACCGTTTGATGCTGATGATTGGCTACATGAAATGAGTAAGCATTTTGAGTGCAGCAATGTCAGGCCTGAGGACTATGTCTAATTTGCCACTTTCCACCTGAAGGTTGAGGTAGTAGAATGGTGGCAGCAGCTCAAGGATCTCAGAGGTGACCATTTGATCAATTGGGATGACTTTTGTCGTGATTTTAGAGCTCACCATATTTCGTCAAGCTTTGTTGAGGGCATGCGTGAGAACTTTGGGAGTCTGAAGCAAGGAAGCTCGTTTGTCTATCAATATAACATCGACTTCTAGAACCTTGCCCGCTATGCCAAATAGGATGTTATAGATGAGAAGAGAAAGATTTATCAATTCAGAGGTGGTCTTAAAGAAGATTTGCAGCTTTCTCTTGCCCTGCATTACCCTCTAGAGTTCAATCAGTTCTAAAACTTGGCTCTTAGGGCTGAGTCAGCTTTGCTGAGGGTGAAGAATTCAAGAAACTATTCAGAGACTCTCATTCGTCTTCATCATCAGCTCAGATTGTTCCAAAGCAGCAGAAGTTCTCGGTTCCTCCTACGCCTCATCAGCCTCAGCAGTTCAAGAAGAATGGTGGTCGTGGATCTTCCCACCCAACCAACCCAGGTTTTCAGAAAAAGTCTCAGCCGCCTAAATCAGGAGCTCCTCCAGCTCACTTCCGTTTGCTGTTAGAGGTGACTTGTCACAAGTGTTGTCAAAAGGGACACTACTCCAACAAGTGTACCAACCAGCAACGTCTTCCACCTCCTCCTCCAATCAGCCCCCCAGGCAATGCAATGGTGAAGCATAATCCCAACTGAGTAAGGGTACACATGGTCAATGCAGCTAAAGTAGAAGATTCCCCAGATGTGATTATGGGTAATCTCTTGGTTAATTCTTTTCCTGCAAAGGTTATATTTGACACTTGTGCATTGCATTCATTCATGTCTACACCGTTTTCATAGAAGCATGACATCCTTTGGGAAACCTTCGAGAAACCTTTGTGTGTGGTTTCCCCGGGTATGTTGATGAGTTCAAATATGGTGGTTTCGGATGTCTCTATATCAAGATGGGCAGTTATTCTTTTCTAGGCTCTCCAATTGTTCTCGGCAATTCTATATTGATCTTATTCTTGGCATGGATTTCCTCGCGATGATCAAGGCTTTTGTTGATTGTGAAGCCAAAGAAGACAAATTGACTCATCCTTCACAAGACGTGGTCATTTTTGCTGCTCGCAATGACACGATCCGTCTATTTTCTCTCAATCAGAAGGGTGTAATCTCAGTCGTTTCTCAAATTCCTGTTGTTTGTGAGTATGAAGATGTCTTTCCAGAAGAACTATGAGGAATGCCTCCTCACCGGCTAGTAGAATTTGTAATTAAACTCGAGCTTGGAACTGAACCGGTTTGCAAGCTTCCTTATAAACTTGGTCCCGAAGAGTTGAAGGAGTTGAAGAAGAAGCTAGATGAACAAGAATGTCTAGGTTTGACCAGAACAGGTTCTTCTCCTTGGGGTTGTGGTGTTATTTTTGTCAAGAAGAAAGATGGCACAGACCGGATTTGTGTCTATTACCATCCATTAAATAAGAAGACAATCAGAAACAATTATCTCCTTCCCAACATCAGTGCATTGTTTGAGCAATTAAAAGGGGCCAAGGTTTTATGCAAGGTCGATCTTTGGATGGACTATCATCAAATCCACATTCGTGAAGAACATATTCCCAAGAATGCTTTCACGAAAAGCTTTGACTCTTATGAGTAGAAAATTTATGTCTTTTGGTCTCGCCAATGCTCCTCAGACTTTCCCTCGCATGATGAATTATGTCTTCTCCCCTTTCAAGAATGAATTCGTCTTGGTCTATCTTGATGACATTCTAATGTTCTCCGAGACTGAGGAACAACATGTAGAACATCTCCGGCTTGTGCTTGATAAGGTAAGAGAGCATACATTTTATGCTAAGTTCTCAAAATGTGAATTTTGGCTCAATGAAGTAGTGTACCTTGGGCATATGATCTATGTTGAGGGCATCAAGGTGGATCCTGAAAAGGTTCAACCATTGTGAAGCGGGAGCCTCCTCATAATGTCAAGCAGCTTTGAAGATTTCTCGGGCTTGCAAGCTATTGCAGAAGATTCGTTGAGAAGTTCTCCAAGATTGCTAAGTCTCTGTCCAACCTTCTTTAGAAGATCGTAAAATATATGTGGACTCCACATTGTGGTTTGGCTTTCAATACACTCAAGGAGAAGCTCACCTCAGCTCCAGCTCTAACTCCTCCTGTTGATTCGAAGGCATTCCAAGTGTTCTGTGATGCATCTTTGCACGGTCTTGGTGGTGTTCTAATGCAAGAGATGAAAGTGGTAGCTTATACCTCGTGTGAGATGAAGCCAAGTGAGAAAAACTACCCCACTCGCGATCTTGAGTTGGCGGTAGTTGTCCATGCTTTGATGACTTGGACACACCTCTTGTTGGGAAGACAGGTTGAAGTTTACACCAACCACAACAGTTTGAAATATATCTTCACTCAACCGAATATCAATCTTCGTCAAACTCATTGGGTGGAGATGATCCAAGATTACAATCCAAGCATTGACTATACTGGAGGCAAAGTAAATGTGATTGCAGATGCTTTGAGAAGGAAGGCTTACTGCAATAATCTCATTCATAAGCCATTCCACCCTGATCTCTCTGAGTCTTTCAGGAAGGTCAAGCTTCAAGTAGTTCCTCAAGGATTTCATGCCAACCTCCATATTTCTCCTACCTTGGAAGACCAAGTCCGCCAAGCTCAACTTCTTGATGCTATGGTGAAGGAAGTGAAGATAGGTTTGGCAAAGAGCATTCCAAAGTAGAAGTGTGTAATGCCCCAAGTGTAACCTTGCCATATTTGGAAACCTTTCATATTTGGATCCATGTGGTCATGCTATATGAGAGTTGCCATTTCATGTGGGCATTTCATGTCTTCTTCTTTGCATCATACCATTCATAGCATTCATGCCTTTTCTTGTGTTGTTGTTGTTGTTGATCCATATGTGTGGTGTGATGAGTGCATGTGACATGTTGATGTGGTGTGCAAAGCTTGGGTTTCAACTATGTTAGTTTTCAAACTAGATTTCAAAGGAAACCTCTTCTTCTTTATTTTTCTTGAGCTTAAGTTTTACTTGCTCCTTTCCTGATTTTAAAATGTAGATTATTTAGTGCCTTCTCTTGTGGATGTGGAGATGTGACTAGGGTATTGTAAAACTTTGCTTAAATGGGGTTATTTACAAAACAAATTAAATTAATTTTGTTTTGTAAATATTTCATTGCTCCAAAAATCATCTTGGTATTTTATTTATTTGTGTCATAATTCCCTTATGACCAGGGGGATTTTATTTTTATTTTTGGAGACCTAGATTTCCCTAGGAGTTTTATTTTTGCTTTGTATTTGTTTTAAATGGAAAACCCTTTGGGTTTTTCCTTCTCTCTATTTGCCGCCTCTGGATGGGCTCCCTCTCCTCCTCAGGCCCATCTCCCTCTTCTCCTCGCAGCGCAACCCATTTCCCCTCGTGCCTTTCTTCTCTGACGGCGTCTCCTTCCTCGCTCGCTTTCCGTCAGACCCGAGAGAGACAGAGCAAGCGCGCCGTCATCTCATGGACGTCGAGGCGTCCCTCTCGCCTCTATTTAATTCCCCCTCGACGTCTGGACCGTCTAGGGTTCCTCCTAGCCGCCGCCACCTCCTTCTCCTTCCTCCATCTCCCTCTTCCTCCCCCTCGACAGGTAAGTGTCAGTGAGGTTTATAGGATCGCCACCGTCGAATCCGCGTCCCTCTCGTCGCCGGCAGCCTCTCCCCGCGTTGTCCGAGGCATCCGCGAGCATGGGGAATCTCCCGCCATTACGTTTCCGTTGCTAGAGGGGTGGATCCCCCTCTCTAGCGCTCCCTCCATGGCGGATCCATCAGGCCGGGGCAGAACGCCATTGATCTCGTGCCTCTGCTTCCTCTTTTTCCTCTACGCCGTAGGGAGTCTTCCCAGAGCACGCGAGGGTGAGAAGATCATCCCTCCTTCCTCTTCCCCTCGCGCGTAGAGCTCCAGGTGCCGTAGCGTCGCCGTATCTGTCGTCGTCGCCGTCGGGATGCACAACACTAGTGCACCGCCGTAGCAGGCCTCCTGCTGCTGTGATTGGCACGGGAATGGGTCTCTGGTAGATCCCTCTTCCTCCCAACGAGTTCTACCTTGCCAATTTTGCCCCTAGCATCGCCGGTGACCATCCCTTGTTCCTGCCACCGTCGATCTGTAGTAGGTACAGAGGGGGATACTCAAAAGAGCAACACCCCCTCTCTGTTAAGTACCGCAGCATAGCAGAGTGGTGACTAGGTGGTTTTGGGGCCTGGTGGTCGTGGGTTCTAGTCCCAGTGGCGCCCCTTTTAATTGTATATGTATTGTGGTGCAGTAGCTCGACAGGAGATGGTACCCCGTGTCGTGGTTTTGCCACGGCAGATGTCCTCGTGAAAGGACTTAAAGATGGAGCCATCGCATTTTGGTGGGGACTCGAAGGGGGTGAGCGAAAGCGAGACTCAGATTTACCCAGGTTCAGCCCCTCGTGAGGAGGTAAAATCCTACGTCCTGCTTTGTGTGGATTAATGGTGGTTTCGATTACAAGGAGGGCGTAACTCGCCTGACCTAGCTCTCGATTCTCTCTACTCGCCTGACCTTTCCTCGGGACTCGCCTTTATATATAGGTCGAGGTCCTAGGGTTTACAAAGTCCTGCCATGCTACTCTTTGTGGCTTTCCTTATCTCTAAGTCACCGTGTCCTCCACGATCAGGAGCTCTCTTGGTAATCCATCATCTGCACAACCTCTTGAACCGCCATCCAGCTTCTGGGCCACGGGACGCATGTTGAATGATAAGTCGGCCCTTTGATGACCCGGCCCACTAAGGGCGGGTTATCCGCACGTAATATCCCCAACATTAGGCCCCAGATTGTCTTGTATCCATTCTTGTCAATAAACCTCCACCAATTTGGAGCGAATCTTACCATTTCTATCTTTTGACGAACGATAAGTCGCCACCCATTGTAATCTTATCTGACCCGCCGTGTAATCTTCGATGACATCACCTCATCCCCTTATTTCTGGGGTTTTTAGCACTGCAACCATCAACGAATCTTTTGCTCCATAATCACTTATCCCGAAAATCTAGGCGCCATCATCGCAGTCTCTGACTTGTCGCCTCGATCTCCGCCTTGACAGCCTCGATTTCCATTCCTGCCCTTCAAATAACCATAGGAGAAATGGGGGGAACCCCGTTACCTACCTCCATATCTCCCTCATCTTCCTCGCACTCTTCTTCTTCGAGCACCAGCACCCCGGCGTCGTCACCGGATCCTGGAGCTCGTCCATCGACCATGGTCTTCCGGGCGCCAAGAAGCACGAAGTTCTGCGCTTTCGTCCCCAGCACTGACCTCCCTTCCCTAGGTACACACATTACCTTATTAGGGTTAATCCGAGAACACCATGAACATCGTTCCTGCGAGCTAGCTCCGTGACGCGATGAACGTTCTTTACCTGCCTTATATCCACTTCATATCTTCGCAATAGACTTTAGGCAGTAGCAAACTACGACCACTGTATTGCGTATTTTTGTTAGCTTAAGCCTTCATGTCGTAGACCCAATGTTGTCACTGCCTTATGCTCATAACTTTCCACCATTATTTCGAGCAATATCCCTTTATTTTGATCCACTCGTAGATCCATAGTATACTGCCTGTTTTTATAAACATGTTTGCTCGTCTCCCGAGAATATCCCTAAGGAAAAAGGACCCCTGAGAGTCGCCGTTTAGCTCCAGCTTCCATAGCGACTTAAATTTATCACCATAGCTATGCCCCCTCTCTTTCCAATTGAAGGGTGAGTTACAATACTTCAAAGATACTTCCATGAATCGCCCGAATAGGGGGTTAAGATGTATGTCACCCATTTGGCGAGTCACCAAATCCTTTTCGGACATACTGTAGACCCATACTGGCGAGTTAGAATACTTCCTAGTTGTTACTGAACTGCCTTGTTCCCCTCTCTTCTGTAGTCATGGCCATTTCGAAGTGCAACTGGTTACCAACAAAAACTGATGATGCCACTCTCGAGAAGTTCGTTAAGGCAGGTCTTCTTGACAATAAGGAAACCATCGGTTGGAGAACTCCCCCAGGCGAGTTGACTCCCAATCCTGCTGTAGCAGAAGTACTCATCTTTACCGATTACCTTGAACGAGGTTTAAACCGCCCGGGTCAAAGTTTTTCCGAGACGTCCTGAATTTCCTTAACGTTCATACTCAAGATCTGGGACCCAATTCCATTAATAACCTATGTTAGTTCCAGGTCTTTTGTGAGGTGTACTTGCAGAGAGAGCCCATAGTTCCTTTATTTTGGAACTTCTTCCATTTGAATCGCCATACCGAGTTTCCCAACAGTCCCGGCCACGATCTCGGAGGAGTCAACATTCAAAGACGCCGCGAGCGTCGATTCCCATTAGTTCTTATGCCCAGCCATCCCAAGGGCTTTGCCGAGTCATGGTTTTATTGCCGGGACACCTCTCCACCTGGCGAAAACCCACTCCCGGGTTTCAGAGGAGATCGCCTGCCTATGGACTTTAAACTGCCCGAGAAGCTCACAGAAGAAGAAGAGTCGGAGTTTATCCCCATTTTCTCCGAGTTAAAGTCTTTGACCAAAAACAGGCTCATCGGGATTGATCAGTTCCACTGCTGGGTGGAGTGGAACATTCTTCCCTTGAGTCGCCGAGATGGGCTGATGTATGAATATGATGGTACGGTAGACCATCCGCAGTGCTTCAATGGCAAAAGACTCTTGGAGAGTGAAATTGTCGGAATCATCAAGAAACTAACCGGTAAGACTGTAGAAGAATGTGCCAAGATTGGGCTCAAGGCCTTCTGCCGCTCCAACCCGGTGCCGCCAGTAAGAATCCAAGTCGCCTTTCGTTTCTCTATACTTATCAATGCTCCTGGTTTGAAATTCACTTCTATTCACCAGAAACATGATCCATTTTGACAAACGGGCCCCAAAGTGACTGCCCAAAAGACCACCAAGCCGCCACAAAAGAAGAAGAAGAAAGCAAGCAAAGGTAAAGCCGCCGCCAGAGATTCTTTTGTTGTTGGCGAGTCACGAGCTGATGAAGCACACTCATAAGTAAGGCTTCTCCCTCACTCGTTACTTGTGCATTCCGACTCATGCTTATACCATGGGTCTTTATGTCTAGGGCGAGGACAGTGAGAGCCAAGATGATGCGGTCGAGGTAATTTCTATTTCTTTCGACTCACCTTCTCCTTCTCCTAGACCAACCAGACGGATCTGTGGGAAAGTGCCCATGTCTCACCCATATGCTTATATGGACCCTGATTTCCTTTTGAAGAAAGCAAGATATACCCCCAAGCGCAAAACCCGTAGTCACTCTGGCGACTTAATCTCCGGACTGCCCGAGAAGACAACCGGTTGGAAACGCACCACCGAGGTACACTTTTGTTTTATCATACCCTTTCTTGTGTAGAATATGACTCGCCACTTCTTTAACTTCAAGCCTTTGTTCTACCAGACTTCTCCCCCTACATCTGGTGACTCGGCAATATCAGCTCTCGCGCCGATGATTCGTGTACAACGGTGAGTTTCTTTGTTAATCCCAATTTCTTCTAAACAACGATATGTGATTTTAATCTTGGTGCCTTTGTCTCAGAGCACAAGCGAAGAGAAGGAAAACTAGCTACCTACCTTCCACTCCTAAAACAACTTACGCCTCAGGCACAAGCACCTCTGTCCCAGAGATTGATGAAGAGCAAGCGGCGGCTGATGATATTCCTGTGGACGATATTCCCGATGTCCGGGATGACTCGCCCGTAATTTTGAAGGAAACTACTGAGAAAGTTAACCCGCCAAGACCTCTCAAGGAGATTGAAGATCTAGATGATGTCATAGTCACTAGTACTGGCTACTCCACTCCTCCAGTTGCGGTATTGTCCAAGCATACCTCCAAGGAATCCCATCCTTCTCCTGATCAAGACACAAGTAAATTCAAGCTCCCCCAGTATGAGAAGCTGGAATTCGACCAACTTTGTTCTGGCTTCCCAAGTCATCTGGAGAGGGATTATGAGATGAACAAGAGCTTGATTCATCTTATGAGGGTTAGGCATGAGGTACTCCTACTTATGTATTTTCCTCCACCCATTAGCCTTCCAAGGGCCTGGTCATCTTTTGAAAGATGAGCCGGGTCTTGAGTATAGTTAAAATCTTCAACCTGTAGCCCCCAAGGGCCGGGTCATCTTTTTTTTTCAAAGATGAACCGGGTCTTGAATATAATTAAAATCTTCAACCTGTAACCCCCAAGGGTCGGGTCATCTTTTAAAAGATGAGTTGATACGTCCATTTTGCATCATGTTTTCATGTTGATATTTATCGCTTCTTTCGCTGTTATTTCACTTCACGGTACTATTCTTATGCATTTTCTCTCTTATTTTGCAAGGTTTACATGAAGAGGGAGAATGTCGGCAACTGGAATTCTCGCCTGAAAGTGGAGCAAAGTTGAGATACCTATTCTACGCAACTCCGAACGCCATAAAAATCAACGAGGATTTTTTTTCCGATTTGTCAAAAATACTGGGCCGAAGAAGCGCCACAGGGGCGCTAGGGGGTGGCCACAAGCCTGCACGATGCGGCCACCCCCCCCCCCAGGCCGCGCCATGGGGGCTTGTGGGCACCCTGCTGGCCCACTTGCCCCCCTCTTTTGCTATATGAAGGGTTTTGTCCAGGAAAAATTAAGGAGGAGCTTTTTCGTGGTTTCGCCGCCGCCACGAGGCGGAACTTGAGTAGAACCAATCTAGAGCTCCGGAAGGACGATCCTGCCGGGGAAACTTCCCTCCCGGAGGGAGAAATCATCGCCATCGTCATCACCAACACTCCTCTCATCGGAGGGGACTCGTCACCATCAACATCTTCATCAGCACCATCTCATCTCCAAACCCTAGTTCATAACTTGTAACCAATCTCCGTCTCGTGACTCCGATTGGTACTTGTAACGTTGCTAGTTGTGTTGATTACTCTTTGTAGTTGATGCTAGTTGGATTATTTGGTGGAAGAGTTTATGTTCAGATCCTTGATGCTACTCATTACCTCTCTAGTCATGAATATGATTATGCTTTGTGAGTAGTTACTTATGTTCCTGAGGACATGGGATAAGTCATGTGAATTTGGTATTCGTTCGGTAATTTGATATGTTGTATGTTGTTTCTCCTCTAGTGGTGTCATGTTTACGTCGACTACATAACACTTCACCATTATTTGGGCCTAGAGGAAGGCATTGGGAAGTATTAAGTAGATGATGGGTTGCTAGAGTGACAGAAGCTTAAACCCTAGTTTATGCGTTGCTTCGTAAGGGGCTGATTTGGATCCACTAGTTTAATGATATTGTTAGACTTTATCTTAATTCTTCTTTCGTAGTTGCAGATGCTTGCGAGAGGGGTTAATCATAAGTGGGATGCTTGTCCAAGTAAGGGAAGTACCCAAGTGCCGGTCCACCCACATATCAAACTATCAAAGTAACGAACGTGAATCATATGAACATGATGAAAACTAGCATGACAGAAATTCTCGTGTGTCCTCGGGAGCGTTTTTCCTCCTATAAGACTTTGTCCAGGCTTGTCCCTTGCTACAAAAGGGATTGGGCCACTTTGCTGCACCGTTGCTACTTCTTTTACTTGTTGCTTGCTACGAATCATCTCACCACACAATCACTTGTTACCGCCAATTTCAGTTCTTGAAGATATTTCCTTGCTGAAAACCACTTGTCAGATCCTTCTGCTCCTCGTTGGGTTCGACACTCTTACTTATCGAAAGGACTATGATTGATCCCCTATACTTGTGGGTCATCAAGACTCTTTTCTGGCGCCATTGCCGGGGAGTGAAGCTCCTTTGGTAAGTGGAAGTTGGTAAGGAAGCATTCATATAGTGTGCTGAAATTTATTGTCACTTCTCACTATGGATACTAATCCTTTGAGGGGCTTGTTCGGGGTATCTTCACCTCGAACGGAAGCACAAATAGTTGCTCCTCAACCTTCTGCACCTACTGAAAATATTTGCTTTGAATTTCCTTCGAGTATGCTTGAGAAACTCTTGGCTAATCCTTTTACAGGAGATGGAACATCACATCCAGACTTGCATCTGATCTATGTGGTTTATTTAAGCTTGCAGGTGTGCTCGAGGATGAGGTCAATAAGAAGGTCTTTCCTTTATCTTTGAAGGATAAGGCGTTGACATGGTATAGGCTATGTGATGATACTTGATCATGGGACTACAGTCGGTTGAAATTGGAATTTCATCAAAAGTTTTATCCTATGATTTAGTACATCGTGATCAGAATTATATTTACAATTTTGGCCTCGTGACAGAGAAAGCATCGCTCAAGCTTGGGAGAGGCTTAAATCAATGTTATATTCATGCCCCAATCATGAGCTCTCGAGAGAAATTATCATTCAGAACTTCTATGTTCGGCTTTCTCATGATGATTGCACCATGCTTGACACTTCTTGTACCGGTTCTTTAATGAAGAGAGATATTGACTTCAAATGGAATTTATTGGAGAGAATTAAACGCAACTCTGAAGATGGGGAACTTGAAGAAGGTAAGGAGTTAGGTATGAATTTCACGTTTGATTGCCTTAAATCCTCTGTTGAGACAAATACTTTTTGTGACTTTAGCGCTAAGTATGGACTTGACTCTGAGATAGTAGCTTCATTGTGTGAATCCTTTGCTGCTCATATTGATCTCCCCAAAGAGAAGTGGTTTAAATATCATCCTCCTTTAGAAGTCAATGTAGTTAAACCCAATCCAGTTGAAGAGAAAGTCATTGCCTATAATGAACCTGTTGTTCCCAGTGCTTACATTGAGAAACCACCTTTCCCTATTAGGATAAAGGATCATTCTAAAGCTTCAACTGTGATACGTAGAGGCTATATTAGAACACCTACACCCCCTAAGCAAATTAGAGTTGAACCTAGCATTGCTATTATCAAAGATCTTCTGTCTGAAGAAGTTAAGGGACATAATATTCACTTTTGTGAAGATGCTGCTAGAATTGCTAAACCTCACGTTAGAGACAAACATAGGCCTGTTGTTGGCATGTCTGTGGTTTCTGTTAAGATAGGAGATCATTGTTATCATGGTTTATGTGACGTGGGTGCTAGTGTTAGTGCAATACCTCAATCCTTATATGATGAAATCAAAGACAAGATTGCACCTATTGAGATAGAGCCTATTGATGTCACTATTCAGCTTGCCAGTAGAGATACTATCTGCCCTGTGGGAATTGTTAGGGATGTTGAAGTCTTGTGTGGTAAAATGAAGTATCCTGCTGATTTCCTCGTTCTTGCTACCGCACAAGATTGATTTTGTCCCATCATATTTGGTAGACCTTTTCTCAATACTGTGAATGCTCATATTGATTGCGAGAAGCAAAATGTCACTGTTGGCTTTGAAGGTGTGTCACATGAGTTCAATTTCTCCAAGTTTGGTAGACAACCTCATGAAAAGGAGTTGCCTATTAGGGATGAAACTATTGCCTTAGCCTCCATTGTCGTGCCTCCTACTGATCCCTTAGAGAAATACTTGCTTGAGCATGAAAATGATATGCATATGGATGAAAGGGATGAAATAGATAGAGTTGTCTTAGAACAACATCCTATCCTTAAGAGTAACTTGCATGTTGAACTGCTTGGGGATCCACCCCCACCAAAGGGTGATCCTGTGTTCGAGCTTAAACAGTTGCCTGATACTCTTAAGTATGCATATCTTGATGAAAAGGAGATATATCATGTTATAATTAGTGCTAGCCTCTCAGAGCATGAAGAAAAGAAGTTACTAAAAACTCTGAGGAAGCATTGTGCTGCTATTGGATATACTCTTGATGATCTTAAGGGCATTAGTCCTACCCTATGCCAGGACAAGATCAAAACTGATCATGATTTCAAACCAGTTGTTGATCATCAAAGGAGATTGAATCCTAGGATGAAAGAGGTAGTAAGAAAAGAAATACTAAAGCTCCTGGAAGCGGGTATTATCTATCATGTTGCTCATAGCGATTGGGTGACTCCGGTGCATTGCGTTCCTAAGAAGGGAGACATTACCGTTGTCCCTAATGATAAGGATGAATTGATCCAACAGAGGATTATTACTGGCTATAGGATGGTGATCGATTTTAGGAAATTGAATAAAGCCACTAGGAAGGATCATTACCCTTTGCCTTTTATCGACCAAATTCTAGAAAGACTGTCCAAACACACACACTTCTGCTTTCTAGAAGGTTATTCTGGTTTCTCCCAAATACCAGCTGCACAATCTGATCGGGAGAAAACCACTTTCACCTGCCCTTTCGGTACCTTTGCTTATAGACGTATGCCTTTTGGCTTATGTAACGCACCTGCCACTTTTCAGAGATGTATGATGTATATATTCTCTGACTTTTCTGAAAAGATTGTTGAGGTTTTCATGGATGACTTTTCCGTTTACGGGTCTTCCTTTGATGATTGCCTCAGCAACCTTGATCAAGTCTTGCAGAGATGTAAAGACACCAATCTTGCCTTGAATTGGGAGAAGTGCCACTTTATGGTTAATGAAGGCATCATCTTAGTACATAAAATTTCTGAAAGAGGTATTGAAGTCGATAAGGCTAAGGTTGATGCAATCAAGAAAATGCCATACCCCACAGATATCAAAGGTATAAGAAGTTTCCTTGGTCATGGTGGTTTCTATAGAAAGTTCATTAAAGACTTCTCTAAGACTTCTAGGCCTCTTACCAATCTCTTGCAAAAGGATATCGCTTTTGTTTTTGACGATGATTGTGAGGAAGCCTTCAAAATACTTAAGAGGGCTTAGACAACTACACCTATTGCTCAACCACCTGATTTGAACCTACCTTTTGAGATCATGTGTGATGCTAGTGATTATGATGTTGGTACTGTTCTAGGGAAAAGAGTTGACAAGAAGCTGAATGTTATTCACTATGCTAGTAAAACTCTAGACTGTGCCCAGAGAAACTATGCTACTACGGAGAAGGAATTTTTAGCAATCGTGTTTGTATGTGAAAAGGTCAGGTCTTACATAGTTGATTCCAAAGTCACTATTCACACTAATCATGCTGCTATCGAGTACCTCATGGAGAAGAAAGACGCTAAACCTAGACTTATCAGATGGGTTCTCTTGCTACAAGAATTTGATTTGCACGTTGTCGACAGAAAGGGTGCTGATAACCCAGTAGCAGATAACTTGTCTAGGTTGGAGAACATTCTTGATGACCCACAACCTATTGATGATAGCTTTCTCGGTGAGAAAATGAATGTCATTAATGCTTCACGAAGTGCACCGTGGTATGCTGATTATGCAAACTATATCATTGCCAAATATATACCACCTAGTTTCACATACCAGCAAAAGAAGAAATTCTTCTTTGACTTGAGACATTACTTTTGGGATGATCCTCACCTTTATAAGGCAGGAGTAGATGGTGTTATCAGACGTTGTGTACCTGAACATGAACAGGGACAGATCCTACAGAAGTGTCACTCCGAGGCCTAAAGAGGACACAATGCGGGAGATAGAACTGCACACAAGGTATTGTAATCAAGTTTCTATTGGCCCACTCTCTTCAAGGATGCCCGTAAGTTTGTCTTGTCTTGTGACGAATGTCAAAGAATAGGTAATATTAGCAAACGTCAGGAAATCCCTATGAACTATTCACTTGTCATTGAACCATTTGATGTTTGGGGCTTTGATTATATGGGACCTTTTCCAAAATCCAATGGGTATACTCACATCTTAGTTGCTGTTGTTACGTCACTAAGTGGGTCGAAGCTATCCCCACTAGTAGTGCTGATCACAACACCTCTATCAAGATGCTGAAAGAAGTTATATTCCCTAGATTTGGAGTCCCTAGATATCTAATGACCGACGGTGGTTCACACTTCATTCATGGTGCTTTCCGTAAAACGCTTGCTAAGTACGATGTCAAGCATAGAATTGCGTCTCCCTATCACCCTCAGTCCAGTGGTCAAGTAGAGCTAAGTAATAGAGAGATTAAACTGATTCTGCAAAAGACTGTCAACAGGTCTAGAAAGAATTGGTCTAAGAAGCTCGATGATGCACTCTGGGCTTATAGAACTGCCTATAAGAATCCCATGGGCATGTATCCGTACAAAATGGTGTACGGTAAAGCATGTCATTTACCTCTTGAGCTAGAGCATAAAGCTTATTGGGCAATCAAAGAGCTCAACTTTGATTTCAAACTTGCCGGTGAGAAGAGGTTATTTGATATTAGCTCGCTTGATAAGTGGAGAACTTAGGCATATGATAATGCCAAGCTATTCAAAGAGAAGGTTAAGAGGTGGCATGATAAGAGGATACAAAAGCGTGAGTTCAATCACTACAAGGAATATTCTAATACACCACGCTATTTTTTCGTCGCTACATCGTCACGGTTTTTCATTTACGACGATCTCACGACGAAAAACCAAGTGTCGAAAATGGAGCGTCACAAATGAACAACATCGACGTTTTGATCAAAATCATCGTAACTTTTACAATGATTCCTGGATTGTCGTAACCTTTACGACGATCCAAAATCGTGGTTGGCAATCAAACCCAGTCCTACGTGGCAAAATTACGACGAAATCAAAACGTCATGGTTGAAATCAGCCCAACCCATTTCAATTGATCACATGGGCTGGTTTTATTTTTTGGGCTTTTTCTTATTGGGCTTCTTTTTGGGCCTTAGCCTATTTACAGCCACTTTAGTATTTTTTTCGAATTTTTTTATCATTGTAATTTCGGCCATGGCCTTTTAATGTCCAAATACATTTGATCCAGTTTCAGTTTTGGCCTTTTTCATTTTTGAAGTCAACAACTTTTTTTATGCTGTTAATGGATCTATAAATAACTGCCCATACAACTTTGAAGCACGTACACATAAATCTGAAGCATCTCTAAATGACAGCCCACACCATAAAATTTGAAGCACATTTGAAATACTTCAGGTTCGAGCCGTTTTTGATACTACAATCAATATATTACACACAACATTTCAATCCATAGACACCACATGACAGAAAATGTACTAACACACTTGCTACTTAAAACCAAAGCAAGGTACAGAGCTTTGTGTCTCACCCTAGACATCATCATCCCGATTGGCACCGAGGGAGGAGACAGTTGGCTACACAAGGTATTGGCGCAGCAATGACTGGGCCTCATCACCGGCGCGCCCATTCCCATCTTGTGCTTTCCAGATGTTCCTCAGGAAACCATACCGCTGTTGCGCCTTGGGAGACTCCGTCAACTGCCGAGACGCGTGTGGGGATAACTTGATGGCATTCGACTATGAACTCTGCACATGCTGGAGGCACACTTGCAACGCATCGTGCACTCGGACGAAACACCATCGCACACCAATCATGTCAATGATCCCCGCTCTTGACAGCAGTAGGTGCACCTGCCAGTAAGGGTTCGCTATAGCGATCTGCAATCAATAAAAAAATCCTCCAACGGTTTGAAATGCTAGCTCCAGACACATGTCTTTACTAAAAAAATCATGGAGTACTGAACTAGTGAATAAAAGAACCGCTTAGAGTAAGAACCTGGATGTCGTGTGCTTTGTATTCTTGGTGCAAGTCCTTGAGAGCTTGAAGAACGCTAGAGTCGATGTATGTAACAGCTGCATGCCAAACAAATTCCATCATTTAATCCAGTCATCTAGGTCATCTAATGAGTACAATTGAGATTCTTTTTCAGACGGAAATGAAATAATTAGTTGTGGGCAGCAGTGTTGTCTGCGCCATATAAACATTGCAACAGAAAATAAAGGGCTTACGAGACATCTCGAGGATCAGAAAGCACACTCTTCCAACATCAGGTCCCCGGTTTGAATTTGGAAGTTTGAGCTCATACTCACGCAACCTGATAAATAATTTTGGTTAAACTGACATCAGACTAGCAAAGAATCTTCATGAAACAAAGAGCTTAAATAGTTGAAGAGATTGACCTATCCTTTATGTAACTTATCTTAGCAAAGTAGATTGGGGCATCAACACAGACAACAACAATCCCGTTGTATGTATAAGCCTCAGGGTACTGCAATGTATTCCTATACACAGTGGTGCCAGGAAAACGGCCCAAAACAGCTGCAGATGGGCCATAAAACATATTAAATATATGCTACAGATCAGACTCTCAAACCAAGCAATAAAACCTTGCTTGTCATATCAAGCAAATAGTTCAGAATGTTGTCGAATGGAGAAGAGAATAGAAACAATAGAACCAGGAAGCAATCATTTGGCTTGGTCCTTGAATAACAAAGAGTGCCTTAAAGCAACGAGGAAGCAATGCCAGTTTAACATTTTTTCTGATTAGATCAATTGTATTTTACTTCCACCAGAATAAATGCAGTTGATTACCTTCCTACTAGCCCTTGATTCTGTCAAACCTCACTCTTCCATTGGTACTACTACCAAAATTAGTGTACTAATTACCAAATAGTCAAGATTGGCGAACGAGTTTCAGACATATAATCCCAATGAGTGAGCTAGTACATCACCACAAGTCATCATCCACCACCAAACCAATCACATGGCCATAGATTTCAGTTGGTTGCACATCACTACACGGTCTAATTACTGCAGTAAAAAGATGGAGGGGGCGGCAAACCTTGTGCAGGTCGCGCACCTACTTCTTGGAGGTCTGCGCCAGCGAGTCCCATTCCTTGCTGAGTTGAATCTGCGCCCACACCACCACACGCAAAGGCAAAGCAGCAGAAGCTTGGTCAGGCAACCATTAACAGGAGTAGAGCCGTGGACGAGAGCGGAAAGACAAGGGAAACGAAACGCGCTCACATTTTCCTCGAGCACGGCATAGAGCCTGGCATTGGTCTCTTGGAGCGCGCGGTCGAGCAGCGCGACACTGTCCCGTAGCTCGGCGTTCTCCTGGTCCCTGTCGGTGGTCCAGCTGCTCGTAGGGGTCACGCGGTAGCACCGCCAGCACGCCGTCCGGCAGTGCGTACTCCGACGTCCCCAGCCCCGCCGCGCCCTCCGCCATCTGCTCACGAGCAAAGTACTCCTTCACCCGTTCCAACTCTCCCTGCATCAAGAGACAAATACAAATCAACCCGAGCCTGAGCAAATTTCGGTGAGATTGGAGGAAAGGGCGGCACCTTGGCGGACTGGGTGAGGGTGGGTACGTCGGCGAGCGCATCGGCCATGGCCGCATTGGCAGCGTCGGACGCGGCGATGGCGGAGGAGTAGGCGTGGGCGTGGGCAGTGTCGACGGCGGACCTGCCGTGAAATGAAGTATATTTTTGAACAAGCTCTTCGTATCTCACAAACTAAAACACCCCTACATGACAAAGTGAAGTATATTTTCGCACGAGAAAAATACTAGAGTATAAACTAGCAAACACTTTAGCACCATGGAAACAGATACTACGAAGATAAAACTGCAAACCATACGTGATTCTTTAGTGAATGTAGGTGATTATGTCTTGCTATATAACTCTCGTTTAAGATTCTTTGCAGGCAAGCTTCTCTCTAAATGGAAAGGTACCTATGCTGTTGAGGAAGTATATCGTTCCGGTGCTATCAAGATCAACAACACGGAAGGTAATTGTCCGAGAGTTGTAAATGGGCAGAGAATCAAGCATTATATCTCAGGTACTCCCATAAATGTTCAAAGCAATATCATCAATACCATAACTCCAGAGGAATACCTAAGGGATGTTTATCAGCCTGTTTCAGACTCCGAAAATGAAGAGGTATGTGATTCGGTAAGAAAATAGAGTCCAAAACTTTTCCAGTAGGAAATTTTCTTCGTTTTGGAATATTTGAAAAAATACAAAAATTGGAAGTAGTCCGGAAAGTGCGCGAGGAGGCGACAAGCCTTCACGGTACATGCCCACCCCCTAGCCGCGCCGTGAGGGCTTGTGGCCACCTTGTGCGCCTCCCGGACTCCGTTTTCTTGCAGGGTACTCCTTCTGGTGTGGAAAAATCATTATATATACTCTCGTTTGGTCTGACCCGTGCATCACGCAGATTTCCTCTGTTTTTTGTTTCGAGCCTGTTTTCTGCCGCAGATCTAAGTCAAGATGTCTTCTCAGGATTCAGAGGGGGAGAGCTATGTGGCTGATTACCTTGCTAACCCCAAGGTCTATGGGAACTTTGATCCATATGGCTGGACCACTAATGAGGAAGAAGACTATGATCCCATGGGGAAGGAACAAACAAGTTCCGATGAAGAGGAGGCTCCTCTACCTCAACCTGGACACACGCATGTGGAGTTCAATAAGTCGAGCCTCCCTGGCTCAAGGAAGAAGCCTAAGACCTTGTTTATCCCTTCTCGTTTCTTGCAGGAGAGTAAACAGGAATTCTGCCAAAGGGTGTTGAAGCTTGAAGAGGAAAATGATGATCTCAGGGAGAAGAATTTTATGCTCAAGTGGAAATTAAACAAGCTCAAGACCTCTTCAACAACTCCTCCACCATCACCACCAAAGGAAGACAACTAAACATTGGTATGGGCAATCCACTTGGCTTTTGCCAAGCTTGGGGGAGTTGCCCCGGTATCGTATCACCATCACATCTTTTGCCTTTACCTTTGTTTTAGTTTTCCATTTCAGTTTTCTTCTAGTAGTTTAAAAGTCTTAGTGTTTTAGTCTTTAGTTTTTCTTTGTGTCACCCCTGATGTATTCTTGCTCTTGAGCCATATAATAAAGAGTGTCTTAGTTGAAGGGCTTTGCCTCTTGTCATGATCAAAAGAGTGAGAATAGAACAAAAGCATGAAAGATCATGTAGTGATCTCATGGGAAGTGATGGCTTCACATATAAAAAGAATGAGGATTGAAACTTGTTGAGGATAGGCAAACGTAGACCTTGGTCATTGTTGCAATTAATAGGAAGTGATAAAGAAGGAGAGGTTCACATATAAATATATCATCTCTGACACCATCTATGATTGTGAACACTCACTAAACTATTGCATGCCTAGAAGTAGATGTTGGACAAGGAAGACAACTTAATGAATTGTGTTTGCTTGGCTCTGAACAATGTTATATGATTAGAGATCCCTTAGCATGTGACGATTGCTTCCACCTCACATTAGCCAAACCTCCGGCACTAAGTAGAGATACTACTTGTGCATCCATAAACCATCAACCCAGTTTTGCCATGAGTGTCCACCATACCTACCTACGGATTGAATAAGATCCCTCAAGTAAGTTGTCATCGGTGCAAGCAATAAAAATTTCTCTCTAATATGTAGGATCTATTAGTGTGTGGAAAATAAGCTTTGTACGAACTTGTGATGAAGAAGACATCAAGCGACAAACTGCATAATAAAGTTATTTATCACAGGAGGCAATATAAAGTTAGGTTCCTCCGCACTAAGAGGACACGCATCCAAACCTCAAAAGCGCATGACAACCTCTGCTTCCCTCTGCGAAGGGCCTATCTTGTACCTTTACTTTTTGCCCGTGAAAGAGTCATGGTGATCTTCACCGATTCCTTATTTCTCCTTTGTCTTGGCTATCGTCGTATGCTTGGGAAAGATCTATATTCATATGTCAACTTGGAGGTAAGCATTCATGAATTATTATTGTTGACATTACCCTAGAGGTGAGCAGTTGGGAGGCAAAACTATAAGCCCCTATCTTTCTCTGTTTCCAGCTGAAACTTTGATCTCATGAGTACCACGTGAGTTGTAGCAATTGTAGAAAACGAAAGAATGATTGAGTATGTGGATTTGCTTTACAAGCTCTTATTTGACTCTTTCTGATGTTGTGATAAATTGCAATTGCTTCAATGACTAAAGGCTATCGGTTGTTACTTCTCGGTAAGGTTCTTGATCCATGCTTTACTTTGTGAAGGAATTATCACTTTAGCACGAGAGATTATATGTTGGTATTGCTGTTCTGATATTTATTGACACATTCATGATGCGTGCATGTTCGTATCTTGTTTTGTCGACACCTCTCTCCCTAAACATGTGGACATATTTATTGAGCTCGACTTTCGCTTGAGGACAAGCGAGGTCTCAGCTTCGGGGAGTTGATACGTCCATTTTGCATCATGTTTTCATGTTGATATTTATCGCTTCTTTGGCTGTTATTTCACTTCACGGTACTATTTTTATGCCTTTTCTCTCTTATTTTGCAAGGTTTACATGAAGAGGGAGAATGCCGACAACTGGAATTCTGGCCTGAAAGTGGAGCAAAGTTGAGATACCTATTCTGCGCAACTCCAAACGCCGTAAAAATCAACGAGGATTTTTCCCGATTTATCAAAAATACTGGGGCGAAGAAGCGCTAGAGGGGCGCCAGGGGGTGGCCACAAGCCTACACGGTGCAGCCACCCCCCTAGGCCGCGCCATGGGGGCTTGTGGGCACCCTGCTGGCCCACTTGCCCCCCCTCTTTTGCTATAAGAAGGGTTTCGTCCAGGAAAAAATCAAGAAGGAGCTTTTTCGTGGTTTCGCCGCCGCCACGAGGCGGAACTTGAGCAGAAGCAATCTAGAGCTCCGGCACGATGATCCTGCCGGGGAAACTTCCCTCCCAGAGGTGGAAATCGTCGCCATCGTCATCACCAACACTCCTCGCATCGGAGGGGACTCGTCACCATCAACATCTTCATCAGCACCATCTCATCTCCAAACCCTAGTTCATCACTTGTAACCAATCTCCGTATCACGACTCCGATTGGTACTTGTAAGGTTGCTAGTAGTGTTGATTACTCTTTGTAGTTGATGCTAGTTGGATTACTTGGTGGAAGAGTTTATGTTCAGATCCTTGATTCTTCTCATTACCTCTCTGGTCATGAATATGATTATGCTTTGTGAGTAGTTACTTTTGTTCCTGAGGACATGGGATAAGTCATGCTAATAGTAGTCATGTGAATTTGGTATTCGTTCGGTAATTTGATATGTTGTATGTTGTTTCTCCTCTAGTGGTGTTATGTGAACGTCGACTACATAACACTTCACCATTATTTGGGCCTAGAGGAAGGCATTGGGAAGTAGTAAGTAGATGATGGGTTGCTAGAGTGACAGAAGCTTAAACCCTAGTTTATGCGTTGCTTCGTAAGGGGCTGATTTGGATCCACTAGTTTAATGCTATGGTTAGACTTTGTCTTAATTCTTCTTTCGTAGTTGCGAATGCTTGAGAGAGGGGTTAATCATAAGTGGGATGGTTGTCCAAGTAAGGTAAGTATCCAAGCATCGGTCCACCCACATATCAAACTATCAAAGTAACGAACGCGAATCATATGAACATGATGAAAACTAGCATGACTGAAATTCCCGTGTGTCCTCGGGAGTGTTTTTCCTCCTATAAGACTTTGTCCAGGCTTGTCCCTTGCTATAAAAGGTATTGGGCCACTTTGCTCCACCTTTGCTACTTTTGTTACTTGTTGCTTGCTACGAATCACCTCACCACACAATCACTTGTTACCGACAAATTCAGTGCTTGCAGATATTTCCTTGCTGCAAACGACTTGTGAGATCCTTCTGCTCCTCGTTGGGTTCGACACTCTTACTTATCGAAAGGACTACGATTAATCCCCTATACTTGTGGGTCATGATGGGCCGGGTCTTGAATATAGTTAAAATCTTCAACATGTAGAACCCAAGGGCCGGGTCATCTTTTGAAAGATGAGTCGGGTCTTGAATATAGTTAAAATCTTCAGCCTGTTGCCCCCAAGGGCCGGGTATTCTTTTGAAAGATGAGTCGGGTCTTGAATATAGTTAAAATCTTAAACCTGTAGCCCCCAAGGGCCGGGTCATCTTTTGAAAGATGAGCCGGGTCTTGAATATGGTATGATTTTGAAGAAAATCATACATTAGCCCCCAAGTATCAGGAGTATTGCTTGTAGTAATGCTGAAACTTGTCTCCCCAAATTTGATGTGCAGGAGTTTGTGACCCAGACTGAGTTGGCTTTAGCCGACTTAAGGAAAAATCTGGCGGAATAACAAGATGCACAATCCGAGTTGGAGAGGAAATATTGCTTAATTCAGGCTGAGCTGGAGAAGATGAAGGCTGACCAGCAAAAACTTGAGAAGAAAGCCAAAGCTGACCAAGCCGCCATTCTTAAGCGTGCTGAGCAAGCTCAGGAAAAATTTGGAAGCCGCCCAGTAGGAGCTTTCCGTCTTAAAGAAACATATTTCCAACATGACTGTCGCTATGTTTGGTAAGTGTTAACCCTTGGCTGTTTGAATAATTAATCTGGTATCAAAAATTATCAAATACTGATCTGCTCTTTGTAGGTGCACGAGCCGCCAATCTTCCAGACGACTGCATGCTGAAGTTAAAAGCTATATATACCTTCGATGAGCAGCTATATGATACGTCTCAAACGTATCTATAATTTTTGATGGTTTCATGCTGTTTTATTGTCTTCTTTGGATGTTTTATATACCTTTTATATCTTTTTTGGGACTAGCTTATTAATTCAGTGCCAAGTGCCAGTTCCTGCTTTTTCTGTGTTTTTGGCTCTTTTCAGATCTGATTTTGGAACGGAGTCCAAACGGAATAAAATCCTCGAAATGATTTTTTTCCCGAACGGAAGAAGATCAGGGGGCTTTTGGGCCAAGAGAGGAGGGCTACAGGGAGCCCACAAGCCCCCACTCCGCCACCAGGGGGAGGCGGCAGTGGGCAGGCTTGTGGCCTCCCTGGCGCCCCCTGACCTAGATCTTGCGCCTATATGTTCCCTAAAAATCAGAAAAAAAATCAAGGGGAGCCACGAAAATACTTTTCCGCCGCCGCAAGCTTCCGTTTCCGCGAGATCTCATCTGGAGACCCTTCCCGGTGCCCTGCCGGACGGGACTTTGGAGTTGGAGGGCTTCTTCATCATCATCATCGCCCCTCCAATGACTCGTGAGTAGTTCACTTCAGACCTACGGGTCCGTAGTTAGTAACTAGATGGCTTCTTCTCTCTCTTGGATCTTCAATACAAAGTTCTGCATGATCTTCATGGAGATCTATCCGATGTAATCTTCTTTGGCGGTGTGTTTGTCGAGATCCAATGAATTGTGGATTTGTGATCAGATTGTCTATGATATATATTTGAGTCTGTGCTGATTTCTTATATGCATGATTTGATATCCTTGTAAGTCTCTACGAGTCTTGGGTGTTGTTTGGCCAACTAGATCTATGATTCTTGCAATGGGAGAAGTGCTTGATTTTGGGTTCTTACCGTGTGGTGACCTTTCCTAGTGACAGTAGGGGCAGCAAGGCACACATCGTGGAGTGGCCTTCATGTTGGAATTATGCCCTAGAGGCAATAACAAATATAGTTATTATTATGATTCATGTATCAAGATAATAGTTTATTATCCATGATATAATTGTATTGAATGAAGACTCATTTACATGTGTGGATACATAGACAAAACACCATCCCTAGCATGCCTCTAGTTGGCTAGCCAGTTGATCGATGATAGTCAGTGTCTTCTGATTATGAACAAGGTGTTGTTGCTTGATAACTGGATCACGTCATTGGGAGAATCACGTGATGGACTAGACCCAAACTAATAGACGTAGCATGTTGATCGTCTCATTTTGTTGCTACTGTTTTCTGCGTGTCAAGTATTTATTCCTATGACCATGAGATCATATAACTCACTGACACCGGAGGAATGCTTTGTGTGTATCAAACGTCGCAACGTAACTGGGTGACTATAAAGATGCTCTACAGGTATCTCCGAAGGTGTTAGTTGAGTTAGTATGGATCAAGACTGGGATTTGTCACTCCGTGTGACGGAGAGGTATCTCGGGGCCCACTCGGTAATACAACATCACAAACAAGCCTTGCAAGCAATGTAACTTAGTGTAAGTTGCGGGATCTTGTATTACGGAATGAGTAAAGAGACTTGCCGGTAAACGAGATTGAAATAGGTATGCGGATACTAACGATCGAATCTCGGGCAAGTAACATACCGAAGGACAAAGGGAATGACATACGAGATTATACGAATCCTTGGCACTGAGGTTCAAACGATAAGATCTTCGTAGAATATGTAGGATCCAATATGGGCATCCAGGTCCCGCTATTGGATATTGACCGAGGAGTCTCTCGGGTCATGTCTACATAGTTCTCGAACCCGCAGGGTCTGCACACTTAAGGTTCGACGTTGTTTTATGCGTATTTGAGTTATATGGTTGGTTACCGAATGTTGTTCGGAGTCCCGGATGAGATCACGGACGTCACGAGGGTTTCCGGAATGGTCCGGAAACGAAGATTGATATATAGGATGACCTCATTTGATTACCGGAAGGTTTTCGGAGTTACCGGGAATGTACCGGGAATGACGAATGGGTTCCGGGAGTTCACCGGGGGGCGCAACCCACCCCGGGGAAGCCCATAGGCCATAAGGGTGGCACACCAGCCCTTAGTGGGCTTGTGGGACAGCCCAAAAGGGGCCTATGCGCCAAGGATAAGAAATCGAAGGAAAAAAAAGGGAGGAAGTGGGAAGGGAGGGGGACTCCCTCCCACCAAACCTAGTCCAACTCGGTTTGGGGGGGGAGATTCCTCCCCCTTGGCTCGGCCGACTCCTTGAGGGTCCTTGGACCCCAAGGCAAGGCCCCCTCCCTCCCACCTATATATACGGAGGTTTTAGGGCTGATTTGAGACGACTTTTCTACGGCAGCCCGACCACATACCTCCACGGTTTTTCCTCTAGATCGCGTTTCTGCGGAGCTCGGGCGGAGCCCTGCTGAGACAAGGTCATCACCAACCTCCGGAGCGCCGTCACGCTGCCGGAGAACTCTCCCACCTCTCCGTCTCTCTTGCTGGATCAAGAAGGCCGAGATCATCGTCGAGCTGTACGTGTGTTGAACGCGGGGGTGCCGTCCGTTCGGTACTAGATCGTGGGACTGATCGCGGGATTGTTCGCGGGGCGGATCGAGGGACGTGAGGACGTTCCACTACATCAACCGCGTTCTCTAACGCTTCTGCTGTACGATCTACAAGGGTACGTAGATCACTCATCCCCTCTCGTAGATGGACATCACCATGATAGGTCTTCGTGCGCGTAGGAAATTTTTTGTTTCCCATGCGACGTTCTCCAACAGTGGCATCATGAGCTAGGTTCATGCGTAGACGTCTTCTCGAGTAGAACACAAAAGTTTTTGTGGGCGGTGATGTGCGTTTTGCTGCCCTCCTTAGTCTTTTCTTGATTCCGCGGTATTGTTGGATTGAAGCGGCTTGGACCGACATTACTCGTACGCTTACGAGAGACTGATTTCATCGTTACGAGTAACCCCCTTTGCTCAAAGATGACTGGCAAGTGACGGTTTCTCCAACTTTAGTTGAATCAGATTTGACCGAGGAGGTCCTTGGATGAGGTTAAATAGCAACTCATATATCTCCGTTGTGGTGTTTGCGTAAGTAAGATGCGATCCTACTAGATACCCTTGGTCACCACGTAAAACATGCAACAACAAAATTAGAGGACGTCTAACTTGTTTTTGCAGGGTATGATTGTGATGTGATATGGCCAACGATGTGATGTGATATATTGGATGTATGAGATGATCATGTTGTAATAGAAATATCGACTTGCACGTCGATGGTACGGCAACCGGCAGGAGCCATAGGGTTGTCTTTATACTAACGTTTGTGCTTGCAGATGCGTTTACTATTTTCCTAGGATGTAGCTTTAGTAGTAATAGCATAAGTAGCACGACAACCCCGATGGCAACACATTGATGGATGATCATGGTGTGGCGCCGGTGACAAGAAGATCGTGCCGGTGCTTTGGTGATGGAGATCAAGAAGCATGTGATGATGGCCATATCATGTCACTTATGAATTGCATGTGATATTAATCCTTTTATGCACCTTATTTTGCTTAGAACGACGGTAGCATTATGAGGTGATCTCTCACTAAAATTTCAAGACGAAATTGTGTTCTCCCCGACTGTGCACCGTTGCTACAGTTCGTCGTTTCGAGACACCACGTGATGATCGGGTGTGATAGACTCAACGTTCACATACAACGGGTGCAAAACAGTTGCGCACGCGGAACACTCGGGTTAAGCTTGACGAGCCTAGCATGTGCAGACATGGCCTCGGAACACATGAGACCGAAAGGTCAATCATGATCATATAGTCGATATGATTAGCATAGGGATGCTTACCACTGAAACTATACTCAACTCACGTGATGATCGGACTTGGGATAGTGTAAGTGGATCATGAACCACTCAAATGACCAAAGAGATGTACTTTTTGAGTGGGAGTTTAGCATATAATTTGATTAAGTTGAACTCTAATTATCTTGAACATAGTCTAAGTCCACTTTGAATATATTTGTGTTGTAGATCATGGCTCACGCGACAGTCATCCTGAATTTTAATACGTTCCTAGAGAAAGCTAAGTTGAAAGATGATGGAAGCAACTTTGTAGACTGGGCTCGTAATCTTAAGCTAATCTTACAAGCTGGGAAGAAGGATTATGTCCTTAATGCTGCGCTAGGAGATGAACCACCCGCTACGGCTAATCAGGATGTTAAGAACGCTTGGTTAGCACGTAAGGAGGACTACTCAATAGTTCAATGTGCAGTCTTGTATGGCTTAGAACCGGGACTTCAACGTCGCTTTGAGCGTCATGGAGCATTTGAGATGTTCCAGGAGTTGGAGTTTATCTTTCAGAAGAACGCCCGAATCGAGAGGTATGAGACCTCCGATAAATTCTATGCTTGCAAGATGGAGGAAAACTCGTCTGTCAGTGAACATGTGCTCAAAATGTCTGGGTACTCAAACCGTCTAGCTGAGCTGGGGATTGAACTCCCGCAAGAAGCTATCACTGACAGAATCCTTCAATCAATGCCGCCAAGCTATAAAGGCTTTGTGTTGAACTACAACATGCAAGGGATGAACAAGTCTCCCGGCGAGTTGTTTGCGATGCTGAAAGTCGCAGAGTCTGAACTCCGTAAAGAGCATCAAGTGTTGATGGTGAGCAAGACCACTAGTTTCAAGAGAAACGGCAAAGGCAAGAAGGGCAATTCGAAGAAGAGCGGCAAGCCTGTTGCCAATCCGCCGAAGAAACCCAAGGCTGGACCTAAGCCTGAAACAGAGTGCTTCTATTGCAAGGGTATGGGTCACTGGAAGCGCAATTGCCCCAAGTATCTGGCAGATAAGAAGGCGGGCAAAGAAAAATCAGGTATATTTGATATACATGTTATTGATGTGTACTTAACCGTCTCTCGTAGTAGTGCTTGGATATTCGATACCGGTTCTGTTGCTCACATTTGCAACTCGAAGCAGGAACTGCGGAATAGACGAAGGCTGGCGAAAGACGAAGTGACGATGCGCGTAGGAAATGGTTCCAAGGTTGATGCAATCGCCCGGCACAGTGTCACTTCAGCTACCATCGGGATTAGTGGTGAACTTAAATCATTGTTATTTAGTGCCTGCGTTGAGCATGAACATTATATCTGGATCTTGTTTATTGCGAGACGGTTACTCTTTTAAGTCTGAGAATAATGGTTGTTCTATTTCTATGAGTAACATCTTTTATGGTCATGCACCGACTGTGAGAGGATTGTTCATATTGAATCTTGATAGCGATACGCATATACATAACATTGAGACCAAAAGAGTTAGAGTAAACAATGATAGCGCCATATTTTTGTGGCACTGCCGCTTGGGTCATATTGGTGTAAAGCGCATGAAGAAACTCCATGCTGATGGACTTTTGGAGTCACTTGACTTTGATTCACTTGACACGTGCGAACCATGCCTCATGGGCAAGATGACTAAGACTCCGCTCTCCGGAACAATGGAGCGTGCAAGTGACTTGTTGGAAATCATACATACCGATGTGTGTGGTCCAATGAGCATAGAGGCACGCGGCGGATATCGTTATTTTCTCACCTTCACTGACGATTTAAGTAGATATGGTTATGTCTACTTGATGAAACACAAGTCTGAAACATTTGAAAAGTTCAAACAATTTCAGAGTGAAGTGGAAAATCATCGTAACAAGAAGATCAAGTTCCTACGGTCTGATCGTGGGGGTGAATATCTGAGTTTCGAGTTTGGTGCTCACTTAAGACAATGTGGAATTGTTTCGCAGTTAACACCGCCTGGAACACCACAGCGTAATGGTGTGTCCGAACGTTGTAATCGTACTTTATTAGAGATGGTGCGATCTATGATGTCTCTTACTGATTTGCCGTTATCATTTTGGGGTTATGCATTAGAAACAGCTGCATTCACTTTAAATAGGGCACCATCAAAATCCGTTGAGACGACAACATACGAACTGTGGTATGGCAAAAGGCCAAAGTTGTCGTTTTCTTAAAGTTTGGGGATGTGATGCTTATGTCAAAAAGCTTCAGCCTGAAAAGCTGGAACCCAAAGCGGAAAAGTTCGTCTTCATAGGTTACCCAAAAGAGACAGTTGGGTACACCTTCTATCTCAAATCCGAGGTCAAAGTGTTTGTTGCTAAAAACGGAGCTTTTCTCGAGAAGGAGTTTCTCTCGAGAGAATTGAGTGGGAGGAAGATAGAACTTGACGAGGTTGTCGAACCTCTCATCCCTCTGGATGGTGGCGCAGGGCAAGGGGAAACCTCTGTCATTGCGTCGCCGGTTGAGGAGGAAGTTAATGATGATGATCATGAAACTCCAGTTCAAGTTTCTGTTGAACCACGCAGGTCGACGAGATCACGCGCTGCTCCAGAGTGGTACGGTAATCCCGTCTTATCAATCATGTTGTTAGACAACAATGAACCTGCAAATTATGAAGAAGCAATGGTGGGCCCAGATTCCAACAAATGGCTAGAAGCCATGAAATCCGAGATAGGATCCATGTATGAGAACAAAGTGTGGACTTTGGAGATACTACCTGAGGGCTGCAAGGCTATTCAGAACAAATGGATCTTTAAGAAGAAGACGGACGCTGACGGTAATGTGACCGTTTATAAAGCTCGACTTGTGGCAAAGGGTTTTTCACAAGTTCCAGGAATTGACTACGATGAGACTTTCTCACCCGTAGCGATGCTTAAGTCCGTCAGAATCATGTTAGCAATAGCTGCATTTTTCGATTATGAAATCTGGCAGATGGATGTCAAAACGGCGTTCCTTAACGGTTTCCTTAAGGAAGAGTTGTATATGATGCAACCCGAAGGTTTTGTCGATCCTAAAAATGCTGACAAGGTGTGCAAGCTCCAGCGATCCATTTATGGACTGGTGCAAGCATCTCGGAGTTGGAACAAACGCTTTGATGAGGTGATCAAAGCATTTGGGTTTATACAAGTGGTTGGAGAATCTTGTATTTACAAGAAAGTGAGTGGGAGCTCTGTGGCGTTTCTAATATTATATGTGGATGACACATTACTGATTGGAAACAACGTAGAGCTTTTGGAGAGCATAAAAGGTTACTTGAATAAAAGTTTCTCTATGAAGGACCTAGGAGAAGCTGCTTACATTCTAGGCATTAAGATCTATAGGGATAGATCAAAACGCATGATAGGACTTTCACAAAGCACATACCTTGATAAAGTTTTGAAGAGGTTCAAAATGGAACAGTCCAAGAAAGGGTTCTTGCCAGTTTTACAAGGTACGAGATTGAGTAAGACTCAGTGCCCAGCAACTAATGAAGATAGAGAGCATATGCGCTCCGTCCCCTATGCTTCAGCCATAGGTTCTATCATGTATGCGATGCTGTGCACTAGACCGGATGTAAGCCTGGCCATAAGTATGGCAGGTAGGTTCCAGAGTAATCCAGGAGTGGATCACTGGACAGCGGTCAAGAATATCCTGAAGTACCTGAAAAGGACTAAGGAGATGTTTCTCGTATATGGAGGTGACGAAGAGCTCGCCGTAAAAGGTTACGTCGATGCAAGCTTTGACACAGATCCGGACGACTCTAAGATGCAAACCGGATACGTATTTATTCTTAATGGGGGTGCAGTAAGCTGGTGCAGTTCCAAGCAAAGCGTCGTAGCAGATTCTACATGTGAAGCGGAGTACATGGCTGCCTCGGAGGCGGCTAAGGAGGGTGTCTGGATGAAGCAGTTCATGACGGATCTTGGAGTGGTGCCAAGCGCACTGAATCCAATAACCTTGTTCTGTGACAACACTGGTGCCATTGCCTTAGCAAAGGAACCACGATTTCACAAGAAGACCAGACACATCAAACGACGCTTCAACCTCATCCGCGACTACGTCGAGGGAGAGGACGTGAATATATGCAAAGTGCACACGGATCTGAATGTAGCAGACCCGCTGACTAAACCTCTTCCACGGCCAAAGCATGATCAACACCAGAACTGTATGGGTGTTAGATTTATTACAATGTAATTCACATGGTGATGTGAGGGCTAGATTATTGACTCTAGTGCAAGTGGGAGACTGTCGAAATTATGCCCTAGAGGCAATAATAAATATAGTTATTATTATGATTCCTGTATCAAGATAATAGTTTATTATCCATGCTATAATTGTATTGAATGAAGACTCATTTACATGTGTGGATACATAGACAAAACACCGTCCCTAGCATGCCTCTAGTTGGCTAGCCAGTTGATCGATGATAGTCAGTGTCTTCTGATTATGAACAAGGTGTTGTTGCTTGATAACTGGATCACGTCATTGGGAGAATCACGTGATGGACTAGACCCAAACTAATAGACGTAGCATGTTGATCGTGTCATTTTGTTGCTACTGTTTTCTGCGTGTCAAGTATTTATTCCTATGACCATGAGATCATATAACTCACTGACACCGGAGGAATGCTTTGTGTGTATCAAACGTCGCAACGTAACTGGATGACTATAAATATGCTCTACAGGTATCTCCGAAGGTGTTAGTTGAGTTAGTATGGATCAAGACTGGGATTTGTCACTTCGTGTGACGGAGAGGTATCTCGGGGCCCACTCGGTAATACAACATCACACACAAGCCTTGCAAGCAATGTAACTTAGTGTAAGTTGCGGGATCTTGTATTACGGAACGAGTAAAGAGACTTGCCGGTAAACGAGATTGAAATAGGTATGCGGATACTGACGATCGAATCTCGGGCAAGTAACATACTGAAGGACAAAGGGAATGACATACGGGATTATACGAATCCTTGGCACTGAGGTTCAAACGATAAGATCTTCGTAGAATATGTAGGATCCAATATGGGCATCCAGGTCCCGCTATTGGATATTGACCGGGGAGTCTCTCGGGTCATGTCTACATAGTTCTCGAACCCGCAGGGTCTGCACACTTAAGGTTCGACGTTGTTTTATGCGTATTTGAGTTATATGGTTGGTTACCGAATGTTGTTCGGAGTCCCGGATGAGATCATGGACGTCACGAGGGTTTCCGGAATGGTCCGGAAACGAAGATTGATATATAGGATGACCTCATTTGATTACCGGAAGGTTTTCGGAGTTACCGGGAATGTACCGGGAATGACGAATGGGTTCCGGGAGTTCACCGGGGGGGCAACCCACCCCGGGGAAGCCCATAGGCCATAAGGGTGGCACACCAGCCCTTAGTGGGCTGGTGGGACAGCCCAAAAGGGGCCTATGCGCCAAGGATAAGAAATCAAAGGAAAAAGAAAAAAAAGGGAGGAAGTGGGAAGGGAGGGGGACTCCCTCCCACCAAACCTAGTCCAACTCGGTTTGGGGGGGAGAGTCCTCCCCCTTGGCTCGGCCGACTCCTTGAGGGTCCTTGGACCCCAAGGCAAGGCCCCCCTCCCTCCCACCTATATATACGGAGGTTTTAGGGCTGATTTGAGACGACTTTTCCACGGCAGCCCGACCACATACCTCCACGGTTTTTCCTCTAGATCGCGTTTCTGCGGAGCTCGGGCGGAGCCCTGCTGAGACAAGGTCATCACCAACCTCCGGAGCGCCGTCACGCTGCCGGAGAACTCTCCTACCTCTCTGTCTCTCTTGGTGGATCAAGAAGGCCGAGATCATCGTCGAGCTGTACGTGTGCTGAACGCGGAGGTGCCGTCCGTTCGGTACTAGATCGTGGGACTGATCGCGGGATTGTTCGCGGGGCGGATCGAGGGACGTGAGGACGTTCCACTACATCAACCGCGTTCTCTAACGCTTCTGCTGTACGATCTACAAGGGTACGTAGATTACTCATCCCCTCTCGTAGATGGACATCACCATGATAGGTCTTCGTGCGAGTAGGAAAAATTTTGTTTCCCCTGCGACGTTCCCCATCACTTCAAGGGTAACAAGGTGGCCTCTGTCGTTGATATGAGATTGTCCATCTACATCATGTCATCTTGCTTAAGGCGTTACTCTGTTCTTTTGGACTTAATACACTAGATGCATGCTGGATAGCGGTCGACGTGTGGAGTAATAGTAGTAGATGCAAAAAGTATCGGTCTACTTGTTTTGGACGTGATGCCTATAGATATAATCATTGCCATAGATGACGTCACGACTTGGCGCGGTTCTATCAATTGCTCGACAGTAATTTGTTCACCCACCGTCTACTTGCTTTCATGAGAGAAGCCACTAGTAAACACTACGACCCCTGGGTCTATTCACACCTACCGTTTCACTTTCGCTTTTACTTACTTTGCTACTTTGTTGCTTTCAGTTCTCACTTGGCGAACAATCTATAAGGGATTGACAACCCGTTCATAGAGTTGGGAGCAAGCTTTTTGTGTTTGTGCAGGCTCTTGTGATACTCCTTCACTGGATCGATACCTTGGTTCTCAAACTAAGGGAAATACTTACCACCGCTGTGCTACATCACCCTTTCCGCTTCGAGGGAACACCAACGCAAGGCTCCAAGGCCACGGGGGAAATCCTTTGCATATTTGCCTAGGAAGTCCCTTAAGGCATAGCCGTAGCAGAAGGATTCCTGGTGCCGTCGACACACCTATTTCTGGCGCCATTGGAAGGTCTTTTGTTGAAGTAGCACTATACACTCGGGGCGTGCTGACGATTAAGGCGGTGATGGGCAGCAAGGAGCCAATTAGAACCATCAAGCACATGCTCGGCTATCTGTCCACATTGCCTCCTCAGATAGAGGAACTGAAAGGTCAGCCGCCCGAAAGGGAGTCTTGAACACCCTGTGTCGGTTGTTAGCCTATGCCCCGGAGCTCAAACCAGAAGAAATAGCCGCCGGCTACCCCGAGCTGAAGAATGATGGGTCAGAATTCACCGAGGTGGACTACCACCGAGTTATCATACAATCTCGCTTTGCGGCGACTCAACTGGCAGCCAGCTTGGATTTGAGTAAATACCAAGCCGCCTATGATGAGAAGAAAAAGAAGGTGACTCCTCCCTCATACGAAACTGCTAGCTTGGTCCCTCGTCGACCCAAGAATCATTTTGATCTTGACATGGACCTATCTCTCTTCCTTGATGATGAACATGAGTTCGTTGCCCTGTCCAAGTGTAATTGGAAACTGGGCGACTTACGAATCGAAGGCGGAGAGAGCTCAAGGCAAGGTGACTAGGCGGCGGCTTGATTCGTCCATGGATCCTTTCTTCACTCGGGGATGATGCCTGTTTTGGCCACGCGAGCCATGTAATAGCTTTGTTAGATTTTGTGGAACAACAATCAGTCAGTAGTACCTTTTGATGGAACCTTTCTGGAACCACTTTTATTCCTTGAATATATGCATGACTCGCCTGCAAATTTGATGAACCAGGGAATATCATAATTTGACAACCAAGTTTTCCCCTTATGTGTTAGGAAAAAACATAAGCCAACTCAGGGAGTTGCATGGCAAAGAATAGACCAGCCCCCTGGATATGTCAAAAAATAGATCAGCCCCCGGGTTATGGCAAAAAATAGATCAGCCCCCAGGTTATGTCAAAGAATAGATCAACCCCCGGGTTTTGGCAAAAAAATAGATCAGCCCCTGGGTTATGGGAAAAAATAGATCAGCCCCTGGGTTATGTCAAAAAATAGATCAGCCCCCGGGTTTTGGCAAAAAATAGATCAGCCCCCGGGTTATGGCAAATAATGGTTAAAAAATGAGTCAGGACGAGTTATAATCAAAAGTCGACTCAAAGATATTTAGGAAACCTTGTGGTCTTGCCATCAATAAATAAAATTTTATCGACTCAGTGAGTTATGATAGGATAAGACGAGTTTTCAAAACTCTAGTATTACCCTTAGAAAGCTTTTGCAAGAAGCTTTGTTTGTTTTAGACAGGCTGATCAGGCGCGAGTCAAGCTTCCGTGAAGCAGATTTAATGAACCAATGGTTTTTCTATTTCCCATGTGTGACTCTGGCCGGTACCTTTTATGTTTTAACCAAGGCGAGTTCAGGGTCCATATAATGCATTGACTCGCCCTGAGTACATAGGTCCATGTGGCGACTTGTTCAACACATAGTCAAGTATAACCATTTGTAATGCGGTAATTTTTCGCTAGCCAAGAGGGTATTCAGGCTAAACTCAATGAGTGGAAGCCCCCAAGTGACCTATGATTCAGGAAAAATCTGGGCATAGGATCACAGAAGCGTATACACTCTTACCGCGAAACGACTTGGGAACTAGTAGCCCCCAAGTAAGTCGGCTTGATTCTCAAAACCACATAAGGCGCCTATGTTTGAACCATGCAACGTGGCAACGTTGGTCCTCTTTGACTTTATCAAAGCCCGGTTTTGAAGTAGGTGCAGCATGGCGACTTACGCTCTTTGACCTAGATAGCGTCCATGTTTGGACGACTTATAGAACAATAAAGACTCATGCTTTCAAAAGATGAAACGGCAAAGGACCCCGAAATTCGTGGGTGCTGCCTTTATTGCTTTCATAATTCATGGATTACAATTTTCTGAAAACTGGTAAAGAAAAAGGGGGAGCTCATGGCTCTAAGTATAGTAAGGCCGCAGATGGGCTATGTTCCAGGGGCGAGTTGTCTCAACCTCTGTAGTTGGCCGATTTGGGCGAAGATCCACCAAGTAGTACGAGCCGCTCCGAAGAACCTTGCTGATGACAAACAGTCCTTCCCACGAAGGTGATAGCTTGTGCATACCAGTATGATCTTGAATCAAACGGAGCACCAAGTCGCCTTCTTGGAAAGTCCGGCTCTTGACCCGGCGACTGTGGTAACGTCGCAAGTCTTGTTGGTAAATCGCCGATCGTGATGCGGCTAAGTCACGTTCCTTCTTCAAGGCGTCCAGCGAGTCCTGTCGCGCCAGCTCGTTGTCATGTTCCACATAGGTGGCGACTCGTGGGGAATCGTGTTTGATGTTGCTTGGTAACACCGCTTCTGCTCCGTAGACCAGAAAGAAAGGAGTAAAACCCGTGGAGCGATTTGGAGTTGTCCTGATACTCCATAGTACTGACGACAACTCCTTCACCCAACATCCTAGAGTACGCTCCAAAGGTACCATGAGCCGAAGCTTAATCCCTCGCAATATTTCCTGATTCGCCCTCTCCGCCTGCCCATTAGACTCGGGATGTGCAACCGCGGAAATATCAAGCCGGATATGCTCACGTGAACAAAACTCTTGCATTGCACCTTTGGATAGATTGGTACCATTGTCTGTAATGATACTATGAGGATATCCGAATCTGAAAATTAGTTTCTTCAAGAATTTGACGGTCGTATCTGCATCACAGCTACTAACAGGTTCCGCCTCCATCCACTTGGTAAATTTGTCAACCACCACCAATAGGTGTGTCTTTTTAGTGGAAGACATCTTGAAAGGGCTGACCATATCAAGCCCCCAGACTGCAAACGGCCAAGTGATTGGTATCATCTGCAATTCCTGACCCGGCACGTGCATCTGGCGTCCAAATTTTTGACAGCCATCACATCGGCGAACGATCTCCTCTGCGTCTGCTTGAGCCGTCAGCTAATAGAACCCATGTCTGAATGCCTTAGAGACCAAGGATCGGGACCCGGCATGATGACCACAATCGCCCGCGTGAATCTCATTGAGGATCATACATCCTTCTTCAGGAGAGACGCATCTTTGAAATACCCCCGAGGTGCTTCGTTTGTGTAACTCGCCATTGTGTATGACCATGTATTTACACCGACGGACGATTTGACGAGCTAATAACTCGTCAGCTGGTTACTCGCCTCTGGTGAGATATGCCATGTAAGGAATCGCCCAGTCTGGAGTAGCGTGAAGAGCCGCCACGAGTTGGGACTCGGGGTCCGGTACTGCTAAATCTTCCTTTGAAGCCAGTTCCACCGAGGGGTTATGCATTACATCCAAAAAGACATTGAGAGGAACTGGCTTACGTTGTGAACCGAGACGGGAAAGAGCGTCTGCTACTTCGTTAAATCGCTGATCGATGTGGTCCACTTGATAACCATTGAAGTGACCGACTACATCTGACACAACTCGTCTGTAAGCCGCCATCAAAGGGTCTCGTGAATCCCAGGTACCAGAAACCTGATGTGCCACCAGATCTGAATTGCCTAGACACCTGACTCACGTGAGGTTCATCTCTTTGGCGAGTCGCAAACCATGGAGCAAGGCTTCGTACTCCGCTACATTATTGGTACATGGAAACATGAGCCGAAGGACATAGCAGAACTTATCACCTTGAGGCGAAGTTATCACCATGCCAGCCCCCGAGCCTTCCAATTGCGTGGACCCATCAAAATGGATGGTCCAATAAGTATGATCGGGTCGTTCCTCCGGGATTTGTAACTCGGTCCAGTCATTGATGAAATCCACGAGTGCTTGAGATTTGATAGCCGTCCGAGGCGTATACCGCACATGATGAGATCCGAGCTCAATGGCCCACTTAGCAATTCATCCGGTGGCCTCTCGATTCTGTATGATGTCGCCGAGGGGGGCGGAACTGATGACCGTGATCGGGTGTTCCTGGAAGTAGTGCTTCATCTTTCGACTCGCCATAAACACCCCAAAAACAAGCTTCTGCCAATGTGGGTAATGTTATTTGGAGAGAATGAGGACCTCGCTGATGAAATATACCGGTCGCTGGACCGGATACTCCTTTCCTTCTTCCTTCCGCTCGACAACTACTGCCACGCTGACCGCCTTGGAATTGGCTACTATGTACAGGAGCATAGCTTCCTTATCCGCCGGAGCCGCCAACACTGGCGGGTTAACTAATTGCCGCTTCAAGGCTTCAAAAGCTTCGTCGGCCTCGTCCGTCCACACGAAACGATCAGTTTTCTTGAGCAACTGATAGAGTGGGATGGCCTTCTCCCCGAGGCGACTTATAAAGCAGCTCAGAGCCGTGATTCGACCCGCCATGCGCTGGACTTGGTTAACGTTGGCCGGCTTCCCCAGTGAGGTAATTCCCTCGATCTTGTCCGGGTTGGCTTCAATGCCACGCTCCGATACCAAGAAACCCAATAACTTCCCCGCAGGGACACCAAAAACGCACTTGGTGGGGTTAAGCCTCATCTCGTAAACACTTAGGTTGTCAAAGGTTTCCTTGAGATCCTCCAAGAGCGATTCTTTTCGGCGGGACCTGACCATGATGTCATCCACATAAGCATGGACATTTCGGCCTATCTAGTTCTGCAAGCAGTTTTGGATGCAACGCTGATAAGTCGCCCCCGCACTCTTGAGCCCAAATGGCATAGACACATAACAGAAGGCCCCAAATGGGGTTATGAAGGACGTCTTCTCCTGATTCACCACCGCCATCTTGATCTGATGGTATCTCGAATAAGCGTCCAAGAAACACAAACGTTCACAACCCGCCGTCGAGTCAATAATTTGATCAATGCGGGTAAGGGCGAAGGGATCCTTCGGACAGGCTCTGTTGAGGTCAGTGTAGTCGATGCACATGCGGAAAGTGCCATTCTTTTTTAGCACCAAGACCGGGTTAGCCAGCCATTCAAGATGGAAAACCTCGATGATGAACCTGGTGGCCAGGAGCCGGGCTACTTCTTCTCCAATCACCTTACGACGCTCTTCATTAAACCTACGAAGGTACTCTCGAACTGCCTTAACTTTAGGGTCAGTATTAAGATTGTGCATAGCGAATTCTCTCGGTAGACCTGGCATGTCATAAGGTTTCCATGCAAAGATGTCTCGATTCTCACGGATGAATTCGATGAGCGCGCTTTCCTATTTGGGGTCGAGACCCGCCCCAATAGTGAACTGCTTGGTGGAGTCGCCAGGTGTAAAGTCTATAACCTTGGTGTCGTCCATTGGTTTAAACTTGAGGGGCGGCTTGGAATCGATGGTCGGCCTCTTGAGCGGCGTCATGTCCGTCGGGTCAACATTAGCTTGGTGAAACATGAGCTCCTCAGCCGCGCATGCTGACTCGGCATAAGCCGCGTCTCCTTCTTCACGTTCTTGAGCTATCTTCCTATCTCTGCTGATGGTAATAGGACCTTTGGGGCCGGGCATCTTAAGTTTGAGATAGACATAGCAGGGGCGGGCCATGAATCTGGCGTACGCCGGCCGTCCAAACAATGCATGATAGGGGCTCTTGATTTTGACCACTTCGAACAGGAGAGACTCGCTCTTGTAATTTGACTTTGTGCCAAAGGCCACGTTAAGGTTAATCCACCCAATTGGATACGCCGACTTACCAGGGACGATGCCATGGAAAACCGTGGAGGATGGCATCAGGTCTTTCTCCAAGAGGTTCATCCATCGGAAAGTGTTGAAATATAAGATGTTGATGTTGCTGCCTCCGTCCATGAGGACCTTGGAGAGGGTGTATCCTCCGACTTGGGGAGCCACAACCAAATCCAAGTCGCCAGGGTTGTCTACTCGGGGGGGATGGTCTTCCCTGCTCCAGGTTATGGGTTGTTCAGACCAGTGAAGGTACCGGGGGAGCGTCGGCTCATGTATGCTGAAGGTTCTATGCTTCATCTTATGATCCCGCTTACAGGTGTTGGTGGTGAACACGTGGTACTGCTCGTTGTTCAATTGTTTGGGGTTATTCTAAAAACCCGCCACGATCATCCTGTCGCTGGGGATCCCCTTGCGGGGGTGGTTGCTAGAATACTTCCGGCGGGTGGTATTGCTGATTGTGAACTTGGTACTGCCCAGCGTTGGGCTGTCACCCGCCTTGCAGTCCCGGGATAGGAAAACCACCGAACGGGACCTGGCGTGACCCGGATGTGCCGGGTTGTTCCTGTCGCTGGCCCTGCTCACCACCTTGGCCTCTCGTGAGCGCCTCGGCCCGGAATTCCTGCATCACGTAGCAATCCTTCCAAGAGTGAGTCGCTGGTCCCTCCGTCGTGGCATGCTGCGGACAAGGGCCTTTGAGCATCTCGTGATAATTGCGCGGTTTCTTCCCACTAAAGCCCCGCTTTTTCTGGCGTGGGTTTCCGTTGTCGATATTAGTATTAGCGACAAATTCTGTAGGACTCTCCTGTTGTCTCTTTTTGCCGTGCCCGCCATGGAGGTGGTTGCCCCAGCCCTGAAACTGAGAATGGCCCTTGTTTAACTCGCCCTTTCTGGCGGTACTAACTTTGTCATCGTCCTCCCCGGATCCTTGGTGTTGTCCCACTCAGCGTACCTAGTAAGGGTATCCATTAATTCTCCCATGTCATGTACCTTCCGTTTGAGCCGCCCTAGCTTTAGTACCAGAGGTTCATAATGGCAGTTCTTCTCCAGGATCAACACCGCCTGAGCCGCCGAGATGCCTTCTGATGAGTGAATAACTTCCGCGACTCGCCGGGTCCAATGATGGGCCGACTCATCCGGCCGCTGAACGCAGTGCTGTAAGTCGACGTTGGTCATCGGGCGTTTGCAAGTCCCTCTGAAATTCTTGATAAAGCGCTCCTTTAGCTCCACCCAAGTGTTGATGGAGTTGGGCGGAAAGTTTTTCAACAACGCACGTGTCGTCCCTTCGAGCATCATAGTGAAGTACTTAGCGCAAACTGCCTCGTTTACGTCGAGCATGTCCATCGCGAGTTCGTAGCTCTCGGTCCATGACCCTGGTTCAAGATCCGGCGAGTAATTGGGGACCTTTCCAGGCCCTTTGAAGTCCTTCGGCATTCGCTCGTTGTGCAGAACTGGTGCAAGACACGACACACCGATGTGCTTGCCTCCGGTGTCCGGGGGCGCGGGAGGCGACGACGTGTAAGCCGGGTAGGCCCGACCCGTCGCGGCTGCTGTCTCTATCTGACGCGCAGCTCGTGCCGCGTCCACGATATATTGAGCTCGCGTGTCGGGCATCCCGAGTGGGTTATGTTGAGGGAGACGCCGCGGCCCGCTGGTTACCGCGGGTAAGTCCTCGTGGCGACTCCTGGTGTGGCTTGCCTGAGGCGTGGAGTGCAGTCGATCGAGGCTATGAGAGTACTGCGCGTGCTGGACCACGGCCGTCTTTAGCATCTCGATTGCATTTCTGGCCTCTATCTCGGCCGGGGAGTTTCCATAAATCGGCAGGGACTCCAAGTGGCGGGTTGCCGCCAACACATTGTCCACGGGATTCGAGAAGTGACCCCGTGGTGTTTGGAACCGAGTCGCATGGGCATCCATCGGTTGAGGCGGCGGTGGATTGGGCGGCGGAACCGGACCTCCCCTTGGATCAGTTTGTAGAGGCCGATCGGGACCCGCCCCGGGGGTGTGCGGGGTATCGAAAAGGCGAGTTAGATGTAAGTCGGTCGGGATTCTCCCATGGTGCCTCCTTTGGTGAACGTTGTCGGACACGTGCTGCTTCCTCTCGAGACGCCAGCCTTCGGTGTTCAGCCGCTCCGTCTCTGCTGCGATCGCGGCCTGCTGCGTCTCCACCCTCGCGGCTTCTGCTTCCATGTCCCGTTGCGCCTTGGCCATTGCCTCCCGCAGCTTGGCTAGCTCGGCGTTGACAAGCTCCTGATTCTCGGACGTGACGGTGGCTGCCATGAGGCTGGCGGCCTCCACCGCTAGTTCCACCATGGTTTGTGCTGTGGATTTGGACGTCCCACTGGTCTCATTATTGCCGGTTGGATTTTGCTGAGGCTGCGCTGACCCCGCCATGTAGATGGCGATTTGTTAGCAGGACCTCTCGAAGACCTCGGGATCCATTGCCAATGATAGCCCTCTGAGTTGTCCTTCCTGGAGAGGGTGGACCGGATCTGTATCACCCATGGATGACTCGCCATCAGAATTGACGGGGGTGATCTCCTGGACAGCCACTTCGTCTTGTACGTCGTTTCCCTGCGTAAAATTGACGAAAGCGTGGCGACTCCCATCCCTCCGTGTGACGGGGATGACGTACCTGGCCAGCTCGACGATGTCGGTGGAGGCATCCGGCTCAGGCACAGGCGTCCCAATCATGACGATGAAGATGTTGATTTAGCCGAAGGGGCCTCGGTAGCCAGATTCGACTGAATCGGCTTCCGGCTCCCACAGCGAGTCGTCGATGTAATACTTCCCGCAGCGTCTCTTAGTCATGATGCCGACCGCATAGCTTTCTAACCCCGCTAGGGCTCCCTTCGAGAACTCAACTCCACTGTGGCTCGCCCCACGGTGGGCACCAACTGTCGTGGTTTTGCCACGGCAGATGTCCTCGTGAAAGGACTTAAAGATGGAGCCATCGCACCTTGGTGGCGACTCGAAGGGGGTGAGCGAAAGCGAGACTCAGATTTACCCAAGTTCGGCCCCTCGTGAGGAGGTAAAAGCCTACGTCGTGCTTTGTGTGGATTAATGGTGGTTTCGATTACAAGGAGGGTGTAACTTGCCTGACCTAGCTCTCGATTCTCTCTAACTCGCCTGACCTTTCCCCCGGACTCGCCTTTATATCCAGGTCGAGGCCCTAGGGTTTACAAAGTCCTGCCATGCTACTCTTTGTGGCTTTCCATATCTCTAAGTTGTCGTGTCCTCCACGATCAGGAGCTCTCTTGGTAATCCATCATCCACACGGCCTCTTGAACCGCCATCCAACTTCTGGGCCATGGGACGCGCATTGAATGATAAGTCGCCCCTTTGATGACCCGGCCCACTAAGGGCGGGTTATCCACGGGTAATATCCCCAACACCCTGTTTCGTTCCTCCTCTCTATCGAAGAGATTGAGATAGCGTAGTGGTTGGTGTGCTTTTGGTGCACCAGAGGGATCCTGGGTTCGATCCCAAAGCACCCCCCCCCCTTTTTCTTTTTCCTTTTGTTGTTTTGATTTTTGTTAGCATTACTCATTGTCTTGGGCAGCAAGTGTGGCTTGGGGTTTTTATCAAAAACCAGTAGGTTTTACTCCTGTTATTTTAGCTTGTGTGCATGTGAGTGTGTGGGCAAGTTCTTGCATGTGTGGGCGTAGTGAGTAGTGTTTGTGTGTATGTGTGCATGTGAGCATGTGCACTAGTGTGTGCATGTGTGTATGTGTGTGGGTTGCCGCCACATATTTGTGCAAGTGTGCACCAACACATGTATATGGTGTGTGTGTGCAAGTGCTTGTGCATGCACTTGTGTGTGTAGTGCTAGTGTTTTTGTGTCTGTGTGTCACACACACATGAGTAAGTGTGTGCATGGTGGCCTTAGTAAACCATGGGGTGTTCTTTTGTACACCTAGGTATATGTGAGTGAGTGTCATGTGGTAGTTTTGGAGTGTATGCATTTGTGTGTGGTCATGCATGTGTGTGTGTGGGCATGGGTGCACCTATGCACTTGTGCATGAGGGCTACCCCTCATGCTTGCCCTTATGTTGTTGTTGGTGGTGTATGACCTTGTGTGTGTGCATAGGTAGCTATAGAGATGACATGTATGCTTGATTCACATGTGATAATGCTCTCATATGCTTATGTTGATTTCTATGTGGTTTTTCGAGCTAGCTTTGTGCTACTTGTTCCATGCAAGTACCCCATGTATTTTATATGATTTTGGTGTAGAATCATCCCAGGAAACCACTGGTGGAATCAGATTTCACTTTGGAGCAACTTAATAAACTGTCATTTTTCTGTCTTGATGCTATGTTTAGAGCTTAGTGCCATGTGGTGTGTTGGCCCTATGAGGATGAATCCTTGATGTGGCAGTAGTGGGTGAACCCCTCTACAACATGGAGTCTTTGTTTTATACATAGGAGTTTGTATGAACTTTTTGTGCCTTGTCAAAGTTACCACTTGGCTGAAATTGTCACCTTTGTGAAAATCTGTGATTTTCACTAAGTCTGAGAAACTGCTGTTATTTTCTTCCCTTGTTGATGTGGTTGCACAAGCTCATGTGTTGGGAATCAGCCCATGCAACAAACTAAGGTTTGTGAGATTTTGGGTTTGTCTAGCTCTCCGTTAAATTTCATGCTCTTTCACTTCCTGTAGATTTCATTTTGGAGGCTGTCAAAATGCTTCAGAGCATAAGCAGCTGGTGAAAATCTGAGATTTTCACTAAGTCCCAGAAATCTGTTATTTTTGTCCAAGTTTGTGACCATAGATCTTCTCATGTGTGATGCCTTTGCAGTAGCTTCTTGCTCAGGCTTGTAGAGCTTTTGAATGGTTTTTGCCACATATCTTGTTTGGCACATTTGGGTGGTTGTAGGTACTTTGAATGTTGTAGACAAACTGTTATTATGTTGTTTAGGACAGATTGCATGTTTTAGTTGTTTTGAAGCTTGTGTGAGCAATTGTTGATGGTGTGGTATGTTTCTTTGCACCACCCCACTTATATTTGTTTGTTTGATCATGTGGCAACCTGGGAACACCAGAAGAGTGCCATTGGAGTGTGCCTGTGGTGGATTTAAACCGTAGGACTCCATATCTTGTTTCGTAGTTTCCGGTTGATCCGTAGTTCCGTTCTCAACGTTATTTATATGCTTTTGCATCGTTTTCTCCTGATGCACCTGTTCATGCCATCCTCATGCATGTCAAGATAGCATAGTGTGAAGTTCTGTCCAAAAGTTTATCTTCTCATCTCATGCATATGGAAGTGACTAGAATAGTGATGCATGATTCCTTCTCATCTCATGCATCATATTGTTTGTTGCATCATGTTGTGTTGGTGTTCATTGGATGTTATTTTTATCTTGGGTAGCCCCTGGATCGGAGAGCGAGTACGTGGATTCTGGAGAGTGCGTGCAGGACGATCAAGGGCAGTTCCATGCTGAAGACATCACAGGCAAGATCACCGTGACCTTGATACCGTATCTAGCTTTGTTATGCTTAGAATCATGTTTCCTTCGATATATGCTCGCTGCCTACCACTTGATAAAAAGGCCACATGTCATTGCCATGAAACCCAAACACCTTCCTTTCCTAGCTAATGTTGTTTGGCTAAGTAGGCTTGCTCAGCTTCTAATGTTTAGCTTTGCTAGTTGCAGGTGCCAGCTGTCTCATGTGATAACATGAGTATTTTGATATCATTATGATTAAACTGCTATTTAATTAATGCACCTATATACTTGGTAAATGACGGAGGGCCTAGCCTTTTGCCGGGTGATTTGTTCCGTTATTGCCGCCTTAGTTTCGACTACCGGTGTTTGATTCCATAACTGATCGCTCCTAACACGTTCGGGGTTGTTATGGGGACCCCCTTGATAAATCGTGTAGTGTTAAGGCTTGTCCGACAGGACCCAACATTGGTTTTAATTTGCTAATCACCTAATAATAATTTGCATAGGGAATAGCTACCCCGAGGATTTAATCAACAACCCGGGCCAGTGCTCCTCATGAGCGTTGGTCCAAAACCTAGAGCCACTTGCGGGGCCACCCGGGGAAACTCGGGGATGTCTGTCCTGAGACTGAGATACGCGGCTCTTATCGGGGTCGTCGACACAACGGGAGGTCCTGCTAGGTTCTTCTTACCTTAGCGATATATCTTGCGTATAGGAATCCCGGTGAAACTTTGGGTCTCCTCAAAGTTGAGGTTTTCCTCTAAGGAATCCGACGAGATCACGAGATTCGTGATAGAGGATTACTTTGAGGCCCGTGACCGTTTGTGATGGACTAGTTGAAGCACCCCTGCAGGTTTTAATCTTTCGGAATGCCGTGCCCGTGGTTATGTGGCAAACATGGATAATTTGTTAACATCCGGTTCTAGACAACTTGAATTAACTCTAATAAAACTACCAACTGTGTGCGTAACCTTGACTGTCTCCTTTGAAGACCTCTCTTCGATCGAGAACACGGTGGGGTTATGTTTGACGTAAGTAGGTGTTCAGGATCACTTAGTGATCACCTAGTCTTCGAACGCTTGCGTAGACCACCATAACAATAACTCTGATCTTCGTAAGTTAGCCACCATATATGCTTAGGATGTTGCAACCTATAAACTAAACCTTTCTCACCTAATAACTTGACTAGTTTCGGTACCAAGGTCATCCGATCGCTGAGTCCCCGTGGCTCACAGTTTACTACAACAATATAGGAGAACGTCGCATGAGAACCAAAAAATTTCCTACGCGCACGAAGACCTATCATGGTGATGTCCATCTACGAGAGGAGATTTGGATCTACGTACCCTTGTAGATCGCACAGCGGAAGCGTGGTATAGGGTCGAGCAGCACGTGGCAAAGTTGTGTCTCAAAAACCCTCTATACCTCTAGTATATATAGGAGGGAGGGAGGGGAGGAGGCATCCTCAAACCCTCAAGGTTTGGCCGAAATTGGAGGTGGAGGAGTCCTACTCCAATCCTACTTGGAGTAGGATTCCACCTTCCCACTTGGAAACTCTTTCCACCTTGTGTTTTTCCTTCTCAAGCCTTATGGGCCTTGGTGGGAACTTATTCCAGCCCACTAGGGGCTGGATTATCTCTTCCCATAGCCCATGAGACCCTTTGGGGCGTGACACCCCTCCCGATGGTCCCGGCACCCCTCCCGGCACTCCCAGTACACTACCGATGAGCCCGAAACTGTTCCGGTGACCAAAACAGGACATCCTATATATCAATATTTACCTCCGGACCATTTCGGAGCTCCTCGTGACGTCCTCGATCTCATCTAGGACTCCGAACAACATTCGGTTACCAACACCTATAACTCAACTATACCGAAATGTCACCAAACCTTAAGTGTGCAGATCCTGCAGGTTCTAGAACTATGTAGACATGACCCGGGACACTCCTCGGTCAATATCCAATAGCGGGACCTGGATGCCCATATTGGATCCTACATATTCTCTGAAGATCTTATCGGTTGAACATCAGTGTCAAGGATTCATATAATCCCGTATGTCATTCCCTTTGTCCTTCGGTATGTTACTTGCCCGAGATTTAATCGTCGGTATCCGCATACCTATTTCAATCTCGTTACCGGCAAGTATCTTTACTCGTTCCGTAATACAAGATCCCGTGACTTACACTTAGTCACATTGCTTGCAAGGCTTGTGTGTGATGTTGTATTACCGAGTGGGCCCCGAGATACCTCTCCGTCACACGGAGTGACAAATCCCAGTCTTGATCCATACTAACCCAACGGACACCTTTGGAGATACCTGTAGAGCACCTTTATAATCACCCAGTTACATTGTGACGTTTAATACACACAAGGCATTCCTCCAGTGTCAGTGAGTTATATGATCTCATGGTCATAGGAACAAATACTTGACACGCAGAAAACTATAGCAATAAAATGACACAATCAATATGCTACGTTCATAGTTTGGGTCTTGTCCATCAAATGATTCTCCTAATGATGTGATCCCGTTATCAAGTGACAACACTTGTCTATGGTTAGGAAACCTTGACCATCTTTGATCAACGAGCAAGTCAACTAGAGGCTTACTAGGGACAGTGTTTTGTCTATGTATCCACACATGTATTTGTGTTTCCAATCAATACAATTATAGCATGGATAATAAACGATTATCACGAACAAAGGAATATAATAATAACTAATTCATTATTGCCTCTAGGGCATATTTTCAACAGTCTCCCACTTGCACTAGAGTCAATAATCTACTTCACATCACCATGTGATTTCAACGAATCGAACACCCATATAGTTCTGGGGTCTGATCACGTCTTGCTCGTGAGAGAGGTTTTAGTCAACGGTTCTAAAACTTTCAGATCCATGTGTTCTTTACAAATCTTTATGTCATCTTATAGATGCTGCTACTACGTGCTATTTGGAAATACTCCAAATATCTACTCTACTATACGAATCCGTTTCACTACTCATTGTTATTCGGATTAGTGTCAAAGCTTGCATCGACGTAACCCTTTACGACGAACTCTTTAACCACCTCCATAATCGAGAAAAATTCCTTAGTCCATTAGTTACTAAGGATAACTTTGACCGTTGTTTAGTGATTCAATCCTGGATCACTCTCTGTACCTCTTAACAAACTTGTGGCAAGGCACATATCAGGTGCGGTACGTAGCATGGCATACTGTAGAGTCTACGACTAACGCATAGGGGACGACCTTCGTCCTTTCTCTTTCTTCTGCCGTGGTCGGGTTTTTGAGTCTTACTCAAATTCACACCTTACAACACAACCAAGAACTCCTTCTTTGCTGATCTATTTTGAACTCCTTCAAAAACTTGTCAAGGCATTTATTTCATTTGAAAGTTTTGTTTAGCATTTTGATCTATCTCCATAGAACTTGATGCTCAATGTTCAAGTAGCTCTATCCAGGTCTTCCTTTGAAAAACTCCTTTCAAACAACCCTTTATGCTTCACAGAAATTCTATAGTGCTCCCACTCACTTCTTTGGAAATACAAGTCTCTCATAAACCTTGTACAAACCCAAAATCTTTGATCATCTCATCAAAGTGTATATTCCAACTCCAAGATGCTTACACGAGTCCATTGAAGGATCGCTGGAGCTTGCATACTTGTTAGTATCGTTAGGATTGACAAAACCTTCTGGTTATATCACATACAACCTTTCCTCAAGTAAACCGTCGAGGAAACAATATTTTGACATCCTATGTGCAATATTTCATAAACAATGCAACAACTACTAACATAATTCCAACAGACTTTTAGCATCGCTACGAGTGAGAAAGTCTCATCATAGGAAACTCTTTGATCTTGTCGGAAACATCTTTGTGACAAGTCCATCTTTTCTTAATGGTGACTTTTTACCATCATCATCATGCGCCCTGCTACACACTGGTTGAAGTGACGGTTCACTAACCTCATCAAGTTACACCACCCTCCCACTCAATTCTTTCGAGAGAAACCTTTCCTCGAGAAAGGACCCGTTTCTAGAAACAAACACTTTGCTTCTAGATCTAAGATAGGATATGTATCCAACTGTTTTGGATATCCTATGAAGATGCATTTATCCGCTTTGGGTTCGAGCTTATCAGACTAAAACTTCTTCACATAAGCATCGCAGCCCCAAACTTTCAAGAAACGACAACTTAGGCTTCTCCAAACCATAGTCTATACTGTGTCATCTCAACGGAAATACGCGGTGCCCTATTTAAAGTGAATGCGGTTGTCTCTAATGCATAACAAACGATAGTGGTAATTCGATAAGAGACATCATAGTATGCACCATATCATAATAGGGCGTGGCTATGATGTTTGGACACACCATCACACTATGGTGTTCAAGGTGGCATGAATCGCGAAACAATTTCCACATTGTCTTTAACTGTGTACCAAAACTCGCAACTCAGATATTCATCTCTATGATCATATCGTAGACAGTTTATCCTCTTGTCACGACGATCTTCACTCTGAAATAGCATTGAACTTTTCAATATTTCAAACTTGTGATTCATCAAGTAAATTCTCCCGTATCTACTCAAATCGTCGGTGAAGTAAGAACATAATGATATCCATTGCGTGCCTTAGCACTCATTGGACTGTACACATCAAAAATGCATTACTCCCAACAAGTTACTCTCTTGTTTCATGTGGCATGACTTGCATGTCTCAAGTGATTCAAAATCAAGTGAGTCCAAACGATCCTCTCTATGGAGCTTCTTCATGCATTTATACCAACATGTATGGTTTGCATGTCTCAAACGTTTCAAAAATGAGTGAGTACAAAGATCCATCGGCATGGCGCTTCTTCATGCATTTTACACCAACATGACTCAAGTGGCAGTGCCACAACTAAGTGCTACTATCATTATTACTTTATAACTTTTGGCACCAATATTATGAACATGTGTAACACTACGATCGAGATCAAATAAACCATTGAGGGTAATTATTCAAGCAAATAGAATAACTATTATTCTCTTTAAATGAATAATTGTATTGCAATAAACATGATCCAATCATGTTCATGCTCAACGCAAACACCAAATAACAATTATTTAGGTTTTACCACCAATCCCGATGATAGAGGGAGCATGCGATGTTTGATCACATCAATCTTGGAAACACTTCCAACACATATCATCACCTCGCCTTTAGCCAGTATCCGTTTATACCATAGCTTTCATTTCGAGTTACTAATTACTTACCAACCGAACCGGTATCCAATACCCTCGTGCTACTAGGAGTACCAGTAAAGCACACATCAATATCATGTATATCACATATACTTCTATCGACTTTTGCCAGCCTTCTTTTTTACTAAGTATCTAGGGTAGCTCCGCCTCAGTGACCGTTCCCCTCATAACAGAAGCACTTAGTCTCGGGTTTGGGTTCAATCTTTGGGTTTCTTCATCAGAGCAACAACTGGTTTGTCGTTCCATGAAGTATCCCTTTTTATCCCTTGCCCTTCTTGAAACTAGTGGTTCTACTAACCATCAATAATTGATGCTCCTTCTTGATTTCTACTTTCGTAGTGTCAAACATTGCGAATCACTCAAGGATCATCATATCTATCCTTGATGTGTTATAGTTCATCACGAAGCTCTAGCAGCTTAGTGGCAGTGACTTTGGAGAACCATCACTATCTCATCTGGAAGATTAACTCCCACTTGATTCAAGTGATTGTTGTACTCAGACAATCTGAGAACATGCTCAACGATTTGAGCTTTTCTCCTTTACTTCATAGGCAAAGAATCTTGTCGGAGGTCTTATACCTCTCAACAAGGGCACGAGCATGAAATCTCAATTTCATCTCTTTGAACATATCTTATTTTCTGCGACGTTTTCAAAACGTCTTCGGCGCCTTGCTTCTAAGCCATTAAGTATTGCGCACTGAACTATCATGTAGTCATCGAAGACGTGTATGTCAGATGTTCGCAACATCCACAGCCGACGCCCGAGGTGCAGCACACCGAGTGGTGCATTAAGGACATAAGCCTTCTGCGCAGCAATGAGGACAATCCTCAGTTTTATGGACTCAGTCCGCAAAGTTGCTACTATCAACTTTCAACTAAATTTTCTCTAGGAACATGTAAAAACAGTAGAGCTATAGCGCAAGCTACATCGTAATTCGCAAAGACCATTAGACTATGTTCATGATAATTAGTTCAATTAATCATATTACTTAAGAACTCCCACTCAAAAAGTACATCTCTCTAGTCATTTGAGTGGTACATGATCCAAATCCACTATCTCAAGTCCGATCATCACGTGAGTCGAGAATAGTTTCAGTGGTAAGCATCTCTATGCTAATCATATCAACTATACGATTCATGCTCGACCTTTCGGTCTCTTGTGTTCCAAGGCCATGTCTGCACATGCTAGGCTCGTCAAGTTTAACCCGAGTCTTCCGTGTGTGCAACTATTTTGCACCCGTTGTATGTGAACGTTGAGTCTATCACACCCGATCATCATGTCATGTCTCGAAACGATGAACTGTAGCAACGGTGCATAGTTGGGGAGAACACAATTTCGTCTTGAAATTTTAGTGAGAGATCACCTCATAATGCTACCGTCATTCTAAGAAAAATAAGGTGCATAAAAGGATTAACATCACATGCAATTCATAAGTGACATGATATGGCCATCATCATGTGCTTCTTCATCTCCATCACCAAAGCGCCGGCACGATCTTCTTGTCACTGGCGCCACACCATGATCTCCATCATCATGATCTCCATCAACGTGTCGCCATCGGGGTTGTCGTGCTACTTATGCTATTACTAATAAATCTATGTCCTAGCAATATAGTAAACGCATCTGCAAACACAAACGTTAGTTTAAAGACAACCCTATGGCTCCTGCCAGTTGCCGTACCATCGACGTGCAAGTCGATATTGACTCTTACAACATGATCATCTCATACATCCAATATATCACATCACGTCATTGGCCATATCATATCACAAGCATACCCTGCAAAAACAAGTTAGACGTCCTCTAATTGTTGTTGCATGTTTTACGTGCCTCCTATGGGTATCTAGTAGATCGCATCTTACTTATGCAAAAACCACAACGGAGATGTGCAAATTGCTATTTAACCTCTCCAAGGACCGCCTCGGTCAAAACCAATTCAACTAAATTTGAAGAAACCGACACCCGCCAGTCATCTTTATGCAACGAGGTTGCATGTCAATCGATGAAACCAGTCTTTCGTAAGCGTACGAATAATGTCGGTCCGGGCTGCTTCAATCCAACAATACCTCCGAATTGAGAAAAGACTAAGGAGGGCAGCAAATCGAACATCACCGTCCACAAAACCCTTTGTGTTCTACTCGAGATTACATCTACGCATGAACCTAGCCCATGATGTCACTGTTGGAGAACGTCGCATGGGAAACAAAAAATTTCCTACGCGCACGAAGACCTATCATGGTGATGTCCATCTACGAGAGGAGATTTGGATCTACCACTACTGGAAAAACATAATTTGCTGACAGCTTTCAGCTTTGCCGTCAGCAATTTCACGGGGCTGACGGCAAAGAGACTTTGCCCTCAGCCAAAATAAGTACTGACGGCATAGGATAGGCTGACGGCATAGATAATCTATGTCGTCCGCTTTGTTTCAGCCGTCAGCCAGCTGACGGCATAGGGAGGCTAACGGCATAGGGAGCTCCCTGGTCCCACGTCCGACCACGGCTTAACGGGGCATCGCTTTGCCGACAGCCAGCTGACGGCAAAGCCTAACGGTTGTCTTTGCCGACAGCTAGCTGATGGCATAGCTCGGTTGTTTCCCCCGTGCACACGACCTAATTGCATGCCCTAACGGTTCTCTCTCCCTGCTCTCCCTACTCTCCTTGCTCTCTCGACCCACCGCCGTCGTCCCGCACCAGCCCCACCCCGCGCCGCCCCGCACCAGCCCCACCCCGCGCCGCCCCGCCCCGCCGCGCCGTCCCGCACCAGCCCCACCCCGCGCCGCCCCGCCGCGCCGCCCCGCACCAGTCCCACCCCGCGCCGCCCCGCGCCGGCCCCGCACCATCCCCGCCCGAATCGCCGGTGAGGTCCTCCTCCCCTTTTTTCTTTTTTTAGTTTATTTTTCTATGTTAGTTAGATCTGTTAGTAGTATATTTTTAGTTAAATTTAGTTAGCAATTACTTAATGGTAGATTTTAGTTAAATTTAGTTAGCAATTATTTAGTTAGCAATTAGAATGAAATACTTAGCATGTTTGGTAGTTTATGGGAAAGGGACTGGGAATTTGTGAGAGGGAGTTGGCCGAGGGATTTACATGGGTAGTGGACTATTTAGTCCCAATCCAGCGTTTGGTATTGGTTGGGAATTATCTGTGGGAATAATTCTCATGAACAAAGAAAGGAAGGGTAGGTTACGAGAGATGGGCTCCTATTTGACGTAGATTAGGAAGTTGTTAGCGTTGGCCGGTTTGTTTAGAGGAGAAATTATGCTGCCGCATGCATTTAGCTAGTTTGTTCGTAGTTTTTTATTTCTTTTGCTTCTGGAGGTGGGCCACAAAATCAGTAACAATATGTTTTCAGACGTCAACTCCCATTCCTTCGCTGAATTACCAGGGCTCCCCAAGGTAGAGATCGATGGGAATTGGCCCTAGTAATTCCCCTTCCGCTTCCCTGGTTAAATCCCAAGTCCCTGAACCAATCAACAGATTTTTAGTCTTGCTAATCTTAAACTCCCATTCCCTACCTCCAACTCCCCCAACCAAACATGTTGTACGAGAAGAAGAAGAAGAAGAAAAGGAAAAAGAGAAAGAAGAAGGGGGAGAATTATTTAGTTAGCAATTATTTAATTACCGCGAGTAGAAAAAGAGAAAGAAGAAGAATAAAAGGAAAAAAGAGAAAGTAGAAGGGGGAGAAAAGTTAAATTTAGTTAGCAATTATTTAATTACCGCGAGTGCGTATTTGTGTTGATTGAGTGCATTTAAATGTGCAGTAGCTTCTCCGCGAGGGATTGGTTTTCGACGACCTCCCCTGCATTCCAAAGTGAGCACATTTGTTAACTCCTCCTCCACCCCCTTTATTTTGCTCTGTTAAGGCCTTCATGCTGATGACACTATCTAGCTAGGTATTTTTAGTTTTAAAATGCAAAGTTGTTGCGTCACCAATATGCGTCTCCCGTTCGAAAGGGTTCCTGTCATAAATATGCATGCATTTGCATATTTATAACGGTGATTCTTTCGAATTGTCCAACGTTATCCATGGACAGCCCGGGTATGTGTAGATTGGGTCGTTTCCCACGCTTTGCTCCGGATCCCATGCAGAGTTTTGACAGCTCCTCCTTGTTGTTCTCCAGGTACACATCCTCTCGGTTAGTTGCCGAGACGTGTATCAGGAGAACAGCAGGGAGGTGCTGCCGAAATTTTGCGTTGGGTCGGGAGCAGAGCATGGGGAAATGACCCAATCTACACATACTCGGGTGGGATTAGGACCCATCTTTACCTAGTAGCTGGTAGGTGTGCATGTCGTGCATCCCAATGTATTAACCATGATTAAATAATGGCCATAATTAATTTAACATACTTGATGAACTGATAATTTATATTGTTTTATATGTGGATACTATGTAGCTAGCTTGCCAGAATGACTGATCGTGAATGGATGTACACCGGTCACCATAGTCAGAGAGATATGACCGATGAATGGTTGAACAAAACCTATGAATTCGTGGAAACGGCGTTTTCTAAAGGCCAGCCAAAAACATGGTGCCCCTGCACTAAGTGCAATAATTATTCGCGACAGACAAAGGATGTAATGGGTAAACACCTGCAGATGCGTGGTTTTACTCCCGGCTATACCTTGTGGACATTTCATGGTGAGTCGGCCCAACGTAACAGAGACGAGGTGTTGCGTCGGCGCACCGATGATTATGGTACAGGGATTGAAGACATGGTGAATGACTTTGATGATGCTCGGAACAAGGACGAAGAGATGGAGGAATCCGCGAAAGCCTTCTATGCCATGTTGGAGTCTTCAAAATGTCCTCTTCACGAGCACACTAAGATTTCTCAGCTAGATGCCATCGCACAAGTAATGGCTCTGAAAGCCCAGTTCAACATTGGAAGAGACCTGTTTGACTCAGTGATGACCCTATTTGGGCGCTTTCTACCAGAAGGTCATATTATGCCTTCAAACCTATATGAGTCAAACAAAATCCTTAGTGCACTCAAGATGTTGTATGAGCAGATACATGCTTGTGAGAAGGGATGTGCCTTATTTAGGAAAGAGTATGCGGACGAAACATATTGTCCATTTTGCAAGTCCTCCAGATATGTTCAGGTAGAAAACGGTGATGGTGAGAAGAAGCAGAGCAAAATCCCCGTGAGTGTCCTACGGTATCTGCCGATCCTACCAAGACTTCAACGACTTCACATGCTCGAAGAAACAGCAAAGCAGATGACATGGCACAAACATGGAATTAGGAAAGAATTAGATGAACACGGAGTTTCGATGTTGGTACACCCTTCAGATGGTGATGCATGGAAGGCATTCGATAGTATACATAAGGAAAAAGCTAAAGAACCAAGGAATTGTCGAATCGCCATCAGCCTCGATGGGTTCAATCCTTTTGGTATGACGGCTACCCAATATAGTTGTTGGCCTGTATTTGTCATTCCCCTCAATCTTCCACCACCATCCATTATGCAAAGAAAGCACATATTTCTGATGTTGATAGTTCCAGCGCCAAACTACCCGGGAAAGAATATGAGTGTGTACATGCAACCGCTGATGGATGACTTGAAAGAAGCTTGGGTGAATGGGGTCAACACATACGACGCAGCTAAGAAAGAGAACTTTCACATGTATGTTTGGTACCAATACTCGTTGCATGATCTGGCAGCATTTGCGCTTTTCGTTGCCTGGTGTGTGCATGGAAGGTTCCCATGCCCACAATGCAAGGCAGCTCTTAAGTTTCATTGGTTGCCGGCGGGTGGGAAGTATTCCTGCTTTGACTTGCATAGACAGTTCTTGCCTATGGACCATCCATTCAGAAACGACAAGAAGAATTTCATGAAAGGTAAAGTTGTCAAACACTCAGCACCACCTGCGTTGACGGGGGCACAAGTTAATGAAAAGTTAAAAACTATGGATCCTGATCCAAACCGTCCAGGGTATTTCTTGGGTTATAATGAGGAACACGCCTGGACCCACAGGCCATGCATCTGGGATCTCCCCTACTTTGAAGACCTCTTACTTCCACACAACATTGACATGATGCACACTGAAAAGAACATCGCCGAGGCCCTTCTTGGCACATTTTTTAGCACTGATAAGGGCAAAGATAATACAAAGGCTAGAGTTGACCAGGAGACTCTGTGTGATAGGCCATCACTAAACATGCAAGAACCGAAAGGAAGAAAAAATTGGTCCAAACCACCTGCCTGGTACAATCTTGAGAAGGGAGCAATAAGGGAAATCCTCTTTGTGGGTGCAAAAAAAGTTGTTGTTCCCCGATGGGTATGCTGCAAATCTAGCGAGGGGAGCGAGAATTGAAAAAATGAAAAAAATTGGGCTCAAGAGTCATGATTGGCACATATGGCTTGAGCGGATAATGCCGGTGATGTTGCGTGGCTATATCCCCGAGGCCGAATGGCTAGTATTGGCCGAGTTGAGCTATTTCTTCCGTGTTCTTTGTGCTAAAGAGTTGTCGCGTGCCTTGATAGATGACATGGAAGAGTTGGTGCCTGAGTTGCTATGCAAGTTAGAGAAGATTTTTCCACCGGGCTTCTTTAATCCGATGCAACACATGATTTTGCATCTCCCAACCGAGGCAAGATTGGGTGGCCCTGTGCAAAATCGTTGGTGCTACGCAACTGAAAGAATGCAGAAGACACTTCGAGGAAAATGTAAAAATAAACGTAGAATTGAAGCATCGATGGCCGAGGCATTCATTACCGAGGAGGCGGCAAACTTCGTAACAGCACACTATGATGCCACTATGCACAGCTTGCATAATCCAAAGCCTCGGTACAGTTTGGGCGACCCCAAACGACGTGAATCTAATCTCAGCCTCTTCAAAGGGAAGCTCGCACCTTCTGGTGTGGGAAAACCAAAGTTGTTGTGCGTCGAGGAGTGGCGCACACTAACGATGTATATATTGAACAACTTAACAGAAGTTCGACCATACATCGAGTAAGTGCTCTATACATTGTTTCGCAACTTTTAACAAGTTTTGTGTCTAACAACTATTATTAATTGATACAGTCGATACGTCGAACAATTCTCGAATGGTGTTGCAATCGAAAAAGAATCCATTCTCGAGTATGAACTTCTTGAAAAGACAGGAGGCGGCTATCCCGGTTTCATCTCTTAGTTCAAAAAACGGTACCTCCCTTACATATAACAAGTGATTTCCTTTTTTGCTATTACTCATGAGTAACACACCAAACTCTATCTTTTCTTAACTTCTAGGCTAATTAAGATGAGCAAGTCGACGATGAATTGAGACAAATAGCTAATGGTTTTGACTTTAAGGTCCGTACATTTCAGAAGTACGACATCAACGGGTATTCCGGTGTCTCTGCTATAGGCGAGGGAGGTGTCGAGTATTATGGAAGACTTGAAGAAGTCTACGAACTTCATTATTATGGTGAAAATCCTCCGAACGTTGTTGTGTTCAAATGTCATTGGTTCGATCCTACTAAGACAAGACGGACTCATGAACATCTTGGGATTGTCGAAATTCGACAAGACAGGCAATTAAGCGGTGCCGATGTCTATATTGTGGCTCAACAGGCCACCCAAGTTTTCTATCTGCCATACTGTCGTCAAAGTGATAAGAACCTGGAAGGTTGGTATGTCGTGTTCGATGTGCCGCCACATCTTAGACCACCTCCCCCAAATGAAGACGATTATGAACCTCAAATTGACCCAATAACATATGATGGAGAATTCTGCCAAGAATCACGTGGTGTTAGACGTCGTACCCGAAACTGCTCTACATCCACCCTGAACACGGAGGAACAAGACTCACGTGATGATGAGGAAGAAGTGGAAGTAGAAGAAGTTACCAATGTCGATGAGCTATCAATGCTTGATCGGTTACAAAAAGGCCTTCCACATGATGTCCCTGAACCCGATGACGATATCAGTCATGACGACACGTGTGATACTGATGATGATTTTGCTTCAATTGACCATGGAGAAGAGACAGATGATCCAGAGGCGTAGGAAAGAAGAGAGACAGAGGACGTGGTCGTGGGAGAGGGAGGCTGCATGATAGGAGCCAGTCGCCACCACCCTCGGCTACTTCTGTCTCAGCCACTTCACCCTTGCAGACGAGGGTGTCATCGGTGCGGGATCCTCCCGTCCAGGAGCAGACATCGATGCAGGGGGCTGAGGCGGAGGCTGAGGCGGAGGGTGCTGAGGCGGAGGCTGAGGCGGAGGGGGCTGAGGCGGAGGGTGCTGAGGCGGAGGCTGAGGCGGAGGGTGCTGAGGCGGAGGCTGAGGCGGAGGGGGCTGAGGCAGAGGCTGAGGGGGCTGCCAGCAAGTTGGTCTACCAACGTGGTATGACACGAGTTCCACACCGATTGGAGTTGCAGCATAGGGCGTTCATTAAGCCAGATGGCGAGAAGTAAGTTGATATATATTGTGTACCTTATATCATTATATTTCACCAAGTAGCTAATGTCTTTGCCTTATGATTATGTAGGGGGTGGGATTACTCGCAGAATACCCGGAATCCAAACTGCCTCCTTGGTGCTTTACTTAGGGAGCACTTCCCCGGGATAGTGCAGTTGCCCGGTGAGGGTATGGTTCCCGAGCCAGAACTCAAGTGGGAGCACTACCAAGCCGCCCTGCTCCCGGAAAACACACATGTCAATGGTGTTGTTTGCGTGAGCGTGGACGACAAGGTGTTGGCTGATTTTTGGGTAACTATTACTTTACCCAATAAAAAGTATACAATGTTATATATTGTTATTTCCTTCCAAATCATTTCACTGTTCATCTGTGCATCTATTTGGCATAATTGCAGAGTTACTTTAGGGTCGAGGAGGGGACGGAGGAGGCGGCCAAGAAGAACCTCGTGAAAGAGTGCAAGAGTTTATTGAATAACACGAGGCACGAGCTGCGTGTTTAGGCTGTTCAAGCTTGGTACGCCAAGCAAGGGGAGCCGAAGACAAAGACTGAATGTCGAAAGATTTTCCTTGATAAGACCGAGTACATGGAGGTATGTACATTCCAAAGATCAATTCTTAGGGCTAGTTAGGTCTATTTAGTTATAATACTTAGTTTCGTTCTTCACTAACTTACATTCATAAGTGCCCCCGAGATGGTTGGCCGATAAGATGGATTGTTGGGAGATGATAGTGGACAGGTGGTGCACAGAGGCTTGGTTGAGCACCCACACTATGGCCAAGGACCGTCGTGCCCAATTGGTTGGTGTGCCACACCACCAAGGTAATGCCAACATCAAACAATACGCCAAAAATGGGTATGTGTGCCTTGTTTTGTTTCATCAATAATTCATTCGTTCATGATTTTTGTTGTACTAATTCTTTGTCTTTTCGTGTAGGCCAAACACAATAACCAGCCCGAGCCTGAGGGATACGCCGCGTTTAGCATGGCCCATAAGGGCTCGTACAAGACGGCGAAGGCATATTTTGAGGGGGGACGGGCCGTCGGCGTACACAAGCCTGTCCGCCTACAACAAGATGACGTCTTATTCTGAGGTGGTCAAACAGCTGCGCGGGCCTGACTTTGACCCGAGCCAGAATCCTATCGATCCAGAGGCGTTAATGATCTCTGGTGGCGGTAAGAGTCATGGCACGCTGGCCATGTGTGATGGCTTCGTCCCTATCACTGAGACTCAATCTCTGATCAAGGCGAGGCAAACGAGCTCCGCTCCTCTAATACGGCAACGCACGAGGCCAGTTGATCTTGCCATCGAGGTTAGTTTTCTTCATTATTTCTTTCGTTCTTTTGTCCCTGGATGGATGATGAAAATTCCTTTTGAGGAGTGGTTGCAGGACGCACTTATGAAGGAGAGGGAGGCCACCAGGCTCTTGTTGGAGGAGAGGGACCGGAATAGGCAGATGTTGCTTGAGGAGGAGAGGGCATGCAATAATGCCCATGCGAAGGCCATGCACGACTTCGTTGCGGTAAGTCAGTTGTGTGAGAAGCAAGGCTATGTGTGAGACGCAACAAGGCTATTTCTTTGACTCCTCGAAAACTAATTTGCAGGCTATGTGTGAGAAGCAAGATTTGCCGCCCCCTCCGCCGATGCCTTCTCCGGTGGGAACGGTGAGTTCCCTTTCAATGACCAACCTTGCACGGTCTTATACCATTTTCTGTCGCCGTGCTAACCACATATTTTAACTCTTGCCTTGTTGCAGCATCATTCCAGAGTTGAATCCCACGATCCCTTTACTTCTCCTGGTGAGAGCCCTAGCAACCCAGCGACCGATGGAGATGGAGCTTCTCCTCCGTTTCTTGGCATTTGGTAAGTTATTCCTCTCCTTCTTATTCTTCTTATTGTTTAGATCAACTTAGATTATGCCATGCTTTAGTTAGCTTAGTAAATTCTAGTTGATATCAGCCATGCTTTAGTTACCTTAGTAAATTCTAGTTGATATTAGAGCTCAAAAATGACAAAATTAGTTTAGAAAGTTTTAAAAGAAACCAGAAGAGAAGAACAAACAAGAGATGAAGAAATAAGAGAAGAAGAAAGAGGAGAAAAAGATAACTTATCTTCTTTCTTTTTCTCCATCTTCTTCTTCTTCTTCTTCTTCTTCCACTTCTTCCACTTCTTCTTATTGTTCTTCTTCTTCTTCTTCTTCTTCCACTTCTTCTTCTAATTGCTTAGCTTAATTTAGATAACTTCTTTCTTATTGTATTCTTCTTCTAACTTCTTTCTCAATATGAAGATTTTGATAAAGCAGCATGGCATATGGATGGATGCTCGAGGGACTTTGTAATGCACTTGTGTAGTCTTAGATGAACTTTGTAATGCACTTGCATTTGTGGATGCACTTGTGATGCTTTGTAATACTTTGTGATCTTATTTGCACTTTAATTACATATATTCGTGTTGTTTGCACTTGGCGATGCACTTGTGTTGTGTTGTTTGAACTTTGTGATGCACTTGTGGTGCTGTTTAGGGGCTGGGCAAATATATATATATATATATATATATATATATATATATATATATATATATATATATATATGTTGTTTTTATCTATGTTTTGCAAATGCAGGGAATTGACAGAAAACAAATATGAAAAAAAGCAGAGAGGGTCTTTGCCTACAACTTACTGACGGCAAGGGCTTTGCCGTCGGTGGACTGACGGCAAAGAAGACATGTGGCGGCAGCCTGTGTATCCTGGCAACTCTGGGAATACCAAATTTTCCAAGATTTTCGCCTTTGCCGTCAGCTGTGCTCCAGCTGTCGGCAAAGAGGCGACCAAGGGAACCCAGGTTTTCGGCTTTGCCGTCAGCTTTGCTACGGCTGTGGGCAAAGAGGGGACCCAGGGGTTTCGGCTTTGCCGTAAGCTTTGCTACGGCTGTGGACAAAGCCTGCCGTTAACCTTCTAATGGGGCTCGGCCTGCGCCGTTGCCGCCATTGCTCTTTGCCGTCAGCCCGTGCCACAAAGCTGATGGCAAAGTCTTTGCCGTCGGTCGACCTTCAGCTGACGACAAAGAAGGTGATTGCCGATAAAATCTTGGCAGGTTCCTTTGCCGACAGCACACTGACGGCAAAGCCTTTGCCATCAGTTAAACTATCCTTTGCCGTCAGCTCTGGCTGTCGGCAAACCAGCAGATTCCATTAGTGTACGTACCCTTGTAGATCGCACATCAGGAAGCGTTAAGGAACGCGGTTGATGTAGTGGAACGTCCTCACGTCCCTCAATCCGCCCCGCGAACCGTCCCACGAATCATCCCATGATCCGTCGAACGATCCACTCCGATCTAGTGTCGAATGGACGACACCTCCGCGTTCAGCACACGTACAGCTCGATGACGATCTCCACCTTCTTGATCCAGCAAGAGGGGGCAGAGAGGTAGAAGAGTTCTCCGGTAGCGTGACGGCGCATCGGTGGTGGTGATGATCTACTCCGGCAAGGCTTCGCCTAAGCTCCGCAGAAATAAGATCTAGAGGAAAAACTGCGTGGTATAGGCTCGAGCAGCACGTGGCAAAGTTGTGTCTCAAAAACCCTCAATACCTCTAGTATATATAGGAGGGAGGGAGGGAGGGGAGGAGGCAGCCTCAAACCCTCATGGTTTGGCCGAAATTGGAGGTGGAGGAGTCCTACTCCAATCCTACTTGGAGTAGGATTCCACCTTCCCACTTGGAAACTCTTTCCACCTTGTGTTTTTCCTTCTCAAACCTTATGGGCCTTGGTGGGAACTTATTCTAGCCCACTAGGGGCTGGTTTATCTCTTCCCATAGCCCATGAGACCTCTTGGGGCGTGACACCCCTCCCGATGGTCCCCGGCACCCCTCCCGGCACTCCTAGTACACTACTGATGAGCCCAAAACTTTTCCGGTGAGCAAAACAGGACTTCCTATATATCAATCTTCACCTCCGGACCATTCCGGAGCCCCTCGTGACGTCCTGGATCTCATCTGGGACTCCGAACAACTTTCGGGTACCAACACCTATAACTCAACTATACTGAAACGTCACCGAACCTTAAGTGTGCAGATCCTGCGGGTTCGAGAACTATGTAGACATGCCCCGAGACACTCCTTGGTCAATATCCAATAGCGGGACCTGGATGCCCATATTGGATCCTACATATTCTCCGAAGATCTTATCGGTTGAACCTCAGTGTCAAGGATTCATATAATCCCGTATGTCATTCCCTTTGTCCTTCGGTATGTTACTAGCCCGAGATTTGATCGTCGGTATCCGCATACCTATTTCAATCTCGTTACCGGCAAGTCTCTTTACTCGTTCCGTAATACAAGATCCCATGACTTACACTTAGTCACATTGCTTGCAAGGCTTGTGTGTGATGTTGTATTACCGAGTGGGCCCCGAGATACCTCTCCGTCACACGGAGTGACAAATCCCAGTCTTGATCCATACTAACCCAACGGACACCTTCGGAGATACCTGTAGAGGGCCTTTATAGTCACCCAGTTACGTTGTGATGTTTGATACACACAAGGCATTCCTCCAGTGTCAGTGAGTTATATGATCTCATGGTCATAGGAACAAATACTTGACACGCATAAAACTATAGCAATAAAATGACACGATCAATATGCTACGTTCATAGTTTGGGTCTTGTCCATCACATGATTCTCCTAATGATGTGATCCCGTTATCAAGTGACAACACTTGTCTATGGTTAGGAAACCTTGACCATCTTTGATAAAGGAGCTAGTCAACTAGAGGTTTACTAGGGACAGTATTTTGTCTATGTATACACACATGTATTTGTGTTTCCAATCAATAAAATTATAGCATGGATAATAAACGATTATCACGAACAAAGAAATATTATAATAACTAATTTATTATTGCCTCTAGGGAATATTTCCAACAAACACCCCAACAGGTACAGGTACACCCGATGCAGGAGATCCAGATGGCACGCAGCTGGCGTGGCAGTACGATGAGGAGAACGACCGTCTGTACGTGAACTATCCGGAGGACTGAGGCCGTGGTCGTGATCGTGGGCCAGCATGCGTGATATCATAGTCTTTTCCTTGTTTCATGTAGTCCGTAGCGGGACTAACTTGTCTGAATAATTGTGTGGATGTAATCTTATATTATCTATGTCAGATGGCAAATGTATGCCCTATTTGTCATTCTTTGTTTATGTATTTGCTATGATTATCTCGCTTGCGAAACGCTTAGATGCGCCTCTTTCCCTTTTGGGGCATCGCCCCCAAAATAGGAAAGGGTCGCATCTTAGTCATTACAAAGTGCTTCCATGTTGATGAAAAAGATACTTTGTTCTTCGAGGATCGCATTGTTCTTCCAAAGGGAGTGCTCAGAAAAGTTAGCATGGATGAACCCACAATTCTCTTCTCTCGATACATCCAGGCAGTTCTAAGATGTATCAAGATCTAAGGCAAACCTTCTGGTGGACTCGCATGAAATGTTAGATTGCTCAGTTTGTGAACGAGTGTGATGTGTATTGCACGGTGAATGCAGAACATCAACATTCATCAGGTCTTCTTCATCCTTTGCCTATACCCGAGTGGAAATTCGATCATGTGGAGATGGATTTTTTCACTTGGTTTCCTAAGTCCAACAGGTGCAACGATGCCATCTTTGTGGTCATCGACAAGCTGACTAAAGTTTCCCACTTCCTTCCGGTCAAATAATCTATCTCGACGGCTCAGCTGGCAGAGCTGTACACTTCAAGGATAGTTTGTTTGCATGGTCTTCGTGGGCTTATTTCTTCAGATCAAGGAAGCATCTTTACTTCCAAGTTCTGGGATTCCTTCCAAGCTGCAATGGGCACCAAAGTTCGTTTCAGTACAACCTTCCATCCTCAGACAAGTGGTCAAGTGGAGAGAGTCAATCAAATTCTTGAATACGTGCTCACAGCGTGTGCTATCTCTTTCGGCATGAAGTGGGAAGACTGCCTCCTGTTTGCTGAATTTTCCTACAACAATAGTTTTGAAGCAAGTTCAGGCAAGGCCCCATTCAAGATTCTCTATGGCAGAAAGTGTTGTACCCCGCTCAATTGGTCTCAAACTGGTAAGCATAAAATTCTTGGGAATGCCATGATCACTCAAGCAGAAGAAATGTGCCATGTCATTCGGGAAAATCTCAAAGCTTCTCAATCCCATCAAAAGAGTTGCTATGATAGCATACATCGTGACTCGTCTTTCCAGATCGTTGATTTTTTCTATCTTAGAGAATCTCCCATGAAGGGTAATCAGTGATTTGGCATCGAAGGGAAGCTTGCTCCAAGTTTTGTGGGTCCTTTCAAGATTGTTGTCAAAACAGGTGACCTTGCTTATGAACTAGAGCTTCCTCCCAGATTCTCCAATGTGCATGATGTCTTTCATGTATCTCAGCGCTGGAGGTGTTTCAAGACTCCCCAGCGCACCGTTGACTTCCAAGGCATTGATCTCCAGCCAGACATTTCATGTCATGAGCATCCAGTGGACATTCTTGAAGAAACCAAGCGCAAGACCCGCAACAAGTCTATCAAATTCCTTAATGTCAAAGTGGTCACACCATTCCGATTAAGAAGCCACTTGGGAACCTGAGGACCTTCTCCTTTCCGAATATCCTGAGTACTTTCAATCCTAGATCTCGGGGCGAGATCCTCTTGTAGTGTCGTAGAGTTGTAACAGCGAAAGTGCATTTCCTAACCCCTTTGTATTCCATGAGTGAACCTTCCATCTAGTGCCTCGTGTGGTTTGAAATATTAAAGTTTGCTTCATGGCTTCATTGCATCATGTCATCATATCATCATAGCATTCATTTATTTTATTTGCTCCTTGTTGCTTGTTTGGTGATTGATTGTGGTGTGGAGTTGTGTTGTGTGATTGCTTCAAGTGGTTGATCATGAGTAAAACAAACTCCATTCAAATGCTTGTAAGGAAACCCCTCCCACTTTTAATTAAATTTGTAGTGCTTGTTGAAATATTGTTTTGGCCAACACCATGTTTAAAATGTTGCAATTGCTGTAGAAATTCTGTTGATATTTTAGCATCAAGTTTTTGTGGTTTTGTATTTTTTCTGCTATTTTTAAAACCTACAAAAACAGTGGCATTGGTTAAACAAGGCTCTATTTTTGCAAGTGTAAAACATGTGCTATCTATCTATTATATACTTAAAACAAAAGACAAATAAGACACCACGTTATTCCACATAGGTTACAATCATAAATATCATTGATTAATAATACCTACGGCTGAGATTTAAAGATAATACGTTAGACGCCTAAACTTATAAAGTTATATATATTGAACCGACACGTACAAGGTGCATGTTAATAGTTGGAAAGAATCAAGTAATTTTTTTTAAAGAAGAGACGTGTCACACCACACCACGTTATTCCATATAGGTTAAAATAATACACCTCGCTGATTAATCATAGCAAAATGGCCCGTGGGTTGTCATAAAAGAAAAAAAAAACATAATCTCCAATGATGATGACCATATTATGTTCACATATCATCGCTTGATTTAGAAATTTTGTGCACAAATGTAAAAAAATATTTCTTTTTTTAAATTTATTCACAAGTTGAAGCAATCTTTACATTTTCAAAAAATATATATCATGGTTATCAAAAATCTTGGTAACTAAAAGATTTATTCTGAATTTCAAGATTTTTTCTTAGAAAACATACAATAATAATCCGATCCATCCAACAGTTAATTCTTCAAAATTCACACATGTATATTGTCACAAAGACTTAGAAGCATTAATGTTTAACTACATACATTTGATCTTTCGTGAACAATTTTAGAAATATGGGAACAATTTTAAAATTAAGAACATTTTTTACAATTTACAAACATTTAGTAAAAATCGTGAATATTTTTATATTTTGAACGGGTTTAAATATTTTCTTTCGAATTGGCAACCAATTCAAGAAAAGACGAACATAATTTCTTATGTTGGAGGATTTTATTTTAAATTCACAAACATTTTTCGAAACGCATGAAGTTTTTCTGAATAAACAAACATTTTTATAAATCAGTAATATATTTATTAAATTCATGGACATTGTTTTAGAATTTGCAAAAAAAATATAAAAATCCTGCGTGGAAAATTTTAAATAAAAAAAGAAACTATCGAAACAGGCATTAGCTATTTTTAAAATTTTAGGACATTTTTTAAATGCATTAACATATTTTGAATTAGAAATCATTTTGTTAAATGCCTTTAATAATTTTTAATACATATAATTGTATTTGAGATCATGGATTTTTCTTATTGTACAAACATTTTTCTAAAATTGCAAACATTTTATTGTATATGCGAGCATTTTCACAAAACTCGAGCAGTTTTTGAAGTCACAAACATTTTAATTTTTTAAATATGTTGATTTATAATTTTCAGTTTATTAAAATATTAAAGATTATTTGAGTTCTAAATTATTTAAAATAAAAAAATAAACCGGACTGAAAATAAATAAATAAACAGAACTAAAGGCAGACGTCTGTGCATGGGCCGGCCCATATGGTGTGCTGGAAATTCTCCCAGCATGCAGAGCGTAATATAGGAGGTTTTTACATGGGCTGGTCCAGTCAAAGATTTTTTGTTTTGTGAAACGTTTTTAATTACTTACCGGTGGCATGATGGGTAATTTATGCAAACTTTAGGGGTAGTTTTTAAGACAGACGACCAGAAACCGTATTTACTTTATTATTAGAGAGAGATATCTACGATTGAGATCTAAAGATAATACGTTACACGCCTAAACTTATAAAGTTATATATATTGAACCCACACTTACAAGGTGCATGTTAATAGTTGGAAAGAACGAAGTAATTTTTTTTAAAGAAGAGACGTGTTTAGATGACACGTAGAGAGCATGATGACCGGGACTATAACTAAGCTTTAATTAGTCACAGAAAAAAAAGTGCACATTCAATCTGAGTCCAACGTGAACACGTGTAAGAGACTACTAGTACAAATGCCCGTGCGTTGCACCGGGCGAAATATTAGATAGTAAATTTATGTACTTTAAAAAATATGCATAATTATAAATAAATATTTTTAGTATAATTGCCCGTGCGTTGCACCGCACGAAATATTAAATAGTAAATTTATAAACTTCAAAAACTAGGGAAAATCATAAATAAATATTTTGCTAAAATTTCAAACTTGTCCGAATACATATATTTTTTGAAATAAACTAATAATCATATAACAGGGGAAAATATAGAAATAACATATAATCAATAAAGGTAAAGTCTAAAATCTGGAAAATTCAGAATATTCCAACAACGTGACGGAAAATGGATAACTATAATCAAGGTTCTCGATTCATTTCGTAAAGTACCTTATATATTTTCCCCTTTCTGCTAAGATATTTTTAACTTGGATATTTAATTCATGCACAAAGTACTTTTGTCTTTTGTAGAATATATTTTCAAGGCTATTTGAATAGTAAAGCAAGCGTATATATTTTGTCTTTTGTAAGAATATATTTTCAAGGTCATTTGCGCATAGGATATTTGGCGTTGTAAGATGAAAGTTGCAACTGTTTAAAACTAACATGCATTCTAGTAAGGCGAGAGAACAATATGAATCTCTTATTTCTCTAATTTTCTCTGGAGACAGAACATTTTTATTCCTAATTTCATTTATATCTGAAACTTTTCATATTATAATGACCATGCAAAATTGATTATGCTGTTATTAAAAGAGTGCAAACAATCAGCGAATATAATAAAAAGCAAAGCTTAGATAAATAGCTCCAGCATTGCACAAAACCAGATTAAGTACTACCATCATCATGTGTATATGTTACGTTACAACATGCCATTACATCTGCCAATAACAACAACTCTAACGGCTTTCAGTCTCAAGTAGATTACGACTAAGAACTTTCTGTGTCCACCCTCTCTCTAGTTCTAAATTTCTACAACGGAGTAACAAGAAGCCTGTAATTACCCATCCTCCACATCTTTACTCGCCTAGCTACAAAATCAACATTCTCTACGGCTCCTATTACTCTTTTTATTTTCGATGGAAAGGGCATGCATAGCCCCAGCGCCTTGTAGATGGAAAAACAGAGATGCCAACATGCAAACAGATTATACAGCTAGAGATGTTTAGTCTTCACGCAGCACACGAGCCGGTTGGAGCCCAAGTCGCTTTTCTGCACACATATCAAAAATATTTCATCACTAACTAAGCATACACAGTATGCACAGCTTGTTTAGCATTCACATCATGTGCAGATCTTAATGCAAAAAATATAGACATGAGCCAATAAAGGGAAAAGGAATTATATTGGCCTGGCTAAGTAATTACGGAAAAACACAGTTTGGCAATGTCGAACTAAAATGATTTTTTCACGGAGGAACGATATCCCAGCTAAAACCATATGATTACTTGTAATTGTTTTTAAGATGATAATATGGCCGCTATTGTACTTTAGAAGACATCAAGAACCTTATGTATAGCTCGGTAGCCATACATTTGAAGGTTGAGTGCTAAGACTTGCCCGATTAGCTGATCATCTAGCTCCTTTATCTGAGCCATGCTCACATGCTTAAAACACTGGTTCAAAAGTTTATGGTGAGGCCAGGATGTTTATAGCACCGGGACAAATAATTGTTGTCAATAGTTCAATACCTTGTGAACAACATAATTTCCAAAAACATCAGTCATCAATGTGAGAGCTTGAGGCATGATTTGAGTAAAAACCTTGTATTTTTCTTCAATGCTGGCTGTTTCAAGCTTTTGCTATATGAAACGACTTTTTCTTCAATGCTGGCTGTTTCAAGCTTTGTTGTATGAGCCGACTCCCAGCCAACATCCAGAACAACTCTAGTGCGAGAGCCAAATGCAATATCTGGTACCATCAGGACAAACAGAGAAACATGTGTTTCGAATGATATTCAGCAATGGTAGAGGTTTTTTAGTTGTGGAAGCTAATGCAGTCCATTGAACTTTAGCCGTTATTTGTGTTTTGCATATTCCTATTAAGCATTGATGCGTCTAGAATCCGTATGTGTTAAGTTCTACTTTTATGTACACACTCTCTAGAAACTACTCGTTTACTTTGATGTTTTAAGCAATTTGAAGTTACCTTTAGTTTGAGTAATTTATAATATAATAAAGGGAAACCTAAGATATTTGATCCAGGTATTGATTTGTTTCATGTATGAACTGGGTTCCTATCACAGGAATTGTAAATTTACCTTTAGCCTTGGTAATCCAATTTTTTCCTCCTTATCATCAAGACTAAAAATTTCTAGAACGGATTGACACAAACGATTGTTTTATTCGAGAGAGGCATTGCCATTGGCTACACACTTTCAAGACGTACGTGTCAGATCACCCACAGAGTTGACAACCGAGATATATCAGAAATGTCGAATTAATGATGCATACAGTTGCAAGTAAAGGAAACAACACGTTCATACCCGGACACATAATCGATCCTTGCTTCCTGCCGTCCCCTAGACTTGCTTCTCGATCGCCATGGCGCTTAGCAGCGGCATCCTCGCCTTGTCAATCAGTAAGTGTGATATACTCAGCTGTTAGCTAGATTAATTCGTTGATTTGTTCTCGATTCTCAGGTGCTTTTGGGTTTGCATATTGCAGTTGGAGTGCTGGTGGCCGGTATAGTGACAGTGGTGGCCACGATCGCGATCTACCTGTGCGCCAAGGTCGCTGTGCAGATGTATCTGCACAAGGAAGACAAGCTGGGCGGTCACCGGGACGCGTGGCTCGGCAACGGAGCAGCCGCCGGCATCACGCCGAGAGCCGCCCAGAACGAGGCTGACGACGTCGAGATGGGGAGCATGAGATTCTTCATCGAGGGCGTCCAGAACGAGCAGCCCGTCCACTTCATCTCGCAGCAGCTGCGGGGCTTCACCCAGGGCTTCGCGCACAAGGTCGGCTCCGGCGGCTTCGGCGTCGTGTACATGGGCAGGTTCCCCGACGGCACGTCGGTGGCCGTGAAGGTCCTCAACAGCACGCTCGGGAGGCGCGCGGAGGAGTAGTTCATGGCAGAGGTGGACACCATTGGGAGGACCTACCACATCAACCTCATCCGCCTCTACGGCTTCTGCTTCGACGCCGCGGTGAAGGCGCTTGTGTACGAGTACATGGTGAACGGCTCGCTGGACCGGCACCTGTTCGGCACGCCGGCGCCCGATGGCCGCGTCATCGAGTTCGACAAGCTCCACGAGATCGCCGTCGGGACGGCAAAGGCCGTGCGGTACCTGCACGAGGAGTGCCAGCACCGCATCATCCACTACGACATCAAGCCGGAGAACGTGCTGCTCGGGGCCGACATGGCGCCCAAGGTGTCCGACTTCGGGCTCGCCAAGCTGTGCGACACGGAGGACACCCACCTCACCATCACTGGCGCCTGGGGACGCCCGGCTACGCGGCACCGGAGCTGTGGATGCCGTTGCCGGTCACGCAAAAGTGCGACGTGTACAACTACGGGATGCTGTTGTTTGAGATGCTCGGGCGGCGGAGGAACCTGGAGCTCGGGCTGCACAGCCGTGAGAGCCAGGAGTGGTACCCGCGGTGGGTGTGGCACCGGTTCGAGGCCGGCGATATGGACGTCGTGCTGGCGCGCGCAATGGCCGCGGGGGACCTGGACGACACAGAGAAGGCGGCAAGGATGTGCAAGGTGGCCCTATGGTGCGTGCAGTTCCGGCCTGAGGACGGACCATCCATGGGCAACGTGGTGCGGATGCTGGAGGGGGAGGAGCAGATCGCCACGCCGGGCAACCCGTTCGCGCACCATGCGGCGTACAGCGCCGGCGCGACGATGACCGATGTCACCACCACGGAATCCTACGGTTCTTCAGCTTTCACCCGCACTGGGCTCGCCGTCCTCGCATCCTCCGCGCCTCCTCCTCCACCTTGTCGTCCTCGTCTCCTCCGCCGCCTCCATCCTGCAGTGCTGCGGGTTCGTCGACGGCCCCGAGCTGAAGGTCAAGCTGCTGGGCGGCGCGGCCGGGCTGCAGCTGCTGGCCTCGTCAAATCTCCGCGCCGTCCACATCCCCGCCGCCTCGATCTGGATCGAAGGAGGGCGAGCTCGCTGCTTACCTTGACCACGGGAGGACCGCGGGTTAGTTCAGATTAAATACAGGGGGGTTTTCATAAAAAGTAAAAAACGGTTCGACCCAACTTACAAAAGGACTGCGGATTAATTATCTGAAACGACAAGGACTTTTTTGCAAAAACGCCGTGACGGACGACATAAGCACTCCATGCTTTATTATTACTAGCAAAAGAGCATGTGCGTTGCAACGGGAGAAAAAAATACCACATGCTTTTAATCTTTTTATAATCATTTTGATTTATTAAAATAATAAGCTAACTAACTAATGTAGTCAGTCCTATCCTATTTTGTTGAGAAATCAACCCGTTCATTGTTAATTCCACCATGATGAGAAATTAAGCGCGACAAGCAAAGCAAAACAAAGAGGCTACGTGAATTGATCAATGTACTGTTATTTTATTTCACTCATGGGGTAGAGAATGTGGGATCAGATGACAAACTGAAGGTGGTGTTCCATTCTTTGTCTCTACAACAATACAATCTTACATTCAATACATTCATTCATCAGCAAACAAATCCCCAGAAAAAAAAATTTCTTGCCGGTGCTTGGCACACGGTTGGAGGCATGGGGAGGGGATCTCACCAGATGATGTGTTCCTACCGGAGGAGGGGATACGATGAGGGAGCAAGGTTAGGCGCCTTTATCTGGCCATAAGGAGTCGCCGTTGCCGCGCCATAACCTCGGAGTTCCCCGTGTGAGCCATGGAGGCCCGCCTCCACCTGCAAGTACTTCGCTCTGCCGCGCTGCCGCCGTTCTGCATCGAGCAGACGCATCATCCCAAGTCACTGTAGCTGTCGCGTTGATTTGATTCAGAAGCTGTGCTCGAGCGCCGAAACGGGGGCAACAAGCGGGCAAAGGTACGACCGTGGAGGCGGGTGGGTTGAGATCGACAACAGTGATGGTTGAGGTCGGTCACGGCGGCGAGTGGTGTGGCAGCGGCATGGGCACAGGCCAGGGTGGACCAGGGTCGACGCGATGCTCTCGATCGCCGCAACGGGGGCAGTGAGCGGGGAGAGGTACGGCCACGGAGGCGGGTGGGTTGAGATCGACAGGGGTGGCGGTTGAGGTCGGCCGCGGTAGCGAGTGGTGTGGCGGCGGCCTGGGCACAGGCCAGGGTGGCCCAGGGTCGACGGGAGGAGGCGATGCGTACGGGTATAATTTTTGCAGTGAATCGTTTTTTCTTTTGCGTTGCAGATAAATGATGGAGCGGGGGTTGAATAACAAAAATTAAGGGGCTTTTTATAAAAATACCGCGGTGGGTTTTCCGACGGAAGCAATAGCCGCTTTATTATTATAGCAAAAGGGCTCCTGCGTTGCAACGGGAGAAAAAAAATACCACACGCTTTTTATCTTTTTATAATCATTTTGATTTATTAAAATAATAAGCTAACTAACTAATGTAGTCAGTCCTATCCTATTTTGTTGAGAAATCAGCTTGTCCATTGTTAATTTCATCATGATGAGAAATTGAGCGGGACAATCAAAGCAAAACAAAGAGGCTACGAGAAATGATCAATGGACTGTTATCTTATTTTACTCATTCGGTAGAGAATGTGGGATCAGATGACAAACTGAAGGTGGCTACAACAATACAATCTTACATTCAATACATTCATTCATCAGCAAACAAATCCCCACAAAACAAAATTTCTTGTCGGTGCTTGGCACACGGCTGGAGGCATGGGGAGGGGATCTCACATATGATGAGTTCCTGCTGGAGGAAGGGATACGATGAGGGGAGCAAGGGTTAGGCGCCTCTATCTTGCCATAAGGAGTCGTCGTTGCCGCGTCATAACCTCGGAGTTCACCGTCTGAGCCATGGAGGCCCGCCTCCACCTGCAAGTACTTCGCTTCGCCGCGCCTTATCCGCGCGCCGCCGCCGTTCTGCATCGAGAAGACGCATCATCCCCAGTCACTGTAGCTGCCGCGCTAATTTGATCCAGAAGTTATGCTCGAGTGCCGAAACGGAGGCAGCAAGAGGGCAGAGGTACGGCCGCGGAGGCGGGTGGGTTGAGATCGACAACAGTGGTGGTTGAGGTTGGCCGCGGCGACGAGTGGTGTGGCAGCGGCCTGGGCACAGGCCAGGGTGGACCAGGGTCGATGCGATGCGCTCGAGCGCCAACGGGGGCAGTGAGCGGGGAGAGGTACGGTCGCGGAGGCGGGTGGGTTGAGATCGGCAACGGTGGCGGTTGAGGTCGGCGGCGGCGGCGAGTGGTGTGGCGGCGGCTTGGACACAGGCCAGGGTGGCCCAGGGTCGACGGGAGGAGGCGATGCGTACGGGTATAATTTTTGCAGCGAATCATTTTTTCCTTTTACGTTGCAATAAATGATGAAGCGCGGGTTGAATAACAAAAATTACAGATTTTTTTCTTTCTAAAAATGTCGCGGTGGGTTTTTCGACGGAAGCAATAGCCGCTTTATTATTAGGTATATAGATATAGATTAGGGGAGATAGCACGTACACATATTTAAAAAGGAAATATATGGGTTGGCCTTTCTGGGGAAATATCATACACGCATGAAGTGTTAAGTCTGCAGAATATTACTGTATAAAGAAAAGTCTAGCCTCTTCTCTCCGTAAAAATAAAGTCCCGCTCTCACGATAGGTTCATCCTCTGCACACGAACCGGGTATGAAGGAACTACAGTGCACATCATCTACATAGGAAATTGACGCTCTGTATTACATGTCCCGTGCATACAAAATAGTATAGGATGCAGTGCCAAACATATGTGACATATTTGTATATATATGACATGTCCCATACCTTCAAGAATTTATGAATTAGTGTCAAGATCAATCAGGTTGCTACATATTCTTGATTCCTTCAAACGGTACATACATAAAGGTCAATCATTCATGGATTAGACTAGGTAGCGGCGCCACACCAAAGACACTCCCCGGCGGCTGATGTATACGCACATAAATACTGGCAAAAGAAAAAAAAAGGCTTGCATGCATCTAATTATACTACTTGTAACCATGCCGTCCCTAATTTTTTCTCTCTTCGTCATGCATGCGTTTAATGATGTCATCAAGATTTCCTCTCGTCCTTGAATTTAAAAAGTTTTATCTTTAAAATCATTAATTCAATCGATGATCCGTTTTCACCATTGACTTTCTCGCGACGAGTTTTTAAAACTAGATCGCATGTTGACATGTTCCGTCGACTATTTTTTTCGTTTATACTTGCAATATTTTTTGACTCACTTGCCATATTATTAATCACTTACTTGCGTGAAAAAAATAACTTAATTGTCACTTTTTAATGTTGTTTCGTACAAAGTCTTGTAACAGTTTTAATTATACTTGATATAAAAGCATGTCATAGGTTGTGTTTGTCAATTTAAATATGTGAACTTATCATATTTACATACAACTTTTCTAGAAAATTATTTTGTGTGCTTGTTAGTTTAACTAGGTCGAGTTGTCACATTTACAAACGATGACATAAAAGATTTCTTGTGGTCACCGGTTTTAAATAGGTTGAGTTGTCATATTTTTTTGCGCGTAATCGCCTAAAAAACTTGTTTGTACTTATCATTTTGATTATGTCGAGATGTCATATTTATACGTAATTTTTAAAAATATGGCGATTAAGATATTTTTTATCAGACAAGTAAGTACTTATTAATATGACAAGTAAGTGTAACAAATATGGTGAGTACGAATAAAAAAAATTATCGAACATATCGACATGGTTTCTAGTTTTAAAGATTTCATGAAAACAAAATCAATGTCGAAAACAGACCATCGATCGAATTAACGGTTTAAGAGATAAAATTTCTTAAATTTTGATCATAGGAATAGAATTCAGCGTGAGCCCGCTGCACGAGAGCGTTTATGTGCATATGCTTCTCTTTAGATTTTCCCATCATTCATTTTAATTTTTTGGGTAGCTTACCAAGCAAGCAACTTGGTACACGCAAAGGTCAGTCAGGTAGCCCGCTAAAGGGTGGAAACATCAACCGTATGTTTGAATTTGAATGCATAAAAACATGTATATACGTACACACGGACTAGGCGATGCCAATCTAGGACCAGAAGCATCAGATACATGGATTTCAAACATGCTAAACGGCATGCCGGAGACGTCAAAAACCATTGACGAGGCTAATCAAACCTACGGCAAGGTCACCTTCAGAGTAAGTTCATATGTAACTTATAGGTGAGTACTCTTTTTAGTTGTGTGATGAGTTTCACTGCACAAATATTGGCACTAGATTGAGATACGTACAATCATTTTTGCATGATTGGGCTAAGAGTAAAGGTATGGTAGAAGTACGTTCACATATTCAGAATATTATAAATATGAGTTTAAACTAAAGTTGAAATGTGTGGTAAAATAAAATAAATTGATGTTTTTTTAGAAAAGGAGGCCTCGCCCCGGCCTCTGCATCAAGGGATGCATACAGCCATATATTAATCAAACAAAGTGTTCAAGAAGTATAAAGTATATAAAAAAGGAAAAAAGATACATGACGGTCTGAAGTGGCTAAAAGATAAAGATGACTAAACACCTATCCTATTAATATGCCATCATCCAAACCGGTTGAAAATACCCTGTGCTACCATCTCCCAGCGGACACACCCAGTAACCATAGGCTCCCTGGCTGCCACAGGAGTTAGTAACGACCATGTACGGATCAGTGCAGTAATTCTGTAGATAACCTACAGAAATTGAATATCACGAATTCTGTTAAAAACCAAATCATTTCTGCTATTCCATAAAGCCCAAAGAAGAGCACATGCTCCGACACGAATAGATTTAGCCAATTGAGCATCAATTCCCTGTAACCACGTTCCAAATAACGAGTTCAAGTTAACAGGAGGAGAGATGTTAAAAGCAATATGAATTGAGCGCCAAACAAGTTTAGCCATAGGACAGTCGAGAAAGAGGTGTTGAATACTCTCTACTCTTGGACAGAAACAACATCTGGGGCTACCCTTCCAATTCCGTTTGCCAAATTATCCTTAGTTAAAATAACTCCCTTGTGAACAAACCACAAGAAAACTTTAATTCTAAGAGGAACTCTAACCTTCCAAATATGTTTGGATTTTGGAATAGGTACTGAATCAATGAGATCAGAATACATGGATTTAACCGTAAACAACCCATTCGGTGTTAATATCCAGGAGATTCGATCACACATATCAGAAAGGTTAACCTCCATTAACCTTCTAACTAGATGCAACCAGCAAATCCATCTATCCCCAACTAGAGATCTGCGGAATTGAATATTAAGGGTAATCTCACGCAATACTACCGCAACTGTCACTTGCCGACACTGGGCAATATGGTACAACCGCGGATATTGAAGAGCCAAAGGCGCTTCTCCTAGCCAGGTGTCTTCCCAGAATCTAGTCAATTCCCCATTCCCAATGATAAACCTCGATCTGTGGTGGAATGAGCTTTTTACCCGCATTAGACCCTTCCAGAATGGCGAGTCAAAAGGTCTCGCTTCAACCTGAGATAAAAATTTGGAATGAAGGTACTTATTGGTCAGAATTTGTACCCACATGCCTTCGGATTCCGTCGACAATCTAAACAGCCACTTGCTGAGAAGACATCTATTTTTGGTTTCCAAATTTTCAATACCTAAGCCTCCTTGATCTTTAGGACGGCAGATAATATCCCATTTCGCCAACCTATACTTAGTCTTAACCTCATCACTCTGCCAGAAAAAGCGAGAACGGTAGAAATCCAATCTTTTCCGTACCCCCACAGGTATCTCAAAAAATGATAGGAGGAACATAGGCATACTTGTTAATACTGAATTAACCAACACTAACCTACCTCCGTAAGAAAGAAGCTTGCCTTTCCAAATACTAAGTTTCTTTTCAATCCGTTCCTCAATGCATTTCCACTCAGCATTTGTTAGTTTACGATGGTGGATGGGAATTCCTAAGTACGTAAAAGGAAATTCTCCTGCCACACATCCAAACAGCTGATTATAGATATGTTGTTGGTTTTTGGCTTCACCAAAACAGAACAACTCACTTTTATTGAAGTTAATCTTCAACCCAGATAACTGCTCAAAAAGGCACAAGATGAGCTTAAGTTTTTTAGCTTTGACTAAATCATGCTCCATAAAGAGAATCGTATCATCAGCATATTGTAGAATAGATACACCCCCATCCACCAGATGACGTACTAATCCAGCTACAAGGTCCTTTTCGTTAGCTCTCTTGATCAACAGAGCCAACATATCCGCAACAATATTGAAGAGAATAGGGGACATAGGATCCCCTTGTCTTAGCCCCTTTAGTGTCTGGAAGAAGTGACCAATATCATCATTGACCTTGATCCCGACACTCCCTCTTGTAGTGAAGGAATCTATGTGCTTTCTCCAAACCTCATCGAACCCCTTCATCCGCAATGTTTGTTGCAAGAAGGACCATTTCACTTTGTCATATGCCTTTTCGAAATCCACTTTAAAGATAACTCCATCAAGTTTCTTTGAGTGAATTTCGTGCAGAGACTCATGGAGAACCACTACCCCTTCAAGGATATTACGCCCGGGCATAAATGCGGTTTGCGAAGATTGCACCACAGAATGCGCCATCTTTGTTAGTCTATCTGTTCCAACCTTTGTGAATATTATGAAACTAACATTAAGCAAACAAATCGAGCGAAACTGCTCAATACGTGACGCCCCTTCCTTCTTTGGTATCAGCGTAATAGTACCAAAATTCAGATGGAAGAGTTGGAGATTACCAGCATACAGATCATCAAACATTGCCATAAGATCCTTCTTGATGATGCGCCAGCAGTGTTTGTAAAACTCCGCCGGAAACCCATCTGGACCAGGGGCCTTGCCACACTTCAAACCTCCTATCGCGTCTAGCACCTCTTTCTCTGAGAAAGGAGCAGATAAAGACTCATTATCAGCCTCCCCAACTTGGGGAATATCTGCAACCTGGTACTCGTCCATAGTCACAAAACTATCTTGATGAGCACCAAAAAGCTGTTTATAATAGTTTGAGATGTACAATTTTAAGTTCTCATGACCAACTATTGTACCCTCATCCTGTTCAAGCTGCACTATCCTCTTCTTCCTGTGCTTGCCATTGGCTACTAAATGGAAGAACTTAGTGTTATTATCCCCAAGTATAATAGCTTTTACTTTTGCTCTATTCGCCCACTTCATCTCCTCCTCTCTAAGAAGAGTACGAAGCCTTTGTTCAGCCTCAAATCTGAGTTGACGATCATTTTCGTCCAGCACACAGTACTCAGCCTTTCTATCCAGCTCATCAATAAAGTTAATGAGCCTTTCCCGCTCATCTTTATATGTCCCCGAGACATGCCTAGCCCAGCCACAAAGGTATTGTCTCAGGTGTCTAATTTTATTTTGCCATCGTTGTACACTCGATGAGCCGCCCGAAGTCCTATTCCATTCCCTGTCTATCAACTCCAGAAATCCCTCCCTTAAGAACCAGCTGGATTCGAAAGAGAAACTGTCTCGATTACCCAGATGCGATGCATCCCCAGTATCCAACAGCAAGGGGGTATGATCAGAAATCGCCCTTTGGAGTGCACGGACTGTAACCAAAGGGAACTTCTGTTCCCAATCTACACTGGTAAGAACTCTATCTAACTTCTCAAAAGCTTGATTCGGCAGGGAATTTGCCCAAGTGAAATTCCTACCTGTGAGTTCTATCTCGCACAATTCAAGGCTCTCAATAATAGTATTGAACAAAAATGGCCATCTACCATCAAAATTGTTATTATTCTTTTCATACGCCCATCGAATAATGTTAAAATCACCACCTATCAGTAATGGCAGTTGATCATCGCATATGCGAACTAAATCCGCCAAGAATTCAGATTTAAGTTCAGGCTGAGCAGCCCCATAAACCGCTACTAGAGCCCACATAAAGCCATCCATTTTGGATGTAATTTTGAATTTGACCGCAAAATCGCCAAACACTACTTCCCTAACCTGGAGTGTGTCACATCTGACTCCAAGTAAGATCCCTCCGGATCTTCCTCTTGGAGGTAGACAATGCCAATCAAAATCAATCCCTGCGGAAAGAGAACTCGGAAACTGAGAAGAGAACTTATCTTTCCCTGTCTCCAAAACGGCGATAAAGTCTAGCTGATGCTCCACCGTGGCGTCAGCGAGGAATCTTGTTTTAGCCAAGTAGCGTAGACCTCTGCTATTCCAAAAAATTCCTCTCATCTTTCATCGTAGAATTTCTTAGCAGTCTTAAAGCGGGCACTCCTACGGATAGCCGACACCGGATAAACTTTTCTATTCCATGTCCGTTTAATTTTCTCCCCATGTCCCTGGTCCGTATAACCAGGATCACCTGAGTCATTTTGAACAACACCCTGGTCACCTAAAGTATTATCAAGAAACGAATCCCGACCCTCGTTAAGCTCATCTATGGGATACAAATTCTGACATAAAGAATTCAGCCCCCCAAGGTCACTAATATCTGCATCGGTCATCGGCTTGACCGCGGCTAAGTTCCTAACAATATCCAGAGCCCTATCTACCTCTAGGTCCAATAACTCATTAATAGATTTCACAACTTCTGCGTTCGAATTACCAAGCGAAACTCCGATAGCCGTAGCTTTATCAATAATCTCAGGAGGTGAAAATTGCAAAATAGAATGCTCCAAATTAACCGACATACCTGTTGACGATTCAGCATCCTTCAATTTTGCGATCCGCGTCGCACGGCCCATCTGCAAGTCATCCGCATCGGGCTGGCCCTGAATCCGATCGCTAACCCTCCGGTCCGAAGCCACATGATCTGGAATACCCCCAAACTGAATGACCGCATCCTCGGAGATATAACCCTCCAAGTTACCTCCCTCAATATCAGGCGTCTCCAGCACCGAAGCCACCGGAGGGTCGACGACAATCATCTTAGCCTGAATGCTCGGACTAGTGAACCCAGAAACCTCCTGCACTGTCCCCAGACTCGGCACAGGCAGCGCTGTCCTATCTTCCTCCTGTATGACCTGAAGCAAGTAACGATCCAGGGAGATCGGCTGTAGTCCCACAGCCGGTGATGAGGGTTGCATCAAGGCACCAACGGCTTGCTTCCTAAAGGACCGTTTCATCTGTGAATCAGCGAGTCTGACCGGCATCGCCTCTGGCTGGAAGGAGCCGAAGCGCAACTGAGCCCCAGGGGCCCCTACAGCACCACCTGCTGCTGGCGCGCCCTCCCCTGCCTTCGGATCCACTGTAGCCGACCCAGGAGCATTATCAGAATGAGGAGGAAACTGTCCCTTGTCCGCATTTTTAGCACCAGAATCACCTCCCTGTCTTGCATATCAACGTCAGGATCCACCGTACGCTGAACAGCCGCCGAAGGGCTCTCGATCTGAAGACGAAGTGTAAATCTCTTACCCTCGAAAATCCAAAGTAATTCCTCCGGGATCAATCCACTATCGAGAACACTCACAAACAACCGAACCGCTCCGTTAGCACGCTTGAACACCATATCCACTTGTTCCGTTTTACCAATGAGGGAGCCAAAACTCCAAGCCACGGAGAAATCATTAACTGCCTTAGACGGAGCACCATAAAAGCGAACCCAGACCTAGTCAAGAGGAACCCCTTGAGGCTCATCACCCGCCCATACATCAAACTCCAGGATGCAACTCGTGCTTGGTACTCTGCACATGCCAAACTTAAGTAAACGAGCCAGATCTTCTTTGGAAGGAAACACCACCTTAAAAACAGATTCAGAAATTGCAATAGGCTCCCACCGAAAAGTAGCTGACACAAGATCTCGAAGCTGTTGCACCACCTGGTCAACAGTCATCTTACCACTGGCAACGGTGATCTTACCGATAAGAGCCACATCTGGCGTATGTGTCGAAGTGGAAACAGCAGGGGACTCAAAGAACATAAGCTCCTCAGAACAAACCCCATAAATAGTCATAACAGGCATCGGACCCGTCATAAGAGGACATGAAGAAGATCCATGTACGGGCTTAAGACATAGCTCACAAAGCACTGCCGAGCACTCGGACACAAAGTGCCCATTCTCACCACAGCGATAACACGTCATCTTTTCCTTCTTACGCGCCCACTTTGTTGGACGATCTGCTCCCTCTATCCGGGGAGGCACAACACCTTTGTCCACAGCCACATCAGTCGCTACAGCCCCAATCGGCGCAGGTAGTGGAGTTGCCTTGGGTTGCTGCGCTGGCTCCTTGTCGGCAACAACAGGAACCACCTGAGGCGGCAGTCTCCTACCACCACCACGGCCTCCCCACCGTCCCCGATATCCACCCCTCTTGGGACCTGCTGGCCCAGGCACAAAATTTCCTGAGGGTCCCGAGTAACCCTGTCCCGAACCGACATTAGACTGCCAAGCATATCCTCGACCACCACCATGCGACGATGAACCACGATGTTGACCGATGCCGTAAGCATTGACACCATCGTCTCCCCACCGTCCGCGGGGCTGCATGCGATTGACATCGCCCCCAGCATGCCCACCCGGCTTGCCAGCTCTTGTAGTGGCCTGCACCCCCCCACCATAGACTTTGCGGCAGGTTGAGGATGCAAGCGAGGCCCCGGGCCTCGAGTACTGCCGGAACCCTGGTTCGTAGTCGCCGGCGCGTGCTGTTGCGGCAATGGCGCTTCTCTGCCAGACATGACAGGCGACCGATGAAGAGGAACTCGCGGCGCCCGTCTAGACTGCTGACAAGGGAATCCAACCCTAGCAATCTTACGTATAGCCCGGTCACCAGGGCCCGGGTCCTTCTGGCAATCCACCAGGCCAGCATCAGCCGACTTGAACCCGACTGGGCCACATACCCAGCCTGCGATTCAGCACACGGTACTGAAGAAGGATTCGGCCCGTCCACCGAAAGTGCCGCCGCAAGGAAGGAATCCCGCAAAGATCGCGTCGACTGCGCCATCAACGGCAGAGCCGACGTAGACTACATCGAGGACCTTAATTTACGCTGGCGTTGGTTCAAACTAACCGGAGGCCAACGACCAGGAATAAGAAAATCATCTAGAGAGATTGGATTCCTACTTACCTTAGGAAGAGGCCCGATCCAAGGTTTCGGCCTTGGAGCACCCTTCTTCTTCGTCGGTAATTGGAAGTCTTGCTGCAGCTTACACTCCACCGACACCCCCACAGGCGTTGCTGGAGAGATCGGTGATGGAACCGAAGAGCACGAAGGGGCATCATCCTCGACGTCCGAATCATCATTCTGATCTGCAAGACCCCAGAATTTTCCACCCACCCGAGGAGGAACCGATGCATTCTTCTCCCCACAATCGCTCCCCAAGGAATAAGGTTTTAACAACAAAACTAGGAATCCATCCATCTCAATCTCTAACCCGATCCTCATATCATTTGGAAGAAGATAGCAACCTGCAAGAATATCTCCCTCCGCATCTCTAATCGTCGCCCACCCAGAGAAATGATGAACGACTAGCGAGCCAAAATGATCTACCCTAGATACATCCTTAGCAATCGAGAAACGAACCTCCCAGCGACGGTGAACACCTGTAGAACATCCATGTGAAAAAGAAGGAAGTCCAGAACTTACCTTGATCTCACATGCCGGATGCGGAGACGCCGCCAGAGAATTCCCGTCGACGGGGAGGAAGTCGCTGATCTCATCACCGCACCCATGGACGGCATTAGACCCCCCGCCCTTCTCGCAAAGATCTGCATCCACCGGGGCGGAAGTCGCCTGTGCTGTCGCCACAGCAGCCTCCCCCCGCATGTGCCTCTCAGTTCTAAAGGTAATTTGATCCTCGTATCTAATGGAATTAATTGGTTGGGTACAGGGCGAAGGTTTCATGGTTGATGTGTCATTGTGCATGGGTTATTTAGATGTATCAACACTCACGGGAAATGGGAGAACTGTGGTCATGTGAGGATCACAGTCACGGGAAGTAATGATCATATGGAAGCATAAGGCATGCGTGAAAGGTAATCGCTCCAAATGTCTCCAAATGATGTATCACATGATGGGGAAAAAATCGCCGCGGCTGCAAAATTTAGATACAATTTATTTGTTTGCACACTTCAACTATTACAAAATGAGGACGTTAACTCACCAAAATCAGGCTTCCATGTTATTATCGTTTTCTTGATGATTAACTAAATAAACATTTACAACCAGAGTTTACAATTTGAAAACATGTACCTTACATTTGTAAAGCAAAGAATATGCAAGAAGTTATTTTAATCAAGCTACAGTCGCACCTAAACGACATTGCCATTATCAATAATAATAAGTTATGATGATGGGAGAGAGTGAACGAAAATGTCCTGGAAATTTTGGATATATTGCATATCATCACCTCTTACCGAGAGTTAGGCCTACTTTTTGTTTCATCATAATTATATTGCCATAGATAGGGAAGAGAAATAGGCATAAAAATATATGAGAGAAGTGCTAAATTATTAGCAAAATGTGATGTCAAGTATGTAGTACAATATTGGAACTGTGCTAAAGTACAATTCAGTGGAAACAATACAGACATGATCAGACCAAATACTCATATGCGTGTCCACGTAATAATTCATGCAAACGATTTCACATAACAATAATTGATGGATCGATAGAGTGTGGGATTGACTATTAGAAATGAGGGAGGTGCCAAAAATTTATATTATATTTTGTGTAGCATAATTTGGATCAACCAATGCTGGCACACAAGAAAAAGATAAGCTATGATACAATATATATATATATATATATATATATATATATATATATATATATATATATATATATATATATATATATATATATATATAATATTTTAGCAATTGTTCATGAATATGAATACATATGATATTATTAGGCACGTGACATAGGATTTAGAGTAAGAAAAGCATGTGTTGACATTTTAAAATGTAAAATATATTGACAATGACAAAATATAGCTTCTACCCCTCAACAATAATATAACTTCTGACATATGAAATTGTGAAATAAAAATCTAAGGGTGCAAATACTTACTCTGCACACATTCTTGGACCATATGTTTGAGTCAAAAATGTACTTTTCCATAGATACACATTCAACTTTAACGGTTCTATATCTTTCGTTATAACTCAGGAAAAAAATGAGTTTTAACACATTATACGCGTGAAAAAATGAGTTTCAACACACCATACTACTGAACTATATGAGGTCGATAGTTAATTTAAAGAGTGAATTCCGTTTTTTACCCCTAAGTTCAACAGTTTTGACACTAATTACCCAATTTAAGAGAATTTCATCCATTATACCCCATTTAAAAAAATGTTGCCACATTTTTTTTCGAGAAAGCGCAAAGGACCTTTGTGTTTCATTATATTGAAAAGATAGAGTTTGTTACAATCCTCCTAGGAGGCAGGATACAATTATTTAGCCACATTTTATCCTTTTCTATTATTTCTGAGCATTCTGATCTATGGGTCCCGATTGCCAAGTCCACGTGTGATGCCACGTCGTCGGTTTTTTCTTTTCTTTTGTGAATTCGTCTCTGGTTTTTTCCTGGTATTATTTCTCCATGTAAAATCAGTCCGCGCCACTGCACCCGACCGGACGTCCGGTCCTGGCGATCTACCCTCGACCTTGAGTCGCGTCATGTTCGCCTCCGGCGCACGCACAGGTCGTCCAACTTCTAACCGCATGCACCGCTCTCGCTCGCGCCTAGGGTTAGAGATCAGCTTATGGCGTCGACGGCGTCGATGGCGGCGCAACAGCGGATGCTGAAGGGAATCGACGGCGTCGACGGCGACGACAACGGCAACGGCGGGTGCTGAAGGGAATCGACGGCAACCGCGGGTGCTGAATGGCGTGCTGAAGGGCCGCGATGGTGGCGTGCGGCTACCGTGCCTCGAGCGCGTAGTCCCGCCCCGGCCGTCACGATCAGCAAGCTTGTTTCTTCCTCTCAATTGTTTCTCCATGCAACTCCATGTACATACATCGTTGGCCTACTGTATGTGTGAATAGTTCTCGCTTGATGCAGCAGGATGCAATTAGGTCCTCGGGTGATTATGTGGTAGCTGGTTTGATGTATCACCCAGAAGCAATTGTCCTAAAGAACGATGAGCCGCAAACAAAGCACGAGTTGCGAACCGTGAAGTTGCTCGGCTTGGTGCATTAGAAAAAGGAGCTTGCCATTTGAGTTGCCGTGCTTCTGTTTGCAGCTGTTATTGTTGTTGCGACGTACTTCGACAACAAGTGCATGACTAAATGTAGCTACTGGTCTCTTCGAGTCTGTTGGTGATGGTGGAGTGTGGTCATATGTAAATTAGTGAACTGGTGATGTTGTATTGACCTAGTGACGCTGAAGTGTGGTTTTTCACATTACATTTTCCTGATCCATTACACAAAGAAGTTAAACATCATCAAATCAAATTCTGCATATGAGTGCACCATGAGACATGAGTTCAACACGACACAGAGATCAAAAGCAAAACATGACAAGGGTTCAAATGCAAAACATGAGACATGAGTTTTTAACTATATAAGCTAGAAAATGAGGTAATTGCTATTCCTCTCTAGCAGTTGCACTAGCACCAACGGTGAACCAGGAGTGCATTCTCCCACTTGAACTTCTTCCATAAGATCTATTATGTCCATAATCAGGTTGAAATGCAGCCCCCCTTCCACTACCAGCCGGCCCTCTTCCTCTCTCAATTGCAGCAGATGATGATGATGCCTGTGATTCTTGGACCTGAAAATGATGAGATGATGTAAACAACAATAAAATATTGACACCTACATTTATTCTAGGAGTGATTATTTTACCTGGAATTTAGCTGCAGATACTTTAGGTACTCCTCTTCCTCTCCCCTTATCAGTTGATGTTTTAGGAGTACCTTTAGGTGCTTTGGACGCTCCTGTTCCTCTCCCCTTACTATATTCTGTTTGAGTAGCAGCGGGAGTAGTCATAGGTGCTGCCGGTGCTGAACTTCTGGGCTTCTTTGCAGCTACTTTTCCTCTCCCCCTACTAGTTCTTGTTGCACCCGCTCTTGGAGCAACTCTAGGTTCTCGATTAGGTGTATGTGGTGGATTGGCATTGCTCCCATGTGTTGTTGTTGGCAAAGGCTTGCATTGTAGAGAGTAAAAAAAGTGGTTATTTGGTAACATAATTGAATCAAGTACCGGCAACGTAATTAATTAAGGAAAAGAGAGCCCTTACCACATGTTTTCTCACCCTGAGAGCAAGATATGCCCTTAGTGGCTTGTTGCAGCCCTTCACATTGTGGTTAAGTTCCTTGCAATTTCCACACTGTACAGTTCCTTTTTTTGCTCTTGCATAAGCAGGACCACTCTCCTCAGGCCCTTTTATTCTATTTTTCTTTGGCCTTCCTGGTTGAATAGTGTAACCTAGTGGTTCAATGTCTGGACTTGATGTCTTAATCCACTCAGATTCATGTGGAACAGGGTATATCATGTGTTCATGTGCTTTCTTGTAAGTTCCCAAGTTGAAGAAATCATCAACATAATTCTCAGGCCTTTCCTTAGCCTTAAATATAGCTGCACACGCATGTTCACAAGGAACACCACACAACTAAAATCTGAAACAGCCACAAGTCTTATTAAGTAGGTTTACTTCATAGGTCTTATCGGTGTAGTTTACTTGCCAAAGCCCAACACCAAATTGATGAGCTGTGCAATACCTTGCTTTGCTCTTAGCTGACTCTATTTTCTCACTCGTGACAGGTGTGATATCCCAGCCCACCGACTCACATCCCCTTCTTTTCAAATAAAATACTGTCATAACTCTAGTTCTGGTGAGCTCCATCATGGTATGAATTGGCTTGTCTCTATAGTCAAGGATGTATTCGTTGAACACCTCACTAAGGTTGTCCACAACAAGATCAGTCTTGGATCTTGTGCTGAAAGCATGCCTACTAATGTGCTCCTTGGGTATTGCTCTAACCCACTTCCATGCTTCTACATCATAAGATTTCAAGTTGTCCATGGCAATATTGTACTCATTCAAAGTGCATGCATAAACAACCTTATCAAAGTATTCCTTGTAGATTTCACCTCTGAATCCAGCTCTGGAGAAGTTTGCAAGGACATGTCTTTTGCAAAATCTATGTTCACAACGTGGAAAAATCTTTGTGACTGCTGAAAGTAATCCCTATGAAAAATAAATGGCAGAGTTGTCAGTTACAACATGTAGAGCAAATGTAACATATAAATGACAAAGATAAGAAATATGAAAGGACTTAAGTGCTTCCCTAAACTCTTTGACATCTTTGAAACACATCCCTTTAACAAGTTGTTCAGGCATATTATCAGGATCATTAAGGTAAGTATCATCAAATTGCATTCTTGGGTCTAACAACCTCTTGGGCCTTCTCCTTTTTCTCCCTTGTAATAAAACCAACGAATCGTGAATCTTCATTTTCATCAGTATCTTGTCCTAAAGGATCATTTCCACCATCTGAACTTGGAGGATCAGAAAGCTCAAAGTCATCATCAACTAATTTCATCTTCTGCTCCCTTCTCTTTGCCAATGCCATCTTCTTAGTTGCCTTCTCCTTTTTCTATCTTGCTTCCTCTTTCTTTGCAAAATTCATCTCTTTCTCCATTTGTGTTTGTGGAAGAGCAATGTCATCAAGATCAATGCCATCTAAGCCTTCTGTGACATCAAATAAATCTTCAAATTCATCCTCTGAATACACACCCTTTTCTGTCAATTCTTTCTCCTTCTTAGCATACATGGCTCTCAACTTCTCTGTTTCAGCAACATCATCAAAATCTTCATCACTTGAATCAGTTCCATAATCTTGCCCATTCAACTCCCTCCAGTATTCCACTGGATCATTGTACTCTACATCTGAAAGCAACTCCACATTTTGACTGTCCTCTTCATTATTCTCTTCAACATGCACCACAACTAATGGCTTGTAAGAATCAACACCATTCCTCGAAACTGGAAATGTAGTTGGATCCATGGTTCTGAAAACATGCAAATCGATCTCCTTATAAGCATCATACTCCTGAAGCATCTTCATAACACTGGTGTCATCTGTTAACTCAACCATGGAGTTCCCATTGGCCCCTTTCTTATGATAATAAACGTTGTCCCAATGGTTGAAACCCAACTCTTTTGCCCTCTCCTTTATATCAAGATAACTGATGAAATCCCTGTCAATCATCTCTGGCTCTGGATTATTGTATCCACGGATATGACAAGTTTACCTAATGCTCCACATCCCGGTTGTCATCTGATTTGTGCAAAAAATAAAATCACTAATTAGCGGATAAAAGCAATATGCTTCAGGATTATACAGGGAACAGAAACAACTTCAGGATTTAAGCATTTGTAGGAGAGAAAGAGCTTCAAGATTCAAGCTGATAAAATAATATGCTTTAGGCTTGTACGGATAACAGATAAAAGCAATATGCTTCAGGCTTGTACACAAACAGCTTCAGGATTCAAGCGGATAAAAGCAATATGCTTCAGGCTTGTACACAAACAGCTTCAGGATTCAAGCGGATAAAAGCAATATGCTTCAGGCTTGTACACAAACAGCTTCAGGATTCAAGCGGATAAAAACTGAAAGCCGATGAAAAAAGAAACATAAACTCGATTCACGAATGACCGACACGTCTGGTGACACGCGTGCGCTGCGGGCGACGCCCGAGCGTGGCGCGGCCGCCATTAATGGCCGCCCACTCCCGCACCTACCCACGCCCCAGAGTTACTCCACCCACCATATCGAGTGCGCGAGAGGGCTACGATCTCCACCGCTTCCCATTCCCCCCCACCTCTCCCCTCGGCGCGCAGATGACGAATCCACGATGGAGGAGACGGATTCGCCGCCTGCGGCCACAGACGCAGGTAGCGGCGCCGGTGGTGATCCAGGAAGCGGTGCCGGTGGAGATGCGCCCGCAGATCGACTCGCGCTCGCGAGAGGCAAGGGAGGAGATTTTGCGGGTGGTGAGGGAGAGATTTCCGCTGCGAGAGAAGTGGCCGGAAATCTGCGTCGAGGTCATCAGGAGCAGCACATTCTAGGAGCGCTGCCGATTCGCGGGCGACAAGGGAGGGATGGACTACGACATCATCTTCTGGGCCATCTAGGAGGCGGAGTCGTCCGATCCGATCCAGGCGGAGAGATGGAGGCGCTTCAAGTCCACAAGCCCGGCGCGGCTCAACATCCGACCCCCGTCGATCATGGAGCTGGCCAACATCCCGCTGGAGTACCTGCCGCAGGGAGTCAGCCCGCCCCGCCTTCCCTGATGGGTGATGCCCGTGGACGTGGCCAGGGAGCACGTCGCAGGCATCTCTTGGGGGCTCGTTTTCACGAGCCTCCTCCATGGATGGGGAACACGGGTGAGATCCCACTCGAAGATTCTAAGGTACGTAGATTTGCAATAAAATACAGTTTCCCTGCTTATGCAGAGTTTGGAGATGATGAATCTAGGTTTAGGGAGTTGAGGATTGTTCCTCGAGTTCATTTTGGGGGGATTAAGGATTTAGCTGGGGATTGTGGAGATGGGGATGAAACTCTCATCCATCCAATTAAGCCTGATGGACTTGTGTCCAGTGTTACTGCCCCTACTAGCCCTTGTGTAGGTTCTGATGATGTTTGCATAGGAGAAGTTGGCAATACTTTGATTAAGGAGAGTAATAGAGATGAAGGAGCGATAATTGGGACATCAGAGTTGGTAAATGATGGGTATTCCCATGACAAATTGCAGGGAGATGATGGATTTGTGTCCAGGGCCCCATCTGTAGTGAGACCACGGCTAGTTGGTGGTGGGGCTGGGTCTGAAGGGCACAATGGGGATGTGGAAAAATGTTGGCCTCCGTTGAGGGCCCAGAATAACACACCACCGATGATCTATGGATCAGTGGTGGAGGATAAAGCGGTAAAGAGAAAGACGCCTTCTGGCTATGATGACAGGAAGGAGGAAGAGGTGGAGGAGTTTTATGGACAGCTGTGGGTCATCCTCTCCCCCAGACGTCGACAGACCAGCCATAAATATCGCCCTCCTCCCCCAAACCCTAGATCGCCCATAGACAACCGCCTATTCTGGATCAAGAAAACCTTGCTGTGATCTGGAAGCTTCTCTGCTGAAGATTGCTATCCTATTACCCACCCTCGCCATTTTGATCCTGTCCCCACTAGGTTCCGGATCTGTGAAGAAGGTGGAGCTAGGAGAGCTTCATTCGTGTCTGTGGTGAAAGGGATCATGGATCCCAGTGGGCAACAGAGGCCCAAGAAGAATCCTCCTAAGAAAGGTGGACATGGGTCCCTTCCTCCACCCCCTGTAGCTCCTGTTGTCAAGGGGGCAGTGGCAGTTCAGAAGCAACCAGGTAACACTGGTAAGAATGCCCCAGTTGTTCAAAATGCAGCCCCTGCTCCAGTTCGTATCCCAGTTCCAATTCCCACTGTGCAAGCCTTAGATCCCAGATATAAGGATATGATTTGTTTCAACTGTAGTTGGCCTCGGCACTATGTAGGCAATTGTGTGGAACCAAAAAGATGCTTTATCTGTTCTGGTACACATAATGTCAATAATTGCATTGCCTGGACACGTCTACAACCTGCTGCTGAGTACTTTGGTAGTGCAGCAGTAGGACTGGGATTCTATCATATTGACATACCTCTCGCAGCTGAATCCAACTGGTTGAACTACAAGAATTGTGCAATTTTGAAGGTGCTTAAAGCAGAGGTCTCTGCCTCTGATCTGATTGTGCAACTAAATGGAATATTCTGCAAAGGAAAAGAGTGGCCTTGGCAAGTGAGAGAATTAGAAGAAAAAAAGTTTCTGTTGAGATTTCCACCTTGGAAGAAAGTGGAGGATCTCATTGAATTTCCTGCATTTGATCTTCCCATTGATGGAGTCTCTGTTAAGATATGTGAATAGGCTGGGATGCTGGAATCTTATGGTGAGCTGACTGAAGTATGGATCCAAGTGGCGGGCATTCCCCCAGATGGTGTGCATGGAAGGTTTTTGCCCAAATAGCCTCCTGGTTTGGTATCCTGGTTGATGTGGATTGAAATGGAATTTTTAAGAGTTTTTATGAGAAAGTCAGAATTAAGGTAGCTTGTAGAGATCCAACCAAGATTCCTTATGAGAGATTGGTGGAGATGAAAAAGAAGTTGTACATATTGTTCTTCATTGTGAAAGGATTTGATCAAGATGGAGAAGGTTCTGAGGGAGATGGGGATGACCCTGATCTCGATGTTGAAGATGAGGATAAAGGAGATGAAGAGTTTGATCAGAATAAGGAGTATATGGATGGGGATGCTGATGAACCTATAGATGAACTAGATAGAGAAAACTTCTCAAAGGATATAAAAGCTGGTTCTGGGAATAAGGAGGAAATGGCCTGCACATCTGCTGCCAGCTTTCACCCTGAGATGCTGATGGATGAGATACATGAGCAGTTTCTGTTGGAAGATGAGTGTAAAACCCCTACTGCACAAATGGAGACATCTGAGGAGGAACTTGAGGATCTGAATCATGATATGGACATTGGTTCTCACATGGATTGTTGCTCTGCCTAGCTGAGGAAGATCGAGGTGGCTGATTCTGAAAGTCAAGAGGAAAACAGTCTGCCTGAGATGGTGTGTCTGCCTGAACAGATAGCTACAAGCTTTGGTTCTGCTAAGAGATCACTACTAGAATCCCTTGAGATGGAGGAAATGGATAAGAGAAGGAAAGACGATACAGTTAAAGAAAAGAGATGGGGGCCTGTGGTCTCCACCAGACCTAATACAAGACATCGTGGTAATGTCAAGATTATGGAGAAAGCTACTGCATACCTACAGAAGAAGAACCTGGAGATTCCTACTTCCTTCCAAGGTAAATCTTTTGCATCTAATGATACTCAAAGTACTCTTGTTGATCAAATTGCTAAAGTAGATATTTGCATAGGAGATAGTGATAAGGAACAGGGAGATATTATTCAGGATCTGGTCCTTAGGGAAAGTATTAGGTGCCTGGAATTTGCAGATTCCAATCCTGAGACTATGCTACCTGATGACCTTTACACACCTTTTAATAAAAGTGCTAAGGGTTCTCCCTCTGGTAACGACATGATACATAATAGAGCAGTAGGTGTTGATGCTTCTGGTAGTACTTGTCCAAACCTGATTAATGCTAGGAGGCTTTGTAGCCTATCCCATCCTTTTAAAATATTATGATAGGAGATTTTTGGAATATACGTGGTCTAGGACAACCTGGAAAAGTCAACGCCTGCAAGATGTTTTGAGGATTAATAATGGATTTTGTGGGTTTCTGTGAAACCAAGAAGGAAAACATTAATAGTAAGCTTCTAGATAGGATTGCGGGTAATAAGAATTTTGTTTGGCATCAATTACCTGCTCGAGGTACAGCTCGTGGTGTCCTTGTGGGCATTAATGGGGACCTTTTTGAGACTGTTGGTTTTTAAACCATGAGTTCTGTGTTACAGCTACTATTAGAAATAAAACTGATAAATCTGTCTGGCAGTTTGTTGTTGTTTATGGCACGGCTTATAATGAGCACAAGATGGATTTTATTGCAGACCTGCATGAGGTTATGGAGAAAGCCTCCTATACAATTATTTTGGGTGGGGACTTTAACCTAACTAGATCAGGATCTGATAAGAGTAATGGTAATGTGAATCATTCCACTTCTTTCCTGTTTAATGACTGGATTAACAAGTGGGGGCTGATGGAAATCAGTGTAGCAAATAGGAAATAAACCTGGTGTAATAACCAGGAGGACCCCATTTATTCCACTATTGATAGAGTGTTTGTTTCTCCTTCTTGGGACACCATGTTTCCCCTATCAATTCTTAGGGCTTTACCCAGAATTGGTAGTGATCATACCCACGATGGCTCGGAGGGTTACCTCCCCTAAGGTGTTCAGATTTTAAAAATGGTGGCTGGAACAACCTGATTGTAAAAATATTGTTGAATCAGTGTGGAATGCTCCCATTGTAGGCAGATCTACTATTGATATTTGGATTGCTAAATCCAAACGGCTTAGGAAAAAAGTTAAAGGGTGGAGTATTAATATCGAAGCTGCTGTTAAAAAGAAGAAGAAAGATCTTATTATGGAATTTGATATTTTAGATGTGTTTGCTGAAACCAATCGTGTCACAGATGCTGACATTAAACGTATGAAAGATATTAAAGAGGAACTAGAAGAGATTATGAGGAAAGAGGAAATTGCCTTGTGGCAAAGATCGAGAGATCATAGAATTAAGGAAGGTGATAGAAATAATGCTTACTTTCATGCGTTGGCAAATCATCGTCACAGGAAGAATCATCTTGCTGAGCTTATTGGTGATCATGGTCCTATTTCCTCTTCTGAGGAGATGCTGGAGGTGGCGACATCCTTTTACAAAAATCTATTTGGCCATGAGGCCAGACATAATATTCATTTGGGCCCGGCCTTTTGGGAGGATGATGAATTAATTACCCTGTCTGAAAATGAAATTCTCCAAAATCCCTTCTCGGAAGCGGAGGTGAAAGAAGCCATTTTTGGCTCGTATGCCAATGGTGCCCCAGGGCCGGATGGCCTTTCGTTTATGTTTTACCAAACTTTTTGGGAGTTGATCAAATCTGATTTTATGGCAATGGTTAGGGACTTCGAGGAGGGTAATTTAGACATCCATAGACTGAATTTATCTTTGATCATCTTAATTCCAAAAGAGCCTGATGCCAATGTTATGAAAAAACTTAGACCTATTAGTCTGAGCAATTGTGCTGTTAAGATTTTTTCTAAGGTTTTGACTAATAGGTTGTCCCCCATTAGTGATAGACTGATTTCCCCTAATCATACTGCCTTTATTAAAGGGAGGTATATTTTAGAGAGTGTGGTGCTAGCTCATGAAGTAATTCATGAGGTGAAAAAATCCAATAATCCTCGGCTTGTGCTCAAACTGGATTTTGAAAAAGCATACGACCGTGTTAATTGTGAATTTTCGTTTGAAATGCTTGAATCCAGAGGTTTTGGTTCTAAATGGATTTCCTCGATGCAGAAATTACTGTTCCAAGGGACCTTTAGTGTCCGTATTAATGATACTACGGGTCCCTACTTTGTAGGGGGGAAGGGTGTCAAACAAGGGGATCCTATATCCCCAATTCTCTTTAATCTGCTAGCGGATGTATTCACCAAGATGCTCGCAAAAGCTGCTAGACAGGGGTTGATCTCAGGGGTGTTGAGTGATGTTATTCCAGGGGGAATTGTTAGTCTTCAATATGCAGACGATACGCTCCTCTTTTTGGTGGATTCATATGAAAAAGCAAAAAAATTTAAATGGATCTTGTCGTGTTTTGAAAGTATCTCTGGTATGAAAATAAATTTCCATAAAAGTGATCTTATTACCATTAATGTGAATGAGGAGAGAGCAAAAACTTTTGCCTAGATTTTCTGCTGTAATATGGGTTCCTTCCCCATTAAGTATTTGGGTGTGCCCCTGCATTATGATAAGTTGAGAAGGGAGGATCTCCAACCTATCATTGATAGAATAATCAAAGGCATTTCTGGGTGGCTGGGTAGATATCTTACATATATGGGGAAGATTATTCTGTTATGCGCATGTGTGATTAATATCCCTCCTTATTTGATGGTAGTACTGAAATTTCCTAAATGGGCCATTAATGCCATCAACTCTCAGATGGCTCATTTCCTGTGGGGAAATATGGGAGACCAACACAAGTATCATTTGGCTCATTGGGGACTGGTTTCCAGGAAGAAGGAATTTGGTGGTTTGGGTATACCAAGTATTAGAGAATACAATATGGCATTGTTGGCTTTCTGGGGAAGAGGTTTTATAATAATAGGGACAGTGACTGGAAGAAACTGCTTGTTTTCAAATATAATGTTGATAGTCCAAATATCTTCTGGTCCAGGCAACATGGGGGATCCCCCATTTGGAAGAGTATTTCTTGGGCTCTCCAAGCTGCCAGAAATTTCTATGATTGGAAGATTGGCAATGGTAGTAATATTAGATTTTGGCATGACAAATGGGCTGGGGATTGTTCCCTTAAAGTTAGGTTTTGGGGCTTGTTTGAAATTTGTAATCAACAAGAATGTGTGGTGTCCCAAGTTTGGGATGGTACTGATCTTAGACTTACCTTTAGAAGATGTGTAGATCTAGACTTGATGAATAAGTGGGAGAATCTCATTGAGCATATTAAAAAAAATTCCCTTATCAAATAATCCTAATATACCTGTGTGGGTGCTAGAGCAAAATGGGTGTTACTCAGTCAAGTCTTTTTACAAATGCATCAATTTTGGTGGGGTAAGATCTCCATATGGAGATGACTTGTGGAAGGTTCTTTGCCCTCAGAACATCCATGTTTTTCTCTGGCTGTGTTTGTATAACAAAATTCTGACTAGAGATAATGTGGCTAAGAGGAGAAATGTGGATTACTTAACTTGCCTGTTTTGTAATGAAAAGGAATCTATACAACACCTATTTTTTGATTGTATCAATGCTCAACATGTTTGGTCTATTGTTTCTGAATTTTTTATGATAAGAAAGATTCAATGTTTTGATGATATTTCTTCCATGTGGAAAAGTAAAAAGAAGAGAATTATGCTTAATATGATCACTGCTGCCTCCTTGTGGAGTATTTGGACTTTGAGAAATGATTTCTGCTTCCAGGGACGTTCGTGGAGGGGCCTGGGATGCGGCCTTGCCAAGTTAAAAGGGAATTTGCAAAAATGGATGGTGCTCTGCGACGCTGCACAAGTGGAGGTGCTGAGAAGATTTGCTCTACTCTTGGACAAACATCAAGGCGAACTGCTTCGGATTGCATGGATGGATGAGTGATTCGGCCTGTAATATCTAGCTTAAACTACTTTGCAGGCCTGATTTTAGTTTTGTGGAGGTTTTATGTGTGGTTCTGGTCGGCCATTTTTCAGGACATTACCTGTGTGTTATGCCTGATGTAGTGATGGTAGTTTGGCCTGCTGATTAGGTGGATGTGAACTGTGGTGCTTTCTGCTTCGTTCTATAAAATGGGGCAGGGGGAACCCCTTACTTTAAAAAAAACTGAAAGCCTAACCACCAAAGTGAAAAATAGAGATTTCAAGCAAGTGTAAGAGAGAAGGAGATTGCCATACCAATTCCTGCTTCCGGCTCCGACGATCCCAATGAAAACTTGATTCGTCGCTTGCCGCTCGTCGCCTACGTTCGTCCTCCCCTCTGTGAAGGAAGGAGCGGAGTGGACTCGGCCAGACTTGGGCACGATCCTGCATGCGACTGGTGGCGAGCGATGTGTACCGTGATTGGAGGCGACTATGGCGCAACAGACTCAACGAGATATGTGGCGAGATAGGATGATCGTGGTGCACCAGATTCGACCTGTAACACGAGCGAGAGCGGTGCATGCGGTTAGAAGTTGGGCGACCTGTGCGTGCGCTGGAGGCGAACATGACACGGCTCAGGTCGAGCGTAGATCGCCAGGACCGGACGTCCGGTCGGGCGCAGCGGCGCGGACTGGTTTTACATGAGGAAATAATACCAGGAAAAAACCGAAGACGAATTCACAAAAGAAAAGAAAAAACCAACGACGTGGAATCACACGTGGACTTGGCAATCGGGACCCATAGATCAGAATGCTCACAAATAATAGAAAAGGGTAAAATGTGACAACACTTTTTTTAAGTGGGGGTATAATGGATGAAATTCTCTTAAATTGGGTAATTAGTGTCAAAACCGTCAATCTTAGGGGTAAAAAACGAAATTCACTCTAATTTAAAACTAACGATGGTATACGACATTTATTTTAAAATGCAAAACAAATTTAAAATCACAAAACATAGCATATGAAATTGTAAATTAAAAAAATCTAGCCGCCCAAATGCGCGGTGACCCCGCTAGTTTATTTTAAAAACCATCTCGTTCTTCCCCTGTTTAATTCTCTTGCAATTGCCTTACTTTAAAAAGAGAAAACCTGCTGTCGAAGGCTCCAGCAGTGCAGTTTCAGCAGTAGGCGGCCCAGCCCCAGCCGCAGGCCGCCTCGGCCTCTCCCGCAGTCAGCCAGCAGCGCAGCGCGGCCCAACCAACCCCGACGGCCACCTGCCCCCCTGACATTGTCTTCCTCCTGTTGGGAATAAGGCACGGCGAGCCCAGGACGCGGCGTGCGCGTGTGTGCGTGCGGTGGTCGCGTCGGGTGCTGTCCGTGGCCGCCTCGAGCCATTGTCTGGCCATAGTCTGGGTAGTGTCCAACATGTAGATAGTCTGACCATAGTCTGGGTAGTGTCCAACATGTAGATAGTCTGACCATAGTCTGTCTTGGGTCCGACTTGTGTACAGGGTGTGTGCGTGCGTGCGTGATTCAGTTGGCGATAGTGGCGGGGGTGCCCGTGGCGTTCTGTTGGAGCCCGGCCGCGTTGATCGCGTCAGTGCGCGACGGGGGCGCGAGCTAGGGCGTGCGGACCGCGTAGGACGTGGAGGAGTGGGGAGCGCGGCGTCGTGTGGGCGCGCCTGCGTATAAAGACTCTTCCCCGTGTGCTGTTGTAACTGTGGGGTTCGAGTTCGTGCTCGAGGAAGAAGCCGTTTGTGCGGCAGTCTGCAGGCGTTCATGCGTCGGAACCACCTTGTCCCGTGTCTCCCTCCTTCCTTCTTCTTCCTGTGATCGTTCGAGCAAGAGTATATATAGAGAGAGAGCACTTCGGTGAAAGGGAAAGGTAGGCTAGACACCAACAATTGGCATCAGAGCTTCGGTTCGGGAGCTCGCCGGCGGCAATGGCGATGGTGCCACACGACGTAGGCGCGGGCGGATCGGTGTCGATGGCGATGCCGATGCTCACGTCGGACAACTACACCATGTGGGCGATCAAGGCGCAGGAGATCCTCGACGTCCACACCGTGTGGGAGGCGGTTGCGCCGGGCGACCCGGCGGTGAACGCCAAGAAGGACAAGGCGGCGTGCACGATGCTCCATGGAGCGCTGCCGGAGGACGTGCTACTGCAGGTGGCGACGAAGCTCACCGCGAAGGAGGTATGGGACTCCTTGAAGGTGAGGTTCGTCAGCGCCGATCGTGTCCGCGCGGCGAGGTTGGCAACGCTGCGCGGGGATTTTGACCGCCTGAAGATGGCGGACGGCGAGGCGCTGGACGCGTACGCCGGGAGGCTGGCAGAGATGACGGCGCGGTTCGCGAGCCTAGGGCAGACGCTGGGCGACGCGGTGCTCGTGAAGAAGCTGCTGGACACCGTCCCGGATCGGCTGTTCCCCGTCGTCGCCGGCATCGAGGAGTTCTGCGACACGACGACCATGGCGTTCGACGAGGCGCTCGGACAGCTGCGCGCGTTCGACGAGCGGGTTCGGCGTTGTGGACAAGACAACGGCGAGCACGGGGGTGAGCAGCTGCTCATGACGGCGGTGCAGTGGGCAGCGCGGGAGCGTCGACACGGCGGTGCTCGGGACGACGACGACGGCAAGAGCGTGGCGTCGAGTAGCGGCGGGAACCGTCGTGGACGCTGCTACAAGTGCGGCGTGCGCGGACACTTCAAGAGGGACTGCCCCAAGCTGCGGAGGGAGCCGGCGATGGAACGCGCGCTGCTGGCGGACGTCGTCGGAGTCGAGAACACGGGCTCCTCTGTGCCGCGGCTTAGGGGGTGTGTGTTGGAGATAAGCCACGGCGAGCCCAGGACGCGGCGTGCGCGTGTGTGCGTGCGGTGGTCGCGTCGGGTGCGGTCCGTGGCCGCGTCGAGCCATTGTCTGGCCATAGTCTGGGTAGTGTCCAACATGTAGATAGTCTGATCATAGTCTGTCTTGGGTCCGACTTGTGTACAGGGTGTGTGCGTGCGCGCGTGATTCAGTTGGCGATAGTGGCGGGGGTGCCCGTGGCCTTCTGTTGGAGCCCAGCCGCGTTGATCGCGTCAGTGCGCGACGGGGGCGCGAGCCAAGGCGTGCGGATCGCGCAGGACGTGGAGGAGTGGGGAGCGCGGCGTCGTGTGGGCGCGCCTGCGTATAAAGACTCTTCCCCGTGTGCTGTTGTAATTGTGGGGTTCGAGTTCGTGCTCGAGGAAGAAGCCGTTTGTGCGGAAGTCTGCAGGCATTCGTGCGCCGGAACCACCTTTTCCCGTGTCTCCCTCCTTCCTTCTTCTTCTTGTGATCGTTCGAGCAAGAGTATAGAGAGAGAGAGCGCTTCGGTGAAAGGGAAAGGTAGGCTAGACACCAACACCTCCTGCAGCTGAGAGGGAGCGCGCGCGCCGTGAGCTTCACGAATGCCGAGGACGCCGTCCCTGTTGGAATTTTCTAACAGTTCCCCCACTGCCTATTTAGTCCCCTCAATGTTCGCGCCCTCCTAGGGTTTCCCCTTCTCCCTCACGCCTCCGCCACCTCTCTCCTTTCCCCCTCGCCTCCTTCTTCCTCGCTTTGGAAAGCAGCAGAGAGAGGGAGCTTCAGAGAGCGAGCAGGATCGGTGCCGTAGTGTCATCTTCGTCCTCACCTCCGTTAGGACTTCTTCATTGTGCAGCCATGCTGGGGTGCGCCTCGCCGTCGTCCCTGACCCATTCCTGCGGATAGGAGGTGCGGGTCGCATCCACATTGTCGGCCCCATCGTCGTCACTGTCGCGCACCAGGAGGAGCTCCGCCGCGGCAACTTCTCCCTTCCCCGACCGCACGAACGCCTCCCCGACGTCCTCATCTTGTGAGCCTCCGGCCACCCCAGTCTTCGTCTCGTGCTTGCAAACGCCGAGTAGCCACTGAATCTCGTCGAGTCCTGGTATCTAGAGCCTCGACGATCTACGATCTACGATGACGGACAGCGACGCTGAGTCGGTCAAGTCCGGCAATGGCGGTGCCAAGGCGAACAAGAACGGCGACAAGGTGAAGAAGGGCGTCAAGTCAGCAACCAGTGGTGGAGGAACGAGCGGCGCTAACGTCCAGGTGCATCGCAACATCCCCATCCAGTACCCGATGCTCACCGACGCCAACTATGGCGTGTGGGCGGTGAAGATGAAGATTATTCTTCGATCCCTTCGAGTGTGGGAGGCCATCACGGACGACGACGTCGACGAGGAGCGCGACGAAGGTGCCATGGCTGCCATAGCCCAGTCTGTGCCGGATTCCGTGCTGATGACACTGGCGGAGTTCGAGACGGCAAGAGAGGCGTGGAACGCACTCAAGGAGATGAGGATCGGAGAAGATCGCGTCACCAAGGCTCGGGCACAAGTGCTGAAGCGCCAATTTCACAAGTTGCAGATGGAGGAAACTGAATCGGTGAATCACTATGCCATGCGTCTTACTACTTTGGTGGGAGAGATCCGCGCGCTTGGTGCAAAGCTCGATGAGACCGAGATCGTGGAGAAATTTTTCAGTTCTGTCACTGATAAATTCACGTACATCATCGGCACGCTCGAGCAGCTTTACGACATCGACGACATGACCATAACGGAGGCGATCGGACGATTGCGGACATGGGAAGAGAATGCTCGTGGCTGTCGGAAAGGCAAAGGAGGAGGTAGTGACCAACTCATGTACTCGCGCACAGATTGGGAGGCCCCAAGTAGCAAAGGAAGGCGTGACGGTGGCGAAGGCTCAAGCAACACGAAGGGCGATGGACAAACCGGAAAAGGCAAAGGAAAAGGCAAACCACAAGGTCGTGGTAAGGCGGGCCAATCTAAAGAGCAGAAACCACGGAACTTGGACTTGTCCGAGGTCAAGTGCTATAACTGCAATAAGATGGGTCACTTTGCGAAGGATTGTCCAAAGCCTAACAAGCGGGAGATCAAGGCAAATTTGGCAAAGCAGGAAGACGAAGGTCCAGGTCTTCTGATGGCCGAAGTTTGTGATCTCGCTGAAACGGTGGTTGTGAAACCAAGCCGGAAGGTGCTACTTCATGAGGAAAAAGTGACACCAAAGTTATCCGGTGATCAGAACGTGTCGTGGTATCTCGACACGGGTGCCAGTAACCACATGACGGGGTGCAAGGAGAAATTCCTCGAGCTGGAATACGATGTTGAAGGCTCGGTCAAGTTCGGTGATGGTTCAGCTGTGGAGATTTGCGGGCAAGGATCTGTCCTCTTTGAGGGTCTCACAGGCGAACATCGCATACTCACCGGAGTGTACTACATCCCACGGCTGCGCAACAACATCATCTCTATTGGGAAGCTTGACGAGAATGGATGCAAGGTGAATATAGAGAGCGGAGTGATGACGATCTTCGACAACCTCCGAAACGTGCTAGCTCGTGTTAATCGCACACGGAATAGGCTCTATATCCTCAACCTTCATCAATCTCAACCGGAGTGTTGGCTTGCCAAGAGTGATGATGATTCGTGGTTATGGCATGCTAGATTTGGACACGTTAACTTCTACGCCTTGAAGAAGATGTCAAAGATGCAGATGGTATCCGGGATGCCAGTTATCGATCATGTTGATCGAGTATGTGACGGGTGCTTGGTTGCAAAACAGCACCGCAGGCCATTCCCTGCTCAGTCTACCTATCGTGCAAGTGATGCACTCGAGCTGCTCCATGGTGATCTATGTGGCCCTATCACCCCGGCAACTCACGCTGGAAAGAAGTATTTCTTCCTTGTGGTAGACGACTACTCGAGATATATGTGGGTCATTCTCCTACGATCTAAAGATGAGGCGTTTGAAGCGTTCAAGAAATTGAAGGCTGCAACAGAGATGGAACACAAGCTGAAGGTTCGCGCTCTACGGACAGATCGCGGCGGAGAGTTTACGTCGAATGAGTTCAACGACTACTGCGAGAAGATTGGCATAAAGATGTTCCTCACGACACCTTACACGCCGCAGCAGAATGGGGTCGTTGAAAGGAGCAATCGAACCGTTGTTGACATGGCAAGGAGTTTACTCAAGAGCAAGAACCTGCCAGGGACTTTTTGGGGAGAAGCTGTCTCGATGGCGGTCTATCTTCTCAACCGGGCTCCAACGAAGGCGGTGATCGGCAAGACTCCGTATGAAGCAATTTACGGACGTAAGCCGAATGTGTCTCATCTACGGACATTCGGGTGCATGGCACATGTGAAGACGGCGGAGCCGCACCTCTCAAAGCTTGCCGATCATAGCACCAAGATGGTGTTCATCGGATACGAGAGCAGTTCTGGCACCAAGGCATACCGTTTCTACGATCCACAAACCAAGCGTCTACGGATTTCACGCGACGTCGTGTTTGAAGAAAACCAAGCATGGAATTGGAGCGCCGCAGCCGACGATGCTCCAAACAGTAACATATTTGCAGTTGAATTTCCAACTGATGATGATGCAGGGGAGGATGTCCAGGTGATTGGCAAGACACCCAACCAAGGTGACCACAATGGTAGTGATCATCATGGTGCCGACACCTGCGACGACGCGCATAGGTCGCAAGGAGATAGCGACAACGCCGCACACAACACAGGCGGAGATCTCGACGACAACATCGACAACGAGGCGCATAGTGACGACGACAATCAAGATGATGGTCACGGTCACGACGACTACGCCGACGACACGGATGTCGATGACACACCAAGGTCTCAGCCGTCTTCCTCAAGTGCATCAACACCGACACAATTTGTGTCGCCTCCTTCGCAAGCCACAACGGACTCCTCAGGGCCTCGTCGCTACAAGACCCTCAAGAAAGTCTACAAGTACACAAAGCTAGTTACGCTCGAGTACTCCGGACTATGTCTGTTCGGAGTTGAGGAGCCGGCGAACTTCGTAGAGGCGAGAAAAAGTCCTAGCTGGATGCACGCCATGGATGAGGAGATGAAGGCAATTGAGAGCAATGGCACGTGGACTTTGGTAACTCGACCTCCAAACCAAAAGACGATAGGTTTGAAGTGGGTTTACAAGTTAAAGAAGGACACGGAGGGTGCCATTGTGAAGTACAAGGCAAGACTCGTTGCAAAGGGCTACGTACAACGTCAAGGAGTTGACTATGATGAGGTGTTTGCACCGGTTGCTCGAATCGAGACGGTGAGAGTGCTCCTAGCTTTGGCAGCACAAGAGGATTGGAAGGTTCATCATATGGATGTTAAATCCGCTTTCCTCAACGGCGATCTCACAGAAGAAGTGTACGTGGAACAACCCCTCGGCTACGAGAAGAAACGCGAAGAAGGGAAAGTTTACAAGCTCAAGAAGGCACTTTACGGGTTGAAGCAAGCGCCAAGAGCTTAGAACTCAAAGTTAGACCGAAGTCTGGTCTCGCTCGGGTTCAAGAGATGTCCCCTCGAGCACGCAGTCTATACAAAGAACTCCAAAGGCTCAAACCTGCTAGTTGGAGTTTATGTCGACGATCTGATTATCACCGGAGATAGCGTACAAGAAATTGAACGTTTCAAGGCGCAAATGAAGAACAAGTTTAGCATGAGTGATCTGGGATTACTCAGCTATTACTTGGGCATCGAAGTGAAGCAAAGCTCCGGAGAGATTTCCCTATGTCAATCGGCTTACGCGGTCAAGTTATTGGACAAGTGTGGCATGTCAGATTGCTACGCGACACAAGTTCCAATGGACCAACGTCACAAGTTGAGCAAGCGTAGCTCAAATCCGCCGGTGGACAGCACAATGTATCGAAGCGTTGTGGGTAGCCTAAGATACTTGGTGCATACCCGACCTGACTTGGCTTATTTAGTCGGGATCGTGAGTCGTTTCATGGAGAATCCGACAACCGAGCACATGAGCGCCGTCAATCAAATCTTGCGCTATGTGAAAGGCACCATTAATCTTGGTTGCACGTACAGAAAGGGAAAGGAAGGATTGATCCTTCGTGGATATTCAGATAGCGACATGGCAGGTGATGTTGATGACCGAAAGAGCACAACGGGCATGGTTTTCTACTTTGGCCCGAATCCGATTAGCTGGAATTCTCAAAAGCAAAAGGTGGTGGCACTGTCTTCATGCGAGTCAGAATACATAGCGGCAAGCACGACGGCTTGTCAAGCAGTGTGGCTGAGAAGACTCCTAGCTATTCTTGCAAAGCGGGAGGTGCAGAAGGTGTCACTGAAGATCGATAACCAAGCTGCAATCTCGTTGTGCAAAAATCCGGTTCATCACGAAAGGAGCAAGCACATAGATACCCGGTTCCACCATATCCGGGAGTGCATTGAAGAAGGGTTGATCGAGGTTCAACATGTGAACACGAAAGACTAACTTGCCGATATTTTCACCAAGTCCCTCGGTCGACAGAAGTTCATCGAGATGAGGAGGAAAGTCGGAGTGCAAGAAGTGAAGTCAAGCAACAAGATTAAGGAGGTGAATGTAGATGTTAATCATGTTGCTCATGTAGGATTAGGAAAGAAAGCCAAACCGAGTCCTAGTAGTATTAGGATTCCTAGTCCTAGTCTATTTCCGTAGTCTCTTGTGGACGTGTATAAAAGACACCCTAGGGGTGTTGATTGTAACACCAGAAAAACGAAAAGCAATACAAAGCAAAGGCTCGACACGGGCCTTTAGCCATCAAATCCATCGATCAGTTTTATTCGTGTCGCTAGTTACGCAAGTTCCGTCAAGTAGCCGGCCGAAGCAAGAATCGCGTAGGCACGCCTGTACAGCTGCATACGCACGTTCAATAGCCAACAAGTCCTAGGCAAGGCCGCCATGGCCAACCATGGCAGCGAGCGGAAGCTCGTCGCCTTGCCTCCTCCTACCCCCACTCCCATGCACCACCCCCGGGGATGGAACCCCTGCAGAACCCGCAGCCTTGCCGTTAGTTCGCCGTCCCTTGGTCGCCGGAGTGGTTCCCGCCTTCCCAGCAGAATTGGGCGCTTCTCGGTCGCAAGGGGAAGGTGGCACCTTTCGTCTGTTCTTATATGGAGTGAATCCTCTTTGGGATGAGTTAACGAGGTATAGCCCAGTAGTAGGGAGCACAGCGCACCATCTAGAATTATCCGGTTTGAGTCTCTTGGGCCCCTTTTATTTTTGTGCTAGTGCATTTGTGTGGGAGGGTATGATAGTGGGCATGGCCCCACTTTTCATCCTCAAGGGCTCTGGTGTCACTATGAGTGAGACCCATATGTTTAGTTTTTTTGGGATATTTTGTGTGATTATTAGTTCAATTAGGATTATTCCATTTAGGGTAAGTGCAAAATCTGGAACTGGCCTGAATTGGAATATGTCAAATTTGTCATTTTATTTTTCTGTTAGTGCATTTGTGTGGGAGGGTATGATAGTGGGCCTGGCCCCACTTGTCACCCTCAAGGGGCTATGGTGTCACTGTCAGTGGGACCCCTTATGTTTAGTTTTTTTGTAATGTTTTGTGTGATTATTAGTTCAATTAGGTTTATTCCATTTAGGGTAAGTGCAAAATCTGGAACTGGCCTGAATTGGAATATGCCAAATTTAGCATATGACTATGTTATACCTAGCCATGTGAATTTTTGTTTTGAAATAGTGTTAGATTTGTCTACAACAACATATGCTTGTGATATATGATTTTGGGGTAGAAAAAAATCCTAGAATCCAATGATGGCATTAGTTTTGTCATTTGAGCAAGTTTGCGAAAATGCTATTTTGTGCTACCATGTTGTTAATTTTGTATGAATTAATCCTTGCACCCTTGGTTACACTTATGAACATGAAAGTTGTAGTGTTTTAGGAGTACTAGGTCTTGGTAATTTTATTTTCCTCGAAAACATTGTGTATTGGTGGGTTTGTTGGTGTGAACATGTCATACCAATAATGCTGTTTTGAGATATGTTGAAATATGACTAAGTATGAAAACTATTTTAAATTGTTGTGTTGCCATGATGATTTCCATGCTTCTACAAGTTCTTTCTGCTGACACTTTGGTGTGAATTAAAGAGCATGTTGCCCTCTGTACAATGATGCACGTTCTTTGAAAAATAGGTTTTGCATCTTAGCTAATTTTCCTCTAAAACATGCCATGTTTATGTAAATTGATGTGAACTGTCTTTGTGAAATTTTGGCAATTGTGGGAATCTACTATTGTCTTCATGGCATGTTTAAAGGATGTTATCATGATTTCTGTGCAGTTTTAACTCATGTTTACTCGGAGTGATTTGTAGTAGTTGTTTCCCTCTTTCACCATGTTAAGTATCATGCCATGAACGTTGCTCTAGAGTAGACTTTTATTGTTGTAAACCGGCGATCATGTAAAACTGATATTTTCTTCAAGTCCTATTTTGTTATAATTTTGCCATGCTATGAGCTTGATTGCTATTGATCCATGAACATATACATGTTGCTGTTAGCTAGGGGTTATTGCTCTCTTTGATAGCTTCATATTCATGTGTTGGTTGAACTTGATGAGTGGTCGTGGCTGCTATTTTTTGCATGATCAAAGCGGTATGTTGCTGTTGTGGACAGATTGTTTGTTGGATCGTCTTGTGCCTTGTGTGAGTTATGCTCCTTTGTTTTGCACGAACTTTAGGCCTATTTCATTCAGAATTTCGTGTCCAATCCAGTGGCATGCTTGAGATGCCAAGGAATTGCCCATAGCCTATCTTAACTTCTGTTTTAACATTGTTGCCATCCATATCTTGTTTTGTGAGTTCCGAGAGATCCGTAGCTCGGTTCGCGACGTTCTTTATATATATTTGTACCGTTTTATCGTGATGCATCCATCTTTTTACATGTTCATGCATGCCCCAATAATTAGTATCGTGGTTCTGTCCAAAATGGTAACAACTAAGTAAATGCATGAGAAAGATGACTAGTGTAGCATTGCCATGCTTCTTTCATACCATACTCATGCATTGTCATGTTTGAAGGATTGTGCCTTGCTGTGTGTTCATTGGATGTGTATTTTCTTTTGGATAGAATCGGGTGCTGAGTTTGAGTACGAGGATCCCGTTGAGAATGTTACTGAAAAGTAAGAGATTTATGCCTGAGAAGAAGTGCGAGGCAAGATGATTGTTCGACTACTAGAAAAAAGGCTGTTAGTGGCGCACCAATTTTGACTATTAATGGCGCACTATAGGTGCGCCACTATTATCACGCAACTACTAATAAATAGTAATGGCGCACGCCTGGTGCGTCACTGTTAATCTACATAACAGTGGCGCACCACCTGGTGCGCCATTACTATCCCACACACTAATGGCACAGCTAAAGTGCGCCATTACTAGGCCCAGAAGTGCGCCACTGCTGTTACTCCAAGGGCCATGTGTACCTTGTGCTCTGGGTTACTAATGGCACACTTTTAGATAATGCGCCACTGGGGTATTTATTTATGTGCGCCACTAAAGTGCAATATGGTGCGCCACTACTATGAATATTAGCAATTATTTTTTTTGCTTTTCTGATATTTGCACATGTTACAAAATACATTACAACACAGAATATAAACAACACAACATATAAACATCAGATTTATCCAATACAATAGAAGATTAGTCTCCGAATACAATTCATCATATTAGTCACCGAATTCAAAATACCGAACAAAGTTAGAACATTACAAGTCTCGAGACCGCGAGTAGCGAGTTTGTCTTCACATTACAAGTCTACTGCAATCTATACATAGTCCACTAGTGGAAAACGGGCCTTTGGCCGGGACCCTTTAGTCCCGGCCTGCCTCTGGGCCGGGACTAAAGGCCCAGCCACGTCGCCCCAATTCTCAATGCCTCCCTCGAGGCTTTAGTCCCGGCCCGTAAGGAGCATTTAGTCCCGGTTCGCGTCCCAAACCGGGACTAAAGGGCTACGCGGTGGGCAGTGGTGGTGGCAACCGTTCGTATCCCCCTTCAGTCCCGGTTGGTGGCTCAACCCGGGACTAAAGGCCTAACACGTGGCCTGCCGTAGTGGTCGCAACCGTTGGTATACCTCTTTAGTCCCGGTTGGTGGCTCAACCCGGGACTAAAGGCCCTAACCGGTTTGCATGCCGCGTCGTTTCGGGCTATGAAAGGCACAAACCAAAGCAGAGTCGCCATTTCTCTGTTTCTTATTCTCTCCCGCTCTCGCTCTCTGTTCTTCTCCTCTCTTCTTCCCTTCTCTTCTTCCACCATGCCAACTCGCTTTGGAGACGTGCTCGCACATGGCACGACCATGCTCGATGTCGTGTACACGAACGAGAGCAGGGAGATGCCGTATTTTCTTGAACAGTTGAAGGAACGATGGCTTGACGCCGCAATGGATCATGAGAAGTTCTTGGGGCTTGATCTGGAGTACACGGCCGATCAACGCGGTGTTGCCGTCATCCAACTATGCTTCGCACACCATGTCTTGATCTTCCAATGGGCGAGGTAAGTTTTGAGGCTTTCTTTGATCCAAGGTAATGACATTGTAAGTTTATTTGTTTCAATCATAGTTGGTTCCCTTCAAATAGTTGTAGTGAAACAATTTTGATTAGTTGAAGGGGAACACAATCTGATTGGAATAGTGTTCCATAATCTGAAAAATCGTATTAGAATCAACTAGTGTTTAATATGTTCCATTGGAATCATAGTTGGTTTTCTTCAAATAGTTGTAGTGAAACAATTTTGATTAGTTGAAGGGAACACAATCTGATTGGAATAGTGTTCCACAATCTGAAAAATCTGATTGGTTCAATATGTTCCATTGAAATCACAGTTGTAGTGATACAATTTTATGCGGTGTTCTTTGATCCAAGGTTATGAAAATTGCATATAGCTAGTGATCTCTCTAGGTTCCATTGGATAGCAATATGATATGTCATAGTCATGAAAATTGCATATAGTTAGTGATCTCTCTAGGTTCCATTGGATAGCTATAGCGATCTCTCTAGGTTCCATTGCATATGTTCTATTTGAATCCTAAAGATAATTTTCTCTTTAGTTGTAGTGAAACATGTTTCCTTATTGCAGCAGTATGTAACATTTGTTCCATTTAAATTTGTTTCTGTTGCAGTAGTGACAAGCATTGTCCAGAACTCATGGACTTCCTTCGCAGCAGCATCACTTTTGCTACCGTTGACATAACGAACGACAAGCTGAAGATGAGGTACAACTTCGGTATTGAGATACCAACTGGTTGCCTCATTGATCTCCAAACGGTATTCAGGCTTCGACATGTCAGGACTTCGATGGCTCATATGGCAGTTGCCTTGATCGACGAGGAATATGGTGATATGAAGACTGTTGCTGTGGGGGGTCGTTTCTCCTTCTTCTCCTTGTGCTAGATATTGGTTATGCACTAGGGGAAGTAGGAGTAGCTACCATCATCGACGGTTGAAAAATCAGGTGAGCTAGTGTCCACCATATATGAGAGAAGAAGAATGTCCACCATATACCATAGGTGAGCTAGTGTCCACCATATATCAAAATAAGTTAATGCACGAAGAATACCAAATGAAGTCAGAAATTGTTGAAATTTTGTGATGTGCCTTTGAATGGTGCATTTTGAACACACAAAAAGTATGGAATTCAAATAAATTCAAAAAAATGAAATCCCTTTGTAAGAGATGAGTTCTCGTTCGAAACGCTGATACTTCGAGAGAGATTATCCGTTTTGTACACGAAGTGCATCCAGTTTTTGTCGTAGCCCTCTCAACCTTTTAACACATGCTATGTGGGTGAAATGATGATAGCATGCCAAATTTCAACATTTTCAGAGTTCATTTGTAGTGCTTTTCAATTTCAGGGTCAACTAGCTCAAAAAAAAGTAAATGCACGAAGAATACCAAATGAAGTCAGAAATTGTTGAAATTTTGTGATGTGCCTTTGAATGGTGCATTTTGAACACACAAAAAGTATGGAGTTCAAATAAGTTCAAAAAAATGAAATCCCTTTGTAAGAGATGAGTTCTCGTTCGAAACGCTGATACTTCGAGAGAGATTGTCCGTTTTGTACACGAAGTGCATCCTATTTTTGTCGTAGCCCTCTCAACCTTTTAACACATGCTATGTGGGTGAAATGATGATAGCATGCCAAATTTCAACATTTTCAGAGTTCATTTGTAGTGCTTTTCAATTTCAGGGTCAACTAGCTCAAAAAAAAGTAAATGCACGAAGAATACCAAATGAAGTCAGAAATTGTTGAAATTTTGTGATGTGCCTTCGAATGGTGCATTTTGAACACAGAAAAAGTATGGAGTTCAAATAAGTTCAAAAAAATGAAATCCCTTTGTAAGAGATGAGTTCTCGTTCAAAACGCTGATACTTCGAGAGAGATTGTTCGTTTTGTACACGAAGTGCATCCAGTTTTTGTCGTAGCCCTCTCAACCTTTTAACACATGCTATGTGGGTGAAATGATGATAGCATGCCAACTTTCAACATTTTCAGAGTTCATTTGTAGTGCTTTTCAATTTCAGGGTCAACTACCTCAAAAAAAAGTTAATGCACGAAAAAACATTAATTATGAAAATAGAAAATAGTTTTGCATTATTTATTCAATTTCAAACACTTTTCATTATCATAGTTTTGTCAAATTCTCAAATATGCAAAAAGAATTTTTCATAAACATAGTTTTTAATTGAAAATAACAAAATAGATAATAGTTTGGATAGTCAAAATTATTAATTATGAAAATAGAAAATAGTTTTGCATTATTTATTCAATTTCAAACACTTTTCATTATCATAGTTTTGTCAAATTCTCAAATATGCAAAAAGAATTTTTAATAAACATAGTTTTTAATTGAAAATAACAAAATAGATAATAGTTTGGATAGTCAAAATTATTAATTATGAAAATAGAAAAAAATAAAACTATATGAGAATTTATAGAGAAAATTCAATCTAAATTCAAAGTGAACTCACTTTGAATTCAGGTTGAATTTTCTCCATAATTTCGAATATAGTTTCAAATTTCAGTCAGTTTAGGCCCGTAAGCCTGCTTTAGAGAGGAGCTCAATGGAGAAGTTGCGACGGGGCTTATAAACAAGTGTTAGTCCCCCTCGGTGGGCGAGGTGGGACTAAACTTATCGTGCAGCCGAGGAGGGGCTGTAGTCCCAGGTGGAGCCACGCCCCGGGACTATAGACCCCCTTTAGTCCCGGTTGGAGCGCCGCGCCGGGACTAAAGGCCCCTGCTTCCTGCCTTCTGGTCTGCCGAAAAAGGGGCTTTAGTCCCGGGTCGTGGCTCCACCCGGGACTAAAGGGGGTCTTTAGTCCCGGATCGAGCCCCGAACCGGGACTAAAGATCCACCTATATAAGCGGGAGTTAGAAAATTTCCAACCCAAATCGCATTTCCTTCTCTCCTTCTTCCTCGTTCTCCTGCTCGGCGCGGCACAGCGACGAACTCGACGACGCCGTCAGGCTGCTCACCGTCCTGCTCGCCGCTGCCTGCCGTCCTCCTCGCCGTCGCCGTCGTCCTCCTCGCCGCCGCCGTCCTCCTCGCGGCGCGCCGCCGTCCTCCTCGCCGCGCGCCGTCGACACCTCCGGCCGGTAAGCCCCCCGCCCCCTCCTCCCCAACACTCCGGCCAGTAGAAGAAAAGAAGAAAAAGGAGAAGAAAAGAAGAAAAAGGAGAAGAAAAGAAGAAAAAGGAGAAGAAAGGAAGAAAAGAAGAAAAAGTTTTTTTTTGTCATTTAATTCCTATTGTTATTAGGTTTGTGCTAGATTATTAGGGTTAGTAATATTTAGAATTAGGAAAAAGTAAAAGAAGAAGCGGAGGAGAAGAAAAGAAGAAAAAGGAGAATAAGAAGAGGAGGAGAGGAGAAGAAGAGGAAAAATAGAAGAAAGGAGAAGTAGAAGAATAGAAAAAATTAGAAGAGGAGGAGAGGAGAAGTAGAAGAAGAGAAGAGGAGAAGTAGTAGAAGAAGAGGAGAAGTAGAAGTAGAAGAAGAGGAGAAATAGAAGAAGAGGAAAAATTAGTTTAGGGTTACAAGAAGAAGAAATATTGTATAGTGTATATGCTTAAGTGTTAATAGTGTTTCTTAGATTATTGCTTAATTTTGCTATTGTATATGCTTAAGTGTTAATAGTTTAATTTTGCTATTTTATATGCTTAAGTGTTAATAGTTTATTTTTAGCAAGAAAATTAATAGAACTAGTTTATTTTTTAGTTCATTTTACGATGCCTATTCGGCATCCTCATCGTCGACTCGGCGGAGGACACCTGCTTGATCAGAGGGGCCCTGTCCGGGACTGGGCTCCGCCCGGCTGGTATTGGGAGGTGCTACCTTCCGGGGGGCGTAGATTGGTGAGGAGCCAGCCCGTCGTTGACCTGATCCTTGTTTGGTGGCGGTCGCGTGGGCGAGTGAGGGTGCTGAGGCTTCCGGACACCGCGGAGGTGGTACGTCACCGTGTCAGCGAGGAGGATGAGCACGTCCGTCGCTACATGGTTGCGTTGGAGGGCAGGTTCGAGCATACCTGGCAGGTTCTTCGGGGATCTCACTGGAGCTATGATCCTGTGATGGTTCCTTCTCTTTGGGTGTCCACCGCCCGCGCCGATACCCGTCGGGCGCTACGGTTCTAGATGTATCAGTGATGCTATATGTATGATAGTATTCGAGGAGTATTAGTGATAATATTCGACGATGTACGGACAAAAGAGATGATGTATTTGCTTATAATTGAATGCATGCTAATTTGAATACTACTTTATTTTACGATTTGGTTTTGCTTATTGAATGCTCAAATTGGAAAAGTACTCCTATTTGGAATACTATGCAGAAATCTAGGAGTCCCGGGTGGAGCCACGACCCGGGACTAAAGTTGTTTTGGAACGGAGTTCCTGATAGAATAATTCTTTTTTGGTACAAAGGTTAAGAGAATCCATTTTTTGGAGAACTATGGATCCACATATCTGGAACCTCGAAGAGGAAGAACTTCTCGAAGATATAATCAAAGACGGCCCCGACGTTGAACCAGCTGAATCTCCGTCGTCATATCTAAACCCCTCCGCATATGGAATGGAGGTCGAGCGACACGAAGATAAAGCCGATGGGGCAGGAGATAGGTCCAATGACGGAGAAGGTGATAGCTCCACTGATGGAGAAGCCGGTGGAGAAGCCGGTAAAGAAATAATAAAGTTCGGCGAGGTATACATATGAAGTTCGACAATCACTTGTAAGATGTGAAAAATATTGGAGATAGCTCTATATTGTATACACAAAAATTCATTTGACGAATGTTTCTCCCTCTTAGGCCTCCACATCGAGCAAAGCTACGAAACGAGGCCCGACTAGAAAGTTGGATGCACGGACGCATTACACCTTTGAGGTGATATTGCCTACGGGCGAACCCAAGCTTCCTAAGAATGCTGCTGACACATTCAAGAAGCAATGCGGAGTTCTCGTTAGGGATCACGTCCCGATCAGCGTTCGGGAGTGGAACAAGCGCAAAGGGGCAGCCGATAGTGACTATGTCGCCGAAAGGTACAAAGATAATCTTTGGAATGATCTCATGTCACATTTCAACCTGCCAGAATCTGAGAATGAAGACGCCGCAGACAAAGTGAGGGCCAAAGTCAAGCAGTGGACTCTAATGAAGATGGCCGAACTGTTCCGTGGCTGGAAGAAGAAGCTATGGAAAAACTATCTGAAGACAAAGAAAGTGCCAGTATTCGAGGGGTATCTAGCCAAGCAGGCGAATCACTGGAAGGCATTTCAAGAGTACAAGGAGTCAGAAGATGCCCAGGCATTATCAGAAAAGAACAAGATAAATGCCGACAAGAAGAAATATCACCACAAGCTGGGGCCAGGGGGCTATGAGACTTCCATCCCAAAGTGGGATAAGAAAGAGCAAGATCTTCTAGACAAAGGCATCGTACCTGAACCACTCTGTGATGAGTGGGAATTGAGAGCAAGAAATTGGTTCCTTGCGCATGGTGGGTCGTATGACGAAAAAACAGGGGACCTCATCTGTAGGGACGGTCATAGGATACCCAGGGAGAATTGGAAAAGGATAGTGAAAGAAATTAAGGAGGGAAAAAGAAAGTTCACTACAGATAGAGAGAAAGATTTGCTCACACTGGTCCTCGGCAATGACGAACATGGAGGACGAACGCGAGGCTTCGGTCCTTCTTACCCGTGGTGGCTTGGGTTTGCCAGAGACCAAGACACTTACAGAAGCCGAGAGAGAGCAAAGAAGCGGCAGCAGGATGAGGAGAATGACAAGTTCAACCAGTTGCTTGCCAGCATTAACGAGCAACAGAAGCAGATTGATGAGCTTAGAGGAGTAGCGCGCCAGGAAGATCCTGCACTTGATATTACCGGCGCCCCATCTAAGCGGAAAAGCAGCGTGGCTGAATCTGAGGCCCCGCCCGACGATGCACGAAGAATGATAGCGGGCGTTCCCGGCTACCCCGTGGATGGAATCAAGGAGTCAACATCATGTGAACTCCATCAGAAATTCAAGAACATATCCATGAAGGTGGCCGTCCGACAAGCTTTACCTTCTGGCCCTGATGCACGCTGGCATGGCCGTGAGATTCCAGCTAGCTTTGCTAAAGTCGGGGTGGATGAAATCATGGCGGGGTTTCATGATATGGAGCTCGACATAGCTGGACCCAAAGATGAGAGGACACTCGGAGAAGTACTGGGTGGAGTCATCCTATGGGACAAGAACTACATCAAGCTTCCAGGCTCGGCCCCAAGGACAACACCGCCTCCGAGTCGTCGCAGGTCACCTACGCCTCCATTACCTCCAAGCCCTCCACATGATGTCGGCCAGCACAACACGAGTCCATCTCGATCACCGCCGCCGGACTTGGGTCGTCCGTCTCCGCCGCCGCCCGCTCCGGATGCTAAGCGGGAGCGTGCCACCAAGAACGCTCCGCCGACGATTTCTAAGTGACGGAGCCCCCCAAAGCGCAAACGGTCGCCCCTCCCAAAGGTACCTCATGCTAATCTTCCTATCAGACCTTATGATCGTACCCCCGAGGAAAACGCCAGGATAGCAAAGGAACATCATGATGCGCAGATGAAAAAGAAGGGACCTGAGCCCTGCCCGGAATACACCGAGAAGCAAATAGCATGGGCAAAATACTTCACGACCCTTCCATCACAGTATGACTTACACCATAAGCCTGATGACTATACACGCACATTGCAGAAGGAAGTGAAAAAGAGCAGATCACGTGCAAGTGCAAGTGGGAGCAAATCAAGTTCAACTACAAGCAAGAAAAAATCAGACGTTCCTCAGCTTGGACAACAGGCCAAACAGTCGATCCCAACCCTCAAGGTGTTAACCGAGAATGTTCCCCCTCCGGTGCAGGGGCAAGCTTTTGAAATAGCAAAGAACTGGGCGGCTGAATGGGGTGTCTCGGTTGAAGATGTTCTGGCTTCCCAAGACGATAGGTTACCCAAGGCTATGGTAGCCCCTAAGCCACAGTTTGTCATGGGAGAGCCTTTGGTCAGCAAAGATGATCTCCCAACAAATATGCGTTACTTGCATACATGGTACTTAAGTGAATCAAAGAATGGGAGAACGATGATCGTGGTGAGTGTCCCACGGGAGTACTACGGCCGCCCCGAAAAAATCCATATCGACTTTGATGAACTCTTCCAGATGTACAATGGCGACGCCCTCGACAAATCGCTTATGAGTTGCTATTGTCTGTAAGTTTTTCAATTCGTTGTCTACATATAACTTGTTTAGTTATTTCAATTCATTCTCTATATATAACTTGTACTCTATTATGCAGAATGAAGATTCTGGATTGTAAAAGTAAGAGCATCCTAAATATTGGGTTTATTGACCCAGATAAAATACATATAGTGACGCTAACTGATAAACCCAAGGAGATGGAGGAAAACCTTCTAAGGTTTCTAACAGATCAAAGTTTCTGTGACCACATAATGTTTCCATACAACTTCAGGTGAGGGTCTTTAGTCTGTTGTGTCCATTCACTTATAAGTGTAATTGATAAGTTACTGACACACACACACACACACACACACACACACACACACACACATATATATATATATACATGTGCAGCTTCCATTGGATTTTGTTGGACATTCAAATTGATAAGGGAAGAGTTGATGCCTTCGACCCATTATCGAGACCCTTGGAACAGTTCCAAAGCCTGCAGGACATGCTCCAAGGGTAATTTCAATCATTCTTGCGCTCTATCGGTCTCTTTCGATGATTTTCTGATATATCAATGAATAAAAACTTAGCAAATCATTATCCTTGTCGGGCAGGGTTTGGAAGCGGTTCAAGTGCGTGACTCCCGGTAACTTTCCTGAGAAGCTGACCTTTAGAGCGGCTCAGGTAAGTAGTAGTATGATATACTTATATTTTCAATACATTTATGATGCTAGATTATTATTTTGATTATATATATTCTATTCTCGTAAAGTGCGACCAGCAGCCACGGGGAATGCATCTATGTGGATACTATGTTTGCGAGACCATTGCACGTTTACCTCTGAGCACAAGGATCACAGATTCGACGTAAGCAATGAACATTCACACCTCTATTTTTACCCGTCATTCTTTGTTATCATGATTGATATTCATATTCATCTCCTCTTCTTATATAGTACACGGCCATGAGGACGAAGGTCCTACCAGAGCAACGCGCGATTGCTGTTGCAGAGGAGCTTGCGACCTTTCTGAGGACGGAAGCTATAGATGACAAAGGACGATTTAGTGTAGCTAGGGGCCATTAGTGATGTTCGTCCATGTAATCGAATAGACGGGCTCTAGTCCCGATAATTCAGATCTCCATATAATTGTATATATATGCTCGCTTGTAAGATAAGTTAATCTTATATATATATGCATAATTATTTCTATTTAAATTATGTGAAAACTAATTCCCGAACACCAAACGAGGCATCACGTTAATCTCCCGAACACCTAACCCCTAAAACCCTAAAACCCAAAAATAATTTCATTAAGAAAACCCAAAAATAAGCAAAATCTGAAACTCTTTAGTCCCGGCCCGTGTAATGAACCGGGACTAAAGGTCCTGCCCCTGGGGCGCTACGAGGCGCCCACGTGGAGCACCTTTAGTCCCGGCTTGTAACAGGGCCGGGACTAAAGGTTAGGCCTTTGGTCCCGCCCCTTTAGTCCCGGTTGGTGAACCGGGACTAAAGCCCCTTACGGGCCGGGGCTAAAGGCCCCGTCCCCACTAGTGGTCTATTACAACCAAATATGACAACAATTACAATATTACAATATTTACAGTCTATTACAGTCAAACAAAAGATACAACTCTTTGCTGAGTAGGGCTATACGGCTTCGAACTTCAAATTTCGTAGACCCGGAGCTCCTGTAAAAGAGTGAACACATAGGCTACCAGCATTAGAGTAGCTATTATTCGTGGAATAGATTTGCAAACTTCCAAGTTTAGTGTACAGACTATCAAATATTTTTTTTTGAAAGAGAGCTCAAAGAAATGTAGATTTTTGGACCAAATATATGATAAAGCAACAGATTCAACCAACTTCAAAGACCTAGATGTTTGTGATGCATCTTCGCAGAATAACAAGAACACTAGATATAGTAGAATATGATTCCAGGAGTATAATGCTAACCACAACAACATCAATCAACAACAGGTATCTAGCTAGCAAACTATCTACTAGGCATCATCGACACTTGAACCATAACATGTCCAGCAAGGAAACAAAAACTGGGACAAGTACTAATTCTAGATAGCAGCAAAACATGTCCAGGAAGGCCATCCAATGGTTCCAGCCACATCCTAATAGAGCACGGTTTTAGCAGAGGAAAGGGAGGAGCTCACAGTGGTGGTTTATGTAGCCGATGTAGAACAACCTCTGTTCGTCAATTGCGAGCACCATGCACCTTGGTTGGACATGAAGCACTTGTCCTCTATTGCACCATACACCATGCAACTTTGATGAAAGAGCTACGAGTGATCGCCAAAACCTGTGAATATCAGAAAGAGCTATTTAGTACAAAAAGTAAATCACGACAATATGTCAACAGTAATAAATACAGAATCTAAACAAAAAGAACTACTTCTAGTTAGAATTATTTTTGTTTTGGTAAGGTATAAGAGCAGCAGGTAAAGATAGCATGAAAAAATTGTTTGATTAGATAAACTATATGATTGTATCAACTCATGTGTAATGCAAGTTTAGGTCAAATCCATGATATAAAAAATAGATTAACCGGAGTGGAATTTTAAGTTTTCGAACCCAAGAGACAACCGTAGAATCTACACTAACATGTGTAGTTCAATTAGGTTGGTCATGTGCAAGACAAGCTACCTAGATTTTGCACATGCACACTGTAAACTACCAAGAAAAAACTAAGCAAGAATGAAGCCTCTCAATGTAATATGCAAGTCTTAGTACTTATTCGTTGATCGTGAGACAGAGGGCACGGGGCCTGCGCTCGCTGGCGGCATAGTGGCCGTGGAAGTAGTCCATGACCTCGCGAAAGTCATCGCGGTAGGTGATGGAGATGACGGGGCAGGGACCGTCGGCCTGCGGTGTGGCGCCACATTTGCCAGCTCCGGGCACCGGCTCGGACCATCGGAAGAGGTCGGCAGCTGCAAGCATAATACATAATCACAACACATCAGAAGCCCGGATGAACAAGCAATCAATCTATCTAGAAAACAAACAAAGCATCTTAGGGTTTAAGATAGTACTAGGATGGAACACTAGTTTTTGCTGCTTCCTCTACAAAGTTAGCAAAATCGAATCGCAGCAAGCAGATGGGAACTGCTGCTCATTTTTTCTACATCAAGAGACACAATGAGCAGAGTTCCGTCAAAAATAAAAACTTTTCTTGAAGCAAGTACCAATCTATTTATGTTCATATATACCAATCCTAACACTATTGTAAAGATGAGCAAACAACAGTATTAAACGCAAACAATACATAATCTACATAAAAAAAGTAAACAAGCTCCCCCAGCAGAAAAGAGAAGAGTGTAGGTTCACACTACAATGTGAACAGTGTGCAGACCAAATCGGGGCCAGTTTAGCATAAGATTGAAAAGTCTGTAGTCTAAATCAGTAGAAGTTTAATAGTCTGTAGTCTAAGTTCACATGCTTATCTACCAAAGAAATTGTATCATCTTAACAATTAGTCATGCATAAGTGTTTCACCTAAAAAACATACAGAAGTGCAGACTCAAGATTGACAATTAGGATGCATGCTCTAAAGCAACAGTCATGCAAAGTTGTACAGAGCAACAACAATGGCATCATAGAGCAGAAATTCAGAGGCTCTAAAGCAACAATTAGTTTGGGAGTATGGCATCACAGAGCAGCAACAATGTCATATATAGCATACGTCGGCGTCCCTTCTCGAGCACGAAGACGTGTGGGGAAAGGGACTGACCCTGAGGAAGTAGATGTGACGGGCGGCAGCGTGGAGGTCCTGCTCGAGCGCGAAGACATGGTCGTGGAGGCGGCGACACAAGTACTAGGAGACGACGAGGTTGAGGCAGAGCGAGCGGTAGGGAACGGGGAGGCAGGGGGCGGATTTGCTCAGGCACAACACCCCGCCCACGCTGCCGATGAGCCACTGGTCCAACTGGTGGTGGTGCTGCTGTTGGAAATATGCCCTAGAGGCAATAATAAATTAGTTATTATTATATTTATTTGTTCATGATAATCGTTTATTATCCATGCTATAATTGTATTGATTGGAAACACAATACTTGTGTGGATACGTAGACAAAACACTGTCCCTAGTAAGCCTCTAGTTGACTAGCTCGTTGATCAAAGATGGTCAAGGTTTCCTGACCATAGGCAAGTGTTGTCACTTGATAACGGGATCACATCATTAGGGGAATCATGTGATGGACTAGACCCAAACTAATGAACATAGCATGTTGATCGTGTCATTTTGTTGGTACTTTTTTTCTGCGTGTCAAGTATTTATTCCTATGACCATGAGATCATATAACTCACTGGCACCGGAGGAATACCTTGTGTGCATCAAACGTCGCAACGTAACTGGGTGACTATAAAGGTGCTCTACAGGTATCTCCAAAGGTGTCTGTTGAGTTAGTATGGATCAAGACTGGGATTTGTCACTCGGTGTGACGGAGAGGTATCTCGGGGCCCACTCGGTAATACAACATCACACACAAGCCGTGCAAGCAATGTGACTTAGTGTAAGTCACGGGATCTTGTATTACGGAACGAGTAAAGAGACTTGGCGGTAAACGAGATTGAAATAGGTATGCGGATACTAACGATCGAATCTCGGGCAAGTAACATACCAAAGGACAAAGGGAATGACATACGGGATTATATGAATCCTTGGCACTGAGGTTCAAACGATAAGATCTTCGTAGAATATGTAGGATCCAATATGGGCATCTAGGTCCCGCTATTGGATATTGACCGAGGAGTCCCTCGGGTCATGTCTACATAGTTTTTGAACCCGCAGGGTCTGCACACTTAAGGTTCGGCGTTGTTTTATGCTTATTTGAGTTATATGGTTGGTTACCGAATGTTGTTCGGAGTCCCGGATGAGATCACGGACGTCACGAGGGTTTTCGGAATGGTCCGGAGACGAAGATTGATATATAGGATGACCTCATTTGATTACCGGAAAGTTTTTGGCATTACTGGGAGTGACGAATGAGTTTCGGATGTTCACCGGGGGGGGGGGGGGGGCAGCCCACCCGGGGGAAGCCCATAGACCTTAGGGGTGCCGCACCAACCCTTAGTGGGCTGGTGGGCAAGCCCAAGAAGGCCCGTACGCAGGAGATAAGAAAAATCAAAGAGAAAAAAAGGGGAAGTGGGAAGGAAGGGAAGGACTCATCCCGTTGAGAATGTTCCTGAGAAGTAAGAGATTTATCCCTTAGAAGAAGTGCGAGGCAAGATGATTTTGACCTTGATATCATTTTTAATTTTGTTATGCTTAGTTGTCTCATTTCCTTCCCTATTTATCGTTGCCTACCACGTGAATATCAAGCCTCCAAACATTGCCATGAAAAGCCTCTAACCCCTCCACATCCCAGCAAACATTTATTGGCTAAGTTTTGAAGGTGCAGTATGATCCATGTGTTGACATGGATATTTGGAATATCATTTTAATATTTCTATTTACTTTAATTCACCTATATACTTGGTAACAGGCGGAAGGCTTGGACTTTTGCTCGGTGTTTTGTTCCGCTTATGCCACCCTCATTTCGGTTACCGGTGTTCTGTCCCATATTGAGTGCTCCTAACACTCTTAGGGTTGTTATGGGGACCCCCTTTGATGGGGTTATAGTCCTAGGGTAGGGTCATAGGCCTGCCCTATAAGTCCTACCCAAGGACTACCCTTCATAAGGGATAAGGCCCTTAGTCAGTTCCGACTGAATTAAGGACTTCCCATCATCCAGTCGGTGACGAATCCTCCATCATCCAGTCGGAGATGAGCATTCGGAGTGTATCAAACTAACCGACTGGATTCCACTCTGTGCATCGTAACCCCCTGGAGGGAAACGGTCATATGTTTCCATGTGCCTTTATTAGCATTTAAGACATACGTTACCTGTAACGTAGGCATTTATTCACCACTACTCCAGCCCTGTGCACCGAACCGTTGGGAAGGGAAGCGCACTCTATATAAGCCACCCTTCCCCACTGGTGCAAGGGTTAGAAATTCACTGTAATCAATATTCCACTCGACAACAAGCTCCCAGAGCGCTGAGACGTAGGGCTATTACCTCCACCGTAGAGGGGCCTAAACTCATACAACATCGCCGTAGCTAAGGCTCTGCCCATCCTTTCGTACCCTACACATCTACTGTCACACTTATACCCATGACAGTTGGCGCCCACCATGGGGCAGGCGTCTAAGCGACTTCCGACGAGTTTGCGACTACATCTTTTCGTCATGTCTTCCGGTGGAGATTTGAGCATGGGTCACGAGATCCTCTTCGGCACTCTCTCCTTCATCATCGACGATTCGGCATGGCTTCAGGACGCCCCTCTCGACGTCGAGGTGCTCCCCCGTTGCGGGGCTACGCACTTTCGTGCCGGTGCCCGCGGTATTCTTCTTCTCCAGCAGTCGGCTCCGGTGTCGACCTACGCCGCCGTCACGCGCCGCAACAAGCGGTCCCGCCGTCCGCGGCTCCAGCGTTGGGTGCAACACGCCCAGGCGCGCCAGAACGCGTCCTCACAAGTGGCTGTCCTAGAGACCGTGGTGGTTGCACCGCCGTCTCAGCGCTCGGACTCAGTTCCGACTGAGTTTCCTTCCGAGTACTTGGGTCGCGGGCCTGCAGCTGAGGTGCACATGGCCAACTCCCATGAAAGTCCCCGCCAAACTGGCCGGAACGAGCACGAGGTCGGCGAAACATCCGGCGCTCGCCGTCATCCCCGCCGTTGTTCCAGTCGGCACACTCGGTGGAGCAACGTGGAGGTGTTCCGCACACCCATCCTCAACCTGGCTGCCGCCGCCAAGATAGCCGATTCCCTCCAGCCGACTGATTCAGAGGCTGGCAGGGGGATCGAGCAAATCCGCGCCCTGCTGCACACGGCGCAGCAGGAAAATTCGGCGGTCTCCCAGTCGCACATCAGGATCCACAATAGTTCTGTTCATGCAAACACGCATCGGTCAGTTCACAGCCCCGGTTCTCGTCAGCAACACACGGGAGGCAGTTGTTCCATAAATCCCGAAGATCGTCGCTGTTCACGCACCCCTCCGTGGGGTGGGCCTTACGGGCCCCGACATCATGATGATTGGCGTTCAATCGGTGACACTTATGATCCAAGGCCCGACGCGAGAGGGCATATCGCCCAGCGGAGGGTCGACAGGGGTCGAGCCCACCGCGATGGTCACGATATGGACCGTCCGAGTGGAAGCAGGACCATCGTCTCTGGTCCCGAGTGTTTCAGTCGAGCCATCCATTCAGCTGACATCCCTCCCAACTTCCGATTGGCGACGGGGATCAGCAAGTTTACAGGAGAATCCAAGCCAGAAACGTGGCTGGACGACTATCGAGTAGCAGTCCAGATCGGAGGAGGGGACGACCACATCGCCATGAAACACCTCCCTCTGATGCTCGACGGCTCGGCACGAGCGTGGCTGAACCAATTGGCCCCCTCAAGCATCTACAGCTGGGCAGATCTGGCTCGAGTATTCATCAGGACCTTCGAAGGGACGTGCAAACGCCCTGCTGGCCTCGTGGAGCTCCAGCACTGTGTCCAGAAGCAGGATGAGCCCCTGCGCGATTTCATTCAGCGTTGGGCAACCCTCTACCACACGGTGGAGAACGTCACAGAGCACCAAGCAGTCTGCGCCTTCAAGGGAGGCGTGCGGTACAGAGATTTGTACCTGAAGTTCGATCGAACCGGCGACATCTCCATGAGTAAGATGATGGAGATAGCGGCACACTATGCAAATGGCGAAGAAGAGGACCGCATCCGTAGCGGAAAGCACAAAATAGTCGCCGATGGAGATGGGAATAACACTCGGAAGCAGAAGCAGAAAGCTCCGTCCACTCCGCAGGCAGAAGCTGCAGCTGTTACCAATGCCAAGTTCAAAGGCAAGGGGAAGGCTCAGTTCACCCCCAAGAAGAAGCAGTTCAGTAATCCCATCCCGGACCAGCCATGTCCGATTCACACAAAGATGGATGAAGAGGGCAACGCCATATATCCGAAGCATACCACTCGGCAATGTCGCCTCCTGATCCAGGGGTTCGGCGAAGGGCAACCGAGTGAAAAGGGCAATGAACAGGATGAGGAGGACAAGGAGGATCCGTTCCCCCAAGTCCATGCAACACTGATGATTTTTGCTGACGTTGAGAGCAAGAGTCGACTGAAGCTGGTGAATAGGGAGGTGAACATGGCCACGCCGACCAACCCCATGTTCCTCAAATGGTCTCAGACTGTGATCACCTTTGACCAGTCGGATCATCCATCACACGTACCCACCCCAGGGAGGCAGGCTCTGGTCGTCGACCCGGTGGTGGAAGGAGTCCGACTGCGCAAAGTCCTCATGGACGACGGCAGTGGCTTGAACATCATGTATGCCGACACTCTCAAGGGGATGGGCATTCCGATGTCCAAACTCAGTGAGAGTAGCATGCAGTTCCATGGAGTCGTCCCTGGACGAAAGGCCAAGTCACTCGGCCAGATCGCGTTGGACGTCGTCTTCGGCTCCGACAAGAACTTCCGCAAGGAAAAGCTGACGTTCGAGGTGGTGGACTTCCAGAGTGCATACCATGCCATTCTGGGCCGCCCGGCATATGCGCGTTTCATGGCCCGTCCGTGTTACGTGTACCTGAAGCTGAAGATGCCAGGCCCGAAAGGTGTGATCACTATCACATGCAATCGACAGCGGGCCGATGAGTGTCTGCAGTAGGGATCAAGAATCGCCGATCAGCAGATGGCTGTCCTTGAGATTGACGAGTACAAGAAAACAGTCGACCCCGCTGACTTGATGCGTTCGAAGAAGCCAGCTTCGGAGTCTGCATTCGAGTCGGCGGGAGAGACGAAGAAGGTCAGCATCCACCCGATGGACGACACAGCTGCCCCGACGAACATCTCCACCACCCTCGATCCTAAATAGGAAGCTGATCTCATCCAATTCCTCCGTGAGAACTGGGACATCTTCGCATGGAAGCCCGCAGACATGCCAGGTGTACCCAGGGAGTTGGCTGAGCACCGACTGCATGTGGATCCTGCCGCTCGGCCTGTCCGAGAATGCATGCGTCGGTCCGCCGCGCACAAGAGGAAGGCAATCGGGGAAGAGGTGGCCAAGCTTTTGGCAGCCAACTTCATTCGCGAGGTTCACCACTTCGAGTGGCTCGCCAATGTTGTCATGGTGCCCAAGAAAGACAAGTCGCTCCGAATGTACATCAACTTCAAGCATCTCAATAAGGTCTGCCTGAAAGACCATTTTCCGCTCCCCCGCATCGATCAAATTGTCGATTCGACTGCGGGTTGCGAGCGTTTGTCATTTCTTGACGCCTACTCGGGCTATCATCAGATCCGTCTGTATGGCCCCGATGAATTAAAAACAGCCTTCATCACCCCATTCGGGTGCTTCTGCTACATCACTATGCCATTTGGTTTGAAGAATGCAGGAGCAACCTTTATGCGCATGATCCAAAAATGCCTCCTCGACCAGATCGGTCGGAATGTGGAGGCATATATGGATGATATCGTAGTCAAGTCTCGCAAAGGTTCCGACCTGCTGACTGACTTGGCAGAAACATTTGCCAACCTTCGTAGGTACGATATCAAACTCAACCCAGCCAAGTGTTCATTCGGCGTTCCCAGCGGAATGTTACTCGGTTTCTTCGTTTCCGAACGAGGGATCGATGTCAACCCCGAAAAGATCGGGACCATCGTCCGAATGGAGCGGCCGGTCAGAATACACGATGTTCAAAGGCTCACAGGTTGCCTAGCGGCTTTGAGCAGGTTTATCAATCGACTCGGCGAGAAAGCACTTCCTCTGTACCGACTCATGAAGAAATCAGATACTTTCGAGTGGACAGACGAAGCCCAAGTCGCATTCAACGACCTCAAAGTCCTACTTTCCACCCAGCCGGTTCTTACTGCTCCGCTCAGTAAAGAGCCCCTTCTTCTGTACATCGCGGCTACAAATCAAGTCGTTACCACTGTTCTCACAGTCGAACGGGAAGAAGAAGGCAAAGCATACAAGGTTCAGCGGCCAGTGTATTACGTCTCCGAAGTCCTGACTCCTTCCAAGCAGAGGTATCCCCATTATCAAAAACTTATCTACGGGATTTACATGACTGCGAAGAAGGTGGCTCATTATTTCCAAGACCACTCGGTGTCTGTCGTCTCTGATGCTCCGTTGTCGGAAATCCTCCACAATCGAGACGCATCGGGTCGAGTGGCGAAGTGGGCAATGGAGATGTTATACTGCGACATCAAGTTCGAGGCCAAGAAAGCTATAAAGTCTCAAGCTCTGGCTGACTTCATAGCATAATGGGTAGAACAACAACAACCGACCCACATCTACTCGGCTCATTGGACAATGTTCTTCGATGGGTCCAAGATGTTGAATGGCTCCGGCGCTGGCGTTGTGATCATATCGCCAAAGGGTGACAAACTGAAGTATGTATTGCAGATACACTTTGATTCCTCCAACAATGAGGTAGAGTATGAAGCTCTCCTTTATGGACTGCGCATGGCCATCGCACTCGGCGTCCGTCGCCTGATGGTCTATGGCGATTCGGATTTTTTGGTTAATCAGGTGATGAAGGAGTGGGACGTCAGGAACCCTACCATGACCACATACTGCAATGCAGTGAGGAAGCTCGAGAAAAAGTTTGAAGGTCTAGAACTCCACCATGTTCCGCGACTGAAAAACCAAGCAGCTGATGAGTTGGCAAAACTCGGATCCACTCGGAGACCAGTCCCGAGTGACGTCTGCCTCGAGCACCTCCACCTTCCCTCAGTTAAAAAAGATCCTTTCACAGAGGAACCAGTACAACCAAAGAGCTCGACAGATCCGACTGAAGTCGAAGTTCCTGCTGTGGTTGATTTGATGATGGAGATTCTTGCTGTCATCCCCGATTGGACTGTGCCGATCATTGCATACATCCTGAGGCAAGAATTACGAGAAGACGAAGTCCAAGCCAGACAGATCGTCCGCAGGTCAAAGTCGTTCACTGTCATGGATGCCCAGTTGTTCAAGGAAAACGTTTCAGGCGTCCTTCAACGATGCATCTCCCCTGAGGAGGGACAGTTAATCCTGGAAGAAATTCACTCGGGAACCTGCGGTCATCACACCTCTTCAAGAGCAATCGTCGCCAAAGCATTCAGAGCTGGTTTCTTCTGGCTGCAGGCGAATGAAATGGCGAAAGATATGGTCGACCGATGTGAAGGCTGTCAGTTCTACTCTAACAAGTCCCACAAGCCAACATCTGTGTTGAAGACAATCCCTCTTGTTTGGCCGTTTGCGGTATGGGGATTAGATACAGTCGGTCCATTCAGGACAGGCCAAGGGGGATTCACACATCTGTTGGTGGCAGTCGACAACTTCACAAAGTGGATCGAAGCCAAGCCCATCAAGAATCTCGACGCCCTAACGGCCATCAAGTTTGTCAGGGACATCATCTCCAGATTCGGGGTACCTCACAGCATAATCACTAACAACGGAACAAACTTTGACTCAGACAGATTCAAAGGTTTCTGTACAGGCCAAGGTATCCGAGTGGATTTTGCATCTGTGGCGCATCCCCAAACAAACGGGCAAGTAGAGCAGGCGAATGGACTTATTCTGCAAGGTTTGAAGCCTCGACTCCTGCGAGAGGTGGGACATGCCGCTGGCGCATGGGTCACCGAGCTACCTTCAGTGCTTTGGGGTCTCCGCACAACCCCAAATAGATCTACAGGGCGATCCCCGTTCTTCCTCGTTTACGGAGCAGAGGCAGTCCTTCCGAGTGACTTGCTTCACAACGCTCCACGAGTTGAACTCTTCTCCGAAGCTGAAGCAGAGCAAGCAAGGCAAGACGGAGTGGATCTTCTAGAGGAGGAGCGCGAGATGGCACTGACTCGCCCAACCATTTATCAACAAGATCCGCGGCGCTTTCACGCGCGACACGTCAGGAGTCGTACATTCCAAGCAGGCGACCTGGTGCTCCGAGTGGATCATCAAAGACCTCACAAGTTGGCTCCCGCCTGGGAAGGACCCTTCTTCATCTCCAAGGTGCTGAACAACGGAGCATACCGACTCTACAACATCGACAGGGAAATGGACGAGCCGCGAGCATGGAACGGAGATCTCCTGAAGCGCTTCTACACGTGACCGTCGACTGAAGCAATGTAAAGAACAAGTATCGGTGAAATAATACAAAGCAGATTGAGGTTTTGCAGATTCAAAATTGTTCCGCGGTCGCAGAAACCGGTCTCAAAAAAAAAACTTAGCTGCGATCACGAATCACCTAAGTATTACCTTTCTCCGAGTATGCACTAAACGTCGCACTCGGGGACTTAGCTGCGATCAAGAATCGCCTAAGTACTAACTTTCTCCGAGTGTGCACTAAACGTTGCACTCGGGGACTTAGCTGCGATCCAGAATCACCTAAGTATTACCTTTCTCCGAGTGTGCACTAAACGTCGCACTTGGGGACTTAGCTGCGATCAAGAATCGCCTAAGTACTAACTTTCTCCAAGTGTGCACTAAACGTCGCACTCGGGGACTTAGCTGCGATCCAGAATTGCCTAAGTATTAACTTTCTCCGAGTGTGCACTAAACGTCGCACTCGGGGACTTAGCTGCGATCAAGAATCGCCTAAGTATTACCTTTCTCCGAGTGTGCACTAAACGTCGCACTCGGGGACTTAGCTGCGATCAAGAATCGCCTAAGTACTAACTTTCTCCGAGTGTTCACTAAACGTCGCACTCGGGGACTTAGCTGCGATCTAGAATCGCCTAAGTATTAACTTTCTCCGAGTGTGCACTACACGTCGCACTCAGGGACTTAGCTGCGATCAAGAATCGCCTAAGTACAAATTTTCTCCGAGTGTGCACTAACCGTCGCACTCGGGGACTCAGCTGCGATCCAGAATCGCCTAAGTATTAACTTTCTCCGAGTGTGCACTTAACGTCACACTCGAGGACTTAGCTGCGATCAAGAATTGCCTAAGTACAAATTTTCTCCGAGTTTGCACTAATCGTCGCACCCGGGGACTTAGCTGTGATCAAGAATCGCCTAAGTACAAATTTTCTCCGAGTGTGCGCTAACCGTCGCACTCGGGGACTAGCTGCGATCACGAATCGCCTAATTACACACTTTCTCTGAGTGTGCACTTAACGTCGCACTCGGGGACTTGTCTGCGATCAAGAATCGCTTAAATAGAAAGCTTCCTTCGAGTGTATCTCACAGATCCACTCGGAGGCTTAGCAGACCCTCATTGAGGCTCATGTAGATGTCAAGACAACTGACAATTACATGAGTAGCAGAACCTCATTGAGGCTCATGTAGATGTCAAGACAACTGACAATTACATGAGTAACAACTCGCTCCGAGCACGACCTTACAGTCGCACTCGAAGACTTAGCCGCGATCATGAATTGCCTAAGCACTCAATTGCCTTCGAGTGTATCCTACAGATACACTCGGGGACTCAACAGACCCTCAGTGAGGCTCATGTAGATGTCAAGACAACTGACAATTACATGAGTAGCAGAACCTCATTGAGGCTCATGTAGATGTCAAGACAACTGACAATTACATGAGTAACAGCTCGCTCCGAGTACGACCTTACAGTCGCACTCGAAGACTTAGCCGCGATCACGAATCGCCTAAGTACTCAATTGCCTTCGAATGTATCCTACGGATCCACTCGGAGACTCAGCAAACCCTCAGTGAGGCTCATGCAGATGTCAAGACAACTGACAATTACATGCTCTGCATGTTTGCCATTGGCTTCACCAAGAAACGCCAAACAAAAACCACGAGCCAAAATCGTGTCAACAACTCTTTGGCAAAAGAAGGGAAAAAGATTCAATTCAAATTCAATGTTCGCCTAAAGATAGTTGGTTCGGTGTAGATCAAGCTTATCCACACCGAACCACGAATGTGACGGCCAACAGCAGTGGCCAAAGTTTCATACAACCAACACTCGGCATACCGAGGTAAAAGTTTTCTTAAACGTCGTCAGGACTGGCAGTGGGACTGGCAGGCTCCACGAATGTGTCGACGTCGATTCCGTTTGCGATGCGAGTGGCGCTCTCAAGGAAGGTCTCCATGAAATCTTTGAATCGAAGCTTTTTGGTGTTGGCGACTTGCAACGCCTTCAGCTTCTCTTCGCGAGCCTCCTTGCAGTGCACTCGGACAAGCGACAGAGCGACGTCCGCACCACAGCAAGTCGCAGATTTCTTCCACGCCTGCACTCGGTTCGGGACCTCCTCCAGCCGAGTCATCAAGCCTTCCATCTCGCGCCGAGACTCGTCTTCAGGCCAAAGCTCCTTGTCGATTCGGCCGACGACCTCTCTCAGTCGACCGATGAAAGGTCCCACTTTGCCCAGGCGAATGTGCGCTTGGAGCATATCTCGATTGGCGTCCTCACTGAGTGGAATGTTCGGAAGAATCGACCGCTCAACGTCAGCTGCTTCAGCCTCAGCGTCCATGCAAAAATCTGCAAAGACAGGACGAGCAAAAAGTAAGCACAACATGAAATGCACAGTCGAGAAGCACTCGGAAAAACTAAACTTACTACCGAGAAGCGCTATCATCTTCCGGGCCCAGTCACTGATGTAATTCTCCTGTGCTATGCACCGCCTGTTCAACACCTGCATCTGTCCCATCAGCTTGGTCCTTTGTTTCCCCATTTTCTCCACTTCAGCCGCCAATGCCTTGTTTGCCTCATGAGCCTCCTCCAAGGACTTTTCTCGTTCAGCCAGAACATCCTTCATACCAGCCAAGGCAACCATTGTTGCATCCAGTTCCCCAGCAAACTGAACCTTTTCAGCCCTCAGAGTCTCGTACGCTGCTACCATCTCGCAAGTTTTCTGCAAGTCAGCGCCAAGAGATGATCAAACAAATTCAACAAGGACAACAATAAAAATTCTAAGTTCTTCAGACCCCTGCCGACGCAAGCAGTCGACAGCGGTCTCGGGGACTACACCCAGTGGGTTCACTAAGAGTGACCCCACTGGCATGAAGCTCAAACAGGTCCGCCCTATTGAGATACATGACAACAAACAAGCCTATGAGGTTACTACTACCCGACCTGAGTAAAATTACTCTCGGGGACTCATCCAGTAGGTGCACTCGGAGTGCCCCCACCGGTAACATTCGAACAAATTAGTTTTTGATCTAATCAAGTTAAAGAAAATGTGTATAAAGACAACTGCCGGTGCAAGCACTCGACAGAAGTCTCGGGGACTACACCCACTTGGTTCACTAAGAGTGAACCCACTGCAAAATAATCATACTATATCCGAGTGCATTGCTCAAACACCCAGTGGGTTACAAGAGGAAAGTAAATACTTACTAGCCCACTTACTCGGATATCGTCCCGCAGTTGCAAGCTTCGCTTGTACACGGACGCAATGGAGTCGTACGCTCTCTTGGCCTGTCCCGCCATCAACTCCGCCTGCACCATGGCCCCCTTGGCAGCTCCAACCTGATCTTTCGGGAGGCGCTGGACGTTGTACTGGACAGTCGACGGACCTGGCATCATAGGGGACTCCTTGGGCATCCCAAGCCCTGCTCCACTCGGTCCAGCAGCGATGAGCGTCGTTTCAGTCAACGACACCGTCTCAGTCGGCAGCGCGTCCATGGCGAGAGTTGTAACCGGCGGAACAGCCTCAAGGACAGGCACCACATCTTGCTTGGACCTCCTCTGGTCGCCCTCCTCCACATAAATCACCTCTGAGGGAAACCCGACCGAACGGCGTGAGACCACAGGAAAAAGGCAAGACCAAAGACAGAATTCGTGATGCAATAATGTAAACTCTCGGGATCGCCACGACGCACCTGGCTGGGATGTGACAACATTGTCCATGTCCAATGGATCGTCCCCCTGGCATACCGGAGAGGTGGCAGCTCTGTCGAGTAAAATTCATTCGACCAATAAGCAGGAGTTCAATCAAATACTGGAAGAAGATAGAAGAACAATGCACTTACGTTGAGGTGATGGGAACTGTGACCCTCATCCGCGACAAAGCCTTCCGAGGCTTAGATCCACTCGGTTTGGCCGCCTTAGAGGGCTGGCCCGCAGGCTCAGCAGCAGAGTCCCTGGTCCTCTTTGTGCTCCGAGCACTCGAAGCCATGGGAACGGCTGGCGAGGCACTCGGAACCACAGGAGCAGCTGGCGGCGCACTCGAGGATGCTGGAGGGGCCGAGGGAGCCACGGGTTCATGACGGTGTTTAGTTCGAGGCTATGGCGGTGGAGGCGGCGAGTTCTGCTCCTCATCTTCCTCTTCTTCTTCTTCTGCGGACTCCTCCTCCATCTCCCCACTGTCGGAGACGTACTCGACACTCTCCACGCTGCCCTCCTGGCTGCCTTCCTCCTCCTCGGCCGGATTCCCGTTCAATACACGAGAAAACCAGTTAGTCCACGCGTGCACAAGATACAGTCGACAACATCAGACGTCAGACAATGATTCAAGAAAGCGATAAATCTAAGACAGTTGTGTGCACTCGACAAGTTATACTCACTTCGTTTGGAGGAGGGCTGTCCGCGCGGAAGGCCTTCACTCGCCGGGCTCCTCTAGGGTTCTCGCAGGCGCCTGTGATGTTGAGGACCCACGACGCCACCGTCTCCCCGGTCACGTACTCGACGTTAGTCCGAGTGGAGTCCTCAGGCCCCGTGTAGTGCCACATGGCGTGGTGTCGAGCTTGCAGAGGCTGGATACGCCGACCCAGGAAAACCTCCAGCAAATCTATGCCGGTGACTCCCCTTCGGACGACCTCTACAAGCGCATCGACCAGAGGCTGGATCTGGGTCTTCTCCGCCTTCGTGAGCGCGAGCTGCCTAGGCGGAGCCGGTCGGTCTAAGCTAAAAGGAGGCAGTCCAGTTGTAGCATTCGGGCAAGCAACCTCCTGGAAGTAGAACCATGTCGACTGCCAGTTCCTAACAGATTCACTCAACTGAAGAGCGGGATAGCTACTTTTACTTTTCTTTTGGAAGCCTAAGCCTCCGCAGAGCTGGAGGAGGTGAGTTTTGTCATCCGACTGGTTAAGTCGTTTGATGGTCTGACATCTAGCAAAGAAGATGTGTTTGAAAAGCCCCCAATGGGGAGGACAACCGATGAAACACTCGCATAGCACGACGAAGGCAGATAGATGAGCTATTGCGTTGGGAGGAAAATGGTGGAGCTGCGCCCCGAAGTGGTTCATTATACCTTCGAAGAAGGGATGAGGAGGCAGAGAGAAACCTCGGTGCACATGGCTGAGCAGCAAGACGCGCTCCCCCTCCCGGGGCGCCGGCTCGGTCTCGCCCTCCGCCGGCAACCTCCACGACTTGTGCGTAATCATTCCGTGCTCCACCAACTCCAGCAAGTTCTCCTCCGTCACCGTGGAGGGGAGGAAATCCCCCTGGATCCAACCCGCCGGTAGCGCTTGCTGCCGCCGCTGAGCAGGAGCCGCCGCCTTCCCCTTCTTCTTCCGCGCCTCTAGCTTGCTAGTCTGCCCCTTTGTCATGGCGGAGGCTGCAGATCCGCGAGGGAGAAGGAGAAGGAAGGAGCCTGGGATGCGCAGGAGATGGCGAGAGAAGCGGGGCAAGTGCAGGTTATCCGACGAGTGTAACGAAAAACCCTCGCCGCAGAAGTTTAAATAAGGTTCCGACTGGGTCACTAGCAAGTGGCCCCGAAATCTTATCCCCCGACCGGTTGCTGCGATATTAGTGGAGAAGATGAAGGCCCGGGAATCGAGGAGTCAGGTACTACTCGATTGCGATGTCGTCATCCCCGCTGAGCGCGCGGCAACCGAAATTTGAGGATCCCAGAAAATCCGCCGCTGTCAGTTGACTGGTCACGTCATAAGATACCACGGAAGCACTCGGTCCCTGACAGTTCGTTTCACAAATACATCCACTCGGATCGTTGGTCAAAGAAGATAAAATGGATCGAGGCAAGCAATGCCAAAGTCGCATCCGTACCAGTCGGATCCGTACTCCAAGCATCGCTTCATCGTTCCAACCCCAATCCATTCGGGGACTAATGATGGGGTTATTGTCCTAGGGTAGGGTCATAGGCCTGCCCTATAAGTCCTACCCAAGGACTACCCTTCATAAGGGATAAGGCCCTTAGTCAGTTCCGACTGAATTAAGGACTTCCCATCATCCAATTGGTGACGAATCCTCCATCATCTAGTCGGAGATGAGCATTCGGAGTGTATCAAACTAACCAACTGGATTCCACTCTGTGCATCATAACCCCCCTGGAGGGAAACGGTCATACGTTTCCATGTGCCTTTATTAGCATTTAAGACATACGTTACCTGTAACGTAGGCATTTATTCACCACTACTCCACCCCTGTGCACCGAACTGTTGGGAAGGGCAGCGCACTCCATATAAGCCACCCTTCCCCACTGGTGCAAGGGTTAGCAATTCACTGTAATCCATATTCCACTCGACAACAAGCTCCCAGAGCGCTGAGACGTAGGGCTATTACCTCCAGCGTAGAGGGGCCTGAACTCATACAACCTCACCGTAGCTAAGGCTGTGCCCATCCTTTCGTACCCTACACATCTACTGTCATGGTTATACCCACGACACCCTTGATAAATCGATTTGGTTTAAGACTTGTATAGCAAGATCCAACTTTTGTGCTCCATTTGCTAACAACTTAATAATTAAAAAGCATAGGGAATAGCTACCCCGAATATAATTAATCAACCCCCGGGCTAGTCCTCCTCATAAGTGTTCGTCAACCCAGAGCACTGTGTGGGGCCAACCCAGGTTAACTTGGGTGTATTCTATCAGGCCCCCGTACGCGTAGCTTAGCCGACGTGTCCTGAGAACGACATACCCGGCTGTTATCGGGGTCGTCGCCACGTCGGGAGGCATTGTCGGATTTGTTTTACCCTTCTCGATATATCTTGTGCATCGAGATTCTAAGGATATCTTGGGCTGTCTCAAGGTGGAGGTTTTCCATCGGGAATCCGAGGAGATCACGGGTTTTCCATGGTCGAGGTTTCCTACGCAACTTGTGGTAGCTTGTGATGGACTAGTTTGCGCACCCCTTCGGTTATGTGGGAACTTGGAAATTTGTTTAACATTTGGTTACAGAGAATTTGAATTGAACTCAACTAAAATATGTCAACTGTGTGCGTACCATGACTGTCTCTTTCGTGAGCTTCTACTTCGACTGAGGACACGGAGCGGTCATGACTGACGTAGTAGGTGTTTAGGATCACTTCTTGATCATACTAGCTCACGACCATTATGTGTAGACCACTCCACTTTAAATTATGTTCTCGTAAGTTACCCACCAAATACGCTTAGTGCTGCTGCAACCTCAACACTTAACCTTGCCTCACCCAATAACTTGATTAGTCCCGATATCATGGTCGCAAGATTGCTGAGTCCCCATGGATCACAAATTACTACAACACCACAGGTCCAAGTACCGCAGAGCCATAGGCATTCGACGCTTCAAAGCTTCAGTGGGAGTTTGACGAAGGCAACAAGCGCATGTACGTGATGTACCCTGACGAGTAGAGGGTGTTGGTCATCTCATGGGCCAGCGGGACAAACGCATCACTATTTCATTGTTTGTTTTCATCCGTAGCCGAATCTTGTCTTATGGATGATTGAATAATGTTATGTGACTTGTAATTTAGCATGTGGCGAGTGTAAGCCAATCCATATACTCACCTATTCATAAATGTATCTCTAATGATTTATGTACTTGCGAAACACTGAGATGCGCCTCTATACATATTAAGGCCTTCTCCCCAAATATGGATAATGCCGGATCTTGGATGTTACATTTGCCTACATGGCAGCCTTGGCACATGTACAAGATGAAGCATTGGGAGGGGCCTTACTACTCCCTCCCTCACAGTTTACAGGGTGTCTAGCCTAGATCGATTGAACAAAGGTATGCAAGATTGGCTCCATTTCCTCCATGCGTTCGACGGGAAAAAATAGCGTAGTTAAGTGTATGCACCTAATAAGCTGAGAAGTTAATGCTGTAGTAAACCCCACCTCCACTAAACGAGCAGCCTCCTTGTATGCATGGGTGGAGCCAAACTCGCCTCATGTTCACATCCCAGCTTTCCACCCCACGTTCACACCATGCATGCATAGTACTCCTAATTACTCATGGATGGTGTACTACTAGGCAGTAAATAAAACACGGATTAATCCTTTTCAATTCTGAAAATGCATGAAATCTGAAGGGTGCCTTTCAAACTATGACAGAGGGAGTACCTATGTTACTCTCACTGAGGGTGGTCTTACATGACTTCAGTTTGAGAAAAGGGATCACGATCGGGACAGTACTAGACGAAAGTAGGCGCACACGTTAATGGAGAGCAGACAAATGGTAGTGACACTGTTCGATAAATAATTCACTGATTCAGTACATTGCTAAGAGTACCCACAATGGGATTAACATAGGTAGTAACATAGATGCTACTTGATCAACAAATATGATGTGGTAACTAACTAATGAGAAGACAGCAAAATTGAGTAACTTAGCTAGTTACTCATACTATGAGTACCATAACACATACCAAGCCAAGATGAGTCTATAAGCTAATAAATGAAAGGCACAATGTTACTACTCCTATGTTACAACTATTGTGGAGGTAGTAACTTAGAATAGTAACATACGCATGTTAGTAATCTATGTTACTCCCCATTGTAAGTAGTCTAAAAATAGTCGCCCGCGGCAATTCACAGGTGGACTGACTACTTAGATAATAGTCGCATATAGTAGTATGGGCCATACTTAAATTTTGAGGATATATACCCTTTTATGCACCTGGTTTTTTATATCAACCCTTATGCACTTGGTTGGTTGCACTCTTCCTTGAATCAATACCATTGATTACTTTGAGATCTTTGCAGAAGTTTGTATATAATGTATTTTTTATGGCGTGTTACATGTATTTCTTCCAACAATCTGAATAATGATACGAGTTCATGATAACTCAGGCTGTCCGTAATGGAAGTATCATAGGTAGTATCATGCATGCCAAGTAGGCAATTTTGATGAGGTGACATCGAATTAAATGAAGAAAGAGAGGGTTGAGTATCATATCATGATACCATATCATATTAAATGATGTACTACTATGTGTCTTGCATGACAATAAATGAACCACCCTATGATACTATGCACTACGGTTGTGATATCATACACTAGTAACATATGCATGATACTAGTATATGATACTACCCATTACAACCAGCCTCACATTCCATTTCAGTTGACTATGAACACACTTAACATGGGTAGTTAATACTCGTTACACAGACTGAATGCAACAACCTCTGCCATATTAACGAGTTATTTCTAAGGGACTTATCAAGGTTATGCTTTTAGGACTCCATGTTTGCACTAATAATTTGATAATCCAAAAATAGTTCCACAACTTCACATTTCTAAAATTGAATTTGCATTTCTAGTTTCCAGTATCAAACTCAAAAAATTAGTTCGACTTCTAATAATTCATACATTAAAAATTATTTTATTAAATTATTTATATGTCTTTATGTACATGAAATTTACTATCTATTTTTTATTATTGCTTGGTTAGACTTGAGTCTCTTTTAATTTCAAATTTGAAATGTACACACTTAATTTATGTCCCAAATATCCAATGAACACTAGATTTTTAGGCATGACAAATTAAACGCTTTTCATGGAAAAATAAGCTTACGAGTGATGGCAAGTTTAGTTGGCAACCATGGCTAATCGGCCTCAGTTTGATTTTTTGCCAGAAAATTGCCATGGTTGCAAACTAAATTTACTCATCGCGCCAATATAAATTGCCATGAAAATAATTATATTAGCCATGCCTCAAAACTTAACATCAAGTTTTTAGCGTTTCGTAAATTATTAGTCATATGTTAATCAAAATAATAACATGATAATTTAAAATTGTTCATTTAAAAAAGTAGGAGATTGAAATGTATTTTCATGGCTACCAAATTTATTCTTAATAACAGAAAACAAAGTTTTGTCCATTAACTTTGATAGTGGTCCCTGTGGGGTAAGCTCATGAAAAGGATATAGTCCGACATGTCTGAATGGCTAGAGTCCATGTTTGGATATCACTCTACTAGGCTAGCAACATAAAGCTCATCCTACAAACTTGCATGAGGATGTTCAACCTAGTGGACCAAACATTCGTTGGAACATGATTTCACCCTGTTTTATATACAAAGAAACACAACGAAGTACATGGTTGTTTTTATTTATTCTTTTTAGTGCCAGATTATGTAATTTCTACCGTGTAAGCTATGGATTTATCTTGTCAACATGGTCGCAACAGGACGATCCTCTCGCTGACTTGTGGGCACAGATGGACTTGGCCATGGGGGAGCCTGCGAGATATGGCCCACTTAGTCCCGTGGAGTACTAATGTAGGGTGGAATACTGGTTGGTGATCTTATTTACACTTGGAGGTTGGGAGGGGAGAAATCTCATGAACACAGAGGAAAAACCTCTCAAGACAAGTTGCATCACACATCCACTAAATCCACAAACACATATGAGACCCAAGATCCAAATACAACAAGAGGAAGTAGCAGATAAAGGTAGATAGATCTTCCCAATCTCAAGGAGAGAGGGGCCTTGTGTCCAAGATGGATCTTCCCCATGATAGGGGGCCTTTGTTGGTGTTAAAACCGTCCGCTCTCGAGTACGGTGTCTGAACTATGGATCTAGGGTCTATGGGTAACAAGATACAATGGAGACGGTGTTTACCCAGGTTCAGGCCGTCTTGATGGAGGTAAAACCCTCCGTCCTGCTCTTGTTGTTATTGATAAGGTATTACAGAGTTTAAAGTTGATCTACTGCGAGATGGATGTTGTGGTCTAAACCCTAGTCATGATGATCTTCAAGTATCATACGAACTATGACCCCATGGCTTATATACACGCTAGGGTGTGAGGGTTTACATAAACTCGGTTACCACAGAGAAGTAATATGCCAACGACTATGTCTCCTTGGAACACACGTCAAGTCTTCGAAAGAGTTCATCTCGGATCCAACACTCCTGCCAATGGTCGAATAGGCCAGAGATTCCGGCCCATAAGAATAGGTTGGCGGCCCAAGGACCCCCTAATCCCGGACTCCCTCGTTAGCCCCCAAACTAGCCTCCAATGTCGTAGTTTAAGTCCACCATTCCCTCATTTATTTGGTCTTCGGCTTGCGAGGTGAGTTCTGCATTGTATCCGGTTAGTCCTTTCTTCCACATTGTTGCTTCACCTGCAACTGATGAAATGCCACACGGCCCACAAAGGGGAGATATTTTCTTTTCACAAAGTTAACAACCCCCTCGATTCTTGTGCACCAATAGAAAATGATAGGTTCCTTCCCTAAGAAAAGAGATCACGCACCATATAACACACACGTGCCCCCCAGCAACGCTCCCCATCCCTTCCAACATGTCGAGAAGAACACAAGGGAAGCAAAGTCATGGCGACCACTTCAAGCCCCTTCTCGCATATGCATGGCTCTCTCCCCAGAGATTGGGCCAGCTGTTCTGTCTCACACCTTCGTCTACGCGAGCTAGAGGTGTAGGGGTGTTTGCCCGACTCAGATCTGGTTCCCTCCCATCCTGGGTTGACCTTCGCCAATGGCGACGCCTTTGAAGAGAGGTTTTGTACACCCAATATGACACAGAGGGTCTGCTTCGTTCCCTACCTCTTAAGATGTCTAGACTTCCATATCCATCCCTTTCTACAGGGCCCGTTGGAATACCATGGAATACAACTTCACCATCTTACCCCTGGATCTATTCTCCATATCGTGGGATTTGTTGCTCTTTGCGTGTGACAGCCCGAGACCGACGTTCCAAAAGATTCCCCTTTCTTTCCGTTTTCGTCGTGTGTCTATTTTCTTTTGTCGCATCATCATCGCATCATGTGCATCATCATCATTGCATCGGCATCTCCGCTGCCGCCAGTTTTCAAAACATGCATCCGTTGTTAGTTGCCGGTTCTTGTCGTTGTTCGTTCTGAGCCCGTTCACACTCGCACGCGCCCGCGGCATCGTCAAACCTTGTTTTCAAAAGTGTGTTGAAAACTTTCTCTGATCGGGGTGAAACTTGGCATGCGGTCGTAATTAGTTATAGCTAGGCCGCCTGTCGAATTTCGTCGCGATCGGAGTCCGTCTGGTACCTGAACGGTCGACCGTAGCGGCGCCGTATTCGGTCTATCGCCGGACGTCTGTCGGTGTTTTCAAATATTGTTGTCGGGTCGCCCATTTCCCTCTCATCCCTACATAGCCCTTCTACACAGGTTAGTAGTGCCACCTAGCCACTTCCTCCATTCGTGGTCGTCGGATCGCGATCGGACGGATGAGGTCCACCCCACCATAGACCAACCCTATATAAGCTCCACCCCATGGAGAGACCTCTCTCACTCCACTAGGGTTCCCCCTAGTCATTTTTGCAGCCACCCCCCTAGAAAAACCCCACCTGCTAGCTCCACCTCCTCTTTCCCCGAAATCCAATCTCAGGTCAGATCTGGACCATTGGATATCCATCCAAAGTCCCAGATTTGCCCAAAAACCCCACCTACCGGACATGTCTGTGGCCAACTCGGACATGTCCGGGTGACCGCAGTGCAGCGAGCCATCCCCGCCGGCTCCCTCCTCCTCCCGAGCTCCTCCCATGGAATCCCCGTGCTCCACCTCCTCGCCTTCCCGGAGGCAGCCGACCGAAGCTCTCATCGGCGCCGGCCAGAGCTCGCCGGATAGAGCAGCTCGGCCGCCGGAGCCCCGGATACCCTCGCACCCGTGGCTCCTGCCGGTGTTCGCCACGTGCGCCGCGAGGTCTCGCCGCCAGCGCCCGAGTGCCTGTCGCCCGGTCCCGCCCCGATGCAGGTCAGATCGGGTGCATGTAGCCCAGTTGACCGCGTGTTCCCGTCCCAGCGCCGCATCCGGCAGCGAGGAGCGCAGCTCCCGTCGACGTCTCCGCTCGCCAGCCGCCTGCCCGATCCAGGCTAGCAGCGGCAGCGCCCAGGCCTCCCTCCCTCAGCGTGTTGACCCCGGCCCAGGAGACGAGCCGGCCCAGCTGGGTGCAGCTCCTTCGGCTGCCTTCCCGAGGCCCACCTTGCTCCCTCAGCCGAGGCACTCTTCACCGACCGGGCCGAGGCCTGCTAAGGCGAGCAGCCCCCGAGCCCTCTATTTTTTTCGCCCTTGCTCTGTATAGCTATGTTGACCATGCTGTCGGCCCATTAGATAATTTAGGTGTTTTTCGGAATTATCTAAATTCTAGAAAAATAGACGGTTATTAAAACACGCGTATCTTTTAATCCGTAATTCGAATCGCGATGAGTTGTATATGCTGGTGTAGAATTTCGCGTAGAATACGATTATAAAACTTGCATGTTTGTTTGACGTGGTTTTCCGTGCCAAATGCATAGATTAACATGCTGTTCCAATAGGATAGACACCTGTATTTATTTTTCGTGCGAGACCGGATTGCTCGTATGCCGTAGATAAAATGCCCATGTTTTAGGAACCATTTTCCATGTATTTTAGAGTAGTCATTGGTATTTTTGCACGTAGGGATTTGCCGCTAGTTTATTTTTCGTGTATAGGTTATTTTCGCGCATTTACGTGTGGCAATATTTTCGTGTTGCAACCCCACATATTTTATATGTTTTCGGGGTAGAAAAATCCATGGGATTTTTCTGTGCAATTAGTTTTAGCTTTTGAGTAAGTTAGTTCGCGCGATATTTTTGCTATGTTGCCCTCTTGTCTTTTTCATAGGATTTAATCCGTGCTTCATTTGAAGGAGATGTCAACTAGAGAGTTGCCCTTTGATGTTTACTCTAGCCCTTGGTATCTTTGGTTGTAATAGAAATTCATGTTTAGGTGTGATTTTCTTTCTCATAAGTTGCTAGAAATAGTGCTGATTTGGAGGTGCTGAAATATTTCTAAGTCTGGAATCTGTTATATTTTGTTGCTGTCTTGTCTTGCTTCTATCTTGTGATGTGTAGCTCTTTTGAGATTGGTGTAATGGAGTTAGTTGTAGCCCTTGTGATTCTCTAGCATGCTATGAATTTTCATGCCATTCGGAGTCCTGTAGCTTATGATTTTGCTTCTGTCAATATGCCTTCAGATGGAAAACTACACTTTCATGAAGTGTTATTTTCACTAAGTCTGAAATTGTGTGTGAGAAGCCATTTTGTGACTTCTTTCCCTAGTGGTCCATGATGCCATGCTAGTTGTTGGTAGTTGTTTGTTGTAGTGCTTCTTGCCCTCTTTCGTGTCATGCCTTGGTTGATTATATTTGAGTTGAGTAGCTCGTAGTTGTGGGGTGTAGAAAATGCTATGTGGCTGATTTTGGCAGATTGTAGTGATATCTTGTTTTGCTCGTAGTTTTTGAACCGTAGCTCCCTTTTGATCGTGTCCTACATGAAACTTGCTTAGAATATCATGTAGTTTCATTTTCTCTTGCTGGTTGTATGTTTCGAAGTGCTCGTGACCGTCGTCGCACACATATTACATTCATGCCATCATATCTTGCGATGCTTGTATCTTTTGATCCGTAGCTCCGTTGGAGATGTTCTCTATGTGTACTTGTAATGTCGTGTAGAATCACGTGAACCTATTTGTTTTTCTGTTTAACAACTAATTAAATGTGTTAGCTCAGATCTGGACAGAATTGTAAATTAACATGTGAGGTCATTTCGGAGATGCTATATGTCATTTCCGACCTCATTTAAAATGCCTAGATAGGTAGTTTAATTATGCTTCACCTCTTGCCATGTTTAACCACATTTAATATTGCCGTGTATCTAATCAAGATAGAACTAAATAATTAACGTGGAGTTTCGTCAATATGCAACTCATTGCATATTGAACTTCACTTAATGTGTAGTGTTTGATGGTGTGAATTGTCATGCCGTGACTTGCATGTATTCAGATGCTCATGCATCATTTTTGTTGTGCATCGTGTGGTGAATTCCGTGCGTTGATTTGTGTTTCCGGTTTGCTTCCTCTCGATAGAGTTCCGCAAGCGTGTCGGATTATGAGGACCCGTTCGACTACGTCGGTTCGTCTACTTCACGGAGGCTTTCTTCTTCCAAGCGGGATCTCAGGTAAGATGACCATTTCGACAGATACCATTACTATCATTGCCATGCTAGTTTTACTGTTGCTACCGTTTACGTCTCGTTGCCTACCACATGTTATACATGAGCCTCTCAACAATGCCATGAAACCATCAACTGTTCACAACCTAGCAAACCACTAATTGCCTATGTTACTGCTTGCTTAACCCTGTGTTAGCGTTGCTAGTTGCAGATGCAATTGCTTCCATGTGAAAGCATGGGATCCTTGTAATATCACCATATCAAATGCTATTTAATTTAATGCACCTATATACTTGGTAAAAGGTGGAAGGCTCGTCCTTTCTAGCCTGGTGTTTTGTTCCACCTTTGCCCCCTTAGTTTTCGGCTACCGGTGTTATGTTCCATAATTGAGCGCTCCTAACACGGTCGGGGTTGTTATGGGGACCCCCTTGATAATTCGTTTTAGATTAAAGCTGGTCTGGCAAGGCCCAACATTGGTACTACATTTGCCTAATCACCTAATAAAATTGCATAGGGACTTTCCGGACCCAGAGGATAATTTAATCAACCCCTGGGACAGTGCTCCTCATGAGTGTTGGTCCAAAACAGAGCAGCTTATGAACGCTACCCGGGGCAACTCGGCGTTTGGCGTGGTAACCATCGCTCATCTGTCGTGTCCGGCGAACGAGGTACGCGACTCGTATCGGGATCGTCGACACGTCGGGCGGCCTTGCTGGATTAGTTTTACCTTTGACGGAATATCTTGTGCATCGGTATTCCGGTGATGCTTTGGGTAATCTCAGAGTTGAGGTTTTTTTCCACTAGGGAATCCGAAGAGATCGCGAGCTTCGTGATGGAGGATTTCTATGCGGCTTGTGGTAATTTGTGATGGACTAGTTGGAGCACCCCTGCAGGGTTAAATCTTTTCGGAAAGCCGTGCCCGCGGTTATGTGGCAATGTGGAAACTTTGTTTAACACTGGTTCTAAACAACTAGAAGTTAACTTAATTAAAATATGCCAACTGTGTGCGTAACCGTGACTGGCTCTTTCGTGAGTTCCTTCTCCGATCGAGGACACGGTGGGGTTATGTCTAACGTAGGTAGGTGTTTGGGATCATTCGTTTGGTCTTCAGTAGTTACGTCCATTATGTGTAGATCTTCCCCCTCTTATTTCTTGTACTCGTAAGTTAGCCACCTCATACATATGCTTGGCCGCTGCTGCAACCTCACCACTTAATCATACCTCACCCATTAAGCTTTGCTAGTCTTGATACCTTAGGAAATGAGATTGCTGAGTCCCCTGTGGCTCACAAATTACTACAACACCAGTTGCAGGTACATGTAAAGGTTACTTGACGCGAGCGCGTTGATTGTTCATTTGGGGTTGCTTCTTCTTCTTCGATCTAGGACGGGTTCCAGGCCGACAGCCTGGGATAGAAAGGATGGACGTCGTTCTTCTTTTCTCGTTTGTTTTCGTCCGTAGTCGGACCCTGCTCTTACTCTTGATGATTATGTAATGTACTGATGCGACTCTGATGTAGCTTGTGGCAAGTGTAAGCCAATTCTATTATATATCTCTTCTTTTCAGTACATGTACTTGTAACGATATCCATTCTTGCGACACAATGAGATGCTCTTCTATCCCTGACGAGGCCTTCGTGCCAAATTGAGGATAGGGTCGCATCTTGGGCGTGACAAGTTGGTATCAGACCAGTACCGACCTAGGAGCCCCCTTGATTGATCGAACTTGGCCGAGTCGAGTCTAGTGGAAAACTACTTTGAGTATAGTTATATATCGGAGAGTAGGATTCTTTTTTCTCCTCTTCTATGCTCTGGTGAGGAATCTTGACGTAATAATTTATTCTACTCCTTTTCTCGCTCAAATGTTTTTTAGGATGACGCGGGTATTTGTGAAATCTATATGATTTCGATGTGATGGAGTCCTGTCCTGGTGCCTCCTATCTGCTTTGAGTTTAAGGGGAGTTGAGCTCCAGGGGCTTCTTGCGCAAATCGCCATCATTCAGGTTTCTGAGTATCTAAGAATGAAGGATGTTCGTAATTGCTTCAATACTAGTAGTGGCGAGATAACCCCGATGTCCCCAGTAGTGGTGCAGATTGTTCGGGAGTACTGCCATACTTTGTATCGTTGTGATCACGAGGGTCTGTAGTAGATGAAGGTCCGAGATTCTGCTTGTGTGTTGACGGATGTGATACAGGTGATGGGTTAGTACAGGAGTTGTGTGATATTACTCCTTGTATCCGTATACCAGATTGCATGACAAGATATTTCGGGAATTCATAGGTGGGAATTCAAGTAGTTACTTATAGGACATTCTTCCAACAAATGCTTGATGTTAGGTTGGGTTGGATTCGTTTGTTCACGGTCGACTTACAGCGGTACACGTTGTGTCTTAAAGAGTCCTTGTAGCTTGCTACGACTCGGGGACGCTTCGTATGTCGGGTGCACTGCCTTGCACTTGATGGCTACTGTAAAAAATCGAGCCCGTGCGATCGTGTCCACGAAAATATCGGACGAAATCTTTCTCATGAGTTTGTTCTGGCTAATTGTAAGCCACATCCTTTGTTGTGTTGGAATATGGTAATTCAAGTTGCATCCATTGTCAAGTGGTGATTTCAGATCTTTCCAAGAGGTGTTCTCATAGTTTTTAAGTGAATGCTAATTCTTTTGCTCAATCAATTGTCTTATCAATTCTGTCAACCGGAGTCGTCATGTTAATTCTTTTCAACCGATGTGTTTCTCTCCAAGTGGATTCAATCCTCTCCAATTTTTCCAAGATCATTCCCTCGTTTTATTCTGGAGTTCATCTCATCCGTCCCAAGTTGTCTTTGTTTTTCCCTGCCCTCCCGCCCTTTTTCTTAAGTGATTGGATTTCATCCAACTGCACTTCATTTCAGTGATGCTTCTACTATCTCTTCTTCCTTTCGTAACCGGTGATTCATTGTGAAGATTCTCAGGAGCTTCATGTTCATCTTTATTCAATCTTGGTATCCTTACCGGTGAATTTAATTCAGTTGTGTGTGTCATCATATCCTTTTCATCCTTGTAATTCTTTCTTATGTTGGAAATTTTTATTAGTCTATCTTCTTGTTGTCATTTCTCTCTATTCTATCCGGAGCGTTGAAGTTATCTCAGAAATCTTGTTCTCAATTCTTTAGTTATTTCGAGGTGCCAACCTCATCTAGTTATCATTATACTGGTGCAATATCTCTCCTTATAATCAGTTGTTTCAACGGTGATTTCTTTGAGTGGGCCCATAACCCACATGTTTTCCCAGAATCTTATAGCTCTTGTAATCTTTCCCGAGATCTTTAATTCTTTTCAAGTATGATGTAAGTATGAATTTCATCAGTCATATCCCTTCTCCCAGACCTATTAGAATTAATTCTCATATTGGCTCAACCTTTCATTCTTCTTTATTCCGGAGTGTCTCAGCTATTCTTGGTATTGTTCCTCGTCATCATTCTTAGCTTGCAGATTCGAAGGAGTGTTTCTCTCAATCTTGGTTCATTCTCTTGGAGATTCATCATTTCAGCTTGGTGCCATCTTCTTAATTGTTGTCAGTCATGAGCAATCCTTTCTCGCTATCCGGTGCATTTCTGAGTTGTTTTCATTCTCAATCCTCTGAAGGCCATCATTTCAGAAGATTCTTCGTTCTCAGCTTTCAGCTTTCATCCTCAATTCTTCTCAATTGTTGTCTCTTCGTTCGTCTCTCAATTATTCTGGTGTCTTGTTTAAATTTCTCTCTCAGGTGGATCATGATCTCTTCATTCTCATGTGTCTCCATGCTTTCTTGGTATTCCCATTCAATTGTGAATTCTTACCGGTGCTTCCTTCAATTGCATCAAGTGGTGCTTATCTCTCTCTCTGTTCAATATTCTTTCAAGAGGAATAAGTTGTATGCTAAATCCGTTGCTTGTCATCAATTTAATTTGATGAAGGATGAGCATAACATAATTCTTATTCTAGTTCTTACTTCTTCCAAGAGATTTCAATTCATCTTCCAGAGTGGCTCATGATATCAATTCTTTTCTCAAGTGTTCTTATCTTTTCTTTTCCGGAGTTCTAAGTTTATCAAGTATCTCTTTGTGAAGCTTCATCTAAATCTTGGTAAGGTCATAATCTTATTCTTTCTACCTTCATGTCTTTGCATCATTCGATTTTATACGGTGGTCCTTCATGGTGGTTCATCAAGGTTTCAATGCATTCTCAAGTGTTCTTCAAGATTCTTGTTGGAGAACCTCAAGTATCCTTTCTCTTTCATTTCTATGTGCAATTGTTCTTCCTTTATCCTTTGAGGTGGTATTATAGCATTCTTGTTAGTGTAGGAGTCTCGAAGAGATTTTATTTCAAGTATGAGATAATTAAATCCACCAATTCTATGACCATGAGACATTTTTTTTTCAACCCATGATTCTTCTTTGAGCTATCTTGGTTTGGATTTCACCTAAAGCTTTTCCTATGGATTGTTGCTATCATGGTGCTTGTCATTAGTCCAAGTTTTCAATGTATCCTCTTGGTGTAAGGAATTGTTCATATCTTGTTTCTCCCAATAAATCCTTGTTTCTGTTAGTGGCTGGTTGTCACTTCATTAGTTTGAAAAGGTTCCCATAAGCCCACTACTATCTTGTTCTTTTTGTTGTTGTTTTCCAACAACTCCGTTCAATTCTTCTTGCAAGGGTGCCTAACAAGTTCATTTGAGATAGTAGTTGTCATTCTTTTCTTCATTCTCTTCTTCCGTATAAGCTAGTTCCTATTCTATTGTTCCGGAGGCCTTGTGATAATGCTCTTTTGGGTCAATCTTGTTGTCCTATCAAGATTGTGGTGTTCCCTTGTTCTATTTAGTTGTTTGTTATGAATATTGTCTATTTCTTCCATCTTATCGAATTTTTTGTCCCATTTTCCTACCGAAGTGCTGCCGAAATTTTTCGTGAATTCTTGCTTCTTTCTCATATAATTCCTCATCTCTTTGCAACCTTCAAGGATCGTTGATTTCACTCGTTTGTCAAAGAAGCGACTAAGATTTTACTTCTTGTTCTTTCTCATCCTCTCCCCCTTTCATTCTTGGATCCGGGGCGAGATCCTCTTGTAGTGTAGGAGAGTTGTGACAGCCCGAGACCGACGTTCCAGAAGATTCCCCATTCTTTCCGTTTTCGTCGTGTGTCTATTTTCTTTTGTCGCATCATCATCGCATCATGCACATCATCAGCATTGCATCGGCATCTCCGTTGCCGCCAGTTTTCAAAACTTGCATCCGTTGTTAGTTGCCGGTTCTCGTCGTTGTTCGTGCTAAGCCCGTTCACACTCGCACGCGCCCGCGACATCGTCAAACCTGGTTTTCAAAAGTGTGTTGAAAACTTTCTCTGATCGGGGTGAAACTTGGCATGCAGTCGTAATTAGTTATAGCTAGGCCGCGTGTCGAATTTCATCGCGATCGGAGTCCGTCTAGTACCCGAACGGTCGACCGTAGCGGCGCCGTATTCGGTCTATCGTCGGACGTCTGTCGGTGTTTTAAAATATCGTTGTCGGGTCGCCCATTTGCCTCTCATCCCTACATAGCCCTTCTACACAGGTCAATAGTGCCACCTAGCCACTTCCTCCGTTCGTGGTCGTCGGATCGCGATCGGACAGATGAGGTCCACCCCACCATAGACCAAGCCTATATAAGCTCCACCCCATGGAGAGACCTCTCTCACTCCACTAGGGTTCCCCCTAGTCATTTTTGCAGCCACCCCCCTAGAAAAACCCCACCTTCTAGCTCCACCTCCTCTCTCCCCGAAATCCAATCCCAGGTTAGATCTGGACCATTGGATATCCATCCAAAGGCCCAGATTTGCCCGAAAACCCCACCTACCGGACATGTCCGTGGCCAACTCGGACATGTCTGGGTGACCGCAGTGCAGCGAGCCATCCCTGCCGGCTCCCTCCTCCTCCCGAGCTCCTCCCATGGAATCCCCGTGATCCACCTCCTCGCCTTCCCGGTGGCAGCCGGCCAAAGCTCTCATCGGCGCCGGCCAGAGCTCGCCGGATAGAGCAGCTCGGCCGCCGGAGCCCCAGATCCCCTCGCAGCCGCGGCTCGCGCCGGTGTTCGCCACGTGCGCCGCGAGGTCTCGCCGCCAGCGCCCAAGAGCCTGTCGCCGGCCCCGCCCCGATCTAGGTCAGATCGGGTGCATGTAGCCCCGTTGACCACGTCTTCCCGTCCCAGCATCGCAGCCGCCTGCCCGATCCAGGCTAGCAGCGGCAGCGCCCAAGCCTCCCTCCCTCAGCGTGTTGACCCCGACCCAGGAGACGAGACGGCCCAGCTGGGCGCAGCTCCTTCGGCCGCCTCCCCGAGGCCCACCTCACTCCCTCAGCCCACGCGCTCTTTACCGACCGGGCCGAGGCCTGCTAAGGCGAGCAGCCCCCGAGCCCTCTATTTTTTTTCCGCCCTTGCTCTGTATAGCTATGTTGCGCATGCTGTCGGCCCATTAGTTAATTTAGGTGTTTTTCAAAATTATCTAAATTCTAGAAAAATAGACGGTTATTAAAACGCGTGTATCTTTTAATCCGTAAGTCGAATCGCGATGAGTTGTATATGCTTTTGGTGTAGAATTTCGCGTAGAATCCGATTATAAACTTGCATATTTGTTTGACGTGCTTTGCCGTGCCAAATGTATAGATTAACGTGCTATTCCAATAGGATAGACGCCCGTATTTATTTATCGCGCGAGACCGGATTGCTCGTATGCCGTAGATAAAATGCCCATGTTTTAGGAACCATTTTCCATGTATTTTAGAGTAGTCATTGGTATTTTTGCGCGTAGGGATTTGCCTCTAGTTTATTTTCCGTGTATAGGTTATTTTCGCGCATTTACGTGTGGCAATATTTTCGTGTTGCAACCCCACATATTTTATATGTTTTTGGGGTAGAAAAATCCATGGGATTTTTCTGTGCAATTAGTTTTAGCTTTTGAGTAAGTTAGTTCGCGCGATATTTTTGCAATGTTGCCCTCTTGTCTTTTTCGTAGGATTTAATCCGTGCTTCATTTTAAGGAGATGTCAACTAGAGAGTTGCCCTTTGATGTTTACTCTAGCCCTTGGTATTTTTGGTTGCAATAGAAATGCATGTTTAGGTGTGATTTGCTTGGTCTTAAGTTGCTAGAAATATTGCTGATTTGGAGGTGCTGAAATATTTCTATGTCTAGAATCTGTTATATTTTGTTGCTCTCTTGTCTTGCTTCTATCTTGTGATCTGTAGCTGTTTTGAGGTTGGTGCAATGGAGTTAGTTGTAGCCCTTGTGATTCTCTAGCATGCTGTGAATTTTCATGCCATTTGGAGTCCTGTAGCTTATAGTTTTGCTGCTGTCAATATGCCTTCAGATCGAAAACTACACTTTCATGAAAATTTATTTTCACTAAGTCTGAAATTGTGTGTGAGAAACCATTTTGTGACTTCTTTCCCTAGTGATCCATGATGCCATGCTAGTTGTTGTTAGTTGTTTGTTGTAGTGCTTCTTGCCCTCTTTCGTGTCATGCCTTGGTTGATTATATTTGAGTTGAGTAGCTCGTAGTTGTGGGGTGTAGAAAATGCTATGTGGCTGATTTTGGCAGATTGTAGTGATATATTGTTTGGCTCGTTGTTTTTGAACGTAGCTCCGTTTTGACCATGTCCTACATGAAACTTGCTTAGAATCTCATGTAGTTCCATTTTCTCTTGCTGGTTGTATGTTTTGATGTGCTCGTGACCGTCGTTGCACACATATTGTATTCATGCCATCATATCTTGCGATGTTTGTATCTTTTGATGCGTAGCTCCGTTGGAGATGTTCTCTATGTGTAAATTGCTTGTAACGATGCGTAGAATCACGTGAACCTATTTGTTTGGCTGTTTAACAAATAATTAAATGTGTTAGTTCAGATCTGGACAGAATTGTAGATTAACATGTGAGGTCGTTTCGGAGATGCTATATGTCATTTCCGACCTTATTTAAAATTCCTAGATAGGTAGTTTAATTACACTTCACCTCTTGCCATGTTTAACCACATTTATTATTGTCGTGTATCTAATCGAGATAGAACTAAATAATTAACGTGGAGTTTTGTCAATATGCAACTCATTGCATATTGAACTTCACTTAATGTGTAGTGTTTGATGGTGTGAATTGTCATGCCGTGACTTGCATGTATTCAGCTGCTCATGCATCATTTGTGTTGTGCATCGTGTGGTGAATTCCGTGTGTTGATTTGTGTTTCCGGTTTGCTTTCTCTCGATAGAGTTCCGCAAGCGTGTCAGATTGTGAGGACCCGTTCGACTATGTCGGTTCGTCTACTTCATGGAGGCATTCTTCTTCCAAGCGGGATCTCAGGCAAGATGACCATTTCCCCAGATACCATTAATATCATTGCCATGCTAGTTTTACCGTTGCTACCATTTATGTCTCGTTGTCTACCACATGTTATACATGAGCCTCTCAATAATGCCATGAAACCATCAACTATTCAGAACCTAGCAAACCCACTGATTGGCTATGTTACTGCTTGCTTAACCCTGTGTAAGCGATGCTAGTTGCAGGTGCAGTTGCTTCCATGTGAAAGCATGGGTTCGTTGTCATATCACCATATCAAATGCTATTTTGTTTAATGCACCTATATACTTGGTAAAAGGTGGAAGGCTCGACCTTTCTAGCCTGGTGTTTTGTTCCACCTTTGCCGCCTTAGTTTTCGGCTACCGGTGTTATGTTCCATAATTGAGCGCTCCTAACATGATCGGGGTTGTTATGGGGACCCCCTTGATAATTCGTTTTAGATTAAAGCTGGTCTGGCAAGGCCCAACATTGGTACTACATTTGCCTAATCACCTAATAAAATTGCATAGGGACTTTCCGGACCCTGGGGATAATTTAATCAACCGCCGGGCCAGTGCTCCTCATGAGTGTTGGTCAAAAACAGAGCAGCTTATTAACGCTACCCGGGGCTACTCGGCGTTTGGCGTGGTAACCATCGCTCATCCATCGTGTCCTGAGTACGAGGTACGCGACTCCTATCGGGATCGTCGACATGTCGGGCGGCCTTGCTGGATTAGTTTTACCTTTGACGAAATATCTTATGCATCGGGATTCCGGTGATGCTTTGGGTAATCTCAGAGTTGAGGTTTTTTCCACTAGGTAATCCGACGACATCGCGAGCTTCGTGATGGAGGATTTCTAAGCGGCTTGTGGTAATTTGTGATGGACTAGTTGGAGCACCCCTACAGGGTTAAATCTTTTCGGAAAGCCGTCCCCGCGGTTATGTGGCAACGTGGAAACTTTGTTTAAGACTGGTTCTAGACAACTTGAAGTTAACTTAATTAAAATATGCCAACTGTGTGCGTAACCGTGACTGTCTCTTTCGTGAGTTCCTTCCCCGATCGAGGACACGGTGGGGTTATGTGTGACGTAGGTAGGTGTTCAAGATCATTCGTTTGATCATCAGTAGTTACGTCCGTTATGCGTAGATCTTCCCCCTCTTATTTTTTGTACTCGTAAGTTAGCCACCTCATACATATGCTTAGCCGCTGCTGCAACCTCACCACTTAACCATACCTCACCCATTAAGCTTTGCTAGTCTTGATACCTTTGGAAATGAGATTGCTGAGTCCCCTGTGGCTCAAAGATTACTACAACACCAGTTGTAGGTACAGGTAAAGGTTACTTGACGCGAGCGCATTGATTGTTCATTTGGAGTTGCTTCTTCTTCTTCTTCTTCTTCTTCTTCTTCGATCTAGGATGGGTTCCAGGCCGGCAGCCTAGGATAGCAAGGATGGACGTCGTTCTTCTTTTCTCGTTTGTTTTCGTCCGTAGTCGGACCCTGGTCTTACTCTTGATGATTATGCAATGTACTGATGTGACTCTGATGTAGCTTGTGGCGAGTGTAAGCCAATTCTATTATATATCTCTTCTTTTCAGTACATGTACTTGTAACGATATCCATTCTTGCGACACGACGAGATGCGCTTCTATCCCTGACGAGGCCTTCGTGCCAAATTGAGGATAGGGTTGCATCTTGGGCGTGACATTGCGAGATGTTCCTAGGTTGCGAAACCCATTTTGAATTGTGGAAGAAGTTTTTCTGCCTTGTCCCCCGAATTGAAGGCGAGACTACTTATGATGTTGGGGGAGCCGAAGTATCACACACAGCCGGGGTCAGGTATCCGGTAGGTACCCCGAAGGAAGCTCCCGAAGAACAGACCTCCGAATGGTTCTATATTGAAGACGTGCCCATGTGTGACCTTGTTTGAAGAGGTCTGCCCGAATTCCCAACCGCTCCGCTTAGGAAGTGGTTTAGTTGGCGCCAAGAAGCCCGTATAAAGAAGACGACTCATAGATGAGGCTGCTAGTCGCTAAGGTAAAGTTGTTGACACACTACTAGCTTATCATGATTGACGTTATGGCCGAAGCCATAAGGCGATTTGTCCAACCGCTCCAACAGAGATCCCATCCTCTCTGACAATTCAACGGTGAAAATGATGCCACTTGATACAAGCCGGAAGGTCCGACAGATGAGACGACATTAGCTGCCATGCTAGCCGATCTTTATAAGGGCGAGAAGGAAGGATTTATCATCCAGAACACCAAGGATGGTTATTCAAACCACAATCCCATCGAATGTGTTAGTTCAATTCAGTTCCCTCAATTCAGATCTCTATATTGTCTTTAGGTTCACTAAGTTCCTGAAATTTTGTTCTTCAAACAGGATTGAAGGCATGTGGTAGAAAAGATCAGCTGCCCTCCTCCTCAGCAAGAGAACTACGCCAAGAACGACGACCTCGAATTCCATGATGATCCGGATTCATCGATAATTTTTGTAGACGAGTTCTTTTATCAGAAGAGTATAAACGACACCAAGGTCGCCCTTATTGCTGACTATTTGAGGATTCCTCCTTAAAAAAAAGGATTAAAATAAGAAAGCGCCTTCACGAAAAGGTCGTTCGGCAATGGTCCCTCCTGTTACAACGGGCCGTTTCTCTACGCACTGAACACCTATTGTTATATGGTGTGATGATTCTACACTGAATACTAGTCGGCCCTCCAAACGTGGAGCTTCTACACGGACTGCTCCCAGCGCTCCCATTGCTCCCAACAGGTATCGTTTTTACAAGAAGCATTGTTTTTTTCCCAATAAACAACACGTATTTACACATGTCACTGTATTCGATAGGACCCGAACACAGCCACCCCCTTCGATGGTGGTGGAAAATGTGGAAATCCCTCTTGGAGGTCAAGCCGCCGAGGAGTATTACGATGTTGCAGTTACCAACTTTGAAGTGGAGAATGTAAGGAACCATCGTCGAAGGAAAGAATCTCTGCACCATCTTGATTTTACCGAACAAGAATTTAACGCCTTGAGCTTGGTCGACGCCCGAGCAGGACTCGAAGGAGTAGCCAGCTGATGTCAGCTGTGCTTCCCTGGCAACGGCGCCAAGGATAGTCGTGTCGACGGCACCATGAATCCTTCTGCTGCGGCTACGCCTTAAGGGACTTCCTAGGCAAATATGCAACGGATTTCCCCCGTGGCCTTGGAGCCTTGCGTTGGTGTTCCCTGAAGCGGAAAGGGTGCTGTAGCACAACGGTGGTAAGTATTTCCCTTAGTTTGAGAACCAAGGTATCAATCTAGTGGAGGAGTATCACAAGATCCTGCACAAACACAAAAGCTTGCTCCCAACGCTATGAAGGGGTTGTCAATCCCTTATAGATTGTTCGCCAAGTGAGAACTGAAAGCAACAAAGTAACAAAGCAAAGTAAAAGTGGAGGTGTAAACGATGGATGTGAATAGACTCGGGGGCCATAGTGTTTACTAGTGGCTTCTCTCATGAAAGCAAGTAGACGGTGGGTGAACAAATTACCGTCGAGCATTTGATAGAACCGCGCAAAGTAATGACGATATCTATGGCAATGATTATATCTATAGGCGTCATGTCCAAAACAAGTAGACCGATACTTTCTACATCTACTACTATTACTCCACACGTCGACCGCTATCCACCATGCATCTAGTGTATTAAGTCCAAAAGAACAGAGTAACGCCTTAAGCAAGATGACATGATGTAGATGGACAATCTCATATCAACGACAGAGCCCATCTTGTTACCCTTGATGGCAACTACTTAATGTGTGCCTTGCTGCCCCTACTGTCATTGGGAAAGGTCACCACATGGTAGAACCCAAAACCAAGCACTTCTCCCATTGCAAGAATCATAGATCTAGTTGGCCAAACAAAACCCAAGACTCGGAGAGATTTACAAGGATATAAAATCATGCATATAAGAAATCAACAAAGACTCAAATATATATCATAGATAATCTGATCACAAATCCAGAATTCATCGGATCTCGACAAACACACCGCCAAAGAAGATTACATCGGATAGATCTCCATGAAGATCATGGAGAACTTTGTATTGAAAATCCAAGAGAGAGAAGAAGCCATCTAGCTACTAACTACGGACCCGTAGGTCTGAAGTGAACTACTCACGAGTCATTGGAGGGGCGATGATGATGATGAAGAAGCCCTCTAACTCCAAAGTCCCCTCCGGCAAGGCGCCGGGAAGGGTCTCCTGATGAGATCTCACGGAAACGGAAGATTGCGGCGGCGGAAAAGTATTTTCGAGGCTCCCCTGATTTTTTGCTGTATTTTAGGGAATATATAGGCTAAAGATCTAGGTTAGGGGGTGGCATGGGAGGCCACAAGCCCTGCCACCGCCGCTTCCCCTAGTGGCGGAGTGGGGGCTTGTGGGCTCCCAAGAGCCCTCGTGGCTTGGCCCATAGGTCCCCTGATCTTCTTCTGTTCGGGAAAAAATCATTTCGGGGATTTTATTCCGTTTGGACTCCGTTCGAAAATCAGATCTGAAAAGAGCCAGAAACACAGAAAACAGGAACTGGCACTTGGCACTGAATTAAAAAGTTAGTCCCAAAAAATATATAAAAGGCACATAAAACATCCAAAGATGACAAGATAACAGCGTGAAACCATCAAAACTTATAGATACGTTTGATACGTATCAAGCATCCCCAAGCTTAACTCCTGCTCGTCCTCGAGTAGGGAAGTGAAAAAGAATGAATTTTTGATGCTTACATGCTACCTAGAATAGATGTCTTTGTAACTCCTCTTATGTGACGTGAATGTTCAGATCCATTTGATTCAAAACAATAGTTTGCTATTGACGTGGAAACAATAATAATTCAAGCAAACTAGCAAGGTAATCATGAACTTTCAAAATAACAAGGCCAAAAGAAAGTTATCCCTACAAAAGCATATAGTCTGGTTGTGCTCTATCATCATTGCACAACGAATTTAAATCATGCACAACCCCGGTATTGGCCAAGTAATTTTTTCACACCTTTACTTTCTCAAACCTTTTCAACTCTCATGCAATACATGAGCGTGAGCCATGGTTATAGCACTATAAATGGTGTGGAATGTGGTGGAGGTTGCAAGACAAAAAAGGAGAAGATAGTCACATTAACTAGGCATATCAATGAGGTGTGGAGATGCTCATCAATAGATATCAATGTGAATGAGTAGGGATTACCATACAAATTATGCACTAGAGCTACGAGTATGTGAAAGCTCTTAAAGAAAACTAGTGGGTGTGCATCCAACTTGCTTGCTCACGAAGACCTAAGGCAATTTTGAGGAAGCCTATCACTGGAATATACAAGCCAAGTTATATAATGAAAATTTCCCGCTAGCTATATGGTGGTAACAAAACGAGAGATTCTCAATCATGAAGATCATGGTGCTTAATATGCACAAGTGTGGAAAATTTGGTAGCATTGTCCCTTCTCTCTTTTTCTCTGATTTTTTGGTGGGCTCTTTGGCCTCTTTTTTATTTTTTATTTTGGTGGGCTTCTTTGGCCTCTTTTATTTCCTCACATGGGACAATGCTCCATTAATGATGATCATCACACTTTCAACTCAAAACTTAGAGCAACTATGACTCTATATGGAATGCCTTCGGTAGTGTACCGTGACAATGATCTAGCATGGCATAGACATCAATGGAAACATCATGCTAGCTATCTTACGATCATGCAATGGCAATGTAGACGTAGTGGCACATGTCATGGTGGTAGTTTCATGGCAATATATCTCGGAATGACTTTGAAAAAATCCATAGTAGGTACGTATGGTGGCTGTTTTGAGGGAGGCTAATGGTGGGTTTTGTGCACCGGTGAAAGTTGCACAACACTAAGAAGATAGTGATGGTGGAAGGTGAAAGTGCATCTAAACCGTGGACTCAACATTAGTCATGAAGAACTCATATACTTGTTGCAAAAGTTTTATTAGTAATCGAAACAAAGCATTCAACGCATACTCCTAGGGGAAGGGTTGGTAGGTATAAACCATCGCGCGATCCCGACCGCCACGCAAAGGATGACAATCAATAGACTAATCTTGCTCAAATTTCATCACATAGCGGTTCACCATATGTGCATGCTACGGGAATCACTAACTTCGACACAAGTATTTCTCGATCCACAACACCTTACTAGCATGACTTCAATATTACCAAAACCACAACTCAAAACTAACTGAGATGAATCAAACTTGTCTAACTATTCAATGCACATGAAGGTGGAAGTTTTTGTATCCCTTTGGATAACTACCCCTTTTGAGACTACTTTCAAAGCATAGATCAACTACCAAGCCACGCACCGCTGTGCTCTAGAAGATATAAGTGAAGAACATGTGAGCTGAATTGTCTACCAAAAGATATAAGTGAAGCTCGACAAAATCACGGTGAGTGCATGTCTCTCTCTCTAGGTGTGCAGCAAGGATGATTGCGACACAACAAAAATAAAAGACTCCTACGATACAAGACGCTCCAAGCAAAAACACATAACATGTGGTGAATAAAAATATAGCCCCAAGTAACGTTACCGATGGATTGAAGACGAAAAGAGGGGATGCCTTCCCGGGGCATCCCCAAACTTAGGCTTTTACGGCATCCTTGAATCTCTTGGGGTGCCTTGGGAATCCCCATGCTTGAGCTCTTGCCACTCTTTATCTCTTTGTCCATAAGAACTTCACCCAAAACTTGAAAACTTCACAACACGAAACTTAAACAGAAACTCGTGATAACATTAGTATGAGAAACCAAACCACCACTTCCTTAGGTACTGTAGCAAACCTAAACTCTACTTATGCTGATGTTGGGTTACTGTATTTTCGATCTTCCATGGCTAATACCCCCTGATACTATCCATAGTTTCATCAAAATAAGCAACCAACACAACAAAAACAGAATCTGTTAACAACAGACCAGTCTGTAGCAATCTGTATATTTCGTATACCTCTGGTACTTCAAAAATTCTGAAACATTACAATAGTCTGAAGAATTTGCGTATAAATGAGAAGCAAAAAGAATCAACTCAAAAGCTCTTACAAAGAAAAAACGAAAATTATTTTCGTGAGAAGAAAGTTTCTGTCTTTTCCAGCATGACCAAACGATCATCCCCAAGACTAATCATAACGGTTTTGCTTGGTACAACCGCAAAAATAAACACAAAAACACAATCATAACAGAATTATGGAAGTGTCGAAAACACAAAACAAAAAGGAAAATGATAGATTCGTTGGGTTGCCTCCCAACAAGCGCTTTTGTTTAACGCCCTTAGCTAGGCAAAAAGGTGATGGAATCACGTATTGTCAGCTTTGGTGCTCAAACCATAGGTAGCCATCATCATAGATTCATAAGGAAATATTATTTTCTTTCTAGGAAAGTGATCCATGCCCTTCTTTAAAGGAAATTGAAATCTAATATTCCCTTCCTTCATGTCGATGATAGCACCAATAGTCCTTAGGAAAGGTCTACCAAGAATAATGTGACATGAAGGATTGCAATCTATGTCAAGTACAATGAAATCCATGGGTACATAGTTCTTATTTGCAACAATAAGAACATCATCGATCCTTCCCATGGGCTTCTTGACAGTAGAATCCGCAAGATTCAAATTAAGAGAACACTCTTTAATCTCATGAAAACCAAGAATATCACATAAAGACTTTGGAATCGCGAAAACACTAGCACCCAAATCACACAAAGCATTGCACTCATAGTTTTTGATGTTGATTTTCATAGTAGGTTCCCACTCATCATGAAGTTTTCTAGGTATAGAGACTTCTAGTTCGAGCTTCTCTTGAAGAGATTTCATCATAGCATCTACGATATGCGCGGTAAAGGCTTTGCTTTGGCTATAAGCATGTGGAGAGTTTGCAATGGATTGCATCAAATAAATGCATTCAAACAAGGAACAATTATCACAATTGAATTCCTTTAAATCCAAAGTGGGAGTTTCATTACTACCCAAAATTTTGACTTCTTCTACTCCACTCTCCACACCTTTATCATCAAGATAGGTGGACTCCGAATCATTGGGGCGTTTTTCAACCAAAGTGAATTCATATCCAGCCCCTCCATAAATAGGGTTGACACGCGAAAACAAAGATTCAAGAGGAGATACACCAAGCACTTTTAGATCTTCGTGCTTTGCATCACTAGAACGCACCCTTTTAAACCATTCATGCCTAGGGCGAATTTGGGCGGTTCTTTCTTTGCTCTCATTCATGGAGACACGCATAGATTTCAAAGTTTCATCCAAGTTGACATTGGGAGGAGTGCATCTAACTTTCAAAGCATCAATATCACAAGACATCCTATCATCGCTCTTAGCCAAATCGTCTATTTTGAGTAGTTTTTCCTCTATGGACGCATTGAAAATCTTTTGAGAGTTGATGAACTCTTTGATATTACTCTCTAAATCAGAGGGTAATTTGTTGTGATTTCCGTAAGTGTTGTTGTAGGAATTGCCATAATTGTTAGAGGAGTTACTAGGAAAAGGTCTAGGAACATAGTTTCCTCTAAAAGCATTGTTGTTGCCAAAATTGTTCCGACCAATAAAATTCACGTCCAAACTAGCGTTGCTACTCTCAATCAAAGAAGATAGTGGCATGTCATTAGGATCTACAGTAGCGTTTCTACTAGCAACCAAATTCATCAACTCGGCCATCTTAGCACTAAGCGAGTTAATCTCTTCTATAGCGTGCACCTTTTTGCTAGCAGGAGACCTTTCAGTATGCCACTAAGAGTAGTTGGTCATGATATTGTCTAAGAGTTTTGTAGTGTCTCCTAACGTCATTTCCATGAACGTTCCACCTGAGGCGGAGTCCAAGATATTGTGAGAAACGAAATTCAAGCCAGCGTAAAAGATTTGTATAATCATCCACAAACTCAAGCCATTAGCGGGACAATTTCTAATCATAAGCTTCATCCTCTCCCAAGATTGTGCAACGTGTTCATGATCAAGTTTCTTGAAATTCATGATATCGTTACGTATGGAGATGATCTTAGCCGGCGGAAAATACTTGGATATGTAAGCATCTTTGCACTTATCCCAAGAATCGATACTATTTTTAGGCAAAGAAGAAAACCAAGTTTTTGCGCGATATCGCAACGAGAAAGGAAAAAGTTTCAACTTAATCACGTCAGTATCCACATCTATTTTCTTTTGCATATCACAAAGCTCAATGAAGGTATTGAGATGGGATGCGGCATCTTCACTAGGAAGGCCAAAGAATTGCTCTTTCATAACAAGATTTAGCAAAGCTGCGTTGATTTCATACGATTCTGCACTAGTGGCGGGAGCAATCGGAGTACTAATAAAATCATTATTATTAGTGCTCGAGAAGTCGCAAAGTTTGGTGTTTTCAGCCATGATGACTTCAACAAACAAACTAGCACACAAGCAAGCAAGAAAATCGGCAAAGGGAAACGACAAAGGCAAAAGAAAACGGCGAAGGAGAAAGGCAAATGAAAACGGCAAATGTGAAGTGGGGGAGAGGAAACCGAGAGGCAATCGGCAACAAAAGTAAATGCAAGAGATGAGTTTGTGAGACCTACTTGGATAGATCTTGATCTCTCATCCCCGGCAACGGCGCCAGAAATTCTTCCCTCGCAACGACGCTAAGATTAGTCATGTCAACGGCACCAGGAATTCTTCTGCTGCAGCTACGCCTTAAGGGACTTCCTAGGCAAATATGCAAAGGATTTCCCCCGTGGCCTTGGAGCCTTGCGTTCGTGTTCCCTCGAAGCGGAAAGGGTGATGTAGCACAGCGGTGGTAAGTATTTCCCTCAGTTTGAGAACCAAGGTATCAATCCAGTGGAGCAGTATCACAAGATCCTGCACAAACACAAAAGCTTGCTCCCAACGCTATGAAGGGGTTGTTAATCCCTTATAGATTGTTCGCTAAGTGAGAACTGAAAGAAACAAAGCAACAAAGCAAAGTAAAAGCGGAGGTGTAAACGATGGATGTGCATAGACCTGGGGGTCGTAGTGTTTACTAGTGGCTTCTCTCATGAAAGCAAGTAGACGGTGGGTGAACAAATTACTGTCGAGCAATTGATAGAACTGCGCAAAGTCGTGACGATATCTATTGCAATGATTATATCTATAGGCATCACGTCCAAAACAAGTAGACCAATACTTTCTGCATGTACTACTATTACTCCACACGTCGACCGCTATCCAGCATGCATCTAGTGTATTAAGTCCAAAAGAACAGAGTAACGCCTTAAGCAGGATGACATGATGTAGATGGACAATCTCATATCAACGACAGAGCCCATCTTGTTACCCTTGATGGCAACTACTTAATGTGTGCCTTGCTGCCCCTACTGTCAGTGGGAAAGGTCACCGCATGGTAGAACCCAAAACCAAGCACTTCTCCCATTGCAAGAATAATAGATCTTGTTGGCCAAACAAAACCCAAGACTCGGAGAGACTTACAAGTATATCAAATGATGCATATAAGAAATCAGCAAAGACTCAAATATATATCATAGATAATCTGATCACAAATCCACAATTCATCGGATCTCGAAAATCACACCGCCAAACAAGATTACATCGTATAGATCTCCATGAAGATCATGGAGAACTTTGTATTTAAAATCCAAGAGAGAGAAGAAGCCATCTAGCTACTAACTACGGACCCGTATGTCACACCCTGTTTTTCACCCCAAGTTTTCTGTGTTGCAAAAATCAGAGCTTGTGAAAACGTTTTCAAATAATGTTGTGAGTGCAATGTCAGCCCTTGTTTGAGTGTATGCTTGCTTGTTTGATGACTCAAACCCATGAAAAACTTATTATTTTGCTGTCATCAAAAACCCTTTTTCCTTTATATCAAGATCACCTTCATCATGTTGGGATACACTACTAGCTCATGAAGCCAAGTGGCACTTCCAACCAAAGTTGGTGATCTGATCCTAATATCATTTTCATTCATTAAAAACATTATTTGGTGATTTAAAATATTATTTTCCTATTTTATATCTATGTCTATTTCTAAGGCCAGTAATGATATTTCCACAAGGAAAATTACTTTCCTGCCTTAGAAAATTCTGAGTAAATTCATGGAAGCTGAGAAGGACATATATTTTCCATACATAAGATTTTTAACCCTATTTTATATTAATATTATTTGAGTAAAACCCTGAAAACCATTTCTATCTGTTTTAGCTTTTTGAGATGTTTCCAAAGGAAATTATCTCAGTAAATTCCCATAAAATTACAGGAGCCCTCCCAAACCATATTAGGTGCTCACCTAAAATCTCACCTTGATCCAAGGTGGGGAAGTGCACTTAAAGAGTCAAAAACCCTCTCTGTCCAGAGTAGAGTTGGAACAACTCTACGTTGCAAAGTTTCTCCAATGGAGCTGAAACTTTGCAGAGGTGTTTAACACCCCAAATGAGGAATCCACACCAAAAATGGGATTTGTGAGACTCTGTTTGGCCACACTTCCTTTGTAAAGGACAATACTGGTCATTTTGAGACATTTTCAAGTTTGCAAAGCCAAACTTGTTCAACGGAGCTCAGATTTGGTGGAACCCCATGTTTTTACCCCAAGACCAAACCTGTTAAGTTTCATTTGCAGTGATGGAGTGGAAGCACCCCAAGTCACTGTCGAACACCTACTGACAGGATGGTAAAAACCTTCCTAGCCACTGTTTTACCCAATGTCAAGGCCCCAAACTTGGTGGTTTAGAGCACCAGAACACCCTGAGCACCCAGTCAATCAGCCCCTCCCCAACTCCAAGCACAAGTGACAAGAACTCCAATTTGAGCTGCAGGACAGTACTGGCAACACTAGTGTTCCTTGCTCCCTTGACCAGCTCGAGCTCCCACTAAACCACAACGGCTAGGCACACTCCCAGCAACACTCAGGACATGGAGGACACGTCCCAAGTGCCCTAGAGCGAGCCAGCATGCCGTGGCATGCCAAAACTGCGCTCTGGGCGCGCTGCAGAGAGCCACCCGCAAGGGGCCGACGCTCCGGCCGGTCCCAGCCTCCCCAGTTATGTCCAAGCACTCCCCCGACAACCATTCAGTGCAAAGCTACCCCAGGGACCCTCTCCCCCTCGCGCAAGAGCTTAGGCGACGCGTGCCCGTGCGCACCCGACGCGACCGAGCATGCACGGTCGCTGCAGCTCGTCCCCACTCGCTTTCCCTCTGCGGCCGTTGCACCAGGAGGCCCTAAACCACGTCCCGAACCCGTGGTTTCGCGGCCAGCACCTCACTGTGTTTGCACGCGTGCCACGGTGAGTCACCGGCGTGCCCGAGTCGGTTCACCGTCGTTGGCCTATAAATAGGTCCCCCCGGCACTCCAGCACCCTCCAAGCAGCTTCAGCACAACCAGTAGACACTCCCTAGCCGCCCAATCGAGCTTGCAGAGCCCCGGTGCTCGAGATCGACCGAGGCCCCTCCGCCTCGGAGCTTCGGTCGATCTCCGGCTACACGTCGGCTCCTGCGCTGCCCGACCTCTCATTACACTCCCCTCGACACCAGGAACGTTTCCCCTAACTTTCCCGAGCGAATCCATACCCCTAGCCCCTAGTTCAACATGAACCCGAAACGAGCACCTTGTCGCCGGCGACCCAGACCGCCTCCGGTGACGTCCCAACCACGAGCAGGTAGGCGGAGGCACGAGGAAACCGTTCCCGTTCCTAGCTAGGCCTGCGGACAACGGCAGCCTCGCCGGCGTCCATCCCCACCTCTCTGGCTGGAGGTAGGAGAAGGACCCGACAGGTGGAGCCCACCTGTCGGTGTCCTGAGGCAGCCAGCGCGCGCAGCCGCTGACGCTGACCCCAGGGGCCCGTAGGTCAGGTTTGAACCTGGCCCGCGCGCGCCTGGTGGCCAGGCCTGCTGGCTGGGCCGGCTGGATCTGTTTCCCCTGGCCTTTTTCTTTTGTTTTAATCCAGCAAACTAAATGATTTTTATAAAAAGATTTAGCCAGTAGAAAAATATAATTCTTCCACCAATATTTTTCTAAAAATGAGTAGTACTTGATTCTGTAATAGTTGACATTTATCAAAAAACAGAAACTATTTTGGTATAATAAAATGATATTAAAAAGCACTTGTTTTCTTCTGTTTGCTTTTAAATAAATATGCTTAGCTAATAAAACAATAGGAAACATTTTTCAAAATAATATCCTGAATTTATTCAAGCCTTGCAACATTTTTAAAAGCACTTTGTGATCTGTTTTAGTGAGAGCTAGTATTTATTTATTCTTTTCTCGCCGGTAGAGTTACCGAGTGACGGAGGATCCGGAGCGGAAGACCTCGAAGACCCCGGATACCTAGCTGACCAAGGCAAGCAACCCTTTTGCCATGACTTAAGTATATAAAATGATGCATGCTAGAATAGCAAGTATTTTCCCATTGCATACGATCACAGTGCCGGTTCATCATTGATGTGATGGTACCGAAGGTTTCTTTGAAGCACTTGCATGTTGATAATGATATTCACATGGCTCCTCGGAGCACAAACATGATGAGCTGACCCTACCATCTACGAGGATCATGCTACTGTCATGTTGACTAGTAAAGTAAGATCATTGCATTGAGCTTGACCCTACCCCGTGAGGGTCATGTCATACCATGTTGACAAGTAATAATAGAGCATTTTATCATGAGCATAATGATGAGTTAAATAAAGAGTTTATGAAAACCCCGTCGGGTGCCACTAATGCCCGAGGGTGATGATAAGTTGGTGATCACTTGTGGTGAAGTGATGCACTGGTGATTTTGGTGTGAGTATGGTTTCGGAAATGGATTAGATTTATGATGTGTCGACCGTCCCAACCTTACCAGTACGACCACGATACCTGTCTTGCTCTGCTGCTGCTACTACTGTTACTGATGTTACTTGTCTTGCTTTGCTGCTGCTGCTACTACTGTTGCTACTGCTGTTACCTGTCTTGCTCTGCTGCTTCTACTACTGTTGCTATTGTTGTTACTTGTTTTGCTCTACTGCTGCTACTACTGTTGCTATTACTGTCGCTTGCTACGGTTGCTACTTGCTACTGCTGTCACTACTGTTGTTCCTTGCCACTCTTGTTGCCCGTTACACTTCTGCTACCTGCTACAATTTTGGTTCACTGGCCGTTGACGGGAACTGACAACTTCCGTCAACGCGGCAACGGAGGCGCCATTGATACAATTGTTAGGAATAGTCTGCCGTCAACAGATCGTTTCTGACACCGTTGTTGTCATACTACTTTGCTGTTACTACTATGCTTGCACATACTAATCTTTCAGGTGTGGTTGAATCTGACAAGCTGCTAATACTTGAGAGTATTCTCTCACCTCCTGTCGGGCTTATCAACAAATTGGGTCGAATACTCTACCCACGAAAACTGCTGCGAACCCACGCGCTGGTGGGGCATCAACAACATTCTTCTAGTTCCATTGCCGGGGAGTGCTAGCAGCATTCTTCTGGTGCCGTTGCAAGGGAAGGTTTGTTGTCATCACCATTCGTCTAGCTATCACCACAGATTGCAATCATTGATATCCAACACAATGGTGGACAAGAGCCTGAGAATCTGCTCGAGGTGTTGGCCAAAAGAGACCAGCTCGGAATACCTTGCCTACCAGATCTCTAGCCGCCGCGTGATGGCGACCCATACCTACATGTAGTTCAGCTAAGAGTTGTTTACCTTCTTCTTCGGAGGTGCATCGGTGGAGGACACCGGTAGTGCTTTTTTCATAAAGTTCCCCCTTATGAACTTTGTAAGACTTGGATCTTTGAAATATCCATCTTGCTTCTGTCAAGTCATTAGGGAGTTCCTGGCGAAGGAAGTAAGCCAGAAAAGGTTCGGTCCATGGCACGATTATAGCCATGATCTCATGAGCTGAGAGAGTTTCCTATCATGCGGATCCACCAATGTTTTGATCATATGGCTCAACTGTACCGGGTGCTTTGCTCCTACTCTGTGGTTTAAATATCCCCATGTTCATCCTGCCATACCATGGAAGGTTTAAACTGTCATTCCAAGAAGGTATTTTGTGGGACAGGGTCACGTTTGGCACCCATGCGAGCGAGGACATCGGCAGCCTGATCATTGTCCCTAGAGACATGATGAAACTGAAAGCCTTCAAAACGAGCTGATATTTGAGGACAACATTCCAATAAGCTACCATCTTTCGATTTGTGGCACCAAATTCACCATTTATTTGGGAGATAGAAAGGTTCGAGTCTCCTCGTACTTCCAGCTTTGTACACCCATCGTAGTTGCCATTCTTAAGCCATGTAGCGGTCCTTCATATTCGGCCACGTTATTGGAATCAGTATACATGATTGGTAGAACATACCAAACATTGTTGCCAGTGGTGGATGTAAGTATAACACGAGCCCCATGCCAGCTACACTACTGGAATTCAGAAATTTGCCGTATGGCTTTCCTTTGCCGTCTGCTGACACATGGCAGATTGTTCGGGAGTACTGCCATACTTTGTATCGTTGTGATCACGAGGGTCTATTGTAGATGAAGGTCCGAGATTCTGGTTGTGTGTTGACGGATGTGATACAGGTGACGGGTTAGTATAGGAGTTGTGTGATTATTACTCCTTGTATCCGTGTACCAGATTGCATGACCAGAAATTTCGGGAATTCTTAGGTGGGAATTCAAGTAGTTTCTTATAGAACAATCTTCCAACTAATGCATGATGTTAGGTTGGGGTTCGACATCTAGTGGATTCGTTTGTTGACGGTCGACTTACAGTGGTACACGTTGTGTCTTAAAGAGTCCTTGTAGCTTGCTACGACTCGAGGACGCTTCGTATGTCGGGTGCACTGCCTTGCACTTGATGGCTACTGTAAGGATCGAGCCCGTGCGATCCTGTCCACGAAAATATCAGACGAAATCTTTGTCATGAGTTTGTTCTGGCTAATTGTAAGCCGCATCCTTTGTTGTGTTGAATATGGTAATTCGAGTTGCTTCGATGTCAAGTGGTGATTTCAGATCTTTCCTAAGAGGTGTTCTCATATTTTTATGTGAGAATGCAAATTCTTTTGTTCGTTCAATTGTCATATCAATTTTTGTCAACCGGAGTCATCTTATCAAATCCATTCAACCGGTGTGCTTCTCTACAACTGGACTCATTCCTCTCTAATTTTCTTTTTGCAGATCATTCTCTCAATTTTTACCGGAGTTTGACTCATCTGTCCCAAGTTGTCTTTGTTTTTCCCCGCCCTCCCACCCTTTTCTTTAGTGATTCAGTTTTTATCCAAGAGTTTTCTTTTCATTGTGCTTCCGCTGTCTGTTCTTTTTCTCTCTCATCTGGTGATTCGTTGTGAAGATTCTCAGGAGCTTAGTGTTCATCTTTATTCAATCTTGTTATCTTTTCCGGCCAATCCAATTTAATTATCCGTGTCATCTTATCCATTCATCCTTGTAATTCTTTCCTATGTTGGGAATTCTTGTCGGCCTATCATGTTATGCATTCATCTCTTTTCTATCTAGAGTGTTGAAGATATCTCAGAACTTTCGTGTTTTCAATTCTTTTAATTATTTCGAGGTTCTCAACCTCATCAAGTTTTCATTGTACCAGTGCAGTATCTTTCTTTGTTAGCAATTGTTTCAACGGTGATTTCTTTGAGTGTTCCCATAACCCACAAGTTCTTTCCCAGGATCTTTCCTCGCTATTTTAATCTTTTCCCGGAGATCATTAATTCTTTTCAACTATGACGTAATTATGAATTTCATCAGTCATATTCCTTCTTCTAGTTCAATTTGAATTTATTCTCGTCTTTGGCTCAACCTTGCATTCTTCTTTATTCCGGAGTGTCTCGGTTATTATTGGTGAGGTTCTTCTCGTCATTTTCTCCATTAAAGATTCGAAGGAGTGTTTCTCTCAATCTTGGTTCATTCTCTTGGAGATTAATCATTTCAGCTTGGTGCCATCATCTCATTTGGTGTCAATCATGAGTAATCCCTTTTCTTGCTATCCGGTGCTTTTCTGAGTTGTTTTTATTTCTCGATCCTCCGAAGGCCATCATTTTAGAAGATTCTTCGTTCTCAGCTTTCAGCTTTCATCCTCAATTCTTCTCAATTGTTGTCTCTTCGTTCGTCTCTCAATGATTTTGGTGTCTGGTTTAAATTTTTTCTCTCAGGTGGATCATGATCTCTTCATTCTCATGTATCTTCATTAATTCTTGGTATCCCCATTCAATTGTGAATTCTTACCGGTGCTTCTTTCAATTATGCTTCAAGTGGTGCTTATCTCTCTGCCTCTGCAAGATTCATTTCTAGATGAATAAGTGGTACGCTAAATCCGTTGCTTGTCATCAATTTAATTTGATGAAGGATGAGCATAACATAATTCTTATTCTTGTTCATAGTAATCTGAATTCTTCTTCCTGAGTGACTCATGATATCAATTCTTTTCGCAAGTGCTTATCTTTCTTTTCCAAAGTTCTAAGTCTATCAGTATCTCTTTGTGAAGCTTCATCTAAATCTTGGCAAGGTCATAATCTTATTCTTGTCTACCTTCATATCGTTGCATCATTCATTTGTATACGGAGGCTCATCATGGTGGTTCTTCAAGGATGTGATTCATTCTCAAGTATTCTTCAAGATTCTTGTTGGAGAACCTCAAGTATCCTTTCTCTTACATTTAAATGTGCAATTGTTCTTCCTTTATCCTTTGAGATGGTATTATAGCATTCTTGTTAGTGTAGGAGCCTCGAAGAGTTTTTTCCTTTCAAGTATGAGATAATTAAACCCACCAATTCTATGATCATGAGATATTTCAACCCATGATTTCTTCGTTGAGCTATCTTGGTTTAGACTTCACCTAAAGCTTTTCCTATGGATTATGCTATCATGGTGCTTGTCATTGATCCAACTCCTCAATGTATCCTCTTGGTATAAGAAATTGTTCATATCTTGTTTCTCCTAATCAATCCTTGTTTCTGTTAGTGGCTGGTTGTCACTACATTAGTTTGAAAAGGTTTCCATAAGCCCACTACTATCTTGTTCTTTTCGTTGTTGTTTTCCAACAACTCCGTTCAATTCTTCTTGTAAGGATGATTGCCAAGTTCATTGGAGTTAGTAGTTGTCATTCTCTCTTCATTCTCTTCTTCCTTATGAGCTAGTTCCTATTATTTTGTTCCAGAGGCCTTGTGATGTTGCTCTTTTGGGTCAATCATGTTGTTCTATCAAGATCATGGTGTTCCCTTGTTATATTTAGTTGTTGGTTGTGAATATTCTCTATTTCTTCCATCTTATCGAATTTTTTGTCCCATTTTCCTACCGAAGTGCTGCCGAAATTTTCCGTGAATTCTTGCTTCTTTCTCATATCATTCCTCATCTCTTTGCAACCTTTCAAGGATCATTGGTTTCACTCGTTTGTCAAAGAAGCGACTAAGTTTTTACCACTTGTCCTTTCTCATCCTCTCCCCCTTTCATTCTCGGATCTCGGGGCGAGATCCTCTTGTAGTGTAGGAGAGTTGTGACAGCCCGATGCCGACGTTCCAGAAGATTCCCCCTTTATTCCGTTTTCGTCGTGTGTCTATTTTCTTTTGTCGCATCATCATCGCATCATGCGCATCATCAGCATTGCATCGGCACCCCGTTGTCGCCAGTTTTCAAAAGTTGCATCCGTTGTTAGTTGTCGGTTCTCGTCGTTGTTCGTTCTGAGCCCGTTCACACAAGCACTCGCCCGCGGCATCGTCAAACCCTGTTTTAAAAGTGTGCGTTAATCTTTCTCTGATTGGGATGGAATTCGACGTGCGGTCTTATTTTTAATAAGCAAAAGGGCCCGCGCGTTGCAACGGGAGAAAAAATACCACACGCTTTTAATCTTTTTATAATCATTTTGATTTATTAAAATAATAAGCTAACTAACTAATGTAGTCAGTCCTACCCTATTTTGTTGAGAAATCAACCCGTCCATTGTTAATTCCACCATGATGAGAAATTGAGCGGGACAAGCAAAGCAAAACAAAGAGGCTACGTGAATTGATCAATGGATTATTATCTTATTTCACTCATGGGGTAGAGAATGTGGGATCAGATGACAAACTGAAGGTGGTGTTCCATTCTCTCTTTCTACAACAATGCAATCTTACATTCAATACATTCATTCATCAGCAAACAAATTCCCATAAAACAAAATTTCTTGTCGGTGCTTGGCACACGGTTGGAGGCATGGGGAGGGGATCTCACCAGGTGATGAGTTCCTGCCGAAGGAGGGGATACGATGAGGGGAGCAAGGGTTAGGCGCCTCTATCTGGCCATAAGGAGTCGCCATCGAGCAGACGCATCATCCCCACTCACTGTAGCTGTCGCGTTGATTTGATCCAGAAGCTATGCTCGAGCGCCGAAACGGGGGCAGCAAGCGGGCAGAGGTACGACCGCGGAGGCGGGTGGGTTGAGATCGAAAACAGTGGTGGTTGAGGTCGGCCGCGGCGGCGAGTGGTGTGGCAGCGGCCTGGGCACAGGCCAAGGTGGACCAGGGTCGACGCGATGCGCTCGAGCGCCGCAACGGGGGCAGTGAGCGGGGAGAGGTACGGTCACGGAGGCGGGTGGGTTGAGATTGGCAGCGGTGGCGGTTGAGGTCGGTCGCGGCGGCGAGTGGTGTGGCGGCGGCCTGGGCACAGGCTAGGGTGGCCCAGGGTCGACGGGAGGAGACGATGTGTACAGGTATAATTTTTGCTGCGAATCGTTTTTTCCTTTTGCGTTGCAGATAAATGATGGAGCGCGGGTTGAATAACAAAAATTACAGGGGCTTTTTTATAAAAATGCCACGGTGGGTTTTCCAATGGAAGCAATAGCCGCTTTATTATTAGGTATAGATAGGTAGGCTGCCTGTCAAGTTTCGTCGCAATCGGAGTCCGTCTGGTACCCGAACGGTCGACCGTAGCGGCACCGTATTCGGTATATCATCGGACGTCTGTCGGTCTTTTAAAAATCGTTCCCGCGTCGCCTGTTTCCCCTCTCGTCTCCAAATATCTACTCTACATGGCCACTTACCCATTCCCGTGTGCGGAATCGTCCGAATCTGACCGCACGGTTGGATCCGGAACGAAATTCCGGGTAACCTAGCCGCCCCATATGTCTATATATAGACCCCGTGCTTATTTTAGACAACCCCCTCTTCCCTGCCTCGAAATCCATGCCTACCGTGCCAACCCTAGCCTCCCGCACCCTCTCTCTCCTCCCATCGGTCCCTCAGCCGCCGCCAGGGCCCGCCGAGCCCAGATCGGGCCCGGCCGAGCCCATCCACCGCCGCCTCGCCGTGCTCCCGCGCCTCCCCACTCCTCTCCGTCAGCCCGCGCTGGCCCGACCCTCCTGCAGCCCGAGCCGCCGCGCCGCCCTCTGCTTGCCGCTCCGGCCGCCGCCTTGGTCCGCCCATCTGCCGCCCTGCGCCTGGATCCGGCCTCGCCCGGCCCTGCGTGCCGGTTCTCCTGCCCCGTCGCTGAGCGCCGCCCTCCTCCGCCACAGATTCGCCTCCCAAGCTCCGGACGTCCAGATCAGGGTGCCACCACCGGGATGCGGTGGATCGTGCCCAGATCAGGCCATCCGCGCCGCCCCTCGCCTCCATCGCCTCGCTGGAGGTCGCCGGCCCCACCGTCTCTCGCCGCCACCAGCAGTTCCCGCTCGGGAGGACGAGGGAGCCCTCGTTCGTTCGCTGCCCGTTGACCGCCTCCACGTGGGCCGCGGCAGGCCAGGGACCCGAGCCGCCTGGGCCTCCGCCACGCCTGCACCACCTACCGCCCGGCTGGGCCTCCCCCCGCAGCCGGCCCAAGCCGGTGCTCTCCACCGACCCCTGGCCTCCCCAAGGCCCACCTCAGGCCGGCCCAAGTGGCCGAGGTGAGTTCCTCCTCCCTGCCCTCCTATTCCTCACCCAGTTGCATTTTAGATATGCTGCGCCTAGTAGATAGGCCCGTAGGTAATTTTTCCTTTTAGGAATTTATTTCGGAATTAATATAAATTCCAGATAAATAGATATATTAGAACGCCCGTAGTTTATTTTCTGTTAATCGGATCGAGACGTGTAATATATGCTTTTGGTGTAGATTTTCGCGTAGAATCCGATTATAAAACTTGCATATTTGTTTGACGTCGTTTAGCATGCCATATGCCTAGAAACGTGTGCTGTCTTTATTGTTTCGTCTCGTAGATATTTTTTCGCGCAAGACCGGATTGCTCGTATGCCGTAGAATAAATGTTCATGTTTTAGGAACCCCTTTTCCATGTACTTTAGAGTAGGCGTTGGTATTTTTGAGAGTAGGGATTTGCCTCTAGTTTATTTCCCGTGCTTAGGACTTTATCTTGCATTTATGTGTGGCATTATTTTTGTGTTGCAACCCCACATGTTTTATATGTTTTCGGGGTATTTTGCTATTAGTTTTAGCATTAGAGCAAGTTAGTTCGCGCAATATTTTGCTATGTTGCCCTCTTGTCTATTTAGTAGGATTTATTTCGTGCTTCGTTTGATTAAGTTGGTAACTAGGGAGTTGTTCTTTGATGTTTAGTCTAGCCCCTGGTAATTTTAGTTGCAATAGAAATGCATGTTTAGGTGTGGTTTTGTTGCTCTCAAGTTGCTAGAAATAGTGCTGATTTGGAGGAGCTGAAATATTTGTAAGTCTGAAATCTGTTATATTTTGTTGTTGTCTTGTCTTGCTTCTATCTTGTGTTCTGTAGCTCTTTTGAGGTTGGTGCAATGGAGTTAGTTGTAGCCCTTGTGATTCGCTAGCATGCTTTGTAATTTCATGCCATTTGGAGCCCTGTAGCTATAGGTTTTGCTGCTGTCAATATGCCTTCCGATCGAAAACTGCAGCTTAAGAAACTGCTATTTTCACTAAGTCTGAAATAGTGTGTGAGATGCCATTTTGTGACTTGTTTTCCTAGTGACCCATGATGCCATGTTGGTTGTTGTTAGTTGTTTGTTGTAGTGATTCTTGCCCTCTTTCGTGTCATGCCTTGGATGATTATATTTGAGTTGAGTAGGTCGTAGTTGCGGGGTGTAGAAAATGCTATGTGGCTGATTTTGGCAGATTGTAGTGATTTCTTGTTTTGCTCGTAGTTTTTGATCCGTAGCTCCGATTTGATCGTGTACTACATGAAACTTGCTTAGAATCTCGTGTAGTTTCATTGTATCTTGCTGGTTGTATGTTTTGAAGTGCTCGTGACCGTCGTTGCACACATATTGCATACATCCCATCATATCTTGCGGTGCTTGTATCTTTTGAACCGTAGCTCCGTTGGAGAAGTTCTCTATGTGTAAATTGCTTGTCTCGACGCGTAGAATCACGTGAACCTATTTGTTTTTCTGTTTAACAAATAATTAAATGTGTTAGTTCAGATCTGGACAGAATTGTAAATTAACATGTGAGGTCGTTTCGGAGGTGCTATAAGTCATTTCCGACCTCATTTAATATGCCTAGATAGGTAGTTTAATTACGCTTCACCTCTTGCCATGTTTAACCACATTTAATATGGTCGTGTATCTAATCGGGATAGAACTAAGTAATTAAGCATGGAGTTTCGTCAATATGCAACTTGTTGCATATTGAACTTCACTTAATGTGTAGTGTTTGTTTGTCGTGGATTGTCATGCCGTGACTTGCATGTATTCAGCTGCTCATGCATCATTTGCATTGTGCATCGTGTGGTGAATTCCGTGTGTTGATTTGTGTTTCCGGTTTGCTTCGTCTCAAAAGATTTATGCAGCGTGCCGGATTGTGAGGACCCGTTCGACTACGTCGGTTCGTCTGCTTCACGGAGGCATTCTTCTTCCAAGCGGGATCTCAGGCAAGATGACCATTTCCCCAGATATCATTACTATCATTGCCATGCTAGTTTTATCGCTTCTATCGTTTATGTCTCTTTGCCCACCACTTGTTAAATATCAGCCTCTCAACAATGCCATGAATCCTTCAACCTGTTCGACCTAGCAAACCACTGATTGGCTATGTTACCGCTTGCTTAACCCTGTATTAGTGTTGCTAGTCGCAGGTGTAGTTGCTTCCATGTGATAACATGGGTTCCTTGTTATATCACCATATTTTAATGCTATTTAATATAATGCACCTATATACTTGGTAAAAGGTGGAAGGCTCGGCCTTTCTAGCCTGGTGTTTTGCTCCACCTTTGCCCCCTTAGTTTTCGGCTACCGGTGTTATGTTCCATAAATGAGCGCTCCTAACACGGTCGGGGTTGTTATGGGGACCCCCTTGATAATTCGTTTATGCTTAAGACTGGTCTGGCAAGGCCCAACTTTGGTACTACATTTGCCTAATAACCTAATTATAATGCATAGGGACCCGCCGGCACCCGCGGACTAATTTAATCAACCCCCGGGCCAGTGCTCCTCATGAGTGTTGGTCCAAACTGGCAGACTACGGGGCCACCGCGGGGCAACCCGAGGTTTGGTTCTCCTAGTGTGACCCATCCGTCGTGTCCTGAGAACGAGATACAAGGCTCCTATCGGGATCGTCGACACCTCGGGCGGCCTTGCTGGATTAGTTTTACCTTTGACGAAATATCTTGTGCATCGGGATTCCGGTGATGCTTTGGGTAATCTCAGAGTTGAGGTTTTCCACAAGGGAATCCGACGAGATCGCGAGCTTCATGATTGAGGATTTCTATGCGGCTTGTGGTAATTTGTGATGGACTAATTGGAGTACCCCTGCAGGGTTAAATCTTTTTGGAAAGCCGTGCCCGCGGTTATGTGGCAACGTGGAAGCTTTGTTTAACACTGGTTCTAGATAACTTAATTAAAATATGCCAACTGTGTGTGTAACCGTGACTGTCTCTTTGTGAGTTCCTTCTCCGATCGAGGACACGGTGGGGTTATGTCTACGTAGGTAGGTGTTCAGGATCATTCATTTGATCATCAGTAGACACGTCCGTTATGCGTTAGACCTTCCCCCTCTTATTTCTTGTACTCGTCAGTTTAGCCACCAAATATATGCTTAGCCGCTGCTGCAACCTCACCACTTAACCATAACTCACCCATTAAGCTTTGCTAGTCTTGATACCTTTGGAAATGAGATTGCTGAGTGCCCTTGTGGCTCACAGATTACTACAACATCAGTTGCAGGTACAGGTAAAGGTTACTTGACGCGAGCGCGTTGATTGTTCATTTGGAGTTGCTTCTTCTTCTTCTTCATCGATCTAGGATGGGTTCCACGCCAACAACCTGGGATAACAAGGATGGACGTCGTTCTTCTTTTCTCGTTTGTTTTCGTCCGTAGTGGGACCCTGCTTTTTTCATGATGATTATGTAATGTACTGTTGTGACTCTGATGTAGCTTGTGGCGAGTGTAAGACAATTCTATATATATATATATATATCTTCTTTTCAGTACATGTACTTGTAACGATATCCATTCTTGCGACACGACGAGATGCGCTTCTATCCCTGACGAGGCCTTCGTGCCAAATTGAGGATAGGGTCGCATATTGGGCGTGACACATCACCTCTTCCGAGGGCATCAAAGTTGATTAGTTGAAGGTGCAAGCCATTGTTGAGTGGGAGCCTCCGCAAAATGTGAAGCAGCTTCGAAGCTTTCTCGGGCTTGCAAACTATTGTAGAAGATTCGTTAAGAATTTCTCCAAGATTGCTAAGCCTCTCTCAAGTCTTCTTCAGAAGGGTGTGAAGTATGTCTGGTCTCCAGAGTGTCAGTTGCCTTTCACACACTCAAAGAGAAGCTCACTTCTACTCCAGTCATGGTTCCTCCTGATGACTCCAAACCTTATCAAGTGTTCTGCGACGCCTCTCTTCAAGGTCTTGGTGCAGTGTTGATGCAAGACAAGAAAGTGGTAGCTGATACCTCGAGGCAGTTGAAGCCAACTGAGGAGAATTACCCCACTCATGATCTTGAGTTGGCGGCAGTGGTACATGCTCTATTGACTTGGAGACACCTCTTGTTGGAACGAAAGGTTGAAGTGTTCACCGATCACGAGAGTATCAAGTACATCTTCACCCAGCCTAACCTCAATCTTCGGCAAACTCATTGGGTGGAGATGCTCCAAGATTTTAATCCGAGCGTTGAGTACACTCCAGGCAAAGCTAATGTTGTGGCAGATGCTTTGAGTAGGAAGGCTTACTTCAACAGTCTCATTCTGAAGCCTCTCCAGCGTGACCTTTGTGTATCTTTCAGAAAGCTCAACCTTCAGTTAGTTCCTGAGGGATTTCTTGCAACTCTTCAAATCTCTCCTACCTTGGAAGACCAGGTCCGGCAAGCTCAACTTCTTGATGCAATGGTGAAGAAAGTTAAGATTGGCTTGGCAAAGGGAGTTCCCAAATATAAGTGCTTCAGTGTTGATGCCAGAGATACATTATTCTTTAAGGATCGTCTTGTCGTTCCGAAAGGGGATCTCAGAAAGGTTATCATGGAAGAAGCTCATAACTCTCTTCTCTCCATACATCCAGGAAGTTCCAAGATGTATCAGGACTTGAAACAGACCTTCTAGTGGACTCGCATGAAGCATGAAATTGCTCAGTTCGTAAATGAATGTGATGTATGCCGAAGGGTGAAAGCAGAGCATCAACGTCCAGCGGGTCTTTTGCATCCTTTGCCCATTCCCGAGTGGAAGTTCGACCATATTGAGAAGGATTTCGCCACCGGGCTTCCGAAGTCCAAGAATGGTAACGATGCCATCTTCGTCGTCATCGACAGGTTGAGCAAAGTAGCTCATTTCCTTCCAGTAAAGGAGTCCATCTCGGCAACTCAGCTTGCAGAGTTGTACTCTTCGAGGATAGTCTCTTTGCACAGCGTGCCAATGATGATTTCTTCGGATCGCGGAAGTATCTTCACTTCCATGTTTCGGGACTTTTTTTAGTCTGCGATGGGTACGAAAATTCGATTCAGCACAGTCTTTCATCCTCAGACTAGTGGGCAAGTCGAGAGAGTCAATTAGGTCCTCGAGGATATGCTAAGAGCATGTGTCATCTCATTTGGCATGAAGTGGGAAGACTGCCTACGTTTTGCTGAGTTCTCTTATAACAACAGCTATCAGGCAAGTTCAGGCAAAGCTCCGTTGGAGATTCTCTATGGCAGGAAGTGTCGTACCCCGCTCAACTAGTCCGAGACCGGCGAGGATCAGATTCTTGGGAATGACATGATCGAAGAAGCAGAAGAGATGTGTCGGGCCATTCGGGATAATCTCAGAGCAGTGCGCTCCGGTCAGAAGAGCTACTATGATAGCAAGCATCATGACATGTCTTATGAGCTCGATGACTTCGTCTATCTCAAAGTGTCTCCTATGAAGGGCACTTAACATTTTGGCATCAAAGGCAAGCTTGCTCCTCGTTTCATTGGTCCTTTCAGAGTTGTTTGCAAGAGATGCGACCTTGCTTATCAACTTGAGCTCCCTTCAAACTTCGCAAATGTGGATGACGTGTTCCATGTCTCTTAGCTCCGGAGATGCTTCAAGACTCCCGAGCGCACAGTTGATCTTCAGGATATCGACCTTCAACCCGACCTATCCTATCGTGAGCATCCAGTTGCAGTTCTTGAGACGACTGAGCGCAAGATCTGCAATAAGTCAATCAAGTTTCTCAAGCTGCAGTGGTCACATCATTCCGATAAAGAGGCCACTTGGGAGCGCGAGGATCACCTCCGTTCCGAATTCCCAGAGTTCTTTCAGTCCTAGATCTCGGGACGAGATCTTCTTGTAGTGTGGGAGAGTTTGTAATGCCCCAAGTGTAACCTTGCCATATTTGGAAACCTTTCATGTTCGGATCCATGTGGTCATGCTATATGAGAGTTGTCATTTCATGTGGGCATTTCATGTCTCCTCCTTTGGATCATACCATTCATTGCATTCATGCCATTTCTTGTGTTGTTGTTGTTGTTGTTGTTGATCCATTTGTATGGTGTGACGATTGCATGTGTTATGTGGTGTGTGATGATGTGGTGTTTGCAAGCTTGGGTTTCAAACTATGTTAGTTTTCAAACTAGATTCCAAAAGGCCCCTTCTTCTTTATTCTCTTGAGCTCATGTTTTACTTCCTCCATTCCTCTTTTAAAAATGTAGATCATTTAGTGCTTTTTCTTGTGGATGTGGAGATGTGACTAGGGGTTTTCAAAAACTTTGCTTAGATGGGGATTTATTTACAAAACAGATTAAATTAATTCTCTTTTGTAATTATTCAATTGCTCCCAAAATCATCCTTGTATTTTATTTATTTGGGTCATAATTCCCTTATGACCAGGGTTATTTTATTTTTATTTTTGGAGACCTAGATTTCCCTAGGTGTTTTATCTTGTTGTGTATTTGTTTTAAATGGAAAAACAGTTTGGGTTTTTCTTTCCTACTATCCGGCGCCAGTGGATGGGCCTCCTCCCTCCCTCTGGCCCATCTCTCTTTCTCTCTCGCGCAGCACCCCATCTTCCCCCGTTCCTCTTCTCTTCTCTGACGGCGTTGTCGTCCTCGCCTGCTTTCCATCAGGTCCCGAGAGATAGAGTGCGCGCACCTTCGTCTCAAGGACGTCGAGGCGTTCCCTCGCCTCTATTTATTCCCCCCTCGACGTCTGGACCGTCTAGGGTTCCTCCTCGCGCCGCCACCCATCGTTCCCATCTCTCTCCCTCTACCTCGACAGGTAAGTCCAGTGACTTTCAGAGATTTAGAGAGAGAGCCGCTCCTTCGCCGTCGTCCCTCCCCTAGTCGCCGGCGCGTCTTTGTCAAGCCCGAGGCGTCCGCCAGGATGAGGGATCTTCCCGCATTCCATTTCCGACACTAGAGGGGTCGCTCCTCCTCCCTGGCGTCCCCTCCGCATCGTCATCGCCGGAGCAAGTTGCGGGTCGTTGTGGAGTCTGCTTCCTCTCCTTCCTCTACGCGATAGCAAGCCTTCCCCGCGGACGCCATGGTGAGCAGCTCATCCCCTCCTTCCTCTTCCCTCACGCGTAGAGTCCCGAGAGGTCGTGTTGTCGCTGCTTCTGTCTCCGTCGCCGCCGTGATGCAGAGGACAGGTGCGCCGCCGTAGCAGGCCTCCTCCTTCTGCGGTTGGCACGGGAATGGGTCTCTCATAGACTCCTCTTCCTTCCCTCTAGAGCCGCCGTGCCAATTTCGCCCGTAGCAACTCCGATGTGGTTCCCTTGTTCCGGTCGCCCGATCTGTGGAAGGAATAGAAGGGGATGCTCAAAAGAGCAACGCCCCCCTCTCTGGTAGACTCCGATCATGTAGCACAGTGGTTGTTGTTTCTTGTGCAACGGGCAGGTTGTGGGTTCAATCCCTAGTGAAGCCCCCTTTTTTTTTGGTAATTTGTTTAGCACAGTGGCTCGACAACAGAGGATAGCCTGCATGATTCCCCTTCCCTGTCGAAGTGGATGTGGCTAGTGCAGTGGTGAGGTGCTGGTTGTACATCAGAGAGGTCCTGGGTTCGACTCCAGCGCACCACCTTTTTTATTTTTTTTGTTGTTTTCAATTGTTGCTTCACTATGCTTTGCATCTCTTGGGCAACAAGTATCTTGGGTGTATCAAAACCAGTGGGTTTCACCCCCCTTTTAAATTTAGCTTGTGGTGTATGTGGTGAGTAGTGTGGATATGCACATGTTTGGTGTATGTGTGTGTGTGTAGTTGATGCATGTGTATGTGGGTGTTTGTGTGTATGTGTGCATGAGAGCATATGCACTAGTGTGTGCATGTGTGTGTCTGTGGGTTACCCCCACATTATTGTGCAAGTTTGCACCAACACATGTATATGTGTGTATGTGTGCAAGTGATTGTGCATGCACTTGTGTGTGTAGTGGTAGTGTATGTGTGTGTGTGTCACACACACATGAGCAAGTGTGTGCATGATGGCCTTAGTAAACCACGGGGTGTTCTTTTGAACACCTAGGTATATGTGAGTGAGTGTCATGTGGTAGTTTTGTGAGTGTATGCATTTGTGTGTGGATATGCATGTGTGTATGTGGTCATGCATGTGTGTGTGTGGGCATGAGTGCACCTTTACACTTGTGCATGAGGGCTAACCACTCATGCTTGCCAATAAGTTGATGTTATCGTGTATGAACCTTGTGTGTGTGCATAGGTAGGTATAGAGATGCCATATATGCTTTATTCACATGTGATAATGCTCTTATATGCTTATAGTGATTTCTATGTTGTTTTTCGAGCTAGCTTTGTGCCTACTTGTTCCATGAAATTACCCATGTATTATATATGTATTTGGGGTAGAATCATCCTAGGAATCCACTGGTGGAATCATATTTCACTTTAGAGCAACTTCATAAACTGTCATTTTTCTGTCTTGATGCCATGTTTAGAGCTTAGTGCCATGTGGTGTGTTGGCCCTATGAGGATGAATCCTTGATTTGGCAGTAGTGGGTGAACCCCTCTACAACATGGAGTCTTTGTTTTATACATAGGAGTTTGTATGCACTTGTTGTGCCTTGTCAAAGTTGACATTTGGCTGAAATAGTCAGTCTAAGAAACTGCTGTTATTTTCTTTCCTTGTTGTTTTGCTTGCACAAGCTCATGTGTTGGGAATCATCCCATGCAACAAACTAAGGTTTGTGAGATATTGTGTTTGTCTATCTCTCTTTTAAATTTCATGCTCTTTCACTTCCTATAGATATCATTTTGGAGGCTGCCAAAATGCTTCAGAGCATAAGCGGCTGGTGAAAAACTGAGATTTTCACTAAGTCCCAGAATATGTTATTTTTGTCCAAGTTTGTGTCCATAGATCTTCCCATGTGAGATTCCTTTGCAGTAGCTTCTTGCTCAGGCTTGTAGAGGTTTTCAATGGTTTTTGCCACATATCTTGTTTGGCTCATTTGGGTGGCTGTAGGTACTTTGAATGTTCTAGACAAACTGCAATGATGCTGTTTAGGACATATTGCATGTTTTAGTTGTTTTGAAGCTTGTGTGAGCATTGTTGGTGGTGTGGTGTGTTTCTTTGCACCACCCCACTTATATTTGTTTGTTTGATCATGTGGCAACCTGGGAACACCAGAAGAGTGCCATTGGAGTGTGCTTGTGGTGGATTTGAACCGTAGGACTCCATATCTTGTTTCGTAGTTTCTGGTTGATCCATATCTCCATTCTCAATGTTTTTTATATGTTTTTGCAGCAATTTCTCGCGATGCACCTGTTCATGCCATCTTCATGCATGTCAAGATAGCATAGTGTGAAATTTTGTCCAGAAGTTTATCTTCTCATCTCATGCGTATCAAAGTGACTAGAATAGTGATGCATGCTTCCTTCTCATCTCATGCATCATACTGTTTGTTGCATCATGTTGTGTTGGTGTTCATTGGCTGTTATGTTTATCTTGGTTAGCATCGGGATCGGAGAGCGAGTATGTGGATTCTGGAGAGTACGTGCAGGACGATCAAGAACAGTTCCAAGCTGAAGACATCACAGGCAAGATGACCATGACCTTGATACCGTATCTAGTTTTGTTATGCTTAGAATTACGTTTCCTTCGATATATGCTTGCTTCCTACCACTTGATAAAATGCCACATGTCATTTCCATGAAACCCAAACACCTTCCCCTCCTAGCTAATGGTGTTTGGCTAAGTAGGCTTGCTCAGCTTCTAATGTATAGCTTTGCTAGTCGCAGGTGCCAGCTGTCTCATGTGATAACATGAGTAATTTTGATATCATTATGATTAATCCGCTATTTAATTAATGAACCTATATAGTTGGTAAATGACGGAAGGCCTAGCCTTTTGCGGGGTGATTTGTTCCGTTATTGCCGCCTTAGTTTCGGCTACCGGTGTTTGTTTCCATAACAGATCGCTCCTAGCACGTCCGGGGTTGTTATGGGGACCCCGTTGATAAATCGTGTAGTGTTAAGCCTTGTCCGGCCGGACCCAACATTGGTTCTAATTTTCTAATCACCTAATAATATTTTCTAATCACCTAATAATAATTTGCATAGGGAATAGCTACACCGAGGATTTAATCAACAACCCGGGCCAGTGCTCCTCATGGTCTAGATTGGTTTGAGTTGCATGCTTTATTATTGGTGTTGTCCTATGGTGCTATCCATGTCGCGCAAGCGTGAGGGATTCCCTTTGTAGAGTTTTGAAATACGTTCATGATTCTCTTATAGTTGGTTGCTTGAGTGACAGAAGCATAAACCCGAGTGGGTGGGTTGTTGCGTATGGGATAAAGGGGACTTGATGCTTTAATGCTATGGTTGGGGTTTACCTTAATGATCTTTATTAGTTGCGGATGCTTGCTAGAGTTCCAATCATAAGTGCATATGATCCAAGTAGGGAAAGTATGTTATCTTATGCCTCTCCCTCATATAAAATCGCAATAATGATTACCGATCTTGTTAACAATTGCCTAGGACAATTCTGCACACCGACCTAGCATTATTCCACACTCCCTATTTGTCATATATTGTAATATATTCAAACTTTATGATAAAAGCACCTATTTTTATATTCTAGTGCTCCGATGTCATGAAAATCTATTCTCTTCATACCCACAACATAGTTTTATTCCTTGTTCCTAGTTGGAAGTGAACATTCAGCGTACGTAGAGTTGTATTAGTGGCAGATAGGACTTGAGAGAATATTTCTCTTACATTTAGCTCCTTGTGGGTTCGACACTCCATACTTATCACTTCCACCTTTGGAAATTGCTACGATGATTCCTTGCACTTGGGGATTATCAAGTTCTTTTCTCGCGCCTTTGCCAGGGAGCAATAGCGTGGGGTTGATATTCTCGTGTGTGCTTTTTTGCTTTCTTCACTAAGTAGATCTTGTTTTCCCTTTTTTCTTTATTTAGTTGTGGGTGAAACAAACAAAAAATTAAATAATTAAAAATACAAAAAGAATTACTTGCCTCTTATGCCTAAGTAGTTTTCAAAAAGAGAAGTGATTGGAAGGTTGTGCATTGGAGAAGTGAGGGTCGACCTTGAACACTTGTGTTCACGCTCATGGAAGCGATGTAGAATTTTTTATGAATTTTCTCAAAAATAATGATCCCCTTCTATATATCCATTGTATTATAAAAATAATATGCCAAGATTTGCCGTTAGGATGATTAGATTGCTCGTTTGGTGTGTGCAATGCAAAAACAGAAATTTTGGGTGCAGTGCGTGAATTTATGTTTTTTACTGGAATGTCAAAAGTTTCTGAAATTTTTATATAGTACTTATATGCTATTTTTTTATTTCATACTAATGTTTCGGAATTTGTTAAGTTATAGAAGTATACGAAATTTCCAGATTGCTACAGACTGTCATGTTTTCGATAGATTCTGTTTTCTATGCATTGTTCTCTTATTTTGATGAATCTATGGGTCGTAATGGGGGGTATATGAACCACGGTGAAGTTTGGCCTAGAGTAGATATAATGCAAATATGAAGTTGGAATGAGATCACAACAATACTTAAAATAGTATTTTGCTTTATATACTAACAGATCTCACGAGGGTTTTGTTAAGTTTTGTGTGAATGAAGTGTTCGAAGATCGAGGAGGTATCATTAAAAGAAGAATATAGAGAGACAAGAGTTCAAGCTTGGGGATGCCCAAGGCAACCCAAGTAAATATTTCAGGGAGGCTCAAGCATCTAAGCTTGGGGATGCCCCGGAAGGCATCCCATCTTTATTCTTCAACAATTATCGGTATACCTTGGATTTTGTTTTATTAACATGCTATGCGTCTTGAGTGTTTTTCTTCTCCTTTTATGCACCCTTCTAGTATGAGATAGTCCTTCATTGATTTATAGAATGCTTCATGCGCTTCACTTAAACTTCTGAGTATGGCTTTGTAGAATGCTCTTCGTGCTTCACTTAAATCTTTTCAGTATGGCCTTATAGAATGCTTCGTGTGCTTCACTTATATATTTGGAGGTTGGATATTTGTTTATCTATATTAATTGTAGAATTCTCTATGAATTTCACTTATATCTTTTAGATATGAATAAAATCATCATCGGAATTAGGCTTGGAAGAGCATCATTTAAATGACCATGCCTAGCTAAAAGGCATTAAAGAAAAGCGCTTGTTGGGAGACAACCCAACACTTCTACCTTCTGTTTTTATGAGTTCACATGATTAAGCTACTGTATTAATCATGTTTAGTGTCTTTTATTTCAATAAAGTGCCAAGTAAAGCCTTTGGGATGACTCACAAGATGAGTAGAATTGATGCTGAACCAAAACAGAAACTTTTGACTCCAGTACAAAAATTTTCATTTTTTATTGGAGCATGATAATGATCTGAATTTTTTGCAAAGTCTTGATATACAAATTCTTCTCGTTCCCATAGTTTTTCATAATTTTTGATAGATTCGGTTTTGTTTTATTTTTGATATACAAGAATCCATCAACATCAAATGGACCCAAATCCTAGACTCCAAAGAATGGTATGGCAAGGAACAACAGGGACAAAATAAAAGTTACCCGCACCAATGATTATTGCCAACACTCGAGGACGAATCCTTTGAGCCCACTCCTCATAGACGACCTCAGAGCGACCAGCCAGACCGCCCACCATGAGGTCGGTACAAGACAATTGCAGACGCCAGGGAACAGCCCAAACACTCTCGCAAACGAGGGAAGGAGACGATGCACCCGGCGACCCACTTGACCAGCAACACAATTTGAACGGTAAACTAGGACAACCAAGATCTATCTATGAGTCCAGAGGACGCACTTCCGCTAGACGGGACAAATACCAAGCTCGATTTAATCATCATGATAGAGCTTGGGAGCCACACCGGAACATGAATTCATCCAACCTCCGGCATGATGTGGACCGAGTCAGAGGTGATGCTCATCCAGTGTGCTTTATCGATGAGGTGATGCGGCACCAGTTACGTGAAGGGTTCAAACCCATTAATATAGAACAATACAACTGGACAACGGACCTAGTTGTCTAAATTGAGGATTTTCTTCTCAAGATCCATATGGCCCGAGGTGATGACCTCCACACTATGAAATATTTACCATTAAAGCTCAAAGGACCAGCGCGACATTGGTTGAATAGCCTCCCCAAAAACTCCATTGGGAGTTTGGAAGAGCTCGAGGATGCTTTCCGAGCTAATTTTTAGGGCACCTATGTCCTACCGGTAGGCTGTGATGAGTTGAGCCGCATTGTACAACAAGCTCGTAAGTCATCCCGACAGTTTTTGAACCGATTCCTCACAAATAAAAATCAAATCGTCGACTGTCCAGGCACTTAGGCACTTGCCTCTTTCTGAATAAACATCGGGATGAATGGCTAGCCCGGATGCTCGGGCAAGATAGGACAAGAACAATGACAGCCCTCACGTCCCTTATGACCCGGTTTTGCACGGGCGATGACAACTAGGCAGCCCATGAGAACAATCCCCCTACAAACCCCGACATGTCCAAAGTTCAAGATGGAAATGGGAATCCATGGAGTAACAAGAACAAGCGCCAGCACAACATCGGCGAAGCAGAAGACACGACAGTTAATGCAGGATTCAGCAACTCCAGGGCTGGACCGCGGAAGAAACCGTCTAAGGGGAATCGGGATGGACCGGCCGCACTGGAGAAAATCTTGGACATGTCGTACCAGATCCATCGCACCCCGAATAAGCCCGATACCCACACCAACCGTAATTGTTGGGTAATCAAACAGGCGAGAAAAAACATAGCTGAGGAACATGGCAAGAGTCCCCGTAGCGAGGATGATGAAGAACCTCATCGGCCGAATAAGGGGGCCAAAAGCAATTTCCCGTGAGGTGAAAACTGTTACAATATCTATGTCACACACATACAAAAAAAGGAGAGGGAATGAGCACTTCAGGATGTATATGCCGTAGAGCCAGTAGCCCTGAATTCGGCATGTCCGATCACTTATGACCGCACGGATCACCCAACCAGTATTTAGCATGGGGGTTCAGCGGCCTGGTAGTTGACCCCATTATTGATGGATACCATCTCACTATAGTCCTTATGGACGAAGGTAGTAGCCTCAATTTGATGTGTGTAGACACAGTGAGAAAAATGGGAAGGATCAAACCAAGTAACACATCCTTCAAAGGAGTAATTCGTGGTATCAAGGCCCGCTGCTCGGGCACCATAACTTTGGAAGAAGTGTTCGGTTCGCCCGACAACTTCCGCAACGAAGACTTTATATTCGACATTATCCCTTTTCACAGCAGGTATCATGCACTACTCGGCCATTATGCATACCGAAAGCTAAAGATGCAAGGACTCAAGGGTGTCATTACCATCAATGGTAACACTGAGTGATCCCTTCGAACTGAGCAACATACTGCAGCCCTTGCAGCTGAAGTACACGCTCATAATAGGACCTCAAATTCTCAGCTCACCGTTAAGGAACATAAGTGAGCTCGTGTTCCGCCACCGTTCCCAGATCCTTCACATTCTCAAACTAAATAGGGATACGCTCCGCACGGTAGGGCTTTGCTACCAGAAAAGTACGTGCCTAAAAGGCACAATTTTGCACTTAAGATACCATGGGTAGCTGTGGGGACCATCTACACGGGACCAAGTATTTAGTTAAACCGAACTATGGTCATTGCACATCCTCGGAAAAATACAAGTACCATAATGGACCAGCTCTGCATACAGCTACCCACGCCTCGGAAATTTCTCAAGACCACCTGTGTGAAAGGTCTGCTCGCCAACTATTCCCCCCTATAAAGGAGGATTTCCCAAAGAGTAAAGGCGCAGACATGCAACTGGGCATCATAAAGGACATCAAGACATCCACAAGAGACCTTGTATAAACCATTCCTCTGTAAATTTATTTTCAATATTTATAAAAATTGCTTGGGCAATTCGGATTATATGGATAGATACCACGAGTTGATCGGAAATAAAGATCATTCTCTGTGGTTCATTAGCCTTTTTTACTTCTTTTTCTCCTTCTTTTCCGAACTCTTTCTTAAGACGAGCACAAGCATGTTTGATACACATATTAGATGCTAACGGCTAATTGACCGAGGGCTTTTCTACTATGGGTTCCCTAAGCATCATTCCGACACCATTTTTATTACATGTGTACAGAGTCTTGGATATTGCATTATATGCATCAATTCCAAATTATGTCTTGGGTCAATAGTTGGGTTGCCCGGCTCATGTGCTTACCCCTTTATGATCCTCTTGTTCGTCTAAAAGGGTAAAGGGATAACCGATGCAATTGTACTTCTAGCTCATCTGGTGAAGTACCTCAGCGGAGAAAGCCGAAACTGACTATCATAATAAGCAAGAGCTGGTTTGTGATCTGATGAAAAACATTAAATAAAGTTCCACCGGAGGTTGAACGCATTATGCAAGGGTTTGGAGTTATACAAACCAAGTGATAATGGTTTTTTACAACTCGGAATATCCGAACATCACAAACTACAAGAGAGCTCTTCAGTAGTCCCTGTAGTCAAGCTCTTATGGTCAAGTGAAAGAATTAAAGCTACATATTCTTATTTCCTTGTTTCCTCCCACACTACCGCCTTAGGGCACCAAGACGTTGGCTCAGGGTAACAGTGCGGAAGCCAAAAATACCCCTGATAACATCTATCAGGGGGCTGAAGCCGATGACTGGAAACTTTCGAGCTAAATGACCACACAAGAGACAAAATTAAAAACAAAATAAGACATGGTATACCATGCAAAGCAATATATCATTGTATCATACAGAGATTCAATAACTCATACAGGATAGTCTTTTCATTCAATGATTACATCCTTGGGTCACTAGGCTTCTATTGTCCAAGAACCTTCCATAATATTGGAAAAGTACCGCTCGGGGTGCCTATGTTCCTTTCCAGGCAGCGGAGGTGCGGTGGCCATCTTGGTGGGTTCCACTTTCGCCACTGCATCATGGCCCTTGCAAAGGTCATACGAGCTCTCTCTATGTAGACGGAGCGCTTCGTTGGGGTGCAACAGTAATCAGTTTTTGCACCAAGACAAAATAGATGTTTGGCAGCGGCTCCGTTGGCCATAGTCAGACACAGTGATCCTTCATTGCCGGCTCTTCCATCCGGTGGAGCTCCATTAGATGTTTCAGCTCATCAAAGACAAGGAGGCATTAATTCGGGGCTTGGAATTGCGCACAGAACGACCTTTGCTCGGCATTCCCTTCTTGGGGTGAATAATACTTTTAGGCATCGACAACACTCTTTGAAATATCCGCAAACACGGTTGGAGAACGCCATACCCGAGTAAGCAATGCAAACCTTTTTCCTCCAAAAACACACTGTAGTAAATATCTCTGACCATCCGCAATCTGCTTGATATGGTGGATCTCCTTCTGATGGTTGTGTGCCTCCTTTCGCGCATCATGAAGCACTGCGGTTGAAGAGGACAGCTCGGATGATATTTCCTTAATTATCTGCTCAAGGACCTCATGTTTAGTGACGGCATACTTGAGCTCTTGTTGTAGCTCACTGACCCTGGCCTCGTGCTTGTCACTCACAAACCTCACCATCAACAGTTCGGCAGCCGTATGATCGGGTGTCGCCGCCTATTTGATAGCCTCTTGTCTTGCTTTACTCAGCTCGGCCTTGAGCTTCTTGACCTCCACGATAGCAGCAATAATTTCCATGAAAATAATTCGCATTTAAGGATACAAATAAGAATACCTCACTTTGATGAGAAAGTTAATGTTAAATAGTCAAGTTCGGACTTACCTTGTGCGTCATCAAACCGCTTGTTAAGAAGGTCGAGCTCTTCTTCGGAGATCGTAAGCTTTCGATTCATTTTTCTCCAACTCTAAGGAGTTGGTGGGTGCTACCGAGGACGAGGTTTGTAGAAATTTATGTCAGGCAACCAAGTTAGCATATTTTGAAATCCTCTGCAAGGTTCTTTTTATCACACTATCAGAATCTTGGGTGCTACGAATCACTCTTTTTCAATTATATTTGTGTGTTTTCCGCACTACTTTGACCCCCGCATGAGTTTTTCAAACTCACACTGGGCTCAGGGGCTACTACATATAGGGAATGCTTATAAACCTATAAAAAAATTGCTTTGTAAACAAGAGATTTTGAATAACCTTGAAGCCTATCAATGGACCATCAAAAGACACTTTCAATGTGTTATCAACAGATCGAATACTTTTTAGAACCACACTCAGAAGAGTGCGGTGTTCTTCAGGGATGGAAGAGTTATTTAGACCCTCCGCCATCATGACTGACCACCCGATTTGGGGCCATTCTATTGTGGATGTCTATGGGATCGGCATTGCAGTTTCCCTTTGCAGAGAAACTATTGCAGATGCTTCCGGAGGTTGAGAGGTCATCGTAATTGTCTTTGGAGCAGACCTAGAGTGTCCGGACCCTCCTTATTTTCTTGCAAGGAGGGATTCGTCCTCCTGGTCTTCGGCGGCAGAGGTGTTATCCTCGGTCGTGATGTCATCACCCCTGGCCCTGGTTTCTGGTTCCGAGGGGTTCTCTCGAGACACTACCTCCCCGATCTCCTTGATGGCTGGGGGAGCCGTTTTGTGTGAAGCAATCCCACTTTCACGAGATTGGCCAGCAAAGAGTCCCCCTCCAAAATTTGGTATGTGGGGAAATCACGTGGTGGGCTACAATACGAAAGGAAGGACTAACCTTTAGTACCAGAATCTTAATAAAACAGGATGTTTGGTTCTCGGATCCATAGCTTTGTGTCGGGGATTCACCGTGAGGGTCCTTCAGGGGACCAATTCAAAATCTTCCTATTCCTCATTGAAATTCGGAACATCGTCAAACAGGGCCACTCAAGCCGTGCATTGCCTCTTCGGGGCAAAGGGAGTTGGATCTCCATCGATGTCTTCGTACGCCACTCTCTTCTTCGTATGGGAAGAGTCGCGCTCCTCCTTGTGTTCTTCCTCATCTCCCTCCTAATGAGAGGGAGCAAGTGTGTCTTCGGACCTGGTGTCTGGTGGTCCTTTCGACCGAAGAACTTGTTGGGCCTTCTTCTTCTCCTTCTTCTTTTCTTCCTTCTCCTTCTGAGCCGTGTGCGACTTCTCGACTAGCATGGTTGTCAATAAGTTCCTCCTGGGTTCCTCGGGTCTGGGCGCCATACAGTTGATCTGCTAGGACTTCTTCAGCCAGATCTGCGAGCATGGAGGAAAAGAGAGTTGAGAACCTTGTTAAAAGGATAAAACTAGATGCGTGATAAAATCTTACCGGACCAGGGGGTTGGTGACGTTGATGCCGATGTACTCCTCTTCGACCGACCAAGTCTGTTGTGGCTTGAATAGTACCTTCCACAATTTCTCATGGGTAGTATGCAAGAAGCCCCACATAGTGGTCGGGTCACCCAGAGTGTAAGCCCACATCAGAGTAGCCCCATGTTGACAATGGAGGATGCTGCGATGTAGCATGGCTTGAATGACATTGGTCAGGTCAATTTGTTTCCATCAGGACGGAGACGCACTTGTTTAGCGCCTTCACTTCTACACCATCCCCCAGTCGAGGGACTTCTCCGTCTAGGATACTAGTCGGATGGGAGGGCCGGATCTGAATGCGGGAGGTGCTGCCCCTTTTGCGTCGTGTGGCTCGATGATATAAAACCACTTTTTTGCCACGCCTTGATGGTATCGATGAAGGTGCCTTTGGGTCATTGAACCAGGGCGGTTTGCTAATCATCGCTCTCCCATAGTCTGCCTTCTCGCTATTGACTACTTTGGGCTTGAAGTTGAGGACTTTTAGCCATAGGCTGAAGTGGGGATGGACCCTCAACAAGGCCTCACAAACTACGATGAAGGCCGGGATGTGCAAGAAAGAATTTGGGGGGAGATTATGGAAATCCGGCACATAGTAGAACATTAGCCCCGAACGAATGGGTGGAGAGGGAACCAAGACCCCGAAAAAAATGGGGGATGAAAACTAACCCCTCACCTTCTTTGGGCGTAGGGAGAACCTGGCCCTTCTCCGGGGCGGGGTGGACGATGTTCGACGACAAATAGTAGGCGCTCTTCAGCTTCAGGATGTCCTCCTCATTGACAAAGGAGACCTCCCACTTGTCTTCAAGCTCGAGCTAGCCATGGTCGGACTCGGGAAAGGATTCAAGGTTGGGGGAAGAGGGGATCTTGAAGGCTGAAGCTTTGAGGGTTGGGGATGGCAATGGAGGATGTGGTGGCGGTTTTCTTTTTTATAAGCTACTGATATAAAAAGAGCCCCTCCACTACGCCATGAAATTCGCCATTTCCCAATAAAATCTTACGTTTATGTGCAGGGATAAACAAAATCATGAACCATATCCCTGGTAAAGAGGGACACGATCTCCCTAATGGAACGTGTCAATAAAGGTTGTCTCGAACCATGCTCTCTTAGTGGGTCATTGGTCTTGACCAGCCGCGACCTTTTGTTAGGAAGGGTGTCAAGCAAAAACACTATTCGCTATTGAATGGTCGGCCTAGAAGATGAATTTTATCTTTGTGAAAATATATACTATTTTGGTAATGGCGAGGTCATTGACGACCGAGCTATTATCGGCTAAATGTGAGAAGGGGTGAACTCGCCCCGCAAGCCAAAGACTTTGGACACGCGAAGAAGCAGGGAGACAAGACTACACTATTAGAGGACAGTCGGGGCTACTTAGGGAGTATCGGAATAAGGGATCCTTTGGCCACTTACCTGTTCCTGTGGGTCGGACTCCTAGGCCGTCCTATTATTATTATGGGGCTTTGAATAGATAAAGGTAATGTTGTATTCAAGACGGACTCTTTCGAAGACTTGGTATGCACTCCATGGCTACATGGTGATTGGCATGTTTCCTTCCCGATGTAACTGACGTTGTGTAAACCTAGGACCCTCGTATCTATATAAATCGGAGGGCTTTAGTTCATAGGACAAGTTAAATCCACTACTCCTAGGGTTTATACCACAACATACAATCTCGAGATGGATCAATTATGTACTTGATACTCCACCATAAATATAAACAAGAGTAGGACAGAGGGTTTTACCTCCATCACAAGGGCCCAAACCTGGATTATCATCATTTCCTTTGTCTCCTATTACCCATCGATCCAAGTTCCACAGTTCGGACCCCGTACCCGAGATCCGTCGGTTTTGACACCCGACAATAAGCCAAAGAGAAGAGTATCTTGAGTCCGAGGTTGGCACATAGTATCTTCCAAAAGTAGCTTGACACATAGTATCGATGCCAACCCAACAGACACCCTCGGAGATATGTGTATAATACCTATACAATCCCCCGGTTACAAAGTGACGTTTTATACTCACAAGGCATTCCTACGGTGTTAGGGATTTGCATGATCTCATGGTCTTAGGAACATATACTTGACATGAAGAATAGAAGCAATAAATTTAGTGTTACGATCGAATTATATGCTTACGGTTGGGTGTTATCCATCACATCATTCTCCTACTGATGTGATCCCATTATCAAATGAAAACTCACTTGTATGGTTAGGAAACCCTAACTATATTTGATCAACAAGCTAGTCTAGTAGAGTCTTACTAGGGACACAGAGTTGTTCATATATGGACACATGTATTTAAGTTTTAGGTCAATAAATTCTCGCATGGATAATGAAAGACTATCATGAACATGGAAATATGACAATAACAACTTTATTATTGCCTCTAGGGCATATTTCCAATAGTTTCCAACTTGGAGTAGAGTCAAAAAATCTATCCTTACAATGTAATGATTCTAACACGCATAGAGTCCTAGTGTTGATCATGTTTTGTTCATGAGAGAGGTTTAATCAACAGGTATGTAACACTTAGATCTCTATGTACTTTGCAAATGTTTATGTCCTCTTCCTTGATGTAATCGGGATGGAATTGAAGTGGTGCTTTATGTGTCTAGTCGTCTTGTGAAACCTGGTATCCTTTGCTAGAGCAACGACACTAGTGTTGTCGCAGAAGAGGGTCATTGGGTCCAACGCACTAGGCACAACTCCAAGATCCATCATGAACTGCTCCATCCAGACACCTTCCTTCGCTGCTTCCAAATCAGCTATGTACTCCGCCTCAGATGTAGAATGTACAACATGCTTTGCTTGGAGCTACACCAGCTGTATGCTCCACCATTAAGAATAAATACGTATCGAGTTTGAGACTTACAGTCAACCGGATTTGTGTCAAAGCTACCATCAACGCAACCCTTCACGACGAGCTCTTAATCACCTAAAAAACTAGAAACATCTCCTTAGTCCTCTTCACATACTTAAAGATATTTTTGACCGTTGTCGAGTGTTCACTCTTGGATCACTTTGAAACCGTCCATCGATACTTATGGCAAAGCTGACATCTGGTATTGTGCACAGCATTGTGACTCCTCGCTAATTTGTGTTGGTTTCCCTCCAAGCTTAAAGGGTGATGTAGCACAGCGACGACAAGTATTTCCCTCAGTTGTGGAACCAAGGTATCAATCCAGTAGGAAGATGCACAAGACTATGTAAGAAACACATGCACACAAATAGAAACCCTCGCAGCCCAACGTGTGGAGGGGTTATCAATCCCTCATGGGTAAAGTAAGGATATATTGATAGATGGAAATACGAGTGAGAGCAAATAAAATGCAGCAAGGTATTTTTTTGATAATATAGATCTGAAAATAAAAGAGCAAATAAAATAGAAATGCGAATAGCAAAGTAGAGATTGCAAATAGATGATGTGAAATAGACCCAGGGGGCGTATGTTTCACCAGTAGCTTCTCTTCAGAAAATAGCAAACGGTGGGTAGACAAATTACTGTTGGGCAATTGACAAAGGAGCAAAAAATATGATGATATTCAAGACAATGATCATGTATATAGGCATCACGTCCAAGGCAAGTAGACCAACCTCTGCCTCCATCTACTTCTATTACTCCACACATTGACCACTTTCCAGCATGCATCTAGTGTATTCAATTCATGGAGAAACGGAGTAATAGCATAAGAACGTTGACATGATGTAGTATTCATGTAGAAATAGACCCCATCATTTTATCATTGATAGCAACGGTACATGCCTGTCCCGCCACTTTCTGTCACTGAGACTGAGCACCGCAAGATCGAACCCATCACAAAGCACCTCTTCCCACTACAAGATAAAAGATCATGTTAGCCACACAAAAACCAAATATCGGGGAAGATATACGAGGCTATATGTCACACCCTGTTTTTCACCCCAAGTTTTCTGTGTTGCAAAAATCAGAGCTTCTTAAAACTTTTTCAAATAATGTTGTGAGTGCAATGTCAGCCCTTGTTTGAGTGTATGCTTGCTTGTTTGATGACTCAAACCCATGAAAAACTTATTATTTTGCTCTCATGAAAAACCCTTTTTGCCTTTATATCAAGATCACCTTCATCATGTTGGGATACACTACTAGCTCATGAACCCAAGTGGCACTTCCAACCAAAGTTGGTGATCTAATCCTAATATCATTTTCATTCATGAAAAACATTATTTGGTGATTTAAAATATTATTTTCCTATTTTATATCTATGTCCATTTCTAAGGCCAGTAATGATATTTCCACAAGGAAAATTACTTTCCTGCCTTAGAAAATTCTGAGTAAATTCATGGAAGCTCAGAAAGACATATATTTTCCATACATTAGATTTTCAACCCTATTTTATATTAATGTTATTTGACTAAAACCCTGAAAACCATTTCTGACTGTTTTAGCTTTTTGAGATGTTTCCAAAGGAAATTATCTCAGTAAATTCCCATAAAATTACAGGAGCCCTCCCAAACCATATTAGGTGCTCACCTAAAATCTCACCTTGATCCAAGGTGGGGAAGTGCACTTAAAGAGCCCAAAACCCTCTCTGTCTAGACTAGAGTTGGAACAACTCTACATTGCAAAGTTTCTCCAATGGAGCTGAAACTTTGCAGAGGTGTTTAACACCCCAAATGAGGACTCCACACCAAAAATGGGATTTGTGAGACTCTGTTTGGCCACACTTCCTTTGTAAAGGATAGTACTGGTCATTTTGAGACATTTTCAAGTTTGCAAAGCCAAACTTGTTCAATGGAGGTCAGATTTAGTGGAACCCCATGTTTTTACCCCAAGACCAAACATGTTAAATTTCATTTATAGTGGTGGAGTGGAAGCACCCCAAGTCACTGTCGAACACCTACTAACAGGAAACTAAAAACCTTCCTAGCCACTGTCAAGGCCCCAAACTTGGTCGGCTAGAGCACCAGAACACCCTGAGCACCCAATCAATCAGCTCCTCCCCAACACCAAGCACAAGTGACAAGAACTCCAATTTGAGCTGCAGGACAGTACTGGCAACACTAGTGTTCCTTGCTCCCTTGACCAGCTCCAGCTCCCACTAAACCACAACGGCTAGGCACACTCCCTGCAACACTCAGGACATGGAGGACACGTCCCAAGTGCCCCAGAGCGAGACAACATGCCGTGGCATGCCAAAACTGCGCTTTGGGCGCGCTGCAGAGAGCCACCCGCAAGGGGCCGACGCTCCGGCTGGTCCCAGCCTCCCCAGTTATGTCCAAGCGCTCCCCCGACAACCATTCAGTGCAAAGCTATCCAAGGGACCCTCTCCCCCTCGCGCAAGAGCTCAGGCGACGTGTGCCCGTGCGTGCCCGACGCGGCCGAGCATGCACGGTCGCTGCAGCTCGTCCCCACTCGCTTTCCCTCTGTGGTCGTTGCACCAGGAGGCCCTAAACCACGTCCCGAATCCGTGGTTTCGCGGCCAGCACCTCACTGCGCTTGCACGCGTGCCACGATGAGTCACCAGCGTGCCCGAGTCGGGTCACCGTCGTTGGCCTATAAAAAGGTCCCCCGGCACTCCAGCACCCTCCAAGCAGCTTCAGCACAACCAGTAGACACTCCCTAACCGCCCAATCTAGCTCGCAGAGCCCCGATGCTCGAGATCGACCGAGGCCCCTCCGCCTCGGAGCTCCGGTCGATCTCCGGCTACACGTCGGCTCCTGCGCTGCCCGACCTCTCATTACACTCCCCTCGACACCAGGAACGTTTCCCCTAACTTTCCGGAGCGAATCCATAGCCCTAGCCCCTAGTTCAACACGAACCCGAAACCCTTCCGCCACGAGCACCTCATCGCCGGCGACCCAGACCGCCTCAAGTGACGTCCCGACCACGAGCAGGTAGGCGGAGGCACGAGGAAACCGTTCTCGTTCCTAGCTAGGCCTGAGGACAACGGCAGCCTCGCCGGCGACCATCTCCACCTCTCTGGCTGGAGGTAGGAGAAGGACCCGACAGGTGGAGCCCACCTGTCGGTGTCCTGGGGCAGCCAGCGCGCGCAGCCGCTGACGCTGACCCCACGGGCCCGCAGGTCAGGTTTGAACCTGGCCCGCGCGCGCCTGTTGGCCAGGCATGCTGGCTAGGCCGGCTGGATCTGTTTCCCCTGGCCTTTTTCTTTTGTTTTAATCCAGCAAACTAAATGATTTTTATAAAAAGATTTAGCAAGTAGAAAAATATAATTCTTCCACCAGTATTTTTCTAAAAATGAGTAGTATTTGATTCTGTAATAGTTGATATTTATCAAAAACAGAAACTATTTTGGTATAATAAAATGATATGAAAAAGCACTTGTTTGCTTCTGTTTGCTTTTAAATAAATATGCTTAGCTAATAAAAAATAGGAAACATTTTTCAAAATAAAATCGTGAATTTATTCAAGCCTTGCAACATTTTTAAAAGCACTTTGTGATCTGTTTTAGTGAGAGCTAGTATTTATTTATTCCTTTCTCGATGGTAGAGTTATCGAGTGACGGAAGACCTCGAAGACCCCGGATACGGAGCTGACCAAGGCAAGCAGCCCTTTTGCCATGACTTAAGTATATAAAATGATGCATGCTAGAATAGCAAGTATTTTCCCGTTGCATACGATCACAGTGCCGGTTCATCCTTGATGTGATGGTACCGAAGGCTTCTTCGAAGCACTTGCATGTTGATAATGATATTCACATTGCTCTTCGGAGCACAAACATGATGAACTAACCCTACCATCTACAAGGATCATGCTACTGTCATGTTGACTAGTAAAGTAAGATCATTGCATTGACCTTGACCCTACCCCGTGAGGGTCATGTCATACCATGTTGACAAGTAATAATAGAGCATTTTATCATGAGCACAATGATGAGTTAAATAAAGAGTTTATGAAAACCCCGTCGGGTGCCACTAATGCCCGAGGGTGATGATAAGTTGGTGATCACTTTTGGTGAAGTGATGCACTGGTGATTTTGGTGTGAGTATGGTTTCAGAAATGGATTAGATTTATGATGTGTCGACCGTCCCAACCTTACCAGTATGACCACGATACCCCTTTATGGGACGGGGCTTTGTTGATTACTCTGGTCGGTTCTAGCAAAGAGCCACATTACTAGTGGCGGGAGTGAGCGGTGTCACTCTCGTGATGGGGTCGTGCCAGGTAGGACGACTATGCCATTATTATGAGTTCCAGGCACACCGTTGGTCCCTGCATGGTTGATACAGTCTAGAGTCGGTGCTCGTAAGACGTACAACATGTGGGCTGGGCACCAATCGAGTGGATCTCTTTGTCTAGTATCGTCAGGGGAAAGATGATGATCGGGTACTTACCTCGGGTATATGTGATATACCGCGAGTCGTGGATGACACGGAAGTATTCCGTTTCTCGTGGGTCCAGCGTACTACCTCTGCAGAGTGTAAACTATTCGAATAGCCGTGTCCACGGTCAAGGACAGTTGGGTGGTTCTGCTTAAACTACGTCCTGAGTTTCCGCATAAACCAAGTGTGTGTGCGTGGTGTTAAAAAGGTGTTGTTATAATCATGATAATCAAAATAATATGATCAAGTTCGGTGACTTGACATATAGGGTAAACCCGGATGGTTTAGCCCTCATTAATATCTTGAGGATATGACAAGTTCGGTGACTTGGCATATAGGGTGAACCCGGTGTGTTCAACCCTTGACAGATATGTCAATATCTGTAACCTGTTATTCAAAAGTAGTTCTTTAACTTGTTGCACATACTTGATCATGCCACCACATCGCATTCCACTTGAGATAACCGTTACTGTTATTCATTACCATATATATGTCATGGGCTATTTGCGAGTACATTCAAAGTACTCATTGGCTTGCCACAGGTTATGTTATTGACCAGACATGGAAGGACCGGAGTTTGGAGATGAGTACGCCGTCGGAGACGGACCTGCGATCTAGGACGCTTCCAAGTCAGAATGCATGTCGGTGTAGGCTTGATGGCATGGGCACCGCTTAGCCCTTACGAGTTTCCGCTACTCGATGTATCCGTTTTATTTGGCTTTAGGCCTTGCTCTTGAACCCGACCTTCTGGTCATTTGATGTAATAATTCGGTACTTGGATGTAAGACTCTATTATTCAGTATCTGTGTTCAGTGAACATTGATCCTTGGGGTCACTGGGCACGGCGAACTTGACTTGCTAGTCGGGGTCCCCACAGAACTGGTATCAGAGCCATCCTGACTATAGGAAGCCTTAGATAGCATGGACGTTAACCAAGAACGTTAGGACGTCAGCCTTGCACAAGACTCTTGCACATACAACCTCGTGACTTCTCTCCTATGCCTTGTAGATGGCTGCCGTACGTGAGACGCTTCTCGAGACCGGCTTTCCACTACTTCTGGTGGATTGTCTCGAGAAGTGCCACGTACGACGCACGCCCATCTTCCTCTACCACGAGCACTGGGTCAACGCCGACACCAAGGAATATCACGTCGACGTGATAGTGAAGGCTAATGACTCCCCGTCTAGTTGGTTCTTCGAAGGACCACAGATGGGAGAGCTGATGTTGGCAGTGGAGACGGCTGCACGAGAGGCGCTCGTGCAACTCCGCAGCATCCTCCCTGAGATGGCTAACGAGCCTGTCACCCTTTATCTACCTTTCATTAAGGAAGGAGTGGATGGGAGTTGGACACTCACCCCAGCCACGGAGGATGGAATGCCACTAAGGTTTCAGACCTACTTCAATCTCTCGTCAGACACCCTGACACACTTCCTGGTTAAGGAATCAGTCAAGCTTCGCCAAGAGCTGCAGCTAGTCAAAGGCCTGCTCCACACTGAGAAGATGCAGAACCGCAAAGTAAAGAAGGCAGACGCACCTGAAGGGAGGGCAGCTGTTGCCACTAGGGGTGGTGTGTTACCCATCCAGGCAGTCCCTCTTCGGAGTCGCCGCCTGACAGCGGAAGAGTACACTGAGATCTTCGCCGCCTTGCCCAAGAGACGCCGAGACGTGCGGATTCTTTCTTCCACTCCTATAAAGGAAGAGGATGTTGATGAAGATGAGGATCCTGTTGAGTACGCCTTTGAGACCGAGCAGTCCGCCGTGTAGGTTTTAGCGTAGGCAATTCGGAGTACCCGAGTATAGGGTATCCTTGTATCCATTTTTAATTTGCGTATGTGTGCTTGATGTAAGTCACCTATTGCCTTGGGCAGCCTGTAAGTGACTACGTCACCTAGTTGTCATGAATGCAATTTCCAGTTTGTCAAAAACTTTGGTTTTAAAGACATGGCACATGCACGTATTGGACCCCCTCTTACTAGGAGCAAATCCTTGTACTCCCGGACAAGGTGGCATTTTGACCTGTCTGTTTCTATGACAGGATGGTGAACGCAACCCGCAACAGCACCTTCGGCAACCCCAGCGTCGGCTCCTCAGGGACGCTGCAGGGAACCGAAGGAGAAGCTCACGCTGGAGGTCACCACGAACAGCCTAGAGACCTTCCGCCACCACCTCCTCCTGAGAACTTGACGATGGCTCAGTTCCTTCAAGCTCTTCGAGAGGAGCGTCAAGCCAGCAATGCCGCTATCCAGCAGCTGACTCAAGTCCTGGTGGACAACCTGCCGCGGAATGAGTATGGCGGTGGTCGCTCTACTCTTTCTGAGTTCATGCGGACTACGCCCCCTATATTCACGGAGTCGACTGAACCCCTGGACACCGATGACTGGATTCGCACCATTGAAGACCTCCTTACGCTGGTCAAGTGCACCGATGATCATGAGAAGGTCCTTTATGCTTCTCACTGTCTCGGAGGCACCGCCAGGGCATGGTGGGATGGATTCCAGATCATGCGGGCAGGGCAAGTCATCACGTGGGAGATGTTCAAGGAAGGATTTCGCGCGGCTCACATTCCGCCTGGACTGATGAACATTGAGAAGCGGGAATTCCGAGCCTTGAGGCAGGGCAGTGGAACTGTTAAGGAGTACCTGCAGAAGTTTAATCTCTTGTCAGGGTACGCACCTGAAGATGTTAACACTGAGGCCGCTAAGGTGGAACGCTTCATGGAAGGGTTACAGCAGTCCCTGCAATACCAGCTGGTGGTTTGCGACTGCCAGACTTTCAGCGAGTTGGTTAACAAGGCGCTTATGCTGGAAGACAAGCGTCGTGCAATGGACGACACCCGCAAGCGCAAACTGATAGGCAGCGGAGGACCCGGTAACACAAGACCAAGACCGTGGGAGTCAGCACCTGCAAGACCCAACTTTCAGCAGCAACAGTACAAGTACCCGGTGTTCCGCCAGAATTATCAGCCTCAGCAGCAAGTCAAGCCAGTAGTCAAACCGCCGAACAACGTTGGAGTCAAGACCAACCGTCCGGGGCAAGTCACCTGCTTAGGATTTGGTCAGACTGGGCACTATTCCAGGCAGTGCCCCAACAAGAAGCCCGACGCACCGCGTCCCAATGCACCCAACCCCGGTCAAGGTGCACCAGGGAGGAACCAGGCCCCCCACAACCAACAGTTCAATGGAAGGGGCCGGATCAATCACATTAATGCAGAAGAAGCACAGGAAGACCTGGACTGCATTCTGGGTACGTTCCTCGTCAACTCAACTCCAGCAACAGTGTTGTTTGATTGTGGTGCCTCGCATTCTTATGTTACTCAAGGGTTTGCGGAAAAATGCGGTTTAAAACCCACTTTACTCCGCGGGCATATGGCAATCCAAACCCCGGGAGCAATATTAAGGACCAACCTAGGGTGTAGAAGGGTCGAGATAGTTATCAATGGGATGAGTTTCTTGGAAGACCTCATTGTGCTTAAATCACAAGGTGTGGAAGTAATCCTCGGTATGGATTGGTTGGCCAAGCACCAGAGTCTTTTGGACTGTGCCAACAGGGCCATCACCATGATAAGCAACCAAGGGTTCAAGGTCAAGTTCGTCTCCGAGCCAGTATCGGCTCACGCACCTTGAGTCAACAGTCTCTCCGAGGTAGAGCTTGATCGAGTGCCTATAGTTTGTGAATACCCGGACGTCTTTCCTGACGAGCTACCCGGAATGCCTCCTGGCCGAGACATTGAGTTCATCATTGAGCTTGTGCCCGGATCGAGGCCTATTTATAAAAAGCCTTACAGGATGGGTTCCGAGGAGTTGGCAGAGCTGAAGAAGCAGCTGGATGAGCAACTCAGGAAAGGGTTCATTCGTCTGAGTGTGTCACCTTGGGGATCACCTGTTCTGTTTGTTTCAAAGAAGGATGGTACCATTCGACTCTGCGTCGACTATCGTTCCCTTAATGAAGTCACAATTAAGAACAAGTACCCGCTCCCCAAGATCGAAGACCTGTTTGACCAGTTAAAAGGGGCCAGGGTATTTTCCAAGATCGATCTCCGATCGGGATACTACCAGTTGAAGATCCGACCCGAAGATATACCCAAGACTGCATTCGTGACCTGGTACGGTCTATATGAATGCATGGTCATGCCCTTCGGTTTGACAAATGCCCCAGCCTACTTCATGTACCTCATGAACAAGGTCTTCATGGAATATTTGGACAAGTTTGTCATCGTGTTCATCAATGACATACTAATCTTCTCCAAGTCCGAAGAAGAGCATGAGCAACACCCGAGGCTAGTTCTGGGAAAGCTTCGAGAGCACCAACTTTATGCCAAATTCAGCAAGTGTCAGTTCTGGCTGAACGAAGTTGGATTTCTGGGTCATACCCTGATGGCACGCGGTTTAGCCGTGGATCAGTCCAAGATTTCTACAGTGACCAACTCGGAATCACCCAAGGATGTGAAGGATGTCAGGAGTTTCCTCGGGCTCGCGGGATACTACCGCAAGTTTGTCGAAGGATTCTCCAGCATCGCTCGACCTATGACTCAGCTCTTGAAGAAAGGCCGGAAGTTCGAGTGGACACCGGCGTGTGAAGCAAGCTTCCAGGAGTTGAAGAAGAGGCTAACTACCGCCCCGGTATTGGCTACTCCGGACATCAACAAGGAATTCGTGATATATTGTGATGCCTCGGGAACCGAGCTTGATGGAGTCCTCATGCAAGATGGCAGGGTCGTGGCGTACTTGTCACGGCAACTGCGACCGCATGAGGAGAACTACGCCACCCATGATCTCGAGCTAGCAGCTGTAGTGCATGCTCTGAAGACGTGGCGACATTACCTTCTGCGAAAGCGATGCGAGATATATACAGACCACAAGAGTTTGAAATATATCTTCACCCAGAGGGAGCTGAATATGAGACAGCGGAGATGGCTTGAGTTAATCAAGGATTACAACCTCAGCATTCAGTACATTCCCGGCAAGGCGAACATTGTAGACGATGCCTTGAGCCGGAAGGCAGGCTCCTTGAACGTCACGCTCAAGGAAAGGGTACCCGTCTTGTGTGAAGAGATGGAGGGCTTAGGACTTGAGATAGTCGAACCAGGGTACCTGGCCAACCTCGAAGTCAAGCCTACTCTGGCAGACGACATCAAGGAAGCCCAGAAGGGGCACAAGAGTATCGAAGGCCTCAAGAGGAAGGTGCGAGAAGGCAAAGCCTCAGGATTCTCGATTGATGAGCAAGGAGTATTGTGGTACGGTAAGCGCTTATGCGTACCCAACAAGGCCGAACTTAAGGACTTGATCCTGCAAGAGGCACATGACACACCGTACTCTATCCATCCAGGTGGTACCAAGATGTATCAAGACATCCGAGAACGATTCTGGTGGCATGGCATGAAGAGGGAAATTGGCTCCTATGTCGCTAAATGCGATGTATGTCAGCGAGTCAAGGCTGAACACCAGCGACCCGCTGGATTGCTACAACCTCTTCAAGTGCCAGAATGGAAGTGGGATATAGTCGGCATGGACTTCATCACCGGGTTGCTCCGGTCGAATAAGGGTCATAACTCCATTTGGGTCATAGTTGATCATTTGACCAAGGTGGCCCATTTCATCCCCGTTAACACCACTTACGATGGCAGCCAGCTGGCCAGTCTGTACATTCATCGAGTGGTGAGTTTCCATGGAGTTCCCAAAGAGATTGTGTCCGACCGCGGCACGCAGTTCAACTCCAGATTCTGGAAGAAGTTTCAAGAAGCTCTCGGAACCAAACTCTCCTTCAGTACGGCTTTCCACCCGCAGACGGGCGGACAGACCGAGAGGGTAGACCAGATACTTGAGGACATGCTCCGCGCTTGTGCTTTGGCCCATGGTGCCAAGTGGGAAGACTGCCTACCATTTGCTGAGTTCTCTTACAACAACAGCTACCAGTCCAGTCTTCAAATGGCCCCTTTCGAAGCATTATATGGGCGGAAATGCCGCACCCCGCTCAATCGGTCCGAAACCGGTGAAGGACTAGTTTTCGGACCAGAAGCACTGCAGGAAGCAGGGGACAAGGTTCAGCTTGTCCGAGAGAACTTGGAGGCAGCTAAGTCAAGGCAGAAGAGCTATGCGGACCCTCGCCGCAGAAACGTGGAGTTTGTTCCCGGAGACCAGGTGTACTTGTGAGTCACGCCTCTCAAGGGGACCAAGCATTTCCACGTCAAGGGGAAGCTAGCTCCAAGGTTCATTGGACCCTTCAAGATCACGGCAAGGCGCGGGGAAGTAGCTTATCAGTTGGAGCTACCTCCCGAACTTTCGGGTGTGCACAACGTGCTCCATGTGTCACAGCTCCGAAAGTGTTTGCAAGTGCCGAACCGTCCCGATCTTTACAAGGACATTGATCATCAAGCTATTGACCTTCAACCGGACCTTACCTACCGCGAGAGACCGATCCGCATTTTGGACGAAGCAGAGCGTTGCACCAGAAGCCGCACCATCAAGTTTTTCAAGGTTCAGTGGAGCAACCATACCGAAGCAGAAGCCACATGGGAACGTGAAGACTATCTCCGATCAGAATTTCCCGAGCTGTTTAACGCTTAGCTTAGGAATCTCGGGGACGGGATTCTTGTAAGGGGGATAGGTCTGTCACACCCTGTTTTTCACCCCAAGTTTTCTGTGTTGCAAAAATCAGAGCTTGTTAAAACATTTTCAAATAATGTTGTGAGTGCAATGTGAGCCCTTGTTTGAGTTAGGGATGGCAATTTTATCCATGGATCTGGATACCCATGGATACCGGACCCAGTTGGGCAAGGGTATAGAGCACATTTCTGCCCATGGATCCGTGGATATGGATACCCATGAACAACCGAGTTGGACATAGTTTTAATTTTTGCTCCATGGATATCTAGTGGACACCCATATGTCAAATGGACTCCTATTGTAGTGATATTAAACAAAGAAAATGTTCAACCCCAAGTCACTCGCAGTGAGAGAAGGTCAAAGTGTGATCCATGTTCCCTAATCCCCCACAACTCCACTAACATAATTATTAAACCTAATATTAGTTAACGAATGAGGATGAGTTAATTTGATCTTTGGGAAGGCTTCATGTTTAATTTTCTATGCCCATGGATGTCCATGGATATCTGGATATCCAATGGGCTTGGGCATGGGCACAATTTGTGCCTATGGATACTTTGGTGGATGGACAGAGGGTAGGAATATGGGTCATGGGTTGGATTTGGACCAGCTCCACCCGCTCCAAACCCGACCCATTGCCATCCTTAGTTTGAGTGTATGCTTGCTTGTTTGATGACTCAAACCCATGAAAAACTTATTATTTTGCTCTCATCAAAAACCCTTTTTCCTTTATATCAAGATCACCTTCATCATGTTGGGATACACTACTAGCTCATGAAGCCAAGTGGCACTTCCAACCAAAGTTGGTGATCTGATCCTAATATCATTTTCATTCATTAAAAACATTATTTGGTGATTTAAAATATTATTTTCCTATTTTATATCTATGTCTATTTCTAAGGCCAGTAATGATATTTCCACAAGGAAAATTACTTTCCTGCCTTAGAAAATTCTGAGTAAATTCATGGAAGCTCAGAAGGACATATATTTTCCATACATAAGATTTTCAACCCTATTTTATATTAATATTATTTGAGTAAAACCTTGAAAACCATTTCTGTCTGTTTTAGCTTTTTGAGATGTTTCCAAAGGAAATTATCTCAGTAAATTCCCATAAAATTACAGGAGCCCTCCCAAACCATATTAGGTGCTCACCTAAAATCTCACCTTGATCCAAGGTGGGGAAGTGCACTTAAAGAGCCCAAAACCCTCTCTGTCCAGAGTAGAGTTGGAACAACTCTACATTGCAAAGTTTCTCCAATGGAGCTGAAACTTTGCAGAGGTGTTTAACACCCCAAATGAGGACTCCACACCAAAAATGGGATTTGTGAGACTCTGTTTGGCCACACTTCCTTTGTAAAGGACAGTACTGGTCATTTTGAGACATTTTCAAGTTTGCAAAGCCAAACTTGTTCAATGGAGCTCACATTTGGTGGAACCCCATGTTTTTAGCCCAAGACCAAACCTGTTAAGTTTCATTTACAGTGGTGGAGTGGAAGCACCCCAAGTCACAGTCGAACACCTACTAACAGGAAGGTAAAAACCTTCCTAGCCACTGTTTTACCCAATGTCAAGGCCCCAAACTTGGTGGGTTAGAGCACCAGAACACCGTGAGAACCCAGTCAATCAGCCCCTCCCCAACTCCAAGCACAAGTGACAAGAACTCCAATTTGAGCTGCAGGACAGTACTGGCAACACTAGTGTTCCTTGCTCCCTTGACCAGCTCGAGCTCCCACTAAACCACAACGGCTAGGCACACTCCCAGCAACACTCAGGACATGGAGGACACGTCCCAAGTGCCCCAGAGCGAGCCAGCATGCCGTGGCATGCCAAAACTGCGCTCTGGGCGCGCTGCAGAGAGCCACCTGCAAGGGGCCAACGCTCTGGCCGGTCCCAGCCTCCCCAGTTATGTCCAACCGCTCCCCCGACAAACATTCAATGCAAAGCTACCCTAGGGACCCTCTCCCCCTCGTGCAAGAGCTCGGGCGACGTGTGCCCGTGCGCGCCCGACACGGCCGAGCATGCACGGTCGCTGCAACTCGTCCCCACTCGCTTTCCCTCTGCGGCCGTTGCACGAGGAGGCCCTAAACCACGTCCTGAACCCGTGGTTTCGCGGCCAGCACCTCACTGTGCTTGCACGAGTGCCATGGTGAGTCACCGACGTGCCCGAGTCGGGTCACCGTCGTTGGCCTATAAATAGGTCCCCCCGGCACTCCAGCACCCTCCAAGCAGCTTCAGCACAACCAGTAGACACTCCCTAGCCGCCCAATCGAGCTCGCAAAACCCCGGTGCTCGAGATCGACCGAGGCCCCTCCGCCTCGGAGCTCCGGTCGATCTCTGGCTACACGTCGGCTCCTGCGCTGCCCGACCTCTCATTACACTCCCCTCGACACCAGGAATGTTTCCCCTAACTTTCCCGAGCGAATCCATACCCCTAGCCCCTAGTTCAACACGAACCCGAAACCCTTCCGCCACGAGCACCTCATCGCCGGCGACCCAGACCGCCTCCGGTGACGTCCCGACCACGAGCAGGTAGGCGGAGGCACGAGGAAACCGTTCCCGTTCCTAGCTAGGCCTGAGGACAATGGCAGCCTCGCCGGCGTCCATCACCACCTCTCTGGCTGGAGGTAGGAGAAGGACCCGACAGGTGGAGCCCACCTGTCGGTGTCTTGGGGCAGCCAGCGCGCGCAGTCGCTGACGCTGACCCCAGGGGCCCGCAGGTCAGGTTTGAACGTGGCCCGCGCGCGCCTGGTGGCCACTTGTTTGCTTCTGTTTGCTTTTAAAAACAGAAACTATTCTGGTATAATAAAATGATATTAAAAAGCACTTGTTTGCTTATGTTTGCTTTTAAATAAATATGCTTAGCTAATAAAACAATAGGAAGCATTTTTCAAAATAATATCCTGAATTTATTCAAGCCTTGCAACATTTTTAAAAGCACTTTGTGATCTGTTTTAGTGAGAGCTAGTATTTATTTATTCCTTTCTCGACGGTAGAGTTACCGAGTGACGGAAGATCCGGAGCGGAAGACCTCGAAGACCCCAGATACCTAGCTGACCAAGGCAATCAGCCCTTTTGCCATGACTTAAGTATATAAATGATGCATGCTAGAATAGCAAGAATTTTCCCGTTGCATACGATCACAGTGCCGGTTCATCATTGATGTGATGGTACCGAAGGCTTCTTCGAAGAACTTGCATGTTGATAAGCACAAACATGATGAGCTGACCGTACCATCTACGAGGATCATGCTACTGTCATGTTGACTAGTAAAGTAAGATCATTGCATTGAGCTTGACCCTACCCCGTGAGGGTCATGTCATACCATGTTGACAAGTAATAATAGAGCATTTTATCATGAGCATAATGATGAGTTAAATAAAGAGTTTATGAAAACCCTGTCGGGTGCCACTAATGCCCGAGGGTGATGATAAGTTGGTGATCACTTTTGGTGAAGTGATGCACCGGTGATTTTGGTGTGAGTACGGTTCTGGAAATGGATTAGATTTATGATGTGTCGACCGTCCCAACCTTACCAGTACAACCACGATACCCCTTTATGGGACGGGGCTTTGTTGATTACTCTGGTCGGTGCTAGCAAAGAGCCACATTACTAGTGGCGGGAGTGATCAGTGTCACTCTCGTGATGGGGTCATGCCAGGTAGGACGACTATGCCATTATTATGAGTTCCAGGCACACCGTTGGTCCCTACATGGATGATACAGTCCAGAGTCGGTGCTCGTAAGACGTACAACATGTGGGCTGGGCACCAATCGAGTGGATCTCTTTGTCTAGTACCGTCAGGGGAAAGATGATGATCGGGTACTTACCTCGGGTATATATGATATACCGCGAGTCGTGGGTGACACGGAAGTATTTCATTTTTCGTGGGTCCAGCGTACTACCTCTGCAGAGTGTAAACTATTCAAATAGCCATGTCAATGGTCAAGGACAGTTGGGTGGTGCTGCTTAAACTACGTCATGAGTTTCCGCATAAACCAAGTTTGCGTGTGTGGTGTTAAAAAGGTGTTGTTATAATCATGATAATCAAAATAATATGATCAAGTTCGGTGACTTGACATATCGGGTAAACCCGGATGGTTTAGCCCTCATTAATATCTTGAGGATATGACAAGTTCGGTGACTTGGCATATAGGGTGAACCCGGTGTGTTCAACCCTGGACAGATATGTCAATATCTGTAACCTGTTATTCAAAAGTAGTTCTTTAACTTGTTGCACATACTTGATCATGCCACCACATCGCATTCCACTCGAGATAATTGTTACTGTTATTCATTACCATATATATGTCATGGGTTGTTTGCGAGTACATTCAAAGTACTCATTTGCTTGCCACTGGTTATGTTATTGACCAGACATGGAAGGACCGGAGTTTGGCGATGAGTACGCCGTCGGAGACGGACCTGCGATCTAGGACGCTTCCAAGTCAGAATGCCTGTCGGTGTAGGCTTGATGGCATGGGCACCGCTTAGCCCTTACGAGTTTCCGCTACTTGATGTATCCCTTTTATTTGGCTTTAGGCCTTGCTCTTCAACCCGACCTTCTGGTCATTTGATGTAATAATTCGGTACTTGGATGTAAGACTCTATTATTCAGTATCTGTGTTCAGTGAACATTGATCCTTGGGGTCACTGGGCACGGCGAACTCGACTTGCTAGTCGGGGTCCCCACACTATAATAATTAAGCATGAATATGATTTCATAGATATGATTATAAACTTACAATAAATCGAATCCTGACAAGCAAACCTCAAAAGAAAAAGTTACATCATATGGATCTCCAAGAGACCGTTGTATTGAGAAACAAAACGAGAGAGAAATCCAACTAGCTACTGCCTACGGACTCGTAGTTCCAATATGAACTACTCATGCATCATCATAAGAGCACCAATAAGGATGGTGAACCCCTGTGTGACCATGTTCCTCTCCAGAACGGGCTCTAGATTGGATTTCATGGCTTCTGGAACTTGCATCGCCTGAAACGATTATTTGTTGACTCCTCTAGGGTTTTCGGAATATTGGGGTATATATAGAGCTCACACGGGGTGGAGGAGGCTCTCGAGGGACCCACTAGACTCTAGGTCGCGCGAGGGGTCCTTGGCGTGCCCTGGTGTCTAGTGGGCCGCTTGGTACTCCTCTGGTTCTCCTTCTTCTCTCCCGAATTTCCTTGTGGTCCAAAAAATCTCCGTAAAGTTTCGTGGCATTTGGACTTCATCTGATATTGATTTTCTATGAAGGACAAAAACAACAAAGAACAGCAACTCGCACTAGGCACTATGTGAATAGGTTAGTCCCAAAAAATGATATGAAGTTTCTATAAAATGATCATAAAACATCCAAGAATGATAATATAACAGCACAGAACAATCAAAAATATAGATACGTTGGAGACATATCAAATTGCATACATGATAGAGCCTATATATGTCTGAGGCATAGGGGATGACACTCATGTTTTCTCTATCATGTGTAGTTGTTGGGCATTGATTCTTACTCAACTTCACATCTTACAGGAGAGGCAAGTACCTTTTCTTTGACTATTCCATTTTGAACTTCTTCAAAACCTTATCAAGGTATGTGCTTTGTGAAATTCATATTAAGCGTCTCGATCTATCCCCATAGATCTTGATTCCTAATATGTAACCATATTTTCTGAGGTATTGCAGTGAAAAAGTCATGTACAAATATAACTTCACGCTTTCCAAAAGTTCTATATTGTTTCCAATGAGAAATATGTCATCCACGTACAATACTAGAAATGCTATAGAGCTCCCACTCACTTTATTGTAAATACAAGATTCTCCATAAACTTGTATGAACCCAAAAGCTTTGATCACCTCATCAAAGCGAAGATTCCAACTCCGAGATGCTTGCACCACTCCATAAATGGACCACTGGAGCTTGCATACTTTGTCAACATTTTTAGGATCGACAAAACCTTATGGATGCATCATATACAACTCTTCCTTAAGAAAACCATTAAGGAACGAAGTCTTGACATCCATCTGCCAAATTTCATAATCGAAAAACACACCTATTGCTAACATAATTCTGACGGACTTAAGCATTGCTACGGGTGAGAAAGTCTCATCATTGTCAACTCCTTGAACTTGTCAAAACCCCTTTGCAACAAGTCGTGCTTTATATATGGTGACATTACCATTCGTGTCCGTCTTTTTCTTAAACATACATTTGTTCTAAATGGACTTACGACCATTAGGTAAGTCCTACAAAATCCATAATTTATTTTCATACATGGGTCATATCTCAGATTTCATGGCTCTTAGCCATTTGTTAGAATCTGGGCTCACCATTGCTTCTCCATAGACCGTAGGTTCACTTTTGTCCAACAACATGACCTCCAAGACAGGATTACCATACCACTCACAGGCAGTATGTGTCCTTGTCGACCTACAAGGTTTAGTAGTAACTAGATCTGAAGATTCATGATCATTATCGTCAACTTCCTCTTCAATTGGTGTAGGCGATGCAGAAACATCTTTCTATGTCGTGCTACTCTCTAATGAAAGTGACAGTTCAATAACCTCATCAATCTCTATCTTCCTGTCACTCAATTCTTTCGAGAGAAACTCCTTCTCTAGAAAGGATCCATTCTTGGCAACAAAGACTTTGCCTTCACATCTGAGATAGAAGGTGTACCCAATTGTTTCCTTAAGGTATCCTATGAAGACATACTTCTCCTCTTTGGGTTCGACCTTATCAGGTTGAAGCCTTTTGACATAAGCTACGCAGCCCCAAACTTTAAGAAATGAGAGCTTAGGTTTCTTGCCAAACAATGATTCATACGGTGCCGTCTCAACGGATTTAGATGGTGCCCTATTTAAAGTGAATGCGGTTATCTCTGATGCATAAATCCAAAATGATATTGGAAAATTGGTAAGAGCCATCATAGAACGCAGCATATCTAATAAGGAATGATTACAAATTTCGGACACACCATCACGCTATGGTGTTCCAAGTGGCGTGAGCTGTGAAACAATTCCACACTGTCTTAAGTGCATAACAAACTCTTAACTCAGATATCCTCCACCAGGATCAGATTGTAGAAATTTTATCTTCTTGTTACGATGATTCTCAACTTCACACTGAAATTGCTTGAACTTTTGAAATGTTTTGTGCTTGTGTTTCAGTAAGTAAATATACATATATCTACTTAAGTCATCAGTGAAGGTAAGAAAATAAATATATCCACCGTGCGCTTCAACACTCATTGGACTGCACACATTACCATGTATGATTTCCAGCAAGTCACTTGCCCCTCCATTGATCCGGAAAACGGGGTTTTCATCATCTTTCCGATAAGGCATGGTTCGCATGTATCAAGTGAATCAAAATCGAGTGATTCCAAGAGTCCAACAACATGGAGCTTCTTCATGGATGGTGTCACAAGAAAGTGGTACTATCGTCATTACGTTTGAATCTTTTGGCATCAATGTTATTTACATGTGTATCACTACGATCAAGATTTATCAAGAATAGAACATTCACATTTGGTGCATGACCATAAAATACTGCTCTCATAAATAGAACAACCATTATTTTATAATTTAACTCAATAACCATCTCGCAATAAACAAGATCCAGAACTAATGTTCATGCTCAACACAAGAACCAAATAACAATTATTTAGGTTTGAAAAATAATCTCGATGGCAATCGAAGAGCGAGCATGCCGACGACGATCACATCAACCTTGGAACCATTTCCAATGCGCATCATCACACCGTCCTTTTCCAGCCTTCGTTTATTCCTTCGTTCCTCCTTTGAGTTACAAACATGAGCAACCGGACAGGTATCATATACCGAGGCACTACTATGAGAGCTAGTAAGGTACACATCAGTAACATGTATAGTAAATATACCTTTGTTCACGTTGCCAACCTTCTTATCAGACATGTACTTGGGGCAATTCCGCTTCCAGTGGCCAGGCCCATTGCAATAGACACACTCAGTCTCAAGAATTGGTCCAGCTTTGGGTTTATTCATAGTAGCGACAACTGGCTTGTTGTTCGTCTTGAAGTTTCCCTTCTTGCCCTTTCCTTTCTTGAAACTAGTGGTTTTATTTGCCATGAACACTTGATGCTCCTTCTTGATTTATACTTCCGAAACTTTCAGCATTGCGAATAGCTTGGAGATTGACTTGTTCATCCCTTGCATCTTATATTTCATCACGAAGTGCTTATAGCTAGGTGGTAGTAACTAGAGAACTCTGTCAGTAACCGTCTCATGCAGAAGCTCAACTCCCAACTGATTCAAGCGGTTGTAGTACCCAGACATTCTGAGTATATGCTCACAAATAGAATTATTCTCCTCCATCTTGCATGCAAAGAACTTATTTGTGGTTTCATACCTCTCAATCCTGGCATTTGCGTGAAATACAACTTTCATCTCCTAGAACATATCATATGCTCTATCGCGTTCAAAATTCTTTTGAAGTCCCAATTCTAAGTTATACAACATGGCGCATTGAACTATCAAAATAGTCATTCGAATGTGCCTATCTGGCGTTCACAACATCTGGAGACGACATTAGAGGGGGTCGCGCCTCAAGCACCGCATCCAGGACATAAGCCTTTTGCGAAGCCGTGAGGATAATACTTAGATTATGGACCCACTCCACATAGTTACTTCCATCATCTTTGAGCTTAGCCTTCTCTAGTAACACATTAAAATTCATGGGAGCTACCGCGCGAGCCATTGATCTACAACATAAGTTGCAAATACATTTGGACTATGTTCACGATAATTAGTTCAATTAATCATATTACTAGGTAACTCCCACTCAAAGCAACATACCTCAGGTTTTCTAAGTGTGACATGATCCAAATCCACCAAACCAAGTCCGATCATCACGTGAGATGAGTTGGTTTCATTCGTGAACATATCCATGTTGATCTTATCTACTATATGACTCATGTTTTACCTTTTGGTCTCTTGTGTTCCGAGGCCACGTTTGTACATGCGAGGCTCGTCAAGTTTAACGCAAGTATTCTGCATGTGTAAAACTGGCTTACACCCGTTGTATGTGAACGAAGAGTCTATCACATCCAATCATCACGAGGTGCTTCGAAATGACAAACTTTCGCAACGGTGCATGCTTGGGGAGAACATGATTTTATATTCAAATTTTAGTGAGGGTCATCTTATAATACTACCGTCGTCCTAAGCAAAATAAGATGATAAAGGATAAACATCACATGCAAATCATATACGTGACATGACATGGCTCCTGTCGATTGCCTTACTCATTGTCATGCAAGTCGTGATAACTATAAAAAATATCATTATCTCATACATCAAATATATCATATCACGTCTTGGCCATATCACATCACAACATGCCCTACAAGAACAAGTTAGACATCCTCTACTTTGTTGTTGCAAGTTTTACGTAACCGCTATGGGAAACTAGCAAGAACCATTATTACCTATGCAAAGCCACAACGTTGATATTCAAGTTGCACTACAAGAATCAGCTTCTTTGCCGTCCGCCATAATACACGGAAAAGAGGACTCCACCGACGGCAAAGAGCTTTGTCGTCTTCCTCCTGTCGGCAAAGATTCTGCGTAAGGTTACGACGGCATTGTAGCTTCTTTGTTGTCAGCCTTCCCTAAGCGGACGACAAATCTCTTTGCCGTCAGTATCTGGCACTGAGCAGTCGGCAAAGAACTTGAGACGGCAGCCGACAGGTGACGCCTCCGTTAGGGCTAACGGAGGCTTTGTCGTCTGCTTACCCCGTAGCCTTTGTCGTCTGCTTCCCCCAGGTCTTTGCCGTCTGCGTGTATGTGCCAGCCCATAACATCCCAGTCGTTTTTTCTTCTCTTTGCCGTCAGCCTCCCCGGGCAGCAGACGGCAAAGAAAATATATGGCCAACTGCTGCTGCCCCCCAGGGTGCACAGCTGGGTGCCATGTGGCACCTTTGCCGTTGGCCAGCTGATGGCAAAGCCCTTTGCCATCAGCCGGTAGACGACAAAGAGCCCATATAGCTTCTGTTTTGTTTGTTTTTTATTATTTCACAGCACACACACACACACACACACACACACACACACACACACATATATATATATATATATTCCACAGCACATATATGATATATATTTCACAACACATATATATAGTTCACCACACATATATGATATACATATAAAATTCATCAATGTACATCCCATATATCGAAAGAACCAACATACAAAGTTTTACACTGTTCATTGATACGTCCATTTTGCATCATGTTTTCATGTTGATATTTATATCTTCTTGGGCTGTTATTTCACTTCACGGTACAATTCTTATGCCTTTTCCCTCTTATTTTGCAAGGTTTACATGAAGAGGGAGAATGTCGGCAACTGGAATTCTGGTCTGAAAGTGGAGCAAAGTTGAGATACCTATTCTGTGCAACTCCAAATGCCATAAAAATCAACGAGGATTTTTTTCCGGATTTATAAAAAATACTGGGCCGAAGAAGTGCCAGAGGGGCGCGTGCAGGTGGCCACAAGCCTGCATGGCGCGGCCACCCCCCAGGCCGCGCCATGAGGGCTTGTGGTCAGCCTGCTGGCCCACACTGGCCCCCCTCTTCAGCTATATGAAGGGTTTCATCCAGAAAAAATCAATGAGGAGCTTTTTCGTAGATTCGCCGCCGCCACAAGGACGAACTTGAGCAGAACCAATCTAGAGCTCCGGCAGGACGATCCTGCCGGGGAAACTTCCCTCCCGGAGGGGGAAATCATCGCCATCGTCATCACCAACACTCCTCTCATCGGAGGGGACTCGTCACCATCAACATCTTCATCAGCACCATCTCATCTCCAAACCCTAGTTCATCACTTGTAACCAATCTCCGTCTCGCGACTCCGATTGGTACTTGTAAGATTGATAGTAGTGTTGATTACTCTTTGTAGTTGATGCTAGTTGGATTATTTGGTGGAAGAGTTTATGTTCAGATCCTTGATGCTACTCATTACCTCCCTGCTCATGAATATGATTATGCTTTGTGAGTAGTTACTTTTGTTCCTAAGGACATGGGATAAGTCATGCTAATAGTAGTCATGTGAATTTGGAATTCGTTCGGTAATTTGATATGTTGTATGTTGTTTTTCCTCTAGTGGTGTTATGTGAACGTCGACTACATAACACTTCACCATTATTTGGGCCTAGAGGAAGGCATTGGGAAGTAGTAAGTAGATGATGGGTTGCTAGAGTGACAGAAGCTTAAACCCTAGTTTATGCGTTGCTTCGTAAGGGGCTGATTTGGATCCACTAGTTTAATGTTATGGTTAGACTTTGTCTTAATTCTTCTTTCGTAGTTGTGGATGCTTGCGAGAGGGGTTAACCATAAGTGGGATGCTTGTCCAAGTAAGGGCAGTACCCAAGCGCCGGTCCACCCACATATCAAACTATCAAAGTAATGAACGTGAATCATATGAACATGATGAAAACTAGCATGACAGAAATTCCATGTGTCCTCGGGAGCGTTTTTCCTCCTATATGACTTTGTCCAGGATTGTCCCTTGCTACAAAAGGGATTGGGCCACTTTGTTGCACCGTTGGTACTTTTGTTACTTGTTTCTTGCTACGAATCATCTCACCACACAATCACTTGTTACCGACAATTTCAGTGCCTGCAGATTTTACCTTGCTGAAAACCACTTTATTGGCGCTGTTGCCGGGGAGTGAAGCGCCTTTGGTAAGTGGAACTTGGTAAGGAAACATTCATATAGTGTGCTGAAATTTATTGTCACTTGTCACTATGGATACTAATCCTTTGAGGGGCTTGTTCGGGGTATCTTCACCTTGAACGGAAGCACAAAGAGTTGCTCCTCAACCTGCTGCACCTACCGAAAATATTTACTTTGAATTTCCTTCGGGTATGCTTGAGAAACTGCTGGCTAATCCTTTTACAGGAGATGGAACATCACATCCAGACTTGCATCTGATCTATGTAGATGAAGTTTGTGGTTTATTTAAGCTTGCAGGTTTGCCCGAGGATGAGGTCAAGAAGAAGGTCTTTCCTTTATCTTTGAAGGATAAGGCATTGACATGGTATAGGCTATGTGATGATACTGGATCATGGGACTACAATCGGTTGAAATTGGAATTTCATCAAAAGTTTTATCCTATGCATTTAGTACATCGTGATCGGAATTATATTTATAATTTTTGGCCTCGTGACAGAGAAAGCATCTCTCAAGCTTGGGGAGGCTTAAATCAATGCTATATTCATGCCCCAATCATGAGCTCTCAAGAAAAATTATTATTCAGAACTTCTATGCTCGGCTTTCTCATGATGATCGCACCATGCTTGACACTTCTTGTACCGGTTCTTTTATGAAGAGAGATATTGACTTCAAATGGAATTTATTGGAGAGAATTAAACGCAACTCTGAAGATTGAGAGCTTGAAGAAGGTAAGGAGTCAGGTATGAATTTCACGTTTGATTGCGTTAAATCCTTTGTTGAGTCAAATACTTTATGTGACTTTAGTGCTAAGTATGGACTTGACTCTGAGATAGTAGCTTCATTGTGTGAATCATTTGCTGCTCATATTGATCTCCCCAAAGAGAAGTCGTTTAAATATCATCCTCCTTTAGAAGTCAATGTAGTTAAACCCACTCCAGTTGAAGAGACTGTCATTGCCTATAATGATCCTGTGGTTCCCAATGCTTACATTGAGAAACCACCTTTCCCTGTTAGGATAAAGGATCATTCTAAAGCTTCAACTGTGATACGTAGAGGCTATATTAGAACACCTACACCCCCTGAGAAAATTAGAGTTGAACCTAGCATTACTATTATCAAAGATCTTCTGTCCGACGATGTTGAGGGACATAATATTCACTTCTGGGAAGATGCTGCTAGAATTGCTAAACCTCACATTAGAGACAAACATAGGCCTGTTGTTGGCATGCCTGTGGTTTCTGTTAAGATAGGAGATCATTGTTATCATGGTTTATGTGACGTGGGTGCTAGTGTTAGTGCAATACCTCAATCCTTATACGATGAAATTAAAGACGAGATTGCACCTGTTGAGATAGAGCCTATTGATGTCACTATTCAGCTTGCCAATAGAGATACTATCTGCCATGTGGGAATTGTTAGGGATGTTGAAGTCTTATGCGGTAAAACGAAGTATCCTGCTGATTTCCTCTTTCTTGCTACCGCACAAGATAGCTTTTGTCCCATCATATTTGGTAGACCTTTTCTCAATACTGTCAATGCTCATATTGATTGTGAGAAGCAAACTGTCACTGTTGGCTTTGAAGGCGTGTCGCATGAGTTCAATTTTTCCCAGTTTGGTAGACACCCTCATGAAAAGGAGTCGCCTAGTAAGGATGAAACTATTGCCTTAGCTTCTATTGCCGTGCCTCCTACTGATCCCTTTAAGCAATACTTGCTTGAGCATGAAAATGATATGCATATGGATGAAAGGGATGAAATAGATAGAGTTGTCTTAGAACAATATCCTATCCTTAAGAATAACTTGCCTATTGAACTGCTTGGGGATCCACCCCCACCAAAGGTTGATCCTGTGTTCGAGCTTAAACAGTTGCCTGATACTCTCAAGTATGCCTATCTTGATGAAAAAGAGATATGTCCTGTTATAATTAGTGCTAGCCTCTCAAAGCATGAAGAAAATAAGTTACTAAAAACTCTAAGGAAGCACCGTGCTGCTATTGGATATACTCTTGATGATCTTAAGGGCATTAGTCCCACTCTATGCCAGCACAAGATCAAAACTGATCTTGACTTCAAACCAGTTGCTGATCATCAAAGGAGATTGAATCCTAAGATGAAAGAAGTAGTAAGAAAATAAATCCTAAAGCTTCTGGAAGCGGGTATTATCTATCATGTTGCTCATAGCGATTGGGTGAGTCTGGGCATTGCGTCCCTAAGAAGGGAGGCATCACCGTTGTCCCTAATGATAAGGATGAATTGATCCCACAGAGGATTATTACTGGCTATAGGATGGTGATCGATTTTAGGAAATTGAATAAAGCCACTAGGAAAGATCATTACCCTTTGCCTTTTATTGACCAAATGCTAGAAAGGCTGTCCAAACACAGACACTTCTGCTTTCTAGACGGTTATTCTGGTTTCTCCCAAATACCAGTTGCACAATCTGATCGGGAGAAAACCACTTTCACCTGCCCTTTCGTTACCTTTGCCTATAGACGTATGCCTTTTGGCTTATGTAATGCACCTTCTGATGGGCTTATAGTCCTAGGGTAGGGTCATAGGCCTGCCCTTTAGGTCCTACCCAAGGACTACCCTTCATAGAAGACAAGGCCCTTGGACAGTTCCGACTGAACTAAGGACGCCCCCATCATCCAGTCGGCGATGAGCACTCGGAGCATATTTAACGTACCGACTGGAATCTACTCTGTACATCATAACCTCCTAGGAGGGCAACGGTCATACGTTTTCATACACTATTATTAGCATTTAAGGCTTACGTTACCTGTAACGTAGGCATTTATTCGTCACTATTCCACCCTTGTCCACCGGGTCATTATGAAGGGTAGCGCACTCCATATAAGCCGCCCTTCCCCACTGGTGCAAGGGTTGGCACTTGCTGTAATCCTATAATCCACTCGACACTAAGCTCCCAAGAGCACTGAGACGTAGGGCTTTTACCTCCACCGTAGAGGGTCCTGAACTCATACATCCTCGCCGTAGCTAAGGCTCTGCCCATACTTTCGTACCCTACACTTCTACTGTCAGACTTATACCCATGATAGGGGTACCATTCGGGCAGATCAGCTCTGATCTATTTAGATTACGGAAAATACATATAAAGACAACTGCCGGTGCAAGCACTCGGCAGAAGTCTCGGGGACTACACCCACTGGGTTAACTCGGAGTGAACCCACTGCAAAATCACCCTACTGTATCCGAGCATATCGCTGAAACCCCCAGTGGGTACCAAGAGGAATGAAACCACTTACTAGCGCACTTACTCGGATGTCATCTCGAAGCTCCAAGCTCTTCTTATACAGAGACGCGACGGAGTCATACGCTCCCTTGGCGTCACCCACCATCAACTCCACCTGCACCATGGCATCCTTGGTGGCCCCCACCTGGTCTTCCGGCAGGCGTCGGGCGTCATATTGAACAGCTGACGGACCCAGCGCGGCATAAGACTCCCTGGGCATCCCGAGCTCCGCTCCAGTTGGTTCCGTCGTGAGGGGCACCGTCTCAGTCGGCGGCACCATCTCAGTTAGCGGCACGTTCATGGTGGGAGCGGCAGTAGATGGGATAACCCCAGCCAAACTGGCTACGACCCCCTTTGGTCGTCGTCCTCCAGATGGATCACCTCCAAAGGAAGCCCGACTGAACAAAATGAAAGTACAGAAAAAGGTCAAGATCAAAGACAGCACTCACGAAACAATAACAAAGCTCTCGGAGTCGTGACAACGTACCTTGCTGGGACGTGGCGGCATTATCCGTGTCCATGGGATCATCGTCCTGGCGCGGCACAGAGGTGGCGGAGGTAGCAGCTCTGTTGAGTGAAATCCACTCGACGGATAAGCGTGAGTTCCCGAAAAGAGGAGTTCAATCAGATACTGAAGGGAGATGGAAGAACAAGAGACTTACGCTGAGGCGACCGGAACAGCGATCCTCAACCGAGGCAAAGCTTTCCGAGGCTTGGGCCCACTAGGTTTGGCCACCTTGGACGGCTGGTTCACGGGCTCGGTAGCAGCGTCCCTAGTCCTCTTCACACTCCGAGCACTCGGAGCCACGGGAGGAGCTGGCGGAGCACTCGGAGCCGCTGGAGGAGTCGGCGGAGCAGCAGGGTCATGACGGCGCTTGGTTCGGTGCTCTGGTGGTGAGGGTGGCGAGCTCTGCTCCCCATCCTCCTCCTCCTCCTCTTCCGTCTCCTCCTCCGTCTCCCCATTGTCGGAGACGTACTCGGCGCTATCCATGCTGCCCTCCTGGCTTCCCTCCTCTTCCTCGGCTGGATTCCCGTTCGAGACAGTAGAATACCAGTTGGTCCACTCCTGCACAAAACTCAGTCCGCAACGTCACTCAGCGGGACAAGAAAAGCAATAAGTCTAAGAAGATTAAAGGCACTCGACAAGATGTACTCACCTCATTCGGAGGAGCATTGTCGGCGCGGAAGGGCTTCACCCGCCGGGCTCCCACGGGGTTATCAAACGCACATGTGATGTCACGGACCCACGCACTCAGAGTCTCCCCGGTCACGCACTCTGGATGAGACCGAGTGGAATCCGAAGGCCCCGCGTAGTGCCACATGGCGTGGTGTCGGGCCTGCAGCGGCTGGATGCGCCGACCCAGAAAAGTCTCCAGCGGGTCTGTGCCGGTGACTCCCTTGCGGACGACGGCTATCAGCGCATCGACCAAAGGCTGGATCTGGATCCTTTCCCCCTTAGAGAGCGCAAGCTTCCTGGGAGGAGCCGGATGGTCTAAGCTAAAAGGTGGCAACCCGCTCGAAGCATTCGGACAAGCAATGTCCTGGCGATAGAACCAGGACGATTGCCAGTTCCTGACTGACTCGGATAGCTGGAGAGAGGGATAGCTACTCTTTGTTTTCTTCTGGAAGCCTAAACCCCCGCAGAGCTGGAGGATATGGGTCTTATCGTCCGACTGGCTAAGCTTTTTGAGGGTTTGGGATCTAGTGGACAAGACATACTTAAAGAGCCCCAGTGGGGGGACATCCAATAAAGCACTTGCAGAGGGTGACGAATGCGGCAAGGTGGGCTATCACCTTCGGAGGAAAATGATGGAGCTGCGCCCCGAAGTAAGTCATGATACCTCGGAAGAAAGGATGGGGAGGCAAGGAGAAGCCTCTGAACACATGGCTGAGCAGCAGAACGCGCTCCCCCTCCTTCGGCACCGGCTCCGTCTCGCCTTCCGGCAGCCTCCAGGACTTGTTGGCGACCATGCCATGCTCCACCATCTCCAGCACGTCGTCCTCCGTCACCGAGGAGGGGAGGAAATCCCCCTGGATCCAACCCGCCGACAGCGCCCGCTGCCGCCGCTGAGTAGGGGCCGCCCCCTTCTTCTTCTTCTTCTATGACTCAAGCTTGCTGGTCTGTCCCTTCGTCATGGCTAAGGCGACGGATTCGCAGAGGAGGCTGAGAAGGAGGAGGCTCGAGGTGTGCGGAGAACTGTGGGAAGAGCAAGATTAGTAGGAGCAGGAGTAGCAGCGCAACAGGAAATCCCGCCGGGGAGGCTTAAATAGGCTTCCGACTGGGTCGATTACAGGTGGACCCAAGATCTTATCCCCCCAACCGGCCGCAGCAAGGTTAGTGGAGAAGATAACGGCAAGGTAATCGAGGAGGCAAAACCTACTCGATGACGATGTCGTCATCCCCGCTGAGCGCGCGGCAACCGAAATTTGAGGATCCCGGAAAATCCACCGCTGTCAGTTTGACCAGTCACGTCGAAAGATTCCGCGGAAGCACTCGGTCCCTGACGGTTCGTTTCACTAGTATATTCACTCGGATCATTGGTTGAAAGGATAAAATGGATCGAGGCAAACAACGCTAAAGTCACTTCCATACCAGTCGGTTCCATACTCCAGACATCACTTCATCGTTCCTACCCCGATCCATTCGGAGACTAATGATGGGGTTATAGTCCCAGGGTAGGGTCATAGGCCTGCCCTATAGGTCCTACCCAAGGACTACCCTTCATAGAAGACAAGGCCCTTGGACAGTTCCAACTGAACTAAGGAAGCCCCCATCATCCAGTCGGCGACGAGCACTCGGAGCATATTTAACGTACCGACTGGAATCCACTCTGTACATCGTAACCTCCCAGGAGGGCAACGGCCATACGTTTTCATACACCATTATTAGCATTTAAGGCTTACGTTACCTGTAACGTAGGCATTTATTCGCCACTATTCCACCCTTGTCCACTGGGCCATTATGAAGGGTAGCGCACTCCATATAAGCCACCCTTCCCCACTGGTGCAAGGGTTGGCACTTGCTGTAATCCTATAATCCACTCGACAGTAAGCTCCCAAGAGCACTGAGACGTAGTGCTTTTACCTCCACCGTAGAGGGGCCTGAACTCATACATCCTTGTCGTAGCTAAGGCTCTGCCCATCCTTTCGTACCCTACACTTCTACTGTCAGACTTATACCCATGACACCTGCCACTTTTCAAAGATGTATGATGGCTATATTCTCTGACTTTTGTGAAAAGATTGTCGAGATTTTCATGGATGATTTTCCGTTTACGGGTCTTCCTTTGATGATTGCCTCAGCAACCTTGATCGAGTCTTACAGAGATGTAAAGACACCAAAATTTTCTTGAATTGGGAGAAGTGCCACTTTATGGTTAATGAAGGCATCGTCTTAGGACATAAAATTTTTGAAAGAGGTATTGAAGTCGATAAGGCTAAGGTTGATGCAATTGAGAAAATGCCATACCCCACAGATATCAAAGGTATATGAAGTTTCCTTGGTCATGCTGGTTTCTATAGAAGGTTCATCAAAGACATATCTAAGATTTCTAGGCCTCTTACCAATCTCTTACAAAAGGATATTCCTTTTGTTTTTGACGATGATTGTGAGGAAGCCTTCGAAATACTTAAGAGGGCTTTGGTAACTGCACCTATTATTCAACCACCTGATTGGAACCTACCTTTTGAGATCATGTGTCACGCTAGTGATTATGTTGTTGGTGTTGTTCTAGGGCAAAGAGTCGATAAGAAGTTGAATGTTATTCACTACGCTAGTAAAACTCTAAACAGTGCCCAGAGGAACTATGCTACTACTGAGAAGGAGTTTTTAGCAGTTGTGTTTGCATGTGAGAAGTTCAGGTCTTACATAGTTGATTCCAAAGTCACTATTCACATGGATCATGCTGCTATTAAGTACCTCATGGAGAAGAAATACGCTAAACCTAGACTTATCAGATGGGTTCTCTTGCTACAAGAATTTGATTTGCACGTTGTCGGCAGAAAGGGTGGTGATAACCCAGTAGCAGATAACTTGTCTAGGTTGGAGAACGTTCTTGATGACCCACAACCTATTGATGATAGCTTTCCTTATGAGCAACTGAATGTCATCAATGCTTACGTAGTGCATCGTGGTATGCTGATTATGCAAACTATATCGTTGCCAAATACATACCACCTAGTTTCACATACCAGCAAAAGAAGAAATTCTTCTTTGACTTGAGACACTACTTTTGGGATGATCCTCACCTTTATAAGGAAGGAGTAGATAGTATTATTAGATGTTGTGTACCTGAACATGAATAGGGACAGATCCTACTGAAGTGTCACTCCGAGGCCTACGGAGGACACCATGCGGGAGATAGAACTGCACACAAGGTATTGCAATCAGGTTTCTATTGGCCCACTCTCTTCAAGGATGCCCGTAAGTTTGTCTTGTCTTGTGAAAAATGTCAAAGAATAGGTAATATTAGCAAATGTCACGAAATGCCTACGAACTGTTCACTTGTTATTGAACCATTTGATGTCTGGGGCTTTGATTATGTGGGACCTTTTCCAAAATCCAACGGGTATACTCATATCCTAGTTGCACTTGATTACGTCACTAAGTGGGTAGAAGCTATCCCCACTAGTAGTGCTGATCACAACACCTCTATCAGGATGCTGAAAGAAGTTATCTTCCCTAGATTTGGAGTCCCTAGATATCTAATGATCGACGGTGGTTCACACTTCATTCAGGGTGCTTTCCGTAAAACGCTTGCTAAGTACGATGTCAACCATAGAATTGCGTCTCCCTATCACCCTCAGTCCAGTGGTCAAGTAGAGCTAAGTAATAGAGAGATTAAACTGATTCTGCAAAAGATTGTCAACAGGTCTAGAAAGAATTGGTCTAAGAAGCTCGATGATGCACTGTGGGCTTATAGAACTGCCTATAAAAATCCCATGGGCATGTCTTCGTACAAAATGTTGTACGGCCAAGCATGACATTTACCTCTTGAGCTAGAGCATAAAGCTTATTGGGAAATCAAAGAGCTCAACTTTGATTTCAAACTTGCCAGTGAGAAGAGGTTATTTGATATTAGCTCGCTTGATGAGTGGAGAACTCAGGCATATGAGAGTGCCAAGTTGTTCAAAGAGAAGGTTAAGAGGTGGCACGATAAGAGGATACAAAAGCGTGATTTCAATGTAGGTGATTATGTCTTGCTATATAACTCTTGTTTAAGATTCTTTGCAGGCAAGCTTCTCTCTAAATGGGAAGGTCCCTATGTTGTTGAGGAAGTATATCGTTCTGGTGCTATCAAGATCAACAACACGAAAGGTAATTGTCCGAGAGTTGTAAATGGGCAGAGAATCAAGCATTATATCTCAGGTACTCCCATAAATGTTGAAAGCAATATTATCAATACCATAACTCCAGAAGAATAACTAAGGGATAATTATCAGCCCGTTTCAGACTCCGAAAACGAGGAGGTATGTGATTCGGTATGAAAACAGAGTCCAGAACTTTTCCAGTACAAAATTTTCTCCGTTTTGGAATATTTGAAAAAATACAAAAATTGGAAGTAGTCCGGAAAGTGCGCGAGGAGGTGACAAGCCTACACGGAGCGGGCCCACCCCCTGGCCGCGTCGTGAGGGCTTCTGGCCACCTCGTGCGCCTCCCGGACTCCGTTTTCATGCGGGGTACTCCTGTTTGGTGTGACCCCTGCATCACGCAGATTTCCTCTGTTTTTCGTTTCGAGCCTGTTTTCTGTTATAGATTTAGAGCAAGATGTCGTCCCAGGAATCTGTGGGGGAGAACAATCTCTGTCAAGTCTATGGAGAAGTACATGCTGATCTGAAAAGGATGGAGGTCATGGAGGCTAAGGAAAGGCTACCTAAAGAAACCAAGGGCAAAGCTGAGGAGAAGAATGAGGCATGGGACGAGGTGCAATCTGTGCTAAACAAGGAAGAAGTTGAAGAAGTGGATTTCCTCCAACCCTACCTCCACCTACTGTCTCTATCCTTGATTGAACTCTTGAGGTTTTGTGAAACAACTCGTGCTCACAATACTTGTCTCACTCGTGAAGTTGTTTTGCTGGAAAAACATATCATAGATCTCCAAGGTATAAATCAAAGATTAATGGCCCTCTTGGAGTCAAAGATTGCAACAACTCCACCACTGTCACCACCAAAGGAAGACAACTAAACATGGGTATGGGCAATCCCCTTGGCTTGTGCCAAGCTTGGGGGAGTTGCCCCGGTATCGTATCATGATCACATCTTTTGCTTTTACCTTTGTTTTAGTTTTCCTTTTCAGCTTTCTCTTTCTCTAGTAGATTTAAAAGTCTTAGTGTTTTAGTCTTGAGTTTTGCTTTGTGTCACCCCCGATGTATTCGAGCTCGTGAGCCATATAATAAAGATTGTCTTAGTTGAAGGGCTTTGCCTCTTGCCATGATCAAAAGAGTGAGAATAGAACAAAAGCATGAAAGATCATGTAATTATCTTATGGGAAGTGATGGCTTCACATATAAAAAGAAGGAGGATTGAAACTTGTTGAGGGTAGGCAAACGTAGAACTTGGTCATTGTTGCAATTAATAGGAAGTGATAAAGAAGGAGAGGTTCACATATAAATATATCATCTCTGACACCATCTATGATTGTGAACACTCACTAAACTATTGCATGCCTAGAAGTAGATGTTGGACAAGGAAGACAACATAATGAATTGTATTTGCTTGGATCCGAACAATGTTATATGATTAGAGATCCCTTAGCATGTGACGATTGCTTCCACCTCATATTAGCCAAAACTCCCGCACTAAGTAGAGATACTACTTGTGCATCCATAAACCATCAACCCAGTTTTGCCATGAGTGTCCACCATACCTACCTATGGATTGAATAAGATCCCTCAAGTAATTTTTCATCGGTGCAAGCAATAAAAATTGCTCTCTAATATGTATGATCTATTAGTGTGTGGAAAATAGCTTTGTATGAACCTATGATGTGGATAACATAAAAGCGACAGACTGCATAATAAAGTTCTTTATCACAGGAGGTATATAAAGTGACGTTCCTCCGCACTAAGAGGACACGCATCCAAACCTCAAAAGTGCATGACAACCTCTGCTTCCCTCTATGAAGGGCCATCTTGTACCTTTACTTTTTGTCCTTGAAAGAGTCATGGTGATCTTCACCAATTCCCTATCTCGCCTTTATCTTGGCTAACGTCATATGCTTGGGAAAGATCTATATTCATATGTCAACTTGCAGGTAAGTATTCATGAATTATTATTGTTGGCATTACCCTTGAGATAAGCAGTTGGGAGGCAAAACTGTAAGCCCCTATCTTTCTATGTGTCCAGCTGAAACTTTGATCTCATGAGTACCACGTGAGTTATAGCGATTGTAGAGAACGAAAGAATGATTGAGTGTGTGGATTTGCTTTACAAGCTCTTATTTGACTCTTTCTGATATTGTGATAAATTGGAATTTCTTCAATGACTAAAGGCTATCGGTTGTTACCTCTCGGTAAGGTTCTTGATCCATGCTTTACTTTGTGAAGAAATTATCACTTTAGCATGAGATATTATATGTTGGTATTGCTGTTCTGATCTTGATCATGATGCATGCATGTTCGTATCTTGTTTTGTTGACACCTCTCTCCCTAAACATGTGGACATATTTATTGAGCTAGGCTTTCGCTTGAGGACAAGCGAGGTCTAAGCTTGGGGGAGTTGATACGTCCATTTTGCATCATGTTTTCATGTTGATATTTATCGCTTCTTGGGCTGTTATTTCACTTCACGGTACAATTCTTATGCCTTTTCTCATTTATTTTGCAAGGTTTACATGAAGAGGGAGAATTCCGGCAACTGGAATTCTAGCCTGAAAGTGGAGCAAAGTTGAGATACCTATTCTGCGCAACTCCAAAAGCCGTAAAAATCAACGAGGGGCGCGTGCAGGTGGCCACAAGCCTGCACGGCACGGCCACCCCCCCAGACCGCGCCATGAGGGCTTGTGGGCAGCCTGCTGGCCCGCTGTCCCCCTCTTAAGCTATATGAAGGGTTACGTCCAGAAAAAAATCAAGGAGGAGTTTTTTCGTGGATTCGCCGCCGCCACGAGGCGGAACTTGAGCAGAACCAATCTAGAGCTCCGGCAGAACGATCCTGCCGGGGAAACTTCCCTCCCGGAGGGGGAAATCGTCGCCATCGTCATCACCAACACTCCTCTCATCGGAGGGGACTCATCACCATCAACATCTTCATCTGCACCATCTCATCCCCAAACCCTAGTTCATCACTTGTAACCAATCTTCGTCTCGCGACTCCGTTGGTATTTGTAAGGTTGCTAGTAGTGTTGATTACTCTATGTAGTTGATGCTAGTTGGATTATTTGGTGGAAGAGTTTATGTTCAGATCCTTGATGCTACTCATTACCTCTCTGGTCATGAATATGATTATGCTTTGTGAGTAGTTACTTTTGTTCCTGAGGACATGGGATAAGTCATGCTAATAGTAGTCACGTGAATTTGGTATTCATTCGGTAATTTGATATGTTGTATGTTGTTTTTTCTCCTATAAGACTTTGCCCAGGCTTGTCCCTTGCTACAAAAGGGATTGGGCCACTTTGTTGCACCGTTGCTACTTTTGTTACTTGTTGCTTGATACGAATCATCTCACCACACAATCACTTGTTACCGACAATTTCAGTGCGTGCAGATTTTACCTTGCTAAAAACCACTTGTCAGATCCTTCTTCTTCTCTTTGGGTTCGACACTCTTACTTATCGAAAGGACTAGATTGATGCCCTATACTTGTGGGTCATCATTCATCCATAGATACATATACATATAGTTCGACATTGTTCATCGACTCAAATGAAAACTAGAACAAATAAGGCACTCCATGAATGCCACCTTCCATGCATGTACTACATCCAATCTGCAAAAATGTGAATAAAAAGTCAGAAGAAGAACAACATATGATGTTTTTGAGCTAATTATGTCATTTGAGAGGAAAACAAGCTAAGTATATAATATTCATTAGCTAACCAAGGTTCTTATGCCATTTTGAGCTTATTATGTCATTTTGGAGCTAAATGGGCTAATTATGTCATTGTTGGGGAAAATAAGGTAAGGAGAAAATTAAAGAGGAGAAGAAAGAGGAGGAGGATAAGAAGAAGAAACCAAGAAGAAGGAGAAGAAGAAGGAGAAGGAGGAGAAGAAGGAGAATGTCTTCTCCTCCTCCTCCTTCTTCTCCTCCTTCTCCTCCTACTCCTCCTTCTCCTTCTTCTTCTCTTCTTCTTCTTCTTCCTTCTTTTCATTTTTCCTATTTCTTCTCCTCTTCTCCTCTTGTTGGAGCTAAATTATCTAATTACGTCTTTTTGGAGCTATATGGGCTAATTATGTCATTTTAGAGGAAAACAGGCTAAGAATATAATATTCATGAGCTAACCAAGGTTTTTAATGCCATTTTGAGCTTAATATGTCATTTTGGAGCTAAATAGGCTAATTAGGTCATTGTTGGGGGAAATAAGGTAAGGAGAATAAGAAAAAGGAGAAGAAAGAGGAGGAGGAGAAGAAGAAGAAATCAAGAAGAAGGAGAAGAAAAAGAATAAGGAGAAGGAGGAGAAGGTCTTCTCCTCCTTCTCCTTCTTCTCCTCCTTCTCCTCCTTCTTCTCCTCCTTCTCCTTCTTCTTCTCCTCTTCTTCTTCTTCTTCCTTCTTTTCATTTTTCCTATTTCTTCTCCTCCTCTCCTCTTGTTGGAGCTAAATTATCTAATTATGTATTTTTGGAGCTATATGGGCTAATTACAGCATTTTATACGAAAACAAGCTAAGAATATAATATTCATGAGCTAACCAAGGTTTTTATGCCATTTTGAGCTTATTATGTCATACTGGAGCTAAGTGGACTAATTATGTCATTGTTGGGTAAAATAAGGTAAGGAGAATAAGAAACAGGAGAAGAAAGAGGAGGAGGAGAAGACGAAGAAATCAAGAAGAAGGAGAAGAAGATGAAGAAGGAGAAGGAGGAGAAGGTCTTCTCCTCCTTCTCCTTCTTCTCCTCCTTCTCCTCCTTCTCCTCCTCTTCCTCCTTCTCCTTCTTATTCTCTTCTTCTTCTTCTTCCTTCTTTTCATTTTTACTATTTCTTCTCCTCTTCTCCTCTTGTTGGAGCTAAATTATCCAATAATGTCTTTTTGGAGCTATATGGGCTAATTATGTCATTTTAGAGGAAAACAAGCTAATAATATAATGTTCATGAGCTAACCAAGGATTTTATACCATTTTTAGCTTATTACGTCATTTTGGAGCTAAATAGTCTAATTATGTCATTGTTGGGGAAAATAAGGTAAGGAGAATAAGAAAGAGGAGAAGAAATAGGAGGAGGAGGAGAATAAGAAGAAATCAAGAAGAAGGAGAAGAGAAGAAGAAGGAGAAGGAGGAGAAGGTCTTCTCCACCTAACCTTCTTCTCCTCCTTCTTCTCCTCCTCCTCCTTCCCCTTCTTCTTCTCTTCTTCTTCTTCTTCCTTCTTTTCAATTTTCCTATTTCTTCTCCTCTTCTCGTCTTGTTGGAGCTAAGATATCTAATTACGTTTTTTTGGAGCTATATGGTCTAATTATGTCATTTTAGAGGAAAACAAGCTAAGAATATAATATTCATCAGCTAACCAAGGTTTTTATGCCATTTTGAGCTTATTATGTCATTTTGGAGCTAAATGGGCTAATTATGTCATTCTTGGGGAAAATAAGGTTAGGAGAATAAGAAAGAGGAGAAAAGTAGGAGGAGTAGAAGAAGAAGAAATCAAGAAGAAGGAGAAGAAGAAGGAGGAGAAGGAGGAGAAGGTCTTCTCCTCCTTCTTCTCCTCCTCCTCCTCCTTCTCTTTCTTTTTCTCTTCTTCTTCTTCTTCTTTCTTCTTTTCATTTTTCCTATTTCTTCTCCTTTTCTCCTCTTGTTGGAGCTAAATTATCTAATTATGTCTTTTTGGAGCTATATGGGCTAATTATGTCATTTTAGAGGAAAACAAGCTAAGAATATAATATTCATCAGCTAACCAAGGTTTTGAATGCCATTTTGAGATTATTATGTCATTTTGGAGCTAAATGGGCTAATTATGTCATTGTTGGGGAAAATAAGGTAAGGAGAATAAGAAAGAGGAGAATAAAGAGGAGGAGGAGGAGAAGAAGAAATCAAGAAGAAGGAGAATAAGAAGAAGAAGGAGAAGAAGGATTAGGAGGAGAAGGTCTCATCTTCCTTCTCCTTCTTCTCCTCCTCCTATTTCCCCTTCTTCTTCTCCTCTTCTTCTTATTCTTCCTTCTTTTCATTTTTCCTATTTCTTCTCCTCTTCTCCTCTTGTTGGAGCTAGATTATCTAATTATCTCTTTTTGGAGCTATATGGGCTAATTATGTCATTTTATAGGAAAACAAGCTAAAAATATAATATTCATCAGCTAACCAAGGTTTTTATGCCATTTTGAGCTTATTATGTCATTTTGGAGATAAATGGGCTAATTATGTCATTGTTGGGGAAAATAAGGTAAGGAGAATAAGAAAGAGGAGAAGAAATAGGAGAAGGAGAAGAAGAAGAAATCAAGAAGAGGGAGAATAACAAGAAGAATAATAAGGAGAAGGAGGAGAAGGAGGAGAAGGTGGCCTTCTCCTCCTTCTCCTTCTTCTCCTCCTTCTCCTTCTTCTCCTCCTGCTCCTTCTCCTTCATCTCCTCCTCCTCCTTCTCCTTCTTCTCTTCTTCTTATTCTTCTTCGTTTCATTTTTCCTATTTCTTCTCCTCTTCTCCTCTTGTTGGAGCTAAATTATCTAATTATGTCTTTTTGGAGCTATATGGGCTAAATATGTCATTTTAGAGGAAAACAAGCTAAGAATATAATATTCATGAGCTAACCAAGGTTTTTATGCCATTTTGAGCTTATTATGTCATTTTGGAGGATAATTAGCTAAGTTGTGAGCCAACCAAGGTTCCTATGGTATTTTTACCCTAACTAAGCTAATTATGTCATTTTGGAGGATAATTGGCTAAGTATGTCTTTGTTGGGGAAAATAAGCTATGTAGAAGAAGAAAGAAAAGAAGCAAGAAGAGAAGGAGAAGGAGAAGGAAGAGAAGGAGAAGGAAGAGAAGGAGAAGGAGGAGGAGGAGAATGAGAAGGAGTAGGAGGAGAAGAAGAATAGAACAAGAAGGAGAAGAAGGAGGAGAGAAGAAGGATGGAAAAGAATAAGGAGGAGAGAAGAAGGAGAAGAAGGAGGGCTCCTTCTCCTCCTCCTCCTTATTCTTCTCTTCTTATTCTTCTCTTTTTATTCTCTTCTTCTTCTCTTCTTATTCTTCTTCCTTATTTTCTTTTTTTCTCTTTCTTCTCCTCTTCTCCTCTTCTTGTTCTTCTTCTTCTTCTCCTCCTCCTCCTCCTCCTCTTCTCCTCTTCTTCCTCCTCTTCTTCTTCTTCTTCCTCTTCTTTCTATTTCTATTTTTCTTTATCCTCTTCTTCTACTTATTCTTCTTTTCTTATTTTCTTTTCTTCTGCTTATTATTATTATTTATTCTTCTTTTCTTCTTGTCTTCTTCTCTTCTTCTTTTCTTCTTCTCCTTCTTATTTTTTTTTCTCCTCCTATTCGTCTTCTTCTTCTTCGTCTTCGTCTTCTTCTTCTTCTTCTCCTTCTTATTTTTTCTTCTCCTCTTCTTCTTCTTCTTCTTCTCATCCTCCTCCTCCTCCTCCTCCTCTTCTTCTCCTCTTCTCCTCCTCCTCTTATTCTTCTTCTTCCTCCTCTTCTTTCTATTAATCTAACTAACTAGTGGAGATGGTCTTTATATTAAAAGCTAAGAATATAGGGCTCATCAATCGGTACACCGACTACTACAACAACTACAATAACAACAACAACTACTACAACAACTACAATAACAACAACTACAATAACAACAACTACTACAACAACAATAAAAAATCATCTTGATTGTTATAATCTAATTCCAAAAAACTAAATAACAAATAGTTAATTTTCCCGTGGGGGTGTGGTGGCTCATCGGCACGGGCGGGTGTGGCGTCGTGGACGGCGAGGCTGGCGGTGTTGGGGTGGCGGCGCGGCACCGAGGGTGTGGGGCTGTGGGGCGGCATCGGGGGCGGTGGGGCAGCGGCGCAGGGGGGCTGTGGGGCACCGGGGTGGCGCCGAGGGCAGTGGGGCGGCGACGGCGGGGCTGTAGGGCACCGGGGTGTCGCCGGGGGCGCTGGGGGCGGCGGCGAGACCGTGGTGGCGGCGGTGGGCGTCGGGGTGAGGAGTGGAAGAGATTGGGGATGTGGGGCCGTTACACAGTTGCCGGGCTAAGTGAGTGAGAAAGAGAGGGGCGGGGTCGAGGCAAAGAGCCGTTACGGAGTTGCTAAGAGTCTGCCGGCGAACGGCAAAAAGTCTAGACTCTTTACTGACTGCCTCTAGACTCTTTGCCATCCGCTAGCAAACGGAAAGAAGGGACTCCACTTTTACCTAACATCCCCGCAGTCAGGTGGGCCCCACCTGTATATTTGGCGTCTGTTGTGTGGCTCTTTGTCGTCTGTGGCTGACGCAAAGAAATGACTGATGGCAAAGACCTTCTATGCCATCAACCAGTTCTTTGTCGTCTGCTTTGTGGTAGCTGACGGCAAAGACACTCTTTGCCATCAGCTAGCAGACGACAAATAGTTGGCACACGGCAAAAAACTGAATTCCAGTAGTGTTGGCTTTTAACCTTCTACAAGGACCGCCTCTGTCGAATCCGATTCAACTTAAGTGGGAGAGACGGATACCCGCCAGCCACCTTTATGTAACACAAGTTGCATGTCAATTTGTGGAACTAGTATATTGTGCGAGGACAATTAAGGTTGGTCTGAGCCACTTCATCCCATAATACCTCCGAACCAAGATAAGACTAAGTAGGTAAGCAATCTGAACATCAACGCCGAAAAACACTTTGTGTTCTAGTCGTGCATATCATCTATGCATAAACCTGTCTTTGATAACACAATTGGGAACGTTGCATGGGAAACCAAAAAATCCCTATGCACACTCATATCTATCCCTGAAGAAGCATAGCTACGAGAGGGGGAGTGTATCAACATACCCTTGTCGAACGCTAAGCGCAAGTACTAAGAAACACGGTTGATGTAGTCGTATGTCTTCACGGTCCAATCGCGATCCGTCCCGATCAAGCGCCAAACGAATGGTACCTCCGCGTTCAGAACATGAGCCGCTCGATCATGTCTCTGCCTCCTCGATCCATGAAGAGAGCGCGGAGTAGTAGATGAGTTCTCCGGAAGCACGATGGCGTGGTTGCGATGGTGGTAAAGCAGTCTCACTAGGGATTCGCCAAGCGCTGTTGTAGACCTTATTGGAGGAGAAAACGGGATAGGGAAAGAGGGAGGGTTGTTCCTATGGCCTTAATTGCAGCTGCCCTCCCTCAGCTCCTCTTTATATAGGGGCAAGGGGAAGCCTAGTCACCCTAGGGTTTCCCCTAGGGTTGGTGGTGGTGCCCTAGGCGCTTCCTTGGCCCCAAGGAAGGGGTGGTGGCTTCCTGGAGTTTCCCCCCACCTTGGTCGCATGGGCCTTGGGAAGGTGGGGCGCCCAGCCCACCAGGGGTTGGTACGCAACCGCTCTCATCCCATGGGCCCCTCCAAGCTGCTGGACCTCTCTGGTGGACCCCCGAAACCTTTCCGGCAACCTCGACAAAATACCAGTAAGTCCCGGAACTATTTCTAAACATGAATACCAACTTCCCATATATGAATCTTTACCTCCATAATATTATGAAGCTCCTCGTCATGTCCGGGATATCATCCGGTACTACGAACAACATTGGGCCACGAACATATATAACTCAACAATACTATATCATCATCGAACGTTAAGAGTGCGGACCCTACGAGTTCGAGGATCATGCATAGATGATCGATACACCTCTATGGTAAATAACCAATAGTGGGACCTCGATGCCCATATTGGTTCCTACACATACCATGAAGATCATTATTGTTCCAACCACAATGTCAAGGATTCAAGCAATCCCGTATGAAGTTCCCTTTGTCTATCGGTATGTTACTTGCCCGAGATTCGATCGTCGGTATCTCCATACCTAGTTTAATCTAATAACTGGCAAGTCTCTTTACTCGTTCCATAATACAAGATCCCATTACTAAGTCCTTATTCGCATTGCTTGCAAGCTTCGTGTGATGTTGTATTACCTGGAGGGCCCAGATATACCTCTATGTCAAACGGAGTGACACATCCCAGTCTTAATCCATGCCAACCAAACAGACACCCTCGAAGATACCTGTAGAGTACCTTTGTGATCACGCAGTTAGGAAGTGAAGTTTGATACACACAAGGCATTCCTAACGTGTGAGGGAGTTGCATGATCTCATGGTATTAGGAACTGGTACTTGACATGAAGAAAGTAGAAGCAATTAACTTAGCAATACGATCGAATGTTATGCTTACGGTTGGGTCTTGTCCATCACGTCATTCTCCTAACGATGTGATCCCATCACCAAATGTCAACTCATGTCTATGGTTAGGAAACCATAACCATCTTTGGTCAAGGCTCTAGTCTAGTATAGGCTTACTAGGGACACGGAGTTGTTCATATATACACACTTGTATTTAAGTTTTCGGTCAATACAATTCTAGCATGGATAATGAACGATTATCATGAATAAGGAAATATGATAATAACAACTTTATTATTGCCACTAGGGCATACTTCCAGTAGTCTTCCACTTCCACTAGAGTCAATAATCTAGCTTTACATTGTAACTAATCTAACATCCATAAAGTCCTGGTGCTGATCATGTTTTTCTCGTAAGAGATGTTTAGTCAACGGCTCTACAACATTCATATATGTATGTAATTTGCAAATGTTTATGTCCTCCTCTTTGATATAATCGCGGATGGAATTGAAGCGACGCTTTATGTGTCTGGTCCTCTTGCGAAACTTGGGCCCCTTTGCAATAGCAATGGAACCAATTTTGTCACAAAAGATGGTCACTGGGTCCAGTGCACTGGGCACAACCCCAAGATCCGTCATGAACTGCTTCATCCATACACCTTCCTTCGGTGCTTCAAAAACGGCTATGTACTCCATGTGACATGTAGAATCTTCTACCATGCTTTGTTTGGAACTACACCAACTGACTTCTCCACCATTCAGAATAAATATGTATCCTATTTGAGACTTAGAGTCATTCGGATCTATGTCAAAGCTAGCATGACGTAACCATTTACGACGAGCTCTTGATCACCTCCATAAACGAGAAATAGTTCCTTAGTCCTCTTCACGTACTTAAGGTTACTTTTGACCGTTGTCCAGTGTTCCACTCCTGGATCACATTAAAACCTTCTGCTCATACTTATAGCAAGGATGGCATCTGGTCTCGTGCACAACATTGCATACATGATAGAGACTATGGCTGAGGCATAAGGGATGACACTCATTTTTTTTCTCTATCCTCTGTAGTTGTTGGGTTTTGAGTCCTACTCAACTACACACTTTGCAGGACAAGGAAGAACCCTTTCTTTGACTGAACCATTTTGAACTTCTTCAAAACCTTTTCAAGGTATATTAATTGTGAAAGCCCTAATAAGTGTCTCGTTCTATATCCATAGATCTTGATGCCTAATATGTAATTAGCTTCTATGAGATATTTCATTGAAAAACTCTTGTTCAAATATATCTTCAAGCTTTCCAAAAGTTCTATATTGTTTACAATCAGCAATATGTCACCCACATACAATATTAGAAACGTTATAGAGCTCCCACTCACTTTATTATAAATACAGGTTTCCCCAGTGATGACCCACAATTACAGGGGATCAATCGTAGTCCATTTGATAACTAAAGTGTCAAACCTAAGGAGGAGCAAAAGGAAATGACAAGCGGTTTTCAGCAAGGTATTCTCAACAAGTGTTGTAAGTAACAATAGTAGATAGTTTTGTAGTAAGTTAATTCATAACAAGTAACAAGTGGCAGTAGTAACAAAACAGTAGCAAGAGAGCCCAATATTTTTATAGCAAAGTACAAGCTCGAAAGTACTCTTATATTAAGGAAGCACTCCCAAGGACACATGGGAATTTCTGTCTTGTCTTGTTCATCATGTTGACTTGATTCACGTTTGCTACTCTGATAATTTGATATATGGGTGGACCATTGCTAAGCTGGTGTTCTTACTTGAACTAACAACCTACTTATGATTACGAGATCTCGCAAGCATCCGCAACTACAAAAGAAGAACTAAGATAAATCTAACCATAGCATGAAACATGCCGATCGAAATTAGCCCCTTATGAAGCAACGCATAAACTGGGATTTAAGCTTCTGTCACTCTAGAAACCCATCATACACTTGTTACTCCATAGTGAATTCCCTTAGGCCCATAGCATGGTGAAGTATCATGTAGTCGACGTTCACATGAGACCACTAAAGGAAGTAAGAACATACATATCATCAAAATATCGAACGAATGCCAACTTCACAAGATTACTTATAACAAGACTTCTCCCATGACCACAGGAATAACAGTAACTACTCACACTTGATCAACTTGTTAAAGACCAGAGGTGTAATAATAATTATTAATGATTTGAACATACTATAGTCCGGCAAGAAATCCAGCAATCATCAACTACAAGATGTAATCAACACAGCTAGTACCCTACAGGTACCAATCTGAGGTTTTAGGACAAAGATTGAATACAAGAGATGAACTTGTGTTGAAGATGAGATTGTGTTGGTGAAGTTGTTGATGAATATTAGTACCCCCATGAAGGAGGAAACATTGGTGATGATGATGGCTTCGATCTCCATCTCCCAGAGAGGAATTCCCCCCAGCTAAATCTGACTGCTGGAGGGCAAAGGGCCTCTGCCAAGGTTTCGACCTCGAGACGACAATGCTTTCTCCCGAAAGATTGCTTATGATTTTTATAGGGTAAAACACACCATATAGGAGAAGACACGGGTCAGGAGACCTGTAGGGCCCCCACAACCCATGAGGGTGCACCCTGTTGGCTTGTGCCAGCAGGTGCCCCCCCCCCCCCTCTTGTATATTTTTGGCCCATAAATTCTTCAATATTCCATAAAAATTCCCGTGAAGTTTCACGTCATTTGGAGTCTGCTGATTTATGCTTTATCCCGATTTTCAGGCCTAGAATTCCAATTTCCAGATATTTTCCTCTTTGTGGTGTACCTTGCATATTCAAAGAGAAAGAGAATGAGTATCGTATGATAGTGGGGAATAATGGACAAGAATAACATGAATATCAATAAGAAAGCATTATGCAAAATGGACGTATCAAGTCCCCCAAGCTTAGACATTGCTTGTCCTCAAGCGAAGGTCGTGCTTGAGAATAATGACCACATGATTTGAGACAGAGGAGTGATACGTCTCCATCGTATCTACTTTTCCAAACTCTTTTGCCCTTGTTTTGGACTCTAATTTGCATGATTTGAAGGGAACTAACATGGACTGACGCTGTTTTCAGCAGAATTGCCTTGGTGTTATTTTTGTGCAGAAATCAAAGTTCTCCAAACGTCCTGAAAATTTACGGGGAGCAGTTTTGGAAAATATCAAAAATATGTGTGCCAAGTTCCACCTCAGGGGGTGGGCCAGTGGGCCACAAGCCCTTTCTCCGCCACCACCCCCGTGGTGGCAGTGGGCAGGCTTGTGGGACCCACACGGCTCTGCCGCCCCCAATTCCAGCTCTATAAGATCCCTTTCGTCCCAGAAAAAATAAAGCGAGAAGTTTTCGTCGCGTTTGCGATATGGAGGCGCCGCAACCACCTTTTCTTCATCTGGAGGGCAGATCTGGAGTCCGTCTTGGGCTCTGGAGAGGGGAAATAGTCGCCAACGTCATTGTCAACCTTCTTCCCTCTCCAATTCCATGAAGCTCTTCGTTATTCGTGAGTAATCAATTCGTAGACTCGCTCGGCGGTGATGAGTAGGATGAGATCTATCATGTAATCAAGTTAGTTTTGATGGGGATTGATCCCTAGTATCCACAATGTTCTGAGATTGATGTTGCTACTACTTTGCCATGCTTAATGCTTGTAACTAGGGCCCGAGTGCCATGATTTCAGATCTGAAATTATTATGTTGTCACCAATATATGTGTGTTTTAGATCCGATCTTGCAAGTTGTAGTTACCTACTATGTGTTATGATCCGGCAACCCCAGAGTGACAATAACCGGAACCACTCCCGGTGATGACCATAGTTTGAGGAGTTCATGTGTTCACCAAGTGCTAATGCGTTGGTCCGGTTCTTTATTAAAAGGAGAACCTTAATATCCCGTAGTTTCCTTTTGGACCCCGCTGCGACGGGAGGGATGGACAATAGATGTCATGCAAGTTCTTTTGCCTAAGCACGTCTGACGACACACGGAATGCATGCCTACATCACATTGACGAACGGGAGCTACCCACATATCTCTTCATGTTATAACTGTTGCATGATGAATATCATCCAAATGAATCACCGACACATTGCCTACGAGTTTGTCCTACTGGTACTGTTGTTACTTGTCTTGCTCTGCTGCTGCTACTACTACTGTTGCTACTGTTGTTACTTGTCTTGCTCTGCTGCTGCTACTACTGTTGCTACTGTTGTTACTTGTTTTGTTCTGCTGCTGCTGCTACTGTTGCTATTACTATCGCTTGCTACTGTTGCTACTTGCTACTGCTGTCACTACTGCTGTTCCTTGCCACTGTTGTTGCTCGTTACACTGCTGCTACCTGCTACAATTTTGGTTCACTGGCCGTTGACGGGAACTGAAAACTTCCGTCAACGCTAGTACAATCGTTAGGAATAGTCTGCCATCAATAGATCGTTTCTGACACCGTTGTTATCATACTACTTTGTTGTTACTACTGTGCCTGCAGATATTAATCATTTAGGTGTGGTTGAATCTGACAAATTCAGCTGCTAATACTCGAGAGTATTCTCTCACCTCCTGTCGGGCTTATCAACAAATTGGGTCAAATACTCTACCCTTGAAAACTGCTGCGAACCCACGCGCTGGTGGGCCATCAACAACATTCTTCTACTTCCGTTGTCGGGGAGTGCTAGCAGCATTCTTCTGGTGCCATTGCAAGAGAAAGTTTTTTGTCATCAGCATTCGTCTAGCTATCGGCAGAGATTGCAATCAGCATTTTTCTGGCGCCGTTGCCGGGGAGGTATTGCTGTATTCTCCGAGTCACTTGGGATTTATATCTGCTGATCACTATGAACAATCTAAAGGATCCGAAGACCAAAGTCTTGCCCTCAACTACGAGGGGAGGTAAGGAATTGCCATCTAGCTCTGCACTTGATTCACCTTCGGTTATGAGTAAGTTTGTGACATCACCTCCTGCTAGAAATCTTGATTTGTCGCCTGTGCTTGATGATGCTTGTGATACTACTGCTAGAGATGCTATGCTTGATACTATGCGTGATGATGCTATGCTTGATACTATGCCTGATACTGCTAGAGATGCTATGCTTGATACTATGCCTGATGATGCTATGCTTGATACTATTTTGCCTGATGATGCTAGAGATGCTATTTTGCCGGATGATGCTATGCTTGATACTGCTAGAGATACTCCTTTGCCTCATGTTCCACTAGGAGTGTTCCTTGATGCTCATATTGCTAGAGTTACTGCCAATGCTCGTGATGCTTCTGAAACTGCCGATACTATTGAGATAGAACCTACTTTTGCTCCTGCTAGATCTAGCTCTCCTAGATATGAATTGCCTGATATACCTGAGGGTTACGTTATGGAGGGAGAGATAGCTGAGGATTTTCTTGCGTGTAAGGATGCCTATGACGCTGATAAATTACTTCTCAAGTGGAAAGAAAAATCTCGGGAAGCTAGGATGAAAAATGACCCGAAGTTTGCCACTTCGCCTATCTTTATCACCGATAAGGATTATGAATTCTCTGTCGACCGTGAGATAATCTCTCTAGTCGAATCTGATCCTTTTCATGGTTATGAGTCTGAGACGGTCATAGCCCATCTTGCCAAACTATCCGAAATATCCAACCTTATCACTAATGAGGAGAAGATCCGCCACTACTATATCCTTAAGTTGTTTCCTTTCTCTCTAAAGGATGACGCTAAAGTCTGGTTCACCTCTCTTGCTCCTCGATGTGTGCGTAGTCCCGAGGAGATGGTCTATTACTTCTCTGAGAAATATTTCCCTGCCCATAAGAAGCAAGCTGCCTTGCAGGAAATATACAACTTTGCTCAACTCCAATAAGAGAGTCTTCCACAAGCTTGGGGGAGGCTCGTCAACCTACAGAATGCTTTGCCTGATCACCCTCTTAAGAAGAACGAGATACTTGATATCCTCTATAACGGACTTACCGATGCCTCTAGAGACCACCTAGATAGTTGCGTCGGTTGTGTTTTTAGGGAACAAACTGTAGAACAAGCTGACACCCTACTGAATAACCTCTTGATCAACGATAATGCTTGGACTATTCTCGAACCACCTCCTAAGACAACTCCAAAGAAAAGAGGTATTCTATTCCTCAGTCCCGAAGATATGCAAGAAGCCAAGAAATCTATGCAAGAGAAAGGCATTAGATCTGAAGATGTCAAAAATCGACCACCTATCGCAGAGATCCATGGTATCGTTAACCCGATACAGGTAGTAGAAGTGAATTCTCTGCGTAGGTTTGACGAGAGTGATATTCCTTTTGATAAACCTGCTAGTCTATGCTTTGATGAATTTGACAACTTTGTTGCCAAATAGCAGAGTTCCAATGATTATGTTAGCAGACATTTGGAACAAAGTGCTCGTATGCTTAGCCATTTAAGTGCTTGTGTAGATAGAAATGTCAATGATCTGAAGCTTCTGAGTAAACATGCCTCTATGATTACTACCCAGGTAGAACAAGTACTTAAAGCTCAGAATGAGCTGCTCAATGAATTAAATGACAACTCTGTCAGAGTCATTACTAGAGGAGGCAAAATGACTCAGGAACCTTTGTATCCTGAAGGTCATCCTAAGAGAATTGATCAAGATTCTCAAGGAATCAATGCTGATACACCTAGTCATCCTAAGGAGAAGAAGAAGGATGATAGAAACCTGCACGCCAGTTCACCAAATACTGTCACACCTGAAGAACCTAATGATATTTCTGTGTCCGATGCAGAAACACAATCAGGTGATGAACATGAACCTGGTGAAAATATGGACAGTGATGTTCATAATAATGCTCAACCTAGCAATGATGAGGATGTGGAGAGTGAACCTACGGTTAATCCTGATAACCCACAACCTAAGAAATACGATAAGAATGACTTCACTGCTAGGAAGCATGGTAAAGAAAGAGAGCCATGGGTTCAGAGACCTATGCCCTTTCCTCATAAGCCATCCAAGAAAAAGGATGATGAGGATTTTGAGCGCTTCGTTGAGATGATAAGACCAGTCTTTCTACAGGTGCGGTTAATTGATATGCTCAAGATGTCTCCGTATGCAAAGTACATGAAAGATATCGTGACTAATAAACGGAAGATACCAGATCTTGAGATCTCCACCATCCTTGCCAACTACACTTTTAAAGGTGGAACTCCTAAGAAACTTGGTGATCCCGGAGTGCCCACTATACCTTGCTCCATTAAAGGAAACTACATAAGAACTCCCTTATGTGACCTTGGAGCCGGTATTAGTGTTATGCCGCTCTCTCTTTATCGTAGACTTGAGTTGGATAAGTTGACACCCACTGAAATTTCTCTACAAATGGCCGACAAATCAACTGCTTTCCCTATCGGCGTTTGCGACGATGTGCATGTTGTGGTTGCTAATACCACTATCTTAACAGACTTTGTTATCTTGGATATTCCCGAGGGTGATGCCATGGCTATCATCCTTGGAAGAACTGTTTTAAACATTGCAGGGGCTGTTATAGATTGCAACAAAGGCAATGTCACTTTCCGTGTCAACGGTAATGAGCACATAGTGCACTTTCCGAAGAAACGATATCCAGTACATTGCATCAATGCTATCGAAAAGACTTCATTGATTCTTATTGGGAGCTTCGAATGCCCTATTCCTCGTGTCAAGATGAAGTATGATTTGCTTCTTGGGGAGATACATATCCCCATTGAGGTGACTTAGTGGCTATTCGAAAATTCTCCGTTCTCTCTTGCGATTCGAGAAGGTTTTGTCATAAGGACTTGATCAATCCCATTGACGGATTTGTTTCGATGACCATGAAACGGATGAATCAGAGAGTCACATACCTTTGTATTGACTTTTCTTTTTCTGTTACTCATTTAGAAAAATGATAGAATTGGTTTAGTTTTTCCTGTTTTCTGTTTTAGCGTCCCGGAGAAAAATACCTCGAAAATAAAAGTTCTCCGATGGTCCTGAAAATTTAGTATGATTTTTTCTGGAATTTTTGAAAATTTCTGGGCCTGAGAGCTGGCCTGGGGGCCAGACCATTGGGCCACAAGCGCTGCCACCGCCACCTACACCCCTGGTTGCGGGGTGCAAGCTTGTGGGGCCCACAGGCACCCCCTCCACTCATTCCAGCTCCCAGCCTCTTCTTCCACCTCCAGAAAAAATTGTTTCGCAGCTCAAACCCGTGTTCTTGCTCATTTGGCTGTGATTTTCGATCTCCTTGCTCAAAGAACCATTCTCCAAACCATTTTGGGGAAATTAGTCCTTGGTTTTTGCTCTAGTGCTTTATCCTTCGCGAATTCTTGCTACCTTGGTGACCCTGTTCTTGAGCTAGAAAAGTTGATTTTAGCTGGTCCCAAGTAGTTTTAGCGCGTGATACGGTCTCTAGGCACTAGTAGGAGTAGTTGCTACAAGTTGGGTTAATCCTTATTCACTTTTCTTTCAAAGTCTCTAAAAAATTCAGAATTTTTTAGAGCTAGAAAAGGGAAAAGATGAGGAGGTTCTTGAGAGGCTCTTCAAGCCGTAACCCCAAGGAGGATGAGAAGAATCACCCCAAGTACGTAGTTCCTCGAGTCACAGAAGTTCGAGCGTGCGAGTGGCCAAGTGATGAATTTTTGCGCGCCGCCGGACTTTATGAAGACTTTTATTACTTGGTGGAGAACGCAGGGCTTACTGCATTTGTTGAAGATAAGTGCCCACAATATCTCCTCCTCACCAATATTTTCATTCAAAGCTTCAATTTTTATCCGAGGAAGAATCCTCCCATGGTTGAGTTCATGATATACGATGTCCCCGAGTGCATGACGCTGCAGGATTTTTGCAATGTATGCAAATTACCTTATGTTGGGGATATCCGTGACCCTCGTCCATGGGACTTGGAGGATTTCATTGGTTCTATTGCTATTGGAGAGGAGAGAGGAGTGTCTCGCGCTAGAATTGCTAGCATACATTTTCCTGTGCTTCGGTACTTCTCACTATTTGTGGGAAAATGTTTGATTGGCCGTGGGGAGGCTGGATCACTTAGTTCTCCAGACCTTGCGGTTTTGCACGAAGGCCTTTATAACGATAAGACTTATAGCTTGGGCGCTATAGTAGCTCAACGGTTGAACCTGAACCGTTCTAAAGGTGTTGTTTATGGAGGTATCTATGCTACCCGTCTTGCCAGACACTTTGAGATACCGATTAGACTGGGAGAGGAAGGAGAGATGCTTCTCCCTGAGAGATATCTGGATTATGACAACATGTTTCGCCATGATTTTCTAGATAGAGATGCTAGTAGACGAATGATTTATAACCTAGTGTTTAGTCAGGGTACTCGAGAGACTGTTAATTTGCCTGCTCCTTCTTTGTTTGATCTTCATGCAGGCAGGTACACTATTACGCCCACGGACATCTACGCATATTGGGGCTTGGCCCAACTACAGGCGTCCGTGCCCGAGCCGCCAGTCGAGTACAAGATGCCAGTTTATCATTGGGAGCCAGAGGAGCTCACACAGCAGTGGCATCCACAGTCTGCTCCAGAGTATCCCGGAGCTGGTTATTTCCCACCATGGGAGTATACCAAGCTAGGCCAAAAGCCTAAGCTTGGGGGAGTACGTGTTCTCACCGACTTTACATTCATGCTTATGCTTTCACTTTGTTAGCCGGTGTTTACACTTTGCCACTGTATTATCGATGCTAGTTTATTTTCGTTTTCTTGTTTTCTTGTTTTGTGTCCTTTTGAGAAAACCCAAAAAGATTTTTTTTTCTTCTTTTGCTTGTTGGGAGCTTTCCCGTGTAAATAGTTTTCTTTTTCTTTGTGTCAAGGTAGAAGATATTAGTTACAATGTTTATTGGTTCTTGCATGCTTACCTATTTAGCTTTCAAAGAGCCATATTACTTTGTCTTCTCCTTTATGTTTGCCTGCAGATTCAGCTTAGTCCAATGCGCTTATTATTGTTCACATTGTTCGATCGTGCAAATGAAAGGGAACAATGATGATTTATGATGAAGTGACTGAGACTGAAAAGCTGGTATGAACTCTATCTATTTTGTTTTTGTAAATATGACTAGCTTGTTGACCCAGATTTAGCTTTGTTGTGAGAGAACCATGTTTGCAATGACAACTTAGAGATCATAGTTTCTGATGCCATGCTTATTTAGCTGAGAGCTTATAATGATTTGTCTTGAATGCCAACATAGATTTTGAGATGACTATGATGTAGTATGATAGGATGGTATTCTCCTTTGAATGTTTCAAGTGGCTTGACTTGGTGCATGTTCATGCATGTAGTTGAAACAAAATCAACATAGCCTCTATGATGTTCATGTTCATGGTGATTTATATCATGTTCATGCTTGCATTCCATGTTAGTCAAACTCATTGCATCTTGATGACCGTTGTCGCTCTCTAGTTGGTCGCTTCCCAGTCTTTTGCTAGCTTCAACTTGTACTAAGCGGGAATACTGCTTGTGCATCCACTTCCATAAACCCAAAAGTTTTTCCTTGAGAGTCCACCATACCTACCTATTTGCGGTATCTACCTGCCATTCCAAGTAAATTTGCATCTGCCATTCTCTAAACCTTCAAGAAATAATCTGTTTTGCATGCCCGAACCGCTCATGTGGTGACAGAGGGCTATTGGTATCTTCCATGCTAGGAGTGTTATCCTCGACATGTGTTTATTCACAGTCATTCACGAGAAAGGGGCCGGTATTTGGAATGCCCAGTTCCACGCTTAAATCGAAAACATAACTGTAAAACAAGACTCCCCCCGGATTGATGTTAGTATGGACGGTACCCGAGGATTCGGCTAGCCGTGGAGTGTGATTGATTGGTGGTGGGGGAGTTAAAACTTTACTTTTCTGTTTGGGAACCGCCTATAGCATGAGTAGCATGGAAGATATTGAGAACTCTTGGTCATTGCGTTGACAATGAAGCATGCCACCCAAAATTATTATCTCTGTTTTCAAAGCTTGAGCTCTGGCACCTCTGCAAATCAATGCTTCCCTCTGCGAAGGACATGTCTATTTATTTTCCTATCGATTCATCCTCCTCTTACATAAGAACCAATTAGAGAGCACCTCTGTCATTTTTATGCTTTGCTTTTGATTGATATTGAGTATGACTATGACTGTATCTTCGTTGCTATGAATTACAATGTTTAGTCAGCCCTTGATCTTTGAAAGTGCTCTGCATTTATGTTTTACGGTCTCAGAAAGAGCTAGCGAAATACCACCTATTCACATTGCTTCATGCTTGTTTTGATTGAAGTGTTGGTATTTGAAACTCATTATTATTTGCTCGTTAGCTGATTATGCCATTGATATTAGTTTACCATGAGACCTTTGTGTCATTTGCTTATGTGGTTAACTTGTGTTCTTGCTGAAATTCTGGTTATGAGTTAGACATAGTTGCAACAACAAGATCAAACAGAGTTTGTCAAAGTTTTTCTTTCTCTCTCAGTTTTTCAACTGAGTTGCTTGAGGACAAGAAAGGTTTTAAGCTTGGGGGAGTTGATACGTCTCCATCGTATCTACTTTTCCAAACTCTTTTGCCCTTGTTTTGGACTCTAATTTGCATGATTTGAATGGAACTAACCTGGACTGTTGTTGTTTTCAGCAGAATTGCCTTGGTGTTATTTTTGTGCAGAAATCAAAGTTCTCCAAACGTCCTGAAAATTTACGGGGAGCAGTTTTGGAAAATATCAAAAATATCTGCGCCAAGTTCCACCTCAGGGGGTGGGCCAGTGGGCCACAAGCCCTTGCTTCGCCACCACCCCCCTAGTGGCGGTGGGCAGGCTTGTGGGGCCCACATGGCTCTGCCGCCCCCAATTCCAGCTCTATAAGATCCCTTTCGTCCTAGAAAAAATAAAGAGAGAAGTTCTCGTCGCGTTTGCGATACGGAGGGGCCGTCACCACCTGTTCTTCATCCGGAGGGAAGATCTGGAGTCCGTCTTGGGCTCCGGAGAGGGGAAATCGTCGCCATCATCATCATCAACCTTCTTCCATCTCCAATTCCATGAAGCTCTCCGTTGTTCGTGAGTAATCTATTCGTAGGCTCGCTGGGCGGTGATGAGTAGGATGAGATCTATCATGTAATCGAGTTAGTTTTGATGGGGATTGATCCCTGGTATCCACTATGTTCTGAGACTGATGTTGCTACTACTTTGCCATGCTTAATGCTTGTAACTAGGGCCCGAGTGCCATGATTTCAGATCTGAAATTATTATGTTGTCACCAATATATATGTGTTTTAGATCCGATCTTGCAAGTTGTAGTTACCTACTATGTGTTATGATCCGGCAACCCTGGAGTGACAATAACCGGAACCACTCCCGGTGATGACCATAGTTTGAGGAGTTCATGTGTTCACCAAGTGCTAATGCGTTGGTCCGGTTCTTTATTAAAAGGAGAACCTTAATATCGCATAGTTTCCTTTTGGACCCCGCTGCCACGGGAGGGATGGACAATAGATGTCATGCAAGTTCTTTTCCCTAAGCACGTATGACAACACACGGAATGCATGCCTACATCACATTGACGAACGGGAGCTAGCCACATATCTCTCTGTGTTATAACTGTTGCATGATGAATATCATCCAAAAAAATCACCGACACATTGCCTACGAGTTTGTCCTACTGCTACTGATGTTACTTGTCTTGCTCTGCTGCTGCTCCTACTACTGTTGCTGCTGTTGTTACTTGTCTTGCTCTGCTGCTGCTACTACTATTGCTACTGTTGTTACTTGGTTTGCTCTGCTGCTGCTACTACTGTCGCTTGCTATTGTTGCTACTTGCTACTGTTGTCACTACTGATGTTCCTTGCCACTGTTGTTGCTCGTTACACTGCTGCTTCCTGCTACAATTTTGGTTCACTGGCCGTTGACGGGAATTGACAACTTCCATCAATGCGGCAACGAAGGCGCCATTGATACAGTCGTTAGGAATAGTCTGCCGTCAACAGATCGTTTCTGACACCATTGTTATCATACTACTTTGCTGTTACTACTATGCTTGCAGATACTAATCTTTCAGGTGTGGTTGAATCTGACAAATTCAGCTGCTAATACTCAAGAGTATTCTCTCACCTCCTGTCGGGCTTATCAACAAATTGGGTCGAATACTCTACCCTCAAAAACTGCTACGAACCCACGCGTTGGTGGGCCATCAACAACATTCTTCCTGTTCCGTTGCCGGGGAGTGCTAGCAGCATTCTTCTGGTGTCGTTGCAAGGGAAGGTTTGTTGTCATCAGCATTCGTCTAGCTATCGCGAGAGATTGCAATCAAGGAGTCAATAAAAAAATAGAATACGGACATGCAAGCATTATGTATTATATCGTAGCAGCAAGTTTGTAATCATATAGCTTCTCATTAATAAGTAACAATCTATTCACAAATGAAGGAGTGTGAAGCATAAACTTTATTGAGAACTCACAAACAATGTCATTAGTTATTGGGATAATCATAGCTATCATAGTAGAGAGAAGAGTCTCAATAAGAGCTTGTATTTTTAGCAAGTTCACAAACTCAACTATAATGTAGTCTTCTATGATTGTTGACACACACATTACATATTTTTGGAACTAGTGATTTCGTGGGACAGATAGGAAGATGGAAGCTCTATTATTCTTGCCACCCAACTTATTTACATCAAGTATAATGTCAACAATAATGAATCATGATCACCTGCATTCAACTGGATATATTACCATATATATTTCCTTAACACATAATGTTTGCCACTAGAGAGTTGATAGGTGGCAAAAAGGCAATATATTATTGACTCTTGCACGAAAATAAAATTTTGTAAGAATGTAAAAGATAGGCCCTTCACAGGGGAAGGAGTGGTTGTCATGAGCTTTTGTTTGTTTGATATGTGCAATCCCTTAATGTAAAGGAACACCACTTTATATTGCCCCTTGTGATAGTGAACTTTATTACACACTTTGTCGCTTTTATTTCTTCACTATTTCAAGATCGTACAATTCTTACTTTCCCTTACTATAAATGATATTACGTGTTTAGGGCAATTTTTATTGCCTTCTTCACCAATGAAAACTTACTTGAAGTATCTTACTCAATCCATAGGTAGGTATGGTGGACTCTCATGGCAAGAAACTGGATTTAAGGGTTATGGATGCATAAGTAGTATGTCTACTTAGTGCGATTTTTTAGGCTAGAAAAAGATCCTAAGTAAGCATCACATGTTGAGGGATCCAATACCATATAACTTATACAAATGTAAATAATCATGATCATTATGTTTTCTTCCATGTCCAACATTGACACTTGATCATTATATAATTTTTGATGGGATCTCACAATCATAGAAGGTGTTCAAGATAGTATATTTATATGTAAATCTCATCTTCTCTATCATACTTTTGCATAGATTATACCAATTCCTAATGCTATGTTTGTTACTTTCCAACATTTTTTATTACTTATTCCTCTTTTCTATGTGAAGTAATTAGTTCTCATGGATGAGCATATGATCTTTTATATTCTTTTTATTGCCATGCTATGATGATGAGTGCATGAGAGCAAAGCACACGGAGTCAACAAATCTTTATTATATAACTCCCATACTCGGTTACAAGGATAAATAGGTCTCAAAGAAAAACACTAAGAAAATCAAAGCAAAGAAAATCAAAGAAAAGATCAAACTAAGATGGATAATGGTGGTAAAAGTGATGGTGATATGATAGAGGGGCACCTCCCCCAAGCTTGGGACAAGCCAAGGGTGGTGCCCATTGATACGTCTCCAACGTATTTATAATTTTTGATAGTTCCATGTTATTATCTTGTCAAACTTTGGATGTTTTGTATGCCATTTTGTTGAGGCATAATTTATGCCTAAGTAATTTTGGTGATTGATGACAGTACCGTACAGGACTAATCGTGTGTGTCAAGGTTTCAGGCAACATTCGTCAACGGCACAAGACGACACGACTCCTCTCTTCGGGAACGGAAGCACGGCGCTATCCTAGATTCTCTTCATTTGAGTCATAGGAAAGCCGTACTATTAAGAGGGGATCCGTAGTGGAAAGGTTTGGGTGGAATCTATCTTTGCACACGCACACCTCTATTTTCTCCCTTTCCTTTATCCTTGGAGCGGCCCTCGCCGTTTTGTTCTTTGCGTCTCGGCAAAATGGTCCCCAGCGGTAGTACCGCTGGTCCCAGCGGTAGTACCGCTGCAGCCAGCGGTAGTACCGCTGGCTGGCGGTAGTACCGCCCCTGGTCAGCGGTAGTACCGCCAGGATGGCGGTAGTACCGCCCTGGCTGGCGGTAGTACCGCTCCAGGTGCCCTGTTCCACCTACCTAGCGGTAGTTCGTGGACGGACCCTTTTGCGAAGACTTTCTCGGCGGTAGTAGTGCTTATGCACTACCAAGGGCCAGCGGTAGTACCGCTGGTTCCAGCGGTAGTACCGCTGGAAGGGCCAGCGGTAGTACCGCTGGAAGCCCCAGCTGTAGTACCGCTGCATCCAGCGGTAGTACCGCCAGGCAGCGGTAGTACCGCTCCTTCCCAGCGGTAGTACCGCTGGATCTCGGGCAGAGAGTGGGAAAACGGTCTGAATTTTCCCCCCACTATATAAAGGGTTCTTCTAGCTGAGGAACCCTATCTCTTACCTCTCTAAGCTCCATTGTTGCTCCACAAGCTTAAAAGTGCCCGATCTCTCTCCCTAGCCAATCAAACTTGTTGATTCTTTAGGGATTAGTTGAGAAGGCCTAGATTCACACTTCCACCAAGAGAAAAGTTGATTCCCCCACCTATCCCTTGCGGATCTTGTTACTCTTGGGTGTTTGAGCATCCTAGACGGTTGAGGTCACCTCGAAGCCATATTCCATTGTGGTGAAGCTTCGTGGTCTTGTTGGGAGCCTCCAATCTTTGTGTGGAGTTGCCCCAACCTTGTTTGTAAAGGTTCGGTCGCCGCCTTCAAGGGCACCTATAGTGGAATCACGGTACCTTGCATCGTGCGAGGACGTGAGGAGAATACGGTGGCCTTAGTGGCTTTTTGGGGAGCATTGTGCCTCCACACCGCTCCAACGGAGACGTACTTCCTGTTAAAGGGAAGGAACTTCGGTAACACATCCTCGTCTCCATCGGTTCCACTTGTGGTTATCTCTAACCTTTACTTTGTATTTTCTCTTACTTGTGACTATATCTTACTTGTCTTATTAAGTCTTGTTGGTAGCTTCTATTGTAGTCACCTCTTTGTCATATTATTTGAGCACTCGTTTAGTGTTTACCTTAACTTGTTAAGATTAGTTAAAAAGTGGTCGTTGTCTATTCACCCCCCCCCTCTAGCCAACCATATCGATCCTTTCAATTGGTATCAGAGCCACGTCTCTTTATTAAGGGTTTAACCACCCGAAGAGTATGGAAGGCGGAGAGGAAGTTAACCGTGGACAACCCGAAGACATGGACTTGACTTCGATCACAAGGGACGACTTGAATACGGCTATGGCCGCCCTCAAGACGTCCTTGACGAGCGAAGTCAAAACCATGCTTAAAGAATTAATTGATGGTCTTAAAAGTTCACCCGAACCGGCTTTAGTGGTTAAACCCACCATTTCCGATTCGGAGGCCAACTCCTCTAAGGAAGCGGCTAAAGGTATGCAACCTGCTTCACCTCACGAAAAGGATGGGACTGGAACCTATGCTTCGGTTCCACCTCCCATGACATATGGAGGACCCGTTCTCGCACCTCGTCTTAATCCAGTTGGTCCTCCTCCTAAACTTGTAAAAGGTGACTTTGCTAACTGGGTATTTTCTATTAAGTCTCATTTGAATCACAGCTCAACAAACTTATGGAGAATTATCGAGCAAGGATATTACCCCCATGACCCAAGCAACCTCACTCCAAGAGAAGATGCAGACAATCAATATAATCACTCTGCGCTGTTTATTCTCCAGTCTGCTGTGCCACCTGAAGATCTTCCCCACTTACGTCCCTTCACATTGGCCAAGGATTGTTGGGAGCATATTATGGTGTTGTATAAGGGAAGCTCAAGTATTCAACGATCCAACTATGAAGTAATACTTGATCAGGCCGATGAGTTTGTGATGAAGGAAGAAGAAGACCCTCGTGATCTCTATTGGAGGGCGACTGCTATTGCTGTGGCACTAAAGGACCATGGGAGTAAGGATGTGGATGACACTTGGGTCAAGCTTAAGTTTCTGAAAGCCATCATGCCTTTCAACAAAGCCATGTCATCTGTCATCCGTCAGCGGCCAGACTTCCACTCCTTGTCTTCCAGTGAAGTGTTGGATGAGTTCATTACTATGTCAATCATGAACGAAACAGCCGACAATGCACTTGCTCGTGTCCGATCAAAAACCACCTCACCCAAACTTGTGTTAAAGGCAAGAGCAATGCTTGACGAGGAAGAAGAAGATGAGGAAGAGGAGAGCTACCCTGAAGACACAAAGTATGCCTATCATGAGCACATGGCTCTTGCATCAAGGCAATTTTGGGGAAATAAACGGAACTCAAGACCAACCTTCAACAAGAACAACTCAAGTGGATTCAAACCCAAACAACGAGTAAGGACATGTTATAACTGTGGCAACGTGAGTCACTTCGTGGCAGAGTGCCCCTATGAGAAGAGAGAAGACAACGGAGGCAAGCTCATTCGCAAAGACAAAACCAAATCATATCCAATCAAGAACAACTTTGTGAAGAAACCTCACCCAAAAGGAATGGTGGCCCTGGAGGAGTATTCCTCTGATGATGATGATGATGATGATACAGTGGCAACGGCAACTGTTGCTATAGCCACCACCCCTTCCCAGAAGGTGTCTCTCCTCAACGCCCCCAACGAGAACCACATCACCAAGTGCCTCATGGCAAAAGGTACCAATCAGGTAACTCCTATCATTAAGACCAACATTGCTTCTGCTCCTTCATTGCTAAATTGTGTAGAAGAGAGTGATGTTGGAGAACTTAATGAGCATGATCTTGATAAGTTTCTATGCACTATTAAGGGAGAAACCAAGAAGCATTTTGTTGCTCTCTTAGAACAACTGGGTGAGGCTACTGACCTCATTGAGTCTCATGAGGAGACCATCTCCGAGCTTCATGGACATAGCCGTGACTATGCCGATGAAATTGCCGAATTATCTAGTACTCTAGAAGATGAGCACACTCTTCGTTTGGCTCTTGAGGAGTCATATAACGATGACTACACTAAAATGCAAAAGAAACTAGATCATGATGTTGTTCTTACTCGCATGCTTAAATCTGAAAAGTATGCTCTTGAGGTTGGCCGTGACAGACTCAAAGAAGAGTTTGATATACTTGACAAGGCCCACAAAGCCTTGAAGGGTGTTCATTTCGCTCTGAAAGAGTCTCATGATCAACTCCAAGCAAAGCTTACCAAGGAGATCTCTACTTGTCCTCCCTTTGTGTTAATTGATAATACTTGTGCAACTAACCCCTGTTGTGAGCATGTTCATCTTGTGGAGGAAAATGCCAAGTTAAAGGAGAAACTTGAGAAGGGCCTTGTGTCATGCAGACAAGGTGAGAAGAGTCTGAACGATCTCTTGAGCACTCAAAAGGGTGTTGTAGGAAAGGAAGGACTTGGACTTACCTCTAAGTCAAAAGGTAAAAGAAAGAACAAGAACAAACGATCTCTCACTCTCATGGACATCTTTGTCAAGGAGGGTGAGGGGACTCAGAAGGTGAACAGGAACAAGGTGGACTATGGAAACCCCAAGCAGGCCAAAACCGCTCCTACTAACACAGCCGGCAAACTCAATTCCTCTTATGTATTACGTTGTGCTAGTGATGGGCATGTTTATGCCAGATTTGTTGGTTCCTACGATGAGGATATTAAATGGGCTATCTGGGTTCCTAAGACCCTTGTCTCTAACATGAAAGGACCCATTAAAAAATGGGTACCTAAAACCAAGCCTTGATCTATTGCAGGAGTTTGCTTCCGGTGGGGTGTCATGGTTGCTCGATAGTGGAGCAACAAATCATATGACCGGAAGCAAGGACTTAGTGGTGGATGTGCATCCTTCTCCATCTATGCCCACCCATGTCCAATTCGCCGATGCATCCTCGTCTAAGGTATTGGGATTTGGTAAGGTGATCGTCTCTCAAGATTTGTCTATTGAGAAGGTCATGCTTGTTGAGTCTCTTGCCTACAATTTACTTTCCGTTCGTCAACTTGCAATCATGGGTTTTTCCACATTCTTTAATATTGACACTGTGGTCCTCCTAAGGAGCAAGACTCTTAAAGTAGCCTATGTTGGACATGTCGAAAATGGTCTCTATGTGGTAAACTTTTCAAAGCGACCCACTAAGACTGCGACATGTTTAATGGCTAAAGTTGACGTGGGCTGGCTTTGGCATCGCCGTTTAGCTCATGTCAATATGAGATCTTTGCAAAGTCTTCTGACAGGGGACCATGTTCGTGGACTAACAAATGTGAGTTTTGCTAAAGATCGTGTTTGCAGTGCCTGCATTGAAGGAAAGATTCATGAAACTGCTCATCGTCCAATGACTCTTATCTACACTAAGAGGCCATTGGAACTTCTCCACATGGATCTGTTCGGTCCTCCTACATTTGATAGTCTTGGAGGAAGAAAGTATTGCCTAGTCATTGTTGACGATTACTCAAGATATACCTGGGTATATTTCTTCAAAAAGAAGAGTGAAACCCAACAAACGGTCATCAACTTTGCTAATGAAGCGCAACGTCAACATGAAGCGAAGATCTTAATGATTAGGAGTGACAACGGCACCGAGTTCAAGAACTACACCCTAGATGAGTTTCTAGGTGATGAGGGAATAAAGCACCAATATTCTGCACCATATACCCCTCAGCAAAACGGCGTGGCAGAAAGGAAGAACCGGACCTTGATAGACGCTGCAAGAACTATGATGGCAGAATTCAAATCTCCATACAACTTCTGGGCAGAGGCCATCAACACAGCATGTCATGCGTCAAATCGGCTCTACATCCGCAAAGGCTTGAACAAGACTCCGTATGAGATCCTAACTGGAAACAAACCCAACCTCAAGTACTTCCGGGTATTCGGTTGTAAGTGTTTCATTCTTAAAAAAGGAGCTCGACTAGCTAAATTTGATTCCAGAGCACATGAGGGTATCTTTGTTGGTTATGCTACAAACTCTCATGCTTACCGTGTCCTCAACAAGTCCACCGGACTAATTGAGGAGACGTGTAACGTAGAGTTTGACGAAAATAATGGCTCCCAAGTGGAGCAAAGTGGTCTTTGTGATACAGGTGATGAAATTCCTCCAGAAGCCATAAGAAGAATGGGGATTGGTCAAATACTCCCCATTGAGGAACCCCTTGTGGCCGAAGGAGAAGGACAATGCTCTACGCAAGTGGAGCCATCACCCCCACAAGCCCCACACGCTTCCGATGAACAAAGAGAAGACTCTCAACAAGTTGATCAAGCTCTCAGTCAAGATCAATTGCCTAACAATGGTTATATGCCCTCTGAAGCACTACCAGACCCTGAACCAACACGAGATCAAGATCAAGAGCAACCACTAATACAAGATCAAACTAGTGAACCTGCTCAAGTCGAAGGACAGAGTGATCAGGAGACTGTCTCACAATTCCCTTCTGGAGCTCCAACAACCGGCTCAAGACGCAAGAGCAAACAAAAGATACAAGTCGATGCTCCCTGTTATCTAATGAAGAACTATTGGAACGTCGAGCAGCCAAGAATGCGAACAAACTGAAAGCCAAGTCACATCTTATGAAGAATGTTCTTGGTAGTTTAAAAAGGGGAGTATCTACCCGTCAACAGCTTTGGAATTATTGTGAGCATCACGCGTTTGTCTCGTATTGTGAACCTCAACAGGTACAGGAAGCGCTCGATGATGAGAATTGGCTTATGGCCATGCACGAAGAACTTAACAACTTCGAGCGCAACCAAGTATGGGATTTAGTGCCACGACGAACGAAGGAACATAATGTCATCGGGACCAAATGGATATTTAAGAACAAGCAAGATGCAAATGGAATTGTGATTCGAAACAAGGCAAGATTGGTGGCTCAAGGCTACTCCCAAGTCGAGGGTATCGACTACGGTGAAACCTTTGCCCCTGTTGCTCGTCTAGAATCTATTCGCATGTTACTTGCTTTTGCTTCTCATCATAACTTCAAATTACAGCAAATGGATGTGAAAAGTGCATTTCTTAATGGTCCTTTAAATGAGTTGGTATATGTCAAATAGCCCCCGGGATTCGAATATCCCAAGCTTCCCAATCATGTATACAAACTCAATAAGGCACTCTATGGCCTTAAACAAGCCCCACGCGCGTGGTATGAGTACCTTACTGAGTTGTTACAAGATCGTGGGTTTGAAATTGGGAAGATTGATCCCACTCTTTTTACTAAGAGGGTTAAAGGGGATTTGTTCATATGCCAACTATATGTTGATGATATTATCTTTGGCTCTCCTAACATTTCATTCAATGAAGAATTTGCTGCGCTAATGACTAAGAAGTTTGAGATGTCCATGATGGGAGAGTTGAAGTTCTTCCTCGGATTCGAGATTAAACAAGGGCTAGAAGGGACATTCATCAAACAAGCCAAGTACACTCAAGACATGCTTAAACGGTTCGAGCTCGAAGATGTCAAACCGGTCAAGTTCCCCATGCCAACCAGATGCAAACTTGATAGTGATCCCAATGGTAAAGCAGTGGATCAAAAGGTATACCGCTCCATGATTGGATCCCTCCTTTACCTTTGTGCATCTAGACCGGATATTATGTTGAGTGTAGGGATATGTGCACGGTTTCAATCCGCACCAAAAGAAAGTCATTACATGGCTGTCAAACGAATCTTTCGATATTTGGCTCATACCCCAAACTTTGGCCTCTGGTATCCCAAAGGAGCAAACTTCAATCTAGTTGGCTATTCTAACTCAGATTGGGCTGGAGATTGTGTGGAGAGGAAGTCAACATCTGGAGGGTGCCAATTCCTTGGTCGCTTTTTGGTAAGTTGGTCTTCAAAGAAGCAAAACTGTGTATCCTTATCATCCACCGAAGCTGAGTATGTGGCAGCTGCAAGTTGTTGTGCACAATTGCTATGGATGAGGCAAACTTTAAAGGATTATGGTGTCACTTGTGACAAAGTGCCTCTTCTATGTGACAATCAAAGCGCCATCAAGATTTCCCTCAACCCAGTGCAACATAGCAAAACCAAACATATTGATATTCGTCATCACTTCATCCGTGAGCATATCAAGCTAGGTGATATTGAGGTTCACTTCATTCACACTGAAGAGCAACTTGCAGATATTTTCACCAAGCCACTAGATGAATCAAGGTTCCGGGAGTTAAGGCATGAGCTAAATATCATTGACTCAAGTAATGTGGATTGAAACTAGGCATATGGCACCTCACTTCACATTCCATCTGGGTCTAGGTGTAGGCATGGACATAGGGGGAGTGTTGTTCTCTCAATGAACTTTCCCTCCCCCCATTATGCATAAATCAATCTAGTCTTTCACTTTAGCCATTGTCAAATGGCACTTGTGCTTCAAAGACGAGCATTGGCCATGAACCCAAGGATAATTCTTCGCGGTGTCATACCACTGTCTCAAACATAGGTGGCCTCGGCCACCGCCCATCCATCCTTTCTTTTTGTATAAAAGAAAAGGATGTACTATGACAAGTGAGTACATTTTTCCAAGTGCTATCTCATCTTTTACTTACTTGTCATATGCCCAAGTCCCTCTCTTTTCTTAAAGCCGCGCTGCGACATTTGCAGCGGTACTACCGCCAGGGTAGCGGTACTACCGCCAGGGGTAGCGGTACTACCGCCAGGACCCCAGCGGTACTACCGCCAGGGGTAGCGGTACTACCGCCAGAGTTCAAAATCTAACTCGGCCGGCCGAAATATTTCTAGGGTTTCGAGGGGAGCAGTACTACCGCCAGGGGGAGCGGTACTACCGCCAGGACCCCCAGCGGTACTACCGCTGTAGTCCAGCGGTACTACCGCCAGGTCAGCGGTACTACCGCTGGACCCCAGCGGTACTACCGCTGCCCGTGCCCCTTGGGCTATATAAAGGGAGGGGGAGCCCGATTTTCAATCTGTTTCTTCTTCCTCGCGGCTCCTCCCTCACCTACCCCGAAAACCCGCTGTTTGGATCTTTCTTGGAGGAGCTCCTTCTTCCCGTTGGTGTGGAAGAGCTGATTCACTTCTTCTTCCTCCTCCAAAGCCATGAATCCCGGTAACAACAGCTCCTCCCCTCTTCTATTTGGTTGTTTTTCGTGTTCTAGGGTTAGGAGCATTGGGGATTGCATTCATCTTGTTGATCCAATGACTTGTTGCTATGATTGCTGCCATGGTTTAGGGTTTCATCGTCTTAGATCGGATATTTGAACTTTTTTTGATTAGATCTAAAACGTGCTCTCTCTTGCCTATGCATGTTTGTACCTCGTGTTACTATGTGTTCCTCTTGACAATAGGGCTGATGCATACGTATTAATGTTTATATTCAGTCCATGCCCTAGAATACGAGTTTTGTATGTCTAGATCTGATAGTCAAACCCCCAGCGGTACTACCGCCAGGGGGTAGCGGTACTACCACCAGGTCCCAGCGGTACTACCGCCAGGGGGTAGCGGTACTACCGCTATGACCCCCAGCGGTACTACCGCCAGGACTGGCGGTACTACCGCCAGGACTAACGGTACTACCGCCAGGTGTGGCAGTACTACCGCCAGGAGCATTCGCGGTGTTTTCTCTTTGGGCTTAGCAATGCATTTTTTTTTCTCTGCACTTTCAAGATCCATTGCCTTGACTTTTCGTGTCACCTCTTTTTCGCTTTGTGGTCTGTGTCACAGGTGGCTCTGCTCGCCGTTCGAACCCCCACGGGACACGGCATCCAAACAGTTTCGCAACACAGAGGCGCCCGAGGGGTCTGCCACGTCTGGTCTCCCCCCTAAGAAGAAGTCCTTCAAGAAGGTTGCCCACAAGGACAAGAGGGTGAACATCCGCACAATGTCTCCCAAGGAGTTTCTGCAGTTTCGCACCAAGAACCACTATCTCCAGGAGAGGGAGACGATCGAGGGTGTTGAAAATGTCTGGGTTAAGGACCATTGCAGGATATATCGAGATGTCATTGCAAACTTCAAGAAGAATTACATCTCTGTCCAGTGGATTGATTTGGCACTTCTTCAGCGGCATACAGAGTACTTTGGTGATGCTCTTGCTTTGATTGACAAGATGGGCCTCAACAAAATCATCACCTTCAAGACAGATTTTGATCCCACGGCAGTTGCTCAGTTCTACGTCACAGTTCATTTCTCCCATGATGAACAGCGCTCCATGATTTGGATGACTGGGCCAAAGAAGATGACTGGTTCCTGGTCAGAGTTCATGCAGTTCCTGCACGTTGATTTTCAGGGTGCTGACACCCCTCTTGGGCTGCGTCCTCATGCTCCAGTCCCTGCTGATAAGGGCCTCGCAAAGGACAGACTGCAGACACTATATCTGAGGAAGGGGGTGCTTCCCAAGCACCTGGACATCATGCACCGCATCTTTCGGAACACCCTCTTTCCTCGGAGTGGTAACTTCGATGAGGTCCATGGCGCCTTAGCTGAGAAGTTGTTACTGTGTGAGGAGGCTATGTCTGTAGAGTCTGCTCAACTGGATATTGCAGATGTGATGTTCACAGAACTATGGAACTGTATCATCAACCATAAGGTCCCCATCTACGGGCCTTACCTGTTTGCATACATCTGCCACAAGTGGCAACAGGCGTATCCGGAGGAGGTGCTCTACGCATAGTCTGACTATATTGTGCATGACCCAATCAAGCTGCGCATCAAGGATAAGTGGGCCAACCCATCTTCATCCTCTCAGCACATGGACACAGATACAGAGACTGCTGCTGGTAGAGGACCTGCGTCCCGCTCGTCTGCCATGCCATCTTGGGCTATCAAGTTGCAGGACAAGATGAAGACTCTCTTCTGTATGCAGGCCAAGGGTCAGTATCAGTCACACGTGGCTGAGAAGCAGAGCCGCTAGAGACATAAGCGTGTTCTCAGGACCTTGGATGTGGACATCTCCAATGGCTCAGAGGACGACATCACGCCTGAGGCCACGTGGATGCAGGCTCAGGGGTACCAGTGGTCGGGTGATGAGGCGCAAGATGAGGAGGAGGCTGACCAGGAGGGGACCGACGAGTCTGGTGATCCTGAGGACGAGGAGTAGCTACCTGTGACATTAGGTGTGCCCCCTTTTTGGTGTCTTGTGCCAAAGGGGGAGAGAGTCTAGGGATTTGATTTCATTCGATCTTGCATTGCTTTTCCTTATTTGCTTTGAACTTGGTTTGCTTCGTTTGCTATCTTGTGTGAGACATGATATTTCCTATGTGAGATTAGATTTATTTCCATCATATGCTGTGAGTCATATATCATATATCTCTATATTTTTACTCTCATATTATTATCCATGCAAATCCGGTATTGTCATCAATCCACCAAAAAGGGGGAGATTGTTGAGGCATAATTTATGCCTAAGTAATTTTGGTGATTGATAACAGTACCGTACAGGACTAATCGTGTGTGTCAAGGTTTCAGGCAACATTCGTCAACAGCACAAGACGACACGACTCCTCTCTTCGGGAACGGAAGCACGGCGCTATCCTAGATTCTCTTCATTTGAGTCATAGGAAAGCCGTACTATTAAGAGGGGATCCGTAGTGGAAAGGTTTGGGTGGAATCTATCTTTGCACACGCACACCTCTATTTTCTCCCTTTCCTTTATCCTTGGAGCGGCCCTCGCCGTTTTGTTCTTTGTGTCTCGGCAAAATGGTCCCCAGCGGTAGTACCGCTGGTCCCAGCGGTAGTACCGCTGGACTGCCAGCGGTAGTACCGCTGGCTGGCGGTAGTACCGCCCCTGGTCAGCGGTAGTACCGCCAGGATGGCGGTAGTACCGCCCTGGCTGGCGGTAGTACCGCTCCAGGTGCCCTGTTCCACCTACCTAGCGGTAGTTCGTGGACGGACCCTTTTGCGAAGACTTTCTCGGCGGTAGTAGTGCTTATGCACTACCAAGGGCCAGCGGTAGTACCGCTGGAAGGGCCAGCGGTAGTACCGCTGGTGCCAGCGGTAGTACCGCTGGAAGCCCCAGCTGTAGTACCGCTGCATCCAGCGGTAGTACCGCCAGGCAGCGGTAGTACCGCTCCTTCCCAGCGGTAGTACCGCTGGATCTCGGGCAGAGAGTGGGAAAACGGTCTGAATTTTCCCCCCACTATATAAAGGGTTCTTCTAGCTGAGGAACCCTATCTCTTACCTCTCTAAGCTCCATTGTTGCTCCACAAGCTTAAAAGTGCCCGATCTCTCTCCCTAGCCAATCAAACTTGTTGATTCTTTAGGGATTAGTTGAGAAGGCCTAGATTCACACTTCCACCAAGAGAAAAGTTGATTCCCCCACCTATCCCTTGCGGATCTTGTTACTCTTGGGTGTTTGAGCATCCTAGACGGTTGAGGTCACCTCGAAGCCATATTCCATTGTGGTGAAGCTTCGTGGTCTTGTTGGGATCCTCCAATCTTTGTGTGGAGTTGCCCCAACCTTGTTTGTAAAGGTTCGGTCGCCGCCTTCAAGGGCACCTATAGTGGAATCACGGTACCTTGCATCGTGCGAGGACGTGAGGAGAATACGGTGGCCTTAGTGGCTTTTTGGGGAGCATTGTGCCTCCACACCGCTCCAACGGAGACGTACTTCCTGTTAAAGGGAAGGAACTTCGGTAACACATCCTCGTCTCCATCGGTTCCACTTGTGGTTATCTCTAACCTTTACTTTGTATTTGCTCTTACTTGTGACTATATCTTACTTGTCTTATTAAGTCTTGTTGGTAGCTTCTATTGGGGTCACCTCTTTGTCATATTATTTGAGCACTCGTTTAGTGTTTACCTTAACTTGTTAAGATTAGTTAAAAAGTGGTCGTTGTCTATTCACCCCCCCCCCCTCTAGCCAACCATATCGATCCTTTCACTTTTATATCTTTTTTGGGACTAACTTATTAACTCAGTGCCAAGTGCCAGTTCCTGTTTTTTCCGTGTTTTTGACCTTTTTCAGAGGAGAATATTGAACGTAGTCCAAACAGAATAAAACCTGTGAAAAGATTTTTTCCGAAACAGAAGATACACAGGGAGCTTGAGAACCAAGGCAGAGGGCACCAGGGGAGGCCACAAGCCCCCTAGCCGCGGCCTGCGGGGGAGCCTAGCAGGCTTGCGGGCCCCCTGTGGCTCCTCTACCCTACTTCTTCCGCCTATAAATCCCCAAAAAATCCGAAACCACGAGAGAGAGCCACGAAAATACTTTTCCACCGCCGCAAGCTTCTGTCTCCGCAAGATCCCATCTGGGGCATGTTCTGGTGCCCTGCCGGAGGGGGGATTCAGACATGGAGGGCTTCTTCATCAACACCATTGCCTCTCCGATGATGCATGAGTAGTTCACCATAGACCTTCGGGTCCATAGCTAGTAGTTAGATGGCTTCTTCTCTCTCTTGGATCTTCAGTACAAAGGTCTCCATGATCTTCATGGAGATCTATCCGATGTAATCTTCTTTTGCGGTGTGTTTGTCGAGATCAGATGAATTGTGGAATTATGATCAGATTATCTATGAATCTTATTTGAGTTTCTTCTGATCTCTTATATGCATGATTTCATATCCTTGTAATTCTCTTCGAGTTGTGGGTTTCGTTTGGCCAACTTGATCTACAGTTCTTGCAATGGGAGAAGTGCCTAGTTTTGGGTTCATACCATGCGGTAACCTCACCCAGTGACAGAAGGGGTAGCGAGGCATGCGTCGTGTTTTTGCCATCAAGGGTAAAAAGATGGGGTTTATATCTATTGCATGAATTTATCCCTCTACATCATGTCATCTTGCTTAAGGCGTTACTCTGTTTGTCATGAACTCAATACACTAGATGCATGTTGGATAGCGGTCGACGTGTGGAGTAATAGTAGTAGATGCAGAAAGTATCGGTCTACTTGTCTCGGACGTGATGCCTATATGTATGATCATTGCCTTAGATATCGTCATGACTTTGCGCAGTTCTATCAATTCCTCGACTGTAATTCGTTCACCCACCGTAATATTTGCTATCATGAGAGAAGCCTCTAGTGAACACTATGGCCCCCGGGTCTACTTCACATCATATTTTCAGCCCTACACTTTACTTTGTTGCACTTTCCGCCTTCAGATCTCCCTTTGCAATCAATCGTCAAGGGATTGACAACCCCTTTGTAGTGTTGGGTGCAAGTTTGCTGTTTTTGCGTAGGTACTTTGAAGACTTGGCTTGATACTCCTACTGGATTGATACCTTGGTTCTCAAACTGAGGGAAATACTTACTGCTACTGTGCTGCATCACCCTTTCCTCTTCAAGGGAAAAACCAACGCAAGCTCAAGAGGTAGCAAGCAGAATTTCTGGCGCCGTTGCCGGGGAGGATCAAGTCAAGAATAGTCTCCCGTCAACGTGCCAATTCCTGGCGCCGTTTCTGGGGAGCATCAAGTCAAGAATAGTCTCCCGTCAACGTGCCAATTTCTGGCGCCATTGCCGCGCAGGATCAAGTCAAGAATAGTCTCCCGTCAACGTGCCAATTTCTGGCGCCGTTGCCGCGGAGCATCAAGTCAAGAATAGTCTTCCTCCAACGTGTCAATCTCTGGCACTGGGGATTATTCTAAGTGAAGCTTATCCAAGTAACCGTCGCAAACTCACCTATTGCATTTACTTTTTTGCCTCTCGCTTTCCTCTCCCCCACTTCTGAAAAACAAGAATTTACAAAAAAATATTTGCCTTTTTCGTTTGCCCTTTTCTTTCGCTTGCTTTCTGTTCGCTTGTGTGCTCGTCTGCTTGCTGAAGTCACCATGACTGAAAATACCAAACTTTGTGACTTCTCGAATACTAATAATAATGATTTTATTAGTACTCGGATTGCTCCCGCCACTAGTGCGGAATCATATGAAATCAATGCTGCTTTGCTGAATCTTGTTATGAAAGAGCAATTCTCCGGCCTTCCTAGTGAAGATGCCGCATCCCATCTTAATACCTTCATTGAGTTATACGATATGAAAAAGAAGAAAGATGTGGATAATGATGTGATTAAATTGAAGCTATTTCCGTTCTCATTGCGAGATCGAGCAAAAACTTGGTTTTCATCTTTGCCCAAAAATAGTATTAATTCTTGGAACAAGTGCAAAGATGCTTATATATCCAAGTATTTTCCACCGGCTAATATTATCTCTCTCTGTAATGATATCATGAATTTTAAGCAACTAGATCATGAACATGTTGCACAATCTTGGGAGAGAATGAAATTGAAGATTAGAAATTCTCCCGCTCATGGCTTGAGTCTTTGGATGATTATACAAATCTTCTATGCTGGTTTGAATTTTGCTTCTAGAAATATCTTGGATTCCGCTTCTGGTGGAACTTTCATGGAAATCACATTAGGAGAAGCCACAAAACTCCTAGAAAATATCATGACAAACTATTCTCAATGGCACACTGAAAGGTCACCTACTAGTAAAAAAGTGCATGTTATAGAAGAAATTAACTCTTTGAGTGCTAAGATGGATGAGTTAATAAAATTGTTTGCTAGTAAAGGTGCTCCTTTAGATCCAAATTATATGCCCTTGTCTTCCTTGATTGAGAGTAGCAACGAAAGCTTGGATGTTAATTTTGTTGGTAGGAATAATTTTGTCAACAACAATGCTTTTAGAGGTAACCATATTCCTAGGCCTTTTCCTAGTAATCCCTCTAATAACTTTGGCAATTCCTACAACAATGCTGATGGAAATTACAATAAATTACCCTCTGATCTAGAGAGTAATATTAAAGAGTTTATCAACTCGCAAAATATTTTCAATGCATCCATAGAAGAAAAACTACTCAAAATTGATGATTTGGCTAGGAGCGTTGATAGAATGTCTCTTGATATTGATGCTTTGTAAGTGAGATGTGCTCCTCCCAAGATCAATATGGATGAAAGTTTGAAGCCTATGTTTATTTCCATGAATGAGAGTAAAGAAAGAACTGCCCAAATTCGTGCTAGACATGAATGGCTTAAAAAGGCGTGTTCTCGTGATGAGAATCATGAAGATCTTCAAGTGTTGATGTGACTCCCACTGAATCCTTGTTTTCTAGTGTCAAACCTAATGATGATGGGGCTGGATATGAATCCACTTTGGTTGAAAAACACCCCAATGACTCGGAGTCCATCTATCTTGATGCTAAAAGCATTAAAAGTGGAGTAGAGGATATCAAAACTTTGAGTAGTAATGAAACTACTACTTTGGATTTCAAGGAATTCAATTATGATAGTTGCTCTTTGATTGAATGTATTTCCTTGATGCAATCCATGCTAAACTCTCCACACGCTTATAGCCAAAACAAAGCCTTTACCGGTCATATCGTTGATGCTATGATGAAATCTCTTGAAGAGAAACTTGAATTGGAAGTTTCTATTCCTAGAAAACTTCATGATGAGTGGGAACCTACTATCAAAATCAACATCAAAAACTATGAATGCAATGCTTTGTGTGATTTGGGTGCTAGCATTTCCGCGATTCCAAAGTCTCTATGTGATGTTCTAGGCTTCAATGAGATTGATGAGTGCTCTCATAATATGCATCTTGCAGATTCTACTGTTAAGAAACTTATGGGAAGGATCAATGATGTTCTTATTATTGCAAATAGGAACTATGTACCCGTAGATTTCATTGTGCTTGATATTGATTGCAATCCAACATGCCCTATCATTCTTGGTAGACCTTTCCTAAGGACTATTGGTGCTGTCATCGATATGAAGGAAGGGAATATTAGATTTCAATTTCCATTAAAGAAGGGCATGTAACATTTTCCTAGAAAGGAAATAAGATTGCCTTATGAATCCATGATGAGGGCTACTTATGGTTTGAGTACCAAAGATGACGATGTGATTCTATCGCCTTATGCCTAGCTAAGGGCGTTAAACAATAGCACTTGTTGGGAGGCAACCCAATGAATTTATCTTTGCTTTTTTGCTTTCTGTTTTGTTGCGTCCACACCATCATAATTCTGTTATGATTGTGTTTTTTGTGTTTCTTTTTGTGTTTGAGCCAAGTAAAACCTTTATGACTAGTTTTGGTGATGGTTGTTTGATCGTGCTGAAAAAGGCAGAAACATTTCGCTCACGAAATTAGTTTTCATTTTTATCCAGAAATAGCTTTTGAGTTGATTCTTTTTGCTGCTGGTTGATATGCCAATTTACCAAATTGTCGTAATTTTTCAGAATTTTTGAGATAACATAAGTATACGAAGTATACAGATTGCTACAAACTGGTCTGTTTTTGACAGATTATGTTTTTGTTGTGTTGATAGTTTATTTTGATGAAACTATGGATAGTATCGGGGGGTACTGGCCATGGAAAAGTGAGAATTCCGTAATCTAACACCAATATAAATAGAGATCAAGTTTGCTACAGTACCTAAAGAGGTGGTAGTTTGTTTTCTTGTGCTAATGATATCATGAGTTTCTGTTTAAGTTTTGTGTTGTGAAGTATTCAAGTTTTGGGTGATGTTCTCATGGACGATGAGATAAAGAGTGGAAAGAGCTCAAGCTTGGGGTTGCCCAAGGCATCCCAAGCCAAATTCAAAGACACCAAAAAGCCTAAGCTTGGGGATGCCCCGGGAAGGCATCCCCTCTTTCGTCTTCAATCCATCGGTAACGTTACTAGGAGCTATATTTTTATTCACCACATGATATGTGTTTTGCTTGGAGTGTCGTGTATCATAGGAGTATTTTATTTTTGTTGTGTCACAATCATCCTTGCTGCACACCTTTTGAGAGAGACATGCACTCATCGTGAATTTGCTAGAATACTCATTGAGCTTCGCTTATATCTTTTGAGTTAGGCAATTTAGCTCACATGTGCTTCACTTATATCTTTTGAGCTAGATAACTTTGCTCTAAGTGCTTCACTTAGATCTTTTAGAGCACGGCGGTGTCATATTTTGGAGAAATAAGAACTCTCGATCTTCACTTATATCTTTTTGAAAGTGCTCTCTCTGAGTAACTTGGTAGTTGGCTTGTGCTATGAAAGTAGTCCTAAAGTTGATAGGCATCCAAAGAGGATACCATAAAACTTCCATATTCTTGTGCATTGATTAGAAAGATAAGTTTGATTCCTCTCAATTAGTTTTGAGACATGGATTTGGTAATATTAAGAGTCATGTTAGTAGGGTGTTGTGAATCTAGAAATACTTGTGTTGAAGTTAGTGATTCCCGTAACATGCAAGTATGGTGAACCGTGATACGTCCATTTTGCATCATGTTTTCATGTTGATATTTATCGCTTCTTGGGCTGTTATTTTGCTTCACGGTATTATTCTTATGCCTTTTCTCTCTTATCTTGCAAGGTTTACATGAAGAGGGAGAATACCGGCAACTGGAATTCTGGCCTGAAAGTGGAGCAAAGTTGAGATACCTATTCTGCGCAACTCCAAACGCCGTAAAAATCAACGAGGATTTTTTTCCTGATTTATGAAAAATACTGGGCCGAAGAAGCGCCAGAGGGGGGCGTGCAGGTGGCCACAAGCCTGCACGGCGCGGCCACCCCCCAGGCCGCGCCATGAGGGCTTGTGGGCAACCTCCAGGCCCACTTGCCCCCCTCTTCTGCTATATGAAGGGTTTCGTCCAGGAAAAATCAAGGAGGAGCTTTTTCGTGGATTCACCTCCGCCACGAGGCGGAACTTGAGCAGAACCAATCTAGAGCTCCGGCAGGACGATCCTGTCGGGGAAACTTCCCTCCCGAAGGGGGAAATCGTCGCCATCATCATCACCAACACTCCTCTCATCGGAGGGGACTCGTCACCATCAAAATCTACATCAGCACCATCTCATCTCCAAACCGTAGTTCATCACTTGTAACCAATCTCCATCTCGCGACTCCGATTGGTACTTGTAAGGTTGCTAGTAGTGTTGATTACTCTTTGTAGTTGATGCTAGTTGGATTATGTGGTGGAAGAGTTTATGTTCAGATCCTTGATGCTACTCATCACCTCTCTGGTCATGAATATGATTATGCTTTGTGAGTAGTTACTTTTGTTCCTGAGGACATGGGGTAAGTCATGCTAATAGTAGTCATGTGAATTTGGTATTCGTTCGGTATTTTGATGTGTTGTATGTTGTTTTTCCTCTAGTGGTGTTATGCGAACGTCGACTACATAACACTTCACCATTATTGGGGCCTAGAGGAAGGCATTGGGAAGTAGTAAGTAGATGATGGGTTTCTAGAGTGACAGAAGCTTAAACCCTATTTTATGCGTTACTTCGTAAGGGGCTGATTTGGATCCACTAGTTTAATGCTATGGTTAGACTTTGTCTTAATTCTTCTTTCGTAGTTGCGGATGCTTGCAAGAGGGGTTAATCATAAGTGGGATGCTTGTCCAAGTAAGGGCAGTACCCAAGCACCGGTCCACCCACATATCAAACTATCAAAGTAACGAATGCGAATCATATGAACATGATGAAACTAGCATGACAGAAATTCACGTGTGTCCTCGGGAGCGTTTTTCCTCCTATAGGACTTTGTCCAGGCTTGTTCCTTGCTACAAAAGGGATTGGGCCACTTTGTTGCACCGTTGCTACTTTTGTTACTTGTTGCTCGCTACGAATCATCTCACCACACAATCACTTGTTACCGATAATTTCAGTTCTTGCAGATATTTCCTTGTTGAAAACCACTTGTCGGATCCTTCTGCTCCTTGTTGGGTTCGACACTCTTACTTATCGAAAGGACTATGATTTATCCCCTATACTTGTGGGTCATCAAACCGCTATGTTAGGAAGTTGGAGCATAATTGATTTATTGATTGTCATCCTCTGTGTTGCGGTCGGGATCGCGCGATGGTTAACACCTACCAACCCTTCCCCTAGGAGTATGCGTTTAGCACTTTGTTTTGATTACTAATAAAAACCTTCGCAATAAGTATGTGAGTTCTTCATGACTAATGTGAGTCCATGGTACAGATGCACTTCCATGTTCCACCATTGCTAGCCTCTCTAGTGCCGCGCAACTTTCGCCGATACACAAAACCACCATAGACTTTCCTCAAAACAGCCACCATACCTACCTATCAAGGCCTTTTCATAGCCATTCCGAGATATATTGCCATGCAACTCCCACTGTTCCGTCTCATGACTTGTGCCGTCACTTACATATTGCCATTGCATGATCGTAAGATAGCTAGCGAGATGTTTCAACGTCATACGCCAAGCTAGATCGTTGCACATCCCGGTACACTACCGGAGGCATTTCCTATAAGAGTCATCATTCTTCTAAGCATTGAGCTATGAGTAAATAAAAGTGTGATGATCATCATTATAGAAAACGAGGGGGCAAGTGGGATTGCAGGGTGCCCACAAGCCCTCATGGCGCGGCCTATGGGGTGGTCGCGCCGTGTAGGCTTGTGGCCACCTGCACGCCCCCCTCTGGCACTTCTTCGGCCCAGTATTTTTGATAAATCAGGAAAAAAATCCTTGTTGATTTTTAAGGCGTTTGGAGTTGCGCAGAATAGGTATCTCAACTTTGCTCCACTTTCAGGCCAGAATTCCAGTTGCTGTCATTCTCCCTCTTCATGTAAACCTTGCAAAATAAGAGAGAAAAGACATAAGAATTGTACCGTGAAGTGAAATAACAGCCAAGGAAGCGATAAATATCAACATGAAAACATGATGCAAAATGGACGTATCACCCCCTTGGCATTCTTCTTAGATGAACTGCTCCTGAAGAGGTTCCTTTTTTCAAGAAAAAAATTGTGTAATTTTTTGGGTCACAACATAAAGTTAACGAGACTTCACAAGAATGATAGCAAGTACTCATAAGGATGCCCGCATCCTAAAACAAGCATTCAAACTACTTGGAAATTCAAGAATTCAACATACAAGCTCATCTATAGAAACACCTAGCGTAGCTTATTACTTCTAAGATAAACCACTAAAGCAAAAACAAATTGGAGGAGTGGGGGAGTTACATACCAAGGAGCAATCCCCAAAACAGTTTCGGAAATGGAGTTTCAAGCGAAGAGATCGAAATCCACGGGTTTGAGAGCAAGAACACGAGAGAGAGGGAGAGAGATATATGGCTTTTTTCTGGAGGTAAGTGATGAAGTGAGATGAATGAATAAGTGAGGGGACCCCTGAGGGACCCACTACCCACCAGGGCGCGCCTCGTGGGGGTGGCGTTCCCTAATGCCTAGTGGGCACCTCGGACACCCCCCCTGTGATGTTTTTAGTGCCAGATATTCTCATATACTAGATCGTAGATGGCGCGCGTTGCAGCGCCCGTCTATTTTGGCTCTTATAATTGCTAGGTATATGAAACAAAAGAAAATACAGTGTTTGGGCTCTTATAATTGTTAGGGATATGACCTAATTTATATATATACTCTTGTTTTCAGTGTTTTGAACTATTGTACTATCTTGCAACTTATGGTAGTTCACTCCATTTTCCAAAATAATGATATGTAACTGAAGAGAGGAACATATGATTGGGTTCGTAGGTATTGCCTTCATCTTTTTCTCATAGGTCTAATGGACTTGTAGTTGGTTCGAGTTTCAGTCTTAAACATGTATGGGTTTTGAATTAAAATGGTTGGTGGATACATGATCGCAACTAATCATGACATGACACCTAAAGAAACTCTCTCGCAAAGGCTCAAATAATAAGATCCAAAAATAGCAATATTGTAGAAAAAAAATAGAAATAATTGAGATAGTAAAACCACATCAAGATCAAGCAAGACAAATAATAAATGGTACTGAGGTTAATGAATGGGTAGAACTAAATATATAAATATATACTCAAATAAAATCCTTTTTGCATTTATCTATATTATGGTTCATGAGAAGAGAATATACACAAAATGGAAACAACAAAATGTACAATTAGATGGACAATTAAACAACTAATATTAATGAAGCCAAAAATCTGGGAATATATAAATTCAGCAAGAATCATATCTTCCAAGATTCTATAAGCTTGTCGCTGGTTTTCTCAGATTAATAACTCGGCTTCACAAGGTTGGCAAGTTCACTAAACTGTTGGTTCCAAAGCTAAATGCTCAACAATCAGATGATACAGAGAAATAATATCTAACACCTTTAATCTCTTGTAGCCATCAATACCAATACTTCCATATCCATAGACCTACAATTGAAGAATAGGAAAATGGTAAGATTAAACTAAAAAATGATTGAAAGAGGATACACTGCCGAGAATGGAATCAAGGCACAAGCAATACAAGTTCCATGGTAGGTCAGTTGCCCCGAAGAGCCCTCAACAAGGGACACAATATTAAAAAACATCCACGCTTACACTAAGCTTTGTGCTAGAACAGACATTCAGTGTTGAAAAGGAGGAAATAAAATGATCTCATGACAACACTCTGCATTTAGGTCTACAATTCGCGCAACATATGAGCGAGTTTCTACATTCTCGTTGGCTTCACTCTTCTTTTCACAAAAAGTAAAAAGTGTTCACTAACTAATATTTCAAGAGAAGCAGAATTGTACTGACTGAAGAAATATACAATGGATAGATAGGACATTTGGAAGAAGATACATGATAAAAGTAGAGGTCTTATAACTATTATCCGGTCATTGCTTAGCAGATTAAAATGGTACAGATAAACCGACAACTAAACCACAAATTTAATGGGCTTGTGAAGCTATCGAGCGAATGAGGAAGTCTATGATGTAATTCGTATACTGATGCACTGAGAGAAATAAACAGATTTCATAAGAATCTAACCTGTAGCTAGGGTGCGTATGAATTGATGTGACCCAATAAGTACACATGCTCCAAAGTGAAGGAGTGCACCTCTGCATTCACAATTTATTCTTAACAGGCTATGAATGTAACTCTGCAGGAAGAACACGAGTACCCTACAAACATGTGTGAATGCACATGTAGATTTTATGGAAATCAATAGATCAATAACAGAATCAGATAAGCGCATAGTCATCTATTCAAGATTACTTCCAAAAAATTACTTATATTGCCCGGACATCTGTCGGTGGATCATGGTAAAAATATAGGACTTATAATCATCGCCTCGGGATGTTGAGTACATTAAAATTGTACACATAAACTGAAAACTATACCACAAATTGAATGTGCTTGTGTTAGTGCAATACAAAAGAAGCTATCGAGAGAATGACAAAATCTATGGTGCCATTTGCATACAGAATTACAGACGCACTGAGAGAAATACAGATTTTATAAGAATCTAAAATGCAGCTACCTTGCATACGTTTTTGAGACCTTGATAAGTATACATGCTCCAATGTAAATAATTGCACCTCTCCATCCATCCTTTACTCTTCGCAACCTATGAATGTAAATCTGTAGGAATAACACAAAGTAGCCTGCAAACATGTGTGAATGCAGTTACACAGGGATTATGTAAATCAATAGATCAAGACTAATCAGAGATAAGCACATAGTCCTCTATTCAAGATTCCTTCCTAAAAATACTTATATTGCTCAGACACCCCATCGATCAAGAATATCCAAAGAGATGGATTAAAAGAAAAAATCTGACTCGTTCATTTCTTCAGGGCATTTCTTCAAACAGGCGAGAGCCTTGATGTGTGAGTGTACAGAAGAGGAGAGGAGCCAGAAGTGGAGGTGAAATACATGCGGATTCGCGAGGTTGAGATGAATGACCACGGAGGTGGCAAATTCGGCGCTAAAAGACGGGAAGAGAGAGCGTGCACGTGGTGTTGTGTCACTTGCGCTTCGCCTTATTGGGATTTCCCCCACGAAGCAGTGGATTGATGTTGTTGGCCGGAGTAGGCATCACTAGAGTAGATGGGATGATGAATGACGGCGCCAGGAGGAGTTACAGTCCAGAGGGAAGGGATGTGGCGGCGGCAGCTCACCTAGGTTCGCCTAGGTCATATGAAGAATGGAATTGGAAGGAACCGGGTGCGAGGGATGTGAAGATGACGGCGCATGGCGGCAGCGCAGCGGCACAACCGGCGGGGATGTGCCATGGGAGGCAGTGTCACGGTGGCTCCAATGGCGGCGTGAGTTCCCGATTGAGACGGGGAGGAGAGGGGTTGTGGATGGGCGCGGGGTTGTTGGCTGAGATGGGCTTCTTCGAGCGAGGCCGAATCATGCGGATGGCCCAGTCAACCAATGCACTCCATTTTTTCTTCGGGAGCGGCGTCCCTCTAGGACAGCCGGCCCACTTGCTGGGAGACGAGGAAATCGGCACGCTAATGAAGATCGGACGGCCAAAAATTGTTAGATTGAGAAACGAACGGCCAAAAATGCAAATCGCTAAGGGGGCAGGGATTAGGTGCAGTTTTACTATCCTAAATTTAGAAAAATCATGTGAAAATTTTAGGTCATTTGGAGAAATTTTTTGGGACACTTTTTTATTGCACGGAGAATTCAATAAATAGGATAAACAGGGCATTTATTGTATTTAACTAACTAAAAATGTAAGTGCACCTAGTGCCCCTTAGTGATTTTTGTGTATTGAAGACTTATAGGATAAGAGACCTATGTGTTTGTGAGTGTACACATGCTCTATAAGTCGCTGAGGAGTTTGAGTTATTCGAAGAATATCGACCCCTAAAAATGTATGTCTTCGGCTGAAGACTTTGGTATTTCCTCGAAGACTTTGAAAGTGAGGAAATTGGTGTGTCCATGAAGAAATTGATGTGAGGACTTTTAAGCGTGAAGACTTTTGTTTTCATAGTTTCATTTCCTCTATTTTGAGTCATAGGACCACCGTACTGTTAAAGGGGGTCGAGGTAAAACTAAGGAAAAGTTTCCATGTGATGCTCATCTCAAAGCCTACACCTACCCAATCCTATGAGTGAACACTTTGGAAATATTTTACAGCTTAGTCAAATTCTTCAGTGACAGAGACGAAGATCTTTTGGTCTTTGGGGAATTTTCTCCAATTAGGGAGTTACATTTTTGCTAGAACAAATTACCTACCAGTGAGGAACATGAGTGACATGAGGACTTTAACAATTGAAAAGCTCCAACCGTTGATGCGCCACCCGCCAGTTGTCCCCAACCTTATCCACATAACGGTCATGTCATCGGGGCATTTATGTCAAATCATGTCAGGATTGCTCCCAAGTTATAAATAGCTACCCCCATAAGCACTAGCTGGTTGGCTGCTCTACGAGAGAAACTGACACTTGTCATTTGAGAGCAACCCGTTCCTCAAAGACTTTGAGAAAAAATCACAAGCGAGGAAAAAACCCAACACCCAAACAAAAACCCAAAACCCAAAGTTATTGAGCACCACTCAAGAGATTGTTCCTATGTGGAACTGACGCTTGTTACCTTTGAGGACTGTGCGTCCTCCAGACGGTTAGGCGTCATGGTCTAGAGCATACAGCAGTAAATTGTGGATCATCGGGTGATCAAGTTTGTGAGGGTTTGGAAGTTTGCCCTGAAGACTTACCACGTGTGTTGGGCGAGGACTGTGTCCTTAGCTCAAGTACAATACGGTAAGGATTGTGTGTCCTGGGACTATGTGTCCTTTGGTTAAAATACCAAGCCGCTCCAAATCAGACGTACGACTGTCACACCAGTTGGAACTAGGTCATCAAACCAGTGTCTTCACCGACTACTTGGTTCTATTTCCTCAACACTTTCATTTCCTCAGCGGCATGTTGATGAAATTGATCGTTACTGTTTGAAGAATTTGACTGAAGACTTTAACAATTTCCTCACCCCAAATTCTTCACTTCACTTGTTCTTCACCTCCATATCCTAAACATGCTACTTGTGCAAAATGAATGTTTCATTTCACTCTAAGGACTCTACTATTGCAGTTTTGCACACTTACGTGAGTACTTAATCCGCTCCACGTAGTTCGTGACTGAGGAATTTCCTCACAAGGAATTTCCTCGGTGATGAATTCATAAACATCGCCTATTCACCCACTCTAGTCAATATAACGCACTTCCAATTGGTATGAGAGCAAGGTACTCCCTTGTTGTGTGTGATTTTCGTTTAAGCACCTGGAGTTTTAGTTATGTCGACTGCAGGTATGATCAAGGTCACTGCATGTTGTCCTACCTTTGAAGGGATGGACTACACCTACTGGAATAACAAGATGCGCATGCACCTTGAAGCAATTGACAATGATCTCTGTTATATTGTGGAAAATGATGTTCCCTCTATCACTGCAACAATCACCATTGCTGATGTCAAGAGATTCAAGCAACTTGACTCTGAAGCAAAGAATATCACATGTGGCCATCTAAGAAAAGGTCAGTACCGCAGAGTGAGTGCTTTGGGCTCTACAAACCAGATCTGGGAAAGGATGTCCAAGTTTAATGAAGGAGTGTTTACTCAACGTGACTGTCGTGCTGATGTCCTTTGCAATATATTCAACTGCTTCAAGAGACTTGAAATGAGAGCTGTAAGCAGACCTTCGATCGCCTCATTGATATCTCCAATGAGCTACAGGCTCTTGGAGCCAGAGACATCACTGACCATGAGGTGGTGAAGAAACTGTTGAGGTCTCTTCATTTTTCATTCAATACACTGGTTTTGATGATTCAAGAACAAACACATTACAAGTTACTTGATCCTGCTGATATTCTTGAGAGACTCAATACTCACGAATTCCAACAAGCTGAGAAAAGAGACCTCTATGGACCTAGCTATGGAAGACCTCGTGCGCTGAAGGCAAAAGTTCTTTCCTCATCTAAAGATAAAGAATCTGATTGCAGTCTTGGTAACCCTGAAGAAATTGGTCACGAACTTGCTATGCTCTTGAGAAAATTCCATAACTTCTCAAGACGTGACCAGTTCGGAAAGTCTTCAAGAATAGATATGAGGAAATCAGAATCTTCATCTAAGGACTACAAGAAGAGAACCTACCATAAATGCAAGAAATCTGGTCACTAGAATGCTGATTGTCCTTGTTGGGTGAAGGAATCAAAGAAGAATAAATACATGGATAACAACTCTGATGACTCAAAGAAAAAGAAGAAATCTTCAAAGTCCTCATCGCACAAGAAGAACAGTTCCAGAAAGGCTCGGGCTCTTATTGGCAATGAAATGGATTCTAGGAAGAATGTGATGAAGAGGAAGGTTCTGAAGAGGAGTTAGAGTCTCGTGTGCCAAGCTTAGCCCTTGCTACCACATTCATCGGCAAGTCCATCTTCGACATCGAACAAAATGACAACGTCAACAACACTGATGACTGTGATGGCGACTTTGCTCCCATGTATTGCTTCGTGGCAAAATGTTCCAAGGTACCCAACCACACTTCCTCTTTTAAGTCTAGTGACTGTGAACCTGATTACTATCAAAAACCCAGTTACTACAAGCTTGGTAATATTGCCACTAAGCAACAAACTACTATGGAAAAGCTTCAGAAACTTCTTGACAAAAGTGATGACCTGTTGAATGAGGAAATGAATCAGACCCAAATCTTGACTCATGATGTTAAAAGTCTTCAGTCTAGGTTTCATAGTCTTCAGGATCGTCATGTCACCCTGTTGGCTAATCATGAGAAGTTGTCCTATGGATTTCTTCAAAGAAAGCAAGATCTTGAGAAACTAAGGGCATCTCATGATGATCTTTGAAGTGAAAATGCTTCTTTCCTTGCTCAACATATCAGTACCGCTCAGGAAGAATTAATTCTACCATGCCTGAAATGCATCGAACGCGAATCTGCTAATTCTTCACCTGAAACTACAAATGCTTCTGTTGCTAAAAATTGTTCAACTATATTTGTGGTTACAAGTTCCTCACTTGAGGAAACCACGAAGTTCACTGACGAAAATGCAGGGTTGAAGGAATTGTATGTGACAAGAATTTACAAAAGCCTCAAAGGGCATCAAACCCTTTACGATGTGCTCAAAAGGCAAATTTAAACAGAAACCCTAGGAAAGAGGGTAATGAATTTGAGAGGAAATTGAATGTTGATGGTCATACTGGAAAACTGAGCAGTATCCTAAAACCTCATGGGTTGTTGCAAAAGGACCTCATGTTGATCCATCTACTTCATCGGGCTTTGCATCTGAAACTTCATATTCCTCTGATGAGTCACCCGACTCCAAATTTAAATTGTTCAATAATCAAAATGGTGAAGTCTTCGCTAGATATGTTAGAACTAACTGTAGTAATGGACCTCCCTTGACGAAAATTCGAGTTTGCAAAAGCATCTTGGAAAGTCTTTAGGTGAATGTCCTCGTGACACCACTAGTGAAGAACAGGAACCCCAGATCAAATTCCTCAAGTGGACCAAAGTATTCACGAGGATCAAATTCCTCATATGGTGAAAATTCTTCTCGTACTTGTGCTAATGCTTCTGATATGCAGGTAAACTACAAGGGTCATGACTATGTGCACTATTCCTCAAATCACTATGTTCATAAGTCCTTGAAGAATTTTTGTGCTTATTCATTTGAGTACTCTAACCCCCTCCTGTGAAACGAAGTGCGTTAGCTTTAATGCCCAAAGTCTCTTATGGTGCTCGCAGGATGATGAACACTTTTTAACCCCTTCAGATGTGGGTGATGAAGAAATTGGATTTATCTCTTCTGCAGGTCAGGTCTCCACATGATTATCATTATCCGAAGAATTTGCTGGAGACCTCAGGTGCTTGAAAGGACGCAAGCTAAACATGATGAAATGATCATCATTTCACACGTACTCATATTGTTTTAACTCTATGTGATGAGATTCAAATGTGATGAATTTGATATCATATTCTTCACTCTAAAGCATATGGGATGGTAAGTAGTACTAATTCATCTGTAGGATGATAACCCCAAAACCATAGAGTGGGTTCTTGACACTGGATGTACAAATCACATGACTGGTGACAAGAATTTTTTGATGAACATCCCACTAACTCCATCACCACTGAAGCATATCACCTATGTAGACAAAGGAAAAAACAAGGTATTGGGCCTCGGTAAGGTGGATATATCTAAGGGCCGACACGTTGACAAAGGCATGCTTGTCGAGTCGCTTGGTTAGAACCTTATTTCAATCACAATGCTTTGTGATCTTGATATGATTGTCATCTTTGGCAAATATCGATGCGTAGTCATCATGGAATCTGACAAATACAAAGTCTTGGAAGGCTTTAGGAGAGAAGACTTGTACATTGTTAATTTATCTACAGGTCCACAGTCGACAACGTGTTTACTTGCAAAATCCTTAGAGGGCTGGCTATGGCATCGACGACTTGGTCATGCAGGCATGAGGAATCTGGACACACTGGCAAAGAAGAGACATGTCATTGGTATTGAATGTGTCAAATTCCTCAAGGATCATCGGTGTGGGGCTTTTGGGTCTCGAAAGGTGACCATATCCAAGCACCCCTCGAAGACTATCATGACCACCACTCATCCTTTTGAATTGCTTCCCATGGACCTCTTTGGACCTACTCATTATGCTACTCTAACCAATGCAGCATCACTATATGGCTTTGTCATTGTTCATGATTACTCACGTTACACTTGGGTGCATATTATCCTTCAGAAAACTGAAGTGTATGAAGTCTTCAAACAATTTTCCTCAAGGGCCTCGACAAACTTCGGCGTCAAGATCAAGCACATCAGGAGAGATAATGGGACAGAATTCAAGAGCACTGGTCTTGACGACTATCTTGATGAACTTGGTATTACTCATGAGCCGTCTGCCCCTTATGCTCCTCAATAGAATGGCGTTGTGGAGAGAAAGAACATGACTCTTTTTGAAATGGCATGGAATATGCTTGAAGAATATCAGACTCATCGTCGCTTTTGGCATGAGGCAATCAACACTGCCTGCCACACCATCATCATGGTGTATCTTCACAAATTCCTCAAGAAGACCTCGTATGAACTCCTCGCTGACAAGAAACCCAATGCAAGTTATTTCAAAGTCTTCAGTGTGAGATGCTAGATTAGAGATCCTCACCACAGTTTAAAATTTGCACCGAAAGCACGTGAGGGTTTTATGATTGGTTACGGAAAGGACTCGCACACCTACAAAGTCTTCAACAACTACCACAACAAAGTTGTTGGAACTATAGATGTGTGGTTCGATGAAACTAATGGCTCGCAAAGAGAGCACTTGCCTCCTGAGCTACATGAAATGATTCTTGGGGAATCAATTAGGTTAAAGGCTACTAAAGATATCGTTCCTACAAAAGAACGACCACCTGTTGAAGAAGTCATCCCAAACAAGAAGAATTTCAAGCTGGTGCACCTGAGGAGATTGCTCCGGATCAAATTCCTCAACCCGATCAAAGTCTTCAACTCGTGCATCCAAGGATCGCAAATGAAGTGCAAATTGACAAAATTCTCGATGACATCAATGCGATAGGTCCCCTCACTCGCTCAAAAGCTTCACATTTGATTAACTTTTGTGGGCATTCTTCCTTCGTGTCTATCACAGAACTGTGAAAATTTCATGAAGCCATTATGGAACCTAAGTGGATTCAAGCTATGCAAGAAGAACTTCATCAATTCAAGCTCAACAATGTGTGGGAAGTTGTCAAGCGACCTAATCCTCACAAGCACAATGTCATCGGTACCAAATGGGTCTACCAAAACAAGCAAGACGAAGATGGTCAGGTAGTGAGGAACAAGGCATGACTCGTAGCCCAAGGCTACATAGAGGTTGAAGGAATTGACTTTCATGAAACATTTGCACCTATTGCTAGACTTGAAGCTATTCACATATTGCTTGCTTATGCTAACCAACACAATATCACCTAGTATCAAATGGATGTGAAAATTGCATTCCTCAATGGAAAGCTTGAGGAAGAAGTATATGTTGCTCAGCCCCCAGGTTCTGAAGCCCCAAAGCATCCGGACAAAGTTTTCAGACTCAACAAGACTCTTTATGGCCTCAAGCAAGCCCCTCAGGTGTGGTATGACACATTGAAGGAATTCCTCATGAAGAAAGGCTTCAAACCCGGTTCACTTGATCCGACTCTTTTCAGAAAATCCTATGATAATGAACTATTTGTGTGCCAAATATATGTGGACGGTATAATCTTTGGTTGTACTAACAAACAGTATAGTGATGAATTTGCCTACATAATGGGTGAAGAATATCAAATGTCCATGGTGGGGGAGCTGAATCCTAGGACTACAAATTTGTCAACAACGCAATGGCATCTTCATCTTTCAAGAGAAATACCTGAAGGATGTCATGAAAAAATTCGGTATACATGAATGCAAAGGCATCAAAATTCCCATGCCTACCAATGGTCACCTGTGCGCTGACGAAAATGGTAAAGATTCCGATCAGCAGGTATATCGCTCGATGATTGGCTCTTTATTGTACCTATGTGCATCTAGGCCAGACAGTATGCTTAGTGTTTGCATGTGTGTCTGTTTCCAAGCAACACTGAAGGAATCAGACCATAAGGTTGTGAAGCATATTCTTCGATATCTAGCTCACACAGAAACTTGGATTATGGTACCCCAAGGGCTCAAATCTTGCTCTTATTAAATATTTCATCTCTCACTATGCTGGTGATCGTGTGGATCTCAAGTCAACATCAGGCATGTGCCATTTCCTCGGACGATTCTTAGTCTGTTGGTCCTCAAGGAAGCAGAATTGTGTGTCACTCTCCACTGCTGAAGTTGAGTACATTGTTGTTGTTTCATGCTATGCTCAACTACTATGGATGAAGCAAACCTTCAAGGACTACGACATCAACATGAAGAATGTGCCACTCTACTATGACAATGAGAGTGCAATCAAGATTGCATACAACACGGTACAACACTCGAAGACCAAGCACATTCAGATTCATCATCATTTACTTCGTGATCATGTACTCAAGGGCAACATCGTCCTCGAACATGTGAAGACTGAAGAAGAACTAGCAGATATCTTCACTAAGCCCTTGGATGAAAAGAGATTTTGCAAGTTGCAGCATGAGCTAAATATCTTAGAATCTTCAAATGTTCTCTGAAAGGACACGCATCCTAACACTTACGCAAAATTGATGACTTAGATGTGCAACACACGAAGTAACTTTTTTTATTCAATCAATGAAGAATAACACTCTAAGTTTGAATAAATTAATGAAGAATTATTTTGAGAACCCTATGACAATTGTATGTAGTGTATGAAATCATCTTTCTTATATGGTGGGTCACACCACCAACCCAATTTGAAATTCTTCAAGTTGAAACTCTTCAAAGTTGAGATTTTTGTAAATTCTACAAATCTTCAAATTTTCAAATTCGTCCTCAAAAGTTCAAATTCTTCATACTTTTCAAATTGTGTTCATCATTAACTATATACTTATTATGAGCTTTAAAGTCCTCAACAACATTCACTTATAGCTAAGTCTTCATGTTATGTTTTTTCTTCTAAGTGAATGTGATCGGACCCGTTCCCCCTCTATGCTAAGCTCAGACCGGTCTGTTCTCAAATTCTTCATCTGCGTTCTATTTGAAACTCGTTGAAAGTCTTCACTGAGTCATTGTTAGCTAAATAATTTGCGAAGAAAGTCCTAAAATATTATTAAAAAAATCGGTTGTTACCGCTCAAACCACACCCACTACCCACGATTGGATAAGCACGATCTGCACAATGTCCACTAACTACACCACTTAATTCGTGAGTGCCACATGTCGAGCGTAGGGAAGAGCCATGGGCAATCTGGTCCAAAAACTTCGGGCCAGACCGTTTTCACCTCGGCTATAAATACCCCACTCTCACCCCTCAATCACTTGCTTCCTCTCGTTTCCACTTATCACCGCAACCAGACCTAGCGCCTCCGCTAGAAATCATCATCGCCGGTGAGGAAGAGATTCACTGCCTCAACCTCGTCATCGTCGTACTCATGTGGGCCATGGATCTCCTTCCTCCACCGTTGTCATAGCTGTCCGTAGCTGTCTTCAACCGCCAAGTTAGGGTGCTGAAGATCTGAACTAACGAGCTTTTGTTTCACCGTCTATAGTTTTTCATGTTCTTCATGTTCTTCAGCCAGGGTAATTAAAATCTAATTTCACTACCCTTGTAGATATTTGGGTTTCCATAAAATCTTATAAAATTGTTATTCCTCACCAAATTCATCGGATGAACACTTCCATGTCTAGAACACTTGATAGATTTCACTAAGTTACTCAATTCCTCAAGTGATTCCTCAATTGTGTGAATTTTCAGATCTGCGCAACTCTAGAACCCAAGACAAGAACACTTAGCAAAATTCCTCAAAACATTATTGGTCAATTTCCTCAACATGAGTCATTTTTGAAAACCTTCTGAGAACGCATATGACCTCTTAAAATTCTTCGCACCTATACTCTGTTCACAGGTACAAAATGTGTGCTGATGAATCACTAGGTTCACATCAACTTAACTCATTTGCAGCATTTCTTGAAGAAAATTTGCATACCTCATCAGATTCCTCAAAAGTTCATATTCCTCAAGTGAATAAAATGGCTGATGAGAAGAAACAACAGAAGGGTGCAAAGAAGGTTGATACCAACACTGTCTTTGAAATCCCTGAAGACATATATGATGAATACTACACCCGTGATGAAGAAATTTATGGGAAGGAAACAAAAGAAAAGCACAAGACGCGCTTGCAGAAAATTGAGAGGAGATGGTCCAAGAGAATGGAAGCCGTCCACGTATGTGGCTCCAAAATACATGAAGAAATTTGCTTGAAGCCTCCATGCCAAAGACCTCCTCTAGGCAATCAACAAGTTATTGATCCCACAAGCCTTGCCAATAGTGAATACTATCCTGAAGAATGGGCAAAGCAACAAGCCAAACTGCAGAAAGTTGACAAACAGGTTGTGAAGAGATTCAATGAGGAATCTGCTGCCGCAGCTGCTGGTGCCTCCTCCTCTACTATTGAGGCCTCTCGTACTAAGCCTGCTCTAAAGTGTGTTGTGTTGAAGAAATTAGCTATCAAGCCAAAGTCCTGAACTGCAAATACCTCACAACAAATTCCTCAATCGGCTCCTAAGGTGGCAGCAAAGTTCTCAGCAATTATCACACTGTCATCACTGCTATTGAATTGAAGACAAGTCAGCATCCAATGGGGACTTCAATTCCCTCGGGACCCTCTCCGATTGGCTCTGCACATACTTCTTCAAGTGCAAACGTGAAGAAGAAGATGACTGCTGGGCGAGGAAAAAGGCCTAGCCCTAGCAAGATAATACTCAATGTTCCTTCTGGATCAGAGGAAGAAGAAGAAGCTAACGATGAAGTGCTAGGTGCAATCATCATAAACAAGCAGAAGATGGTTGCACAGGCCAAAGCCACCACAATTCCCCTCATGATGGATCCAAAGGTGGTATTACACTTCATTTATCTATGTTACAAAGATCCTCAAACACCTGTTGGTGATTTGAAGCTTCCACCTGGACCGAGTCATGTACTGGCTGCCTTCATAAATGAAGAAAATTGGAAGGTTGAGAAGGCCAAACGGGCGAGAAAAGCACAAACTCACAAAGAAAATTTTCTCCAGAAAAACATTCTGACTATGACCCCTGGTCAGCTCGTCTCCACACAAACTGAGATAAAAAAACCTCAATGAAGAACACAGTCGCTTTCACGCGGACTGGAAGGGTGCAAAGCTCAGATTTGTCAATGTGATGAACAAAGTCATCACAGACCACGACAAAAGGGTTGCAGCCTCAACACGATCTCAAATTCCTCAGGCCAGCTACACTGTTGAACTGCGTGAAGACTCTAACAAGGATGAAGAAATTTATGTGCGTGACGAACCTGCCAGGCCTGCTGAACAAATCATTGCACATGAAGAAACTGCTACTGCCAGGACAACTGCATCAGCCGTGGCTGAAGTATCTGCTCCAGCACCAAAGTCTTCATAAGTGAAGAAAATGAAACTTCCTTCTACATCAGAAGTGAAGAAAACAAAGGTTGCTGAAAAGGAAGCAGCTAAGAAGAGAAAGGCTTCAACAAGTTCACAGTCCTCAGAAGCAAAACGCTTGAGGACATTGACAAATTCCTCAACTGCACCTATTGACGCCACTCCTATTAGCACGGCACCCTCTTGTCATCCGAGAAGGGGATAACGAAATGGAAGATACTCGATATGTTGCTTCCATAGAGTAGCTCAATGAAGAAATTGAAGCACAACCAAATCCTTCAATTCCTCAAGTTTCATCTCCTCATCATCAGCAGAGAACGGATGTGGGAGATGAAGAAAAAGATGAAGAAGTGGACATTGGCAGCACAACACCTGTCGTTAATGATGGATACTGGGAAGCAGCTCATTCCAACTCACCAATGGCAACTCCACTTCCTGAAGTTCCTCCGTCCCCTGCTGTCACTTAAAAAATTCATACAGGGTCTGATGACAAAAACACTTCGATGAAGTCCATCCCGGAGAATGAATCAACTGCATCGTCCAAAGACACAATAAATCAAACAACCACTCAGGAAACTGCTGCACCAGAAATTGATGAATCTGCACAGCATATTCCTCACATTAACAAAAGTGTGGGTGAAGAAAATGCTCCTCTTGAGAGTGAGAACACCGCTGAACCTCATGTTGATAATCCTCAGTGTGTAGTGGTCATGGCTGACATTCCTGAGAGTGAAGATCGTCGAAGACTTGTGGGCCGATTCAAGCCAAATCTTCAACCCAAGACTCTTCAGCCTTACACTGGAACAAAAAGGCCAAAATTTCACAAGAAGAGATTCTTTGATGAACATCACTATTTCATCGGCACAAATCCATTTGAATATCCAAGTATAAGACGCAAGAGATTCTGGACCACTACTCAGCTAAACTACTATGGTGTTGTACTCTTCAACAAGAACAAGATTTTTCAGCATCAGCAAATTACTCATGCAGATATGGAAAACATTCCCTGTTTTGAGCCAGTCCTTCACGTTATGTTGGAAGCTGGACTATTGCCATTCTACATGGACATCTGCGACTATAATGAGGAAATCATTCTTCAATTTTATGCTACTTTGCATATCTCAGGTGAAGCATCATATGTTAACACTTGGGTTCTAGACTGGATGACTGAAGATACTCATTACATAGCTCCTGCCATGGAATTACTTCATGTAGTCCCAGTTCCAATTCCCTTAGAAGGAGCAAGGTGCATCTATGATGAAACTAAATGGCCCAATCAGCTGATGCAAGTGTTGATGAAGCCTTTGGCTCCTGGCATGCCGCCAAAGACCACAATCCTCCTCATGGAACTGCTCTATGTGTCGAGGACAGTATACCGCATATTTACCAAAACCCTCAGTCTTATCAAAGGCCACAACTCTAAAGAAGAAGACATTGTGGTAATCATGAAGAATTTGCTATTCAATATCATCCATGGGATTCCAATAAATCTTCACAATTTCTTCATGAGGACTTTGGCCAACAATGCTTTGTCACCTTTTGACCTAAAGCTTTATGCATCGTGGATTATGAAATTCATCAGGGCCAGGTCTTCAATCCCTTACAAGGCTGACTTTCAGAATCACCTCAGCTATTTACCCCCACTTGAAGTCATCAAGAAATCCTTTGAACTGATTGAAGGCAAGGGCAAATATGTGATAGATGAGTAATCTCGGCCCCTTGATGGCCAATTTTGCAAAGTTGTGTCCTACTCCACAAATGATGACACTGCATCAAAAGACCGCCCCGTGCGTGATGACTAATCGTGATCTTCTTCTTAGTCTTCATCAAAAGGTTGATCGCAATCACAAGTGGGCAAAGCGTTAGTTTGGTGCCATTTTCGTGATATAAATGCAATGCAAAATGCAGTGAAGAAACATCACTATTATCTTCATGAGATCTTCGACTGCACATGGGCCATTCTTTCTCACATTAAGACTTCAGAGGAACTCACTAAAATGGAGTTCCAGCAAGATTTTGATTGGTCCTGGCCGGCCAAGAAGAACTTCAAGAAAGTTTCAGTTCCTCATTTGCTTGCGAGTTCATATTCTTCATCGCGCACAACTAATGAAGCTGAAGGTCTTGACGACACAGTTGTAAGGAATGACCCCAAGAACGCTAGTGCTCCTCCTCCATCAACAAGTTGATATTCTTCAGGGGTGTTAGTCCTCAATTTTGTCCCTTTTATTCACTTGTTGACAAAGAGTGAGAAATCTAAGTTAGTCTTCAAGGGGGTCTACTTTATGGGCTTTTGAACTATATTTTCTTTAAGATACAACTCTTGTTCTTTTGAAGTGTTTGGTTGTACGAGTTGTAAACTTATGCCCGGTGGTGGTCTAACACTTTTGAACCGTTTTCCTCGCATGCTTATTTCTCATGATGATTAATGCATGCATGCTGAAATTCGTCAGACACCACTTTCCATCATGCATTTAAATTTCCTCGTGATATATGTCAAATGCTTGCATGGATTACAAGATATAGGAGGAGACCTCCATGGTATAAATCCTTAATGTGCATTTGCAGTCCAAAGCAAATTCCTCAAATATGCACATCTTTAGGGGGATTTTCTCTATATCTTGCTTTCAAATTCCTCAAACTTGGTACTTACACTTCATATTGTTATTCCCGTTGAAAACTTAACCTATTTGTCATCAATCACCAAAAAAGGGGAGAATGTAAGTGCATCTAGTGCCCCTTAGTGATTTTGGTGTATTAAAGACTTATAGGTTAAGAGACTGATGTGTTTGTGAGTGTACACACGCTCTATAAGTCGCTGAGGAGTTTGAGTTATTCGAAGAATATCGACCCCTAAAAATGTATGTCTTCGGCCGAAGACTTTGGTATTTCCTCGAAGACTTTGAAAGTGAGGAAATTGATGTGAGGACTTTGAAGTGTGAAAACTTTTGTTTTCGTAGTTTCTTTTCCTGTATTTTGAGTCATAGGACCACCATATGGTTAAAGGGGGTCAAGGTAAAACTAAGGAAAAGTTTCCAAGTGATACTCATCTCAAAGCCTACACCTACCTAATCCTTCAAGTGAAGCCTTTGGAAATCTTTTATAGTTTAGTCAAATTCTTCATTGACAAAGACGAAGATCTTCTAGTGTGTGAGGAATTTGCTCTAACTTGGGAATTAGGTTTTCACCAGTGCAAATTACCTACCAGTGAGGAACATGAGTGACATGAGGACTTCCACAATTGGAACGTTCTGACTGTTGTTGCACCACGCGCCGGTTGTCCCCAACCTTATCCACATAACGGTCATATCATTAGGGCATTTATGTCAAATCATGTCCGGGTTGCTCCCAGGCTATAAATAGCTGCCCCCATAACCACTAGCTAGTTGGATGCTCCGCGAGAGAAACTGGCACTTGTCATTTGGGAGCAATCCATTCCTCGAAGACTTTGAGAGAAAATCATCAGTGAGGGAAAACCCCAAATACCCAAACCCATAGTGATTGAGCATCGCTCAAGAGTTTGTTCCTGTGTGGAACTAACACTTGTTATCTTTGAGGATTGTGCATCCTCCAAAAAGTTAGGCGTCATGGTCTAGAGCACCCAGCAGTCAATTGTGGATCATCGGGTGACCGAGTTTGTGAGGGTTTGGAAGTCTACTCTGAAGACTTACCACCAATGTTGGGCGAGGACTATGGGTCCTTAGCTCAAGGAGAATACGGTAAGAACTGTGTGTCCTGGGACTATGTGTCCTTTCGTTTAAATACCAAGCCACTCCAAACCAGACGTACGACTTTCAAAGTAGTTGGAACTGGGTCATCAAACCACTGTCTTCACCGAGTACCTCGTTCTATTTCCTCAACCCTTTCATTTACTCAGTTGCATGTTGATGACATTGATCGTTAGTGTTTGAAGAATTTGACTAAAGACTTTCACAATTTCCGCACCCCAAATTCTTCACTTCACTTGTTCTTCACATGCATATCCTGAACACGCTACTTGTGCAAACCGAATGTTTCATTCAAATCTGACGACTATGATATTGCAGTTTTGCACACCTTACTAAGTACTTAATCCATTGCACATTGTTCGTGACTAAGGAATTTCCTCACAAGGAATTTTCTCAGTGAAGAATTCATAAAAATTGCATATTCATCCCTCTCTAGTAGATATAACGCACTTTCAAAAGATAAGAGGAAATATAAAGTGGGTACAGAAAGTTGTGCCTACTGAATTCATCGACCTCATGCCTCTTGACAATGATTCATTAACAAGGTTGATCAAGTCTTATTAACAACCACTTCCAATTAGCATGATCCCAAAGAATTTTCGTAAAACACTAAGTTACCTCAATGGATGTGCATATCCCCAACAATAAGTATCTCATATTTATTTTTGCAGCTAGTATAGGTAGTTGAAAACTTTCATTGGTAATAGTCGAAGATTTTTCAATAACATTAACACCACTCACTTGAAATTGTTTTCTCGGAAAATGCACCGTATGTTCTTTACCATTGACATGAAAAGTGACTTTGCCTTTGTTGCAATCAATAACAGCCCCTCTAGTATTTAAGAAAGGTCTACCAAGGATAATTGAAATGTTGTCATCCTCGGGCATATCAAGTATAACAAAGTCTATCAACATAGTAACATTTGCAACAACAATGGGTACATCCTCACAAATACCAATAGGTACGACTGTTGATTTGTCAACCATTTGCAATGAAATTTCAGTAGGTGTGAGTTTATTCAAGTCAACTCTTTTGTATAAAGAGAAAGGCATAAAACTAACACCACCTCCTAGATCACTTAAAGCAGTTTTCACATAGTTTCTTTTGATGGAGCATTGTATAGTTGGTATTCCTGGATCTCCTAGTTTTTTAGGTACTCCATCCTTACAAAAATAATTAACAAGCATGGTGGAAATTTCAGCTTTAGGTATTTTTCTTTTATTAGTGATGATGTTTTTCATGTACATAGCATAAGGGGCCATCTTTAAAAGATCAGTTAAACGAGTACGCAAAAAGACTCGCCTAAGCATTTCAGCAAAGAATTCAAATTCTTCATCATATTTTTTCTTAGTTGGTTTAGGTGGATAAGGCATGGGTTTTTGAACCCATGGCTCTCTTTCTTTGCCATGCTTTCTTGCAACAAAATCTCTTTTATCATAATGTTTGTTCTTAGGTTGTGGGTTATCAAGATCAACAGCAGGTTCTATCTCAACATCATTATCTGGTTATTTATCATTGTTAGGTTGAACATATACATGAGCATCATCATTATCATTTTCATTATCACTAGGTGAATGTTCACTACCAGATTGAGTTTTAGCATCAGAGATAGAGATATCATTAGCATTAGTGGAAGGTTTTTCTACTTTAGGTTCACTAGAAGTATGCAGGGTCCTATCATTTTTCTTTTTATTTTTCTTGCTAGAAAGACTAGGTGCATCAATATTAATTCTTTGTGAATCTTGTTCAGTTCTTTTTGGATGACCTTCCCGATATGGTGGATCTTGAGTCATTATTCCTCCTCTAGTCATTACTCTAACAGCATGATCATTCAAATTATTATTCATTTCATGAAGTAACTCACTTTGAGATTTAGCAACTTGTTCTAGTTGAGTTTGAACGATAGAAGCATGTTTTTCTAGACCTCTTACATCATTGGTGATTAAAAATAAAAAGTCACCCAAGCGAACAATCATATCAGAGTTTTGTTTCAATTGTTTCATAACATAGGAGTTGAAATGATCTTGCTTTATAATATAATTATCAAACTCGTATAAGCATTGACTAGGATGTTTATTGTAAGGGATGTCACCTTCACCAAACTTTAAAAGAGAATTTACCTCCACCACTTGTGGTGGTGTTTTGAGACCATGTATTTCTTCTATAGGTGGTAAATTCTTAACATCTTTAGCTTTAATGCATTTTTCCTTCATACATTTCTTTGCCCTCTTGCATAGTTTCAGGACTAAGGAATAAGATACCCCTCTTCTTTGGAGTAGGTTTAGGCAGTGATTCAAGGAGTTTCCATTCATCATGATTCTTTGATATATTAGTCAATAATTCCTCAGCTTGTTCGACAGTTCGTTCCCTCCCCTCGTCTTACAGGGAACAATCTTGGTTCTTGTATCTTTCAGATTCTTCATAGTGATCAATGATACATCTCCAACGTATCTATAATTTTTGATGGTTCCATGCTATTATCTTGTAAAACTTTGGATGTTTTGTATGCCTTTTATATCTTTTTTGGGACTAACTTATTAACTCAGTGCCACGTGCCAGTTCCTGTTTTTCCGTGTTTTTGACCCTTTTCAGAGGAGAATATTAAACGGAGTCCAAACAGAATAAAACCTCCGAAAAGATTTTTTCTGAACAGAAGATACGCAGGGAGCTTGGGAACCAAGGCAGAGGCCACCAGGGGAGGCCACAAACCCCCCAGTGCGTCCAGGGGGGCCCGCGCCTAGCAGGCTTGTGGGCCCCCTGTGGCTCCTCTACCCTACTTCTTCCGCCTATAAATCCCCGAAAAATCCAAAACCACGGGAGAGATCCACGAAAATACTTTTCCGCTGCCGCAAGCTTCTGTCTCTGCAAGATCCCATCTGGGGCACGTTCTGGTGCCCTGTCGGAGGGGGGATTCGGACACGGAGGGCTTCTTCATCAACACCATTGCCTCTCCGATGATGCGTGAGTAGTTCACCATAGATTTTGGGGTCCATGGCTAGTAGCTAGATGGCTTCTTCTCTCTCTTGGATCTTCAATACAAAGTTCTCCATGATCTTCATGGAAATCTATCCGATGTAATCTTCTTTTGCGGTGTGTTTGTCGAGGTCCGATGAATTGTGGATTTTATGATCAGATTATCTATGAATCTTATTTGAGTTTCTTCTGATCTCTTATATGCATGATTTCATATCCTTGTAATTCTCTTCGAGTTGTGGGTTTTGTTTGGCCAACTTGATCTATGATTCTTCCAATGGGAGAAGTGCTTGGTTTTGGGTTCATACCGTGCGGTGACCTCACCCAGTGACAGAAGGGGTAGCGAGGCACGCATCATGTTGTTGCCATCAAGGGTAAAAAGATGGGGTTTATATCTATTGCATGAATTTATCCCTCTACATCATGTCATCTTGCTTAAAGTGTTACTCTGTTTGTCATGAACTCAATACACTAGATGCATGCTGGATAGCGGTCGATGTGTGGAGTAATAGTAGTAGATGCAGAAAGTATCGGTCTACTTGTCTCGGACGTGATGCCTATATGTATGATCATTGCCTTAGATGTCGTCATGACTTTGTGTGGTTCTATCAATTGCTCGACAGTAATTTGTTCACCCACCATAATATTTGCTATTTTGAGAGAAGCCTCTAGTGAACACTATGGCCCCCGGGTCTACTTCACATCGTATTTTTAGCCCTACACTTTTACTTTGTTGTACTTTCCGCCTTCAGATCTCACCTTGCAATCAATCGTGAAGGGATTGACAACCCCTTTGTAGTGTTGGGTGCAAGTTTGCTGTTTTTGCGCAGGTACATCGGTGCTTCATCTTGATACTCCTACTGGATTGATACCTTGGTTCTCAAAACTGAGGGAAATACTTACTGCTACTATGATGCATCACCCTTTCCTCTTCAAGGGAAAAAACTAACGCAAGCTCAAGAGGTAGCAATCAATAAATAGACAACCCAAGTCTCTGAGCAAATATAGCTATGCTCCCAGCAACGGTGCCAGAAAACGTTCTTGAGAACCCACAAGTATATGGGATCGCAATAGTTTTCGAGGGTAGAGTACCCAACCCAAATTTATAGATTCGACAAAAGGGGAGCCAAAGAATATTTGTAGGTATTAGTACATGAGTTGTCAATTCAACCACACTTGGAGATTTAGTATCTGCAGCACAATGATCAGTAGCATAGTAATATGATAGTTTTGATAGCAGTGGTAACAGTAGCAGCAGTAACAGTAACAGCGATAGCAGTTTTGTAGCAGTTGTTACAGCAGTAGCAACAGTAGTAACGTAGCATGAACAATATGAGGAAAACTTGTAGGCACTGAATCTGTGATATTGCTGGATAATATTCATCATGCATCAGTCATAACATAGGGCGGCACAGAACTAGCTCCGTTCATTGATATATTGTATGCATCTATTCCATAAATAATCATACATGCTTATGGAAAAGAACTTGCATAACATCTTTTGTCGTACCCTCCCGTGGAAGCGGGGTCCATAAGGAAACTAAGGGATATTAAGGCCTCATTTTAATAGAGAACCGGAACAAAGCATTAACGCATAGCGAATACATGAACTCCTCATACTACGGTAATCACCGGAAAGAATCCCAATTATTGTCACTTTGGAGTATGCAGATCTGAAGCACATATGCTCCCTTGGTTATTTTGATAACTCATGACAACATACATTGTCTCTTGGACTAACACTTTCACCTAGATATTTTAGGAATAGTCCATAGAAAGCTCCGGTTACAGGATCATGTGGAGATGCCCCTTGATGCAAGAAAGGAATAGGATTGGTTCAAGCTTCAAGTTAGAAGACTCTTCATTTTATATTTGTGAGAAATCACTTTTGAGTCCATAGGAAAGCCAATACTATTAAAAGGGGGCGAGTTATTAAAATCAATTGGTTGCTCAAGAGATCTAAGTTGGCCACAAAAATACTCAGTCATTTTCCCCACATAACCATTCTGTCCAAAACCACATACTCAAAATCGGTGCCACCAAGTTTTCCATTTTGTCCTCACTGAGTTTGATCTCAGACAGAACGCTAGCTATTCCTACCAAATTGGTGCAACCGAAACCATATCGGTGCCGCCGAGTTTGGGTGACCAACTTTTGGTTGCCTCGATACACCAAATCGTAATTTCCGAGTTTGAGTATCGGTGTCATCGAGTTTGCTCATCTGAAAGTTAGTCACATTTTCATTGCCACCGAGTTGTGTATAACCGTCTCACCGAGATTCAAAAGTTGCTACCTTTAGTACAAGTCGGTACCACCGAGTTTATGACTTTGGTGTCACTGAGTTTTCCACTTTAGGTGTAACGGTTGGATTTTGTGTGTTGCCTATATATACCCCTTCACCCACTTCTCATTTGTAGAGGAAGCACTCAGAACACACACTTCATTGCTAGATCCATTTTTCTAAGAGAGAGAGAGACACCTACTCATGTGTTGAGATCAAGATATTCCATTCCAATCATTTGAAACTTGATCTCTAGCCTCCTCAAGTTGCTTTCCACCAAATCAATCTCTCGTACCCATGCCTATCCTGTGAGAGAGTGATTTTGTATTGAGGAGACTATCTTTAGAAGCACAAGAGCAAGGAGTTCATCGTTCTGCCACATCTATTACCTTTTGGAGGGTGGTGCCTCCTAGATTGGTTAGGTGTCGCTTGGGAGCCTCCTATTTCTCGTTGTGGAGTTGAACCAAGAAGTTTCTAAGGGAAAGTAGATCGCCTACTTCAAGAAGATCTACCATGAGTAAGGCTAGTTCTTCACGGACGGAAGTCGTGGTGGAATAGACAAGGCCGCTTCTTTGTGGACCCTTCATGGGTGGAGCCCTCTATGGACTCTCGCAGCTGTTACCCTCTGTGGGTTGAAGTATCCACTAACATGGATGTACGATAGCGCCATCTCTCGGAACCATGCCAAAAATCACCTTGTCAACCTCTTTGCGTTTGCTCTCCTAAACTCTACTCCTTTACATGTGCAAAGTCTTCACTTTTCCACTGCCATATATGTTGACTAGCATGTGTAGGGTGTACTGGACTTGTTAGTATCGCTGAAATTCTGCCCTCCATAAGATTTGGTGAGGATAGGATTTTTATCTTGACAAGTAGTCTATTCACCCCCCCCCCTCTAGACACACCTTGTTTCGATCCTACAATTTGTATCAGAGCAAGGTCTCCAATACGTTGGTTTAATCACCGTTGGAGGAAGATGAATGTGACTAGTTCCCGGATTTTTTGTTGTAGAGTGCCTATTCTCAATGGGGAGTATTTTAGACAATGGAAAGATGAAATGCTTTATATATTTGATGAGTTCCATTTGCGAAAGTATGTTGAATACCCCGATGCACCTCCCATTGATCCCATACATCATTTTCATGATGATGAAATTGATATGCTTGGTAATCTTAACACTGTTAATCTAATCATTAGAGGACTGCCAAGAAATGTGCTTAATCGAATGCAAAATTTCGAGTGTGCTCATACCTTGTGGAAAGACTTAGAGAAAAGGTATCCAAATTATTCCTTGAAAAATCTTGATATCATTTTCCATAAATGCATTACCTTTCACAAAATGAAGCCAAGTGATCCTAATTTTAATGAATGTCTATTTGAGCTTTGTGGCCTCATGCTTGCTAAAGGAGATGGCATTGCTATTAACAATAACATTGTTGAAGCCATTCACATGCATAAATATGAACATAGTCATAGTCAAATTTGTGATGAAACTCTTGTTTCTTATGATGAGGGAACTTCATCCGATGATGATAATGTGGAGCATGGCTACTACAATGAACATGAGGAGTTTGACATCGAGCATGGGAAGACCATGAGTAACCTTAGCCTTGTGGCTAATCTTAGAGACTACATGGCCGGTGGAAAGGAGTGGGTTCTCGATAGTGTATGCACCGATCACATGACCAGAGATAAATACATGTTCCATGAGATTACACCAAACCCTGGACCTCAAAAGTATGTGACTTTTGGAGATAACTCCAAAGGTAAGGTACTTGGTCTTCGTAAGGTGGCCGTATCTCATGACAATTCCATTCAAAATGTCATGCTTGTTGAATCCCTTGGTTACAATCTTCTTTCCGTATCTAGACTAGCAGACTTTGGTTTCAATGTGCTATTTATGAAAGTTGACTGTCGAGTGTTTTTTAGCGACAACCATAACATTGACTTTAATGTTTTCCATAGAGGTGATCTATACATTGTCGATTTCTCTAGGAACTCCAAACCTACATGTCTTATTGCTAAATCTTCTAAAGGTTGGTTATGGCATAGAAGGTTAGGACATGTCAGTATGCATACTCTTGACAAACTTATCAAAGGTGATCATATTCTTGGTGTTAAAGAGGTTATATTTGACAAAGATAGACTTTGTAGTGCTTGTCAAGCAGGAAAGCAAATTGGTGGAAGTCATCCCGTGAAGAACATCATGACTACAAGAAGACCACGCGAGCTGCTTCACATGGATCTCTTTGGTCCCAATGCTTACAAGAGCCTTGGTGGAAATTATTATGGTTTAGTCATTGTTGATTATTTTTCCAAAGTCACGTGGGTACTCTTTCTTGATGATAAGTCGCATGTACAAAAGATCGTCAAGAACTTCGCTCGGAAAGCTCAAACTCAGTTTGAAGTGAAGATCAAGAAAGTTCGAAACGACAACGGAATGGAGTTCAAGAACACTAATGTGGATACTTTTCTTGACGAAGAAGGTATCTCACATGAGTTCTCGGCAACGTACACACCTCAACAAAATGGAGTTGTTGAGAGGAAGAACCGGACTCACATAGAGATGGCAAGAACGATGTTTCACGAATACAAGACTCCAAGACACTTTTGGGCAGAAGTCGTGGAAACAGATTGCCATGCCATAAAATGACTTTACCAACACAAGCTTCTTGGTAAAAGGGCATACTAGCTACTCACCGGTAACAAACCCCAAGTTGAAAACTTTCGGGTATTCGGCTCTAAGTGTTATATTCTTGACAAGCATCGTCGCTCTAAATTTGCTCCTAAATCTTATGAAGGTTTCCCACTCGGTTACGAATCAAACTCTCACACTTACGTGTCTACAACAACTTCACTCGAAAAGTTGAAGAGACGATAAATGTGAAGTTTGATGAGACTAATGGTTTGCAAGTCGAACAATTTCCAAATGATGTACGAGATAAGGAACCTTTGGAAGCCATCAAAGAGTTATCTATTGGCAAGATTCGTCCACGGAGGTGAAGGAAAGTACTTCATCAACTCAAGTGTAAGCTCCTACTTCGCATCAAGGCGAACCACAAAATGACATGGAAGCATCCACAAGCGGTACACGGCATGATGAATAATAGGAAGAAGTACATCGTGAAGATCCACCTCAACCTTCCTCACCACCACCTCAAGGAGATAATAGCGTCAACAACAACGAGCAAGAAGATGATGATGAAGAATCTCCACCATCCAACAAGAAGTTGTCACGAGTTCGAGCAAGAGCAATAACGGAATGGAGTTCAAGAACACTAATGGGATACATTTCTTGACGAAGAAGGTATTTCACATGAGTTCTCGGTGACGTACACACCTCAACAAAATGAAGTTGCAGAGAGGAAGAAGCAGACTCTCATAGAGATGGCCAGAACGATGCTTGATGAATATAAAACGACAAGACACTTTTGGGCAAAAGCCGTGGAAACAGCTTGCCATGCCATAAACCGACTCTACTTACACAAGCTTCTCGGTAAAACGTCATATGAGCTACTCACCGATAACAAACCCCAAGTTGGATACTTTCGAGTATTCGGCTCTAAGTGCTACATTCTTGATAAGCATCATCGCACTAAATTTGCTCCTAAATCTCATGAAGGTTTCCTACTTGGTTACGAATCAAACTCTCACACTTACCGTGTCTACAACAGCTTCACTCGAAAACTTGAAGAGATGGTAAATGAGAAGTTCGATGAATCTAATGGTTCGCAAGTCAAAAAATTGCTAAATGATTTAGGAGATAAGGAACCTTGGGAAGCCATCCAAGATCTACCTATCGGCAAGATTCATCCCATGGAGGTGAAGGAAAGTACTTCATCAATTCAAGTGGAAGCTTCTACTTTGCGTCAAGGTTAATCACAAAACGACATGGAGGCATCCACAAACGATACACGACATGATGAAGAAGAGGAAGAAGAACATCATGATGATCCACCTCAACCTTCCTCACCACCACCTCAGGGAGTTGACACCGTCAACGACAACGTGCAAGATGATGATGAAGAAGAAGAATCTCCACCGTCCAACAATAAGAAGTTGTCACGAGTTCGAGCAAGAGCGGACAAAGATCATCCACTGAATCAAATCTTCGATGACATACAAAACAGGAGAATCACTCGTTCTAAATCTCGTTTAGCTAACTTTTGCGAGCATTATTCTTTCATTTCTAGCATTGAACCATTGAAGGTTGAAGAAGCCCTTAAAGACCCGGATTGGGTGAATGCCATGCACGAAGTGCTACACAACTTCGAGAGGAACGAAGTGTGGAAACTTGTTGCAAAGCCCGAAGGCGAGCAAAACATCATTGGTACAACATGGGTGTTTCGAAACAAGCAAGATGAAGATGGACAAGTTCTACGCAACAAGGCGCGTCTCGTAGCCCAAGGATACACACAAGTCGAAGGTATGGACTACGGTGAGACTTATCCACCCGTTGCTAGACTTGAAGTCGTTCACATTCTTCTCTCTTATGCCAATCACCATGATATTACTATTTACCAAATGGATATAAAAAGTGGTTTTCTAAATGGTGAAATAGAGGAGTAAGTTAATGTTAAACAACCTCCTGACTTCGTGAACCCTAAGAAACCTAATAATGTTTACAAACTCTGTAAAGCTTTATATGGTCTTAAACAAATCCCTAGAGCTTGGTACACATGCCAAAGGAAGTTTCTCATTGAAAAGGGTTTTGAGATTGGTAAAATTGATGAAACCTTATTCACTAAAAGAGTTAATGGAGAACTATTTGTATGCCAAACTCATGTGGATGATATTATCTTTGGTTCTACTAACCCACATTTTAGTGAAAAGTTTGAAAAGTTGATGTGAGAGAAGTATGAGATGTCCATGATGTGTGAGCTGAAATTCTTCCTTGGATTGCAAATCAAACAATCGAGAGAAGGTACATTTATCTCTCAAACCAAGTACACCAAGGACTTAATCAGGAAATTCAACATGCAAGAATGCAAAGGTATGAGAACCCCCATGCCTACTAGTGGACATGTTGACCTCACAAAGGACAAACCAGTTGATCAAAAAGTTTATCGATCAATGATTGGTTCATTGATGTATCTATGTGCCTCCTGTCCTGACATCATGTTGAGTGTTTGCATGTGTGCCCAATACCAAGCGGCACCTAAAGAGTGTCATCTATTAGTAGTGAAAAGGATAGTGATATACCTTATACATACACCAAAATTTGGCATATGGTATCCCAAGGGATATTCTTTTAATCTTGTTGGCTATTCTGACTCGGGCTATGCCGGAGACAAGGTTGACATAAAATCCACCTCCGGTACATGTCAATTTCTTGGGAGATCTCTTGCGTCTTAGTCATCCAAGAAACAAAACTTTGTATCCTTATCAACTGTCGAAGCTGAATACATTACTGATGGATCATGTTGTGCACAATTCCTTTGGATAACTCAAACTCTTAAGGATTATGGCATTCATGTTAGAAAAAATCCATTGTTATGTGACAATGATAGTGCTATTAAGATTTCCTATAATCCTATGCAACATTCTCGGACAAATATATTCAAGGGCGACATCACTTCATTCGTGATCATGTTGCTAAAGGAGATATAGATCTCAAGCATGTTCGTACAGACAAACAATTAGTTGATATCTTTACCAAACCACTTGATTAGAAAGTGTCTTGTCATTTCAGGACTGAGTTGAACATCATTGATGCTTCAAACCTGAGCTAGACTCACTCGGATGCATGCAAGGGCATGAGCTAGAGTGACCATTCCTTGATGCTATTGATATGATACTATCTTATGTGTTAGAAATTCACTCATGTCATTTGGATATATTATGGTCTTCCTTGCATGACTAACCATTGTAGGTGAAAAGTGAACCAAAACAACATGGATTGCTCCCAACTCAAGATGATATTCATCAACTTTGAGCATCCATAACAAGTTCACCTACATGCCACATCATCAACATCTTTCGAATGTACGTACTCATATCCTTGATAAAGCTTTACACCAACTCATTAGGTAAAGCAACTCAAGTGATATGAAGACACTAAAAGCTTAATCGAAAAATGGTAACCCCATTTCATGCTTAACGATGAGTATGACCTATGATCAAGCAATCTTGCTTGACTCCTCAAGTCAAATACTCTAATATATGTGACCTAGTCACCTCCCCACATCTAGATGGAGATTCTTGTATGGTTCACATTTTTCACTGCATACTTCCTTGAAACCATTCAACTCTCATCTATATGTATGTATATTTTCATAAAATCAAAAAATATTATTGTTTTGTTTTCTCTTCTTTACTTTTACAATTGTTTTCTTTCACAACTGGTATCTTCTTTTCTTTTCTTCTAAAAGTTTGAGAAAAATTTCTATTCATTTTCTGTTAAGGAGTTGATTTTCTTTCCAACTCGGTCTCACCGATCAGGGAAACTCGGTCCAACCGATTTCTCCCATGGGCCTGATTTTGATTCTCGGTTCTATCGAACTACTTTGCCTCGGTGACTCTGATATTATCACTGCCTTCATTTTTCTGATATTTTCTACACTTTTGCCTTAGAGGGAGAAAGATTATCAATGATTCCATGTTTCATTGCCTTCTAAGTACTTAGTGAACATTTTATGAAACAAAATCAGTCTTACCATTGTTTTCTAGGGGGAGAAAACTTTTCTAGGAGGAGAAAACCTTAGTGATCCCATACATTATAAGCGAGAGAATTATCTAGGATCCCTAACATAGGGGAGATAGTTCAAGGAACTCTAATTCATATTAAAGGGGGAGAACTTTCATTGAAACCTTACCTACTATCAAAGGGGGAGAAAATTCTAATTCAAGGAACCCTTATCAAAGAGAGAAGTATTAAGGATCCCACTACTAGGAAAAGGGCTATAGATGATATAGATACTAATGGCGCACCACACAAGCAGTGCGCCACTACTATATAGTAATGACGCACCATGTGAGGTGTGCCATTAGTGTGGTGGATACTAATGGCGCACCACACTCTCGGTGCGCCACTACTATATTTTTTTTTATTTTTTTTTTTGCAAAACTACTAATGGCGCACCAGCACCTGGTGCGCCATTAGTAACCTGGTTACTAATGGCGCATCTGTTAGTAGTGCGCCACTACTATAAAAAAAATTGGTTTTTTTTTGCAAACTACTAATGGCGCACCAAAGCTAGTGCGCCACTAGTAACCAGTGTTACTAATGGCGCATCTGTTGGTGGTGCGCCACTACTATTTTTTTTTACAGAACTACTAATGGCGTACCAGAGGAGGTGCGCCATTAGTAACCAGGGTTACTAATGGCACATATGTAGGTGGTGCGCCATTAGTAACGTGGGACCAGCTAGATATTTTGGACAGCCACCTACCACACTCACTTTCCCCACTTTCATTCTGTCCACCTCCTCCAAGCTTGTCTCGGGTGCCTCCTCCTCCTCACCTCATTTGCATCATAGATTCACCCAAATTAAGTGGTTAAATTACCTTTTTTTGATAGGTAAGTAAGGGGAAAGCTTTTATGTTGTAGATCTACTTTTTTCTCCCTCCAACAACGTGCACATGCACTTTTTATGGCCTAGCTAGATCTACGTATGTTTGTTGTGTTGCATATGTTTGTGGTGTTGCATATATGTTTGTGTTTGCAGGTACCGGTATTTGAAATGCGATAGTTGCCAATATTTTCCCGGAATGTTGATTCATTTCCGTTTCGGCGAGAATTTGGCACTATGCATTCTTTTTTGTCCTATTTTTAGGCAAAGTCATGCCAATTTTTTTTGGTTCTAAAATATCGTTTTGCTCTACCCCGCAGGCGACCATGGTCCGCACGATGACCGAAGGCATCGTGAATAGGTTTTTGAGCTCCGCCAAGGCCGAGATGCTTCAAAAGAACGAGATGGAGATAAGATGTCCGTGTCGAAGATGCAAGCTGAAGAGCCTTATGGACCTGGATTCCGTAAAGGTGCGGGACCACCTGCTCTTGCGTGGTTTCATGGATGGCTATCGGTGGCAAGGTGATGAAGATGATTATGAAGTTGTCCATGGGGGCCGGGAAAGAAATGAGGAAGGGCATGAGCAAGACAACCGCGGCGAGGGCGGGCGAGAAGAGGAAGAATCTCCAGGACACAGTCATCATGTAGAAGATGCCGGACATGATGATGAGGAAGATGCCGGAGCAGACGAAGGGCATGATCATGAAGATGAAGATGCCGGAGCAGACAACGATGGACCATCCATGGCCTGGGTGCAGGACCCTCATATTCAAGAGCTGCTTCTCAAGCAGACGGATAACGCAAGAGCTGTCGCCCGAGAGAAAGCCAAGCTGGATCAACTGGAGATAGACGCGGTTACTCCATTGTATGAAGGATGCAGGCCCGAGGATACCCGCCTGAAAGTAACGCTCATGGCTCTGGAGATGAAGGTAAAACACAAAATGACCGACGCATGCTTCGACGAGAACATGTCATTCTGGCACGAACGTCTTCCCAAGGGGAACAAGTGCCCGACCAGTTTCGAGGAGGCAAAGAAAATCGTGTGTCCTCTAGATTTACCGCACGTGAAATACCATGTGGGCATGAACAATTGCATCATTTATCGGGACGAGCACGCGGAGTCTACCATATGTCCGGTGTGCGGCGTCAGTCGATACAAGAAGAGGAAGAAAGCTCCTCGAAAAGTGGTGTGGTACTTTCCGATCACTCCTCGTCTGCAACGGTATTTTGCGGACCCTAAGGTAGCAAAGCTCCTGCGTTGGCACGCGGATAGGGAGGAGAAAAAGCGAGAAGATGACGGAAATGATCTGGAGATAAATAAAAAAGACAAGATGCTGAGTCACCCTAAGGATGCGAGCCAGTGGCAAGCGTTGAACTACGAATACCCAGAATTTGGCGACGATCCAAGGAACATCGTGATGGGCGCGAGCACCGATGGAGTCAATCTGTTTGGCAGCCAGAGAAGCACACATAGCACCTGGCCTGTGTTTGTGTGGATGTACAACCTTCCCCCCTGGTTGTGCATGAAGAGGAAGTACATTCACATGAGTATGCTAATTGAAGGGCCGAAACAACCAGGGAACGACATCAATCTATATCTGAGGCTGCTGAAAGAGGAGCTAGACACGCTGTGGAAAACGCCAGCCAATACGTGGGACGCCGCAGACAAAGAATATTTCCCTATGAGAGCCGCACTCCTCACGACGGTGCACGACTATCTCAGTTACGGATATGTTGCGGGGCAGGTGGTCCATGGATTTTCTGGATGCGTCAGGTGCATGGATGACACAATGTATCGCCAGCTAGATAGAGATCCCGGGTCTTCAAAAACCGTGTTCATGGGACATCGAAGGTGGCTTCGCGACGATGACACATGGAGAAAACGCAAGGATCTGTTCGATGGTGAAACCGAACCCCGAAGACGCCCCCTTATGAGGAGCGGCGAGGAAATATACGAGCTGTTGAAAAATTGGAAAGAGTGCCCACCGCCGGGAAAGGCGCCAGAGCCGGGAAAGAAGCGAAAGGCGCCAGAGCCGCTGCTGAAGGTATGGAAAACGAGGTCTGTTTTCTGGGACTTGCCGTACTGGAAGATCCTCCGTGTGCCTCACAGCCTTGATGTCATGCATATCACGAAGAACGTGTGCGAGAGTCTGCTTGGTACCCTGCTCAACATGCCAGAGAGGACCAAAGATGGACCGAAAGCAAGGGCAGACTTGAAATCAATGGGCATCAGGGAGGAGCTTCACGCTAATAATGATGATGATGATGATGATGATGATGATGATGATGATGAGGCGAAGCAGGACACGGAAAGTCGTCGCAAAGCCAAAAAGTCCAAGAAGACCAGAAATGACTTCCCTCCCGCGTGCTTCACTCTAAGTCAGGAGGAGATCGATCAGTTTTTCACCTACCTCGTAGGAGTAAAACTTCCTTACAGTTACGCGGGGAAGATAAGCAGATACCTAGACTCAGCGAAGCAGAAGTTTAGCGGGATGAAGTCTCACGACTGTCACGTGCTGATGATGCAGATACTTCCAGTTGCAATCCGTGGGATAATGGACGCGCACGTCCGTGAAACGCTATTTGGCCTATGCAACTTTTTCGACGTCATCTCTCAGAAGTCGGTTGGCGTGAGGCAACTCAGAAGGCTACATGAAGAGATCATGGTGATACTATGCGAGCTTGATATGTACTTCCCACCCGCATTCTTCGAAGTTATGGTGCATCTGCTGGTCCATATCGTGGAGGATATCATCCAACTCTGGCCGACGTTCCTGCACAGCATGATGTCGTTCGAAAGGATGGATGGTGTCATCAAAGGATACGTTCGCAACATGTCACGTCCAAAGGGAAGCATAGCCAGGGGCTTTCTGACCGAAGAGTGCATCTCCTACTGCACGAATTATCTAGGCATCGAGAACCCCGTTGGTCTGCCCGTCAACAGGCACCTCGGCAGGCTCGCAGGATGGGGTCGCCGCGAAATGCATGCCGACTTCGAGGGTCGACTCGCCGACTTTGAAAGAGCAAACCTAGTCGCGCTACAACACATAGATGTGGTCGATCCTTGGGTCGTAGAGCACAAAATGTTGGGGAACGTCGCATGGGAAACAAAAATTTTCCTACGCGCACGAAGACTTATCATGGTGATGTCCATCTACGAGAGGGGATGAGTGATCTACGTACCCTTGTAGATCGTACAGCAGAAGCGTTAGTGAACGCGGTTGATGTAGTGGAACGCCCTCACGTCCCTCGATCCGCCCCGCGAACAATCCCGCGATCAGTCACACGATCTAGTACCGAACGGACGGCACCTCCGCGTTCAGCACACGTACAGCTCGACGATGATCTCGGCCTTCTTGATCCAGCAAGAGAGACGGAGAGGTAGAAGAGTTCTCCGGCAGCGTGACGGTGCTCCAGAGGTTGGTGATGACCTTGTCTCAGCAGGGCTCCGCCCGAGCTCCGCAGAAACGCGATCTAGAGGAAAAACCGTGGAGGTATGTGGTCGGGCTGCCGTGGAAAAGTCGTCTCAAATCAGCCCAAAAACCTCCGTATATATAGGTGGGAGGGAGGGGACCTTGCCTTGGGGCTCAAGGAGCCCCAAGGGGGTCGGCCGAGTCCAAGGGGGGAGGACTGCCCCCCCAAACCGAGTTGGACTTGGTTTGGTGGGAGGGAGTCCCCCTTCCTTCCCACCTTCTCCTTTTTTTTCCTTTTTCTCTTGATTTTCTCTTCTTGGCGCATAGAGCCCTTTTGGGCTGTCCCACCAGCCCACTAAGGGCTGGTGTGCCACCCTCAAGGCCTATGGGCTTCCCCGGGGTGGGTTGCCCCCCCCCCCCCCCCCGTGAACTCCCGGAACCCATTCGTCATTCCCGGTACATTCCCGGTAACTCCGAAAACCTTCCGGTAATCAAATGAGGTCATCCTATATATCAATCTTCGTTTCCGGACTATTCCAGAAACCCTCGTGACGTCCGTGATCTCATCCGGGACTCCGAACAACATTCGGTAACCAACCATATAACTCAAATACGCATAAAACAACGTTGAACCTTAAGTGTGCAGACCCTGCGGGTTCGAGAACTATGTAGACATAACCCGAGAGACTCCTCGGTCAATATCCAATAGCGGGACCTGGATGCCCATATTGGATCCTACATATTCTACGAAGATCTTATCGTTTGAACCTCAGTGCCAAGGATTCATATAATCCCGTATGTCATTCCCTTTGTCCTTCGGTATGTTACTTGCCCGAGATTCGATCGTCAGTATCCGTATACCTATTTCAATCTCGTTTACCGGCAAGTCTCTTTACTCGTTCCGTAATACAAGATCCCGCAACTTACACTAAGTTACATTGCTTGCAAGGCTTGTGTGTGATGTTGTATTACCGAGTGGGCCCCGAGATACCTCTCCGTTCACACGGAGTGACAAATCCCAGTCTTGATCCATACTAACTCAACTAACACCTTCGGAGATACCTGTAGAGCATCTTTATGGTCACCCAGTTACGTTCCGACGTTTGATACACACAAAGCATTCCTCCGGTGTCAGTGAGTTATATGATCTCATGGTCATAGGAATAAATACTTGACACGCAGAAAACAGTAGCAACAAAATGACACGATCAACATGCTACGTCTATTAGTTTGGGTCTAGTCCATCACGTGATTCTCCTAATGACGTGATCCAGTTATCAAGCAACAACACCTTGTTCATAATCAGAAGACACTGACTATCTTTGATCAACTGGCTAGCCAACTAGAGGCTTGCTAGGGACGGTGTTTTGTCTATGTATCCACACATGTAAATGAGTCTTCATTCAATACAATTATAGCATGGATAATAAATGATTATCTTGATACAGGAATTATAATAATAACTATATTTATTATTGCCTCTAGGGCATAATTCCAACACAAAACATTTATTGAAAAGACGTACAATGACCGAGTCCAACAAAGGACGGACGGAGATATAATCAAAGAGCACAACTCATGTTTCACGCGTTGGTTCAAGCAGAAGTTACTATCGTACCCTTTACATGAGGATTCTTCCACGGAATAACAACTCATATTCGCCTTGTCACAGGGCGCCGAGCACAACCTGATGACGTATGAGGCGTACGATACCAACGGCTACACATTCTACACCGAGGGAAAGGACATGAAGAGCGATGGTTATCAGAACTCCCGGGTAATGATGGAATCCTACATCGGTAACGACAAGGACAGATACTACGGAAGGATCGAGGAGATCTGGGAGCTGAGCTACGCTGGAGAGAAGGTCCCGATGTTCCGTGTCATATGGGCCAAGAGCGTCATAAAAGAAGACCGGTATTTCACCACCATGGTTATACCCGAAGCCAAATCCAAGACCGCGGGCGCAAACGTCACCGCGAAAAATGAGCCATGGGTACTGGCTTCCCAAGTGGACCAATGCTTCTTCATTACCGAGCCGCCAAAGCCCAGTCGTGTTGTCGTGAGGAGAGGCAAAAGGAAGATCATCGGAATGGATGGAGTCGCCAATGAGAAAGACTTCGACAAGTACGGCGACCCGAAGATGGAACATGACAACGATGATGAAGTACCAGCATACACCACAAGAAGAAGCAGGTCCACCCTACCTAAAGGACGTCCGTTCAAGAGAAGAACTCCATTTACGAAAAATAAGGGCAAGAAGATTGTGAACAAATAGCTAGCTAAGATCGATTGTATTTAAATTTGATCATATTTTTTCATATTCAATATGAAAAAATATTGAATATTCATGAGGACACTCGATCTCGATCCCCTCCATCTCGATCGCTATCACCCCTCGCAAGATCCCCCTCGCCGCCGAGCACCCTCCCCCGCTCCACCGCACTAGATGTTGTTGTGAGGCACTAGATATTCATAGGCATCTAATTGCAAACATCAAAAAAAATACTAGACATCTACTTGCAAACATCAAAAAAAATACTAGGCACTTCTCAAACCAAGGTGCAACCAGCACAAGAAAACAATGCATAGAAAAAAATGCATAGAAAGCAATGCATAGAAAAACCAAGGTGCATTGAAAACAATGCATAGAAAACAATGCATAGAAAAACCAAGGTGCAAAAAAGAGGGGGGAAGAGGATTCGAACCCGCAACCTCCTGCTAGGAGGCAAAACCCACGGACCACTGCGCTGCTACTTCGGAGGTTAACAACATAGAGAAGGCGCACCTCATATACATGCGCCATTACTATATAAAAAAACATTCTAATGGCGCACCGCTCGGGGTGCGCCATTCCTAAGCCGGGTCGCGCCCTCCTCTTCTCCCGCGGCCTCCCCCTACCCCCTTTCCACCAAACAGCAGCGCCCGCCGTCTCCCCGCTCGCCGACCGCCGCCGGGCCTGCTTGCTTTCTTTCTTAGTTCGTGGGATACGGCCCGGGTTCCGGCGCCGCCCGGCTCGATCCAGAGGGCCGCCGCCCAGCCCAGCCCAGCGGCCGCGCCGGAGGCGTGGGGGATCGGTTTTTCCGGAGCCCGCTATCCTCCTCCACCTACAGCTCGTCCCCTCTACGGTCGCGCCGCCGTTCGTGGTTGGGCTTCGACGAGGTGAGTAGCAGAGCACCACCACGGCTCCTTCTTCAGATTTCGGTGAGTCGTCTTCCACCTCTCCCGTTCATCCCCTTCTCCTCGCGGCGGTGACCTAGGGTTAGGTTTAGGAGCTCAATAGTCAATAGTCAATAAGGAATTTTGTGAATTCTGCCGGCCCGTGCTCGATTTGGTGCGGTTCTTTGAGCTGCTGCCTAGGGTTGTTCGTCCGCCTGGCCTGCCCCTTTTTTGGGTCTAACACAAAGCAGGCTTGATATGTCTTCTGTCCCTTTATGCTAAATTACCCACTTATGCCCTCGAGTGTGGTCTCGGACCTGTTTGCTTGGTCTATTTCAACTGCTGCTTAGGGTCTGATTTGACCATGCTAAAGTAATCGATTCAATTGCTATAGAAGAGCTGGTATTTTTTGGTTTGTTTGTTAGTGAATGGTGGTGCAAAATCATGATGTTTCTGTCTGTTTTCTGGATTCTGTTGGCTTATGGGAGAGTTGGCTCAGTTGCTTGGTTTATGTTGTAAACTTGTTCTTGATGCTAATAATGTTCTAGTTTCTTCTGTGGGGAAGGGCCACTTGTCAGATATCTTTGTGTACGGTGGTCTTCTGCATCATATGGAAATTCTCCATCTAGTGTAGTCAATAGATGTTGTTAAGTGACCGTGTCATGGTTTTTGTTCTGTCTTTAAACAGGAAAGCCAGTTTTTTCAGGCTTCAAGAAAATAATTTCCCAGAATATTACTGCTAAGCCCAAGCTTGTTAATCGGCATGTACTTCTCTGTGATATATTGCTAATGTCTGCTCTGATGTGCTTGGTATTGTAAAGTGTCTTTTTTTTCTACATCAATAGCCTTTATGCATCCAAGTTATCAAACTATGTGAACTAGAAATGATAATAGAGAGAATTGATCATTACTTTTCTGAACTGTTGCAGAAGTCTCAATAGTTCTTTCAAGTTCGTACATTGAAAGGCTTGTTTCATAAATAGAGAGAGGCTTAGCTCTGGATCAGGAGCAAGACCTTTCCAGCTTATACCAAGCTCAGGTCTGGTTGGTGGTTTAAGTTGCAAATCTAAGGTAACATCAGCTGCTCCACTCTTATTAGAAAGTTGATATGCATTCGACGGTTTCAGAGTATTGTCAATATTTAGACTCAACTGACTGCTGACTGAAGAAAAGGGTGCCACTGAGGGAACATGTGCTTTCTACTGTTTAACTAGAACATGATCGTCTAAACTCAGACGACGACGTACTTGCTACTGTTTAACTAGCTAGCTGACACTCTTGTTAATCAAATCATCTTTCATTTCCATATGTTCACTAGTAGCTAGCACAAAAGAGTGGACGATGGTATTTGTGCTGAGCAGCAGTGCTTGGTCGATGGATGGATGGTGCGTGTGCGTGCGCGCGTGCCACCCACTCGTCGGAACAGAAGAAAATGTTGCACCCTATGCCCGCCCTGCTTTAGCCCTAAAGCACCCAGCTTTAGTACTTGGATTAGCTGGTAGATCAGACGTATACTTAGCTTTCCACTTTCGAGGCCATAAATAGTAGAGTAGGACTCGCATGCTTCCTTACAGTGGAGTGCAGCACAAGATCGATTGGACCTCCTTTGCTACAGCTTCCTTCTTCTCGAAGGCTCTGCCCATCTTCCATTTGCATGCACATGAAAAAATAAAGATGTGATCAGGTCTCAATCGACTTAGACTTAAGCAAGTCTGATATACTCCAGTATGTAAGAAGGAAAAAAACTGAAAAGAAATTGTTTGCACAGATCTTCATGTGAGATCAACGGATTATAGTATCGACTGAGACATAACAAAGTCTAGCAAGACTGGAAAAAAACAGGCCAGTTAGCTAGTTCATTAGATAATTAATTTGCACATACGTATATGCTCTAACTTGTTGTGGTTCTTTACTATATATCTAACTTTGTGCGTATAAACTTATTCAGAATTTATAGAAAATACACCGTAAGAAGAAATTGCTACATGTTGGATCAGCTATTTTTTTTATTTATTGCTCATGCATGCATGCCGGTGGCTTCTTCCATATAGGTTGTAAGACATTAACCCAGCCAGTTCAAGAGTAAATAGTCCGTTTGCCTGCCAACGTCGGAACAAATGGAGCAATCATCTGACAAAAACATGGAGCATAAATAAAACAGCAAGCAGGCATGAAGAGAAGACATAAAGCATCATTGTTCCCCATCAGCATATAGTATACCGACGACAACCAAACTACAAAAGGCCTACCTATCTCTGTCATTTCAAGGTCTATTAAGCAGTGAGTTTAAGACACTGAAATGCATTGATACAAGAGACACATCTTGGTTCTTGAAACTCTGTAAAACAAAAACTCATACTACTAACTAGTTATGCCCATGGTCAGCCACCGAACCCGATGCTCCAAAACCAGAATTGGCACTCTAGTGGAGATGTCACTTGTTCTACTTCCATCACCCCCTGGGCTTAAATACACATAATGTGACTCTGCCCGCTTATTTCACTAGCATTGATACAAGAGGCTTATTTCACTAGCCTGCCAAGATTTCTTGCATATTTCATATTTAACATGTTGTATTTAACCTTTTTTTCTTATCAGTTTCATCCTTATATGACTCTGCAACATAATAAAGGTGGTTCAAGAAAGTTGTGCACACGCAAGAAAGTTGGTAGTAGTATTAGTAGTTTGGGATATTCGTTTCTGAGCCCGGGCTCACCCTTCTCCGAGCTCTCCGACCATCGTGTCGTGATGATTTTGCAGGTACCCCGAGAGGCCCTTGAGTTTGCCGGAATGTCGATTAACTTCCGTTCCGGCAAATTCGGGTACTCCATATGTCCTATTTTCAGCAAAGGTCATGCTGAAATTTTCTGTCAATTTTAGCATGACTTTGCTAAAAATAGGACATATGGGGTACTTGCGACTAATGCATGGGCCGGGGTATCTTATTACTTAATTAAGTAGGATTAAACCATAGGTGGCAATAGAGCCAAGTGATTAGGCCCAACTTTTTGACCAAACTTTTTTCCGATTTAGAGCGAAACATGGCCCACAACGATGAGGCTGGCGGTTCGGGCAAGCCATTCTGGGAGTTGTCCCAGGAGATGGAGGAAGAACCTCACCGCTATGAGGACGCTGCGGAAGACACCGATCCTGAGTACACAACCCCTAGTGGCGTCGAGGATGACACCACTGATGGTGCCGCCGAGGATGCCACCACTGATGATGGCAGCGCACACACAGATGGTAGCCAATCGAAGAGGCAACGGAAGGACCGGCGCCCGAACATGCTCAGCACCGTAAAGGAGGAATTTACTGAAGTGAACTCCGACGGGTATCCAACGGCGCCCAAAGAAATAGTCAAGGGGTACGCGGTTCAGCTCGGGTGCATTCTCCGGAGCACTGTCTCGATCAACACCGAGAACCTAAGGCATAAGGACCGAGGGAATTTGCGCAACCTCCTCTTCACGAAGCTGCACGAACGATACAAGTTCCCCGGTGACGTCGCAAACACATGCCTCTCAAGGAATAAAGTGAACAGTGCCGCCCTCACGAAGATGAGCAAGGCCCTGTCTACTTGGAGAAGCGTGGTGAAGAGAATGATTGACAAAGGTGATAGTTATGAGAAGATCAAGGCGAAAAATCCTTCGATCAGCAAAGATGACTACAAGGAGTTCAAGATCAAGTGCGAGAGCAAGGCAACCGCGGAATCAAGTCAATGGGGGGAAGAAATGCGGGAGTTGAACTTAGGGGTCCACCAACTCGGTCCCGGCGGTTACAGAGTGGCGGAACCTATATGGGACAAGGAGGACGCGGAGCGTGCCGAGCAAGGCCTACCACCCTGCTTCGAGAAATACGGTGACAAGCAGACCAGGAACTATGTCAGGGCCCGGTACAAGGTGGACCCAGTAACAAAGGAGCTTACCACGGATGCGAAGACCAGGGCGCTTGAGCGTGTTCTGGTAAGGAATACACCCCACGTAATTAGCTCCATATGGTTGCATTCTAATTAATGAAGCCAAATTTCTAAATGGTTCATTCCTTCCGCAGGACACTGAAAGCAGTAGCGCGGGGTCGTCTCAGAGCTCCCATTGGGACACCAATTTAAATAGAGCATTTAACATAATGAAAAACAAGGATAAGTCCAGTAAGCCGTCGTCAGCTGGTCGTGTGGCCGGCAAAGGCTTGTCCACGAAATGGTCGTCATACTATAACGCTGGTGGGCAAAAGGAGAGAAATACCAACTTGGTAAGCCAGTCGCGCGAGGTTGAAGAACTCAAGGCAAAAGTGGCACGGATTCCGGAGATGGTCCAAGAGCTAGTGCAACACCAAGTGGGAGGGGTGATCACCGTCATTGTGCCTACCTTGATTGAGGGGCTGCAGGCATGGATTGTGGGCGGCCAACAGGGGCCGCCCCCGATTCCCAGCTTCACGGCCAGCAACTCGCACAACGCGCAGGCGACGCCATTGGTGTCTCCGGCGCCGGCCGGCACCTCAGCAGCAAGCGGCCCCTCCGTCACTTGCACGCCCGCCGTAGGCGGTGCCTCGACATTAGCCAAGCTCGATGCCATCACGGTAACTAAGCCTCTCTCAGCCGATGACTTCATCTCCTTGCCTTTGACTAGGCATCCCCTGACGCCCTACATGTTTTCACAGGGCGCCGGCGCCGACGTTCCATGCACTCTCCTGCACTTCATGGGCGGCGAGTTGATCGATGTCGCCAAGGGCAGAATCGTTCAACCGGGCAACCCCATGTTCCACGGTAAACCGATGCCACCCACCACGTATAGGGTTCAACTGGTTCGGGTGCTGCCAGGCTGCGACGACTTGTTACCTTCGTTCCACCCCGCTAGGCCGACATAGATGATGTGATGACCCTCAGCGCCTGCTTAAGCTGGCCCTTGCTTTGGCCGAAGAGCCAAATTCGTTTGGGGGTGGGGGACACCACCCCACAGACAACACCGCTAGTCGTGCCGGCGCCAAGCCATGGCAAGACCGCCGCGATGCTACCAGACATGCATATGGCACAGGATCCGGACATGCATATGGCACAGGTTCCGGACGACGACGATGACGACGATGGTACATTTACCAAGGTCGATAAGTACTTTGCCGAACATGGGTACGGTGAGGAATTCTTGGGGCCTCCTTCTCAAGAACCCAACCCTGCAAAAGACGACCGCGATCTAGCTGGTACCGCGGAGAAACCCAATTGCAACAGGCATTGTCTGGCGTTTAGTTTTGAGGAGACGCCTCCAGCTGCCGCCTTCACCGAGCCTCAGATAGCCGAGGTGCGAAATATTATCAGCCCCAACACACTCAAGAAGGTGGTCTCTGAGCAGATGAACTGGATCCCATTACATCAGCAGAAGAAGGGATGGAAAAAAAAGACTAACAAGGGTGTGAGCCAGCCGGCACTGAGTACGATCCGTGCTCTGGACGGGCCACCTTCACCTAAGGATATCTCGAGGAGGGTGCATGTGGCGGGTAGGCCGATGCTACCGACTAATCTGCTCAATGCTGCAACCGGTGCTATGCGGAGTCTGCATGACACTGTTCTTTGTTTGGAGAAGCGGCGTCTCTCCGAGAATAATGTGGCATACCCGGTTTTCGTGGCCAAGGTGCCAGAGGGCAAGGGCTTTGTCGATAGCGCCATCAGGGGTATGATCGTCCTGCGGTTTGCTGACATATTTGCTATGTTTAACCTTCATCCGTTGCACTACACCTTCGTTCGGCTATTTTCGCTGAGTATGGAGATGCGGATCATTAGAAACAAGACCCCGGACCTAGTGATAGTCGACCCCTTCTGTATGCGTGCCAAGATCTTGGGCAGCGCTGGGGACCGGCAAGTCGCGAGTTCATACCTCGAAGGCGTCATTCTGGCAAACTCAGAAAAGGATAACTTCCTCGTGCCTTACTTTCCCTGGTAAGTTATCCCCTCATCGCCACGTAACATATGATTTCTTAGATTTTGATCGTCCTTTTTTTTCTAACATTCCGTGTTTTGTGCAGTGACACACGTTGCACACTCATCCTCTTAAGCCTGAAATATTCCACGGCCACGTATTTCGACTCGGACCGTCAGTCAAAAAAAGACTACACAAATATCAAGAAAGTTCTTGATGAAGCTCTTCCCGGCTACGCCATATCTGGAGGCACCTTCAGCAGGACAAGTCTCAGGCACGGCAAGCACGTGTTCACCCACAATACGATGTTCGCCTGCGTCAAGCAGCCGCCTAGCAGTCAGAAGGATGCCTACTACGCCCTCCATCACATGCGGGTGATCATACGGGACAGTAATCACCTTCGGCTACCAAATAATCTCAAAGATTGGGCCGCACGCTTGTCGGCAATCCAGGATGCGGATATCAGACAAGAATTCTTTCGCATCCAGTCGGAGTTTGCGGAAATCATCCATCAAGATGTCCTTCGTACCTCGGGGCAGTTCTACCTCAGATCTCCGCTGTCCAATAGTGAGATAGATACAATGCTACAAATGCAGGCTGACAACGACCGCAATTTCATGACCATCACGAAAGACGGCGGCTGCATCCACGTTCCCGTGAATCACTACTAATTCATGTTGCAATATTAAACTTTAATGAACTGGTATGTCTCTTTGGTTTGGACAGTCGTTCAACTTATACATAATCGATGCTATTTATTAATAGGACCATGAATCGTGCTGTTATAGTTGTAATATTAAACTTTAATGAACTTGTATGTCTCTCTGAATTGCTACTAACGTTTTGTTTGGCTAGTGCATAGAGATGTCGTCGTATGTCGTGTACAAGGGTAAGGTTCCCGGAGTCTACGACGACCGGGAGGAGTGTCGGAGACAGGTTCACCGATTCAGCGGTAACAGTTACAAAGGGTACACCACAAGGGCGGAGGCGGAAGTTAGATACGCGCGCTATCTAGCGGGAGAGAGGAGGGAGCGTTGGAGGAACCGGATGAAGACCAGTTTCATTGCGATTATGCTCATCGTGATGACCGCAACTCTCTTCTATATATGATGGTAGTTTAGATGGTCGATATATCGACTTGTAATGTGAAGACAAACTCGCTACTCGCGGTCTCGAGACTTGTAATGTTCTAACTTTGTTCGGTATTTTAAATTCGGAGACTAATATAATGAATTGTATTCGGAAACTAATCTTCTATTGTATTCGATAAATCTGTTGTTTATATGTTGTGCTATCTATATTCTGTGCAATAATATATTTTGTAATCTGTGCAAATATCAGAAAAAATAAAATAAATACCTAATATTCATACTAGTGGCGCATCACTCAGCACACTAGTGCGCCACTAGTAAGCCAGAGCATATGGGTAAATATGGGCCTGGGAGGCATACTAATGGCGCACCATAAGCTATACTAATGGCGCACTAGGATATATACTAATGGCGCACCAGTATCTATACTAATGGCGCACCGGGATCTATACTAATGGCGCACCAGGATATATACTAATGGCGCACTACCTGGTGCGCCATTAGTATACCAGATACTAATGGCGCACCGTGAGCAATACTAATGGCGCACTACCTGGTGCGCCATTAGTATACCAAATACTAATGGCGCACTTGTAGTGCGCCATTAGTAAAAAAATCTAATGGGGTGATGCTAGTGGCGCACCTATAGTGCGCCATTAGTAGCAAAAAATGGTGCGCCATTAGCAAGCCTTTTCCTAGTAGTGTCCCTTTCTCTCATTAAGCCCTTACCCTCTGACCTTTTTGGAAATTAATGCCAAAGGGGGAGAAATATGAAAACTTCCAATGAACCTATTTATAGGGGAGAAATATCACCATTAAGCTTACTTAAAGAGGGAGAGATATCAATAGGGGGAGATATATGTTCCTAAAGGAAGGTCTACCTAAGGGGAGATGTATCAAACCTTACATATTAAGGGAGAGAGAGATAAAATTATGTCAGATTTCATTAGTTTACTATCTTTTGATTGAACTTGTCTTACCCTACCTACTGCCAATATCTACATGCCATGATTTAGGGGGAGAGGAAATTCTTACATATTCATTCCTAGAGGATAAAGTTCTTATTTCTTTTGGAGACATATCTATCATCAAATCCTATTTGAAATATGTCTTCAAATATCTTGGTACTTTTGAAGCTCTTTACATCTTTACAATGGAGTACTCTTGTGCTTTCTAACATTTCTTTTCCCATTTGTACTCCTACTGCTAAGACGCTCAAGAACCTCAAGGTAAGTATATGCATCATATCCTTTGTTCATGATGATCTCTTGTTTCTTGCACATATTGTTTGCAAGAGGGAATCTTGAACAAGGAATTTCTACATTCACTTATGTTTGGTGCATATAGCCAAGATCTATATGACTTGTCCATCCCTTCTACCATGTGTGTGCCCATGCAGTCCAAAGCAACTATCCTTAAAAGGGGATTGCACGCATTTAAGGGGAGCTTGTACTAGTCATATATCTTTCAAAGCTATCATATTCTAATGCTTATCTTTATTTGAAGCTTTGATTCTATGTTGTCATCAATTATTAAAGGGGGAGATTTAAAGCACATATGCTCCCTTGGTGATTTTGATAATTCATGACAACATACATTGTCTCTTGGACTAACACTTTCACCTAGATATTTCAGGAATAGTCCATAGAGAGCTTTGGCTAAAGGATTATGTGGAGATGCCCCTTGATGCAAGAAATGGATAGGATTTGCTCAAGCTTCAAGCTAGAAGACTCTTCATTTTATATTTGTGATAAATCACTTTTGAGTCCATAGGAAAGACAATACTATTAAAAGGGGGTGAGGTATTAAAATGAACTGCTTGCTCAAGTGCTCTAAGTTAGCCACCAAAATACTCAGTCATTTTTCCCACATAACCATTTTGTCCAAAACCACATACTCAAAATCGTGCCACAAAGTTTTCCATTTTGGCCACACCGAGTTTGATCTCAGACAGAACCCTAGGCATTCCCACCAAATCGGTGCAATAGAAACCATTTCGGTGTTGCCGAGTTTGGGTGACCAATTTTCGGTTGCCTCGGTACACAAAATCAAAATTTTCGAGTTTGAGTATCCGTGTCACCGAGTTTTCTCATCTGACCGTTAGTCACTTTTTCGGTGCCATCGAGTTGTGTATATCGGTCTCACCGAGATCCAAAAGTTGCTGCCTTTAGTACAAGTCGGTACCGCCGAGTTTATGACTTCGGTGTCATTGAGTTTGCCACTTTAGGTGTAACAGTTGGATTTTGTGTGGTCCCTATATATACCCCTACACCCACCTCTCATTTGTAGAGGAAGCACTCAGAACACACACTTCATTGCCAGATCCATTTTTGTGAGAGAGAGCCACCTACTGATGTGTTGAGATCAAGATATTCCATTCCAATCATTTGAAACTTGATCTCCAACGTCCCCAAGTTTCTTTCCACCAAATCAATATCTCCTACCCATGCATATCATGTGAGAGAGTGATTTTGTGTTGAGGAGACTATCTTTAGAAGCACAAGACCAAGGAGTTCATCGTTATACCACACCTATTACCTTTTGGAGGGTGGTGCCTCCTAGATTGGTTAGGTGTCGCTTGGAAGCCTCCTACTTCGGGTTGTGGAGTTGAACCAAGATGTTTGTAAGGGTAAGGAGAGTTCCTACTTCATGAAGATCTACCGTGAGTAAGGCTAGTCCTTCATGGACAGAAGCTATGGTGGAATAGACAAGGACGCTTCTTCGTGGACCCTTCGTGGGTGGAGCCCTCCATGGACTCTCGCAGCCGTTACACTCCATGGGTTGAAGTTGTTGGGGAACGTCGCATGGGAAACAAAAAATTTCCTACGCGCACGAAGACCTATCATGGTGATGTCCATCTACGAGAGGGGATGTGTGATCTACGTACCCTTGTAGACCGTACAGCAGAAGCGTTAGTGAACGCGGTTGATGTAGTGGAACGTCCTCACGTCCCTCGATCCAGCAAGAGAGACGGAGAGGAAGAAGAGTTCTCCGGCAGCGTGACGGCGCTCCGGAGGTTGGTGATGATCTTGTCTCAGCAGGGCTCCGCCCGAGCTCCGCAGAAACGCGATCTAGAGGAAAAACCGTGGAGGTATGTGGTCGGGCTGCCGTGGAAAAATCGTCTCAAATCAGCCCTAAAACCTCCGTATACATAGGTGGGAGAGGGGGAGCCTTGCCTGGGTCGGCCGAGCCAAGGGGGGAAGGTCCCTCCCCCAAACCGAGTCCTACTTGGTTTGGTGGGTGGAGTCCTTCTTTCCTTTCCCACCTCCTCCTTTTTTTTCTCTTTGATTTTCTTCCTATGGCGCATAGGGCCTTCTTGGGCTGTCCCACCAGCCCACCAAGGGCTGGTGTGCCACCCCCAAGGCCTATGGGCTTCCCCGGGGAGGGTTGCCCCCCTCCCCCCCCCCCGGTGAACTCCCGGAACCCATTCGTCATTCCCGGTACATTCCCGGTAACTCCGAAAACCTTCCGGTAATCAAATGAGGTCATCCTATATATCAATCTTCATTTCCGGACCATTCCGGAAACCCTCGTGACATCCGTGATCTCATCCAGGACTCCGAACAACATTCGGTAACCAACCATATAACTCAAATACGCATAAAACAACGTCGAACCTTAAGTGTGCAGACCCTGCGGGTTCGAGAACTATGTAGACATGACCCGAGAGACTCCTCGGTCAATATCCAATAGCAGGACCTGGATGACCATATTGGATCCTACATATTCTACGAAGATCTTATCGTTTGAACCTCAGTGCCAAGGATTCATATAATCCCGTATGTCATTCCCTTTGTCCTTCGGTATGTTACTTGCCCGAGATTCGATCGTCAGTATCCGCATACCTATTTCAATCTCGTTTACCGGCAAGTCTCTTTACTCGTTCCGTAATACAAGATCCCGCAACTTACACTAAGTTACATTGCTTGCAAGGCTTGTGTGTGATGTTGTATTACCGAGTGGGCCCCGAGATACCTCTCCGTCACACGGAGTGACAAATCCCAGTCTTGATCCATACTAACTCAACGAACACCTTCGGAGATACCTGTAGAGCATCTTTATAGTCACCCAGTTACGTTGCGACGTTTGATACACACAAAGTATTCCTCCGGTGTTAGTGAGTTATATGATCTCATGGTCATAGGAACAAATACTTGACACGCAGAAAAACAGTAGCAACAAAATGACACGATCAACATGCTACGTCTATTAGTTTGGGTCTAGTCCATCACGTGATTCTCCTAATGACGTGATCCAGTTATCAAGCAACAACACCTTGTTCATAATCAGAAGACACTGACTATCTTTGATCAACTGGCTAGCCAACTAGAGGCTTGCTAGGGACAGTGTTTTGTCTATGTATCCACACATGTAAATGAGTCTTCATTCAATACAATTATAGCATGGATAATAAACGATTATCTTGATACAGGAATTATAATAATAACTATATTTATTATTGCCTCTAGGGCATAATTCCAACAGTCTCCCACTTGCACTAGAGTCAATAATCTAGCCCTCACATCATCATGCGAATTACATTGTAATAAATCTAACACCCATACAGTTCTGGTGTTGATCATGCTTTGCCCGTGGAAGAGGTTTAGTCAGCGGGTCTGCTACATTCAGATCCGTGTGCACTTTGCATATATTTACGTCCTCCCCTTCGACGTAGTCGCGGATGAGGTTGAAGCGTCGTTTGATGTGTCTGGACTTCTTGTGAAACCGTGGTTCCTTTGCTAAAGCAATGGCACCCGTGTTGTCACAGAACAAGGTTATTGGATTCAGTGCGCTTGGCACCACTCCAAGATCCGTCATGAATTGCTTCATCCAGACACCCTCCTTAGCCGCCTCCGAGGCAGCCATGTACTCCGCTTCACATGTAGAATCTGCTACGACGCTTTGCTTGGAACTGCACCAGCTTACCGCACCCCCATTAAGAATAAATACGTATCCGGTTTGCGACTTAGAGTCGTCCGGATCTGTGTCAAAGCTTGCATCGACGTAACCTTTTACGGCGAGCTCTTCGTCACCTCCATACATGAGAAACATCTCCTTAGTCCTTTTTAGGTACTTCAGGATATTCTTGACCGCCGTCGAGTGATCCACTCCTGGATTACTCTAGAACCTACCTGCCATACTTATGGCCAGGCTAACGTCTGGTCTAGTGCACAACATTGCATACATGATAGAACCTATGGCTGAAGCATAGGGGACGGTGCGCATATGCTCTCTATCATCATCAGTTGCTGGGCACAGAGTCTTACTCAATCTCGTACCTTGTAAAACTGGCAAGAACCCTTTCTTGGACTGTTCCATTTTGAACCTCTTCAAAACTTTATCAAGGTATGTGCTTTGTGAAAGTCCTATCAGGCGTTTTGATCTATCCCTATAGATCTTAATGCCTAGAATGTAAGCAGCTTCTCCTAGGTCCTTCATAGAGAAAATTTTATTCAAGTAATCCTTTATGCTCTCCAAAAACTCTATGTTGTTTCCAATCAGCAATATGTCATCCACATATAATATTAGAAACGCCACAGAGCTCCCACTCACTTTCTTGTAAATACAAGATTCTCCAACCACTTGTATAAACCCAAAAGCTTTGATCACCTCATCAAAGCGTTTGTTCCAACTCCGAGATGCTTGCACCAGTCTATAAATGGATCGCTGGAGCTTGCACACCTTGTTAGCATTCTTAGGATCGACAAAACCTTTGGGTTGCATCATATACAATTCTTCCTTAAGGAAACCGTTAAGGAACGCTGTTTTGACATCCATCTGCCAGATTTCATAATCGAAAAATGCAGCTATTGCTAACATGATTCTGACGGACTTAAGCATCACTACGGGTGAGAATGTCTAATCGTAGTCAACTCCTTGAACTTGTGAAAAAACCATTGCCACAAGTCGAGCTTTATAAACGGTCACATTGCCGTCAGCGTCCGTCTTCCTCTTAAAGATCCATTTGTTCTGAATAGCCTTGCGGCCCTCAGGCAGTACCTCCAAAGTCCACACTTTGTTCTCATACATGGATCCTATCTCGTACTTCATGGCTTCTAGCCATTTGTTGGAATCTGGGCCCACCATTGCTTCTTCATAATTTGCAGGTTCATTGTTGTCCAACAACATGATTGATAAGACGGGATTACCGTACCACTCTGGAGCAGCAAGTGGTCTCGTCGACCTGCGTGGTTCGACAGAAACTTGAACCGGAGTTTCATGATCATTATCATTAACTTCCTCCTCAACCGGCGTCGCAACGACAGAGGTTTCCCCTTGCCCTGCGCCACCATCCAGAGGGATGAGAGGTTCGACAACCTCCTCAAGTTCTATCTCCCTCCCACTCAATTCTCTCGAGAGAAACTCCTTCTCGAGAAAAGCTCCGTTTTTAGCAACAAACACTTTGCCCTCGGATTTGAGATAGAAGGTGTACCCAATTGTCTCTTTTGGGTAACCTATGAAGACGCACTTTTCCGCTTTGGGTTCCAGCTTTTCAGGCTAAAGCTTTTTGACATAAGCATCACATCCCCAAACTTTAAGAAACGACAACTTTGGCCTTTTGCCATACCACAGTTCGTATGGTGTCGTCTCAACGGATTTTGATGGTGCCCTATTTAAAGTGAATGCAGCTGTTTCTAATGCATAACCCCAAAACGATAACGGCAAATCGGTAAGAGACATCATAGATCGCAGCATCTCTAATAAAGTACGATTACGACGTTCGGACACACCATTACGTTGTGGTGTTCCAGGCGGTGTCAACTGTGAAACAATTCCACATTGTCTTAAGTGAGCACCAAACTCGAAACTCAAATATTCACCCCCACGATCAGACCGTAGGAACTTGATCTTCTTGTTATGATGATTTTCAACTTCACTCTGAAATTGCTTGAACTTTTCAAATGTTTCAGACTTGTGCTTCATTAAGTAGACATAACCATATCTACTCAAATCGTCAGTGAAGGTGAGAAAATAACGATATCCGCCGCGTGCCTCTACGCTCATCGGACCACACACATCGGTATGTATGATTTCCAACAAGTCACTTGCACGCTCCATTGTTCCGGAGAACGGAGTTTTAATCATCTTGCCCATGAGGCATGGTTCGCACGGGTCAAGTGAATCAAAGTCAAGTGACTCCAAAAGTCCATCGGCATGGAGTTTCTTCATGCGCTTTACATCAATATGACCTAAGCGGCAGTGCCACAAAAATATGGCGCTATCATTGTTAACTCTAACTCTTTTGGTCTCAATGTTATGTATGTGTGTATCGCTATCAAGATTCAATATGAACAATCCTCTCACATTGGGTGCATGACCATAAAAGATGTTACTCATAGAAATAGAACAACCATTATTCTCTGACTTAAAAGAGTAACCGTCTCGCAATAAATAAGATCCAGATATAATGTTCATGCTCAACGCAGGCACTAAATAACAATGATTCAAGTTCATAACTAATCCTGATGGTAATTGAAGTGAAACTGTGCCGACGGCGATTGCATCAACCTTGGAACCATTTCCTACGCGCATCGTCACTTCATCTTTCGCCAGCCTTCGTCTATTCAGCAGTTCCTGTTTCGAGTTGCAAATATGAGCAACAGAACCGGTATCGAATACCCAGGCACTACTACGAGAGTCGGTTAAGTACACATCAATAACATGTATATCAAATATACCTGATTTTTCTTTGGCCGCCTTCTTATCTGCCAGATACTTGGGGCAATTGCGCTTCCAGTGACCCATACCCTTGCAATAGTAACACTCTGTTTCAGGCTTAGGTCCAGCTTTGGGTTTCTTCATTGGATTGGCAACACACTTGCCGCTCTTCTTTGAATTACCCTTCTTGCCTTTGCCGTTTCTCTTGAAACTAGTGGTCTTATTCACCATCAACACTTGATGCTCTTTACAGAGTTCAGACTCTGCGACTTTCAGCATCACAAACAACTCGCCGGGAGACTTGTTCATCCCTTTCATGTTGTAGTCCAACACAAAGCCTTTATAGCTTGGCGGCAGTGATTGAAGGATTCTGTCAGTGATAGCCTCTTGTGGGAGTTCAATCCCCAGCTCAGCTAGACGGTTTGAGTACCCAGACATTTTGAGCACATGTTCACTGACAGACGAGTTCTCCTCCATCTTGCAAGCATAGAATTTATCGGAGGTCTCATACCTCTCGATCCGGGCGTTCTTCTGAAAGATAAACTTCAACTCCTGGAAAATCTCAAATGCTCCATGACGCTCAAAGCAACGTTGAAGTCCCGGTTCTAAGCCATACAAGACTGCACATTGAACTACTGAGTAGTCCTCCTTATGTGCTAACCAAGCGTTCTTAACATCCTGATCAACCGTAGCGGGTGGTTCATCTCCTAGCGCAGCATTAAGGACATAATCCTTCTTCCCAGCTTGTAAGATTAGCTTAAGATTACGAGCCCAGTCTACAAAGTTGCTTCCATCATCTTTCAACATAGCTTTCTCTAGGAACGTATTAAAATTCAGGGTGACTGTCGCGTGAGCCATGATCTACAACACAAATATATTCAAAGTGGACTTAGACTATGTTCAAGATAATTAGAGTTTAACTTAATCAAATTATTCGCTAAACTCCCACTCAAAAAGTACATCTCTCTAGTCATTTGAGTGGTTCATGATCCACTTACACTAGCTCAAGTCTGATCATCACGTGAGTTGAGCATAGTTTCAGTGGTAAGCATCCCTATGCTAATCATATCATCTATATGATTCATGATCGACCTTTCGGTCTCATGTGTTCCGAGGCCATGTCTGCACATGCTAGGCTCGTCAAGCTTAACCCGAGTGTTCCGCATGCGCAACTGTTTTGCACCCGTTGTATGTGAATGTTGAGTCTATCACACCCGATCATCACGTGGTGTCTCGAAACGACGAACTGTAGCAACGGTGCACAGTCGGGGAGAACACAATTTCGTCTTGAAATTTTAGTGAGAGATCACCTCATAATGCTACCGTCGTTCTAAGCAAAATAAGGTGCATAAAAGGATTAACATCACATGCAATTCATAAGTGACATGATATGGCCATCATCACGTGCTCCTTGATCTCCATCACCAAAGCACCGGCACGATCTTCTTGTCACTGGTGCCACACCAAGATCTCCATCAACGTGTCGCCATCGGGGTTGTCGTGCTACTCATGCTATTACTACTAAATCTACATCCTAGCAAAATAGTAAACGCATCTGCAAGCACAAACGTTAGTATAAAGACAACCCTATGGCTCCTGCCGGTTGCCGTACCATCGACGTGCAAGTCGATATAATCTATTACAACATGATCATCTCATACATCCAATATATCACATCACATCGTTGGCCATATCACATCACAAGCATACCCTGCAAAAACAAGTTAGACGTCCTCTAATTTTGTTGTTGCATGTTTTACGTGGTGACCATGGGTATCTAGTAGGATCGCATCTTACTTACGCAAACACCACAACGGAGATATATGAGTTGCTATTTAACCTCATCCAAGGACCTCCTCGGTCAAATCCGATTCAATTAAAGTTGGAGAGACTGACACTTGCCAGTCATCTTTGAGCAACGGGGTTACTCGTAGCGATGAAACCAGTCTCTCGTAAGCGTACGAGTAATGTCGGTCCAAGTCGCTTCAATCCAACAATACCGCGGAATCAAGAAAAGACTAAGGAGGGCAGCAAAATGCACATCACCGCCCACAAAAACTTTTGTGTTCTACTCGAGAAGACATCTACGCATGAACCTAGCTCATGATGCCACTGTTGGGGAACGTCGCATGGGAAACAAAATTTTTCCTACGCGCACGAAGACCTATCATGGTGATGTCCATCTACGAGAGGGATGTGTGATCTACGTACCCTTGTAGACCGTACAGCAGAAGCGTTAGTGAACGTGGTTGATGTAGTGGAATGTCCTCACGTCCCTCGATCCGCCCCGCGAACCGTCCCGCGATCAGTCCCACGATCTAGTGCCGAACGGACGGCACCTCCGCGTTCAGCACACGTATAGCTCGACGATGATCTCGGCCTTCTTGATCCAGCAAGAGAGACGGAGAGGAAGAAGAGTTCTCCGACAGCGTGACGGCGCTCCGGAGGTTGGTGATGATCTTGTCTCAGCAGGGCTCCGCCCGAGCTCCGCAGAAACGCGATCTACAGGAAAAACCGTGGAGGTATGTGGTCGGGCTGTCGTGGAAAATCGTCTCAAATCAGCCCTAAAACCTCCGTATATATAGGTGGGAGAGGGGAAGCCTTGCCTTGGGGCTCAAGGAGCCCCAAGGGGGTCGGCCGAGCCAAGGGGGGAAGGTCTCCCCCCCCCCAAACCGAGTCCTACTTGGTTTGGTGGGTGGAGTCCTTCTTTCCTTTCCCACCTCCTCCTTTTTTTTCCTTTCTCTTTGATTTTATTCCTATGGCGCATAGGGCCTTCTTGGGTTGTCCCACCAGCCCACTAAGGGCTGGTGTGCCACCCCCATGGCCTATGGGCTTCCCCGGGGTGGGTTGCCCCCCCCGGTGAACTCCCGGAACCCATTCGTCATTCCCGGTAACTCCGAAAACCTTCCGGTAATCAAATGAGGTCATCCTATATATCAATCTTCGTTTCCGGACCATTCCGGAAACCCTCGTGACGTCTGTGATCTCATCCGGGACTCCGAACAACATTCGGTAACCAACCATATAACTCAAATACGCATAAAACAACGTCGAACCTTAAGTGTGCAGACCCTGCGGGTTTGAGAACTATGTAGACATGACCCGAGAGACTCCTCGGTCAATATACAATAGCGGGACCTGGATGCCCATATTGGATCCTACATATTCTACGAAGATCTTATCGTTTGAACCTCAGTGCCAAGGATTCATATAATCCCGTATGTCATTCCCTTTGTCCTTCGGTATGTTACTTGCCCGAGATTCGATCGTCAGTATCCGCATACCTATTTCAATCTTGTTTATCGGCAAGTATCTTTACTCCTTCCGTAATACAAGATCCCGCAACTTACACTAAGTTACATTGATTGCAAGGCTTGTGTGTGATGTTGTATTACCGAGTGGGCCCCGAGATACCTCTCCGTCACACGGAGTGACAAATCCCAGACTTGATCCAGACTAACTCAACGGACACCTTCGGAGATACCTGTAGAGCATCTTTATAGTCACCCAGTTACGTTGCGATGTTTGATACACACAAAGTATTCCTCCGGTGTTAGTGAGTTATATGATCTCATGGTCATAGGAACAAATACTTGACACGCAAAAAAACAGTAGCAACAAAATGACATGATCAACATGCTACGTCTATTAGTTTGGGTCTAGTCCATCACGTGATTCTCCTAATGACGTGATCCAGTTATCAAGCAACAACACCTTATTCATAATCAGAAGACACTGACTATCTTTGATCAACTGGCTAGCCAACTAGAGGCTTGCTAGGGACAGTGTTTTGTCTATGTATCCACACATGTAAATGAGTCTTCATTCAATACAATTATAGCATGGATAATAAACGATTATCTTGATACAGGAATTATAATAATAACTATATTTATTATTGCCTCTAGGGCATAATTCCAACAGAAGTCTCCACTAACATGGACGTACGATAGTGCCACCTATCAGACTATGCCAAAAATCGTCGTGTCAACCTCTTTGCGTTTGATCTCCTAAACTCCACTCCTTTACATGTGCAAAGTCTTTACTTTTCCGCTGCCATATATGTTGACTAGAATGTGTAGGGTGTACTAGACTTGTTAGTATCGCTGAAATTCCGCCCTCTATTATATTTGGTGAGGCTAGGATTTTTATCTTGACAAGTAGTCTATTCACCCCGCTGTAGACACACCTTCTTTCTATCCTACAGGATCCTAACACATAGTAGGTTCATATAACTTGCAAGATTGCATCTAGAACATAGATATAATGGTGAAAACATAAACGGTTCAGATCTGAAATCATGGCACTCGGGCCCTAGTGACAATCATTAAGCATAGAAAATTCATAGCAACATCAATCTCCGAACATAGTGGATACTGGGGATCAAGCCCTAACAAAACTAACTCGATTACATGATGAATCTCATCTAGCTCTTCACCGACCAACAAGCCTACGAAGGGATTACTTACTCCCGGTGGAGAGCATCATGGAATTGGCGATGAAGGAGGGTTGGTGATGACGAAGAATGAAGATTCCCCTCTCTGGAGCCCCAACGGACTCCAGTTTTGGCCTCCCGATGAAGAACAAGAGGTGGCGGCGGCTTCGTATCGTGAAACGCGATGAAAGTTCCTCTCCTATTTTTTACTCTCCGAAAATAGGATTTTATAGCGCTTGAGTTAGGGTCAGCCGAGTCCTGTGGGCCCCACTAGCCACCAGGCCGCACCAGGGGGCTCATGCACCCTGGTTCTTAGTGGGCGTCTAGGGCCTCCCCTCCGATGGATCTTGGTTCCAGTAGTTTTATTTTATTCCATAAAAATCTCCAAAAAGTTTCATTCCATTCTGAGAACTTTTATTTTTGCACAAAAATAACACCATGGTAGTTCTGCTGAAAACAACGTCAGTCCAGGTTAGTTTAGTTAAAATCATGCAAATTAGAGTCCAAACAAGAGCAAAAGCATTACGGAAAGTAGATACGATGGAGATGTATCAAGAAGTACGAGAGCGGGCTGCCAGGGGGCCACTAGACATGAGGGCGAGCCAGCCCTCCTGGCACGGCCTAGTAGGTAGTGGGCCACCTAGCCCACTTCTGGCGACCATCTTCTCGTATATATTCACTTTTGACCTGGAAAAATAAGGGTAGGACTTTGAGGAGGGATCGTCGCCATCTCGAGGCGGAACTTGGGCAGGATCACTTTTGCCCTTTGGCGGAGCGATTCCACCGGGGGGACTTCCCTCCCAGAGGGGGAAATCTAGGCCATCGTCATCACCAAAAACCCTCTCATCTTAGGGAGGCCAATGTTCATCAAAATCTTCAACAACACCATATCCTCTCAAAACCCTAGTTCATCTCTTGTGCTCAATCTTGTACCGGAACCTCAGATTGGTACCTAGGGGTGACTAGTAGTCTTGATTACATCTTGTAGTTGATGCTTTGTGTTTATTTGGTAGAAGATCATATGTTCGGATCCAATATGATATTTAATACCTCTCTAATCATTAGCATGTTTATCACTTGTGAGTAGTTACTTTTGTTCTTGAGGCCATGGGAGAAGTCATGTTGCAAGTAGTCATGCTTTTGATGTGAGTTGATGGCAATGTTGTAAAGTGTTGTTCTTCCAAGTACCTATAAAAGTTTAGATGCAATACAAGGGAGCATAATTTTCCAAGATATAAGATAGTGCCAAATCAATAGCATCAAAGAATAGTCAATCAAGATCATGCCCTTGCATGCATTCGAGTGAGTCTAGCCCAAGTTTGAAGCATCAATGTTGTTCAACTCACTCCTCAAATGACAAAACATTTTCTCATCAAGTGGTTTGGTAAAGATATGAGCTAATTGTTTGTCGGTACCAATATGATAACGAATGAAGTGATGTTTCACTTGAATATGTTTTGTTCGAGAATGTTGCACACGATTATAGGCAATTTTCATATCACTTTAATTGCCACACAATAATGGAACATTTTTAACATGAACGCCATAATCCTTAAGAGTTTGAGTCATCCATAATAATTGCGCACAACATGATCCGATGACTATATATTTAGCTTCGGCAGTAGATAAGGATACCGAGTTTTGTTTCTTGGATGACCAAGACACAAGAGATCTCCCAAGAAATTGACATGTACCCGAAGTGGATTTTCTATCAACCTTGTCTCCGGCATAGTCCGAGTCAGAATAGCCAACAAGATTACAAGAAGATCCCTTGGTATACCATATGCCAAAGTTTGGTGTCTGTATTAGGTATCTCACGATTCTTTAACAGCCAATAGATGACACTCTTTGGGTGCCTCTTGGTATCGGTCACACATGAAAACACTCAACATGATATCAGGACGGGAAGCACATAGATATAGCAATGAACCAATCATTGATCGACAAACTCTTTGATCAACTGGTTTGTCCTCCTTAGTGAGGTCAATATGTCCACTAGTAGGCATGGGGGTTCTAATACATTTGCACTCTTGCATATTGAACTTCCTGATTAAGTCCGTGGTGTACTTGGTTTGAGAGATAAATGTAACTTCTCTCGATTGTTTGATTTGCAATCCAAGGAAGAATTTCAGCTCGCATATCATTGACATCTCATACTTCTTTGACATCAACTTTCCAAACTTTTCACTAAAATGTGGCTTAGTAGAACCAAAGATAATATCATCTGCATATATTTGGGACACAAATAGTTTGCCATTAACTCTTTTAGTGAATAAGGTTGCATAAGTTTTACCAATCTTAAAACCCCTTTTATAAGAAACTTCGTTAGGCATTTGTACCAAGCTCTAGGGGCTTGTTTAAGACCATATAAAGCTTTATGAAGTTTATAAACATCATTAGGTTTCTTGGGGTTCACAAAGCCGGGAGGTTGTTTGACATAAACATCCTCCTCAATTTCCCCATTTAGAAAAGCACTTTTGGTATCCATTTGGTCAAGAGTAATATCATGGTATGGTGATTGGCATAAGCGAGAAGAATGTGGATGGCTTCAAGTCTAGCAACGGGGGCATAAGTCTCACCGTAGTCCATACCTTCGACTTGCGTGTATCCTTGGGCTACGAGACGCGCCTTGTTGCGTACAACTTGTCCATCTTCATCTTGCTTGTTCTGAAACACCCATCTTGTACCGATGATGTTGTGCTCGTCTTCAGTATTTTTAACAAGTGTCCACACTTGATTCCTCTAGAAGTTGTGTAGCTCTTCGTGCATGGCATTCACCCAATCCGGGTCTTGAAGGGCTTCTTCTATCTTTAAAGGCTCAATGCTAGAGATGAAAGAATAATGCTCGCAAAAGTTAGCTAAACGAGATTTATAACGAGTGATTCTCCTGTTTTGTATGTCATCGAAGATTTGATTCAGTGGATGATCTTTGTCCGCTCTTGCTTGAACTCGTGACAGCTTCTTCTGGTTGGATGGTGGAGATTCTTCTTCATCATCATCATCTTGCACGTTGTCGTTGACGGTGTCAACTCCTTGAGGTGGTGGTGAGGAAGGTTGAGGTGGATCATCATGATGTACTTCTTCCTCTTCTTCGTCATGTCGTGTACCGTTTGTGGATGCCTCCATGTCGTCTTGTGATTCACCTTGACGCAAAGTAGGAGCTTCCACTTGAATTGATGAAGTACTTTCCTTCACCTCCATGGGATGAATCTTGCCGATAGGTAGATCTTGGATGGCTTCCCAAGGTTCCTTATCTCCTACATCATTTGGCAATTGTTTGATTTGTGAACCATTAGATTCATCAAACATCACATTTACCGCCTCTTCAAGTTTTCGAGTGAAGCTGTTGTAGACACGGTAAGTGTGAGAGTTTGATTCGTAACTAAGTAGGAAACCTTCATGAGATTTAGGAGCAAATTTAGTGCGACGATGCTTATCAAGAATGTAGCACTTAGAGCCGAATACTTGAAAGTATCCAACTTGGGGTTTGTTATCAGTGAGTAGCTCATATGATGTTTTACCGAGAAGCTTGTGTAGGTATATTCGGTTTATGGCATGGCAAGCTGTTTCCAGGGCTTTTGCCCAAAAGTGTCTTGGCGTCTTATATTCATCAAGCATCGTTCTGGCCATCTCTATGAGAGTCTGCTTCTTTCTCACAGCAACTCCATTTTGTTGAGGTGTGTACGTCACCGAGAACTCATGTGAAATACCTTCTTGGTCAAGAAAAGTATCCCATTAGTGTTCTTGAACTCCATTTCGTTATTGCTCCGAACCTTATTGATCTTCACTTCAAACTGATTTTGAGCTTTTCGAGCGAAGTTCTTGAAGATCATTTGTACTTGCGAATTATCATCAAGAAAGAATACCCACGTAAATCTGGAAAAATCATCAACAATGACTAGACCATAAGAATTTCCACCGAGGCTCTTGTAAGCATTGGGACCGAAAAGATCCATGTGTAGCAGCTTGAGTGGCCTTCTTGTAGTCATGATGTTCTTCACAGGATGACTTCCACCAACTTGCTTTCCTGCTTGACAAGCACTACAAAGTCTATCTTTGTCAAATATAACATCTCTAACACCAAGAATATGATCACCTTTTATAAGCATGTCAAGGTTACGCATACCTACATGTCCTAACCTTCTATGCCATAACCAACCTTTAGAAGATTTTGCAATAAGACATGTACGGGGTTTGGATATTTTATTGTGATCGACAATTTATAGATTACCTCTACAGAAACCAGTAAAGACCATGTTATAATTGTCACTACGAAACACTTGGCAGTCAACTTTTGTAAATAGCACATTGAAACCAAAGTCTGCTAGTCTAGATACGGAAAGCAGATTGTAGCCAAGGGATTCAACAAGCATGACTTTTTGAATGGAACTATCATGAGATATGTCCACCTTACCAAGACCAAGTACCATACCCTTGGAGTTATCTCCAAAAGTCACATACCTTCGACGACCATAGTTTGGTGTGATCTCATGGAACATGTCTTTATCTCCGGTCATGTGATCGGTGCATCCACCGTCGAGAACCCACTCCTTTCCACCGGCCATGTAGTCTCCAAGGTTCGCCATAAGACTAAGGTTCCTCATGGTCTTCTCATACTCGATGTCAAACTCTTCATCTTCATTGTAGTAGCCATGCTCCACATTTTCATCGTCGGACGAAATATCATCGTCATAAGAAACAAGAATTTCATCAGAATTTTGACTATGACAATGTTCATATTTGTGCATGCGAATGGATTCAACAATGACATTGTTAATGGTCATGACATCTCCTTTAGCACGCATGAGGTCAGGAATCTCAAAAAGGCATTTATCAAAATTAGGATCAGTTGGCTTCATTTTGTGAAAGACAATGAATTTATGGAAAATGATCTCAAGATTTTTCAGTGAATAGTCGGGATATATTTTCTCTAAGTCTTTCCACGACGTGTGAGCACACTCAAAATTTTGCAATTGATTAAGCACATTTCTTGGCAGTCCTCTAATGATTAGATTTACAGTTTTATGATTACCAAGTATATTAAGTTCTTCATCATCACAAGGATGCAAAGGATAAATGGGAGGCTCATAGGGATATTCAACATACTTGCGCAAATGGAATTCATCAAATATATCAAGCATTTCATAATTCCATTGTCTAAAATATTCCGCATCAAGAATAGGCACTCTACAACTAATATTTCCCAAACTAGGCACATCCATCTTTCTCCAATGGTGTTTAAACCAACATTTTGAAGACCTTGCTCTGATACCAATTGAGAGATTGATAGAAGAGGTGTCTAGAGAGGGGGGTGAATAGACTACTTTCATAAATTAAAATCCTAGCCTTTCCCAAATTTAATGGTTGGTAGATTTTAGCGATACTAACAAGTCTAGTGCACCCTACACATGCTAGTCAACAAATATGGCAGCGGAAAGTAAAGACTTTGCACATGTAGTAAGGAGTAGAGTTTAGGAAGATGAAACGCGTAGAAGTTGACACGATGATTTTTAGCATGGTTCCGATAGGTAGCGCTATCGTACGTTCATGTTAATGGAGACTTCAGCCCATGGAGGGTAACGACTATGAGAGTCCATGGAGGGGTCCACCCACAAGGGGTCCACGAAGAAGCGGTCTTGGCTATTCCACCATGGCTTCCGTCCACACATGACTAGCCTCACTCACGGTAGATCTTCACGAAGTAGGCGATCTCCTTGCCCTTACAAATATCTTGGTTCAACTCCACAACACGAAGTAGGAGGCTCCCAAATGACACCTAACCAATCTAGGAGGCACCACACTCCAAAAGGTAATATACGTGGTAGAACGATGAACTCCTTGCTCTTGTGCTTCTAAAGATAGTCTCCTCAACACTCAATCACCCTCTCTCAGATTTGGCAGGGGTAGGAGAGATTGATCTTGTGAAAAAGCAACTTGGGGATGCTAGAAATCAAGGTTGAAATGGTTGGAATGGAATCTCTTGATCTCAACACATGAGTAGGTGACTTTCTCTAAAAAATGGATCTGGCAGTGAAGTGTGTGATCTGAGTGCTTCCTCTACGAATGAAAGGTAGGTGGAGGGGTATATATAGGCAACCTCCAAAATCCCACCGTTACACCATAATTGACCAACTCGGTGACATCAAAGTTACAAACTCGATGCTACCGACTTGCTCAAACGGTAGAAACTTTGAATCTCGATGGAACCGACATACAAAACTCGGTAGAACCGAAAAGGTGACTAACAGTGAGATAACACAACTCAGTGACACCGATACAAAAACTCAGAAATTCTGATTTTGTGCACCGAGGAAATAGAAGGTTGGTCACCTAAACTCAGTAGCACCGATGCAGATTCGGTTGCACCGAAAAGGTAGGGTTTGGCTGGAATTTGTCTAAGTCTAGTATATGAGATTAGCAGCCTAGTATATGAGAAGCCATGCATTTATCCCAGTGTCGTATATATATATATATATATCAAAATTATGTATTGTGTCTTAATCAGAAGAACTCCGGAAAATCTACCAAATCGAAAAACAACAAGCACATGAGCACATTTCCAACTTCCAGAAATAAAGAAAAACAAACACAAAACTAAAGGCAAATGGACATAATTCCCATCATACCAATATGCATGATACTTGTTTTGTGCATACATTCATGTTCGAGACGAATACCTTTTGTGTGCATACAAGTGCCGCAAAAGCAGCTTGTCTAAAAATAGCAAAACTAAGAAGAGAAATAAATAGCCTTCTATGCTCCTATGGCTCTTTTCAGTTGTTTTTCGTTAAACAATCTATTGATCACACCATTGCAATTGATCTGCAAGACTGATTCTCGAGGCTCAAACCTCAATTGCAAGATTGAAATGAATATCAATGGCCATTCCTCTCATGAAATATTTACATTTCTATGAAAGATAAATGCCCTTGTTCTCCCTCTCATAAGCTCCAAAATTGACCCTCCCTCTCATAAGCTCCAAAATTGACCCTTCTGATACGGAACTGGAGATAATGAAAAGATGCACACCACAAGAATCTGGAGGAAACTTCCTAGTAGAATTCTCTAATGACAAGAAATTAGCGCGAAATCTGGCTGATGCGCTAACAGTGAGACATGCATTATGTCCAATAAGTAGAGCCCCTTTAACCATACCATGTTCCAGCAAAGCCAATCCCGCGCTATAGGTTCCTGGCTTCCTTGCAAATGCCATACAACAGAACCCCTAAGTGTAGCGTTTCTTGAACAGTGTATGCCTCTTAGCTGGGTCCTTCTTCTTGGCTCCCTTGCCCTTGTTGGATGATAACATAAGAGTAAGCATTCAGCAAACAAACTACAACTGAATCCTAGCATAAAGGCGAAAGTGAAGTGGAAGTAGAGAGAGGCAGCACTTGTACTCCATGTAGACCATTCCACCCGCTCCAGAAAATGCGCTCATTAATCCAGCAGAACACCGTGCCTTCAGGAGAGCCTTGCCATCAGAATCCTCTTCCAAGTTCTCAACACCAATCATCTCATCCCCTGCGCTCAACACCTATTTTTGAAGCAGCACAGAAAGAAATTGCAGTCAGGTACAAACAGGAAGAAACTTGGCAAACAATGGGTATAGAAAACACTCACTTTGCCTAAAAGGTCAAGCTGTTCATTGAGTGTGTGAAAACTCAGGTTAGGTCCTTCTTCAGGTGGCGGCAAGCTAGTGATGACCTGGAAACATATATATTTATCACTAAACCCGAAGTGACAAAAAGATTCCGAATATCTAGAGAAATTCTTGAGAATAAACCTTGAAACTATATCCCTGGTCGATAAGGAATTGTTGCCTTTTTGTCGAATAATACATTTCCTGCATCAAAAAATATGTCATGCTAAAATTGATCTAAATTCCATAGGCATGGTTTGGAATAAAGCCAAATGAAAAACTAATGCAGTAATCATTAGTGAGACACACACACCTGTGTGTCGGTTGATACAAGAGAATAGAAAAAGGCATTGTATTCTTCTTTTCCACCTGCCATCCTATCTTGATGCTTACCCTGCAGCCCCAGCAATTGAAACAGATTCAGTGGCACCATAGAAAACATTGTATCACTAACTATTATATATCACTTCTGCTATCTGATTGGCCACACCTTAGGCACAAAGGTCCCTATCTTTGTCTCCACCTCTAACCTTCTTTGCTGGACCATCAGCTGCACACTCTTTCTAAAAAAATAGTACAACTACATGGATTAAATAACTCAGAGATGCTTCTATTATGTTATTTTCAGTGTTTGGATCAGTTACGTGCTTGTTCTGAATTTCTTTTCCAACACCCTGCCATAAATGGTAACACAGAAAACTTGAAAGACTGTACCTAATACAAGTTGCAGCCATGTCCTTGTCAGTGAAAACACCGATGGGATCAACAATCAACTCGGCACCTGCCTCATTCCATGAATATCCTTGGGGTTTCTACATCCAAATGTTGCGTAATTACTAATTAGTTTGTATACGTTTACATTAAAATCAGCTACATAGCCACCCAAGTGAACGGTAAGAAACCTGCAGCCAAACACGGTAACCTCTTTCTCACTGAAGAGAAGGGTCTTGAAGTTCCCAACCCCATGGGAGTCCTCGTCGAACTAAAGGTATGAGTCGCTGATGGAGTACAAGTCAACCCAAGCAGCAGGGTGTCGGTGGCAGCAGGGTGTCGGTGGCGGAGGCGGAGGTGAGCTGGTTATACATGGGAGATGGGGAGCGTGACAGCAACCGAGAGGAGGCTATGTGTACCATTCAACCAACAAAATCAAGTCATGTTAGAAATTTTTTCACCAAGCAAAAACATTGTATGAGCCATTCAACTAACAAAATCAAGTCATGTTAAAAAATTATTCCACCAAGCACACATATTGTATGATGAATCGGACCCCAACCATTTATGCGAGTTCAGAAGAAATTAATGTGTTGTGACATTACCTGTTTAGTATTACCATTGTTACATGTGTTCACCACGACTCAGTGGTCAGCACGCCAGATGACGACCCGTCGATTGCCCTCACCTTCACATCTATTTGTAGCCAATCAACATGGTGGGTACATGTTAGTGGCAGCAACCAAACTGATGGTCACATCACAATAGCAAGCAAAATGATTTGTTTCCTTGGTGGGATCAGCCAAAAACATGTGAAGCAAGAAAGATCAAATTCAGACTGGCGACCAAAGTATCTTCAATTCCTAGCTTTAGGACTTTAATCAACACATCATTCCGTGAGCTCTTCAACTTAGATCTATGAACCTGAGTGACAATAAAGTTAACTAACTTTGATGCTAGACTGAAGAAGGCTTTACAAAAGCTCTTGACAGAAAAATGTGCTATTAAAGAATATGTCATTGGCACTGGATCAATGTATCTGTATACACTTTTCAATGGCCCTTGCAACTCCTTACACATACAGAACATGTGGTGCCCCGTGCTGCATGAATGAAAATTGGTGCAAAATGCATGAACTACAGAATGATATAGGCAAATGAGTATAAATACCACCTTGTTGATCATGACGCTGCTGAAGACCTGGAGCTGCTGCTTCAGAACGCCCTGCTCATCTCATGACGTACGAAGAAGTGGAGGTCAGAGAGGCGCGGTGCAGCACGAACGCATTGCATCGACGGCGGTGGCGTCATCCAGGAAATTGTGGCCACGGTTCCAGGTCCTGGATGAGGCGTTCGATTGAGTGGATTGAGGGCGTGCAGCGGTTTCCAAAACACTTCTCCGCCCTACCCGGAAGCCTTGGTGAACGCAAGTTATTTCTCCGTCCTGCTCGTCGCCGGCCACCACCAGCCCCCGCATCTTGCTGAACGCTCGCCCGAGGCCCCTGTACCGGCGCCTCATGCCGCTGCGCGGGTCGGCCTCTCTACTGCCCGGGCGCCACGACAACACCTCCGTCCCGGTGGCCGGGTCGCACAGCATGCCCTCGAACAGGCCGGCGCTGCCCTCCGCCTCCTGCTCCCACCGCCAGCTCCGGCTCCGTCCCCGCGACGACAAGCGCATCTTCGCCTTCACCCTCGGGTCGCCGCACAACACGCCCTCAAACACGCCGGCGCTGCCCTCCGCCTCCTGCTCCCACCGCCAGCTCCGGCTCCGTGCCCGCGACGACAAGCGCATCTTCGCCTTCACCCTCGGGTCGCCGCCGAGCTTGGTGGCGCCGGAGAAGGCGCCCTTGACGGTGCGCGTCGTCTTCACCTCCCGCTCCGGGTTCCCCGTCGACCGCTCCAAGCTCGGGCTCGTGGCATACCGCTATATATGTAGGAGACGTATGTGTAGAGAAAATTGTGGCGTTCCGAGCTCTGTAGAGACGTATGCGGGGCACATGCATGTGTAGAGAAAATTGAATATATTTGTCAAGTGACATGAATATGAAGAACGAAAAACTGGGACATACTACTCGGAGGAAGAGGCATATATATGTATCAAAGCAAGTTATATGTGTATGTGAAAATTGATATTCATCAAGATGCAGGTCGCTGACATCCATCATGGTCCTGTCATTTTAGAATTAACTAAAATTACCGTCGAGGCTTCTTCCCTTGTCAAGCTGATTCCCTCCTTGTTGGGCACCATTGGGATCTGAATTTGGACGTATATATTGCCCTAATCTGATCTTAATAAACAAGCAAAATATCATGGAAACTTTAGGAGAAAAGCATGCATACATGGAATAAGGGATTCTTTAGCTAGACACATGTTGGTTGTACTATGTAGTGCTAGCTCCATCAGTACAGATAGGACTTCCTATCATGTTTGTAATTCTTTTGTTAGTAATGCAATTTGGTAAGTAAACTAAATTATTACCTAGATCCCAAAACATTTGACACGCCAATGTTATCTCTGAATATGATGGATTTATTCAAAATCCATTTTTGATTATAATAATATTCAGTTAGAGGTATCAGATCAAGTCTTTTTTTGTGTGTGTGGGAAAAAATCAAATCTTCCTTAAATTTTATAAACCGAACACAACAAGTACCATTCTGGCAAGAAACACGACATGCCGGCTTCAGATTGCTTGCAAAGTTCGATTAAAGCAATCACCTGCAAAACTTCAGGCCTTCAGTACGCTAGCTTCAAATCCTTGCCAAAACAGTGTACTTCGGGACAACACATATCATTACGGACTAACCATTGGAAGGCAAATTCAGAAGGAAAGGGGACATCCTCTCTCAGTCAGCTGGATCCAGATATTCACGTGGTCCAGGAGAGTGATAAACTGTGAACGGACAACTCTAGAAATGACACATACATGAGCTACACTTATAATCCAAGGCCAAGATGGGAACCCGTTGAACAACGTCTCACGTAGGGAGGCGGAGCACAACGGCCGAGCGCCAGCAGGAAGCATGAATCGGCCTCGCGGGGCACATGGCAGAGATGACGAACTGGTAGCTCTGGTTGGGATCTGAGAGGGAGCAGAGAGGAGGTTACTCACCAACAACCAACGTGCGGGCTGGGACTGCGCGGCCTTGGGCGACGTAGCCGGCGGCAAGGGCAAGGCGACCTCAGGCAAGGCGAGCTCGGGCGAAGGCGGATCACGGCGGCGCCATGTGTTAGGCGAGTGAGAGGCGGGGAAGGAGATCTACGGAGACAAAGGGGCTAGAGTTCCACGGCAAGGCCAACGTCTCGCATCCAGCACCTGGGATCTCGTGATGCGGTTGCGCACGAACCCTATCGGCCGGCAAGGCGATGCATCGCCTTGCCCGACGTGAGGGTGGGACGATTTTTCTTTTCTGTTGGGCGAGGGGGTCGATTAGAGAGCGGCGCGTGTGACGTGTGTTATTGCCTTCGCGGGGTTGCGGTTATCTTTCGGAGGGTAACTGAAAGAAAAAAAATCGATGGTAGTACGTGGTTGGGAGGTAGCGATGGAAGGGGGAGGTGGAACGAGGTTGAACCATCATGACGACGGCAGATCCTCCTTTAATAGTAAAGATTTGGACGTATATATTGCCCTAATCTGATCTTAATAAACAAGCAAAAAATCATGGAAACTTTAGGAGAAAAGCATACATACATGGAATAAGGGATTCTTTAGCTAGACACATGTTGGTTGTACTATGTAGTGCTAGCTCCATCAGTACAGATAGGACTTCCTATCATGTTTGTAATTCTTTTGTTAGTAATGCAATTTGGTAAGTAAACTAAATTATTACCTAGATCCCAAAACATTTGACACGCCAATGTTACCTCTGAATATGATGGATTTATTCAAAATCCATTCTTTGATTATAATAATATTCAGTTAGAGGTATCAGATCAAGTCTTTTTTTGTGTGTGTGGGAAAAAATCAAATCTTCCTTAAATTTTATAAACGAACACAACAAGTACCATTCTGGCAAGAAACACGACATGCCGGCTTCAGATTGCTTGCAAAGTTCGATTAAAGCAATCACCTGCAAAACTTCAGGCCTTTAGTACGCTAGCTTCAAATCCTTGCCAAAACAGTGTACTTCGGGACAACACATATCATTACGGACTAACCATTGGAAGGCAAATTCAGAAGGAAAGGGGACATCCTCTCTCAGTCAGCTGGATGCATATATTCATGTGGTCCAGGAGAGTGATAAACTGTGAACGGACAACTCTATAAATGACACATACATGAGCTACACTTATAATCCAAGGCCAAGATGGGAACCCGTTGAACAACGTCTCACGTAGGGAGGTGGAGCACAACGGCCGAGCGCCAGCAGGAAGCATGAATCGGCCTCGCGGGGCACATGGCAGAGATGACGAACTGGTAGCTCTGGTTGGGATCTGAGAGGGAGCAGAGAGGAGGTTACTCACCAACAACCAACGTGTGGGCTGGGACTGCGCGGCCTTGGGCGACGTAGCCGGCAGCAAGGGCGAGGCGACCTCAGGCAAGGCGAGCTCGGGCGAAGGCGGATCACGGTGGCGCGAGGTGTTAGGCGAGTGAGAGGCGGGGAAGGAGATCTACGGAGACAAAGGGGCTAGAGTTCCACGGCAAGGCCAACGTCTCGCATCCAGCACCTGGGATCTCGTGATGCGGTTGCGCACGAACCCTATTGGCCGGCAAGGCGATGCCTTGCCCGACGTGAGGGTGGGACGATTTTTCTTTTCTGTTGGGCGAGGGGGTCGATTAGAGAGCGGCGCGTGTGACGTGTGTTATTGCCTTCGCGGGGTTGCGGTTATCTTTCGGAGGGTAACTGAAAGAAAAAAAATCGATGGTAGTACGTGAGTGGAAGGTAGCGATGGAAGGGGGAGGTGGAACGAGGTTGAACCATCACGACGACGGCAGATCCTCCTTTAATAGTAAAGAAGATAGTAAAGACGCGAGTTACCCAAATGATGGAGCGCCAAAGTGCAAAATTCCCAACCCAGCCCATCAAACACTTCCCTCCCACAGGAAGCGCTACACAAACTTGGACCTGGAAAGCTTGAGGCGTCGGGCCCCGATCGAGCGCACCTCCGTTCGGAGAGAGGCAGCAGCCGTCCATCTCCGGCGCCGGCTGGCCCGACGTCGTCCGCAGCCATGTCGAAGAAGAAGGCGGTGACGACGATGACGCTCAAGGACTTCCACGGCGGCTCCATCCCCTCCGAGCTCCCTCTCCCTTCCGCCCCTGGCGTGTAAGTGCCCCAAACCCTAACCCCATCGACGACCCCTCTCCGTGCTGTAGCTGACGGATTGCTCCCGTTTTCGCAGCTCCGCACGACCACCCGATCGCCCCACGGCCGCTCCGTCCGCCTCTTCGACTGCATCCGCGCGCCCGCGCACTCCCGCCGCTTCCTCCGCAGCGGCGGCTGCTGCCGCTGTTCCTTCCTTCCTCACCAATCCCTCCCGCATCGGCCGCCACTTCGACGAGGACGAGCGCACGCCCTTCGAGCTGGCCGCGCCTCGCCGCCCTGCGCCGTCGCCCCCGTCGTTCCCCTCCGTGCCGGCGGTGGCCCCCGCTAGATCTGGACCGGGTAACGCCTGGGGTGCGAAGAGGGAGGTCGCTCCAGCCGCGCCGCCGGTTGTTCCTGCCGCCAGCAGCGGTCAGATCTGGTCGGCGACGCGCATCGCGCAGGCGAGCGCTGTGGAGAAGGTAATCTCCGGTAGGTGGCATTTGTCGAAGCCCTCCTCCCCGCCCGCGTCCGTGTCGGCACCAGTGCTGGAGACTCAGGTGGTCCCGCCTGAGATGGAGAGGCCAGGGTTAGTTGGAACGAGAGGGTTCGACAGTGCCATTGAGAGGCCAAGGGCGTTGGCTGTCAGAGAGCTGGACGGTGCCATGGAGAGGCCAAGGTCAGTTGGATTAAGAGGGCTGGACGTTGCCATGGAGAAGGGTGTGGAACCAGTGAGGCCTGCATCGCATGAAGGCAGGGTTGGGGAAGGGAAAATCGGAGAGGTCCCAGAGAGACCCAAGCTGAAGCTGCTTCCTCGTTCCAAGCCAATCGAATCCCCTGCACCATCACCTACCTATGTTGAAGAGAAGCAGGTGACTACATCTGTTCTTTCCGAGCTCTATGCTGATCTTTACTTCTCTAGAAGGCGGCCCTTTAGTCTTGCTTGGTGACACCTTTCTTCCTAGTTGATCTGATTGCAAATTGAAATCGCATGCATTGCATCAAGTAAAATTGTCGCAATAATAATCGATCACTGTTGGTTATTCAACTGGAGTTTGCAAACCATATACTCCCTCCGTTCCTAAATATAAGTCCTCTTAGAGGTTTCACTAGGAGACTACATACGGATGTATATAGACATACTTTAGAGTGTAGATTCACTCATTTTGCTTCGTATGTGGTCTTCTAGTGAAATCTCTAAAAAGACTTATATTTAGGAATGGAGGGAGTAGGAGATATCTTCACGCGAAGCTACAAATGATTGCATTATGTATTTCTTGTTAGCTAGTTTGATGTCATTAGGGTCACTATGACATAGTGAAAATTTAATCTTTTTCCTTGGTGGTTTGTATAACAATTCTATAGGTCCTTCCGGTCCCTGTGATAGCGAGTGTCATGCAGGTTGAGGTTGTTCATGAAGTGCGCCAGAATGTGATCGTAGCTAAAATGGGAGTGGCAGGGGCAGATGCTGAAAGCAGGGCAACCGTGGAGCGACCACGGCTGAATCTGAAACCTCGCTCTAATACAGTGGGTCAGTCTGGTGAAAGTGCTGCGAAGGAGAGGTATGCAGTGTTTAGCTTTCCATTTTGTTGTTGTAACTTACCTATTTGCTTCGCAAAATATTCTTATATTTTAACCTGATCATTTGTTGCTTGCTGTAAATTGGCTCATATATATCACGTGCTGTCATTGTCATCAGTACAATACACTTTAACCTGCTCAAGTATGTGTTATATTCCATCTTGTACCAACACCATATTTACTATTCCTGTTAATTGATCTACAATTAATGTCGAATAGGCGCGACTTAGATGTGGAATTGGTCTGCTCTGTTTGTTTGCACTACGTGTATTCTAACTATGAATGTGTATTTACATTGTTTCGGATTTTCCTGGTAGGCAGATCAAAATAACACCCAATATACTCTAGGCCATGTCTCCCTTTTTTTTACAGTTAGCATGTAGCTCGTGCTTACCCAAAGAGCACAAGACAGGCACACATGTCTTGCATTTGAAGGCCTAGTTAATATCATCAGCTAGTGCCGATCAAGGTGTTTTTCTGCTTGGAAACTACTTCCTCTACTTCCTTATTGCATCCTGTATCTGGAATGAGTGATCTTTAAACATTTAATACCATGCGGATGAGTTTATCAATGTAGATTCTTTAATTTATTTTAATGGTACATATTTTGTGCCGATCACCTTGATCTCACCGTAGTCCTGTTTTGGATTGTAGAACCACAAGGTCATCAGATATGGAGAAGTATTTATGTTTGATATATGACTGTCTGTAATAGTAGAATGGTACCTTAGTGCTATTTTCTGTAATTTGTTTACAACAGACCCATCCCTTATTTCTGAGAATGTTTAGAATCATTGTTTTGGCACTGTGTACTGGTGCTGAATTTGTCAACGCAAACATTCTACTTTAATTTGTTTGATAAGAATCGTATTCAATGCCTGGTTCATTTACTGGTAGAGAAGTATTTTGTCACTACCTTACTGTAGTTTTTGCAATCACTGTTAATGTTATTATGATTATTCTTTTTGTTGTATATAACTTAGTTTGTTGTCCAATCTATTAGGCCATCCCTCTTTGGTGGTGCTCGGCCCCGGGAACAAGTATGTGCATTTGCTTTCTTACATCCTACTACTCATGTGGCTTTAGTGGTGTGTTATTTTATGTTTATTTTTTCATTCCAACTGATTGAGCAGCTGATTGTTTTATGAACTCAGGTTCTCAGAGATCGTGGTGTGGATGCTTTGGCAAGTGACCTTGAGAACACCTCTCCAGTTGGCAGGTAGTTAACATGTAGTCCTTTTAGGCATGGACCAATTTACTGTAGAGTTTTTGGGTTGACATTAATACTAGCCTTTTGCAGTCAAAGCATGGCTATTATGTTATTCATCTTGAATGTGTGATCAAGATTCTTTAACCACCTTGCTATATTATATATTATGTAATTTTGATTGTTTTCTGGAAGATGCCAATTGAACTGCTGCTGTTACCTAGCTAACCTTGTGCTGCCACAGCCAGCCAATCATACTTGTTGGGTTCCAGTGTATTATGCCAGTCTAACACTAAAGCATGTCTAGACACATCCGTATCTAGACAAATCTAAGACAAGTAATATGGACCGGAGGGAGTAGCTGTGTTAAATTTAGGTTGGAAATTACATGTGTACCATAGTATATGTTCCCACCACAGTGACAGTGTGGAAGTGCTGGAACAGCTAGCTGCAATGAGAGCCAAGATGCATGTGTGTTTTGGCTACAGTTACAGAATTAGTGATGGACTGCTAGGGGGGCCTTGACTCTTAAGATAGTAAAAGTTACCGTATGCTGGTACGACACTTTCCTTGACATTGTTTCTATAAGGCCTGTATATTTAACTTGCTTAGGTCCCGGAAGCTAGATTCGAAGCTAGAAATCAGATTCTGCCGTATTCTTATACTGCTATAATTAGTCACAAGTTTATTTGGAGTGTCGAGGAAGGATATTGATTATGATTCTTTTCATTGTTACCCGGCTTATCTGTTAATTTTCACTTTTCAGTAGCACACTGCCGTATAATTTACCTGTTATGCACTTTTTCCCTAAGTAGTGGTGAATGTTCTTTCTTGTGGTGCTGTTTACTTTTCTGTGTCAAGTTGAACACGTGTCGCATTTACTAATAACCCATGTGTTTATCTAGGTCAAAAAATGAGTTTGCAAAGGTCGAGCAGAAGGTTGAAGCTATGACCACTAACCCTTCAGGCGAAAAGGCTGAGAGTTTTCCAGTTGGTCACAGAGGCCCAAGGAATGCTGATAGAAAAGATTACAGGCGGGATACAGACAGGGTTGATGGATACAGGCCTACACGACGTGAGGAGAACAGGAAGGTTGCTAGAGATGTGGAAAAGCAGCCTGAACAACAACGCCCAGAGCCTGAAACCTGGCGTAAACCAGTGGAGCCACCAAAGCCTGAGGTTACTGCACCTCGGTTTGGGAAAGCAGCGACTGCCTTGGAGCTTGCCCAGGCCTTCTCCAAGTCCATGTCTGATACTGTGCCGCAGTCTCGCCTGACCAGTCCAAGAGTTCCCCCGAGCCCAGGGGCTAGGGATCAGGTTGGCTTTTCAAGGCTCACTGACAATGGGGCATTGCACTCTGGATCTTCACAGCGAAAGATTAACGGATACTGATCCTGTGGCGAACATACACTATGATCCCGTGATGACACGGTTCAAATGTCATGGCCATCCTGAAGCACACTCACTGCTTTACATTACAGCCTTGTTCAGTTGTTCCAGCATGGGGAAGTCGAATTGTGCGGTGCAGGAGGGGCGCTAGTCTCATTTTTAGCAAACAAATGTTCCTCTTGTAAGTTGGTGGCCCATTTCCTCTCTTGATAACAGGAGATGAGAATTTATAAACTTTCTATTCATCAGCCTGTTACCCGCCTGTGATATAAGCTGGGGATGGGGAATAATTGCTACACTTGTATTGCCATAGTTTTTTTTTTGAGGCATTGTATCGCCATAATTGGGCTTGCCGTGTATGGATTCTGGCGTGCTTGTTTTACGATGTTGCCAGATTAGGGTGTTTACACCCTCTTACCAAAATGAATTCATCAACAAAGTTAATTATGAGTGAATGGCCTGTCACCAGTGAGTCTGATTGTGCAATTCTCTCATGATTTGCTTATTTTATTTGCCCTCTATATTGCTGATCACAGGGAGAGTCTCACAGGGATGAATGACCTGAATGTTGCAAAGTACAGTGGGATTTCAACGTCGATCCTGCTATCCTATCTTCGGAAACTGTCTGGAAGTACTGCTTTTGTCAATGCCATCAGCCCATCATCAAACTCGGAAAACGATCTAAACGGAGAGGCGCAACGCGAGTTGGATGGAAGCCAAAACAATAGACATAGATATTCACATGAGAAACCAACACTGGGAATCATAGAAGCATCAGCTTTACGAGCTCATATTGGGCACACAAAGCACAAAGCGGAGAGGGTTCATGGTCAGACCACCACGCTGCCATTTGCCACTCCCATCAGGCCATCACGGCACACCACAACAGCGAGGGAGCTCTCGCTCGCTCAGAACAGGAACGCCGTGGGCGCGAACGCCGGCAGCACCGTGGGTGCCCTGAAGCGCCTGCAGGTAAGAGAGACAATAATCTGGGTCAGTTTTAGGGACACAAGGAATACCGAAAGCAGTTGGAGGTCCTGCTTGAAATGCACCACGTAGTAAGGCCTTGTTTGGTTTCAAATAAGTCACCAACTTATAAGTTGAAAAGTGCAAAAAGTGACTTATTTTACCAAACAGACCCAACTTATAAGTCACCCCAACTTATAAGTCATAAGTTGCTCCACCCCAACTTAAAACTTATAAGTCACCCACTTTTGCATGAAAATGTGACTTATAAGTCAGATGACAACCAAACAGACGTGACTTATAAATCACTGGTTTTAATTCACCCGACTTATAAGTCAGATGACTTATTGAAAGCAAACAGGGCCTAAACTTCCGTGCTGTACCACTAAACTAGTACAGTACTACTGTAGACCCTTTCCGTTCTGAAGCGCAAGTAGCACTAGCATCAGCTTCACATGCTCACTTGACCGGCCAGTGCAGCTCGTGTTTTTTTTTTGACTAATAACGATAAAGCAAGAGTACGTCTCCGTCCGACACATGCACCAACAATAGGGGTGGTGACTGGTGAGTGGTGAGATTGTCTAGGGATCGATGGAGATTCCACTGGCAGGGCACACGGTGGTCCATGCAGTTCCAGATGTTCATAGATTTTTTTTAGGACGGTCCATTCTAGTAGTAGTCTGCTGAATGACCATAGAACAGTTTCAGACATAATTTCCCACTAGTAATTCCTAATTCTTGGCTTTGTTACTGCAATCTTTTCCAACAGATAAGATTTGACTGGTAATATGCTACTCTCTGATCCATGAAGTTAGATACATCCGTTTGAACGACAAGTGATATATGGGTCGAAGTAAAGTGGGTGCCCATACCGTACGTTGTGCATAGCCAGAAGAACAGCACGGGCAGCTCAAATCAACCGCATATGTAAGCTAGTTGACGATCGAAAAGCAGCATATTATTGACTGGACACAAGTTTCGCTTGTGACCCCATCAACCATCCATCCCAAGTCAACTTTCTGCGAGTTGCAACTGAAATTAGGTGCCAAACAGCTGACCCACCAACTAACCCTTATCTGTACGTCCTGCTTCCAAGCAAGTTGATCATCAAGATCACGCTTTACAGCAAACCAAGCTATTGACAAAACTGCTTACGGTATGGACTATCGCCACATACGCTTATATAATGACTATATGATTATCTGTTAGAAGCAGCCGTGGCCCACATAGCTTTCTCGTTCTTCAAAAAATTTCACCAAAATCGAAGGATTTTCTTTTATCATTTCAGTAAGTACCAGGATATTTAATTTTCGGTCAAAACATCTCAGCAATGCATGAGTTCGATCGAGCCAAAGCCAAGAGATAATTTATTCTTTAACAGTTTTGTTCAACTGACTGGTTAGAAAGGATTGTAGTGGTCGCTAGGCCGTCTACTGTAATTTTTATTCTTTTTTGTTCTCTTTGTGTTCGTCACGCTGTTTTGATAAATACATCGAAAGTTTTTTCTCGCAATTTCCTTTTCTTAACCTTTGAAGTAAACTTAAAGCAGAAATTGTACCATCTTGGTTTAACTGAAATCAGAAGCATCGGGAAGAAAAAGCCCAAAGAACTGAAATGTTAGAAATTTACTTCACGGCTAAAACAACTTTGAAATGTTTTGGAACCACGCCTTCATGGCTAAAGCAACGTCTGGTCTATCCAATGGCGTTCCAGCCTCGCCGGAGGAGCCTGGCCGCGCACACAGGCTAATACAAAGTCAACGCACACGTCGGATGATCACTCCTCTCCCTATCCAGCGGGATCCAACGGCTGTGGCCTTCTACCGGCACGCGCGCAAACCTGACGCCTCATACATGTACGCACGCAGAGACGGCACGGAACTGAACTTACCGGAAGTCGTCGTAGTCAGGCTGGAGCGAGCGAGGCGACGGCCTCGCCTTGGCCTTGGCCGCCGCCGGCTTCACTTTCACCTTGCCCTTGGCCTTTCCGGCATCGGCCTTGGCGGCGGCCACCGCAGCGTCCTCGGAGATGGCGACCAGCGTCGGCTTCCAGGACGCCGATCCCGACGACGAAGGCCTCCGCCGCCGCTTCTCCGCAGCGGACACAGGCGCCACCGGCACCGGAACCGGCTCCACTGTCATCGTCGCCGCTGCCGATGTCCGGCGAGCGCGCCTGACGAACGCGAACAGCTTCATCGGTTTCTTCTAGTGCTGGCGCTATGAACGTGAGCTATTTCTTGCACCAGCTGCCACCAGGGAGGCTTTGTCATGTCTCATGAGGCTCCGGCCGATGATGCTTATTATATCCTTGTAGGTTTGCACCACTTGCTAATTGCTAATAGAAAAGACCAAACTGACCTTGTTCCTTGCGATTTATTCATACGTTGTCAACTTTCGTCTGAGAAGAAATATATAAAAGTAACAAACTACTTCTAGTACATTGAAAAACAACAGCTCATGCAGAGGGGTACAACTACACCGTAAACAGTCCCTACAAAAAAACTACACCGTAAACAGATTGTAACGGCAAGGGCAGTATAGTATTTTCCATTAGCAACAAATAACATTGAAATTGGAAAAACGCTAGTAGGTTGTTGTGCCGAATTTATTTAACTCAAGTGCGTTCCACATGCGCATCATCCCTGCAGTTTACTTTTTTTCTTTTATAATTATTAGTTTGAGACTGGGACAATGTGTTGTCTATATAGCTAACACAATGTAAAAGTGACATATCTATCTGGAGTATTAATTTGCTACTCGCTCTGTCCACTTTTTTTTGACATTACTACACTGTCAAAAAATGTCCTACATTATGGAATGGAGGAACTACTGTTTATTTACCCCACAAATAAATAATATTTTTCCATTTCTTTTTGTACTTTTCAAAAGCAGCAACTTTTTTCTGAGACAATCAAAAGCAGTAAGTAACTATTCCCTCTGTACCGAAATATATGTTATTGAAGTAGGCTGGAGTTTAGCTATTCCAGCGACATATGTTTCAGTATAGAGGGAGTATAATCAAGGGACCGCTAATTAAGTACCTAACGAGATGTTGAGTTCATAACGTGGTAACTTTGTACAAATTCATAAAAGAAATGGTAGCTAGGAAAAATCAGAAAATTATGATTATTATTTTCACTTTAGAAAGATTGAACTTGCGTGCTAAAAATTCTATTGCTTCCTTCGTTCTTAAATATAAGTCTTTTCAGAGGTATTATTATAAACTACATACGAAGCAAAATAGATGAATCTGCATTTTAAAATATGTCTATATATATCCATACGTAGTCCGTAGTAAAATTCCTAAAAACCTTATATTTGGAAACGGAGGGAATAGCATGGAGCAGAGAATCCATAATTACATGCAAAATCCAGAGTTTTCACTTTCTTTTGGTTGCAAATCAGAGTTTTCACTTCAAACCACAACAATATATATGCATAGAAAATGTCTCTACCTTTCAACTTCTTCTGTACCATGATACTTATAGTTGAAAGAACTTATATTAGTTTTTTTCAACAATAAGTATTTAGGTTCAGAGGAAGTTCTCCACGGTCCTACTAAAGGTTAAAATTGACGACTCACACTCATCTCTAGACAGTGAGACACTAACCACCATGTCACCATCTTGACTATTGGTTAGTGCCACAGCCGTTGGTTCATGATCGATCTCGATCCGATGGCTGGCCATTCCAAGACTGTTTCTTCCCTGACTAACGCTTCAGTTTAATAATGATGTTAGCTCGAGCTGGAAATGGGTGGTGTGATGACGTGGATCTCTTCAGCAATTTTTAATTACTACTGCGTGATTTCGTGGCCTTGTTAGTCTTCCATTAGTCCGATTTGTGTTGATAAGGGCATGGAAATGATCAGGCCTGCACGTCACCATGTGTATGGAACGACCTATCCATGCATGTTATTTTCCTTGGTTATCCTTTAGTCCTGGGTGCTACTACTATGTACTCCGTATATCATGTTGTGACGCGAATTAAATAGATATACTTGTGACGAGGTTTTGTACTTTCACATGAGCGGCTGAAGCTCAGCTCACTAATATTATATAATATATATTCTATCATAAGTGGTAGTTAATCCCACATGAGTTTTGTATGTTATATGTAATACCTCTTACAACCGAGAAATGTATGTGTAATATGTAGTATATAGAAAATATTAAAATAAATTCAAGGACGACCTTCAAACCACCTACATTCGTTCGTACCGCACGGGCCGGACGTGTTGTGCCATCCAACACGGGTCCATATCAGTCTGCAGGATGATTCAGGCGTACTTTTTCTTGTAAATCGAAGACAAACGTGTGTGTTTGTGTGTCTCGGGGGGAGGGTCTGGACAACACCAACGTCCGCTTGTGACCACCGTGGCCCACCCAAAATCCTTCCTTCCTCGACCACGCGCGTTCCCTTCCGACATCACCACATTCATGTTGCTCCACATTGAAAACGTCCCACGGAGAACACAACCTCTCACTTCCTTCGCCACTGAAGCAGCGCACCGACCTAGGACGTCGTCCGTTGCATGCCCCGCTGAACACACCTTCACGTCATATTCAAACATCTCCATTAAACCCACGTGAATGCAGAGAAATCTACTCCGACCACACACCGTTCACGAGTCAGCTCACATTAAACACAACGTCCCACAAGCTCCTCCTGCCGGCCCACTATTTAAATAAGGCCAGACGCCGGGCAAGAATCACACCACTCCGCCACTCCACATCTCTTCCTCCCACTTTGTTCTCCACCCTCACGATGTCATCCGACGAGCGTGAAGAGCAGTTCTCTGGCATAAAAGTCGGTTGGGTGGCCCGCCGAGCCCACCGAATATGAGCGAGGTTGCTCGCCGCTTCACCTCCCTCGCCTAGCCCGATGGAGCAATTTGCCGCTCCAAGCCGGCGCGTTGTTCTGCAACTCGCCGCTGCAAGACAACTCACGGAGAAGTGGCGAGTTGCTCCAGGCCGACACCAGGGGGGAGGCAGGGGAGGGGACCACGACGACATGGGCATCGTCTCTGCCGTGGACAACACCGTGTCGTACCGCGCCTCCCGTAACTGCGACCCCGCCATTCGCCGTCAATGCATGTGTAACCGCCCTACTAGCCGAGAAAGAAGCCAGATGTGCGGAGATCAATGAGTCGGTGGCCACGACATCGCGTCCACCGCTAGCATCGAGGTAAAGTAGAAATCGGGAGGCCAACGCCCGCTCGTGACCACCATGGCCCACACAAAATCCTTCCTTCATCGAGCACGCGCGTTCCCTTCCGACACCACCACAATCATGTTGCTCCACATTGAAAACGTCTCACGAAGAACACAACCTCTCACTTCCTTCGCCACTGAAGCAACGCACCGACCTAGGACGTCGTCCGTTGCATGCCCGGCTGAACACACCTTCACGTCATATTCAAACATCTCCATTAAACCCACGTGAATGCAGAGAAATCTACTCCGACCACACACCGTTCACGAGTCAGCTCACATTAAACACAACGTCCCACAAGCTCCTCCTGCCGTCCCGCTATTTAAATAAGGCCAGACGCTGGGCAAGAATCACACCACTCCGCCGCTCCCCATCTCTTCCTCCCACTATGTTCTCCACCCTTACGATGTCATCCACGAGCGTGAAGAGCAGTTCTCTGGCATAAAAGTCGGTTAGGTGGCCCGTCGAGCCCATCGAATATGAACGAGGTTGCTCGCTGCTTCACCTTCCTCGCCTAGCCCGATGGAGCAATTTGTCGCTCCAAGCCGACGCGTTGTTCTGCAACTCGCCGCTGCAAGCCAACTCACGGAGAAGTGGCGAGTTGCTCCAGGCTAGCACCAGGGGGGAGGCAGGGGAGGGGACCACGACGACATGTGCATCGTCTCTACCGTGGAAAACACCGTGTCGTACCGCGCCTCCCATAACTGCGACCCCGCCATTCGCCGTCAATGCATGTGTAACCGCCCCTACTAGCCGAGAAAGAAGCCAGATGTGCGGAGATCAATGAGTCGGTGGCCACGACATCGCGTCCGCCGCTAGCATCGAGGTAAAGTAGAAATCAGGAGGCCACCATTGGTTGGGTCCTAGGAAGGCCACCGCCGACACATCGCCGACTTGTACAACTGGCGACCTATCCGGTTATTTATCTTAGACCATTGTCGGCTCTCCGCCTGGGCTCCACGGAAGCGAAGGTGCCCCCTCCGGCTGAAGGACCCTCTTTGCCACTCCGATGAGCGGCACAACCGGACATACGGAAGATACGGGGGAAGAATATACCTCCCAGAAGTCCGATGAGCGGGCTGCCGGACATGGGGAAGACAAATGGGTAGACTAGCTTAGTGTATAAAGTGGAGTTGAGTGCCAGCATACGTGCAAAAAATTGTTGTAATGTATGCGAGTAGCGTTAGATGGCCACCTCCTGCGTCCGTGAAGTCCCTGGCCGTAGGAAACTTATCCAGATCCGCACGATGAACCCCTACCGCCAATTACGATCCTGCATCACCTACCGTCTCCGACACTGTTTGCCGGCTGTCTCGGGCTTACCGTCTTCCTGGCTCGGGCGACCTTGTCGGCTCGATCTTTTCGGCTCGGGTCTCCGCCGCCCCTTGTCGACTGCCTTGGGCTTTTGCGCTCGGGCGTCGGCTGCCCCGGGCACGCCGTTCCCCGTCGGCCCTTTTGGTCAGCTCCACCACCCTATTTTATCGTCCACGATGACTTCATCATCACCGAGCAGCGCCCCCGACCTCGTGTGCGATCAGATTGATCACCCGCCCGCCATGATTGTGACATCCTCGACTTTTGCAACAATAATTATTGTAATTAAGCTACAATGATCAACCGCTAATGATGCCACGTCATCGAGTTCCCATCTCAGACCCGCGTTGATTCAAGTCTGTCCGGATCCAAAATTTGAAAACAAAAGAAAAGTATTTTATAAATTCATGTTAAATATCAAAAGAATATAAGTATATAAAAAAGGGTATTTAAGAAGAAAAATCAAATAGTAAAATAAATAATGAAAGAAAGAAAAGAAAAGAAATTAAAAAAAAGGAAATCAGACCCTCCCCCCCTAGCCCGACTGGGCCAAATTGACCCACCAGCCCACCTAATTGGGGAGGTATAAAACCCCCCAAACCCTAAGCCCAACCGCCCCCACTCCCCCTTTTCCCTCCCCTGCCGCCGCCATCAGGGAGGCTCTCCTCGCCACCCACCCGCCCGCACGAGAGGCCTCCTCTCCCTCGTTCCAGGCCCTCCCCCCCACGAGGAACCTCCTCTCTCTCCCGCAACCGCCAGATCCCTCCCCATGACCGAGCTCGTCCCCCCTTCCCTGCGCTCCTCCCATCGGGACCGAGCCTCCTCCCGCCGGCGAGCTCCCCCGTCGCCCCCACGGCCTCCTCCTTCCCGCCGGCGAGCCCCCCCCCACGGCCTCTTCCTCCCGCCGGCGAGTTCCCCCCCCACGGCCTCATCCTCCCGCCGGCGAGCCTCCCCGGCCTCCACCCCGCCGGCAGGGGCCCCGGCCACCTCGGCCCTCCACCTCGCCGGCCTACAACCCCGCCCCCGTCGGCCTTCCTCCCGCTCGGTCCAGGAGGGACCGGGCAGGGAGACTTCTTTGCCTCGCCGGATCCGGCCGGCTCCCCCTCGCCGTCACGACCTCTCCGGTGACCGGCATCATCATCACCGCCTCCGGGAACGCCTCCACGCCGTCTCCTCCGCCCCTTCCCGCGAACTCCGGCTTCACCGGCCCCTCCCGTCAACGTCGGTGAGCCCCTCCTCGGGCTCCTCCCACCATGTCGTTCTCCTCGCCGTCCCGGTTCCGTTCCGGCAAACGAGGCTTCGATCCGTCGATGGTAGACTCCGGTAGGAAGGATTGAACATTTGGTTCTTCTATGTGGAGTTAGCAAAGAACCTGTGTGTTATAGTTGTTAACACAGAAAGGGAGATGAGAGTTTTGAGAGAAAATAAAAAAAACAAATGTTGTATTCCGTATGTATGTATGTATGTATTTGATACCCGTATTTATGTATGTATTTGCGTATATAGGCATGTGGAGAAATACGACATTTGTATGGTTATGTATTTGTGATTAAAAATGTGTTTTTGGCCTAGGGTCACTTACCGGTGGGGCCAACGCACCCGCTGTCTATGACACGGAGGCCCCACGCGATAGTTAATATAAATAATAAAAATATATGTTTTATTAAATAAATGAATAAATAGATATAATAATTAATTAATGAGTTAATGAATTAGTTAAATAGATATATAAGTTAATCTGTTAATTAGAATAATTAATTAACCTAATGAGAGAATGACACGTGGGTCCCCCACTAAATTAATCTGATTAATTAATATTTAGTCTTAATTAAAACCCGTGTCTATGACAACGGGGACCCACTGGCCAGTTTGACCAGTCAACCATTGATGTCAGCATGACATCATGCTGATGTCATAATAGCCTTCTATTAAATCATTTAAATCTGTTTTTAATTCCTAATATTTGAATAAAACTTTAAAAATTAATATTAAATAATCCGTAAGTCAGATCGAAATAATTTCAACATGAAAGTTGATCAGCAAATCGAGACGAACCCGGATACACGGTCCATTCGTTTGTCACGCGTCCCTAGCGTAGCAAACATGGAACTTTTCCATCGTTTCCAGTATAACCGGTAGTAGCCCGAGACCCGGGAAATATCGTCAGATATTCTTCCGACCCGTCTATGACGGATGTTGCTGCGTTAGCTCATGTCTAGCCTGCATCTTTCCATGTCATGCTTTGTGTTGCATCGGTGCTATTATTTATTGTTTCTTCCCCCTCTTCTTACCGGTAGACCCCGAGACTGACGCTGCTGCCGGGTACATCTACGACCCTGCCGATCAGTCCTTTGCCGCAGAGCAACAAGGCAAGCAAACCCCCCTTGATCATTCCTATATCGCCGATGTTTTTCTTCCTACTGCTTGCATTAGTATTTGGCTACTGTTGTAGTTAGCTCCTATATCTGATGCATAGCCTATTTTTGATGAACTGCTACTTTCAGTCCTGTACTTTAAATATGCTTAGTATAGGTGGAGCAGTCATCCCCTCTGACCCCGTAGTTCAGTTGCCCCGCTTGTTTTTCAATCTCGATCTCTGATCGACGATGCCAGGCCCGACACAGCACATACACCCCCTTCGTTGTACGACGCTATAGGGATACTATCGGGTACCGAGGGTGACGCCTCGCTAAGTACTCCTGATGATATCTCGGTAGTATAGCTAGTCGGTCGTGGTTATCGAGGGTGATTCCTCTTTCACCATTCCCGATGACGCCTCTGTCGTGCAACCCCGCACGTGTGGGACCCCCGAGGGTGATTCCTCTAAGCCCACCTTGACGGGTACATCGTTCGGAATCCAACGAGGGTGATACCTCGGATTCCCCCCGATGTTACAACCACACAGTTACTCGACCATGTTACTGGGATCATTGGTGATTAGTTGTAAGACGGGTGGATTCCCGTGAGATTGTGTTGGTGGCCTAATTAAAATGCTAATGGATTTGGGTATTTGATCTGGGTTGGTCGGAGACCTTTTCGCACTAACCGGCTACGCGGGAAGAATTATGGGTACTCGGCGTCGCGGTATCAGCCGAAGCTTTTCAGATGCCAGCAATGTAGCGGCGCGCGCCCGAGTGGTCCCGAGATGCATCGTGCTTGTGATTAAGGGATGCTAGGACTGACGTCGGCCGCCCACGCCACGTGCAGGAGCGTGAAGGGGAACCGGGCCCACAAACCCTTTGTGCTTAGGAGTTAGACCGGCGGGCTGGCCTCTCTGATTAGTCTTAGGTGGGGCTGCGACGTGTCGATATTCCGAGGCCGGGCAGGACCCAGAAAAGTATGTCCGGCCAGAGTGTTATCGAGCGTGACGGGACATGTGGTGCACCCCTGCGGGGATGAAAATTAACTATTCGGATAGCCGTGTCCACGGTTACAGGATGACTTGGAGTTGTGCCCCGATCTTTTACAACTACAATTGTTACTTAACTGGAATTAGTTTGCCTCGGGATTGCTTCCTCGCAGGGAGTCGATGGAGGATCCTTAGGCGTGACCTCACTTTAATACTGCTGCAACAATATGACTATTAATGTTACCCCCCTGTTCTACTCTCGTCTATTGCTGCAAGACCCTGAAGATGCTAGTCTTCGATAGGACTAGGCCTTCTCTCTCTATTCTCGCATTGCTGCAGTCAGTCCACATATACACCCCCCTTCTTTGATACTGATGCATAATTAGAATAGTTCTGATGTAAGACTTGCGAGTACTTTGGATGAGTACTCACCGCTGCTTTGCTCCCCCTTGTCCCCTTGATCCGTTTTGCTGCGACCAGATGATGGAGCCCAGGAGATGGAGGTCCCCACCGCCGATGACTGCTACCCCGACGGTGCCTACTACTACGTGGAGGCCGCTGATGATCAGGAGTAGTTAGGAGGTTCCCAGGCAGGAGGCCTCGCCTCGTTCGATCGTTGTATCTTTTGTGCTAGCCTTCTCTAAGGCACCCCATGTTTTATGTCTGTACTTAGATATTTGTTGCTTCCGCTGACTCGTGTGTTTATCGAGCTTTCGTATTCTAGCCCTCGAGGCCCCTGGCTTGTAATATGAAGCTGATGTTATTTTATTTGTGTCTAGAGTTGTGTTGTGGTATCTTCCCGTGAGTCCTTGGGTTTGATCGTACGCATTTGCGTGTATGATTGGCGTACGATTAAATCGAGGGCGTCACAAGTTGGTATCAGAGCCAACTGCCTGTAGGTAGCCCCCTTTCCAACTCCTTGGCCGAAGTTGAGTCTAGTGTTTGAAAAACTTTACTAACACTGATGTTGTGGCTTACGGGCCCACATCTCAATTGGGTGGTATTAGTATCTCCTACTCCTTTCCTATACTCCGGGCTCTACTTTCTCTTCTCTTTCGGGTCAAAGATTTTACTAACTCTAACATTAGGTTCTCGAATCATCCGGAGCGCTGGACTATCTACTCTTTTTCTCCTGAATATGTATTACACACACTGTCATTGACATCCGTCAATCTTATTTTCAGATGCGTCCCGCAAGACAGCACGTGCGCCTGACAGAGGCCACTGAGACGACTGGGTTCCCGACCATTTTGGTCGATCTCCTGACCAGGCTGGGATATCGCTGGTACCCCGAGTACACTGTGTTCGAGGATTTCCGCGAGTATAACCAGTACCAGTACCAGGCTGAGGTTCGCATCTTTGACCAGAGGGGCGGCGAGACCCTCGAGCGCCACGTGTTCTGTGGTATTGGAGTGTCGGTCGAGATGGCCGTCCATGATGCGGCCTACATCGCCATCACCCGTCTCCGTGGAGCGTATCCTCACCTGGAGGAGAGCCCTTTCAGATACATCCCACATGCTCCTGCTGGGGACGAGACTGGGTCTGATCTCACTGCCTACGCTTCTGACGCTCGGGAGCGCAGCGACCGTTCCTACGTCGCTGTCTGCGCCCCCTACGTGACGCGTCGCTACGACGCGCGGGTTCTGGTGCAGTACACTGAGGCAATGGATTGTGCTTTTCCGAGCTCTGACTGTGGAGCTGTATGCTACGCGCGCTCGTCTTTACGATGCATTGACAGAGCTGCAGCCATCACACTGTCCGAGGGTTCCACCTATGCGCATCCGCGAGACGAGCAGGACAGAGCTACCATCAGCTCTCGAGCGGACTGATGTTGGGGGTAGAACCCCTGCACTTGGACCTCAGCTGCTCGACTGGATGCGGTACCGTCACCAGAGTCACAACGGGACACAGGGTCCTGTCCCTACCTTCTATCACCGCCAGCTACCAGGATTCGATCGTCCTCTCCGACGTTGATGTAGCCTTATCGCTACATCTCGTTGTGGTACTCTTCCACCGCGTGCCTGCGCTCCGCCTAGTGAGTCCAGGGTATCGTCTAATGCGTCCGGGCTATCGCCAAATTTCGAATTTGTAATCGTTAGTCTGTAATCGAACTTATGTATGGGTCTGTATGTCGAACTCAACTACTATGGAGTATCTATCGCATTTCCCTTTCATAATGCTTAATTACTTCATGAACGCGTGCGATGCCTTTGCAATTACTTTAAGCTAAACTACCCCTGCTAAATATTTAACAGGATGGTTAGACCAGCTGGCCGCCCGCGTGGCCCTGCCAACGATGCACCACCCCCGCCTCCTGAGTATATGGCGGGGATGATCCAACAGTTTGAGCTGAACCGCCAGTTTATGCAAGGGCTCATGGATCAGTTCCAAAGGCCGAACATGAACCAACCACAAGGCGTGACACTGCAAGACTTCTGCCGTCTCAACCCTGCGATCTACCGCAGCTCAACTCAGCCTCTAGATGCTGATGACTGGCTCCGTGACATTTCCTATGAGCTGGAGTCTGCCAATGTGCCCCTGGCGAGCTACGTCAACTTTGCCGCCTACTTTCTGAAGGGTCCCACTGCACAATGGTGGGACAGCCACAGACGCTCTCAGCCCGATGGAACTATCATCACTTGGGCAGAGTTCAAGGCTGCTTTCCGTGCTCGATACATTCCCCAGGGAATCATGGACCGGAAGAAGTGTGAGTTCCGCAACTTGGTCCAGGGCAATAAGACTGTGGATGCTTATCAGCGGGAATTTCTGGAATTGTCTCGCTATGCTGAAGAAGACATTGCGACTGATGCACGCAGGCAGGAGAAGTTCCGTGAAGGCCTCCACCCTGATATCAAGCTGACACTCCTCGTTCAGGACTATGCTGATTTCGCCACCCTGGTGAACAAGGCTATTCAGGTTGAGATTGGTCTGCAGGAATACAAAGATAGCAGCAAGCGCAACCGTGACATGGGCTCATCTTCGGGCTCATCTGCACAGAAGCGGAAGATCTGGATTCCCAACAACATGTACCATGCACCTGCTCCTACTCCGAGGTCGTCCTATGCTGCACCTCGCCTGCCTCCTCCACCACCTAGGCAGCCGAGGCTTCCAGCTCCACCACCTCGAGTTCCTCCTTCCCGTCCTGAGGACGGGCTGTGCTTCAAGTGTGGCCGTCCAGGTCACCGTGCTAGAGACTGCAGGCAGAATCCGAATCAGCTGACACTTCCCGCAACTGGCAGTGGCAACAACCAGAACCGCAACTTCAACGCTAAGCCTGCTTGTGTTCGTGGTCAGGCCAACAACATTGATATGGGTCAAGCTCAAGACCAACCTGCTACCGTGATGGGTACACTTCTCGTTAACTCAGTACCTGCTTCTGTATTGTTTGATACAGGAGCATCGCGTTCCTTTATGTCAGAAAATTTTGCATACATGCATGACATTAGGAGCGAAGAGATGAACATCCCGATAGTGGTAAACACCCCTGGGGGCGAATGCCGAACCTCTGTGGTTTGCCCCCATGTTCTAGTTGAAATTGAAGGATTAGAATTCCTTGCGAACCCCATCCTACTAAAGTCATCCAACATTGATCTCATATTGGGGATGGACTGGTTGAAAGCTCATACGGCATCGATCGTTTGTGCCACCAAGACCGTCCACCTCCTACACCCTTCAGATGAAGTAATAAGCTACCATGCGCATCTCGTCCGTAATGCTGAGGCACGACTGTATGCTTTGAATGCATTAAATGCGTCGCCTCTGGAAGGGATTGAAAACATACCAGTGGTCTGAGAATTTCAAGATGTCTTTCCAGAAGAACTTCCGGGGATTCCCCCTGCTCGAGCTGTCGAGTTTGTCATTGACTTGGTACCCGGTACCACTCCTATTGCCAAGCGTCCTTATAAAATGCCACCACATGAACTCCTTGAACTTAAGCAAGAAATTGACAACTCGCTCCGTCCGGGTTTCATCCGTCCGAGTTCCTCTGCTTGGGGAACACCTTCTCTCTTTGTTAAGAAGAAGGATGGGACAAATCGATTGGTCCAAGACTATCGTCCTATCAACCAGGCCACTATTCAAAACAAATATCCTCTCCCTCAGATAAATGATTTGTATGATCAACTTGCTGGTTCCACCGTTTTCTCTAAGCTCGACTTGAGATTGGGATACCACCAGATACGTGTTCGCAAGGAGGATATTCCAAAGACCGCCTTCGTTACTCGATATGGATCATACAAGTACACCGTCATGTCCTTCGGCTTAACCAATGCACCGGCAACCTTCTCTCGACTGATGAATTATATATTCATGGACTACCTCGACAAATTTGTCGTGGTATATCTGGATGATATTCTGGTGTTTTCGAAGAACAAAGAAGAGCATGCTGAGCATCTTCGTCTTGTACTGGATAAGCTTCGGGAGCATAAACTCTATGCGAAGTATTCCAAATGTGAGTTCTGGCTAGACGAAGTGACTTACCTTGGTCATGTGATTTCCAAGGATGGTATTGCGGTCAACCCCGAACGAATTCAAGCTATTCTTGACTGGACTCCCCCGAAGAATGTCAAGCAAGTCAGAAGTTTTCTCGGACTCGCCAGCTATTGCCGTCGATTCGTCGAGAACTTCTCCAAGATTGCGAAGCCCTTAACCAACCTGCTTCACAAAGGTGTTAAGTATGAATGGACTGATAAATGTCAGGAAAATTTCCAGGCGCTCAAGGACAAACTAACGTCCGCTCCAGTACTTGCTCCTCCAGATACGAAAAGGGATTTCGTCATATACTGTGATGCTTCTCGTCAAGGAATAGGTTGTGTCCTAATGCAGGATCGCAAGGTGATCGCTTATGCTTCACGTCAACTGCGTGCTCATGAAGAGAACTACCCAGTTCATGATCTCGAGCTTGCCGCAGTCATTCATGCATTGAAGGAGTGGCGACAATACCTTGTCGGTAATCGCTGTGAAATCTACACCGACCATCAAAGTCTGAAGTACTTGTTCACTCAACCGGAGCGGAACCTGCGTCAACAAAGATGGATGGAGCGTATAGCAGATTTTGACTGTAGTATATCATATACCCCTGGCAAGGCTGACGTAATGGCTGATGCCTTAAGTCGCAAGTCATACTGCAACCACCTCCAGGTTCATCAGGTTCACGATCGACTACAAGAGGAATTCCGTAAGCTGAACCTCCACATTGTTCCTCAGGGTTACCTTGTTCCCCCTCCTGAAGATTGTCAAAAGATGAACCTTCGTGTTGTTAATCAGGGTTCCCTCAGTAACCTAGTGGTTGAACCAGATCTTGTGAGCTCCATAAAGAATATACAAGACTTTGATGATGATGTCGATAGGATTAAGAGCTATATTGCAAAGGGTAAGCCCTCCTTTTTCACTGTTGATGAAGGTGGCGCCTTGTATTTCAAGGGTCGCCTATTCGTCCCAAATAAGAAGGAAAATCTCAGGATGACTCGGAAGGTGATGGGAGAAGCTCATGACACACCACTGTCTATCCACCCGGGTAGTACCAAGATGTACCAAGACATCCGACAAAGATTCTGGTGGCCCAATATGAAACAAGACATTGCACGCTATGTGGCAGAATGTGATAGATGCCGGCGTATCAAAGCAGAACACCAAAAGCCTGCTGGAACTCTGCAACCTATCTCTATTCCCGAGTGGAAATGGTACCACGTTGAAATGGCCTTCGTCACTGGTTTTCCCAGATCTCAGAAAGGTAATGATGCTATTCTTGTCGTCATTGATCGACTGTCCAAAGTTGCACATTTCCTGGCCGTCAAGGAAATGATTAATGCTAGTCAACTGGCAGATCTTTATATGTCAAGAGTTGTTTCACTTCACGGTATTCCGTTGGTAATCAGTTCGGACCGTGGCAGCTTGTTCACTTCAAAATTCTGGGAAAGTTTTCAGAAGGCTATGGGGACTCATCTGTCCTTCAGCACTGCATTTCATCCTCAATCCCAGGGACAAGTTGAACGAGTCAACCAAATTCTCGAGGACATGCTTCGAGCTTGTGTCATTTCTTTCGGTAAGAAATGGGAGGAATCTCTCCCGTATGCCGAGTTCTCTTACAACAATAGCTATCAAGCTAGTCTGAAGATGGCCCCTTTCGAAGTATTGTATGGGCGAAGGTGTCGAACTCCTCTGAATTGGTCAGAAACTGGGGAACGATCACTCTTCGGTCCGGATATTATTCAACATGCCGAAGATCAAGTCCGCATTATTCATGAGAATCTGAAGGCTGCTCAGTCTCGTCAGAAGAGTCAGTATGACCGTCATCATCAAGATATGGTCTATCAACCTGGCGAAAAGGCTTATCTTCGTGTCACACCAATGAGAGGTGCACACCGTTTCGGAATCAAGGGCAAATTAGCTCCTCATTATATTGGTCCTTTCACTGTTCTCGAAAGGCGTGGAAGAGTGGCTTATCAATTGGAACTGCCGGCGAACCTTTCTCAGGTTCACGATGTCTTCCATGTTTCTCAGCTCCGTCGCTGCTTCAAGGACCCTATTCGAGCAGTGGATCACGATATGCTTGAACTACAACAAGACCTCTCTTATAAAGAGCATCCGGTCCGCATTCTCGACCAAGCTGAACGTAAGACTCATCGCAAGGTCACCAAGTTCCTTAAGGTGCAGTGGTCAAATCACTCTGAAGATGAAGCCACTTGGGAACGCGAGGATCATCTTCGTGATGAATACCCCGGGCTCTTTCCCTCTACCTCTTAATTCTCGGGACGAGAATTCTTGTTAGTAGGGGAGAATTGTGACATCCTCGACTTTTGCAACAGTAATTATTGTAATTAAGCTACAGTGATCAACCGCTAATGATGCCACGTCATCGAGTTCCCATCTCAGACCCGCGTTGATTCGAGTCTGTCCGGATCCAAAATTTGAAAACAAAAGAAAAGTATTTTATAAATTCATGTTAAATATCAAAAGAATATAAGTATATAAAAAAGGGTATTTAAGAAGAAAAATCAAATAGTAAAATAAATAATGAAAGAAAGAAAAGAAAAGAAATTAAAAAAAAGGAAATCAGACCCTCCCCCCCTGGCCCGACTGGGCCAAATTGACCCAGCTAGCCCACCTAATTGGGGAGGTATAAAACCCCCCCAAACCCTAAGCCCAACCGCCCCCACTCCCCCTTTTCCCTCCCGTGCCGCCACCACCAGGGAGGCTCTCCTCGCCACCCACCCGCCCGCACGAGAGGCCTCCTCTCCCTCGTTCCAGCCCCTCCCCCCCACGAGGAACCTCCTCTCTCTCCCGCAACCGCCAGATCCCCCCCCGTGACCGAGCTCGTCCCCCCTTCCCTGCGCTCCTCCCGTCGGGACCGAGCCTCCTCCCGCCGGCGAGCTCCCCCGTCCCCCCCACGGCCTCCTCCTTCCCGCCGGCGAGCCCCCCCCCCCACGGCCTTCTCCTCCCGCCGGCGAGTTCCCCCCCCACGGCCTCATCCTCCCGCCGGCGAGCCCCCCCCCCCTCGGCCTCCACCCCGCCGGCAGGGGCCCCGGCCACCTTGGCCCTCCACCTCGCCGGCCTACAACCCCGCCCCCGTCGGCCTTCCTCCCGCTCGGTCCAGGAGGGACCGGGCAGGGAGACTTCTTCGCCTCGCCGGATCCGGCCGGCTCCCCCTCGCCGGCACGACCTCTCCGGTGACCGGCATCATCATCACCGCCTCCGGGAACGCCTCCACGCTGTCTCCTCCGCCCCTTCCCCCGAACTCCGGCTTCACCGACCCCTCCCGTCAACGTCGGTGAGCCCCTCCTCGGGCTCCTCCCACCATGTCGTTCTCCTTGCCGTCCCGGTTTCGTTCCGGCAAACGAGGCTTCGATCCGTCGATGGTAGACTCCGGTAGGAAGGATTGAACATTTGGTTCTTCTATGTGGAGTTAGCACAGAACCTCTGTGTTATAGTTGTTAACAAAGAAAGGGAGATGAGAGTTTTGAGAGAAAATAAAAAAAACAAATGTTGTATTCCGTATGTATGTATGTATGTATGTATTTGATACCCGTATTTATGTATGTATTTGCGTATATAGGCATGTTGAGAAATACGACATTTGTATGGTTATGTATTTGTGATTAAAAATGTGTTTTTGGCCTAGGGTCACTTACCGGTGGGGCCAACGCACCCGCTGTCTATGACAGGGAGGCCCCACGCGATAGTTAATATAAATAATAAAAACATATGTTTTATTAAATAAATAAATAAATAGATATAATAATTAATTAATGAGTTAATGAATTAGTTAAATAGATATATAAGTTAATCTCTTAATTAGAATAATTAATTAACCTAATGAGAGAATGACACGTGGGTCCCCCACTAAATTAATCTGATTAATTAATATTTAGTCTTAATTAAAACCCGTGTCTATGACAACGGGGACCCACTGGCCAGTTTGACCAGTCAACCATTGATGTCAGCATGACATCATGCTGATGTCATAATAGCCTTCTATTAAATCATTTAAATCTGTTTTTAATTCCTAATATTTGAATAAAACTTTAAAAATTAATATTAAATAATCCGTAAGTCAGATCGAAATAATTTCAACATGAAAGTTGATCAGCAAATCGAGACGAACCCGGATACACAGTCCATTCGTCTGTCACGCGTCCCTAGCATAGCAAACATGGAACTTTTCCATCGTTTCCAGTATAACCGGTAGTAGCCCGAGACCCGGGAAATATCGTCAGATATTCTTCCGACCCGTCTATGACGGATGTTGCTGCGTTAGCTCATGTCTAGCCTGCATCTTTCCATGTCATGCTTTGTGTTGCATCGGTGCTATTATTTATTGTTTCTTCCCCCTCTTCTTACCGGTAGACCCCGAGACTGACGCTGCTGCCGGGTACATCTACGACCCTGCCGATCAGTCCTTTGCCGCAGAGCAACAAGGCAAGCAAACCCCCCTTGATCATTCCTATATCGCCGATGTTTTTCTTCCTACTGCTTGCATTAGTATTTGGCTACTGTTGTAGTTAGCTCCTATATCTGATGCATAGCCTATTTTTGATGAACTGCTACTTTCAGTCCTGTACTTTAAATATGCTTAGTATAGGTGGAGCAGTCATCCCCTCTGACCCCGTAGTTCAGTTGCCCCGCTTGTTTTTCAATCTCGATCTCTGATCGACGATGCCAGGCCCGACACAACACATACACCCCCTTCGTTGTACGACGCTATAGGGATACTATCGGGTACCGAGGGTGACGCCTCGCTAAGTACTCCTGATGATATCTCGGTAGTATAGCTAGTCGGTCGTGGTTATCGAGGGTGATTCCTCTTTCACCATTCCCGATGACGCCTCTGTCGTGCAACCCCGCACGTGTGGGACCCCCGAGGGTGATTCCTCTAAGCCCACCTTGACGGGTACATCGTTCGGAATCCAACAAGGGTGATACCTCGGATTCCCCCCGATGTTACAACCACACAGTTACTCGACCATGTTACTGGGATCATTGGTGATTAGTTGTAAGACGGGTGGATTCCCGTGAGATTGTGTTGGTGGCCTAATTAAAATGCTAATGGATTTGGGTATTTGATCTGGGTTGGTCGGAGACCTTTTCGCACTAACCGGCTACGCGGGAAGAATTATGGGTAACTCGGCGTCGCGGTATCAACCGAAGCTTTTCAGATGCCAGCAATGTAGCGGCGCGCGCCCGAGTGGTCCCGAGATGCATCGCGCTTGTGATTAAGGGATGCTAGGACTGACGTAGGCCGCCCACGCCACGTGCAGGAGCGTGAAGGGGAACCAGGCCCATGAACCCTTTGTGCTTAGGAGTTAGACCGGCGGGCTGGCCTCTCTGATTAGTCTTAGGTGGGGCTGCGACGTGTCGATATTCCGAGGCCGGGCAGGACCGAGAAAAGTATGTCCGGCCAGAGTGTTATCGAGCGTGACGGGACATGTGGTGCACCCCTGCAGGGATGAAAATTAACTATTCGGATAGCCGTGTCCACGGTTACAGGACGACTTGGAGTTGTGCCCCGATCTTTTACAACTACAATTGTTACTTAACTGGAATTAGTTTGCCTCGGGATTGCTTCCTCGCAGGGAGTCGAGGGAGGATCCTTAGACGTGACCTCACTTTAATACTGCTGCAACAATATGACTATTAATGTTACCCCCTGTTCTACTCTCGTCTATTGCTGCAAGACCCTGAAGATGCTAGTCTTCGATAGGACTAGGCCTTCTCTCTCTATTCTCGCATTGCTGCAGTCAGTCCACATATACACCCCCCTTCTTTGATACTGATGCATAATTAGAATAGTTCTGATGTAAGACTTGTGAGTACTTTGGATGAGTACTCACCGCTGCTTTGCTCCCCCCTTGTCCCCTTGATCCGTTTTGCTGCGACCAGATGATGGAGCCCAGGAGATGGAGGTCCCCGCCGCCGATGACTGCTACCCCGACGGTGCCTACTACTACGTGGAGGCCGCTGATGATCAGGAGTAGTTAGGAGGTTCCCAGGCAGGAGGCCTCGCCTCGTTCGATCGTTGTATCTTTTGTGCTAGCCTTCTCTAAGGCACCCCATGTTTTATGTCTGTACTCAGATATTTGTTGCTTCCGCTGACTCGTGTGTTTATCGAGCTTTCGTATTCTAGACCTCGAGGCCCTTGGCTTGTAATATGAAGCTGATGTTATTTTATTTGTGTCTAGAGTTGTGTTGTGGTATCTTCCCGTGAGTCCTTGGGTTTGATCGTACGCATTCGCGTGTATGATTGGCGTACGATTAAATCGAGGGCTTCACAATGATCGACTCCATCCGCGCTGTGCGACTGATCTGATCAGTCGGTTGCATGTGCCTCTGCAGGTCCTATGAAGGCTGTCCTTGAGGATAGAGCACCCTTCCATCGATCGAGCAATGGGCTACTGCTGCGTCGCCCCGTCGGGCCACATCGCCGTCGCTCAGTGGTTCTCCCCACAGTTTCCCTGACCCGCGAGCCGCCGCTACACCGCCTCTTCGGGCTGTAGCACCGCGGCATGCGGTCCCCGCCGCCACCCAAGGTCGTTATCATGGCTGCATCGACCCGCGCACCGTTGGTGCGTCGCCTCTTTAGGCTGTAGCACCGCTACACGTGGTCCATGCCGTCGCTCCGAGGTCTTCCTGCCGTCTCCCCGACCCGTGGGCTCCCACTTCGCTGTCCCTTTGGGCTGTAGCACAATAGCGCGCGGTGTACTCCGCCGTCTCCATGCATTGACTTCCTGTGGTATGCGTGATACATCCCAGACGTACCTATAATTTCTTCTTGCTCCATGCAAGTTTTGGGTGATATTGCTATGTGTTTTGTACACTTTCATACCTTTTTCAACATATTTGGACTAACCTACTAACTCAGTGCACCCAGTGCCAGTTTCTGTCTGCTGATGTGTGTGAATTGCAGGTTTATACCCATATTTAGAGTGCCCGAAATTTTTCACAATAAATATATAAAAAATCAGCGTTCCAGAAGACTCCAAACGGCTGAAGGAGGGCCAGAGGGGGGCCACTAGGCCTCCAGGCGCCCCGGTGGCGCGGCCTGCCCCTGGCCGCGCAGGGAGGCCATGTTGGTGGGGCCCACGCCCTCTGGTGCCCTACCTTGGCTCCTATTTTTACCCCCGTGGAGGAAACCCTGATTTCAGAACCCTTTTCTCCAAAAGCAATTCCGATCTCCGCCGCCATCGCCAACAAGTTTCGGGGGACCAGAATTCCTGTGCCGGCACCCTGCCGGGATGGGGAAGTGCCCCCGGATTCATCTCCATCAACGTTGCTTCCTCCCTGCATGATGCGGGACTAGTTCCTCCGGGGCTGAGGTCTTCTACAGTAGCTATGTGGTTAATTCTCTCTCCCATGATGTGATCTTGATTGTGATCATGGGCTATGTTAATCTAGGGTGATCCCATGACGTTTCCCCTTCTTCTATGTATTGGATTGATGTACTCACTTGATCTTATCTAGTATAATCCCCGAGACCATGGTGACAACGGTCTATTGGACATGGATTAGAAGAATATTTTCATGAGTGATTTCCTATTTCGTGAATTGATTGAAGATTGAGAGTCTCTTGGTGCTTGTCTTTGACTATCCTTGAGATACACTCTGGTGATTGTGGTACTCTCTTTGGATGACCGCGGTGACATTGGGAAATCCATAGATGAGAACTACGAACTCTGAGGTGTGCCTTTATAGCCCTACATAATTCTCGTCCTCTCTTGATCACAAAGGAATGACCTCCGAGTACATCTGCATTGCATGTTTTAGTGGAAATATCATGTGATTAGATTATGTTAATGTTGTTGGGAGTTGCCACTAGTGAAAGTATGAAGCCTAGGCCTTGTTTTCCACCATTGAACACTGTTTACTTTCAGTTTTGTTTCATGTTTGCTTGCTGCCATTTTTATTTCAGATTTATAATACCTTGTTTTACCATCCATATCACTTGCCTTTTAACATCTCTTCGCCGAACTAGTGCACCTATACAACTAACAATTGTATTAGGTGTGTTGGGAACACAAGAGACTTCTTGTATCTTAATTGCAGGGTTGCTTGAGAGAGACCATCTTCAACCTCTACTTCCCCGAGTTCGATAAACCTTAGGTCATCCACTTGAGGGAAATTGCTGCTGTCCTACAAACCTCTGCGCTTGGAGGCCCAACATAGTCTACAAGAATAGAAGCGTGCTTAGACATCAATGCACCGCGCCGTCTCCCTTGGTGCGAGAACGTCATTGTCTGCACCAGTCTTCGTCAAGCTTTCGGGTTCTTCCTCGCCTACTTCGAGCATCACCTCCGTGGTCCTAACCAGCCGCCACCACTCCTCTCTTCGGTGCTGCTGCGGCTCGCTCACCCGAGACGCGCCGCCCATGCATCCCATTCATGTCCGTCCAGCACCAGCTCATCGCAATCGTCGTTGTCGTCTCCCCCAACCACTTCATCTACTCTAACCATCACAGGTAATATCGGCCTCTGCCGATTTGCGCTGCAACTGTCATCCAGTCCTTCTTTGCTAGTCTCCTTGACATGGCGTACCAGCTTGTGTAGGTCCCCGTCTACACGTGCTCTATGTTGGCAACATCGACGCATGCCTTCATCGCTGGTGTGTTCCCAGGCCTACAAGCATGGAGCAATGCATCGTCAACATCGACTTCATTCGTCTATGCATGCACGATGCTCACAACACGGACACGTTCCTTCCTCCAGGATGTGTCCCTGGGCTTGGCAAACTCCGCGCGACACGTATCAACCACGTATTCTTCTCGGTGCACCAGTACTTCGACACCACTACGCCCATGACTAACTCGACGCCTTGTTGCACCGGCGGCTCCATGATGACTTCCTCGACACCGGCTACCCCAACTCTACATGGGCCCCGACATTCTTCGCACGACTACCTCGACCACGGCTACACCTCTCGGCTACTTCGACAATGGCACAAAGGGCTATCACCTTGCTTCAACAACTCATTGACTTTCTCTACCGTCCATGCGTTCACGATGAAACACTGTCCTCGATGCTCCCGCTGCGACTGCGAGGGGATGTGAGCCCGTCGGCTGTTATTCTCTCGTGTCCGACCATCCGCGACGCTCCTATTGTTCGCAACACTACCTCTATGACTGCAGGGGGATGTGAGTGATATATTTGGTGTACATGTATTTGGTAGTCCAGGATTTTTAATCCGTCTCTTACCTTATATCTAGAAGAGGCTTTTTTCCTTCCAAGTTTGTACTCTATTACTAATGATGCTGGTAGAATAAAAGGAGAATCGACTCCTCCGAAACAACATCGTCGTTGTACTTGTAGTGTCCGAGGAGGAGGTTGAAGCTCACTCTGACGTATCCTCGTCCTTTGCTTACCCGCCCCCTCTTCGTTGATGCTCGTTAGGTCTAAATTTCAGGTCTTATCCTAGTTTATAAAAAACAGAATCCAATATTTTTTCTATCGGGGTCCATGACGATAGGGTATAACAGCCTACCGTCAAAGACCGTGGTGGTAGAGTTGCACGCCCTACCATAAAGTTTCTTAAGTATCGGACACAGTGCCTATTCGCACCTACCGTCGAGCACCATTGCGGTAGGGTTGAACAATCTACCGCCAACATATTTGATGCTAGGGATTCGTCGTGCTGATGGGGATAAGTTTCCTACCGCCAGGGACCAGGGCGGTAGGCTGATATCAAATAGTGTGCACATTTGAAGGTAGAGAGGGATTGTTGCGGAATATGATGGATGTTGTATTGAGCCCCGTGAGCGAGTATATATAGGAGTACACAGTTGGAGGTCCAGAAGCCTCTTCTAGAGATAAGGTAAGAGACGGATTATAAATCTTAGACTATCATATACATGTACACCAAATATATCTCTAACACTTCCATCGAAAGTTCAAACATTTGTTTCTAATATGTGGAGCCAGGGAGACCCATACACATTCCCACACTAATATTTAATCTAAAAATACAATCTCAAACATTTTAATCAATATTGATAACTTACATTTTTTCCTTTCATTTATATTTACATCACCATGAATAGTACTCCCTCCGTTCCATAATGCTCGACATTTTTGACACTACACTAGTATTAAAAAAACATCTTATATTATGAAACGGAGGAAGTAGTACCTTTCATTAATAATTTTGGATAATGTTATTTCGTTCTTAGAAAACTAATATTCCATAAGTGATTCCGGTTATAATAGTATTTTTTTCTTTTGGCCGATTAAGTGGTGTGGGCTACGATTGTTGTATATTGATTTGTTTCAAGAGCCATTTATTCAAATGGTCCATTGCTACGTCTCCATCGTATCTACTTTTCCAAACTCTTTTGCCCTTGTTTTGGACTCTAATTTGCATGATTTGAATGGAACTAACCCGGACTGACGCTGTTTTCAACAGAATTGCCATGGTGTTGTTTTTGTACAGAAATAAAAGTTCTCGGAACGTCCTGAAAATTTACGGAGAATATTTGTGAAAAATATGAAAAATACCTGCGCAAAGATCCACCGGAGGGGACGGGCCAGTGGGCCACAAGCCCTGTAGCCGCGGCCTCCCCCTGGCGGCGGCTACCAAGCTTGTGGGGCCCACATGGCTCTGCCACCCCCAATCCCAGCACTATTTATTCCCTTTCGTCTCAGAAAAATCAGGGGAGAAGATTTCATCGCGTTTTCGATCCAGAGGCGCCGCCACATCCCTTTCTTCACATGGAGGGCAGATCTGGAGTCCGTTTTGGGCTCCGGTTCAATGAAATCGTCGCCATCGTCATCATCAACCTTCTTCCATCTCCAATTCCATGAAGCTCTTCATCGTTCGTGAGTAATATATTCGTAGGCTCGCTGGGCGGTGATGAGTAGGATGAGATCTATCATGTAATCGAGTTAGTTTTGACGGGGATTGATCCCTAGTATCCACTATGTTCTGAGATTGATGTTGCTACTACTTTGCCATGCTTGATTCTTGTCACTAGGGCCCGAGTGCCATGATTTCAGATCTGAAATTATTATGTTGTCACCAATATATGTGTGTTTTAGATCCGATCTTGCAAGTTGTAGTTACCTACTATGTGTTATGATCCGGCAACCCCGGAGTGACAATAACCGGAACCACTCCGGGTGATGACCATAGTTTGAGGAGTTCATGTGTTCACCAAGTGCTAATGCGTTTTTCCGGTTCTTTATTAAAAGGAGAACCTTAATATCCCGTAGTATCCATTTGGACCCCACTGCCACGGGAGGGATGGACAATAGATGTCATGCAAGTTCTTTTCCCTAAGCATGTATGACTACACACGGAATGCATGCCTACATCACGTTGACGAACGGGAGCTAGCCACATATCTCTCCGTGTTATAACTGTTGCATGATGAATGTCATCCGACAAATCACCGATTCATTGCCTACGAGTTTGTCCCACTGATGCTGTTACTTGTTTTGCTCTGCTACTGTTACTACTGTTGCTGCTACTGTTACTCGCTGCCACTATTACTTGCTCTGCTGCTACTGCTGTTACTACCGTTGCTGCTATTGTTACTTGCTACTGCTGTTACTCGCTACTGTTGCTACTTGCTACTGCTGTCACTACTGCTCTTCCTTGCCACTGCTGATACTCGTTACACTGCTGCTACATGCTACAATACTTTTTCTCGCACCGTTTCCGGGAAAGAATATTGCCCATCCACGGGCAACTTCTGGCGCCATTGATACGACAGTTAGGAATAGTCTGCCTAGTCACCAGATCATTTCTGGCACCGTTGTTATCATACTATTTTGCTGTTGACACTTTGCTTGCACACACTAATCTTTCAGGTGTGGTTGAATCTGACGCATTCAACTGCTAATACTTGAGAATATACTTTCACCTCCCGTCGCTCGAACCAACAAATTTGGGTTGAATACTCTACCCTCGAAAACTGCCTCGATCCCACGCGCTGGTGGGCTATTGCAAGACAATTTCTAATTGTTGAGGAATTGGGAGCAGCTCTTTTCTGGCTCCGTTGCCGTGGAGGCATCAAGTCAGGAATAGTTGCACGTCAACAACATTTTTCTGGCGCCGTTGCCGGGGACTGCTAACAACATTTTTCTGGCGCCGTTGCTGGGGAGGGTTGCTATATTCTCTGAGTCACTTGGGATTTAGATCTGCTGATCACTATGAAGAATCTGAAAGATCCAAGAACCAAAGTTTTGCCCTCAACTACGAGGGGAGGTAAGGTACTGCCATCTAGCTCTGCACTTGATTCACCTTCAGTTATGAGTAAGTTTGCGACACCACCTCCTGCTAGAAATCTTGATATGTCACCTGTGCTTGATGATGCTTATGATGCTACTATGCTTGATGATGCTATGCCTGATACTTCTAGAGATGCTATGCCTGATACTGCTAGAGATGCTATGCCTGATACTGCTAGAGATGCTATGCTTGATACTGCTTTGCCTGATGATGCTAGAGATGCTATTTTGCCTAATGATGCTATGCTTGATACTGCTAGAGATACTACTTTGCCTGATATGCCACTAGGGGTATTACTTGATGCTCATATTGCTAGAGTTACTGCCAATGCTCGTGATGCTTCTGAAACTGCCGATACTATTGAGACAGAACCTGCTTTTGCTCCTGCTAGATCTAGCTCTCCTAGATATGAATTGCCTGATATACCTGAGGGTTACGTTATGGAGGGAGAGATAGCTGAGGATTTTCTTGCGTGTAAGGATGCCTATGACGCTGAGAAATTACTTTTCAAGTGGAAGGAAAAATCTCTGAAAGCTAGGATGAAATATGACCCGAAGTTTGCCACTTCACGTATCTTTATCATCGATAAGGATTATGAATTCACTGTCGACCCTGAAATAATCTCTCTAGTCGAATCTGATCCTTTCCACGGTTATGAGTCTGAGACGGTCGTAGCCCATCTTACCAAACTACACGATATAGCCACCCTTTTCACTAGTGAGGAGAAGATCCGCTACTACTATATCCTTAAGCTGTTTCCTTTCTCTCTAAAGGATGACGCTAAAGCCTGGTTCACTTCTCTTGCTCCTGGATGTGTGAGTAGTCCCCATGATATGGTCTATTACTTCTGTGAGAAATATTTCCCTGCCCATAAGAAGCAAGCTGCCTTGTAAGAAATATACAACTTTGCTCAACTCAAAGAAGAGAGTCTCCCACAAGCTTGGGGGAGGCTCATCCAGCTACATAATGGTTTGCCTGATCACCCTCTTAAGAAGAACAAGATACTGGATATCTTCTATAACGGACTCACCTATGCTTCTAGAGACCACTTAGACAGTTGTGCCGGTTGTGTTTTTAGGGAAAGAACTGTAGAACAAGCTGAGGTCCTACTGAATAACATCTTGATCAACGATAATGCTTGGACTATTCCCGAACCACCTCCTAAGCCAACTCCTAAGAAACGAGGTATTCTATTCCTCTGTCCCGAAGATATGCAAGAAGCCAAGAAATCTATGCAAGAGAAAGGCATTAGATCTGAAGATGTCAAAAATCTACCACCTATCAAAGAGATCCATGGTCTCAATAACCCGATACAGGTAGTACAAGTAAATTCTCTGCGTAGGTTTGATGAGAGTGATATTCCTTTTGATAAACCTGCTAGCCTATGCTTTGATGAATTTGACAACTTTGTTGCCAAACAACAGAGTTTCAATGATTATGTTAGCAGACAATTGGAACAAAGTACTCGTATGCTTAGTCATTTAAGTGCTTGTGTAGACAGAAATGTCAATGATCTGAAGCTTCTGAGTAAACATGCCTCTATGATTACTACTCAGGTACAACAAGTACTTAAAGCTCAAATGACTTGCTCAATGAATTAAATGACAACTCTGTCAAACTCATTACTAGAGGAGGCAAAATGACTCAGGAACCTTTGTATCCGGAAGGCCATCCTAAGAGAATTGATCAAGATTCTCAAGGAATTAATGTTGATACACCCAATCATCCTAAGAATAAGAAGAAGGATGATAGAAACCTACTTGTCAGTTCACCAAATACTGTCACACCTGAAAAACCAAATGATATTTCTGCGTCTGATGCAGACACACAATCTGGTGATGAACATGAACTTCGTGACAATATGGACAACGATGTTCATAATAATGCTCAACCTAGCAACAATAAGGATGTGGAGATTGAACCTATGGTTAATCCTGATAACCCACAACCTAAGATATACAATAAGAATGACTTCACTGCTAGGAAGCATGGTAAAGAAAGGGAGCCATGGGTTCAGAGACCTATGCCCTTTCCGCCTAAGCCATCCAAGAAAAAGGATGATGAGGATTTTGAGCGCTTCGTTGAGATGATCAGACCTGTCTTTCTGCAGATGCGGTTAATTGATATGCTCAAAATGTCTCCATATGCCAAGTACATGAAAGATATCGTGACTTATAAACGGAAGATACCATATCTTGAGATCTCCACCATGCTTGCCAATTACACTTTCAAAGGTGGAACTCCTAAGAAACTTGGTGATCCCGGAGTGCCCACTATACCTTGCTCCATTTAAGGAAACTACGTAAGAACTGCCTTATGTGACCTTGGAGCCGGTGTTAGTGTTATGCCGCTCTCTCTTTATCGTAGACTTGAACTGGATAAGTTGACACCCACTGAAATTTCTCTGCAAATGGCCGAGAAATCAAATGCTTTCCCTATCGGCATTTGCGAGGATGTGCCTGTTGTGGTTGCTAACACCACTATCTTAACAGACTTTGTTATCTTGGATATTCCTGAGGACGATGCCATGGCTGTCATCCTCGGAAGACCCTTTTTAAACATTGCAGGGGCTGTTATAGATTGCAACAAAGGGAATGTCACTTTCCATGTCAACGGTAGTGAGCATACATTGCACTTTCCGAAGAAACGATATCAAGTACATTGCATCAATGCTATCGAAAAAACTTCATCGATTCTTATTGGGAGCTTTGAATGCCCTATTCCTCGTGTCAAGATGAAGTATGATTTGCTTGTTGGGGAGATTCATATCACCATTGAGGTGACTTAGTGGCTATTCGACAATTCTCCATTTCCTTTTGCGATTTGAAAAGGTTTTGTCATGAGGATTCGATCAACCCCATTGACGGATTTCTTTCGATGACCATGAAATGGATGAATCAAGGAGTCACATACCTATGTTTTAAGCTTTCACTTTCTGTTGCTTAGAAGAAAAATGATAGATTTAGTTTAGTTTTTCCTGTTTTCTGATTCAGCGTCCCAAAGAAAAATACCCCAGAAATAAAAGTTCTCCGATGGTCCTGAAAATCAAATATGATTTTTTCTGGAATTTTTGAAAATTACTTGGACTGAGAGGTGGCCTAGGGGCCACACCAGTGGGCCACAAGCCCTGTAGCCGCGGCCTCCCCCCTAGCGGCGGCTACCAAGCTTGTGGGGCCCACAGGGACCCCCTCCACTCATTCCAGCTCCCATCCTCTTCTTCTACCTCCAGAAAAAATTGTTTCGCAGCTCAAACCCGTGTTCTTGCTCATTTGGCTGAGATTTTCGATCTCCTTGCTCAAAGCACCATTCTCCGAACCATTTTGGGGAAATTACTCCTTGGTAAGTGACTCCTCCATTGGTCCAATTAGTTTCTACTCTAGTGCTTTATCCTTCGCGTATTCGTGCTACCTTGGTGACCCTATTCTTGAGCTTGAAATGTTGATTTTAGCTGGTCCCAAGTAGTTTTAGCACGTGATACGGTCTCTAGGCACTAGTAGGAGTAATTGCTACAAGGTGTGGTTGGTCTTTATTCACTTTTCTCTTGAACTTCAAAAATTTCAGCAAAGGTAAATTATATTAAGGAGGAAGTTTCATGGTGGTTCTTCAAGTAAGAAGGGTCCCCGTCTTTCTATTCGGGAGCCCGATCCTTATCAACTAAGGGATGCACCTGTACAACCATGTGAATGGCCTTCCGATGAGTTCATGATCGAAGCAGGCTTCAAGGATGAGTTTGGTACACTTGTCCACAATGCCGGGTTAGAAGAATTCCTCTCAGATAAATGTGAGCAGTATGCTATGCTCACTGCTTCTTTCGTGCGTAGATTTAAATTTTCAGTTGGCCGTGACTCATCCATACTGTTTGATCTGTATGATAAATCCTACACCATGGATTTGGGGGATTTCTTAGGTACTATTGCTGTTGGAGAGGAGAGAGGAGTGTCTCGCGCTAGAATTGCTAGCATACATTTTCCTGTGCTTCGGTACTTCTCATTATTTGTGGGAAAATGTTTGATTGGCCGTGGGGAGGCTGGATCACTTAGCTCTCCAGACCTTGCGGTTTTGCGCGAAGGCCTTTATAACGATAAGACTTATAGCCTAGATGCTATAGTAGCTCAGCGGTTGAACACAAATCGTTCCAAAGGTGTCATCTATGGAGGTATCTACGCTACTCGTCTTGCTAGAAACTTTCAGATACCTATTAGACTTCGCGAGGAAGAAGAAATGCTTCTTCCTGAATAATATCTGGATTATGAAAGCATGGTTTGCCATGATTTTCTGGATAGAGACGCTAGTAGACAGATGATTTATAACCTGTTATTTAGTCAGGGTACTCGAGAGACTATTACTTTGCCTGCTCCTTCTTTGTTCGATCTTCATGCAGGCAGGTACACTATTATGCCCTCGGACATCTACACATATTGGGGCTTAGCCCAACCACAGGTGCCCGTGCCCGAGCCGCCAGTCGAGTACCAGACGCCAGTTTATCAGTGGGAGCCAGAGGAGCTCACACAGCAGTGGCATCCACAGTCCGCTCCGGAGTATCCCGGAGCTGGTTATTTCCTGCCTTGGGAGTAGACGAAGCTAGGCCTAAAGCCTAAGCTTGGGGGAGTACGTGTTCTCACCGACTTTACATTCATGCTTATTCTTTCACTTTGTTAGCCGATGTTTGCACTTTGCCACTGTATTATCCATGCTAGTTTATTTTCGTTTTCTTGTTTTGTGTCCTTTTGAGAAAACCCAAAAAGATTTTCCATTCTTCTTTTGCTTGTTGGAAGCTTTCCCATGTAAATAGTTCTCTTTTTCTTTGGGCCAAGGTAGAATATATTGGTTACAATGTTTAGTGGCTCTTGCATGCATACCTGTTCATTTGTTAAAGAGCCATATTACTTTGTCTTCTCCTTTGTGTTTGCCTGCAGATTCTAGCTTTAGTCCAATGCACGAGCACTCTTATTATTGTTCACATCATTCAATCGTGCAAGTGAAAGGCAATAATGATGATATATGATGAAGTGACTGAGACTGGAAAAGCTGGTATGAACTCTATCTATTTTGTTTTTGTAAATATGACTAGCTTGTCGTCCCAGATTCAGCTTTGTTGTGAGAGAACCATGTTTGCAATGACAACTTAGAGATCATAGTTTCTGATGCCATGCTTAATTAGCTGAGAGCTTATAATGGTTTGTCTTGATTGCCAACATAGATTTTGAGATGACTATGTTGTAATATGACAGGATGGTATTCTCCTTTGAATGATTCAAGTGGCTTGACTTGGCGCATGTTCATGGATGTAGTTGAAACAAAATCAACATAGCCTCTATGATGTTCGTATTCATGGCGATTTATATCCTGCTCATGCTTGCACTTAATGATAGTCAAACTCGTTGCATCTTGATGACTGTTGTCGCTCTCTAGTTGGTCGCTTCCTAGTCTTTTGCTAGCCTTCACTTGTACTAAGCGGAATACTGCTTGTGCATCCACTTCCATAAACCCAAAAGTTTTTCCATGAGAGTCCACCATACCTACCTATTTGCGGTATCTACCTGCCATTCCAAGTAAATTTGCATGTGCCATTCTCTAAACCTTCAAGAAATAATCTGTTTTGCATGCCCGAACTGCTCATGTGGTGACAGGGGCTATTGGTATCTTCCATGTTAGGCGTGTTATCCTCAACATGTGTTTATTCACTGTCATTCACGAGAAAGGGGCCGGTAATTGGAATGCTCAGTTCCACGCTTAAATCAAAAACATAACTGTAAAACAAGACTCCCCCCGGATTGATGTTAGTATGGACGATACCCGAGGATTCGGCTCGCCGTGGAGTGTGATTGATTGGTGGTGGGGGAGTTAAAACTTTACTTTTCTGTTTGGGAACCGCCTATAGCATGAGTAGCATGGAAGATATTGAGAACTCTTGGTCATTTCGTTGACAATGAAAGCATGCCACCCAAAATTATTATCTCTGTTTCCAAAGCTTGAGCTCTGGCACCTCTGCAAATCAATGCTTCCCTCTGCGAAGGGCCTGTCTATTATTTTTCTGTTGAGTCATCCTCCTCTTGTATAAGCACCAATTAGAGAGCACCTCTGTCATTTTTATGCTTTGCTTTTGATTGATATTGAGTATGACTATGACTGGATCTTCGTTGCTATGAATTACAATGTTTAGTCAGCCCTTGATCTTTGAAAGTGCTCTGCATTTATGATCTAGCGAGATACCACCTATTCATATTGCTTCATGCTTTTTTTGATTGAATTGATGGTATCTGAAACTCATTATTATTTGCTCGCTAGCTGATTATGCCATTGATATTAGTTTACCGTGAGACCTTTGTGTCACTTGTTTATGTGGTTAACTTGTGATCTTGCTGAAATTCTGGTTATGAGTTAGACATAGTTGCAACAACAAGATCAAACAGAGTTTGTCAAAGTTTTTATTTCTCTTTCAGTTTGTCAACTGAGTTGCTTGAGGACAAGCAAGGTTTTAAGCTTGGGGGATTTCATACGTCTCCATCGTATCTACTTTTCCAAACTCTTTTGCCCTTGTTTTGGACTCTAATTTGCATGATTTGAATGGAACTAACCCGGACTGACGCTGTTTTTAGCAGAATTGCCATGGTGCTGTTTTTGTGCAGAAATAAAAGTTCTCGGAACGTCCTGAAAATTTACAGAGAATATTTCTGGCAAATATGAAAAATACCTACGCAAAGATCCACCAGAGGGCACGGGCCAGTGGGCCACAAGCCCTGTAGCCGCGGCCTCCCCCCTGCGGCGGCTACCAAGCTTGTGGGGCCCACGTGGCTCTGCCGCCCCCAATTCCAGCGCTATTTATTCCCTTTCATCCCGAAAAAATCAAGGGAGAAGATTTCATTGCGTTTTCGATCCAGAGGCGCCGCCACATCCCGTTCTTCATCTGGAGGGCAGATCTGGAGTCCGTTATGGGCTCCGGATCAAGGAAATCGTCATCATCAACCTTCTTCCCTCTCCAATTCCATGAAGCTCTTCATCGTTCGTGAGTAATCTATTCGTAGGCTCGCTGGGCGGTGATGAGTAGGATGAGATCTATCATGTAATCGAGTTAGTTTTGACGAGGATTGATCCCTAGTATCCACTATGTTCTGAGATTGATGTTGCTACTACTTTGCCATGCTTAATGCTTGTCACTAGGGCCCGAGTGCCATGATTTCAGCAAGTTCTTTTCCCTAAGCACGTATGACTACACACGGAATGCATGCCTACATCACATTGATGAAAGGGAGCTAGCCACATATCTCTCCGTGTTATAACTGTTGGATGACGAATGTCATCCGACAAATCACCAATCCATTGCCTACGAGTTTGTCCCACTGCTACTGTTACTACTGTTGCTGCTACTGTTACTTGCTGCCACTGTTACTTGCTCTGCTGCTACTGCTGTTACTACTGTTGCTGCTATTGTTACTTGCTACTGCTATTACTCGCTACTGTTGCTACTTGTACTGCTGTTCCTTGCCACTGCTGATACTCGTTACACTGCTGCTACCTACTACAATACTATTTTGCTGTGGACACTTTGCTTGCATACACTAATCTTTCAGGTGTGGTTGAATCTGACGCATTCAACTGCTAATACTTGAGAATATACTTTCACCTCCCGTCGCGCGAACCAACAAATTTGGGTTGAATACTCTACCCTGGAAAACTGCCTCGATCCCACGCGCTGGTGGGCTATTGCAAGACTATTTCTAATTGTTGAGCAATTGGGAGCTGGAGGCATCAAGTCAGGAATAGTTGCACATCAACAACATTTTTCTGGCGCCGTTGCCGGGGACTGCTAACATCCATCAAATATTTCTTGATACCTTGTCGGATCAAAATGCATTAAAGACAATGATGAATTAAAAAATATGCTTCTCCCATGGTATTTTTCACTCGACAAACCTATTTACAACAGGGATAGGTGTATATCCTAAAGTTAAGCTTTATGCTTCTGTTATTTTGTTTCAGAAAAAGAGAAGTACTTTCCAAAGGGCGCCAAGGGTTAAATCAGACGATGATGCCTACAACAATTACATATAGAGTCTATTAAACCATCTCCTATGTTTAAGTTTTTCATTAGTGATTGAATCCCTTATGTAGCAAGGTGCATTTGCTACTGCCATACTGGAGTTTATATGCAACATGCGAATAAATGCTTTTTCAAGATGAATTATGAGATATTTGTGAAAAATCTCACAGTACCTATATTGTGTTTGCTAGGCCTAAAGGCTATTTTGTTCCATCACCAAGTCCACACTACATTTCATTCAACATATCAATTCTCTTTTTCCCTTAAAAACGTCTTCATCCTGAAATCTAGATAAACATATTTTTTAATTGCCATCAGAAATAAGAAATAGAACATAGAGATATGTCAAATTGTTTGCCATTAGGCTATTGGTTTCTATTGATACTCATCTCAAATCTAGACAAGATATTTGCTTTGATGATTCTAGCAAGATAGTCATGACCAAGTCCAAATTTCAGAGTTGAGAGAGGCCACACATATGAGTATCTATTGAGGGTGTTAAATTTGAGAATTTTTTTCATGAGGTGTTTGACATGATCTCCCTACTATCTTCTGCGAGGTAATCAATAGACCACACCTATGCAGTTTTTTTGGGGGTGGGGTGGGGGTTTGGGAGTCCGAGATTAATGGGTCCTCGAGCGGTCAGGCTGTTGATCATGGACCGACCCAATGGGCCACATCGTTGAAGACCTTACTGCATGACGACTTCGTATTCCAGAAGGAAAGCTCCGAAGATTGGAGTATCGCCCAAGTTTAGTAGTTTAGGTCGACACCTCGACCCCCGGCCAAAGGTCGGTTGTATGTAATCCTAGGGACCGATGGTGTCTATATAAACTAGAGGGTTTCATCCACATAGGGAGGTTGATTCATCTAGGGTTTAGCTCATACGATCTTGAGGTAGATCAACTCTGTAATTCTCATACTCCATCAATATAACCAAGCAGGATGTAGGGTTTTACCTCCTCAAGAGGGCCCGAACCTGGGTAAAACACTGTCCCCTTTGTCTCCTGCAACCCATTGATCCAAGGTCCATAGTTCGGGACCCCCTACCCGAGATCCGCCAGTTTTGGCACCGACATTGGTCCTTTCATTGAGAATTCCGCTGTCGGATTGCAGGAAGGATCGATGGCATGACTAGTCATCCTCAAAGAGATCCGCAACAAGGACATCTTTGTCCGTGGACAAATCTTCGCGTTCGAAAGCATCGTTCTGCATGCTGATCCGCTATCCACCTTAGCCAGTTGGGAATCTTCACCCCTCGGCAGGAAGTAAGGTTCGGGAGCCTAGAGTTCACCACCGACCCTCAGGGAGATCTTGTGTTAACAAGGCTCTTAGCTCCTTTCGAGGAGCCCATGATTTCCAATGCTTCGACTTCGGAAGCAGTGGGTCCCTCTACCACGGGAACTTCAGCCCTTGGCCTGGCCTTAGAGCCCGACGTGATCAATCTTCCCGGATTCGGCTCGACCGAACACGCCCCGGGAACGTCCTCAAAAGCTCCCAAGGAATCGACACTACAATCCGATCCTGAGCACTCGAACAGTACGAGATCCATCTAGACTCTGTCGCTACATGAGTTGCTCGACCGGATCGAGTCCATGGCCATGATCGGCGATCAATATCGGATCTATGATCGAGTCAGGCTTAGACCCAGCGATAGGGAAATTTGCGTTCCACCCATTACGCATTTGGTCCTCACCATCGAGTGCCCGGCTAAAAGCTACCCACATCAGCTACCGTAGTTAAGGACGGTATACGTCCCGGTTGCTGAACATCCAGACTCCTCCAATAATCAAGAACCCGGATCTCGTCCCAAGACTAATCCGGTACCAGGGGCCGATCGTACACACGACCCAGAACCAGCACGACAGGAGCTCGCCACAATCACGTATTCTGATCATGCCGTACCAAACCTCGCAAAATCTCGGGACGTGGTTGGGAAAGCATCAGGCTCGTACCTCATGGGAACACAAAATTGTAACCCACCCACCACCCAGTTGGAACATCATTCGGGAAAAATGGTAGGGTTCGACCTACCGCACCCACACAGGGTCAAACAACAGACACGGGAGTCAGTACACCACTTTTGGGCTAGATTCCTCCTCAATAATGGTAGGACAGAAGGCCTCGGGGATCAGGAGGTGGTCAATTCCTTTCGACATAGCTGTCATGATGAGGGCACACTTAATGCCCTCGCTCATCGCCGAGTCCAAACCTTTACCGAACTATCAAACCTAGTCCCCAAATTTGTGCCATGGAAAGCGCTTGGCAAATGCAACTAATATGCACGGAGCCCAGGCACATTGGGCAAGCCATAGGAACCCGAAGAAGGCGTGCTCTGCCGTTCTCGGAACCAAATTCATCCAGCCCCATAGAGAAGAGGAAAAAACACGGACCAGATCGGTCCTCGATACATTAGTGGACGATTCTTGCCAGATACACTCGGCCCCTCCTGATACAAGCTCCACCCACACTCTTCGGGCATGTTGGGTCGTCAGACAAGTCACAAAAAGTGGAGAGGGCATTTTAAAAGCTCCGCTTCCGGAGGAAAGGTCGGGACCATGCTTGGAAAGCAATGCAGAGAACTTTACAATCTACGGAACATTTTCCTCAAAAAATCAAAGAAAGAGAGATCTTTGAGAGTTCCATCAAATTCACCACGTTGTGATGGCCAGTCCATGGTCGGACACACCAATTACTTTCGAAAAGGACAACCAACGGATGACCAGTACGTGCCGAGCACCTGCAGCCCTAGTCTTGAAAATGTAGTTCGACAGATCTTGAATTGAACGTAGCAACACCACCTTCCAAGGCATCATTCCCGGGAAAGAAGCACACTGTACTGGACGAGTAGCACTCGATGTGGTATTCTACGCACCCGAGAACTACCGATCCGAGGAACTTCATTTCCATATCGTGCCCTTTCATAGTGGCTATCACGCCCTATTAGGACGTGAAGCCTTCACAAGATTCCAGGCCATACCACATCACGGGTACATGAAGCCCAAAATGCCAGGGCCAAACAGTGTGATCACAATCATAAGTGACCCCAACAGAGCCCTCCAAGTTGAAAACAAAACGGCATCCCTAGCCCTTGAGGTACTAGTGGAAACCCTCACCACGGAAGAGCTACGACACCCCTCTCCATAGTGGACAAGGACGACGTGACCCTCGACAAACGGCCCAAGTCCACATCCTTCAAACTAGCGGACGAGATAATCAAATTTCAGGTACATCCAACGGACCCCAACAAAACGGCGTCAATTGGAGCTCAGCTGGACCCCGCAATCGACGAGGCATTGCACAATTTTCTTCGACCAAAATTGGGACATCTTCGCCTCGCACCCCTCAGACATGCCAGGAATCCCTCGGAAGCTGGCTGAACACAGCGTGCATATAATAGCAGGCTTCAAACCTATCAAACGGACCTTGCACAGATAGTACGGACCAAACTACAAGCCATGGGCGAGGAGCTGGCCAAACTACTAGAAGAGGGTTTATCCAAGAAATCAAACACCTCGACTGGTTGGCAAATTTGGTCATGGTACCAAAGAAGGACAAATCTTGGCGGCTATATGTCGATTTCAAATACCTCAACAAGGCGTGTCCCAAGGATCCTTTCCCCTTACCCCGAATAAACCAAATCATTGATGCAATGACCAGACATGACTCTCTGTGTTTCCTTGATGCCTACTTCGGATACCATCAGATTGAAATGAAGGACTCCGATCAAGCTGCAACCACCTTCCTAAGCCCCTACGGACCATTTTGCTTTAACACTATGCCTTTTGGGTCAAAGAACACGGGCGCCACTTACCAGCGCATGATCCAAACATGTTTGGAGAAACAAATTGGAAAAACAGTAGAGGCATACGTGGATTACGTGGTCGTCAAGACCAAGCACATGGACCAGCTGGTAGATGACCTCATGCATACCTTTTCCAGCTTACAAGAATACGATATACGGCTTAACCCGGACAAGTGTGTCTTCGGAGTCCCAACCAGTAAACTTCTCGGATTCATCGTGTCGCAAAGAGGGATAGTGGCCAATCCAGCCAAGATCTGAGCTGTGTCACAACTCGCGGTTCCTACGAAACTGGAGCATGTCCAAAAATTGGCTGGCTGTGTGGCGGTTTTAAGACGGTTTATCTCTCGCCTCCGCGAGAAAGCACTCCCACTTTACAGGTTGCTCAAAAAGACAAATAACTTCGAGTGGACCGGCAAAGCTACGACCGCTCTGGAGGAAATCAAAGCGCTGCTCTCCAGCAACCCCATCCTAGGAGAACCTTGCGCATGAGAACCGATGTTGTTATACATCTCGACCACCAATCAAATGGTGAGCGCGGTCCTCGTTGTAGAATGGGAGGCCGAGGGGCACCAATTACGGATAGAAATTCCGGTCTACTACGTGTCCGAAGTGCTTACCCCATGAAAAACGAGATACCCACACTACTAGAAGATTGCCTACACAGTGTTTATAGCATCACGTAAGCTTAGGCACTACTTCCAAGAGTGTGCGATCACGGTAACATCCGAGGTCCCCCTGAACGACATCATCATCAACAAGGATGCCACTGGCTGAATGTCTAAATGGGCCATCGAGCTCCTGCCATCCGTGATTACGTACAACTCACGATGAGCCATCAAATCCCAAGTGCTCGCTGACTTCGTCACCGAATGGACGGAGGCAGAGCTCCCCAGAGAGTACACCACGTATGCTCATTGGACCATGTACTTCGACGTGTTGAAAACCCTCGCTGGAGTGGAGGCTAGCATAATCCTCACAGCCCCTACCGGGGATAACGTTCGATATGTGTTATAGATCATGTACGCGGACTCGAATAATGCGGCATAATAGAAAGCATTACTACACAGTCTTCAGATGGCAACCTCAATGGGGATACAACGACTCGAGGTACGCGGGGACTCCAACCTCGCCATCTCATAAATCAATGGCGAATTCGATGCAAAAAATCTAAAAATGGCAGCATACAGAAACGTCATCCTCAAGATGTCTGCACGATTGGAGGAATTGGAGTTTCATCACGTCTCAAGGGATAACAACCAAGCCGCGGACATCCTCGCCCGCTTAGGCGCAAAACGTGACCCCGTCCGCCACAACACTTTCCTAGAAAGTCTTTTCAAGCCATCTGTGGTATGGCAAGATGAGGATACTTGCACGAAAGCTGATGGTGCGTCACAGGTTACACCCCCACATCCGATCCGGACAACGGGATTATCGGCGGATCCACAATCGAAGAAACACCTTCTGCTCACGAGGTCATGGCAGTGATCACACCATGGACCGAGCCCTTCCTCGTTTACCTTCTTTGCGAAGAGCTCCCTGATGACCAGACTGAGGCGATACGTATCATTCGCCGATCAAAGGCCTACAAGGTCCATGAGGGTGATCTATATAAGAAAAGCACCACGGGAGTGCTCTGGCGATGCATCTCTGAAGAAGAAGGGAGGCAGCTCATGGCCGAAGTACACGCAGGCATGGGCGGCCACCATGCAGTTGTAGGGGCCTTGGTGAGTAAGGCTTTTAGAGTCGCCTTCTTCTGGCCAACAATCCAAGAAGATGCCCATACATTCGTTCAACATTGTGTAGGATGTCAACTTTTCGCGAATCAAAGCCACATGCCCCCCACGGCCCTTCGGACAATTTTGATCACCTAGCCTTTTGCGGTCTGGGGGATCGAAATGGTCAGACCACTTAAAGGGGGAACCAAGAAAAAGAAATACCTCCTTGTTATGGTGAAAAAATTCACTAAATGGATTGAAGCCAAGCCCGTAAGTTCGGCCAAAGCAAAGCTGGTGATTGAATTCATATCCAGCGTCGTACACCATTATGGTGTCCCGCAAAACATAATAACTGGCAATGGATCCAATTTCACCACCTAGGAGGTCAAAGATTGGTGCACAAACTTGGGCATTAAGCTCGATTATGCTTCTGTATAGCACCCCCAAACAAATGGCCAAGTTGAATGTGCCAACAGGCTCATTATGAGTAGTATAAAACCACGGTTAGTCTGGTCTCTCACAGAATCCGACTGCCACTTGGTGGAGGAGCCCAACTCCGTACTATGGGGTTTGTGAACCATCCCAAATCGCTCAACAAGGTACGCATCATTTTTATGGTGTATGGGACCGATGCGGTCCTCCCTTGCGATATCATCCACGACGCACCTCAGGTGCGCATGTATGAGGAAAGAGAGGTCAAGCTAGATCGGCTTGACGACTTGGATGCATTGGAAGGGGAGCATGACATAGCTTGGGTCCGTTCTACCTTTTATCAATAGCAAGCTGGACGCTTCAAAGGAGGGAAGTTCAGGCAAAGGCATACAACGTGGCGAACTCATACTATGCCTCCCAGAAAAGAAGAAGCATAAACTTAACCCTAAATGGGAGGGCCCTTTCATAATTGCCGAGGTCCTGACAGGAGTATCCTATCGTGGCGCAACCTAGAAGATAATTGCCTTGAGCCAAATCCATGGATTGCATCTTGTCTTCGACATTTCTACGGCTAGACCGACGTTGGTCCCTCCTTCATAACCTTATACTTCTTCTTTCTTTAAATTTTTCTTGTGTTATATTTTTGTAGGATTTCTTAAAATTGCCCAGGATATGTTTGGATCAACCAAACTTATTCAAGCACTTGTCGGAATACATTAATGATAAAAGAGTATATCCCCTGATTTTACCCGGGGGCTTCTATAGCGAAGCCGATCAAAGCATATATTTCTCCTACGTCTTTATGTACTATATGCCTCAACTGAATATCGATTCATGACACTATATGCATTAATTTGACTTAAGATCCTTTCAAAGCTGGATTTCCTTGCTCGTGTGCTTATCCCCTACGTTTCTGACTGTTCGGCTAGGTGGTAAAGGTAGCATCTCCATGATTGATATGATCGGTTTTCCCGGATACGTACCTCAGACGGGTGAAGCCGAAAGCTAGCGTTTCTTAAGCTACAACTTGGTCGGCTACAAACGAGGTTCATATACTCGACAATCTTCATCATGAAAAGGGGACTGTTCATCCCGAAATAGCAGCTATCCGCATTACAAGGACACATAGCGCTAACACCTACGTTTTCCGTAGAAACCCGAAGAAAGGAACCCATAACAGAACTATTATCTTCGTAAGATGTTTCTTATGTATTATCGTAATATAACATAAACCCATCATGCGCTCTCTTTCTGTTCGCACCATATGGCCCGATTTCCTAGTTCTCGAAAATTAGTTCATGTTACCACAGGATACACAGTATGGAACACTACCCAATTATTCACAGGGTAGGTAGAAGCCGATGGCCGGTTTGTGACAGAGTATTCAAACACGGAAGGAAGTGTATTGCTACACGAGTATATAAATTACATATCATCACACGATAGGCGAGTGGTCCAGATGATCTATTATAGCATCTAAGGCACAATCTTCTTGTGAAAGATGGGCGCGGGGCATCACTTGGTCATAAACGAGATGAAGTGGAATCTCCTTGCCATGTGGCCCTGCCGGCCCAACCCGGGCCATGTGCTCCATATTCAGACGGGTGAAGCGGGTCTTCACCATAGCCCACGCATCTCGAGCTCCGTCGCGGAAGGCCGAAGTCTTCCACAGCTCGAAGCAACTCCGATCTCCTTGAAAACACTCGGCAAGCTCGACCATCCCCTACGGAGGACTCTCATTTGGCGATAGCGACTTGGCCATACTTCACGTAGCTATTCGAGCTCTCTGGTGCACAATGGATAACTCCCATAACAAGAACCTCCCGAAAGAGCTTGCTTCTTCCTCAGGACGACCAGTTAATAGACATGGTCAAAAGGAAGTGCACATGTTTACAACCGACGCGATAAAAGTATCACATTCCAAAATTCAGATTTTACTTACAGAATAGACCACCTTTAATTTCGAATTCACTTCACGGTCTTCCACAAATTGAGATTTCAAATTCTCAATCTCTTCGGCTTGCCGCTTCCTTGAGTTGATTATTTTCCTCACATCATCGCTTTAATACGCGATGACCAGCTTCAAGCTAGGATTCGGCATACCTGTGAGACTCTCGGGATGCACCAAGGTCTTTTTGCATTTTGCCTAAAGATTCGCGTGCTACGACAAAGTTTCTTGTCACAAAGGTAATCCCATGGAAATCCTGCATACTACAAAATAATTCTACTCAATGTGTGCTTCTGCGGTGAACTTCTTCACCCCTTCTAGCTCAACCCTGCTAGCTTGGAGCTCATCCTGGCTTCGCTCGAAATATTTGGCCAGTTTTTCGTTGTATTTCTTTAGAGCCTGCGTAATGGTAAACTATTAAAACCGACGCTTAATTCGGTCGTACTGACCAAACTAAGGCTCGGGGGCCACCGGGTCCGAACTTATGTCCGGTTACCAAAACCCGATGACTTACCTCTAGGTGGGAAGACATCAGCTTGGCCGCTTCCTCGAGTTTGGCTCTCGCAGCCCCAAGGCACACATTCGGGGAGTTAAAAGCATTAAGCTCCTATTTAAAAAAACAGGATGGCGCAAGGACTCCTTTCGCCACCGGTGATTAATCAAGCTCTCGGCTTCAGAATGAGTCGCTGAAAACTCTACGGGGTCATCGGAATTCATATTTTGATGTCTACCAGACACTTCGGCAGCGTCTTCGGGCCAATACGGCAGTGTACGGCTCCTGAGAAATTCAGCTAAGGGTCAGGAGTGGTCAATGCAGTCAGAACTGTGGAAAAGGGAATGATTGATGTACATACCTTTTGGTTGATGGGGTGGCTGATATGTTTTTCGCCATTCTGCCTTGCCTGACAGCCCTGTGCTCGATCGATGCAGCCCTAGCTGGTGTAACTTGGCGCGGAGTCTGGTGCGTGGATCGCAGACCTTTAGGTATGACTCCTCTCTGAGTACCGATTTTCCTCTTTTTGGTGGTGGAGGACGGAAGGGGCCACCTTGACTGAGTCGACGCTGTCTTGGTAATAGACTCCGTCCTCGAAATCAATTGAAAGCTCAGGATCCTCATAGAATTTTGGGTCATCATCATGGTAGTAGTTTTTGGGTTGAGGTGCGGGGCAGTTGACTGTCTCAATCCAGTGCCTCCAGGTCTGTTAAGAAAATCAAGGGGTTATTCATCAGTAAAATCAAGCGTAGGTGTCCGAACTATGCGACTATAATCACACTTACCCATTCGACGGGATTGTGTCCGGAGTAGCTGTCCTTGACGGTAAGGTGGGCAAAATTCTCTTTTCCCCCTTAAAGAGGTCGACCAACATAGCCGCCAATGCCTCTTGATTATCCGGTCATTGCCGCCTAGAATAGGTGGTGTCGCTCATCCCATTATAGCGCCATAGGGGGGTGTGCGCTGTTGAAGTGGTTGGACACACCGGGTAATTGTTGCGGCCATCACCTTGACGATGGTCAATCTGATGTGAGCAAGTAATCTCACCTTGGCGGCTAGTCACTGTACTTTGGGACTCTCTTCGTGAGAGGGACTGATCGGCCGCAAGCTGAATCTCTTCTTCAAGGAGGCCGTGGAGTATTTGGGAAGACCCCTCCGAACTGGGTCAAATAAGGGAATGTATTCGATATAAAACCATTCCGAAGACCACTCATTGGTTTCCTTTTTGGTAGCCCCGATAGGGTATCTAGTTTCGGCTATACGCCACACTTCGGCTCCGCCTACCTCCTGAATTGACGTTCCCCTAGTTCGGAAAACAAGGCAGAAGTACTTTCTCCGTAGGTCGAAGTGGGGCTCGCTGTTGGGGAACGTTGCATGGGAAACAAAAATTTTCCTACGCACACAAAGGCCGATCATGGTGATGTTCATCTACAAGAGGGAGATCGGATCCATATACCCTTGTAGATTGCTAAGCGGGAAGCATTAAGAAACGCGGTTCATTTAGTGGAACAGCTTCGTGATTCAAATCAAGCCGTCCCACGATCCATTTCGATCTAGCGCCGAACGGACGGTACCTCCGTGTTCAGCACACGTACAACTCGATGACGATCTCCGCCTTCTTGATCCAGCAAGAGAGGCGGGGAAGTAGATGAGTTCCCTGACAGTGTGACGGTGCGCCGGTGATGGTGATGGCCTATTCCTGCAGGGTCCACCCGAGTTTCGCAGAAAATCGATATAGAGGAAGAACTACGAAGTAGAGGTTTAGGGTTGCACGTGGCAAAGTTGTGTCTCAAAAACCCTAAAACCTCTAGTATATGTAGGAGGAGGAGAGGGGCTAGCATTGGCACTCAAGAGAGCCCCTAGGGTGTCGACCGAGTGGAGGAGGAGGGGACTCCAACTCTAATTCGGTTTGGGGAAGGAGGAGTCCCCTCCTTCCTTCCCACCTCCCTCTTTGTTATCTCCTTTGATTTTTCCTTTAGCCGACATAGCCCTATTGGTCCGGCCTGACGAGTCCACCAAGGGATGGTGCGCCACCCATGAGCTATTGGGTTCTCTCCTGGGTGGGTGCCCTCCTCCCGGTAAAAACCCGGAAACCATTCGTCACTCCTGGTACACTGCTGGTAATGCCCGAAATCTTTCCAGAGGCCAAATGAAACAATCCTATATATCAATCTTCATTCCGGACCATTCTGGAAACCCTCGTGACGTTTGTGATCTCATCCGGGACTCCGAAAAACCTTCGGTCACCAACACCTATAACTCAAATATATCTAAACGTCACCGAACCTTAAGTGTGTAGACCCTGCGGGTTCGAGAACTATGTATACATGACCTCAGACACTCCCCGCTCAATATCCAATAACGGGACCTGGATGTCCATATTGGATCCTACATATTCTACGAAGATTTTATTAGTTGAACCTCTGTGCCAAGGATTCATATAATCCCGTATACCATTCCCTTTGTTCTTCGGTATGTTACTTGCCCAAGATTTGATTGTCGGTATCCCTATACCTATTTCAATCTCGTTACCGACAAGTCTATTTACTCGTTCCATAATACAAGATCCTGTGACTAACACTTTAGACACATTGCTTGCAAGGCTTATATGTGATGTTGTATTACCGAGTGGGCCCCGAGATACCTCTCCGTCACATGGAGTGACAAATCCCAATCTTGATCCATGCTAACTCAACGGACACCTTCGGAGATACGTGTAGAGCACCTTTATAGTCACCTAGTAACGTTGCAACATTTGATACACACAAGGTATTCCTCTGGTATCAGTGAGTTACATGATCTCATGGTCATAGGAATGAATACTTGACACCCAGAAAACAATGGCAACAAAATGACACGATCACATGGTACGTTCATAGTTTGGGTCTTGTCCATCACATCATTCTCCCAATGATGTGATCCAGTCATCAAGTGACAACACTTGCATATGGCCAGAAAACTTTAACCATCCTTGATCAACTGGCTAGTCAACTAGAGGCTTAGTAGGGACATTGTTTTGTTTATATATCCACACATGCATTTATGTTTTCATTCAATACAATTATAGCATGGAAAATAAACGATTATCTTGAAATAGGAAATATAATAATAACTATTTTATCATTGCCTCTAGGGCATATTCCCAACACTCGCAGCCCAAGAACATCTCGCATAGGGCCACAAAGCCTGAGAGATGAAGGATTGAGCGAGGGGTAAGATTTTGGAGCTGAAGCACATAGACCTCGAGTAAACCCCTCAGAAAGGGGTGGATCAGAAAGCCTAGACCCCGTAGCAGGAAGGAGACAAAGCAGATCGTGTCGCCCTTTTGCATGTTAGGGAAATCCTGTGCAAGGGCCTCACTATTGGCGGAGGTTAGTCCAGCATGGGTGGGCGCGAGATCCAACGAGGGAAGGTATCCTTGCACTTCAAGGTCCCGCAGCTGGAGCAAGGAGATGGAACAACTTGTCCAATCTCGCGACAGTGGGCCGAAGGGATGCGAGGAGGAACCAGCCATAGCTTTGGGTGTTGGAACTCTAGAGTTTTATCTTGGTGGTGCCTGTGGGCTGGTGGTTGCCCAAGGACAAATTTTATCTTTTTATAAAGGGTGTTTTTTCCTCACGGTTACAAAAGTGCATCCGAGTGGGATTTCTAGATTGCTTATCCTCATTAATGCGCACATGGATCGAATGCTATTATTGATTCTCGAGCGGAAATCTTGGAGGCCATAGGCCCCATGATGATTCGGTAATCGAGATCTGGTCAAAGACTGGATCATCATTCCACAAATAAGGTGTTGGAAATATGAACTAGAGGCAATGATAAAATAGTTATTATTATATTTCCTGTTTCAAGACAATCGTTTACTATCCTTGCTATAATTGTATTGAATGAAAACATAAATGCATATGTGGATATATAGACAAAACAATGTCCCTAGTAAGCCTGTAGTTGACTAGCCAGTTGATCAAGGATGGTTAAGGTTTTCTGACCATATGAAAGTGTTTTCACTTGATAACTGGATCACATCATTGGGAGAATGATATGATGGACAAGACCCGAACTATGAACGTAACATGTGATCGTGTCATTTTGTTGCTATTGTTTTCTGCGTGTCAAGTATTCATTCCTATGAGCATGAGATCATGTAACTCACTGACACCAGAGGAATACCTTATGTGTATCCAACGTCGCAACGTTACTGGGTGACTATAAAGGTGCTCTACAGGTATCTCCGAAGTTGTCCGTTGTGTTAGCATGGATCAAGACTGGGATTTGTCACTCCGTGTGACGGAGAGGTATCTCGGGGCCCACTCGGTAACACAGCATCACATATAAGCCTTGCAAGCAATGTGTCTAAAGTTTTAGTCACGGTATCTTGTATGATGGATCGAGTAAATAGACTTGCCGGTAACGAGATTGAAATAGGTATAGGGATACCAACGATCAAATCTCGGGCAAGTAACATAGCAAGGACAAAGAGAATGGTATACGGGATTATATGAATCCTTGGCACAGAGGTTCAACCGATAAGATCTTCATAGAATATGTAGGATCCAATATGGATATCTAGGTCCCGCTGTTGGATATTGACCGGGGAGAGTCTCAGGTCATGTCTGCATAGTTCTCGAACCCGTAGGGTCTGCACACTTAAGGTTCAGTGACATTTCTATATAGTTGAGTTATACGTGTTGGTGACCGAAGGTTGTTCGGAGTCCCAGATGAGATCACAGACGTCACGAGGGTTTCCGGAATGGTCCGGAAACAATGATTGACATATAGGATTGTTTCATTTGGCCTCCGGAAGGATTTCGGGCATTACTGACAGTGTACCGGGAGTGACGAATGGGTTCCGGGTTTTTACCAGGAGGGGGCCACCCACCCGGGAGAGAACCCAATAGCCCATGGGTGGCGCACCAGCCCTTGTTGGGCTGGTGAGGCCAGCCCAAAGGTCTATGTCGTCTAAAGGAAAAATCAAAGGAGAAAAAGAAAAAAAAGAGGGAGGTGGGAAGGAAGGAGGGGACTCCTCCTTCCCCAAACCGAATTGGAGTTGGAGTCCCCTCCTCCACCACTCGGCCGACGCCCTAGGGGCTCTCTTGAGCCCCAAGGCTAGCCCCTCCCCTCCTCCTATATATACTAGAGGTTTTAGGGTTTTTAAGACACAACTTTGCCACGTGCAGCCATAAACCTCTACTTCGTAGTTCTTCCTCTAGATCGGTTTTCTGCGGAGCTCGGACGGAGCCCTGCAGGAATAGTTCATCACCATCACCGGGGCGCCGTCACGCTACCGAGGAACTCATCTACTTTCCCGTTTCTCTTGCTGGATCAGGAAGGCGGAGATCGTCATTGAGCTATAAGTGTGCTGAAGGCGGAGGTACCGTCCGTTCGGCGCTAGATCAGAACGGATCGTGGGGTGACGATGATTTGAATCACGAAGCTGTTCCATTACATCAACCGCGTTTCTTAATGCTTCCCGCTTAGCGATCTACAAGGGTATGTGGATCCGATCTCCATCTCGTAGGTGAACATCACCATGATAGGTCTTCGTGTGCGTAGTAATTTTTTTGTTTCCCATGCAACGTTCCCCAAGAGTGGCATCATGAGCTAGGTTCATGTGTAGATGTAATCTCGAGTAGAACTCAAAAGTTTTTGTGGGCGTTGATGTTCGATTTGCTGCCCTCCTTAGTCTTTTCTAGATTCGGCAGTATTGTTGGATTGAAGCGGCCCGGACCAACATTACTCGTACGCTTACGAGAGATCGGTTTCATCGACTAACATGATGACTGGCGAGTGCCTGTTTCTTCAACTTTAGTTGCATTGGATTTGACCGAGGCGGTCCTTGGAGAGAGGTTAAATAGCAATTTGCAGATCTCCGTTGTGGTTTTGCGTAAGTAAGATGCGATCATACTATATACCCATAGCAGCCACGTAAAACATGCAACAACAAATTGGAGGACGTCTAACTAGTTTTTGTAGGGTATGCATGTGATGTGATTCTGACAAAGACATGATGTGATATATTGGATGTATGAGATGATCATGTTGTAATAGTTAATATCGAGTTGGACGTCGATGGTATGGCAACCGGCAGGAGCCATAGTGTTGTCTTTAAACTAACGTTTGTGTTTGCAGATGCGTTTACTATATTGCTAGGTTGTAGCTTTAGTAGTAATAGCATAGATAGCACGACAACCTCGATGGCGGCACGATGATGGAGATCATGGTGTGGTGCCGGTGACGATGCAGATCATGCCGATGCTTTGGTGATGGAGATCAAGAAGCACAAGATCATGGCCATATCATGTCACTTATGAGTTGCATGTGATGTTAATCCTTTTATGCACCTTATCTTGCTTAGAACGACGGTAGAATTATAAGGTGATCCCTCACTAAATTTCAAGATAAAATTGTGTTCTCCCCGACTGTGCACCATAGCAACAGTTCGTCGTTTCGAGACACCACATGATGATCGGGTGTGATAGACTCAACGTTCACATGCAACGGGTGAAAACAGTTGCACACACGGAACACTCGGGTTAAACTTGATGAGCCTAGCATGTGCATACATGGCCTCGGAACACATGAGACCGAAAGGTCGAGCATGAATCATATAGTTGATATGATTAACATAGAGATGTTTACCACTGAAACTGAACTCAACTCACGTGATGATCGTACTAGAGTTAGTGAATTTGGATCATGCCACACTCAAGTAACTAGAGGGATGTCTATTTGAGTGGGAGTTTATTAGTAATTTGATTAGCTAAACTCTAATTATCTTGAACATAGTCTAAGCCCACTTTGCAATATTTTATGTTGTAGATCAATGGCTCACGCTGTAGCAACCCTGAATTTCAATACGTTCCTAGAGAAAGCTAAGCTGAAAGATGATGGTAGCAACTTTGTAGACTGGGCTCGTAATCTTAGGCTCATCCTACAAGATGGGAAAAATAATTATGTCCTTGATGCATCACTAGGAGGTGAACCACCCGCTACGTCTGATCAAGATGTTTTGAACGCTTGGCATGCACGTAAAGAAGACTACTCAGTAGTTCAATTGCAGTCTTGTATGGCTTAGAACCGGGACTTCAATGATGCTTTGAACGTCATGGAGCATATGAGATTTTCTAGGAGTTGAAGTTTATCTTTCATAAGAATGCCCGGATCGAGAGGTATGAGACCTCCGATAAATTCTATGCTTGCAAAATGGAGGAGAATTTGTCTGTCAGTGAACATGTGCTCAAAATGTCTGGGTACTCAAACCGTCTAGCTGAGCTGGGGATTGAAGTCCCACAAGAGGCTATCACTGACAGAATTCTTGAATCACTGCCACCTAGCTACAAGAGCTTTGTGTTGAACTATAACATGCAAGGGATGAATAAGTCACCCGACGAGTTATTCTCGATGCTGAAAGTCGGAGAGTCAGAACTTCGGAAAGAACATCAAGTGTTGATGGTGAATAAGACCAGTGGTTTCAAGGAAAGCGTTAAAGGCAACAATGGTAACTCCAAGAAGAGCGGCAAAGCTGTTGCTCCTCCGACGAAGAAACCCAAGGTTGGACCTAAGCCGGAACTGAGTGCTATTATTGCAAGGGGATGGGTCACTAGAAGCGCAACTGCCCCAAGTATTTGGATGATAAGAAGGTGGCCAACGCCAAACCAGGTATATGTGATATACATGTTATTCATGTGTACCTAACCAACTCTCGTAGTAGTGCCTGGGTATTTGATACCGGCTGTTGCTCATATTTGCAACTTGAAGCAGGAACTGCAGAATAAACGAAGGCTAGCGAAGGATGAAGTGACGATGCGCATGGGAAATGGTTCCAAGGTTGATGCAATCGCCGTTGGCACAGTCTCACTTCAGTTACCATCAGGATTAGTTATGAACTTAAATATTTGTTATTTAGTGCCTGCGTTAAGCATGAACATTATATCTGTATCTTGTTTATTGCGAGACGGTTTCTCATTTAAGTCAGAGAATAATGGTTGTTCTATTTTTATCAGTAATATCTTTTATGGTCATGCACCCAATGTGAGGGGTTTGTTCATATTGAATCTTGATTGTGATGACACACATATACATAACATTGAGACCAAAAGATGTAGAGTTAACAATGATAGCGCCACCTTTTTGTGGCACTCCCGCTTAGGTCATATTGGTATAAAGCGCATAAAGAAACTCCATGCTGATGGGCTTTTGGAGTCACTTGGTTTCGAATGACTTGACACGTGTGAACCATGCCTCATGGGCGAGATGATTAAGACTCGATCGTGCAAGTGACTTGTTGGAGATCATACATGCTGATGTGTGCGGTCCAATGAGTGTGGAGGCGCTGGGCGGATATTGTTATTTTCTCACCTTCACTGATGATTTGAGTAGGTATGGATATATCTACTTGATGAAACACAAGTCTGAAACGTTTGAAAAGTTCAATAAATTTTAGAGTGAAGTTGAAAATCATCATAACAAGAAGATCAAGTTCCTATGATCTGATCGAGGGGGCGAATATCTGAGTTTCGAGTTTGGTGCTCACTTAAGACAATGTGGAATCGTTTCACAGTTGACACCGCCTGGAACACCACAGCGTAATGGTGTGTCCGAACGTCGTAATCGTACTTTGTTAGATATGGTGCGATCTATGATGTCTCTTACCGATTTTCCATTATCGTTTTGGGGTTATGCATTAGAGACAACTGCATTCACTTTAAATAGGGCACCATCAAAATCCGTTGAGACGACACCATATGAGCTATGGCATGGCAAGAGGCCAACGTTGTCGTTTCTTAAAGTTTGGGGATGCGATGCTTATGTCAAAAAGCTTCAGCCTGAAAAGCTGGAACCCAAAGCGGAAAAGTGCGTCTTCATAGGTTACCCAAAAGAGACAGTTGGCTACACCTTCTATCTTAGATCCGAGGGCAAAGTGTTTGTTGCTAAGAACGGAGCTTTTCTTGAGAAGGAGTTTCTCTCGAAAGAATTGAGTGGGAGGAAGATAAAACTTGATGAGGTTGTGGAACCTCTGCTCCCTCTAGATGGTGGCGCAAGGCAGAGGGAAATCTCTGTCGAGGCAACACCGGTTGAGGAGGAAGCTAATGATGATGATCATGAAGCTTCAGATCAAGTTACTGTCAGACCTCGCAGGTCGACACGATCACGTACGGCTCCTGAGTGGTACGGGAATCCTGTCTTATCTATCATGTTGTTAGACAACAATGAGCCTGCGAATTATGAAGAAGCAATGGTGGGCCCAGATTCCAACAGATGGTTAGAAGCCATGAAGTCCGAGATAGGATCTATGTATGAAAACAAAGTGTGGACTTTGGAAGTATTACCTGAAGGTCGCAAGGCTATTCAGAACAAATGGATCTTTAAGAAGAAGACACACGCGGACGGTAATGTGACCGTTTATAAAGCTTGCCTTGTGGCAAAGGGGTTTTCACAAGTTCAAGGAGTTGACTACGATGAGACATTCTCACCGGTAGCGATGCTTAAGTCCGTCTGAATCATGTTAGCAATAGCTGCATTTTTCGATTATGAAATCTGGCAGATGGATGTCAAAACAACGTTACTTAACGGTTTTTTAAGGAAGAGTTGTATATGATGCAACCTGAAGGTTTTGTCGATCCAAAGAATGCTAACAAAGTATGCAAGCTCCAACTATCCATTTATGGACTGGTGCAAGCATCTTGGAGTTGGAATAAGCGCTTTGATGAAGTGATCAAGGCGTTTGGGTTTATACAAGTTGTTGGAGAATCTTGTATATACAAGAAAGTGAGTGGGAGCTCTGTAGCATTTCTAATATTATATGTGGATGATATATTGCTGATTGGAAACAATGTGGAGTTTTTAGAGAGCGTAAAGGATTACTTGAACAAATGTTTTTCAATGAAAGACCTAGGAGAAGCTGCTTACATATTAGGCATTAAGATCTATAGAGATAGATCGAGGCGCCTAATAGGACTTTCACAAAGCACATACCTTGATAATTTTTTGAAGAAGTTCAAAATGGAGCAATCCAAGAAGGGGTTCTTGCCAGTGTTACAAGGTATAGAGTTGAGTAAGACTCAGTGTCCGGTGACTGCAGAAGATAGAGAAAAGATGAGTACCGTCCCCTATGCTTCAGCTATAGGGTCTATCATGTATGCAATGCTGTGCACAAGACCGGATGTCAGCCTGACCATAAGTATGGTAGGCAGGTTTCAAAGTGATCCAGGAGTGGAACACTGGGCGGCGGTCAAGAATATTCTGAAGTACATGAAAAGGACTAAGGAAATGTTTCTCGTTTATGGAGGTGACAAAGAGCTCATCGTAAAGGGTTATGTCGATGCAAGCTTTGACACTCATCCGGATGACTCTAAGTCTCAAACTGGATACGTATTTATTCTTAATGGGGGTGCGGTAAGCTGGTGCAGTTCCAAGCAAAGCATCGTAGCAGATTCTACATGTGAAGCGGAGTACATGGTTGCCTCAGAGGTGGCTAAGGAGGGTGTATGGATGAAGCAGTTCATGACGGAACTTGGAGTTGTGCCGAGCGCACTAAATCCAATACCTCTGTTTTGTGAAAACACTCACGCCATTGCTCTAGCCAAGGAACCAAGTTTCACAAGAAGATCAGACACATCAAACGACGCTTCAACCTCATCCGCGACTATGCCGAAGGAGAGGACATAAATATTTGCAAAGTGCACACATATTTGAATGTTGCAGATCCGCTGACTAAACCTCTTCCACGAGCGAACCATGATCAACACCAGAACTGTATGGGTGTTAGATTCATTCCAATGTAAATCGCATAGCGATGTGATACTAGATTAATGACTCTAGTGCTAGTGGGAGACTGTTGGAAATATGCCCTAGATGCAATGATAAAATAGTTATTATTATATTTCCTGTTTCAAGATAATCGTTTATTATCCATGCTATAATTGTATTGAATGAAAACATAAATGCATGTGTGGATATATAGACAAAACAATGTACCTAGTAAGCCGCTAGTTGACTAGCCAGTTGATCAAGGATGGTTAAGGTTTTCTGACCATATGCATGTGTTGTCACTTGATGACTGTATCACATCATTGGGAGAATGATGTGATGGACAAGACCCAAAGTATGAACGTAGCATGTGATCGTGTCATTTTGTTGCTATTGTTTTCTGCGTGTCAAGTATTCATCCCTATGGCAATGAGATCCTGTAACTCACTGAAACCGGAGGAATACCTTGTGTGTATCAAACGTCGCAACGTTATTGGGTGACTATAAAGGTGCTCTACAGGTATCTCCGAAGGTGTCCGTTGAGTTAGCATGGATCAAGACTGGGATTTGTCACTCCGTGTGACAGAGAGGTATCTCGGGGCCCACTCGGTAGTACAACATCACATATAAGCCTTGCAAGCAATGTGTCTAAAGTGTTAGTCACGGGATCTTGTATTACAGAATGAGTAAATAGACTTGCCGGTAACGAGATTGAAATAGGTATACCGACGATCAAATCTCGGGCAAGTAACATAGCAAAGGACAAAGTTAATGGTATACGAGATTATATGAATCCTTGGCACAGAGGTTCAACCGATAAGATCTTCGTAGAAATGTAGGATCCAATATGGACATCCAGGTCTCGCTGTTGGATATTGACCAGGGAGTGTCTCAGGTCATGTTTGCATATTTCTCGAACCCGCAGGGTGTGCACACTTAAGGTTCAATGACATTTTGGTATAGTTGAGTTATAGGTGTTGGTGACCGAAGGTTGTTCGGAGTCCTGAATGAGATCACGGACGTCACTAGGTTTGCTATATAGGATAGTTTCATTTGGCCTCCGGAAATATTTCGGACATTACCGATAGTGTACCGAGAGTGACGAATGGGTTCCGGGTTTTTACCGGGAGGGGGCCACCCACCCGGGAGAGAACCCAATAGCCCATGGGTGGCGCACCAGCCCTTGGTGGACTGGTGAGGCCAGCCCAATAGGGCTAGGTCGCCTAAAGGAAAAATCAAAGGAGAAAAAAAGAGGGAGGTGGGAAGGAGGGGACTCCTCCTTCCCCAAACCAAATTGGAGTTGGAGTCCCCTCCTCCTCCACTCGGCCGACGCCCTAGGGGCTCTCTTGAGCCCCAAGGCTAGCCCCTCCCCCTATATATACTAGAGGTTTTAGGGTTTTTGAGACACAACTTTTCCACGTGCAACCCTAAACCTCTACTTCGTAGTTCTTCCTCTAGATCGGTTTTCTGCGGAGCTTGGGAGCAGCCCTGTAGGAATAGATCATCACCATCACCGGCGCGCTGTCACGCTGCCAAGGAACTCATCTACTTCCCCGTCTCTCTTGCTGGATCAAGAAGGCGGAGATCGTCATCGAGCTGTACGTATGCTGAACGCGGAGGTACCGTCCGTTCGGCGCTAGATCGGAACAGATCGTGGGACGACGGTGATTTGAATCACAAAGCTGTAGCACTACATCAATCACATTTCTTAACGTTTCCCGCTTAGCGATCTACAAGGGTATGTGGATCCGATCTCCCTCTTGTAGATGAATATCATGATGATAGGTCTTCGTGTGCGTAGGAATTTTTTTGTTTGCCATGTAACGTTCCCCAACATAAGGGAGGATGGAGGAATTCGCCTCGCAAGCCGATTACTCTGAAGCTACCGAAGATCATTTACATCAGCATTGGATGGTAGTTCGGGGGCTACTAAGGGACTCCAGGATTAAGGGGTCCTCGGGCGGTCGGTCTGTTGTTCATGGGACTACCCAATGGGCCACCTTGTTGAAGACCAGACTGCATGACGACTTCGTATTCCATAAGTAAAACTCCGAAGACTGGAGTATCACCCAAGTTTAATATTTTAGGTCGATACATCTGCCACCGCCAAAGGTCAGTTCTATGTACCTAGGGACCCCTGGTGTCTATATGAACCAGCGAGTTTCATCTGCATAGGGAGGTTGATTCATCTAGGGTTTAGCTCATACGATCTCGAGGTAGATCACTTTGTAATACTCATACTCCATCAATATAACCAAGCAAGACATAGGGTTTTACCTCCTCAAGAGGGGCCGAACGTGGGTAAAACACTATCCCCTTTGTCTCCTGCAACCCGTCGATCCAAGGTCCACAGTTCGGGACGCCCTACCAAGATCCGCCGGTTTTGACACCGAGAGTGGGGGGGGGGGGTGAATACTCTCCTTTAGAGGGGATGTCATATATTTGTACATTGATTGTTTTTATTTTTGCTTAATTTCTATTTTACGATGCCAGACACCTTTGACCAAAAGTGGAGGAGTATGTGCATTGTACTAAAGCCTCAAAATTCTCATTACTGGGATATATGTCGTTTGCCATCAACCTAAGCATAGAGTGTGTCATTGAGTTCAACCTAGCAATGTGCTTAGACCTACAGAATTTCAAACTTTCAGTTTCCTTAGTATGTCGTTTCTCAATATTAGGCTATCAAATAAGTAGATTGAGCAAAGGGACACTGTGTCATGGTGAGTATCTTCACCATATTGGATGTCTACTCAGTTGAGAAAGAAAAGTTTTGTGTGATCATATGATAACTTACCATATCTAATATGCTAACATTTAATCTACTAATATAGTTATTAGCCCATGAGATTTCTTCCATTGCAATCTATATGAAGGAAAATAGTGACCGATTTTTCATGAACAATGGTGCCAATGCACAGAGTGATTGCACTGCCTTCCAAAGGACCATGATGTAAAGATGAAAGAAGAATGATATTCAGGGACGATGCCCGTGATTCTTTATTCAATGAAAACATAATAAGAATGTGATGTAAAATAAATGACTGTGCTTACTTTCCATTGTTTGTAAGGATTTTCAAATTTCTAGAACAATTTTTCTATTGTTTTTAGTATTTAGGGTCGTTTCTGACCTTAGATGAGAAGTGACTACTTCTGCCGAAGCATCAAGTTCCTTTTCATATTCATGCATCATGTGTTGACACCACACGTTAATATATAGTAAGCTCAACAAAGGCTAATAAAATTTTGATCATGTGATGTTTATACATAATTTCCTTTTTCTTTCCAAACCAAAACCAACCATTTGGACGGGCTCTTTCACGGGCGTGGCCTGCCGCCGCGCCTGTGTGCGCTAGTATCATTCAGGTGGAGTGGTGCCGGTTAGGCAGGGTCACATTTTCAGATTTTCTTATTTGGTAAGAAAACTTTTGATCTGTTCATTAAGTGTCATGGCAGTACAAAAAACATCACAAATAACAAACATTACATTCAGGTCCAAGTTGAGAGGATCCGAGCGAACGTTTTGAGGTATTTTATGGAAATATTTTGATCTATTCATCAACTATCAAGAAAGTACAAAAAATAGTAGAAATAACAAAAAAAAAATCCTTTTTCGGTAAAAAAAATAAAAAAATAGGTTGAGGTCCGTCGACCACTTAACAACGATCACAAGCACTAGAGTGAGTGGAATTCATGCCAACATTGTTACATCGGGTTAACTAGAGCCGACAAAACTTGTCATGATAGACAGTCGGGAAGTGATTCGTGCAAAGGAAAAAACTTTAGAGGATCTGAACGAATATTTGCAGCAAATTTTGGAATAACCTATATTTGGAAGTGGTGGCTTATGGGAGGTTTCACCAAGAGAACCATGCGTTAGAATATATTTCAGCTAAACATTACAATACCCAAGGACAAAATCAAAGATTATAGAGCCAAATAAACAAAAAATAAAAATAACAAAAGATGTGGTTTTTGTAAGCAAGTTAAAAGATTTTCCAGCTCATTGATTAAGGAGAAGTTTAGACAAGACCCACTCAGCGGGAAAAAAGTCAACTCTCGTGGAATTACAACACTCAAATGCTTGGCACCGGCCAAAGGCCAAAGTAGACATCCTCTTTGGTGTTGGCAATAATGATCCTAGAAGGGGTTGCAGTGTTACCAAATACACCAGCATTGTGCTCCCACCAAATCTCCGAAGAAATATGTATCATCAAGGAGGCAAGATCCTTGGGGGATCTACATAGAGACAAGAGGATGCCATTGCACCAATCCCTTATCGAAGCTATCATGACCTAAGTCACTAGAAGGATGTCATGCATGCCTAGCCAAAGGAAGGATGGCATTCCAAACACGTAGTGTGAAGAGGCACTAATGAAGGTGGTGAGCCGCTGATTCTTGCCTTGCTTCTAAAGTGGGCAGAGACCGCAATTTAGACAACCCAGATGAATCAACCGATCATATGTCCAAATCCTGTTCTGAGAACCAACCAAGCAAAGAATTTGCACATGGAGGCCGGGTGGGGGGGGGCTTCTAGACCCTAAGAAGTGAGAACCTCAAACTAAGCCTTGTAGGCAGAGGAAGCTCTATAGTTTCTGCCCTTAGTGAACTTCCATAGGATGGTGTCCTCCACCTCAGGAATAAGAGTGACAGTGGTGAGCTTCTCGCAAAGGTCGGAGAACTGACGAATGTGAGAAAGGCTGAAGCCATTACTCATATAAATGGATGAAACCTAAGTTATTTGCTGGAGCTTGTTGGACTGAGGAGTTCTCCTTGCGGGAGAGCTCAACGATCTAAGGTGCAATGTCACAAAGTCGGCCATGGATCTCCAAATAGCTCTAGAATCTGGTAGTGTGGCCATTACCATTGGTGACGTGGGTGGAAGCCTCAAAGAGGTTTTGGTCTTCAGTAGTGCACGACTATCCCAAACCGATCCAATGTTTAGTGTCATCCTTCCACTCTAACCATAGCTAGTGGAGACGAATGGCTTTAGTAAACTTATGGACGTTGAGCACACCCAAACCTCTATTCTTCTTTTGTTTGCAAACAAGGTATGTGTTAATTTTGCGCTTGCTTCCATAGACCTTATGAGAACCGACCTAGAGATAGGTGAGTCAAATACTATTAAAATGTGATATTGGGGCCATCCACTTACCTCTCTTGAGGAAATTTGTGTTCTTACATGTCTAAGATTTACTCATGAGTTATATTTTCACTGAAAAGCCCTAGTTGTAGGTATTCGTTAAATTTGACTCCTCGGAGTTAAGGTGTGTGTGTACACATTGTTGTTGTTGAAGATTATTTTGTTACATGTGTTGTGATATCGATGCATCACCACATGGCATGCACATTTTGGCATGTTCACAGTGTGAAGCCGACGCCTTAGGATCATCATTATGTGGAGGCTAGCGGAGATTGCTAGATTTACATAGTGCCGATGATGGTGTGCTACATCCATCATTGCCAAGGTACAATAAAGTCCTTTGTTTTTCAAATTATGCATGATAAGAACATACACCACTTGACATTGCAAGTCAGCTGCAACAAGTGGTGGACCCTTAATAGTGTGTTGACCTTGCTGGGTGTGGGGCAGTGGTACCTACAAACCAAATAGGGTAGTGTAGCAATTTCGCAGAAGTGTCCCAATGAGCAACCATCCCGACAAAGAGCGGAGGAGAGTATTTATGGAGGAGGTTTTGTCACACATAAGGTGTCACAATTCTTGTGTAAAGTACTACTTGAGCTTCTGCAAACACTATTAATGTCCTGGGTAAACGATAAATTAAATATGCTAGTAAAAGAGGATTTAAAGGTGTTTACTATATAAATACTAAAAGTAAATAACAAGAGCTTAAAATGTAAATGGTGTTTCCTGCAATGAAGGGATTAGGTGCGAAGGTATTTCAGTTCATGGTAAGAATATATGAACTGTGCCAATGCGATGGTAATACAAGCTATCTTGTATTGTACTCATAGTATTTGATATAAACTTTCTATGGGAGGTTCTCCCTAGAGTCATGAAACTCCTCCACCACGTGTTACACTTCATTTTATGATCCCACTTCTCCTTCGCCATAGAGTGGTCGTTTCCACAATTAAACTCATAAGACCCGAACCAAGCATTAAGTCCAATGGATCACCGTTATCTCATATTGTCTTTGGTTCTCATAGATATCTCCACCGGTCACGTCAGAGGTCACGGAGTTCCTAAACAGTATGTGTCACATGTGTAGGTCTTGAGATAATGTTGCCTGACCCTTAAATTAGACAGCACATATAGAGTTCACCACAATATAACAATATACTAAATAAATCATACTACCATGAATTCAAATGACGACATATAGGATATGAACATATAAATTTTACCACTTACCTACATCTCTCACACCAGGGGAATTAATGAGACATCATAAGAGGGGAGTCAATCACAATAGAGAGAAAAATATGAAAACAATATCGATGATATTGAGGGGATCCACAATGAGATTAGATGGTGCTCAAATAGTCTTGATCTCAGATAGGATGGAGTAGAGATTACAAGTTCCATTCACTCTTACAGTAGTGAAGGAGGTGATGATGATGATGAAGATGAAAGGGCTAAAAACTACGATGATCCTCGTGAGTTCCTTAGATCCTCTCTTCTCCTGTTCTCGATGGTGTGGCTGCGGCTAGGGTTCTCTTCTTCCTAAGGCCCCTTCATGAAAGTTGCTTGTATAGACGAGGAGGGGCTGTGAGCACTCCAAACTACCTCTCAAACGAGCGCGTGTGGTCATATGTAACGTCGTCTTTCACTCTGGTGCACCTGTTGACAACACTCTCTTTAGGAAAATTGCTCCAATTGGCTTGATTTGTAGCAATCCCCTTTGGTTTCCTTCCAAATATGATATTTCCTACCATCCAAAGGACAAAGTTGATTCTCGTTTGTTTTGTTGGATTACCATTAGAAGTATCTACACAATAACACAAATCCATTGAAACCAAATGGAAATCACTATGAAAAACATCACAAATTCTCAAGCCATCAACTCCCCAAGCTTATTTTCTCCTCCCCGAGCAAACAAGAAATCAAGAGAGTGAAAAGGAGCTTGGTTGAATTGAAATAACTTTACCGGCTCGAGAATTAAATCATATCTATCCTCTCTTATCCTACAAAATCATTCAAGAAAGTATTTGCAATTGAATAGGTGCACCTAAAGTCGTTGCCTAACAACATATAGTCTCATACAATTAGTTATAATTTCTCACAAAATTTTTTCTTTGCTAACCAAGTGTTTAGGAAAATGAAGGTGGTCATTGACACGTCTCCAATGAATCGATAATTTATGAAGTATTCGTTCCATGTTTTCTTATGATTGCAATATTTTTATATGGTTTTGCTGCACTTTATATGACTTATTTAGAACTACCCGGACTGTCACTGTTTCAGCAGAACTACCGTGGTGTTGTTTTTTGTGCAGAAATAAAATTTCTTGGAATTGGTCGAAACTTTTTGACAATTTTTTTGGAAGAAAAGAGAGATACTGGAGCAAAGAACCACTGGAGGGTTCCCCTGGTGCCCACTAGACACCAGGCCGCGCCAGCCCCCTGGCGTGGGCTGATGTATAGTGGGTACCTCGTGGCCCATCTTGGCGTGATTCCAACGCCCCAAAATCGTATATATATAGAAACCTCCAGAAATAACCCTAGCCGAGAAGTTCCTCCGCCGCATGCCTTTGTAGCCATGAAAAACCAATCTGGAGACGTTCCAATACCCTACTGGAGAGAGGAAATCTTCTCCGGTGGCCATATTCATCATCCCGGCGGAGGCCATGATGAGGAGGGTGTAGTTCAGCCTTGGGGCTGAGGGTTTGTACTAGTAGCTATGTGTTTATTCTCTCTCTCTCTTGTGTTCTTGATATGTCATGATCTTGATATATCACGAGCCTTGTTAATATAGTTGGATCATATGGTATTTGTCCCATGCTATTGTTGTGATGAATTGAGTCTTTCACTTTAAGATCTCGTTATGTTGGATTGAATATTCAGGTGTGAGAGCATATAATATATGTCTTGCATGCGGATACCCTTAGTGATGCTGTGGTATTCAAGTGATTCACTTGATATATGTTGTGGCATCAACTTCCAGATTCCCGAGGTGACATTGGGGTAATCTAGGCATAGGGGTTGATTGCACGTTTTCATACTATATTCTGTGATAGAAATCTTGGTGTGCTCCTTGAGGTTATTTGTTTTGGATTGAGTATTATGAATCTGAATTTTTTATGTTCTTATTTTAGTATGAAATCTTGATAGGTCGGCCACGAAGGACAACTTGTTATCTTAGTACAAACTCTTGGAAAGATTGATCGGAAAAAATAACTTTCAGGTGGTTTCCTACCCTACAAACAATTTCTTCTTATGTTCTCCGCTAGATAGGAACTTTGGAGTGATTCTTTATCGCACATTGAGGGATTGTTATGCGATCCAATTATATTAGCATTGTTGAGATATTGCACTAGCGAAAGTACGGACCCTAGTCCTCATTTTCAAGCATTGCAATACCATTTATACTCACTTTTGTTACTTGCTACCTTGCTGTTTTTATTTATTCAGATTACAAAAATCAATATCTACTATCATTACTACACTTGTATCACCATCTCTTCACCGAACTGGTGCACCTATACAAATTACCATTGTATTTGGTGTGCTGGGGACACAAGAGGCATTTTATTATTTGGTTGCAGGGTTGTTTGAGAGAGACCATCTTCATCCTACACCTCCCACGGATTGATAAACCTTACGCCATCCACGGATTTATAAAATTATTATGCAACTTCTTTTACCAATATGAGGAGAATAAGGAATAGGAAGAACCTAAGTTTGGGGATGCCCAAGGAACCCCCAAGGTAATATCCAAGGAATACTCAAGCGTCTAAGCTTGGGGATGCCCTGGAAGGCATCACCTCTTTCATCTCCAACATTATGGGTATATCTTTCTTCGAGCTATATTTTTATTCATCACATGATATGTGTTTTGCTTTTATTTAGTTGTTCTATGTTATATGTTATTTAGAATTTTGTTTCTCAAATAAAAAGTTCCAAGAATTGCCTTTAAAATGCTTGAATTGCATGTGCGATGTGTGCTGTACAAAAACAAAAACTTTTGCTGTGGTATTTGAATTTTCATATTTTACTAAGTTTTTGAAATTTTTACACAGTACTGTCTTAGAAATTGTTTATCACGCCCTAAAGTTTCAGAAATTTTGGAGATACAAAAGTACACTTTTTAAATAGATTGCTAGAGACTGTCCCGTTTAGACCTTTTGCTGTCATAGTTTTGTTATCTACTTATCCTACAGTTTTCATAGCCTATATTGGTAGATATAAATTGTGGAAATGATATTAAAAAGTAGATATTCTTTGAAAATTATTATTCAACTTTTCTTGGTAGTACGTGAAGTGTTGATTTACTTTCATGTGTACTAATCTATCTCACGAGTTCATTTCAAGTTTTGTGTGGATGAAGTTTTTGAGACTTAGGTGAAACCGGGATATGAGAGGATTCAACGAGATACAAAAGGTCAAGATTGGGGATGCCCAAGGCACCCCAAGTAAAGATTTCAAGAGGTCTCAAGCATCTAAGCTTGGGGATGCTACGCATCCCACCTTTCTTCATCAACAACTATCGGTTAGCCTATGTTGAGACTAAATTTTTATTTGTCCACATGATATGTGCTATTCTTGGACTATCTTTTGTTTTAACTGCTGTTTGAAATAAAATTTCAGATCTGAAAATATTATTGAGAGAGAGTTCTCACATAGCTACTTAATTGTTTGACCACTCATTGATCTTAACTTATAGCTTTTGAGAGTAGTTTGATTGTTTGCTCTTGTGCTTCACTTATATCCTATGAGTAAATTGTTGAATGAATTGAATACCATGAAGTTGAAATTATATGTTCATATAAAACCTAATAGTAGCTTCACATTGGCTTTATAAAGTGAAATCTTTTGAAGCTTGACAATCACAATATTGGTCAGACAAGTAGTTCATGAATGAGTGGTATAAGGAAGAGAATTTTCACATATAAATATATTATTTTGGACATCTTCTATGATTGTGGAGTCCCATTAATTAGTTTCAAATTTGAGTAAATTAGTCGAAGTTGGACGAGGAAGACAACATAATGAGTTATGGTTATGTATATTTGCATAGAAGTTATATTGTTATGGATCCTCCAACGTGTGGTGTTTGCTTAGGATCTTTTGCTAGCCAAAAATTCATACTTAGTAGAGATACTACTTGTGCATCCAAAAACCCTTAAACCGAGTTTCTTGCCATGAGTGTCCACCATACCTACCTATGGATTGAATAAGATCCTTCAAGTAAGTTGTCATCGGTGCAAAAAGGCAATAAAAATTGCTTCTAAATGTGTTTGCTCATTTAGTGTAACAGAAAATTGAGGATTGTACGAGCTTGTGGTGGCAAATTAATAAAAGCTTCGGACTACATGATAACGGTTGCTATCATAAGGGGTAATATAACATGACATTTTTTTGCATTAAGGGATTGTGCATACAAAATTAAAAAGCGCATGACAATCTCTGCTTCCCTCTTCTAAGGGCCTATATTTTACCTTTCAATATTTACTTTTATGCAATAGTCAATAGTATGCATTCTCATTTCAACCTCAGTTATTCTCTAGTTAGCAAGAATCATGTGGTGGGGAAAGATCTAGGCACATACGGCCAGTCAAATATATTTGATCATGACTTATTATAGCTGACAATTATCTCTATGATAAATGAGTTGGGAGGTGAAATATTAAGCCCCTATCTTTCTCCGTGTTTGATGGATGACATTTTTTCTAATAATATGCTTTGAGGACTAGCAATAATAGAAGACTATATGATGATTGAGTATGTGGAGCTCTTACTTAGACTTTGTTAAGAATAAGTTGAGTTGCAATTGTTTGGTGACTAAGAACATGGATTGTTAAGTTTCACAAGAGTTCATTGTTTGAACCATAACATGTGAATATGTTGCTACTTTATCATGATGAGTTTTATGAGAAAGAGTTGCTGTTATGTTGCTAGGAAAAGTGACTCAAATTATCATTGATCAAACTTATGCACTATGCTAGCATTCACACTTCATAAATTATTTCTTTTACCATTTACCTACTCGAGGACGAGTATGAATTAAGCTCGGGGATGCTGATACGTCTCCAATGCATCGATAATCTATGATGTATTCATGCCATGTTTTCTTGTGTTTACGATACTTTTATATGGTTTTGCTGCACTTCATATGATTTATTTAGAACTAACTCGTAGTGGACGCTGTTTTCAGCAGAACTACCGTGGTGTTTTTTGTTCCGAAATAACAATTCTCGGAATTGGACGAAAGTTTTTGACTTTTTTTGGAATAAAAGAGACGTACTCGATCAAAGAACCACCAGATGGCCCCCCTGGTGCCGACTAGACACCAGACCGTGCGAGCCCCCTGATATGGGCTAATGTCTAGTGGGTACCCGGTGGCCCATCTTGGCATGATTCCAACGCCCAAAAAACCTATAAATATAGAAACCTCTAGAAATAATCCGAGATGAGAAGTTCCATCGCCGCAAGCCTCTGTAGCCACGAAAAACCAATCTTGAGACATTCCAATACCCTGTCGGAGAGGGGAAATCATCTCCGGTGGCCATCTTCATCACCCCGACGGGGGATGATGAGGAGGGAGTAGTTCACCCCCGAGACTGAGGGTTTGTACCAGTAGCTATGTGTTTAATCTCTCTCTCTATCGTGTTCTTGAGATGTCATGATCTTGATATATCAGAGGCCTTGTTAATATAGTTGGATCCTATGGTGTTTGTCCCATTCTATTATTGTGATGAATTGAGTCTTTTACTTCAAGATCTCGTTATGTTAGATTGAATATTTAGGTCTGAGAGCACATAATACATGTCTTGCATGCGGATACTCGTAGTGACATTGGGGTATTCAAGTGATTCACTTGATATATGTTGTGGCATCAACTCGCGGACTCCCGAGGTGACATTAGGGTAATCTAGGCATAGGGGTTGATTGTACGTTTTCATACTATGTTATCCGATATAAATCTTGGTGTGCTTCTTGAAGTTCTTTTTGTTGGATTGAGTATTATGAATCTGTATTTGTTATGGTGTTATTTTGGTATGAACTCTTGATAGATCGACCGAGGAGGATAACTTGTTATCTTTGTATGAACTCTTGGAAAGATTGATCGGAAAGAATAACTTTGAGGTGGTTTCGTATCCTACAAACAATTTCGTCTTATGTTTTCTGCTAGATAGGAACTTTGGAGTGATTCTTTATCGCAGGTCGAGGGATTGTCATGTGATCCAATTATATTAGAATTGTTGAGAGATTGCACTAGCGAAAGTACGAACCCTAAGCCTCATCTTCAAGCATTGCAATACCGTTTATGCTCATTTTTGTTACTCGCTACCTTGATGTTTTTATTTATTCAGATTAAAAAAAATCAATATCTACCATCATTAGTACACTTGTATCACCATATCTTCGCCGAACTAGTGCACCTATACAAACTACCATTGTATTTGGTGTGTTGGGGACACAAGAGACTTTTTATTATTTGGCTGCATGGTTGTTTGAGGGAGAGCATCTTCATCCTACGCCTCCAATAGATTGATAAACCTTAGATCATCCACTTGAGGGAACTTTTCTACTGTCCTACATAACTCTGCGTTTGGAGGACCAACGCGAGTCTACAAGAACAAGTTGTGTAGTAGACATCATTCATCTATTAGAAGGATATTCAACTTAAGCTCAATCATAAAATGCATTTAGAAGGTTTGGAGATCAAAGATAGCAAAATACTCAAGTTTTTATTAACACCCACTAATGCCTCCTAGTCACGGCTCTCAAACACTTCTCTCGGTCATTGTTCTGCGGGATTTCAACTCTCGGTAACTGGGTTACGCCAAAATTCACTATATAAAATAGGGGTCCGATGTGGCTTAATTTCATGCACTATGGATCAAGAATGGTTGTCCCTTTCAAGCTCAACGAGCACTGCTTTTATTTAGCACTTGCACACTCCCTTGTGGAAGGTCGACCGTTTACTACCCAATCCCCAATTTTTTGACGTATTTGCAGTTACGCGAATTATCTCAACATATAGAAACGAGACATAAGCCAACCTAGGGTTGGAGATCCATGATTTAAGAATTGTGAATAATTTTGGGCATAACCTCAACCACTTCAAATATTCATCCATCTAAACAACTCCATTAATAGGTGTTATCAAGTTAATCAAAACCAACATGTGGAGTTTAGTTTCTTAATTATTCATTTTCTTTGAAACTTTGTGTCCTCTAAAATTTCCAGGTTTTTTATTTAAAACAAAAAATGCTTTCCGAGAAGGTTTGACTATAAAAATCTGAAATTGGGAGTTATGTGTCGTCGTTTTCTCACGACAGATGCCATAGGTAGCCTTATCGAGGGTAGTTGGGACCCAATGGACACCAGCGGGCTCCCGTAATGGGATTGGTAACTAGCGAGCAAGATGCACGGTGTACCCAGGTTCGGGTCTCTCCGTGGGAGATAATACCCCTAGTCCTGCCGGAGTGGTTGATGAACCAGAGTGTTTACAGGATGCTCCTTGAGCTTTTTGACGGAGGAGGAAGAAGGAGCAGCCAGCTCGCGTTCTACCACTCCTGTGTGATGTGTGTGGGTGCAAGAATGGCCCACCCTTTGCATGGAGGAGGGCCGGGGGGTTTTATAGTCGAACCCACCGGCCTACAAAATGGATATAAGGTACATTATGGGAGACCCGACTGGCAGCCTCTCAGGCCGGCCAGGGGGCCCACTATGGTTTTGTATGGTCGCTTGAGGGCCCCGCTGGCTGTGAGGTCCCATCAGACCATGGGACCCACCGGCTAGCCTATGGGGTTGGTGCGTGCTCCCCATGCAGGACGCGTGCGGTACGACCGGCGTCGTCTAGCGGGATCCGACGCCTGTTAGCGGTACGACCATCTCCACTATAGCCACGCCGGGCCAAGTAATGGGATTGGCTGTGGCATGCGGGTACTGTGCATGGTTGACGGATCAGGGCCGACGTAGGTCAGCGGTACGACCACTGCCACTGTAGCCCTGCGTGCACTTCTCCATCTTACCCGTGCTAAGGTACCTTCAGCTTTAATCGAAGGCCCCCGTCACACCCTATGTATTGATGCGACACGTGCCCTTCAGCCGGCTCGCAGCTAGCCAGCCGGCCAGAGAGTAGACGACTATGCTCCTAGCTGGCAAGTATTTCGTAGCCGGCACGGAGGAGCCAACCATTGAGGATGCTATTGCTCCTTTCTATACCAAAGTATAGAGGAGTAGGCCTGATGAGCCTACCCCGGGGTTATCCCCCCGTTAGTAGTCCCCAAAGCAGGGGAGGTCCGCCGTCTCGAGGCGAAGGGCCTTGCCGGCTTGAGTATCCGACTTGCGGGCCTTGAGAGTCGTTGTATGGGAGGAGTCCGAGCCGGGAACCGGCTGGCTCCCGGCGGACGCCTCGGCTTCTTCACTTGCAGTGCTGGTGCACCACGTTTCGAGCTTTGGGAGACGCACCCTAACAAGCCACGTGCATGACGGGACTGGGCCCGCGTCATGGGGCCTTCCACGCCGCGCCCTCGGCCCGTGCGCGAGGATCCTCTATGGATACGCGGGGTGGTTGGTGTTTCGGAGCGCATTAAGGCTCCCGCTCAATGAGGAGGGGGTGGGAATCGTGGTTTAAATGGGGGGGGGGCGCCGAAGAGGCTATTTGCCCCCGTCCCGTTCCGCTCCAGCGCCCCCTCCCTCCTAGAGCAAGGGAGAGAGATAGAGAGAGAGAGAGACGTTGTCTGTGTCTTCGCCGCCGTTCGCCACCGAAGCTTTGCGCGTTCCTTCGAGCTTACCACCGCCGCTCCGCCATGTCCCAAGCCGCCGCCAAGAAGGCGAAATCCCGAGGCACTTGGGAAGGCAGCAACGTCGTCGACGGGCATATTTTGGTGCTCCGCCATCGCCGTATGCTGCCCTCGGCGCAACGTGTGGCGGTGTGCCTGCCTGACGCCGAAGGATCTCCGACCCCTCATGCCAGCAAGGTGGTGGTCTTCAAAGAGAACTTCTTTCGAGGGTTCGGGCTCCCTGCTAGTGACTTCTTCCTGCGCTTTCTGGTGCATTTCGGCCTGCAGCTGCACCACCTTGCACCGAACACCGTCCTCCAGTTGGCGGCCTTCGTTACCCTGTGCGAGGGGTTTGGGGGGATTGAACCCCACTTGGATTTGTGGCGCCAGTTGTTTTTCTTCAAGCAGTAGTTGGTGCCGACCGATGTTCCCGACATCATGAAGATGATCGCTTGCGGTGCCGCCCTCGTTCATCATCGGTCCGCCTCCGGCTTCCCATAGCTTCCTCTCCAGGATTCGGTGAAGAAGTGGCAGAGGGGATTCTTCTACATGAAGAATGTGGATCCCCTCCACGACTACATCAACCTTCCTCCTTTCGCCATCGCTCCGCCGATTGTGAAGTTGAACTGGAAGAGCTCGCTTCCGAAGCCGATCCCGGAGGTGAAGCAGATATGTGCCCACCTCGAGCTTTTGAATGCTCGAGGCCTTCTCGCCGAAGATTTGGTTGCCACCATGGTGGCACGCTGGATCCTGCCTCTACAGTACTGGCCACAATTGATTTGTCAGACGGGTGGCCGGCATGATCCATGGATGAGGGTGGTGAATGGGAATGGGACATGGTCCCTTACGACTGAGACCATCCGACTCTGGTGGTATGTTTCTTCATTGATAATGTTTCCTGTTTTCCCTTGGATACCATCCGGTTTCTGACGCCGGACGCCGGCTATGTCATCAGGTATTGAAGCGCCTGCAAGTCTATCAGCAGCCGGCTACCGACGTGGAGGTGTCATACCCTGCCGAGAACGAGGATGATGACGAGGTGGAGCCTCCACCATCCGCCTCTGAAGAAGTTGAGGGGTGGCTGAGTCGGAGGGGACCGAGCTAGCCGATGAGTTTTTTGCATCTGGCTTGCTTGATTGGACAGATGGTGACGAAGTGTCGCCTCCATTGCGCGGTGCAGTCAACGCGGAAGACCTCGAAGAGCTGGAGGAGGTTTTTAGCCCTCCCGTGACGCGATATCATCGAGCTGCCCGCGAGCCAGCTGTGGAGGGCAAAGGGGTGCGGCGGAAAGGCAAAGAGGTTGTTACCGCCAAGCCAGCCTCCAAACGAACCACACTAAGGCTTCCTGTTGGAGGTCGCGGGGGTGGCTCGAAGAAGCAGCGAGTCGTCGTTGGTAGACGACCAGTTCCCGTTGTTGCTAGGTATGTAATCGCATTCCTATTTTCCTCCGCCTTACTTGATTCTTGGGTAGGAAATCCCCCTAACAAATTTATGGCGAGCAGGGATGCCCCAAAAGCGGAGGAGGGTGATGCCACTGCTGCAGATCAGGCCACCCTGGGCCAAGGTTGATGCCGCCAAGAAGGCGCTGATCGAGCAGGAGAACCGTCGCTGGGAGGAGGCGGCCCGGAAGGTGGCTGCGAACTGGGACCAACCCAGCAAGCAGGCAGCCGGCCCTGCCCAGAAGCCAGCCACCAAGGAGAGACGGTCCAAAACAAAGCGCGATCTTGCTTCGCGGGCAAATGTGGAGGCCTAGACCGACGAGCCGCCTCGTCCCGGAGCAAGCGTGACCGAGACCGTCAAGGCCACCGGGCCAGGGTCTGCCTCCGCGCCGGTGGATCTGGATGCGGCGTCCGATGCGCCTGACACTGGGACAAACACCGCACCGGAGGCGCCGATGGACGTGTCGGAAACGGAGCTCCCACCACCCAACATGGAGACATCCTTGTGGTGATGGACAAGACCACACGGACCGAGGGTCAGAGGCGCGTCCGGCCGCATCCCGTCAGCCTCCGGAGCTCGCCCCTTCTCTGGGAGCTGGCCCCTAGAGTCCTGGAGCGCGGCCAAGGCAAGCCGCGTGACCTTACCTTCTTGCGCTACGCTAAGTGGGGTCCCTGCGCTTGTGGCGGCGTATTCCCGCAGCCGTGACAAGGTGGCGCAGGCGGCCCTGGTGGCCAAGGAAGACCTAAACCGCCTCGAGGAATGGACCGCGATATGTCTTCAATTCCCGCACCTTTCGGTTGAGATTTTTCTTCTTCTTTCTTTGCTTCAGTGGGGGCGCGCCAGTGCACCCACTCGGTGTATCCCCCCGAGAGTCGGGCAGGCTGAGAGTTAGTCGGGCCAAGTCTTATTCGTGATTTTTTTGCGTCTTTTTGCGTAGGATCTCCACAATAGCCAAGGGCAAGCTCATAACGCGCTGTTGGCCTGGCTCCAAGAGGCCGAGAGGCGTTCAAGCGACCTTCAAGGCTAGCTGGACTAAGCCACCTCGGAGCACGACACCTTGCATGGTGAAGGCATCCGTCTACGTCAGGAGGTGGAACTTCTCCAGACGGAGAAAAAGGGCCGCGAGGCGGCCCATCAGACGGAGCAGGGGCAGCTGCGCACCACCCACAACGACGCCTTGACGCAAAAGGACGCCCTCCACGCCGCCGACTTGGAGCGTTTGGAGAGGCTGCACCTTGATGAGAAAGCGCGACAAGATGCCGCCCTGAAGGACGCGAAGGCCCAATTGGCGAAGGAGACCGAGGCGACACAGGCCCTTCAGGGCGAGATCACCCGCCTGGCTCAGGAGTGCGCGGATCGGGACAACGAAGCTCTAGAGGAGGCGTGCAAGGTCGACATTCTCCTCAACCGTGAGCCGTCCTTGCCTTATCTTCTTTTTCAGCGTCGTTAGCTTCTATTTTCTCTTTTTCCTCACATCACGCCCCTACTCCTGCTCCCCAGAACTCTTCCCAGGGACAGGAAATGCGGCAAACACAACCGTGGAGGCCAATCGCGAGGAGCGTCGTGCTGTCGGCGTTGAGGTGGACGCCACCGCTGGGTGGACCTTGGTGGAGATAGCCATTGGCGCCAAGGCTCGTATGCGGGAGCTGGCGCATTTTTTGACCCAGCTCCAGGACGCCGGGCTGGCGATGGTGAAGGCCCTTTGGCCCGATGCGGTGGAGCCGACGTCAATGAGCCGGCTGTCCCGCTGGCTTGAAGCCGGAAGCTCTCGTCTGGATGCCTGGCGTGCGTCGGTTGCACGAGCTGGAGCGTACATGGCACTCCACTTGGCCAAGTCATGGTATAAAAACCTGAACTTGGGCCGGCTCGCAGCACAACACGCTGACGCAGAAGCAGAGCTAGCATCCATCAAGGACGAGCTGCACGTGCGGGACAGCGACATCACATTGTTCCCTGCTTGGAACGAGTTCAGTCTAGAGTGTGAAGCTGGCAGCAGCGTGATCCCGGAGGATAAATTCAAGCTGGCTCTCCATGACGCCGATGGTAGCACTGACGAGATGACATTTGAGGACACTGACTCGAGCGACGAGGCGTATGCCGACTCTGCCGCAAGGGGCGGTGCCGAAGGCGCTCGAGCGGATGACGATGCATCTACCTCAGGCAGGGCTGGCGATGCCGGCGCCTCCGCCTCAGGTGCCGTCGGTGACGCCGGAGCCACGGGTGGAGCCTCCACGAACTGAAGCTTTTTTTCCTTTTTCTGCACTTCTTTTGTTAGTCCAGCAGTTCCACCCACTAGGGGTGTTATGTAGTGAACTCCGGCCGTGGGCCTTTACATGCTTTTGAATGTAATATATGTTTATCTATTTGCATTGTGCTTGTGAAGGCTGTGCTTGCCGGCTTGCTTTTCTGTCTTTTGTTCCTCTTTGGCTTCCGTCTGTCCAACAGCTTGCCTCCTCCAGCATCCACCTCGCGAGTGCGACACCCGAGAGCCGGTCTATGACTGGGACAGGGCATCTGCCTTCGAAGGTTAAAGCTTCGGATTTTTTGAAGCCGCCGAGATACTTATACTTGGCGCGAGCTAGCACAGGCCGGCTAGAAAGGAAGATATGAAGCGATCAAATCAACCCGAGCCAGTGACCCCTTTCGTAGTCGGATTTTTGTGCAGCCGACCTTCCTTTCCACTATCCTGTTAGCTGGACAGCCGGGATCCGGTCTGTAGCTTGTGCGGGGTGGTAAGGGTTTTGGCTCGACGTGCATTATATATTCGACTACGACTAAGGAAGTAGCTCGGGCCGGCTAGCGAGCCCCCGAGCCCGAGGAGTTGGACCGGAGATCCTACTCTTGTATTGACAACTCTTTTCATGAACTTGAAAAAAGGTATGCCCCAATTACTGGCTTGGAGCACCCATTGCATTCATTGAAATCCCGAAAAGGGTAAAGGATACATACATACACATTTTTCTCTCTTGTTCTAGCAGTACAACGGGCGAAGCAATGCCGCGTTCCATGGACGCTCCGTTTCTTCACCGGAGTCGTCTCTCTTGCGCTTCTGCGGCTTGTGGGCATCTATTAGATAGTATGCATTGTTGTGCAAAGCCATGCTGATGATGAAGGGTCCCTCCCATGGTGAAGAGAGCTTGTGCTGGCCGGCTGTTTGTTGGATTCTTCTGAGTACCAGGTCCCCCTCACGAAAGGAGAGATGCCTGATCTTCTTGGTGTGGTAGTGCCTCAGCTTCTGCTGGTAGATGGCCGTCCGGCTTAGGGCCAGCTCCCGTGGTTCCTCGAGTAGGTCGATGCCGTCTACTCTTGCCTCTTTTGCATCCGCCTCCGTGTACAAGGTGACACGAGGCGAGTCGAACTGGACATCCGCAGGGATGATTGCCTCGGACCCATATACAAGGAATAATGGTATGAAGTCGACTGATCGGTTCGGCATGGTGCGGAGGCTCCACTGTACAGCTGGCAACTCTTTGTTCCAGCAGTCGGCTGACCTGACGAGCGGCACCACGAGTCTTGGCTTGATGCCGGCCAGGATTAGGCCATTTGCCCTTTCCGTCTGGCCGTTTGACTGTGGGTGTGCCACCCACGCCAGATCGAGCCGGATGCCCTCTTTGGGACAGAAGAGCGCCATTGCACCCTTGGTGAAGTTGGTGCTGTTGTTAGTGATGATTCTGTGGGGGACGCCGTAGCGGACGGAGATGTCCTTGATGAACCTGACGGCTGTGGGACTGTCAAGTTTCTTGATTGGCATGGCTTCAATCCACTTGGTAAACTTGTCGACGACTACCAGGAGATGTGTCATGCCGCCTCGAGCGGTCTTGAATGGACCCACCATATCCAGCCCCAGACGGCGAAGGGCTATGACAGGGGGATGGTCTTGAGAGCCGAGGCTGGCAGTTGGCTTTGCATGCAGAATCGCTGGCAGCCTTCGCACTTGTAGACCAAAGCCGTGCCCTCCTCCAGGGCCATGGGCCAATAGAATCCGTGGCAGAACGCCTTGGCCACCAGAGTTCTCGAGGCAGCATGATGCCCGCACTCAGTCTGATGTATAGCCTTGAGAATTTCTTGCCCTTATTTTGACTCGATGCAGCGTTGGAACACGCCGGTTACGCTATGTCAAACCAACTCGCGGTTCATGATGGTGTACGCGGGAGATCGTCGTTGGATCTGCCGCGCCTCCGCCTCGTCTTGAGGAAGCTCGCCATGAAGAAGGAAGGCCAGGATGGGGTGTGCTCATGAGGGAGCCGACACGGGAGCCGGCTCAAGCTCAGCCTCAAGGTCAGGGGCATCTTAAGCCCCCGAGTTTGTCGTTGTGGTCCTGGGTTCGAGACCTTCTGTCTCTGGTGCCGTCGTGGCAGCCGGCATGCCGTCAATCTCCATGACGGCCACCCACTAGGTGTTGAGCCGACAGGGTTCGAGGTTTGGTGTAGCCGGCGTATTTCTGGAGCCGGCGAAGCAGCTGGAGCGGGCAAGATTGCTGGCGCCGGTAGAGCGAGCATAGGCGGTGGAGTTGACGATTTTGGCGGTTTCTCCGGGCCCAGAGTCATTGGGACGGACGGGTCCGCAAGCACGAAGATTGATGCCGACTCCAGAGACGGCCTGATGGAGGGTTTGTGCAGCTGCTCGAGGGAGACGCCTGCCAGGATTGCTTACCTTGTGGAGCCGATTTTTGCCAATGTATCAACCGCCTCATTGTTTGCTCGAGGGACATGATGGAACTCGCAGCCCTCGAAGGGACCACTGAGCTGCTGGATGAGGAAGTGGCAGTTGGCCATGTTGGCGTCTCTGGCATCCCATTCGCCAAAGACTTCCTGCACCACAAGATCAGAGTCGCCGAAGCAAAGGATCCGCCAGATGTCGATTTCTCTGGCAAGCCGGAGGCCGTGTGGGAGCGCCTCGTACTCGACGACGTTGTTAGAGGCGGGGAAGTGTATCTCGAGAGTATACTTGAGCTGGTCCGCTTTCGGAGATGTCAAGACAATGCCGGTTCCTAGACCGATTCGCATCTTCGAGCCGCCGAAGTGCATCCGCCAATGTGTGGACTCGAGAGGCGGCGACAAGAATTGGGTTTCGGCCCAATCGACAAGGAAGTCGGCCACCACCTAAGACTTGATGGCGGTGCGTGGCTCGTAGAGGATGTCGTGGTCGACCATGGCGATGGACCACTTGGTGATCCGGCCCATGGCATCAAAGTTGGCCATGATTTCCAAAAGTGGAGCAGTGCTCACCACTGTGATGGCATGCTCCTGGAAGTATTGCTTCAGCTTCTTGGTGGCAAAGTACACGCCGTAGCACATCTTTTGATAGTGGGCGTAGTTTTGTTTGGAGGCGGACAAGATCTCGCTCAGATAATAGACACGGGCTGAATCAGAAGCACCTTTCCCTCCTTCTTGTGCTCCACTACCAAGACTACACTGACCACACGCGTGGTTGCTGCGATGTAGATGAGGATGGGCTCCCTCTATGCCGGGGCGGCCAAGATTGGCGTGCTGGAGATTACGTGCTTGAGGTCGCGGAAAGCTTTGTCCACTTGATCATTCCACTCGAATTTGGTTGTGTTCTTCATCAGTTGATAGAGTGGTAGCGCCTTCTCGCCCAGCCGGCTCACGAACCGGCTGAGGGATGCCAGGCAGCTGGCAAATTTCTGAACATCGAGGAGTCGAGCCGGCTTGTCCATGCGCTTGATGGTTCTCATCTTCTCGTGGTAAGCTTCGATGTCGCAAGCCGATACGAACAAACCCAAGAGCTTGCCGGATGGAACTCCAAAGACGCACTTCTCTGGATTGAGCCAGATCTTGTACTCGCGCAAGGTGGCGAAGGTCTCTCGCAGATTGTCAAGGAGACTGAAATGCTGCTTGGTCTTGACGACGATGTCGTCGACGTAGACGTGAATGTTCCTACCATTTACGGCAGGAGGCCTTGTTGCATGCAACGCTGGAAGGTTGCACCAACGTTCTTCAGGCCAAACGTCATCATCGTGTAGCAGTAGGCTCCAGAAGGTGTGGTTAAGGAGGTCTTGAGCCGATCGATTGGGTACAACTTGATCTGGTGATAGCCAGAATAAGCGTCCAGAAAGGACAACAATTCACAGCCGGCCGTGGAGTCGATCACTTGATCTATCCGTGGCAGGGCGAAAGGGTCTTTGGGACATGTCTTATTTAGGCTTGTGTAATCGATACACATGCGCCATGTCTTATTATTCTTTAGCACCAGGACTGGGTTGGCCAGTCAGTCCGGGTGGAGAACTTCCATTATGAAGCCGGCTGCGAGCAACCAGGTGATCTCTTCTCCGAGGGTACACCGCTTCCCCTCAGCAAAGCGGCACAAAGGTTGTTTGACCAGCTTTGCGTCCGGCCGCACATGAAGCTTGTGCTCGACGTACTTCCTCGGGACTCCCGACATCTCCTTTGGGGACCATGCGAAGATATCTCGATTCTCACGGAGGAAGTCGACGAGCTCGCCTTCCTATTTGGGGATGAGGTTGGTCGCGATGGTGACACATTGCTTGGGGTTGGCCGGGTCGAGTGGCACTTGCTTGGTTTCCTTAGACAGCTCGAACGAGGCCTCGCTGGCCGACTTGGACAGAGGAGTGGGCATTGCCGAATGCTCTGTAGCCTGAGCCATGAGCCGACCAAGCTGCCTCTTTTCCTCTGCAATCACGAGTGCCTCGGCCAGCCGGGTACTGTCGCGCGCGCATTCGAGCGACTTCTTGTAATCGCCGACAACCATGATGATGCCCTTGGGACCCGACATCTTCATCTTGAGATAGGCGTAATGGGGGATCGCCATGAATTTGGCCAATGCCGGCCTGCCCAGCAGCGCGTGTTATGGGCTATTGAGGTCTACCACCTCGAACCAGACCGACATGTGGCGGAAGTGCGCCTTGTCGCCGAAGAGGACGTCCAACTGGATTTTGCTGATTGGCAAGCAAGACTGTCCCGGCACAATGCTGTGGAATACAGTCCTGGTTAGTTGCGGGTCCTTTTCCTTCAGCCCGAGCTTGAGTAGAGTATCTCGGTAGAGGATGTTGATGCTGCTGCTGCCATCGACCAATGCCCGCGAGAACCGGCATGTGAGTGTCTTGGAGGCGAGGGTGGGGTCGAGGACGAGCGCGTATGTGTCGGGGTTTGGCATCACCGCAGGGTGGTCCGCCCGGCTCCATGTAATTGGCCTTTCAGACCAATGCATGTATTGGGGAATCGAGGGGACCGTGGCATTCACCTCATGCCGGCATTGACGCTGGCAGTGCTTGTCGTCACCTTCACTGGTGAAGACGATGTTGGCCCCGTCCTGCTCGAGGAACTGGTTGTGGAGACGACCATCATTGGGAGGCGGCTGAGGTGGAGCCGAACCCAGCCCGGGAGCGGGACCTCGAGGTGCCGCCCCCGGGGGAGCCGGCAGACCCTCACCCCATGCCAGGCACTGTGAGAAGCTCCACTACCGGAGAGTGTGGGTGGCCGGCTTCGCCCCGGTATGCTTCTTGCAAGGCGCATCGAGCATCTACTCGAAGGTGAGCTTGGGATGCCAGGCATTCTTGCCGGTCTGCTGTCGCTGAGCGCCGGCTTGATCAGCCGACTTCTCTTCCTCCACGTTTGCCACCTGCTTGCTTCTAGGTCGCGGGTCAAGTTGATCCGCCTTGCACTTGTTGTTTTGTCCGCCTCGGTTGTCGTTAGTTGGTTGGCTGTAGCAGGCGGTTGGACGGTCTTCTCCATTGCGCTGATCTTGATCCTCATGGCGAAGTCGGCAGTGGCGTACTTATCCTCCTTGGCCATGAGAACCGCCAAAGAGGTCGGCTCGGAGCAAAGGAGTTTGTGCTTGAGAAGGGTGCCGTCTCGGTAGCCGCCAACGAAGTACTGACTAGCTTGTACCTCATGCACTCCTTCACAGGAGTTGTGCAACTCCGTCCAGCACGCGACGTATTCGCGAAGGGGTTCATCACGCTTCTGAACGCACATGGCCTACTCGTGGGGCCAGCCAGGGCGCTTGTAAGTGCCGGTGAAGTTGCACACGAACGCCTCTTCAAAGTCAACCCAAGAGTTGACGCAGTCCGGCTGCCAGGCTGTTAAGCCAAGTCCTTGCCGAGACGGTCAGCATGAGTGGCACATAGAGGACGGCTACACGCTTGTTGCCCCATGCTATGTCGACTGCAATAGTGTAGTCGATCAACCAGTCTTCCGGCTTTGCGGAGCCATTGTACTTCAGAGTGTCACAAGGGAGGGTGAAGCCGGTAGGGAATGTCTCCCCTCGGATCTGGGGGACGAAGCACGCCGGACCAATGGGACCCTCCTCCTCGAGGAGGGCCGACTATGCCAGAAGGTCGATGCGGAGACGAGCATCATTCTCGCTGCGAGGGACGCGAGGGCCGATCCGAGTCGTGAGCTCAGGATGGATCGGTGGCACGGAAGTGTTAGCCCTTTCCCGATGCTCAAGCGGGGGAACTTCATGGACCGAATATCCTTCATCTCCACCCGTCTCGCGATGCCGGCTAGAGACTGGTTATGGCTCGCTCCGGCATTGGGAACGCCGGTCTTGGCTTCCCTTAGCCCTCCGGCCAGAGGTGCGAGGGGCTGAAGATTGCTGAGCTAGCTGATGGCCGCTGGGGATGTGGTGACCCTCGGGGTCGAGAGGTAGAGACACCGAGAAGGCGCGAGTTGGGTCAAGGTGAGCCTGCTGCTCGTTGGCGGCATCGAGGAGGTTCTTGACGCGCTTTTCTGGGCAAGCACGTTCCTCACCCTCCAGAACACCCATTTCTGCGAGGGCCATCTGGGCGGCCCGCATGTTGGTCGTAGGAGTGTCGTAGATGGGCACCTTGCCTCCTAGGATTTTGGTGACGACCCGTCCTCGTCCGCGGACCTCTCCACGCCGGCTGGGACCATCGGCGGCCGGGGTGAAGCTGTAATCGGAATTGTACTCGCGCTGCGCGGACTCCATCCGGCGCTTGGCGGTGGCAAGGGCGGTGGCCTCTACCAGGAGTTGCTTGCAAGCTTCCTCCAACTCTGCCCTTGCTATGATTGTGTTCGCCGTCGTGGCGATGGGAGTAGTCATCCTGGCAAGGCTGGCATGAAGCGGGTCGGCAGGGCCTGGAGGTGGGTCAACTGCATCCACTGCGGCCTTGCCGCGACCTGAGCTGGTGCTAGTGCCAGCAACCATCACTTCCATGAGATCACAGGTAATGGCAACGTCATGCAGGGCAAGACACCGCACGAACGATGGTGGATCGCTACAGTCGAGTACATCGCAGGGGTACTCGTCGGGTACAGGTGCATCCTCGAGGCTGAGTCTGCTGAAGTGTGCGCAGAGAGCGTCGATGACGATGTCCCCGCCAAGGTGGCGAGGTTCCTCGTCGAGGCGCAGGTTGCTGAAGAGAGCGCAGAGGCGAGCGACATCGGAAGCAACATCGCCCACAAGTGGCTTACTGGCGATCTCCTCAACAGAGCCTGCAGGATGGGCTGAACCATCGATCAACACCGCGGAAACCTCCACAGGGGCAGTCTCCACGGGCGTGCTAATCAGTCCGGATGAGAGCCATCCGGTGAAGTTGGCGAAGGGTCCCGCCCGGAGCGTAACTCTGACCGGTGTCGCGGACGTCCCCATGGTGGGTGCCAACTGTCATTGTTTTCTCACGACAAATGGCATAGGTAGGCTTATCGAGGGTGGTTGGGACCGAATGGTCACCGGCAGGCTCCGGGAACGGCATTGGTAACTAGCAAGCAAGACGCATTATGTACCCAGGTTCGGGGCTCTCCCTGGGAGATAATACCCCTAGTCCTTGAGCTGTTCGACGGAGGAGGAAGAAGCAGCATCCGACTCGCATTCTACCTCTCCTGTGTGATGTGTGTGGATGCAAGAATGGACGACCCTCTGCATGGAGGGGGGCCGGGGAGTTTTATAATCGAACCCACCAGCCTACAAAATGGATATAAGGTACATTATAGGGGACCTGGCTGGCAGCCTCTTAGTCCGACGAGGGGGCGCACTATGGTTTAGTCTTGTCGTTTCAGGGGCCCGCCGACTGCGAGGCCATCGGACCATGGGATCCGCTGGCTAGCCTATGGGGTTGGTGCGTGCTCCCCTCACAGGACGCGTGCGGTACGACCGACATCGTCTAGCGGGATCTGGCGCCGGTCAGCGGTCCGATCGTCTCCACTGTAGCCACGTCGGGCCAGGTAATGGAGTGGGGTGTGGCGTGCGGGTACTGTGCATGGTTGACGGATCGGAGCCGGCGTAGGTCAGCGGTATGGCCGCCGTCACTGTAGCCTTGCATGCGGTTCTTCATCGTACCCGTGCTAAGGTACCTTCACCTTTAACCAAAGGCCCCCGTCACATCCTAGGGATTGATGCGACAGGTGCCCTTTAGCCGGCTGGCGGCTAGCAAGCCGGCTAGAGAGTAGACGTCTACGCTCCTAGCCGGCAACTACTTCGTAGCCGGCCAGGAGGTGCCAGCCATTGAGGATTCTATTGCTCCTTTCGATACCAAAGTATAGAGAAGTAGGCCTCATGAGCCTACCCGGGGTTATCCCCCGTCATTATGACTAGCTCATATTCAACTAACACATGGAACTAATTAAATTGCAGGGAGCCAACTAATTTTTTCCCTCAATTAATATTGCAAGACAAGGGATTATGTATATGTTATACCTTCTCATGCTAGCTCATTCTCCCCCTACATCAAGTCCAAATTCCTTTTCTTTATTTCCTCTTGCTAGGAGAGAACAAACCAATAGGCTCAAAGAAAATAAACGAAAAGAACTACAACAAGGCGATACCAAAGTGTGCTCCGAATTTTATTATGGAAACTGAAAATAAACATCCAAAATACAAAAACAAGTAAAAGAAAAATTAATATGCATGCATGGATAACTAGGGGATTAGCTCCCTAAAGCTTAGCCTCTTGACCTACTCTCTAGTCCAGGTCCTTGTCATCGTCGCCTCCCTGGACAAACTGTGTCCACCCATGGGATGGGACTCAAGAGGACGGACCTCCTGCTCCAGGATGTGGCTGTCAGAAAGAAAAGAGGGACTGCATGTTCCCACTCAGCAGGTTAATGTTGTTGTTGGCCTAATGGAGGTCCGTACGGATCCCCCCTACCGGCTTCTGTAACTGCTGAAACTCAAAACGGAGCACATAATCTTGAGGCTGCCCAAATTGGAATGTGGGGGAGACATTGGTGGAAATTTGGGTGCATGGCGTGGGGCATTGCCCCATGCATCCGAACCATGGACATGACCTATTCCTGCAGCCTCCCACTCTGGAGTAGGTTCAGGTTGAGCAATGTTCCTGAAATGAGCTGTGTGGCGGTACTCACTGATTTCCTGAACATAGAGTACCCACATATAACATTTAGAAACATTAAATGCTTGCGGCAAGGGTAAGCGAACATCAATAGTGTGAGTGTTAGGTAGGGGCATCTATAGCATTGCGCCCCCTGCACTGGACTAATGACATGAGTGTTAGTCATAATCCTACTGTTGAGTGCCGTAGGGCATGGGAGGTGCGTTATTGCATCAAGATCAACCAAAGTGCTCGGCAAGCCGAGTCACTACGCCTCCCACAACAATAGCCCCCTCGTCTGCTTGTGCTGCCTACCAAGGTGATGCATAAGAAGATCTCCCAAGTTAGTCCTCGGGGTGTAATCACGGTGGAGAACCACGTGGAGCACACACATGGCATAGCTCGACATGCCCCCAAGGTTCTCCCTACCAAAATATTGTTGGCAAGGGAAATCATGAAGTAGAGAATGATGGGGTTTTGGATGCTTGATACCTTCCTACCAGAGAGGTCACATTCATCCTTGACAGAGGTGAGTTCCCATGAACCCAACACGTCAGCAAGCAGCGTCCCCCTAGTGTAGAGAACACCTTGGTTCTCGAAACTGAAGGCACTACGGAACTTCTCCAGCATCATGGTGCGCTTGTCCTCCGATCATGAATGAGCAACTCGATTCCACCCTCGATTCATCAAGAGTGTGCATGAAGGTGGATATGAGCTCCACGGTGATGTTGCGGTACATTAGGTAATGGAAGTTACTGAAAACTCCCATACCAACGTTGTTTGCAAGACATGCGAAGTCATTGTGAAGCCCTTGGAACTCCAAGAACGCGTCACACTTCCACTTAGTGGGGGTCGTCCCCCGGTTGTTCACATGTTGGAAGTCTTTGTCCACAACATCACGAAGATCATCTCCCTCATTCCGGGCATGCTTAGAGCGTGAGCCCAAGACATCTTCCCCCTCAACCGTCGCGGATCTCATCATCTTCTACACACAACAAAAATGACAACAAAAAATGCAAGTTTATTGTGGGGATCGAGTTCTAATACTACATAATATCGATTCTAACCTATTACTTTTAATCCTAATGTGCAAATCGAAAATATTACGCATCTCATCTAGGATATTAACATTGATGAAACCACCACCAATACTTGCAAATAAATCATGGATCATAGGAGAAACTCATCGGGGATGAAGATGCTCGGATCAAACGGATGAAATCTGCAAAGAAACAAAAGTTTTGGAGGATTGTTGTGGGAAAGAGAGATGTGAGAGATTTGGGCATTGGGAATACGAAGAAGAAAACCTCCGAGTACCGGTAGATCATATTTATGAAGATTCACGCGAAACAGACGCTGATACGGGCGTGGGCGCATGTATGGAATGCCGTCTCACGTTCAAATGAGTTGATCTAGGGTTTACATACCTCAAACGAGCGCTCAAACGGGTGCACACACTCATTTATAACAATGTCGTCAAACCTGCTTATCCAAAGCTGTGCCGTACAAAGGGCAAAACGAGCGCTTGAACGGATGCGAGCGCTTGCTTAAAAGGTTGTTTTTCTGTGTGTTCCCATGGACGCTCCTGGTCAAAGAATCAACCGACCGCACAAGCGAGCTTTCTGATGGCCCACAAGTATAGGGGATCAATCGTTTCCCTTTTGATAAGTAAGAGTGTCGAACCCAATAAGAAAAAGAAGGAATTGATAATTTTTTTCAGCAAGGTATTCTCTGCAGGTGCTATAAGTAACATTGATAGATAGTTCTATAGCAAGATAATTCATAACAATTGACAAGTAACAATAGTAACAAGTATGCAGCAAGATAGCTCAGTACTTTTTGTAGCAAAGGACAAGCTGTAAAGTACTCTTATATGAGGCAAATGCTCCCGAGGACACACGAGAATTTCTCTCAAGTCATGTTCACCATGTTGAGTTGATGCGCGTTTGTTACTTTGATAATTTGATATGTGGGTGGACTGGTTCTAAGGTCCTATTCTGACTTGAACAAGCAACACACTTACGATTACTCCCTCTCTCAAGAATCCACAACTACAAAAGAAAAATTAAGATAATAGCATGAAACATGTGCTTCCAAATCAGCCCCTTATGAATCAACACATAAACTGGGGTTTAACCTTCTGGCAGTCCCGCAACCCATCAACTACTTGTTACTCCACAATGCCTTCCCTTAGTCCCATAACATGTTGAAGTACCATGTAGTTGACGTTCACACGAACCCACTAAGAGAAGCAACAACATACAAATCATCAAAATATCAAACGAATACCAACTTCACATGATTACTTATAACAAGACCTCTCCCATGTCCTCAGGAACAATATTAACTACTCACACCTCATCAACATGTTCAAGATCAGTGGTATAATAATGGTGATCGAGGATCTGAACATAATATCTTCCGCCAAGTAATCAAACAATCCTCAACTGCAAGATGGCATCAACACGACTAGTAACCCACACGTACCAATGTGAGGTTTTGAGACAAAGATTGAATACAATGGATGAACTAGGGATGGAGATGAGATGGTTCTGCTGAAGATGTTGACAAATATTGGTCCTCCCATTAAGGAGGAAGTATTAGTGATGACGATGGCTTCGATCTCCCCCTCCCAGAGAGGAATTCCCCTGATAGAATCTCTCAGCTGGAGAGCAAAAGGGACTCTGCCCAACTTTCTGCCTCGAGACGGTGGTGCTTCGTCCTGAAAGTGTGCTTATGATTTTTTCTATGTAAAAACACACCATATATGAGAAGATGAAGGGGGGTGTCGGGAGACCTACCGAGCCCCACAAGGCAAAGGATAACTTGTTATCTTAGTACGAACTCTTGGAAAGATTGATAGGAAAGAATAAGTTGGAGGTGGTTTAGTACCCTACAAACAATTTCTTCTTATGTTCTCCACTAGATAGGAACTTTGGAGTTATTCTTTGTCGTACTTTGAGGGATTGTTATGTGATCCAATTATATTAGCATTGTTTAGAGATTGCACTAGCGAAAGTACGGACCCTATGCCTCATTTTCAAGCGTTGCAATACCGTTTGTGCTCACTTTTGTTACTTGCTACCTTGCTGTTTTTTATTTTTCCTATTACAAAATTCAATATCTACTATAATTAATACACTTTTATCACCATATCTTCGCTGAACTAGTGCACTTATACAATTTACCATTGTATTTGGTGTGTTGGGTACACAAGAGACTTGTTATTATTTGGTTGCAGGGTTGTTTGAGAGGGACCATCTTCATCCTACGCCTCTCCCAGATTCATAAACCTTAGGTCATCTACTTGAGGGAAATTTGCTACTGTCCTACAATACTCTGTGCTTGGATGCCCAACACGAGTCTACAAGAACAAGTTATGTAGTAGACATCAAGCTCTTTTTTGCGTTGTTGCCGGGGAGGTGAGTGCTTGAAGGTATATCCTTAGATCTTGCAATTGAATCTTTTAATTTCTTGTTTTATCACTAGTTTAGTTTATAGAAAGAAAATTACAAAAAAATGTAATTGAGGTGGTCTCATATTGTTCATCTTTATCATGTCTTTCTTGAAAATGATGGAAAGGAAAATTGTGCTCAATTGCTAGAGGAAGAATGTATGAAAATGCTTAATGTGAATTCCTTGGATGATGAGCATGATAGTAATATTGTTAGTATGAATTCTCCGAATATCTATGATGCTAATGATATGCGAAGCCCCAATCTTGGGGATGCTATGTTTGATGAAGATTATATTTGTAGTCCCCCAATTTTTTATGAGCAAATTTATTATGATGAAAGCATGCCTCTATTTATGATGATTATATTGATGAAAGTGGATTTGGAAGAGTGTCAACTCTAGGTACTAATGATCCCACTAATTTGGAGGGTGTTAAATGTTATTGTCATAATAATAAAAGTGGATATGGAGAGGTCATGACTTTATTTAGTGATGAGTACACTATTTTGGAAGAGGTTTAAATTGACTATGACAACAAAGTTGCTATATATGAGGCTTACGGTGATGAAATGTATGTTATAAAGAATAAGGATAACCATGCAACTTTTCATCATTATATTAATTTTCACATGGATTATATCAATCAAATATCTCATGATAGTTATTTTGTTGAGTTTTCTCCCACTACAATGAATGCTTATAATTTTTCTTGTGTGGGTAGTAATAAAAATTCTATGCTTATGCATCATGAAAAGAATGCTTTATGTGATAGTTATATTGTTGAATTCATTCATGATTACACTGAAAATTGTTATTAGGGAGGAACATATGCTTGTAGGAATTGCAATAATATCACGTTTCCTCCCTATTTGTTCAAAGTTTTGTAGTTGCACTTGTTTTGTCTTCATATGATAGTTGATTCATGCTCCCGTAAATTGTTTGCATGCAAAATAGCTATGCATAGGAAGTGGGTTAGACTTAAATGTGCTTGTCATGTGCTTCATGATGCTCCCATTGTGTTTCAATTCATTACTTTTATGTGAGCATCATTGAAATCATCATGCCTAGCTAAAAGGCATTAGAGAAAAGTGCTTGTAGGGAGACAACCCAACACTTTTAGTTTCTGTTTTTGAGTGTTCACATGATTAAGCTACTGTATTAATCATGTTCTGTAGCTTTTATTTCAATAAAGTGACAAGTAAAGCCTTTGGGATAGTGTGAATACTTGCTTGTTTGATTCTATGCAAAAGCATAAACTTTTACGTCGAGTGCAGAATTTCTCTGATTTTACTGGAGCGTCAAAACATTCTGACATTTTTACAAAGTGTTGATATGCAAATTCTCTACATAGTCCTAATTTTTCAGAACATTTAGAGTCCAGGAAGTATGGTTTTAAAGTAGATCTTCACATGCTGTTCTATTTTTGACAGATACTATTTTGCGTGCATAGTTTGCTTGTTTTAGTGTTTTCGTAACTTATACTGAGCGATATAAATTATCGTAATGATAAAATAAAGCAGGTATTGTGTGATAACAATTATGAATCTTGTCTTGGCAGTACCTATGTGAATAATCTATATTTATCATAGTAACCCATCTCATGAAGTTCGGTTTAGTTTTGTGTGGTTCAAGTTTTCAACATTTGGGTGAGATACCAATATGAGGAGAATAGGGAGGAGGAAGAACCTAAGTTTGGGGATGCCCAAGGCACCCCAAGGTAATATCCAAGGAATACTCAAGCGTCTAAGCTTGGGGATGCTCCGGAAGGCATCACCTCTTTCATCTCCAATATTATGGGTATATCTTACTTGGAGCTATATTTTTATTCATCACATGATATGTGTTTTAATTTTATTTTGTTTTTATATGTTAGATGTTATTTAGAATTTTTTTTCTCAATAAAAAGTTCCAAGAATTGCCTTTAGAATGCTTGAATTGCATGTGCGATATGTGCTGTACAAAAACAGAAACTTTTGTTGTGGTATTTGAATTACCATATTTTACTAAGTTTCTGAAATTTTTACATAGTAATGTCTTACAATTTTTTTATCACGCCCTAAATTTTCAGATTTATTGGAGATACATAAGTACACTTTTTAAGTAGATTGCTACATACTGTCCTGTTTAGGCGTGTTGCTGTCATAGTTTTGTTATCTACTTATCCTATAGTTTCCATAGCCTATATTGATTGATATAAATTGTGGAAATTATAGTAAAAAATAGATAATGTTTGAAAATTATTATTCAACTTTTCTTGGCAGTACATGGAGTGTTGATTTACTTTTATTTGTACTAACCTATCTCACGAGTTCTTTTCAAGTTTTGTGTGAATGAAGTTTTTGAGACTTAGGTGAAACCGGGATATGAGAGGATTAAACAAGATATAAAAGCTCAATCTTGGGGATTCCCAAGGAAATCCAAGTAAATATTTCAAGAAGTCTCAAGCATCTAAGCTTGGGGATGCTACGCATCCCACCTCTCTTCATTAGACAAATATCAGTTATTTTATGTTGAGCATAAATTTTTATTTGTCCACGTGATATGTGCTATTCTTGGAGTGTCTTTTGTTTTATTTAATGTTTGAATAAAATTATCATATTTTAAAAATAACTATGGAGAGAGAGTCCTCACATAACTACTTGATAGTTTAACAACTCATTGATATTCACTTATATCTTTTGAGAGTAGTTTGATTGTTTGCTCTTGTACTTTACTTATATACTATGAGTAAATTGTTGAATGAATTGAATACCATGAAGTTGAAATTATATGTTCATGTCATGCCTAATTGTAGCTTCACATTGGGTTTAGAAAGTGAAATGTTTTGAAGCTTGACAATCATAATATTGGTCATACAAGCAATTCATGAATGATTGGCATAAGGAAGTGAACTTTCACATATAAATATATTATCTTGGACATCTTATATGATTGTGAATACCCATTAATTATTTTCGAACTTGAGCCAATTAGTTGAAGTTGGACAAGGAAGAAAACATAATGAGTTATTGTTTTGTATATTTGCATAGAAGTTATATTGTTATGGATCCTCCAACATGTGGTGTTTTCTTAGGATCTTTTGCTAGCCAAAAATTTGTACTAAATAGAGATACTACTTGGACATCCAAAACCCTTAAACCAAGTTTCCTGCCATGAGTGTCCACCATACCTACCTATGGATTGAATAAGATCCTTCAAGTAATTTGTCATCGGTGCAAAAAGGCAATAAAAAAGCTTCTAAATGTGTTTGATAATTTAATGCAAGAGAAAATTGAGCATTGTACGAACTTGTGATGGCAAAGTAATAAAAGCGACGAAGTACATAATAAAGGTTGCTATCATAGGGGGCAATACAATGTGGCATTCTTTTGCATTAAGGGATTGTGTATACAAAACCAAAAAGCGCATGAGAACCTCTGCTTCCCTCTGCGAAGGGCCTATCTTTTACCTTTTAGTATTTACTTTTATGCAAGAGTCAATAGTATGCATTCTCATTTCAACCTCAATTATTCTCTATTTGGCAAGCATCATGTGGTGGGGAAATGTTTGGGTACATATGGACAGTCAAATATATTTGATCATGACTTATTATTGTTGACAATTATCTCTATGATAAATGAGTTGGGAGGCGATACATTAAGCCCCCATCTTTCTCTGTGTTTGATGGATGCCATTTGTTCTAAAAATATGCTTTGAGTAATAGCAATCATAGAAGGCTATATGATGATTGAGTATGTGCAACTCTTACTTAGACTTTGTTGAGAATAAGTTTAATTGCAATTGTTTGGTGTCTAAGAACATAGGTTCTTAAGTTTCAAGAGTGTTCATTGTTTGAACCATAACATGTGAATTGATAGCTACTTTACTATGATGAGTTTTATGAGAAAGAGTTGCTATTATGATGCTAGGAAAAGTGATTGAAATTATCATTGATCAAACATATGCACTATGCTAGCATTCACACTTCATAAATTATTTCTTTTATCATTTACCTACTCGAGGACGAGTAGGAATTAAGCTTGTGGATGCTGATATGTCTCTAAAGTATCGATAATTTATGAAGTATTCATGCCATGTTTGCTTATGTTTACAATACTTTTATATGGTTTTGCTGCACTTTATATGATTTATTTAGAACTAACCCAGACTGGAGGCTGTTTTCAGCAGAACTACGTTGCCGAAATAGAAGTTCTAGGAATTGGACGAAAATTTTTGACGATTTTTTGGAAGAAAAGAGAGATACTGGAGTAAAGAACCACGATATGGGGGCCCCTTGGTTCCCACTAGACACCAGGCCGCGCTAGCCCCCTGGCATGGGCTGATGTCTAGTGGGCACCTCATGGCCCATCATGGCATGATTCCAACGCCCAAAAAGCCTATAAATATAGAAACCTCCAGAATTAACCCTAGACTGGAAGTTCCTCCACCGCAATCCTACGTAGCCACGAAAAACCTGTCGGGAGCCCATTCCGGCACCCTGCCGAAGGGGGACATCATCTGTGGTGGTCATCTTCATCATCCCGACAAAGGACATGACGAGGAGGGAGTAGTCCACGCTCGGGGCTGAGGGTTTGTACCAGTAGCTATCTGTTTAATCTCTCTCTCTCTCTCTCTCTCGTGTTCTTGAGATGTTATGATCTTGATATATCATGGGCCTTGTTAATATAGTTGGATCATATGGTGTTTGTCCCAATCTATTGTTTTGATGAATTGAATGTTTTACTTTAAGATCTCATCATGCTGGATTCGATATTCAGGTTTGGAAGCACATAATATATGTCATGCATGCGGATACCCGTAGTGACATCGGGGTATCCAAGTGATTCACTTGATATATGTTGTGGCATAAACTCGCGGATTCCTGAGGTGACATTAGGGTAATCTAGGCTTAGGGGTTGATTGCAAGTTTTCATACTATGTTCTCCAATAGAAATCTTGGTGTTCTCCTTGAAGTTATTTGTGTTAGATTGAGTATTATGAATCTGAATTTGTTATGGTGTTATTTTAGTAAGAACTCTTGATAGATCGGTCGGCAAGGATAACTTTTTATCTTAGTAGGAACTCTTGGAAAGATTGATCAGAAAGAAGAACTTTGAGGTGGTTTCATACCGTACAAACAATTTCTTATTATATTCTCCACTAGATACGAACTTTGGAGTGATTCTTAATCACGCGTTGAGGGATTGTTATGTGATCCAATTAGATTAGCATTGTTGAAATACTGCACTAGAGAAAGTACGGACCCTCTGCCTCATTTTCAAGCATTGGAATACCGTTTATGCTCACTTTCGTTACTTGCTACCTTGTTGTTTTTAATTATTCAATTTACAAAAATCAATATCTACTATCATTACTACACTTGTATCACCATCTCTTCGCGGAACTAGTGCACCCATACAATTTACCATTGTATTTGGTGTGTTGGGGACATAAGAGACTTTTTATTATTTGGTTGCAGGGTTGTTTGAAAGAGACTATCTTCATCCTGTGCCTCCCATGGATTGATAAACCTTAGATCATCTACTTGAGGGAAATTTGGTACTGTCCTACAAAACTCCTCGGTTGGAGGCCCAACACGAGTCTACAAGAAGAAGTTGTGTAGTAGAAATCATTCTGTTGCACGTAAGCCTTTTTATATCCTCCTCAAAACAGCCACCATACCTACCTATCATGGCATTTTCATAGCCATTCCGAGATATATTTCCATGCAAATGCCATCGTCACTTCACATGACTACTTTTCTCATCATCATAATGCTTGTCATGATCATATAGAGCTGAGATAGTATTTGTGGCAAAGCCACCATTCATCATATTTTTGATACCTCATGCTAGATCTTTTCACATCGCGGTACACTACTAGAGACATTCATACATAGTCATATCATCCTATCAGTTTTCATATTGAGTTGTAAGTAAATAAAAGTGTGATGATCATCATTATTAGATCATTGTCCCAGTGAGGAAATAATAATGGGGGGAGGCGAAATGAGCCCACCATATATAAAAATATATGAAGAAATGAATGAGAGAAAAAGAGAGAAGTGACTTTGCGACTATCCTTTACCACACTTGTGCCTCAAAGTGGCACCATGTGCTTCATATAGAGAGTCTCATCTTATATCATTCATATGCTAGTTGGAATCACTTTTTCAAAAATTTGGCTTGTATATTCCGAAGAAGGTCCTCCTAAAATGCACGAGGTCTTCATGAGGAAGCAAGTTGGATGCACACCCCACTTATCTTCAGTGGAGCTTTCATACACTTATAGATGTAGTGCATCATTTGCATGGAAATCCCTACTCCTTGCATCGATATCTATCGAGAGCATCTCCACAGCCCGTTGGTACGCCTAGTTGATGTGAGACTAACTTCTCAAATTTTTACCCCTTTGAATCCTACCACCATATTCTATTCCACCTATATGCTATGTCCATTGGTTTACACTCATGTATAGCGTGAAGAATAAAATGTTGATGCATATTTAAAAAGTATGATCCAATTGCGTGACTTGGACACCGTGGTGCTTGAAATTTGTATTAATGTGGTGAAGATGTAGCCATACCTTACTAATAGAATAAGATGAATGGGGTAAAGCAATCTCTAAGGATCATACAATTTATAAGATTAGTGATTTTTCTTCTTATACCTATAAGTATTGTTGTGTTAATGTTTGTTAATTAATCATTTCTCAATGAGAATACATGCATAAGATTACATCATGGATAGCATGTCACATCAAAAATTCTGTTTTTATCATTTACCTACTCGAGGACGAGCATGAATTAAGCTTGGGGATGGTTGATACGTCTGCAATGTATCTATAATTTTTGATTGTTCCATGCTGATATATTATCATTCTAGAATACTTTTGGGGTATTTATTTGCCAATTTATATTATTCTTGAGCACTAACCTATTGACCCAGTGCCTAGTGCTAGTTGCTATTTTTTGCATGTTCTTGACTTTTCAAGTTTTCCATACCAAACGAAGTCCAATTGACCTGAAATTGTTTGGTGATTTGTTCTGGACCAAACGAGGTGCAACAAGCATCAGAGAAAGGCTGGGCGCCACACGAGGGCCCCACAAGAAAACCCCATGCGGCCTGGGAGCACCGTGTTGGCTTGTGAGGCCCTCGAGGCCCTCCCGATTCTGTTTTATGGCTTATAAATTTTCATATATCCGAGAAAGACTAGAAGGAGTCCGAAAACACTTTTTATGCCACCGCAAGTCTTTATTCCGATGGGAGGCCATCTGGAGCTCTGTTCCGGCACCTTGCCGGAGGGGGATCAATCACGGAGGGCATGTTCATCAACCTTGCTACCCTCACGATGATGTGTGAGTAGTTCACCGTAGACCTATGGGTCCATAGCTAGTACCTAGATGGCTATATCTCTCTCTTGATATGCAATACAATGATCATTGCATCTTCACTTTGATCCACATGATGTAATTCCTTTTGTGCGGTGCGTCTGTTGGGATCTTCTGAATTGTGGGTTTATGTTCAGATTATTCATGATAAATATTTGAGTCTTATCTGAATATTTATATGATTCTTATGTGCATTATTATTATGCTTCGTAATTCTCTCTGATCTATTGAAATAGTTTGGCCAAGTAAATTGATATTTCTTTGGTGAGAGAGGTGCATTGTAGGAGGTTCAACGTGTCGAATTTTTATATCCCAGTGGCAGAAGGGGACAAGATACGTCTTTTTGTTGCTGCTACCAAGGATAAAATGATGGGGTTTATTCATATTGCTTGAGTTAATTTGTCTACATCATGTCATTGTTCTTCATGCATTACTCTGTTTTACTTAATACTCTAGATGCATGCTGGAAAACAGTCGACGAGTGGAGTAATAGTAATAGGTGCAAGCAGGATTCGACCTATTTGTTTATGGACGTGATGCCTATATACACATGATCATTGCCATGGAGATCACATACCTATTCACTTTTCTCTCAATAATTTGTTTACCCATCGTATGCTATTTTTCATGAGACATGCCATTAGGGAGAACTATGGTCCCCGGGTCTATTAACAACATATTGATTAAACCTTCAATACCTTGCTGCCATTTACTTGTTTTTATTTTATCTTGCTATCTTCAATTATTGACACACCTCACTCGCTTGCAAATAACAAGTACAAGGGGATTGACAACCCTCTTGCCTGTGTTGGGTGCAACTTCTTTATTCTTTTGTGTGCAACCACTTAAGACGGTTGTGGTTGATATTCCTATTGGTTCGATAAACCTTGGTTTCATAACTGAGGGAAATACTCACCCACATTGTGTTGCGATAACCCGTTCCTCTTCACGGAAAACCCAACACAGATCACAAGTATCAATATTCTGCATAACAAGGATTACTATGTGAAGTGTTTATAGAAGCAAGTTGCTCATCAGGAAAACTATCATCTATAGGCAGTGGGTTATCAAGAACATTTTCTATCCTAGACAAGTTATCTGCTACATGGTTTTAAGCTCCCTTCCTATTGACTATATGCAATTCAAACTCTTGAAGTAAAAGCACCCACCTAAGAAGTCTAGGTTTAGCATATTTCTTTTCCATACGGTATTTTATAGTAGCATGATCAATATGAATAGTAACTTTGGAATCAACAATGTAAGGTCTAAACTTATCACATGCAAACGCGACTGCTAAAAATTCCTTCTCAGTCGTAACGTAATTTCTTTGAGCATTATCTAGGTTCTTACTAGCATAATGAATAACTTCCAATTTCTTGTCCACTCCTCGCCCTAGAACAACAACAATGACATAATCACTGACATCACATATAATTTCAAATGGTAGATTCCAGTCGGGTGGTTGGACAATAGGTAAGGAAATCAAGGCTTTATTTAGTATTTCAAAGGCTTCTACACAATCATCATAAAAAACAAAAAGGAATATCTTTTTGAAGAAGATTAGTTAGTGGCCTAGAAATCTCTGATAAATCTTTAATAAAATGCCTATAAAAACCAGCGTGACCGATGAAAGTTCTCATACCTTTGATTTATTTTGGACACGACATTTTCTCTATTGCATCAACTTTAGCTTTGTCTACTTTGATGCCTCGTTCCAAAATTTTCTGCCCAAGTACTATACCTTCATTCAACATAAAGTGGCACTTCTCCAAATTCAGGCCAAGATTAGTTTCCTCACATCTATTCAAAACTTGATCAAGGTTGATCAAGAAATCATATAAATGGAAAAATCATCCACGAAAACCTCAACAATATTTTCACAAAATTAGAGAATATAGCATTCATGCATCTTTGAAAGGTAGCAGGTGCATTGCATAAACCAAAATGCATACGCCTATAAGCATAGGTTCCAAAAGGGCATGTCAAAGTAGTTTTATTTTGGTCCTCTTTTGACACAGGTATTTGAGAGAAAGCATAGTATCCGTTAAGAAGACAAAAGTGTGTGTGCTTAGATAACCTTTCTAACATTTGATCAATAAAATACAAGGGGTAATGATCTTTCCTAGTAGTTTTATTCAATTTCGTGAAACCAATTACCATCCAATAACCGGTTACTATTCTTTGTGGAATAAGTTCATTTTTATCATTAGGAACAACAATTATATGTCCTTTCTTAGGTGAGGGAGTCGGAGAATAAGGGGTCCTCGGGCCGCTTAACTACTTCCATGGTCCGGACTCCTGGCCATCTTATAATCATCACTGGAATCCAGACTATAATGCAACACTGTATCCAATACAGACTCTTTCTAAGACTTGGCGTGCACCCCACGACCACGTGGTAATCAACATGTTTTCTCCTTGGTGTAACCGTAATTTTGTACCCCTAGTACCATTTGTGCCTATATAAACTAGAGGGCTTTAGTTCGTATGACAGGTTAAGACCATTATTCCTAGGGTTTATACCACAACATACGATCTCGAGGTAGATCAAATATGTACTTGATAGGGACATAGGGTTTTACCTCTATCAAGAGGGACCGAACCTGGGTAAACATCATCTCCTTTGTATCCTGTTACCCATCGATCCAAGATCCACAATCAGGGACCCCCTACCGAAGATCTGCTAGTTTTGACACCGACATTAGGAACACAATGAACATGACTTACCCATCTACTATCAACAATAGGATAATTTATACCTGCTTCCAGAAGCTTTAGTATTTAGTTATTACCACTTCTTTAATCTTAGGATTTAAGTGGTGTTGATGATCAACAATAGGTTTAACATCCGGTTCAATATTAATCTTTTGCCGACATAGAGTGGGGCTTATGCCATCAAGATCATCAAGAGTATATCTAGTAGCAGCCATGTGCTTCTTCAGAGTTTTGAGTAACCTCTTTTCTTCATGCTCTGAAAGGTTAGGACTAATAATAACAAGATATATCTTCTTTTCATCAAGATAAGCATATTTCAAGTATCAGGTAACGTCTTTAACTCAAACACGTGATCTCATTTTGGTGGAGGAGGATCCCCTAAGATGTCAACACGCATGTTGTGTTTGAGGATAGGTGTTTGTCTAAGGAATATATCATCTATCTCATTTCTTTCATTCATATGCATATTATTCTCATGCTCTAGCAAATATTGTTCTAAAGGATGTGTAGGAGGCACAACAATAGAAGTAATACCAACACTTTCATCTTTACAGGATAACTCCTTCTTATGTGGTTGTCTACCAAATTTAGAGAAATTAAATTCATGAGACTCATTACCAAAGCTTCCTTTAACTTTCTTGGTGACACAATTAATTTCAGCATTAGGAGTATTCAAGAAAGGCCCATGATACGTCTCCATTGTATCTACTTTTCCAAACTCTTTTGCCCTTGTTTTGGATTCTAATTTGCATGATTTGAATGGAACTAACCTGGACTGACGCTGTTTTCAGCAGAATTGCCTTAGTGTTATTTCTGTGTAGAAATCAAAGTTCTCCAAACGTCCTGAAAATTTACGGGGAGCAGTTTTGGAAAATATAAAAAATATCTGCGCTAAGTTCCACCTGAGGGGGTGGGCCAGTGGGCCACAAGCCCTGGCTCCGCCACCACCCCCTGGTGGCGGTGGGCAGGCTTGTGGGGCCCACACGGCTCTACCGCCCCCAATCTCTGGTCTATAAGATCCCTTTCGTCCTAAAAAAATAAAAAGAGAAGTTTTCATCGCGTTTTTGATCCGGAGGTGCCGCCACCACCTGTTCTTCATCTGGAGGGTAGATCCGGAGTCCGTTTTGGGCTCCGGAGAGGGGAAATCATCGCCATCGTCATCATCAACCTTCTTCCCTCTCCTATTCCTTGAAGCTCTTCGTCGTTCATGAGTAATCTATTTGTAGCCTCGCTGGGCGGTGATGAGTAGGATGAGATCTATCATGTATTCGAGTTAGTTTTGATGGGGATTGATCCCTAGTATCCACTATGTTCTGAGATTGATCTTGCTACTACTTTGCCATGCTTAATGCTTGTCACTAGGGACCGAGTGCCAATTTCAGATCTGAAATTATTATGTTGTCACCAATATAGGTGTGTTTTAGATCCGATCTTGCAAGTTGTAGTTACCTACTATGTGTTATGATCCGGCAACCCCGGAGTGACAATAACCGGATCCACTCCCAGTGATGACCATAGTTTGAGGAGTTCATGTGTTCACCAAGTGCTAATGCGTTGGTCCAGTTCTTTATTAAAAGGAGAACCTTAATATCCCGTAGTTTCCTTTTGGACCCCGCTGCCATGGGAGGGATGGACAATAGATGTCATGCAAGTTCTTTTCCCTAAGCACGTATGACGACACACGGAATGCATGCCTACATCACATTGACGAACGGGAGCTAGCCACATATCTCTCCATGTTATTGCTGTTGCATGATGAATATCATCCAAACAAATCACCGACCCATTGCCTATGAGTTTGTCCTGCTGCTGTTACTTGTTTTGCTCTGCTGCTGCCACTACTGTTGCTACTGCTGTTACTTGTCTTGCTCTGCTGCTACTGCTGTTGCTACTGCTGTTACTTATTTTTCTCTGCTGCTGCTGCTACTGTTGCTATTACTGTCGCTTGCTATTGCTGCTACTCGCTACACTTTTGGTTCACTGGACGTTGACGGGAACTGACAACTTCCGTCAACGCGGCAACTTGGCGCCATTGATACAATCGTTAGGAATAGTCTGCCGTCAACAGATCGTTTCTGACACCGTTGTTATCATATTACTTTGCTGTTACTACCGTGCTTGCAGATACTAATCTTTCAGGTCTGGTCGAATCTGACAAATTCAGCTGCTAATACTCGAGAGTATTCTCCCACCTCCTGCCTGGCATACCAATAAATTTGGGTCGAATACTCTACCCTCGAAAACTGCTGCGAACCCACGCGCTGGTGGGCCATCAACAACATTCTTTTAGTTCCGTTGCCGAGGAGTGCTAGCAGCATTCTTGTGGTGCCGTTGCAGGGGAAGGTTTGTTGTCATCAGCATTCGTCTAGCCTTCGCCAGAGATTGCAATTAGCATTTTTCTGGCGCCGTTGCCGGGGAGGTATTGCTATATTCTCTGAGTTACTTGGGATTTATATCTGCTGATCACTATGAAGAATCTGAAGGATCCGAAGACCAAAGTCTTGCCCTCAACTACGAGGGGAGGTAAGGAATTGCCATCTAGCTCTGCACTTGATTCACCTTCAGTTATGAGTAAGTTTGCGACATCACCTCCTGCTAGAAATCTTGATATGTCACCTGTGCTTGATGATGCTTGTGATACTACTGCTAGAGATGCTATGCTTGATACTATGCCTGATACTGCTAGAGATGCTATGCTTGATACTATGCCTGATACTGCTAGAGATGCTATGCTTGATACTGCTTTGCCTGACGATGCTAGAGATGCTATTTTTCCTGATGATGCTATGCTTGATACTGCTAGAGATACTCCTTTGCCTGATGTTCCACTAGGAGTGTTCCTTGATGCTCATATTGCTAGAGTTACTGCCAATGCTCGTGATGCTTCTGAAACTGTCGATACTATTGAGATAGAACCTACTTTTGCTCCTGCTAGATCTAGCTCTCCTAGATACGAATTGCCTGATATACCTGAGGGTTACGTTATGGAGGGAGAGATAGCTGAGGATTTTCTTGCGTGTAAGGATGCCTATGACGCTGAGAAATTACTTCTCAAGTGGAAGGAAAAATCTCGGGAAGCTAGGATGAAAAATGACCCAAAGTTTGCCACTTCGCCTATCTTTGTCACCGATAAGGATTATGAATTCTCTGTCGACCCTGAGATAATCTCTCTAGTCGAATCTGATCGTTTTCACGGTTATGAGTCTGAGAATTCATAATCCTTTGGAACAAAGTACTCGTATCTAGGAGACCTTTTGATGATAGGAATATCACTATCATCAAATCTACCGTGAATTCTATCAGATTAAAATAATTCTCTGTGTAGGTTTGATGATAGTGATATTCCTTTTGATAAACCTGCTAGCCTATGCTTTGACGAATTTGACAACTTTTTTTGCCAAACAACAGAGTTTCAATGATTATGTTAGCAGACATTTGGAACAAATTACTCGTATGCTTAGCCATTTAAGTGCTTGTGTAGACAAAAATGTCAATGATCTGAAGCTTCTGAGTAAACATGCCTCTATGATTACTACTCAGGTAGAACAAGTACTTAAAGCTCAGAATGACCTGCTTAATGAATTAAATGACAACTCTGTCAGAGTCATTACTAGAGGAGGCAAAATGACTCAGGAACCTTTGTATCCTGAAGGTCATCCTAAGAGAATTGATCAGGATTCTCAAGGAATCAATGCTGATACACCTAGTCATCCTAAGGAGAAGAAGAAGGATGATAGAAGCCTACACGCCAGTTCACCAAATACTGTCACACCTGAAGAACCTAATGACATTTCTGCGTCTGATGCAGAAACACAATCTGGTGATGAACATGAACCTGGTGACAATATGGACAGTGATGTTCATAATAATGCTCAACCTAGCCATGACGAGGATGTGGAGATTGAACCTACGGTTAATCCTGATAATCCACAACCTAAGAGATACGACAAGAATGAATTCACTGCTAGGAAGCATGGTAAAGAAAGGGAGCCATGGGTTCAGAGACCTATGCCCTTTCCTCCTGTAATGCCCCAAGTGTAGAACCTACCCTTTTTGGTCCTACTTCATGTGGGACCACCTTGTCAGAGATTATGATGTTAAAGTTGATACCATGATTTCATGTGTGTTCCTTGCTGTTTCCTTCTCTTGCATGCATGCATAGCATATCATATCATTTCATGTGTTAGGTGTTGGTGCATGTGGCCATATGACTCCATGTGGTGTTTTTAATCTTGTGGTCATGTATCTTGTGATTTCATGTGTTGAGGCATATGTTATGATGTGGTGTGAAGTAATGAGAGGGTGGTGCTTGGCATCAATTACAAACCCCCCTTGTGTAGTTCCAAACCTTTTTATTTATTCTTTTTCCCAAGTTCAAATCCTTTTGCTCCTATGTTGTTATAAAAATGTTACACCTTTAGAGCATTTTAGTTGGTATGTGGGTATGAAGCAGGGGGTTTTTTAAACTTATTTTGTTTGGGGTTTTTCCTTTATTTTCAGATTATTTTAATCTGATTGACAATTATTTTTTAGTGTTAAAATATCTTTTTGGTATTTTAAGAATTTAGGGCATAATTCCCTTATGCCCAGGAGTATTTGTTTCTATTTTTTTCTTAGGCCTTAGTTTTTCTTGGGGTTTTATTTGCTGAGGTGGTGTTTTTAAATTGGCAAGGGCCAGGCTCCCTCTTCTCTCCCTGGCGTGGTGGCCCAAATCCTCCCTGGCCCAAGCCTCCTCGCGCAGCGCAGCCCACTCGCCGTCCCTCTTCTTCCTCGTGGCGACGTCACGCTGTACGATCAGGGCTCCACCACTGATCTCCCTTCCCATCGATCCGGTGGCTCCAAGCTCGCCTCCCGAGACGTTATAAGGAACCCCCGGTCTTCCTCCTCCTCCGTAGGGTTCCTTCTCCCCCTCTAGTGCGCCGCCACCTTCCCCATCTCTCTTCCTCCCCGCAGGTAAGGTCTGTAGGCTAGCAGCAGAGAGAGAGAGGGAGGAGCTCGCTGCGTCTACCCCGCGTACGTCGCCGTCCGGCGAGTTCGCCATGTCCAGGAGCTCGGGGTTCGGCCCCACGTTCCATTCCCATCGTTGGTAGGGTCGGGGAGCGACCACACCGATGAGCACGAGCCCGTCTTTGCCGCGAACCCGGTGGTCTCCTCCTCTTCTTCAGTTCTGCGGATCAGCAGGAACTACTTCGGCTCCTTCTTCCTCTCCGGCCAGCCTCCTCCTGCAGATCGGCCTCCTACTTCCTTCTCTAGGTGAGGACGTCTTCCCCTTCCTTCTTTCTCCTCCCTCGGTCTAGATCCGCCGTGGCCCTCCTCGTATCTCGCTGTTCGCAGTGGCCAGCAGGAGAGAGTAGTCGTGCTCGTGGTGTGGTGGAGTAGATGGACCGGCTGTGTGTATGTTGGGTTGCAGAGGTGCCTCCCCCCTCGTAGTGCAACACTGGACGTGTAGGTGGCTCCCTTCATGGGCAGCAGCAGCAGCGTTCTGCCCGACGTCCTCCCTGACGCCGGCGTGCAGAGCGCAGGCTCAGGTGCCCATATTAGTTTAGCGTGCGGTTCTCCTGTGTTCTAACAGTTGTAAATCTTTAGCGCAGTGGTCGGAACCTTGGGCTTGCTATCAGCAGGTCATGGGTTCGATCCCAGGGAGAAAACCTCCCCTTTTTTGTTGTTTTCGTCGGCTCAGTAGAAGCAGCATCAGGGCACCTTAACCTGGTTGGGCTCCCCTCTCTGTCGAGCAAACTCGTGCAGCGCAGTGGTAGTGTAGGTGATTTTACGCCACACGCACAGGGGTTCGATCCCTGATGTGCCCCCTTTTTTTTCTTCCCTTTTAACTCTTGTGTTATTTTTTTTGCTGATATGCAAATTTGCTCTGTTTCTTGTTTTGTGCCTTAAACATGAGATGGCAGATGGCATAATATTACCTGTTCCTCTGCTGCTATAGTAGGCTAGATGCATGTGTATGTGTATGCTCTTGTGAGAGGTGTTATGAGTGTGTCTATGTGGTCTTGTTAGCTCATGATGTTGGTGTGTTTGCAATAGGCATTTGTGCATAGAGGTTGTAAGTGAAGTTGATAGTGTAGGCATGGAGAGGTGTTGGTAGTGAGTGCACACCACATGAGGTACTTACAAAAAATGTTTGAAAGGTGATGCTTCCAAAGTTACTAGCTTAGTAGTTACCCCCCTCATGTTATTCTTGGTTTTAGGATTTGATGTTGTGGTGAATGATGTGGAGTATGTGTGTGTGTGTGGAACTTTCCCACCTTTGCCAAATCATGCACCTTCACATGTCTATATGTGAGAGGGCATGGTGTTTGTGTGTGGGGATAGTTTGGTATATGTGTTGGTGTTGTTGATGTGCATGACACAAACATGGGGTTGAAACCCCCATGTCACTTTGTCATTGTGCACATGAACCTTACCCTTGTAGTTGTTGTGCTAGTAGGGTGCTTTATGGACTTGCATATTCAGTTTTTGTTGCAAGTTTGATCTTTGATTCCTTGGAATAGGTGGAGCCCAAGGGCATGAGTTTTTGTGTGATAAAAGTAGGGGTTTTGCTCTACACTATAGTGGTGTCAATTATCACTTGGTGTAATGTGTGTGCAAACTATGCCTAGAGAAAGTGGGCATGTGGCTGAAAAATTCCAGTTTAGTGAAATCTGAAATTTCACTAAGTCTGGGATTCTGGAAACATTTTCTTCCCCTATAGATGAGGTTGTGCTGGTCATTCTGTTGAGAACTGGCCTTAGTTCAGTGCTAAGATTTTGAACCTGATATGTTTGCGAAGCTCCCTGTCAAATTTCAACTCATTTGGAGTCCAGTAGGTTGTGTTTTGATTGCTGTCAAAAACTTCAGGACAGAGAGAGAAACTCAGGTGCAGGAATTTTCACAAAGTCCCTGAGATCTGATGGTTTTGGGAAAGTTTGTGGCCTTGTATCTTCTAGAGTTTAATTCCTTTTGCTGTGATTCTTGCTGGTGCTTGTAGTAATCTTGGTTGGCAACAGCCACATATATTATTTGTCATGTTTGGAGGCCTGTAGCTATGTTGCATGTAGCTCCCAAATAGCTAAGATGCAGATTATGGCAGATTATGTAGTTTTGTCATTTTGATCAAAGTGTGTGCTTAATTGGTGTTGTGGTGTTCTACCTTGCTCCAATTCATTCATGTTGGGTTGCTACATGTCTTGGAAACCTGGGAATACCAGATTTGTGCCAATTGTGAGTGTGGTGTTGAATCTTCCACGTAGAGCGTCATATCTACTTTCGTTGATTCCCGTTGATCCGTAGCTCCGTTTACAATGTTCTTTATATGGTTTTGCACCGTTTTCACGAGCCGAATCTGATCATGTCATTATCATGCATGTCAAAATAGGTTAGTGCACAGTTCTATCTAGAAACTTACAGTAGTTTATTTTGCTTGTGTTAGTGATAGAAATAGTGGTGCATGCTCAACTTTCATCTCATGCATCATGTGATTGTTGCATCTTGTGGTGCTGCTGTTCATTGGCTGTTATTCTTATGTTGGGTAGCACCGGGAGCGGAGAACGAATACGTGTTGTCAGGAGAGTACGTGCAGGACAATCCAGAACCATTCCAAGCTGAGGATATCACAGGCAAGATGATATGACCTTGATTCCATCTCTAGACTTATTATGTTAGTTTCGTTTCCATGTCATATTGCTCGCTGCCTACCACTGAAATTAAATTGCCTCTTCATATGCCATGAGCCCAAACACCGAACTCCTTCCAAGCAAACTTGCATGGCTAAGTAGGCTTGCTCAATTACTAATGTTAGCATTGCTAGTTGCAGGTGTTTTGACTCATGTGATAACATGAGCTTGATATCATTATATTAAATTCTGTTATTTAATTAATGCACCTATACACTTGGTAAATGACGGGAGGCCTAGCCTCTTGCCGGGTGCTTTGTTCCGTTATTGCCGCCTTAGTTACCGGTTATCGGTGTTTGATTCCATAATGATCGCTCCTAACACGTTCGGGGTTGTTATGGGGACCCCCTTGATAAATCGCGTAGTGCTAAGGCTTGTCCGCCAGGACCCAACTTTGGTGTTAATTTGCTAATCACTTAATAATAAACTGCATAGGGAATAGCTACCCCGAGGATTCTAATCAACAACCCGGGCCAGTGCTCCTCATGAGTGTTGGTCCAAATGAGAGCACTGTGCGGGGCCAACTCAGGGCAACTTGAGAGATTTCTATCAGGCCACTGTACGCGTTGCTCATCCGTCGTGTCCTGAGACTGAGATACGCGGCTCTTATCAGGGTCGTCGACACGTCGGGAGGTCCTGCTAGCCTTGCCTTACCTTAGCAGTATATCTTGCCTATAGGAATCCCAGTGAAGCTTTGGTTTCCCCTAGAGTTGAGGTTTTCCTCTAAGGAATCCGACGAGATCACGAGATTCGTGATAGAGGATGCCTTTGCGGCTTGTGTTCGTTTGTGATGGACTAGTTGGAGCACCCCTGCAGGGTTTAATCTTTCGAAAAGCCGTGCCCGCGGTTATGTGGCAACTTGGAATACTTTGTTAACATCCGGTAGTAGAGAACTTAAACATAAATAAGTAAAACTGCCAACTGTGTGCGTAACCATGACTGTCCCTTCAAAGATCTCTCTTCGATCGGGAACACGGTGGGGTTATGAATGTCGTAGGTAGGTGTTCAGGATCACTTATCGATCAAGTAGCTCCGACCGTTAGCGTAGACCACCTTCCCTTCTACTTTGCGTAAGTTAGCCACTTAATCAAGCATAGGATGCTGCAGCCTGATACACTTTACCCCTACCTTACCCAATAACATGACTAGTTCTGGCACCAAGGTCTTAGATTGCTGAGTCCCCGTGGCTCACGGATTCCTCCGAAACTCCCAGCAGGTACAGGTACCCCAGAGACTGATGATCCCGACGGCACCCAGCTGGCGTGGCAGTACGACGAGGAGACAGACCGCCTCTACGTGAACTACCCAGAGGACTAAGCCGTGGTCGTGATCGTGGGCCTGCAGCAGGGTAGCATAGCATTTTCCATGTTTTGTAGTCCCTATCGGAACTGCCTTGTTTGTATCTGTGTTGTACTTTGAGTTATTAATAAGAAGATAGTTGAATCCCGAATTGTCTACTTGTATTATTATTTTTTGCTATGTTACTTGCTTGCGAAACGCTTAGATGCGCTTCTTTCCTATTCGGGGGCCTCGACCCCCAGATCAGAAAGGACCGCATCTTGGTCGTTACAAGTTGGTAATCAGAGCCTTACGACCATAGGAGCCTTTGTGTGATTGTACTTGGCCGAGTCGAGTCTAGAAAATGTTTTGAGTCGTAGTTATATCGGAGAGTAAGATTCTTTTTTCTCCTCTTCTATGCTCTGGTGAGGTTCCCGTCTCAGGAAATCTTTAACTCTACTCCTTTTTCTCGCTCAAAATTTTTTTAGGTTCACGCGGGTATTTGTGAAATCTATATGATTTCGATGTGACGGAATCATGTCCTGGTGACTCATATCTGCTCTAAGTATCAGGGGAGTTGAGCTCCAGGGATTATCATGCACATCGCCATCATTCAGATTTCTGAGTATCTAAGAACGGAGGGTGTTCGTTATTGCTTCAATACGGGTGGTGGTGAGATAACCCCGATGTCCCCAGTACTGGTGTAGATTGTTCGGGGGTATTACCACACTTTGTATCATTGTGATCACGAGGATCTGTTGTAGAGGAAGGTCCGAGATGCTGGTTGTGTGTTGAAGGATGTGATACAGGTGACGGGTTAGTTTAGGAGTTGTGTGAAATACTCCTTGTATCCGTGTGCCTGATTGCATGACCAGTTATTTCAGGAATTCATAGCTGGGATATCTGGTAGTATCTTATAGGACTATCTTCCTCCAGACACTTGATTGAGGTTTGGGAAATCTCGGTCTTATGTTTGTTCCGAGCAGTTCTAGCTCACACTTGTTTGCAGTGGCCCTTATCGGAATTTTGTCGTCTGTTACTTTGAGGATGCACTCTTGCTATGTTGTTCGAGTGCAATGCTAAATTCTATTCAGATATTCTGTCTTTTGATTCACCAATACCTTCAATTATTCTGTGGACTAATATGCTGTCCGTCTTCAGGATGGCTCCACCGACTCGTCAGACCCCAGCGCGTGAGGATATGCCGCCTCCACCTCCTCCTCCTCCTCCGCCGCCGCCTCCTCCTGCAGAGGCCTGGCAGGCGATGATGGCAGCTACTAATGCAAACACGCAGATGCTGTTGCAGTTGATCCAGGAGAGAGCCAATCATCAGCAGGGCAATTTCCAGCAGGGTGGCAATCACTTCGCCAGTCTGAGTCAGTTCCTGTCAAACCAGCCTAAGACGTTCACTTCTTGCGACCAACCGTTTGATGCGGAAGATTGGATCCGTGATATGAACAAGCATTTTGAGTGTAGCAATGTGCGTCCGGAGGACTATGTCAAGTTTGCAATGTTTTAGTTGAAGGGGCAGGCTTCTATTTGGTGGCAGCAGCTTAAGGACTCCAGAGGTGGCAGGGTGATGTCTTGGGACGAGTTTTGTCGTGACTTCAGGTCCCACTACATTCCTTCCAGTTTTGTTGAGGAGATGCGTGAGAAGTTCAGGCGCTTGAAACAGGGCAGTAATTCTGTGTACAAATACAATGTCGAGTTCCACGAGCTGGCCCGTTACGCGCTGCAGGATGTTCCGGATCAGAAGAGCAAGATCTATCAGTTCATGGGTGGCTTAAAGGAGGATTTGCAGTTAGCACTTGCTTTGCACGATCCTGAGGAGTTTGACAAGTTCTACAACTTAGCTCTCAGAGCAAAGGCAGCCTTGCTCAGGGTGGAGAACTCCAAGAAGCGTTTCAGAGATTCCAGCTCTTCCTCGACTCAGGTGGTTCAGAAGCAACAGAGGTTTTGGGTTTCTCCTCCTCCTCCTCCTCGTCACTCGCAGCAGCAAAAGCACTCAGGTGGACGTGGTTCTTCCCACCCACCCAACCCTGGCTTCCAGCAGAGATATCAACATCAGAAGCAAGGGCCTCCTCAGATTCAGTTCCGGCAGCTAGCAGATATCAGTTGTCACAAATGTGGGCAGAAGGGTCACTATGCCAACAAATGCACTTCTCAGCTCCGTCTGCCGCCTCCTCCTCCAGGCAAACCTCCTAGCAACGCTCTTGTGAAGTTCAACCCCAGATCAGCCCGAGTCAACATGGTGAATGCAGCTGAGGCAGAAAATTCATCGGAGGTGATCATGGGTAATCTCCTAGTCAATGATTTTCCTGCTAAAGTCTTGTTTGATTCTGGTGCTTCTCATTCATTCATGTCTAGAACATTCTTTGCCGAGCATGATTTTGATTCTGAGTATTTGAAGAAGGCATTGCGTGCGGTGTCACCCGGTACTCTTATGAGCGCCAACAAAGTGGTTCGTGATGCTTCTGTCAAGTTGGGCAGTTATTCCTTTCTGGCGTCTCCTATTGTCTTGGGCAATTCCGATATTGATTTGATCCTTGGTATGGATTGGTTGGCCATGAACAAGGCATCAATTGATTGTGAAGCTAAAGAAGTGAAGCTTACGCACTCTTCGGAGGATGTGATTATATTCGCGGCGCGCGATGACACAATCCGCTTGTTCTCCTTGAATGAAAAGGGTGAGATCAATCCCATTGAGCAAGTTCCAGTAGTGTGCGAATATCAAGACGTGTTTCCTGAAGAGTTACCAGGCATGCCTCCGCATCGAGAAGTGGAGTTTGTCATTGAGCTTGAGCCAGGCACAGAGCCATTGTGCAAACGGCCGTACAAGCTGGGTCCAGAAGAGTTGAAGGAACTCAAGAGGCAACTCGATGAGCAGGAGCGTTTGGGTTTGATCAAACCAAGCTCGTCTCCGTGGGGATGTGGTGTTCTGTTTGTCAAGAAGAAAGATGGTTCGGACTGGCTGTGTGTCGATTACCGTCCATTGAACAAGAAGACAATCAAGAACAAATATCCACTTCCGAACATAAATGAGTTGTTTGAGCAGCTGAAAGGTGCTAAAGTATTCTCCAAGCTTGATCTCAGAATGGGCTATCATCAGATTCGCATTCGCGAGGAAGACATTCCGAAGACGGCATTCGGGACCAGTTTTGGCTCGTATGAGTATATGGTCATGTCTTTTGGTCTGGCTAATGCTCCTCCAACTTTTTGCCGATTGATGAACTATATTTTCTCGCCATTTAAGAATGGGTTTGTCTTGCTCTATCTCGACGACATTCTGGTCTTTTCTGAGGATGAGGAAGAACATGAGAAACATCTCAGGTTGGTGCTTGATAAACTAAGAGAATACAAGTTGTATGCCAAGTTTTCCAAGTGCGAGTTCTGGCTGAAAGAAGTGGTTTATCTTGGGCATATTATCTCTGCCGAGGGCATTAAGGTTGACCCGTCCAAGGTTCAAGCCATTGTTGAATGGGAACCTCCGCAGAATGTGAAGCAGCTTCGAAGCTTTCTCGGTCTTGCCGGATATTGCAGAAGATTCGTTGAGAACTTCTCCAAAATATCCAAGCCGCTCTCTAGTCTTCTTCAGAAGGGTGTCAAGTATGTTTGGTCTCCAGAGTGTCAACTGGCTTTCGATACACTCAAAGAGAAGCTTATCTCCACTCCGGTATTGGCTCCTCCGGATGATTCCAAGCCGTACCAGGTCTTTTGCGATGCTTCTCTCCAGGGTTTTGGTGTAGTCTTGATGCAAGATAGGAAGGTGGTTGCTTATACCTCCAGGCAGCTAAAGCCTGCGGAGAAGAACTATCCTGTGCACGATCTCGAGCTAGCAGCTGTTGTGCACGCCTTGATGACTTGGAGACATCTCTTGTTGGAACGTAAGGTTGAAGTTTTCACCGATCACAAGAGCCTCAAGTATATCTTCACTCAGCCTAACTTGAATCTTCGGCAAACACGTTGGGTGGAAATGCTCCAGGATTTTAATCCGAGTGTTGAGTACACGCCAGGCAAGGCAAATGTTGTGGCAGATGCATTGAGCAGGAAGGCATATTGCAACAGTCTGATTCTGCAACCTCTCCAGCCGGGTCTTTCTGAGTCTTTCAGGAAGCTCAATCTTCAGCTGGTTCCTCAGGGTTTTCTTGCGAACCTTCAGATCTCTCCTACCTTGGAAGATCAGGTCAGAGCAGCTCAGCTACTTGACCCTATGGTGAAGAAGGTCAAGATTGGCGTGGGAAAGAGTCTTCCCAAGTATAAGTGTTTCACTGTTGATTGCAGGGACACTTTGTTTTTCGAGGACCGCCTTGTCATCCCAAAAGGTGATCTCAGGAAGGTGATCATGGAAGAAACTCAGAACTCTCTGCTTTCTATTCATCCTGGAAGTTCCAAAATGTACCATGACTTCAACCAGACTTTTTGGTGGACTCGGATGAAACGTGAAATTGCACAATTCGTAAACGAGTGTGATGTATGTCGAAGGGTGAAAGCAGAACATCAAAGACCAGCGGGCCTCTTGCAGCCTTTGCCGATTCCCGAGTGGAAGTTCGATCACATTGAGATGGACTTCGTCACCGGGTTTCCAAAGTCCAAGAAAGGCAATGATGCTATCTTCGTCATCATCGACAAATTGAGTAAAGTAGCGCATTTCCTTCCAGTCAAGGAGTCCATATCAGCAGCTCAGCTGGCAGAGTTGTACACCTCGAGGATTGTCTCGTTGCACGGTGTACCTATGATGATCTCGTCAGATCGCGGAAGTATCTTCACTTCCAAGTTCTGGGACTCCTTTCAGTCTTCTATGGGCACGAAGATCCGCTTCAGCACAGCGTTCCATCCTCAGACTAGTGGTCAAGTGGAGAGAGTGAATCAAGTTCTTGAGGACGTGCTGAGAGCTTGTGTCATCTCTTTTGGCATGAAGTGGGAAGATTGTCTGCCTTTCGCGGAGTTCTCGTATAACAACAGTTATCAAGCTAGTTCTGGCAAGGCTCTGTTTGAAATTCTCTATGGCAGGAAGTGCCATACTCCGCTCAACTGGTCCCAGACAGGCGAGCGTCAGATCCTTGGCAATGATATGATAGAAGAAGCTTAGGAGATATGTCGGATCATTCGCGACAACCTCAGAGCAGCTCAGTCCCGTCAGAAGAGCTATTACGATAGCAAGCACCGTGACATGTCGAATGAGCTTGATGATTTTGTCTATCTCAAGGTGTCGCCTATGAAGGGTATGTAGCGCTTTGGCATCAAAGGCAAGCTTGCGTCTCATTTCGTTGGTCCGTTCAGAGTGGTTGGCAAGAGGGGCGACCTTGCATACCAGCTCGAGCTTCCGTCAACCTTTGCAAATGTCCATGATGTGTTCCATGTTTCTCAGCTTCGGAGGTGTTTCAAGACCCCCGAGCGCACTGTGCATCTTCAAGATATCGACCTCCAGCCTGACCTTTCTTATCGTGAGCATCCAGTTGCGGTTCTCGAGGCGACTGAGCGCAAGACCCGTAACAAGACTGTCAAGTTTCTCAAAGTGCAGTGGTCACACCATTCCGATAAAGAGGCTACGTGGGAACGCGAGGATCACCTCCGTTCCGAATTTCCCGATTTCTTTCAGTCTTAGATCTCGAGGTCGAGATCTTCTTTGTGGTGTGGGAGAGTTTGTAATGCCCCAAGTGTAGAACCTACCCTTTTGGACCTACTTCATGTGGGACCACCTTGTCAGAGATTATGATGTTAAAGTTGATACCATGATTTCATGTGTGTTCCTTGCTATTTCCTTCTCATGCATGCATGCATAGCATATCATATCATTTCATGTGTTAGGTGTTGGTGCATGTGGCCATATGACTCCATGTGGTGTTTTTAATCTTGTGGTCATGTATCTTGTGATTTCATGTGTTGAGGCATATGTTATGATGTGGTGTGAAGTAATGAGAGGGTGGTGCTTGGCATCAATTACAAACCCCCCTTGTGTAGTTCCAAACCTTTTTATTTATTCTTTTTCCCAAGTTCAAATCCTTTTGCTCCTATGTTGTTATAAAAATGTTACAGCTTTAGAGCATTTTAGTTGGTATGTGGGTATGAAGCAGGGGGGTTTTTAAACTTAATTTGTTTGGGGTTTTTCCTTTATTTTCAGATTATTTTAATCTGACTGACAATTATTTTTTAGTGTTAAAATATCTTTTTGGTATTTTAAGAATTTGGGGCATAATTCCCTTGTGCCCAGGAGTATTTGTTTCTATTTTTTTTCTTAGGCCTTAGTTTTTCTTGGGGTTTTATTTGCTGAGGTGGTGTTTTTAAATTGGCAAGGGCCAGGCTCCCTCTTCTCTCCCTGGCGTGGTGGCCCAACTCCTCCCTGGCCCAAGCCCCCTCGCGCAGCGCAGCCCACTCGCCGTCCCTCTTCTTCCTCGTGGCGACGTCACGCTGTACGATCAGCGCTCCACCACTAATCTCCCTTCCCATCGATCCGGTGGCTCCAAGCTCGCCTCCCGAGACGTTATAAGGAGCCCCCGGTCTTCCTCCTCCTCCGTATGGTTCCTTCTCCCCCTCTAGTGCGCCGCCACCTTCCCCATATCTCTTCCTCCCCGCAGGTAAGGTCTGTAGGCTAGCAGCAGAGAGAGAGAGGGAGGAGCTCGCCGCGTCTACCCCGCGTACGTCGCCGTCCGGCGAGTCCGCCATGTCCAGGAGCTCGGGGTTCGGCCCCGTGTTCCATTCTCGTCGTCGCTAGGGTCGGGGAGCGACCACACCGATGAGCACGAGCCCGTCTTCGCCGCGAACCCGGTGGTCTCGTCCTCTTCTTCGGTTCTGCGGATCAGCAGGAACTACTTCGGCTCCTTCTTCCTCTCCGGCCAGCCTCCTCCTGCAGATAGGCCTCCTACTTCCTTCTCTAGGTGAGGACGTCTTCCCCTTCCTTCTTTCTCCTCCCTCGGTCTAGATCCGCCGTGGCCCTCCTCGTATCTCGCTGTTCGCAGTAGCCAGCAGGAGAGAGTAGTCGTGCTCATGGTGTGGTGCAGTAGATGGGCCGACTGTGTGTATGTTGGGCAGCAGAGGTGCCTCACCCCTCGTAGTGCAACGCTGGACGTGTAGGTGGCTCCCTTCATGGGCAGCAGCAGCAACATTCTGCCCGACGTCCTCCCTGATGCCGGCTCGCAGAGCGCAGGCTCAGGTGCCCATATTAGTTTAGCGTGCGGTTCTCCTGTGTTCTAACAGTTGTCAATCTGTAGCGCAGTGGTCGGAACCTTGGGCTTGCTATCAACAGGTCGTGGGTTCGATCCCAGGGAGAAAACCTCCCCTTTTTTGTTGTTTTCGTTGGCTCAGTAGAAGCAGCATCAGGGCACCTTAACCTGGTTGGGCTCCCCTCTCTGTCGAGCAAACTGGTGCAGCGCAGTGGTAGTGTAGGTGATTTTAGGCCAGAGGCACAGGGGTTCGATCCCTGATGTGCCCCCTTTTTTTTCCTTCCCTTTTAACTCTTGTGTTATTTATTTCTCTGCTGATATGCTCTTTTGCTCTGTTTCTTGTTTTGTGCCTTAAACATGAGATGGCAGATGGCATAATATTACATGTTCCTCTGCTGCTATAGTAGGCTAGATGCATGTGTATGTGTATGCTCTTGTGAGAGGTGTTATGAGTGTGTGTATGTGGTCTTGTTAGCTCATGATGTTGGTGTGTTTGCAATTAGGCATTTGTGCATAGAGGTTGTAAGTGAAGTTGATAGTGTAGGCATGGAGAGGTGTTGGTAGTGAGTGCACACCACATGAGGTACTTACTAAAAATGTTTGAAAGGTGATGCTTCCAAAGTTACTAGCTTAGTAGTTATCCCCCTCATGTTATTCTTGGTTTTAAGAGTTGATGTTGTGGTGAATGATGTGGAGTATGTGTGTGTGTGTGGAACTTTCCCACCTTTGCAAAATCATGCACCTTCACATGTCTATATGTGCGAGGGCATGGTGTTTGTGTGTGGGGATAGTTTGGTAGATGTGTTGGTGTTGTTGATGTGCATGACACAAACATGGGGTTCAAACCCCCATGTCACTTTGTCATTGTGCACATGAACCCTACCCTTGTAGTTGTTGTCCTAGTAGGGTGCTTTATGGAGTTGTATATTCAGTTTTTGTTGCAAGTTTGATCTTTGATTCCTTGGAATAGGTGGAGCCCAAGGGCATGAGTTTTTGTGTGATAAAAGTAGGGGTTTTGCTCTACACTATAGTGGTGTCAATTATCACTTGGTGTAATGTGTGTGCAAACTATGCCTAGAGAAAGTGGGCATGTGGCTGAAAAATTCCAGTTTAGTGAAATCTGAAATTTCACTAAGTCTGGGATTCTGGAAACATTTTCTTCCCCTATAGATGAGGTTGTGCTGGTCATTCTGTTGAGAACTGGCCTTAGTTCAGTGCTAAGATTTTGAACCTGATATGTTTGCGAAGCTCCCTGTCAAATTTCAACTCATTTGGAGTCCAGTAGGTTGTGTTTTGATTGCTGTCAAAAACTTCAGGACACAGAGAGAAACTCAGGTGCAGGAATTTTCACAAAGTCCCTGAGATCTGATGGTTTTGGGAAAGTTTGTGGCCTTGTATCTTCTAGAGTTTAGTTCCTTTTGCTGTGATTCTTGCTGGTGCTTGTAGTGATCTTGGTTGGCAACTACCACATATACTATTTGTCATGTTTGGAGGCCTGTAGCTATGTTGCATGTAGCTCCCAAATAGCTAAGATGCACATTATGGCAGATTATGTAGTTTTGTCATTTTGATCAAAGTGTGTGCTTAATTGGTGTTGTGGTGTTCTACCTTGCTCCAATTCATTCATGTTGGGTTGTTACATGTCTTGGCAACCTGGGAATACCAGATTTGTGCCAATTGTGAGTGTGGTGTTGAATCTTCCACGTAGAGCGTCATATCTTGTTTCGTTGATTCCCGTTGATCCGTAGCTCCGTTTGCAATGTTCTTTATATGGTTTTGCACCGTTTTCACGAGCCACATCTGATCATGTCATTCTGATGCATGTCAAAATAGCTTAGTGCACAGTTCTGTACAGAAACTTGCAGTAGTTTATTTTGCTTGTGCTAGTGATAGAAATAGTGGTGCATGCTCAACTTTCATCTCATGCATCATGTGATTGTTGCATCTTGTGGTGCTGCTGTTCATTGGCTGTTATTCTTATGTTGGGTAGCACCGGGAGCGGAGAATGAATACGTGGAGTCAGGAGAGTACGTGCAGGACGATCCAGAACCATTCCAAGCCGAGGATATCACAGGCAAGATGATATGACCTTGATTCCATCTCTAGACTTGTTATGTTAGTTTCGTTTCCATGTCATATTGCTCGCTGCCTACCACTGAAATTAAATTGCCTCTTCATATGCCATGAGTCCAGACACCGAACTCCTTCCTAGCAAACTTGCATGGCTAAGTAGGCTTGCTCAGTTACTAATGTTAGCATTGCTAGTTGCAGGTGTTTTGACTCATGTGATAACATGAGCTTGATATCATTATATTAAATTCTGTTATTTAATTAATGCACCTATACACTTGGTAAATGACGGGAGGCCTAGCCTCTTGCCGGGTGCTTTGTTCCGTTATTGCCGCCTTAATTACCGGTTACCGGTGTTTGATTCCATAATGATCGCTCCTAACACGTTCGGGGTTGTTATGGGGACCCCCTTGATAAATCGCGTAGTGCTAAGGCTTGTTCGGTAGGACCCAACTTTGGTGTTAATTTGCTAATCACTTAATAATAAACTGCATAGGGAATAGCTACCCCGAGGATTCTAATCAACAACCCGGGCCAATGCTCCTCATGAGTGTTGGTTCAAATGAGAGCACTGTGCGGGGCCAACTCAGGGCAACTTGAGAGATTTCTATCAGGCCACTGTACGCGTCGCTCATCCGTCGTGTCCTGAGACTGAGATACGCGGCTCTTATCAGGGTCTTCGACACGTCGGGAGGTCCTGCTAGCCTTGCCTTACCTTAGCGGTATATCTTGCGTATAGGAATCCCAGTGAAGCTTTGGTTTCCCCCAGAGTTGAGGTTTTCCTGTAAGGAATCCGACGAGATCACGAGATTCGTGATAGAGGATGCCTTTGCGGCCTGTGTTCGTTTGTGATGGACTAGTTGGAGCACCCCTGCGGGGTTTAATCTTTCGGAAAGCCGTGCCCGCGGTTATGTGGCAACTTGGAATACTTTGTTAACATCCGGTAGTAGAGAACTTAAACATAAATAAGTAAAACTGCCAACTGTGTGCGTAACCGTGACTGTCCCTTCAATGATCTCTCTTCGATCGGGAACACGGTGGGGTTATGAATGCCGTAGGTAGGTGTTCAGGATCACTTATCGATCAAGTAGCTCCGATCGTTAGCGTAGACCACCTTCCCTTCTACTTTGCGTAAGTTAGCCACTTAATCAAGCATAGGATGCTGCAGCCTGATACAATTTACACTACTGGAATTCCTATATTTGCCGTCTGCCAAATCTTTGCCATTAGCGAGCGGACGGCGAAGAACCTCTTTACCGCGTGTTGGCAAAAAACTGACGGTAAAGAGGAGGCTGATGGCAAAATACATATTTGCCATCAGCCACCTCTTTGCCGTCTCTCAACAGACGGCAAAGGTAGGGATGACAGACGGCAAAGCTATCCCACCCCACCCCTCCTCTCTCCCCATCCCACCCCGGCCCCACCGACCCCTTTGCCGTCTGCCTGACTAGCTTTGCCGTCCGTGGCAGATGGCAAAGGGGATGGACCCCCCAAACGTTAACGGTCGCCGCGCGCCCCACCTCTCTCCTCTCTCCCACGCACTCTCTCTCACTGCTCTCCCTTCAGCGCCGCCGCAACCCCTCAGCGCCGCCGCAGCAGCCCCCAGCCCCCAGTGCCGCCGCCGCCCCACCGCCGCCGCCGCCCCACCGCCGCCGCCGCCCCACCGCCGCCGCCGCCGACGCCACCCCCCACCCCACCTCACCCCCTCTCTCTGCGAGCGCCGCCGCCTCCCTCGTCGTCACCCTCCGCCCGCACCCTCGCCCTCGCCCTCCTCACCGTCCTCCCTCCACCCGCACCCTCGCCCTCGCCCTCCTGGCCGTCCTCCCTCCGCCCTCGCCCTCCCATCACCGGCCAGACCCCCTCCTCGCTCAGCGGCACTCCTCCCTCCACCGGCTTGGAGCAGCAACCCCATGGCAATGACGAGGTCACCCGGACGGCATTGACTCCCGAGACCAGCGTCGGAGCCAGGAGCAGCAGCCCTTCGACCGATTCCTCTCGCCCAAATCACAAGGTGAGCTCCAACAATGGATTTCTACCAATGTTTTTTGACTTTGGATAAGTACTAGTGGACTGGACAGAAACTTGTTATGTGTTGAATATCCCTTAATTAGTTTATGCCACCAGCGTCTTGTTTTAGTTTAGGTTTAGGTTTAGATTTAGTTTTAGTTTAGGTTTATGTTTAGTCTTAGGTTTATGTTTAGTCTTAGGTTAGTTTCCTGTTTAGTAGAAGAAAATAAGAAAAAGTAGAAGAAGAAGAAGAATAAGTAGAAGAAGAAAAAAGGAGAAGAAGAAGAAGAAGAGCTAGAGGAGGAGGAGGAGAAGAAGAAGAATAAAAAGAAGAAGAAGAAGAAGGAAAATAAGAAGGAATAAAAGGAAAAGGCAAAAGGAAAATAAGAAAAGAATAAGAAGAAGAAGGAGAAAGGAGAAGAAAAAAAGAAGAAGGAAAAGAAGAAGAAGGAAAAGAAGATGAGGAGAAGCAGGGGCGGAGCTAGGATTTAGGCATAGGGGGGGCGAGACGATGGTGAAGCCAAAAAAAATTGTGCCTTTTGACTACTAAAAGTTTTATACCTAGTATACAAAAAATGCAGCAGGAGCATCCCTTAGCTATAGCTAGTAATGGTGAACAATTTCATATAAGTGCCACATATATAGAGAGAAGGTGTAACCGAAATACTCCAAAATTATGAAATGAAATAAAACATTATCGTATATAAGTTTAAGATGTAAGAACTAGAAAAATCTTCATGTAACTAAATGGTAGTATTCAGTGTATCCAAATTAGTTGGGTCAACACTTACACTATACCTGATGTGGAGTTGGTAGGAACCAATGCGTACACATCCTTAAACACACATGATCAATTAGTTAGTGTTGCATTAGGAGAAAACGATCAAGATTTTCAAAAAACATACCTAGAGAATTAAATCCACCCCATCTTATCCCCTCCACTGCTAGGTCGAAGCAAATCGACTGGTGGTAGCTAGTCACCAGGCACGCAACAAGCATCCCTGATCACCAACGCTACAAAATGTCAGGGCGCCCGAGCTTCAGAGTTCTGATCGATTATGTACGCCTATGCCCTCGAACTGCAATGATGGCCACGCCAACCAATTAATTGAAACACAAACATGATTAGATCAAAGGATAGTTGCTAGATCATAGCATCTTCCCTAACCACCATGAATGGATCAGCGATAACGCTTGACCAAACCCTATCATGGTCGTGGGCGGCGGCGACAACGGATCGATTGCGTCAGTACGTGTGTTGTGGATGGTTATCAATATATTGCCTGATGCGTTCACAAACAGCAGACATCCTGGACAACACATGTCATTTGGACTATACAACTTTGGGCTCTTGGGCCAACCTGCAACGTTCAATGCATAAAACAAAGGCGTGTGACTATGCTAATGACGGATAACATTTTTTTTTGAATCTTCTAATGCCGGCTAGCTAAGCAAAGATCACATATAAGATTAGTACTAGTCCCCCTTACGGATCCATGGGGGTGGCCGGCCCATAGGGGGGGTCTAGCCCCCGCTCGCCCCCCATTGGCTCCTCCCCTGAGGAGAAGAAAGAAGAAGAAGAAGAAGAAGAAGAAGAAGAAGAAGAAGAAGAAGAAGAAAAATAGGAGAGGAAGGGAAGAATAAGAGGAAAAAAGAAAATAATAATAAGAAGAAGAAGAAGAAGGAGGAGGAGGAGGAGGAGAAGGCCAAGGACCTTCTAGTCCTTCTCCTCCTCCTCCTTCTTCTCCTTCTCCTCCTTCTTCTTGATTTCTTCTTCTTCTCCTCCTCCTCCTCCTTCTTCTCCTATTTCATATTATCCTTGCTTTAATTAACCCAACAATGACATAATTAGCCCATTTAGCTCCAAAATACCATAATAAGCTCAAAATGGCATAAGAACCTTGGTTAGCTCATGAATATTATATACGTAGCTTGTTTTCCTCTAAAATGACATAATTCGCCCATTTAGCTCAAAAAAGACATAATTAGGTAATTTAGCTCCAACAAGAGGAGAAGAGGAGAAGAAATAGGCAAACTGAAAAGAAAGAAGTAGAAGAGATGAAGAAGAAGGGAAGAAGTAGGAGGAGGAGAAGGCCAAGGACCTTCTATCCTTCTCCTCCTCCTCCTTCTCCTCCTCCTCTTCCTTCTTCTTGATTTCTTCTTCTTCTCCTCCTCCTCCTCTTTCTTCTCCTCTTTCATATTATCCTTGCTTTAATTAACCCAACAATGACATAATTAGCCCATTTAGCTCCAGAATACCATAATAAGCTCAAAATGGCATAAGAACCTTGGTTAGATCATGAATATTATATACTTAGCTTGTTTTCCTCTAAAATGACATAATTAGCCCATTTAGCTCAAAAAGACATAATTAGGTAATTTAGCTCCAACAATAGGAGAAGAGGAGAAGAAATAGGCAAAATGAAAAGAAAGAAGAAGAAGAGAAGAAGAAGGAGGAGGAGGAGGAGGAGGAGGAGGAGAAGGCCAAGGACCTTCTATCCTTCTCCTCCTCCTCCTCCTTCTTCTTGATTTCTTCTTCTTCTCCTCCTTATCCTCTTTCTTCTCCTCTTTCATATTATCCTTGGTTTAATTAACCCAACAATGACATAATTAGCCCATTTAGCTCCAAAATACCATAATAAGCTCAAAATGGCATAAGAACCTTGGTTAGCTCATGAATATTATATACTTAGCTTGTTTTTCTCTAAAATGACATAATTAGCCCATTTAGCTCAAAAAGACATAATTAGGTAATTTAGCTCCAACAAGAGGAGAAGAGGAGAAGAAATAGGCAAAATGAAAAGAAAGAAGAAGAAGAGATGAAGAAGAAGAGAAGAAGGAGGAGGAGGAGGAGGAGGAGGAGAAGCCCAAGGACCTTCTATCCTTCTCCTGCTCCTCCTCCTCCTCCTCCTCCTCCTTCTTCTTGATTTCTTCTTCTTCTCCTCCTCCTCCTCTTTCTTCTCCTCTTTCATATTATCCTTGCTTTAATTAACCCAACAATGACATAATTAGCCCATTTAGCTCCAAAATACCATAATAAGCTCAAAATGGCATAAGAACCTTGGTTAGCTCATGAATATTATATACTTAGCTTGTTTTTCTCTAAAATGACATAATTAGCCCATTTAGCTCAAAAAGACATAATTAGGTAATTTAGCTCCAACAAGAGGAGAAGAGGAGAAGAAATAGGCAAAATGAAAAGAAAGAAGAAGAAGAGATGAAGAAGAATAGAAGAAGAAGAAGGAGGAGGAGGAGGAGGAGGAGGAGGAGGAGGAGAAGGCCAAGGACCTTCTATCCTTCTCCTCCTCCTCCTCCTCCTCCTTCTTCTTCTTGATTTCTTCTTCTTCTCCTCCTCCTCCTCTTTCTTCTCCTATTTCATATTATCCTTGCTTTAATTAACCCAACAATGACATAATTAGCCCATTTAGCTCCAAAATACCATAATAAGCTCAAAATGGCATAAGAACCTTGGTTAGATCATGAATATTATATACTTAGCTTGTTTTCCTCTAAAATGAAATAATTAGCCCATTTAGCTCAAAAAAGACATAATTAGGTAATTTAGCTCCAACAAGAGGAGAAGAGGAGAAGAAATAGGCAAAATGAAAAGAAAGAAGAAGAAGAGATGAAGAAGAAGAGAAGAAGAAGGAGGAGGAGGAGGAGGAGGAGGAGGAGAAGGCCAAGGACCTTCTATCCTTCTCCTCCTCCTCCTCCTTCTTCTTGATTTCCTCTTCTTCTCCTCCTTCTCCTCTTTCTTCTCCTCTTTCATATTATCCTTGCTTTAATTAACCCAACAATGACATAATTAGCCCATTTAGCTCCAAAATACCATAATAAGCTCAAAATGGCATAAGAACCTTGGTTAGCTCATGAATATTATATACTTAGCTTGTTTTTCTCTAAAATGACATAATTAGCCCATTTAGCTCAAAAAAGACATAATTAGGTAATTTAGCTCCAACATGAGGAGAAGAGGAGAAGAAATAGGCAAAATGAAAAGAAAGAAGAAGAAGAGATGAAGAAGAAGAGAAGAAGGAGGAGGAGGAGGAGGAGGAGGAGGAGAAGCCCAAGGACCTTCTATCCTTCTCCTCCTCCTCCTCCTCCTCCTCCTCCTTCTTCTTGATTTCTTCTTCTTCTCCTCCTCCTCCTCTTTCTTCTCCTCTTTCATATTATCCTTGCTTTAATTAACCCAACAATGACATAATTAGCCCATTTAGCTCCAAAATACCATAATAAGCTCAAAATGCCATAAGAACCTTGGTTAGCTCATGAATATTATATACTTAGCTTGTTTTACTCTAAAATGACATAATTAGCCCACTTAGCTCAAAAAAGACATAATTAGGTAATTTAGCTCCAACAAGAGGAGAAGAGGAGAAGAAATAGGCAAAATGAAAAGAAAGAAGAAGAAGAGATGAAGAAGAAGAGAAGGAGGAGGAGGAGGAGGAGGAGGAGAAGGCCAAGGACCTTCTATCCTTCTCCTCCTCCTCCTTCTCCTCCTTCTTCTTGATTTATTCTTCTTCCCCTCCTCCTCCTCTTTCTTCTCCTCTTTCATATTATCCTTGCTTTAATTAACCCAACAATGACATAATTAGCCCATTTAGCTCCAAAATACCATATTAAGCTCAAAATGGCATAAGAACCTTGGTTAGCTCATGAATATTATATACTTAGCTTGTTTTCCTCTAAAATGACATAATTGGAATATTTAGATCAAAAAGAAGGAGAAGGAAGAAGAAGAAGAAGAAGAGAAGAAGAATAGAAGGAGAAGGAGAAGAATAAGGAGGAGGAGGAGAAGAAGAAGAAGGAGGAGGAGAAGAAGAGAAGAAGAAGGAGAAGGAGGAGAAGAAGAAGGAGAAGGAGAAGGAGCCGTCCTTCTTCTCCTTCTTCTTCTCTCCTTCTTCTCCTCCTTCTTCTCCTTCTTCTTCTCTTATTTTTTCTTCTTCTCCTCCTCCTTCTCCTTCTCCTTCCCCTTCCCCTCCTCCTCCTCCTCCTTCTTGTTTTTCTTCTCCTTGTTCTCTTATTGCTTCTTCTCTTTATTCTTCAATTTAGCTTATTTTTCATATATATGTTGTTGTTCTTCTTCTACTTACTTTCTTATTCCCATTTTGCAGATTGGATGTACTACATGCATGGAAGCTGGCGTTGGAGTGCTTTAGTTTCCGTTTTTATTTGAGTTGATGAACAATGTGTTGGTTCTTTGTATGTGTTGATGAACAATGTGTTGATGAACAATATATGTGCAACTATATGCATGTATATATGGATGAAACTTCGTATGTGTTGGTTCTTTTGATATATGGGATGTACGTTGATGAACAAATGGCATTGATGAGCTTTATATGTATATCATATATGTGTTGTGATCTATTTATGATATATGTGCTCTGAATTATATGTATATGTGATGTGAAATAGAAAAAATAAATAAAAATGGGAAAATATAGGATCTTTGCCGTCTGCCAGCTGATGGCAAAGGCCTTTGCCATCAGCCAGCAGACGGCAAAGGTGCCACGTGGCGCCCAGCTGTGCAACCTGGGCAGTAGCAGCTGGCCATATAGTCTCTTTGCCGTCCGCCTGCTGGGTGGGCAGACGGCAAAGAAGAGGGCACAGAGGAGGGGGCAGAAGACAAAAGTGGAGAGAGGGGGAGGGGAGGACACGGCAGACGGCAAAGATAGTCAAGGGGGCAGACGGCAAAGATTGCCCGGAGGCAGACGGCAACGCTTGCCGAGGAGGCAGACGGCAAAGCTTGCCGAGGAGGCAGAAGGCAAAGCTTGACCGGGAGGCAGACGGCAAAGGCTCCGTTAACCCCTAACGGAGGCAACGCCTCTCGGCTGCCGTCCCAAACTCTTTGCCGACTGCTCCTCAGGAAAGCCGTCCCAACAAGAGGAGAAGAGGAGAAGAAATAGGCAAAATGAAAAGAAAGAAGAAGAAGAGATGAAGAAGAAGAGAAGAAGGAGGAGGAGGAGGAGGAGGAGGAGGAGGAGAAGGCCAAGGACCTTCTATCCTTCTTCTCCTCCTCCTCCTCCTCCTTCTTGATTTCTTCTTCTTCTCCTCCTCCTCCTCTTTCTTCTCCTCTTTCATATTATCCTTGCTTTAATTAACCCAACAATGACATAATTAGCCCATTTAGCTCCAAAATACCATAATAAGCTCAAAATGGCATAAGAACCTTGGTTAGCTCATGAATATTATATACTTAGCTTGTTTTCCTCTAAAATGACATAATTATCCCATTTAGCTCAAAAAAGACATAATTAGGTAATTTAGCTCCAACAAGAGGAGAAGAGGAGAAGAAATAGGCAAAATGAAAAGAAAGAAGAAGAAGAGATGAAGAAGAAGAGAAGAAGAAGAAGGAGGAGGAGGAGGAGGAGGAGGAGGAGAAGGCCAAGGACCTTCTATCCTTATCCTCCTCCTCCTTCTCCTCCTTCTTCTTGATTTCTTCTTCTTCTCCTCCTCCTCCTCTTTCTTCTCCTCTTTCATATTATCCTTGCTTTAATTAACCCAACAATGACATAATTAGCCCATTCAGCTCCAAAATACCATAATAAGCTCAAAATTGCATAAGAACCTTGGTTAGCTCATGAATATTATATACTTAGCTTGTTTTCCTCTAAAATGACATAATTGGAATATTTAGCTCAAAAAGAAGGAGAAGGAAGAAGAAGAAGAGAAGAAGAATAGAAGGATAAGGAGAAGAATAAGGAGGAGGAGGAGAAGAAGAATAAGGAGGAGGAGAAGAAGAGAAGAAGAAGGAGAAGGAGGAGAAGAAGAAGGAGAAGGAGAAGGAGCCCTCCTTCTTCTGCTTCTTCTTCTCTCCTTCTTCTCCTCCTTCTTCTGCTTCTTCTTCTCTTCTTTTTTCTTCTTCTCCTCCTCCTTCTCCTTCTCCTTCCCCTTCCCCTCCTCCTCCTCCTCCTTCTTGTTTTTCTTCTCCTTGTTATCTTATTGCTTCTTCTCTTTCTTCTTCAATTTAGCTTATTTGTCATATATATGTTGTTGTTCTTCTTCTACTTACTTTCTTATTCCCATTTTGCAGATTGGATGTACTACATGCATGGAAGCTGGCGTTGGAGTGCTTTAGTTTCCGTTTTTATTTGAGTTGATGAACAATGTGTTGGTTCTTTGTATGTGTTGATGAACAATGTGTTGATGAACAATATATGTGCAACTATATGCATGTATATATGGATGAAACTTCGTATGTGTTGGTTCTTTTGATATATGGGATGTACGTTGATGAACAAATGGCATTGATGAGCTTTATATGTATATCATATATGTGTTGTGATCTATTTATGATATATGTGCTCTGAATTATATGTATATGTGATGTGAAATAGAAAAAATAAATAAAAATGGGACAATATAGGATCTTTGCCGTCTGCCAGCTGATGGCAAAGGCCTTTGCCATCAGCCAGCAGACGGCAAAGGTGCCACGTGGCGCCCAGCTGTGCAACCTGGGCAGTAGCAGCTGGCCATATAGTCTCTTTGCCGTCCGCGTGCTGGATGGGCAGACAGAAAAGAAGAGGGCACAGAGGAGGGGCAGAAGACAAAAGTGGAGAGAGGGGGGAGGGGAGGACACGGCAGACGGCAAAGATAGTCAAGGGGGCAGACGGCAAAGATTGCCCGGAGGCAGACGGCAACGCTTGCCGAGGAGGCAGACGGAAAAGCTTGCCGAGGAGGCAGACGGCAAAGCTTGACCGGGAGGCAGACGGCAAAGATTGCCGAGGAGGCAGACGGCAAAGGCTCCGTTAACCCCTAACGGAGGCAACGCCTCTCGGCTGCCGTCCCAAACTCTTTGCCGACTGCTCCTCAGGAAAGCTGACGGCAAAGAGCTTTGCCGTCCGCTTTGGGGGGCAGACGGCAAAGAAGGTCCTATGCCGTCGTAGGCTGACGTAGAAAATTTGCCGGCCGTGACAATCTTTGCCGTCTGTGGTACTGTCTTTGCCGTCCGGGTATTTGTCTTTGCCGTCCGTGATGGCAGACGGCAAAGAAGGTGATTCCTGTAGTGTTACCCCTACCTTACCCAATAACATGACTAGTTCTGGCACCAAAGTCTTAGATTGCTGAGTCCCCGTGGCTCACGGATTCCTCCGAAACTCCCAGGAGGTACAGGTACCCCAGAGACTGATGATCCCGACGGCACCCAGCTGGCGTGGGAGTACGACGAGGAGACAGACCGCCTCTACGTGAACTACCCAGAGGACTAAGCCGTGGTCGTGATCGTGGGCCTGCAGCAGGGTAGCATAGCATTTTCCATGTTTTGTAGTCCGTACCGGAACTACCTTGTTTGTATATGTGTTGTACTTTGAGTTATTAATAAGAAGACAGTTGAATCCCGAATTGTCTACTTGTATTATTATTTTGTGCTATGATACTTGCTTGCGAAACGCTTAGATGCGCTTCTTTCCTATTCGGGGGCCTCGACCCCCAGATCGGAAAGGACCGCATCTTGGTCGTTACACCTCCTAAGCCATCCAAGAAAAAGGATGATGAGGATTTTGAGCGCTTCGTTGAGATGATAAGACACGTCTTTCTGGAGATGCGGTTAACTGATATGCTCAAGATGTCTCCGTATGCCAAGTACATGAAAGATATCATGACTAATAAAAGGAAGATACCAGATCTTGAGATCTCCACCATGCTTGCCAACTACACTTTTAAAGGTGGAACTCCTAAGAAACTTGGTGATCCCGGAGTGCCGACTATACCTTGCTCCATTAAAGGAAACTACGGAAGAACGGCCTTATGTGACCTTGGATCCGGTGTTAGTGTTATGCCGCTTTCTCTTTATCGTAGACTTGAATTGGATAAGTTGACACCCACTAAAATTTCTCTACAAATGGCCGACAAATCAACTGCTTTCCCTATCGACATTTGCGAGGATGTGCCTGTTGTGGTTGCTAACACCACTATCTTAACAGACTTTGTTATCTTGGATATTCCCGAGGACGATGCCATGACTATCATCCTCGGAAGACCCTTTTTAAACACTGGAGGGGCTGTTATAAATTGCAACAAAGGCAATGTCACCTTCCATGTCAACGGTAATGAGCACATAGTGCACTTTCCAAAGAAACGATATCCAGTACATTGCATCAATGCTATCGAAAAGACTTCATCGATTCTTATTGGGAGCTTTGAATGCCCTATTCCTCGTGTCAAGATGAAGTATGATTTTCTTGTTGGGGAGATACATATCCCCATTGAGGTGACTTAGTGGCTATTCGAAAATTCTCTGTTCTCTCTTGCGATTCGAGAAGGTTTTGTCATGAGGACTTGATCAATCCCATTGACGGATTTCTTTCGATGACCATGAAACGGATGAATCAAAGTGTTACATACCTCTGTTTTGAGTTGTCCTTTTCTGTTGCTTAGAATAAAAATGATAGAATTAGTTTAGTTTTTCTTGTTTCCTGTTTTAGTGTCCCGGAGAAAAATACCTCGAAAATAAAAGTTCTCCGATGGTCCCGAAAATCTAGTATGATTTTTTCTGGAATTTTTGAAAATTTCTGGGCCTGAGAACTGGCCTGGGGACCAGACCAGTGGGACACACGCCCTGCCACCGCCACCTACCCCCTGGTGGCGGGGTGCAAGCTTGTGGGGCCCACAGGCACCCCCTCCACTCATTCCAGCTCTCTGCCTCTTCTTCCACCTCCAAAAAAAAATTGTTTCGTAGCTCAAACCCGTGTTCTTGCTCATTTGGCTGTGATTTTCGATCTCCTTTCGCAAAGCACCATTCTCCGAACGATTTTGGGGAAATTACGCCTTGGTAAGTGACTCCTCCATTGGTCCAATTAGTTTTTGCTCTAGTGCTTTATCCTTCGCGAATTCTTGCTACCTTGGTGACCCTGTTCTTGAGCAAGAAATGTTGATTTCAGCTGGTCCCAAGTAGTTTTAGCGCGTGATACGGTCTCTAGGCACTAGTAGGAGTAGTTGCTACAAGGTGTGGTGGGTCTTTATTCACTTTTCTCTTGAACTTAAAAAATTTCAGCATAAGTAAATTATGTTCAGGAGGAAGTTTCATGGTGGTTCCTCGAGTAAGAAGGGTCCTCGTCTCTCCTTTCGGGAGCACGAACCTTTTCAACTAAGGGACGCACCGATACAACCATGTGAACGGCCTTCCGATGAGTTCTTGATTGAAGCAGGTTTTAAGGATGAGTTTGATGCACTTGTCCGCAATGCCGGGTTAGAAGAATTCCTCTCAGATAAATGTGAACATTATGCTATGCTTAATGCCTTTTTCATGCACATATTTAAATTTTTAGCTGGCCATGACTCTTCCATGTTGTTTGATCTGTACGATAAATCCTATACCGTGGATCTGGAGGATTTCAAGAGGATTTGCAAGATACCCGATTGGGGTAGTGTTAATGATCCTCCTAAGTCCTCGGTCAGAGACTTTGTCTCCAGTATAACTGTTGGAGAAACTAGAGATATCACACAAGCCACCATAGGAAGCATCCATTTCCCTGCCTTGCACTACCTTGCCCTCTTCATAGGTAGGTGCATTAACGGCAAGGGTGCACATTGTCACCTATGCGCTTCCGACCTTAGTATCCTTAAGAGCGCAGTAACAGGTGACAGGAGCTTCAATATGGGAGCTATAATAGCAAGGAGGCTGAATAAAAATGCCAGTGAGGGGGATTTCTTTGGTGGAGTTTATGCTACATGCTTAGCAAATTTTCTTGGAGTATCCATCCGTCCAGAAGACCGTCCTCTCCGTACAGCCTACCTTGATCGTGTCGCTCTAACATGCTACCAGTTCCTTGAGAGAGATCGTGGATCCCTCCTATACCGCTTGATATTTAACTGGCAGCGTGTTTTCCATATTACCCTTCCTGCTCCTGCTTTCTTTGATTTTCAGGTTAAACGAAGATACTACATAACCATAGGAGAGGCAGAGGAGTATGAGAGCGAGGCGACGGCTGTTCGACTTCGTGAGGCAGCTGTTCAGGCAGTGGCTGCAACACTCCCATATAACACCCATTATGACTTTGGGTTTCGCCAGGATCATCCATGGGAGTAAACCAAGCTAGGCCAAAAGCCTAAGCTTGGGGGAGTACGTGTTCTCACCGACTTTACATTCATGCTTATGCTTTCACCTTGTTAGCCGGTGTTTACACTTCGCCACTGTATTATCCATGCTAGTTTATTTTTGTTTTCTTGTTTTCTTGTTTTGTGTCCTTTTGAGAAAACCCAAAAAGATTTTTCTTTCTTCTTTTGCTTGTTGGGAGCTTTCCCGTGTAAATAGTTCTCTTTTTCTTTGTGTCAAGGTAGAAGATATTGGTTACAATGTTTATCGGTTCTTGCATGCTTATCTGTTTAGCTTTCAAAGAGCCATATTATTTTGTCTTCTCCTTTGTGTTTGCCTGTAGATTCACCTTAGTCCAATGCGCTTACTATTGTTCACATCGTTCGATCGTGCAAATGAAAGGCAACAATGATGATATATGATGAAGTGACTGAGACTGAAAAGCTGGTTTGAATTCTATCCATTTTGTTTTTGTAAATATGACTAGCTTGTCGACCCAGATTTAGCTTTGTTTTGAGAGAACCATGTTTTCAATGACAACTTAGAGATCATAGTTTCTGATGCCATGCTTATTTAGCTGAGAGCTTATAATGGGTTGTCTTGAATGCTAACATAGATTTTGAGATGACTATGATGTAGTATGATAGGATGGTATTCTCCTTTGAATGTTTCAAGTGGCTTGACTTGGCGCATGTTCATGCATGTAGTTGAAATAAAATCAACATAGCCTTTATGATGTTCGTGTTCATGGTGATATATATCCTGTTCATGCTTGCATTCAATGTTAGTCAAACTCATTGCATCTTGATGACTGTTGCCGCTCTCTAGTTGGTCGCTTCCCAGTCTATCGCTAGCCTTCACTTGTACTAAGCGGAATACTGCTTGTGCATCCACTTCCATAAACCCAAAAGTTTTTCCATGAGAGTCCACCGTACCTACCTATTTGCGGTATCTACCTGCCGTTCCAAGTAAATTTGCATGTGCCACTCTCTAAACCTTCAAGAAATAATCTGTTTTGCATGCCCGAACCACTCATGTGGTGACAGAGGGCTATTGGTATCTTCCATGGTAGGAGTGTTATCCTCGACATGTATTTATTCACAGTCATTCACGAGAAAGGGGTCGGTATTTGGAATGCCCAGTTCCATGCTTAAATCCAAAACATAACTGTAAAACAAGACTCCCCCTGGATTGATGTTAGTATGGACGGTACCCGAGGATTTGGCTAGCCGTGGAGTGTGATTGATTGGTGGTGGGGGAGTTAAAACTTTACTTTTCTGTTTGGGAACCGCCTATAGCATGAGTAGCATGGAAGATATTGAGAACTCTTGGTCATTGCGTTGACAATGAAAGAATGCCACCCAAAATTATTATCTCTGCTTTCAAAGCTTGAGCTCTGGCACCTCTGCAAATCAATGCTTCCCTCTGCGAAGGGCCTGTCTATTTATTTTCCTGTCGAGTCATCCTCCTCTTATATAAGCACCAATTAGAGAGCACCGCTGTCATTTTTATGCTTTGCTTTTGATTGATATTGAGTATGACTATGACTGGATCTTCTTTGCTTTGAATTACATTGTTTAGTCAGCCCTTGATCTTTCAAAGTGCTCTGCATTTATGTTTTGCGGTCTCAGAAAGAGCTAGCGAGATACCACCTATTCATATTTCTTGATCCTTGTTTTGATTGAAGTGTTGTTATTTGAAACTCATTATTATTTGCTCGTTAGCTGATTATGCCATTGATATTAGTTTACCGTGAGACCTTTGTGTCATTTGCTTATGTGGTTAACTTGTGATCTTGCTGAAATTCTGGTTATGAGTTAGATATAGTTGCAACAACAAGATCAAACAGAGTTTGTCAAAGTTTTCCTTTCTCTCTAAGTTTGTCAAGTGAGTTGCTTGAGGACAAGCAAGGTTTTAAGCTTGGTGGAGTTGACACGTCTCCATTGTATCTACTTTTCCAAAGTCTTTTGCCCTTGTTTTGGACTCTAATTTGCATGATTTGAATGGAACTAACCTGGATTAACGATGTTTTCAGCAGAATTGCCTTGGTGTTATTTTTGTGCAGAAATCAAAGTTCTCCAAACGTCCTGAAAATTTACGGGGAGCAGTTTTGGAAAATATAAAAAATATCTGCGCCAAGTTCCACATGAGGGGGTGGGCGAGTGGGCCACAAGCCCTGGCTCCGCCACCACCCCCCTGGTGGTAGTGGGCAGGCTTGTGGGGCCCACACGTCCTAGAAAAAATAAAAAGAGAAGTTTTCATCGCGTTTTCGATACTGAGGCGCCGCCACCACCTGTTCTTCATCTGGAGGGTAGATCTGGAGTCCGTCTTGTGCTCCGGAGAGGGGAAATCATCGCCATCGTCATCATCAACATTCTTCCCTCTCCTATTCCATGAAGCTCTTTGTCGTTCGTGAGTAATCTATTTGTAGCCTCGCTAGGCGGTGATGAGTAGGATGAGATCTATCATGTAATCGAGTTAGTTTTGATGGGGATTGATCCCTAGTATCCACTATGTTCTGAGATTGATGTTGCTACTACTTTGCCATGCTTAATGCTTGTCACTAGGGCCCGAGTGCCATGATTTCAGATCTGAAATTATCATGTTGTCACCAATATATGTGTGTTTTAGATCCGATCTTGCAAGTTGTAGTTACCTACTATGTGTTATGATCCGGCAACCCCGGAGTGACAATAACCGGAACCACTCCCGATGATGACCATAGTTTGAGGAGTTCATGGGTTCACCAAGTGCTAATGCGTTGGTCCGGTTCTTTATTAAAAGGAGAACCTTAATATCCCGTAGTTTCCTTTTGGACCCCGCCGCCACGGGAGGGATGGACAATAGATGTCATGCAAGTTCTTTTCCCTAAGCACGTATGACGACAGACGGAATGCATGCCTACATCACATTGACGAACGGGAGCTAGCCACATATCTCTCCATGTTATTGCTGTTGCATGATGAATATCATCCAAACAAATCACCGACCCATTGCCTACGAGTTTGTCCTGCTGCTGTTACTTGTTTTGCTCTGCTGCTGCCACTACTATTGCTACTGCTGTTACTTGTCTTGCTCTGCTGCTACTGTTGCTACTGCTGTTACTTTTTTTGCTCTACTACTGCTGCTACTGTTGCTATTACTGTTGCTTGCTACTGCTGCTACTTGCTACACTTTTGGTTCACTGGACGTTGACGGGAACTGACAACTTCCGTCAACGCGGCAACTTGGCGCCATTGATACAATAGTTAGGAATAGTTTGCCGTCAACAGATCGTTTCCGACACCGTTGTTATCATATTACTTTGCTGTTATTACTATGCTTGCAGATACTAATCTTTCAGGTGTGGTTGAATCTGACAAATTCAGTTGCTAATACTCGAGAGTATTCTCTCACCTCCTGCCTGGCATACCAACAAATTCGGGTCGAATACTCTACCCTCGAAAATTGCTGCGAACCCATGCGCTGGTGGGCCATCAACAACATTCTTCTAGTTCCGTTGCCGGGGAGTGCTAGTAGCATTCTTCTGGTGCCGTTGCATGGGAAGGTTTGTTGTCATCAACATTCATCTAGCCATCGCAAGAGATTGCAATCAGCCTATCAAATAAAATGGGACAAAAGTTATCTAGTTCAAAACCAAGTACTAGGTAGTCAGTGGGGTATTTGAGTTTTCCACACAAGTTTTGAACATCTCTAACAATCTCAAGCGGTGAGATAGTATCTCAGTTTACAAGTTTAATGGTGACATCAATATCTTCAATCTTAGAGAGTGCTATATCATTCATAATTTATTTATATAAGGTAATAGGTATAGCACTAATACTAGCACCCATGTCACATATACCATGATAGCAATGATCTCCATTCTTAACAGAAACAACATGCATGCCAACAACTGGTTTGTTTTTATCTAGCTTGCCCTGGTTAGTTTTAACAGGCTTTGCAATTCTAGCAGCTTCATTGCAAAAGTAAATAACATGCCCATCAATATTACCAACCAAGAGATCTTTAACTACAACAATATTAGGATCCACATTTATTTGTTCAGAAGGTTTGGATGTTCTAACATAACTTTTATTAACCACAATTGTAGCTTTGGCATGTTTCGTACTCCTAACAGGAAAATGCGGTTTCTCAATATAAGTAGTAGGTACAACTGGATCACCATGATAAAAAAATGCTTCCTCTTTAACTTTAATGGGTTCCTCTAATATTTTCTAAATAGGTGGATGATATTTAAATCGCTTTATTAACCACTGTTTCCATAAAAGATTTAACACAATCAAACTTACGGTTGGAGATATGAGGTTTTGAGACAAAGATTGAATACAAGAATTGAACTAGGGTTGGAATGAGATGGTTATGGTGAATATGTTGAAGTAGATTGGTCCTCCCATGATGGAGGAAGCATTGGTAATGATGATGGCTTCGATCTCCCCCTCCCATAGAGGAATTCCCCCAGTAGAATCTATTTGCCGAAGAGCAAAAAGGCCTTTGCCCAGGTTTCCGCCTCGAGATGGTGGCGCTTCATTCCAAAAGTATGCTTATGATTTTTCTAGGTAAAAACACACCATATAGGAGAATATAGGGCTAGGAGACTTGCTCGCCCCCCACAAGGCAACATGGAGCGGCTGGGGAGGGGGTGGCCGCATCCTTTTGGTTCGTGACCAGCAGGTGGTCCCCCTTTGGTATATTTTTGACCCAATAATTCTTATATATTCCAGAAAAATTATCCATGAAATTTTAGGTCATTTGGTCCTTTTTTGTTTTTCACCCTTTTTCTTTGTTTTTAGGTCAAAAATTCCTATTTCTGACAGTTTCCCTCTTCGTGGTGTACCTTGCATATTCATAGTGAAAAGGCATAAGAACTGTATCATAATGATGAATAATGGCCAAGAATAACGTAAATATCAATAATAATTCAGGATGCATAATGGACGTATCACGATCGCCCCCGTTTGGAACGTCGTCTTCAAATATTTAAGTTGTGGCTGATTTCGGCAAGAGTGTCATACGACCACGCAAACCGATGCAAGCGGTCGTATGAAACACTTTGAACTCTGTGTTTATTTTCTACGTTTGTTCTGAAATTTCATGCGGCCGCGCATATGAAGGGCCTTCGTTCTCTTGTGTTGCTTGCCTCCTTTGTTTCTTTTCCGAGTTCCTCTTTTTAATACTTCTCCTTTAATAAAAAGGTTAAAATATATTTATCGAGGGATTTTCATCAGTTTGTTTATAAGATCAAAACATTGACTAAAACAAAGCTAAAATTTTATTGTAAAATAGAAAGATAATGGGTTGCCCCCCATAAAGCGCTCGTTTTTAGGTTTCTTGGATCAACCTCTTACCTCAATATTTTATGATGCATTTGGTGGTCATGGATTCTATATTGTTTCACCGTCTTCTTAGACAAATGAAGTGAGGATTCTTCTCAATTTAGTAATCTTCGAGCTTGGAAGGAAGTTAGCCATAAACTTTTCACCACACATAATTGAGTTGATTATATATTTATAGGCAATCAGTTATACCACTTCTGAGCATCCCCTTTTAGAGAAAGCCCAAAGAGTCTCAATAGAACAAATTCTCGTGAATTATATTTTAACTTCAGTGTCCCATATAAAGTGTTAAACATTATCAAATGTGCTTGAGGTTCTTCCTCTTAAGTTCCTTTAAAAGCATGGTTTCTTACATCTGTAATAAGATCACAGTCAATAAAATACTCTTGAGCATAATTAGTAGGATAAACTATAGGAGATCTAGAGACAAGTACTTGACCACAATGATCCCTAGTAGTCTTCTTGGGCTTTTGACTAACCGTCATTTCTATGAACAAAGTGTTAAGCTCATCTTCTTCACTATTCTCTATTTTCTATTAATAAAGCTTTGTGATCCTAAGGAAAACTAGTAATTTAATCTGGTAAATACGTTCTCCCTGAATGAGTAGATCCCCGATGTGTTAAATGAAGCATCTATAGTAACAATACCTGCAAAAAACAATTACAAAACAAATGCTCTAGGCTTAGCACCACGACAACGGTGCTAGAAAATGCCTTGGTACCTGCAGACCAAACATGGTAGTGTAGCACGTTCGCCGAAGTACCCCAATGAGTAATCATCCCAACAAACACCGGACGAGAGTATTTATGGAGTCGTTTTATCACACACAAGGCATCACAGTTCTTGTGTGAAGTACTGGTTGCGCTTCTACAAATACTGTTACTGTCATGGGTAAACGATAAACTAAATATGCTAGTAAAAAGGCGATTTCAAGGTGTCCACTAAATAACTAATAAAACTAAATAACGAGGGCTTAAAATGTAAATGGTGTTTCCTGCAATGATGATATTAGGTGCGAAGAGATTTCAGTTCATGGTAAGAATATATGAATTGTGCGAGTGTGATGGTAATACCAGTTACCTTGTATTGTACTCATAGTATTTGATATAAACTCTTTGTAGGCGGTTCTCGCTAGAGTCAGGAAACTCCTCAACTAAAGGTCACATTTCATTCTATGATCCTGCTTCTCCATAGCCATTCAGTGGTCGTTTCCACTACTAACGTCATAAGACCGGAACCAAGCATTAAGTTCAAGGATCACCGTTATCTCATATTGCCTTCGCTTCTCATAGATACACCTATCACGTCAGAGGTCACAGAGTTCCTAAACAATACGTGTCATTTGTGTAGGTCTTGGGATCATGTTTCCTAGGACCTTAAATTGGACAAAACACATATAGTTCACCATCATATAACAACAGACTAAATAGATCATACTACTACAAATTCAAGTAATGACATATGGGATAGACACATATCGATCTTACCACTTACCTACATCTCCCACACCTAGAGAAATTACTCACACATCATAAGAGGGGAATGAATCATAACATAGAGAAAAACCATGAAAATCATATCGATGATACTGAGGGGATCTACAATAAGATGAAATGGTGCTCAAATAGTCTTGATCTCAGATGAGATGGAGTAGAGATTATAAGTTTGAATCCCTCTTAAAATAAGGAAGGAGGTGATGATGATGATGGATATGAAAGGGCTAAAAACTAAGATGATCCTCGTGAGTTCTCTAGATCCTCTCTTGTCATGTTCTCGATTGTGTGGTGACGAACATGGTTCTCTTTTCCACATGGTCCATTCATGAAAGTTGCCTCTATAGATGAGGAGGGGCTGTGGGCACTCAAAACGATCGCTCAAATGAGGGCGTGCGGTCGTATGGAACGCCATCTTGTGCTCTGGTGCGCTTGTTGACAATGCTCTCTTCACAAAAGTTGCTTCAATTGGATTGATCTGCAGCAATATCCTTTGGTTTCCTTCTGAATATGATTTTACTACCATCCAAAGGACAAAGTAGGTTTTCCTCTTTTTTGGTGGATTAGCATTAGAACTATCCAAAAAGAAACAAAAGTCCAATGAAGCCAAGTGGAAATCACTATGAAAGTATCACAAATTCTCGAGCCATCACGCAACTCCTCCATGAGAGTTTTGTGCCTCCTTTGTCGCCATCTCCCTATGCCACCATGGCCTTCTGGGCCCTACGAGCATAACACCATAATAGATTTTCTCTCCCCTTTGCCTTAGTTTTTTTAATCCTCTCTCTTTATAGGATAGGGAATGGATATAACTCAACGTTAGAGTCTCACCTTGATCTGATGGAAGTCATCCATTCGAGTCTGATTATCCTCAAACCTAGTGTGAGTTTTTTCTTGACTTACTCCCCTGCCATGAGAGAACAGAAATGGATAAGGGGCTTGTGGGATTAACGTGATAGCGTAAGGATGCCTATACTAATGGCGGCCAAATCAAGGCTAGTAATCTAAAGCGCATATATATATATATATATATATATATATATATATATATATGTATATATATATATACACTTTGATAGTATAAAATACACAAAGGTGCAAATCCAACAAATTTTCACCTTCAAACCATGTCGATCCAATGACCTATATGGCTCCAATGGCGAGCTCTCAACATGTTTTGCATGCAATTAATATTATAGCAAATATGAACATCTACCGTACCCGCATAACTAATGCCTACTTGATATCCTAACTGATATCAAAATGTAATCAATTTTCTCCCTAAAACTAACATGCATTGGACACATGCATTTACTAGTGAAAACAAGTTTCTTTAGGGAAAACCATCATGGCACACTTCATTGAGAATCTGCAACAATTATTAAGCAAACATGAGTACAAAAGTACTCAGCAAGACTTTAGGATAAGCTATCTACTCATGCAATGTATCAATAAGGAGTTGTGGGGTTTCATGCGGAAAGCAAGCATTTGACTCGTGGCTAGACAACTTGCATTTTAAATTAGTTTTGACAACTTTGATTTCTCGCACACGAGTTCCCTAACACCACAACAATACTCCATCATGGAATCATTCCGTCTCCATACGGAAACGCCGTCCACGACACTCACGCTTATCTTGAAAATTTTATGAGTAGCCATTAAATTTATCTATGAACAACATATGTCTCCAAGTAGTCCATATCCGCGGACGCGACTATTCGAATAGATCATAACCCTGCAGGGGTGTACTTCTTCACACACACCCTCACCACTTATCGCCATGTGCACGTCATGCACCTCGGCAACCTTCAAGCGGAAGCCCAGTGAGGGAGTCGGCCACGATCGTTAACCACGCTAATACTTAGTCCACGTCTATCGCCTATCTGAGGGTAACCCACACGGAAGTCCGATCGAGGTTTCTGCCACGGCCCCAAACGATGTGCGCAGGGTTCCCAAGCCCACCATCCGGGTGCCACTTGGTACACTGTGCCACTGCCTACCGCATCATAGCCCACCTCCAAGGTCAGCACTACGCACGGCCTCCAGCATGTATAAACACCAGAAACTACTTGCAACTCCTGGACCGAGTACTAAACGATTAATAAGTCGAGAGGGTCAATTAAGCATCCGAACGTGTGGTAGTATCTAGTCTTGGATTACATACACGGAACTCAGTTCCTAAGGACGGTTCCAATGAAACAACCCGCCTTGTACTCCTACATAGCCTTTCACCGGCACCTTTACCAAATCATGTTCAACACACAAACTTTACTTACTGAACACATTCTCACAATTCTGTTCATCACCCAGATGACAGACCATACACAACTCTAAGCATAGCATGCATAGCAGGATAAGGCACATCATGGCTCAAGCATCTACCAGGTATGCTAGGTTGCAAGTGTCAGCTATTTACTGTGACAAAGAAAGGTCATGCAAAGGAAATGTGTTCAACTAACGTAGTAAAAGCAGTGAACGCATTTCCCTAATGCAAGAAATAAGATCAGGAGCGAGAACATGGGCTTTATCGAGATGATCAAAATGGTTGCTTGCCTTGTTGCTCCGCAGAGGGACAATATCCGTCGGTCGGATATTCGGTGGAATCCGGAGTAGCGGGGCCTACCATTAAGAACAATAACAATCATATGCAACAAGATGATGCATGAGCATGGCATGAAAATGAAAGGTGGTAGGCTAATGTGACTACCACTTCAAACAAGGTATTTTCAAATACCCTTTTAATTGATTCGACCTGATGCTCAGGTAATCTTGTTTTAGCATGCATGATGATGGTATGTTGGTTTGCTGGTTGTGCTTGATCATGGTTTGGTCATAATATTTGAAGTGGGATTCAAACGGATTTCAAATTCCAACTCCAAATTATTTAATGAGGTTATCCTAATCATCATTTAATCTATTTGGTGAAGTTAACATTTTCAAACATGTTTGGAAATATCAAAATCAGATTCCTTGGATTTTTCTGATACTTTTTCATATATAAATTATTTTCATTGGAGTTACAGATTATTTTCTATGATTTTCAGAAGTTTTGGGATTTTTCTGGAATTCTTTTAAATCAGAAAACTCTTTATTGCATCGGCATGACATCAGCAGGTCCAACTGGCCGTTGAAAGTCAAACCTGACCAGTGGGACCCACTGGTGAGTGACTGTTTATGTTTTTATTTAATTATTTATTTTTACTAATCGTAAACTTAATTAACCAGGGGCTGGCCCCACCTATAATAGACTCAGGGGGTCAGATCCACCGGCGGCGAGGTCGTCCTCGCCGGCGGTGAGCCTCCGGCGACCACCAGAATGGCGGAGGGGCTCAGAAATCCCATTCCGATGACCATTTGCGCGGCAAAAGGCACCAGACTGACCAGCGTTCACCCGCCGTTCCATTCTTCTCAGAACCGGGGCAGATCTGGCTGGAGATGACGCCCGCGACGAGCTTGGCGGCAGCCGAAGCTCGGGCATCATCGAGGTCATCGAAACAGGGGGCATCACGCGCGGGGCTAGGCTCCTACATCATCTACGCGACGTGATGAAGCGTTTGCAAGCCTTAGATCAACGAGCCGATCACCGGAGAGCCACCGGCGACGAGCTACCACGGCGGTCATCGTCGGGCTATGGTGGAATCAGGTGCTAGGGCTCGGGACCGAGAGGGGAAATAGGGGGAAAAGGATCCTGAGATCACTAGGAGTGCAGAGGCGTTGAAAGTAGGCTCGGGGAAGGCCTGAGGAGGAAGAACGTCGGTGATTCGAGGAGGAAGAAGGCAGCTTCTCGGTGATTTGCTGCGTCTCGGCGTCGAGCTCGTGGCTTGGAAGCTTCAGGGGACCCTTGCGGTTCTTCTGCGCGGTCAGGAGGGAAGGAGGCAGGTCAGAGCGAAGGCGAGCTCGAGCTCTGCTCGGGCTCCAATGGTGGCCGAGAGGAGAGAGAACAGGGGGGAGAATGGGGAGGGGATGAGCTCGGGGAGGCCTCGGGGAGCTTATTCCGGACCTCGCCAGCGCGACGCGGTGGCCAGGCAGGCACGCAGCTGCGTGGGCGCGCCGGATCGAGCGGCAGCCATCTCCTGCTCCGACTAGCAGGGAGGAAGATGGCAGGTAAGGTGGGCTGGGCTTCACGTAAGCGTAGGATAGCATTTTTCCATTTTTCTGTTTCTATTTTATTTGCTGAAATTGATTTCTATTTATTTTTGCTTCAAAAAGGAAACAAAAAATGGTTTAAAAAATGCTAGGGTGTTAGTTGGAATATTTCCAATCACCCATAAAGTTTTCAGCATTTTTTGAAAACTGTATATTTTTGAATTCAAATATAAGTTTGAATTCAGAGACTTGTTGTTTAAAATAAAATGCCAAAAGTGATTTGAAAATAGTTTTCTCCCCTGATAATTTGTTTTCAATATTTATCAGAAATATTGAACTTTTAAGAAGGCCATTTTGGGTTCATTTATTTTGACAAAATTTGAATTTCCTTTGAATAAGAAGTGGCTAGGGTTTTTGGTTTGAGTTTCACCACTTCTTTGGAGTTTGTTTCAATTTCTTGAATGCAATGGAAGGAAACATGAGCACAAATACTAAACCCTAGTTAGGGATCCAGGGATGTGACAACTCACCCCCACTCAAAAGAATCTCGTCGCGAGATTTGGATGTCGTCGGGAATAGCGCGGGATACTCAAGTCGGTGTCACATCCCTGAAACCCTAATCAAGTTAGCATTGTGCTCATATATTCTTTGCATTGCATCCAAGAAAATTTCAACAAGAACAAAGCAAGTAGTGAAGGAAAACTCAAAAACGCTAGCCACTTCTCAAATTCAAAGGAATTATAAACTTGTTCAAATCAATGAACCCAAAATGGCCTCAAGAAAAGTTCAACTTTTCTGATAATTCTTGAAAGCAATTAAGCAATGAAGAAAACCGTTTTCTTAACACATTTGGCATTTTAAATAAATGCAAAAGGCTACTGGTTTCAAGTTTAAAATTTGAATTCAAAAATATATAGTTTTCAAAAATGCTGAAAACTTTATGGGTGATTGGGAATATTCCAACTAACACCCCAGCATTTTTCAAACTTTTTTTAGTTTGCTTTTGAAGCCAAAATAAATGGAAAGCAATGTCAGTAATTAAAACAGAAACAAAATAGAAAAAAAGTGAGGAAAAACCTACGTGTCACCCTGAGGAGGCCCAGCCCACCACGGGCAGGGTCGTCTTCTTCCTCTGCCTTGTGGCAGAGGAGAGATCGACCACGGCGGCCTCCTCCACCTCCTGCTTCGCCGTGGCGACCTCCGGTGCCCCCAGGACAGCGCGACAACGGGGATGACTACCCCGAGCGCGTCTCTATCCGTTCCCAAGCACCATTTCCTCCCCTCCTCTTGGGATCTCTCCTTTCTCCTCCTACCGCCATTGCCAAGAGCTCGAGCTCAAGCTGCCGTGCCCCTAGTCGCAGGATCTTCCTCCCGAGTGCCCAGTAGCTCCGCCTCGACGAGCTGGGTCTCCTTGCAGCACTAGAAGCCTCCCCGAGCCCTGCAACGCCCCCAGCGCCATCGTCTTCAACCTTCGGCCGCCGGCAAATCGACGGTGGATCGCCTGTACAACCCCTCCCCGAGCAGTCTGAGCCTAGCTTAACCTCCACAGTGAGCTTGCGATCATTTCCCCTCTTCTTCCCCTCGGATTCGTGCCCCCTACCCACTGGACCAACGAACCCGAGCTCCGGCAGCCGCCTCGGCTCGTCGCCGGCATGCTCCGGCCACCCATAGCCCTCCCTGAGGCCAGTGCTGGATGAGGCCGAGCCTGGGGATCATCTGAGTGCTCTCGGGACCCGACTCCGAGCACCACGACACGATTTAGTGCGTCTCCGGCGAAGATCCGCCGCGGATCTGGTTGTCGCCGGTCAGTATCCGGCGGGGGACGACGTGCCGGCCTAACCCCGGTGGTTTAGCACTAAGCAGCCACTGACAGTGGGCCCTAGCAGTGGGTCGAACCCACTTAGGGGCTGGTCAGCGCGGGATTAGCTCCTGAGACGCTGACCAGTGGGTCCCCCTTGTCAGGTTTGACCTGACCAGGTCAGTTGACCTGCTGACGCATTGCTGATGTAGTTATGACGCAATAAGTGGATTTCTGATTTAACAGAATTCCAGAAAAATGCCAAAACTTCTAAAAATCATAAAAACTAATCTGTAACTCCAATGAAAATAATTTATATATGAAAAAGTATCAGAAAAATCCAAGGAATCTGAATATGTCATTTTCAAACATGTTTGAAAATGTTACTGGACCCAAACATATAGAATAATGAATAAGTTAAATCTTATAAATACTTTGGAGATGGAATTTGGAAATCATTTGAATTCCACTTCAAATGATATGGTCAAACATTGTTCAATCACAAACCAACAACTTAACATGTCATTTCCATGCATGTAAAATAACAAGTAGATCTGAGCATCAGGTCGAATCAATTAAAATGGTATTCGAGAATACCTCATTTGAAGTGATATTTGAGTTTAATTCAAATCAACTTCAAACCTAATAAATGTTAGCTATACTAGCATACCACCTTGCATCCTCATGCCATGCTCATGCATCATCTTGTTGCATATGATTGTTATTGATTGTTGTCATTCCTTTCGGTAGGCTCCGCTCCTCCGGATTCCACCGAATATCCGATCAGCGGATATTGTCCCTCCTCTGAGCAACAAGGCAAGAAACCATTTTAATCAACCCGATAAATCCCATGTTCTCACGCCTGCACTTACTTATTGCATTAGGATCAAATGCACAAATGCTTTTGACACGTTAGTTGAACCCACTTCCTTTGCATGGCCTGTCTTTGTCACAATAAATAGCTGAACCTTGCAACCTAGCATACCTGGAAGATGCTTGAGCCATGATGTCACAATAAATAGCTCAACCTTCCTGCTATGTATGCTATGCTTAGAGTTGTGTATGATCTGTCATCTGGGAGATGAACAGAATTGTGAGAATGCGTTCAGTAAGTAAAGGTTGTGTGTTGAACCTGATTTGGTAAAGGTACCGGTGAAAGGCTATGTAAGAGTACATGGCGGGTTGTTTCATTGGAACCGTCCTTAGGAACTGAGTTCCGTGTATGTAATCCAAGACTAAATACTACCACACGTTGGGATACTTAATTGACCCGCTCCACTTATTAATCGCTTAGTACTCCGTCCAGGAGTTGCAAGTAGTTTCTGGTGTTTATAGTCATGCTGGAGGCCGTGCATAGTGCTGATCTGAGAGGTGGGATGTGATGCGGTAGGCAGTGGCACGGTGTACCAAGTGGCACCCGGATGGTGGGCTTGGGAACCCTGCGCACATCATTTGGGGCTGTGGCGGAAACCTCGGCCGGACTTCCGTGCGGGTTACCCTCAGATAGGCGATAGACCTGGACTAAGTATTAGTGTGGTTAACGGTCGTGGCCGACTCCCTCGCTGGGTTTCCGCTTGAAGGTTGCCGAGGTGCATGACGTGCACATGGCGATAAGTGGCGAGAGCGTGTGTGAAGAAGTACACCCCTGCAGGGTTACGATCTATTCGAATAGCCGCGTCCGCGGATATGGACTACTTGGAGACATATGTTGTTCATAGATAACTTCAATGGTTACTCATAAAATTTTCAAGATAAGCGTGAGTGTCATGGACGGCATTTCCGTATGGAGTTGGAATGATTCCACGATAGAGTATTGTTGTGGTGTTAGTGGACTCGTGTGCGAGAAATCAAGTTGTCAAAAATTGTTTTAAAATGCAAGTTGTCTAGCCACGAGTCAAATGCTCGCTTTCCGCATGAAACCCCACAATTCCTTATTGATACATTGCATGAGTAGATAGTTATCCTAAAGACTTGCTGAGTACCTTCGTACTCACGTTTGCTTAATAATTGTTGCAGAGGTTGTTAATGACCCTAATGGAGGGTTCTGCCTAGACATCGACGACGACGAGTAGCTGGTGTCCCAGCTACGATCTGGCCCTAGGTTGGGTCTGTAGTATAGTCAGGCCATGTGCCTTCTAGTTTCACCTGTCTGTACTCAGACAGTTTAATCACTTCCGCTGGCTTGTAACTGAATGACTGCTATGATGGGTCGTGAGACCCTTACTGTGTAATATTATGTGTGTGCCTCTTCCGAGCCTCTTAAATAAAGCTTGTATGTTTATGGTTATGTTGTGATGCCATCGATGTATCTGTACATATCGGTATGCCATGTATACGTGTGTCATGCTTGATATATATGGGGTTCGATTACTAGCCGTAGCCTTCAGTAGCATTCCTTACAGGGAAATGCCCCTTTGTGATCCAACGAGCCATGGTAGCTCGCTACTGCTCCGGACACATTGGTTGACCGGCATGTGTCCTTCTTAGCTGCTGTGTCTGACCCCTTTGGGGAAATGTCACGTGATGTAATGGAGTCCTTGTAGCTTGCTATGACTCGTCTACATTCGCTGGTGACCGACACCTGCTTTGCTGGGTCATGTATGCCTGTCCCTGTGCGGAACTGCCACTTTGGTTTATGACTAGACATGTCGATCCGGGTTCTTTGTCATTGGATTGCTAGCGACACAATTGCATACGCGAGTCAAAAGGCCCAAACGGTCACGGCTAAGGTAAGGCTGCAGCCATGGGGTTAACCGTGCGTGAGACCGCAAAGAGATGCGATGTGTTACAGGCTGGATTCCTATGGCTTAGGATCGGGGTCCCGACAGTCGGAGACGATCCTCTTTTTCCCATGTTGCCTCCTTTTCGGAATGATTTGACCATTGAACTTGAAGAAACTTGAGGTTTTGACGTCGAGTGGTACGCTCAGCTTGATCAAGAATACGCACAGGGTATTCTCGGTATGAAAGGTTATCTTGGAGATCAAGCGTTTCGTGGTCCACTTCGCGGATAGGATCCGAAAAGCAACGCCTGAGTTGTGAGACATGGAAGACATCTTGAACCTTGGAAAGATGCGGAGGAAGTTCCAATTGGTAGGCAACTTCTCCTCGTTTGGCAAGAATACGAAAAGGACCAATGTAACGAGGAGCCAACTTGCCCTTGATACCGAATCGATGGGTACACTTCAAAGGTGTAACCCGGAGGTAAGCCTTCTCGTCAACTTCAAAGGTCACAGCCTTATGATGACGATCATATTGGCTCTTTTGACGAGACTGGGCTGTTTTCAACTTTTCACGAATAATGCGAACCTGCTGTTCTGCATCGTGGATCATATCCGGGCCAAAGAGTTGCCTCTCTCCGGTTTCTGACCAATTAAGAGGTGTTCGACATCTTCGTCCATAGAGAACTTCAAAAGGGGCTTTGCCCAAGCTTGATTGATAACTATTTTTATAAGCAAATTCGGCGAATGGAAGGCACTTCTCCCAATTCATATCGAACGATATAACACAAGCTCCGAGCATATCTTCTAGGATTTGATTCACTCTTTCTACTTGACCACTTGATTGAGTATGGAAAGCAGTGCTAAAAGGTAAGTGAGTCCCCATAGCATTCTAAAAACTTTCCCGGAAGTGAGAAGTAAAGATACTTCCACGGTCTGAGTTAATCTCTAGGGGAACACCATGAAGAGACACTATTCGAGAGATATATAACTCTGCTAGCTGGCTAGCTGTTATACTCTCACGAACTGGAAGAAAATGAGCTACTTTGGAGAGACGGTCAATGACCACAAAGATAGCATTATTTCCTTTCTTGGTCTTGGGAAATCCAGTAATGAAATCCATACTGACTTTATCCCATTTCCATTCAAGAATAGCTAAAGGTTGAAGTGTTCCAGTAGGCCTTTGATGTTCTTCCTTAACTCGATGACAAACGTCGCAGTTAGCAACGAACTTAGCAATTTCTCTCTTCATCCTAGTCCACCAAAACCTCTGGCGTAGGTCCTGATACATCTTAGTACTACTAGGATGAATGGTGAGAGGAGAATCATGAACCTCCTTAAGGATCAATTGCCGTAGACGTTTGCTCTTAGGAACCACTAAACGGTTCTGAAAGAACACAACACCTTTCTCATTGATGGAGAAATCCCTAGCGTTTCCGCTGGCAATATTCTCCTTGATCCGGGATATACCCTTATCATAAGCCTGCACGGCTATGATTTGATCCCTAAGAGTAGGCTTCGCCACCAGGGTAGAAATGAATCCTTGAAGAACAATATGAAGATTTAACTTCCAAAATTCCTCATAGAGATGTGGTTGACCTCGTTGTAGCATCAAATTGTTACAATTAGACTTACGACTTAGTGCATCAGTCATAACATTGGCCTTCCCTGGGGTGTAAGTTATCCCTAAGTCGTAATCCGTGATCAACTCAACCAACTGTCTTTGCTTGAGATTCAAATCCGGCTGGGTGAAGATATATTTTAGACTTTGGTGATCAGTGAATATTTTGCAACGATTACCAAGAAGGTAATTCGCCAGGTTTTAAGTGCATGGACTATAGCTGCAAGCTCAAGATCATGTGTGGGATAATTATCCTCTTGTGGACGCAGCTGCCGAGATGTGTATGCAATCACATGACGATCTTGCATGAGAATGCAACCTAATCCTTGTCGCGAGGCGTCGCAGTAGATAACAAAGTCCTTAGAGAAATCTGGTGGTAGCAACACAGGTGCGGAAGTCAGGCGTCTTTTCAGTTCGTGAAAACTATGCTCACACTGTGGTGTCCACTGGAACCTTTTATATTTCTTGAGGAGTTCAGTTAGAGGCCTTGCAACCTTGGAGAAATTCTCGATAAAGCGGCGACAATAGCTCGCTAGACCAAGAAAACTCCTCACTTTCTTACCCGATTCAGGTTGAGTCCAATCAAGGACAGCTTGAACTCTCTCGGGATTGACAACAAAACCCTTACGAGAGATTACGTGACCTAGATAGGTCACTTCTGGTAACCAAAATTCACATTTGGAAAACTTGGCATAAAGGCGATGCTCTCGAAGTTTCATCAATACCAGCCTTAGATGCTCAGCATGTTCTTGTTCGTTCTTCGAGTAGATGAGAATATCGTCGAGGTATACTACAACAAACTTATCCAAATACTCCATGAAGATTGAATTCACCAAGCGAGAGAAGGTGGCTGGGGCATTGGTTAAACCGAAGAACATGACGATGTACTCGTATTGGCCATAACGAGTGACAAAAGACATTTTCGGAATGTCCCCGTTCTTGATCTTGATATGATGGTGTCCCGACCTCAAATCCATTTTTGAGAAGACTGAGGGTCCAACGAGCTGATCATACATATCGTTGATCTCGGGGAGCGGATACTTGTTCTTTATGGTGACCAGATTAACTGGTCGATAATCTACAACCATCCGATCCGTTCCGTCTTTCTTCTTGACGAAGAGGACTGGACAAGCCCAAGGAGAAGAGCTAGGATGAATGAAACCTTTATTCAAGGCCTCATCTAGTTGCTTCTTAAGTTCGGCTAGCTCCAGGGGTGCCATCTTATATGGTCTTCTCGCTATTCGAACGGTTCCCGGAACAAGATCTATCACAAACTCAACATCTCTGTCAGGTGGAATTCCTGGCAGTTCCTCTGGAAAAACATCCGGGAAGTCACAGACTACCGGAATGTCTTCAAGTTCCGGAAGAGGGTTGGCATTGAGGGAATAGAGTTGGCATTTGGCAACTCGAGTAGAGACATTGACTATCTCACCCGAGGGATGGGTAAGCTGATCATTCCTAGAATGAGTATCAATCTTGGCATAGTGAGCTGACATCCAGTCCATACCCAAGATGATATTAATATCCGAATATTTCAAGGCTATCAATGATGCTAGAAAAACTAGCCTGACTACTAGAATTTCATTATCATAGGTTATCCTGAAGGTTTGCCACTTACTACCAGGGGTTTGGACAACCAATGGGATTGGCATATCACAGAAAGACATGTTATGCAACTGTGCATAACTTTCTGAAATGAAGGAATGAGAAGACCCAGTGTCAAAAAGAACAGACGCTGGGTGATGATTAACAAGGAGCGTACCCAGTATGACGTCGGGATCCTCTGCAGCTTCTTCTGCTGAAACATAGTTCACACGGCCACGTGCATGAGTTGGCTTCACATAATTAGCTTTGCCTGACTTGCCTTGCCCAATGGACTTTCCGGGTTGCTTGGCCCCATATTCTCAGGACACTCTCGGGAATAGTGCCCTGGTTCTCCACACTTGTAACAGATCACCTGATTGGCACGTGGTGCAGCATTGCTAGCTGGACCACCATAGGTTTTTGCTGGAGGGTTGGTCTGATTTGTCTGAGGCGCCACATAGGATGGCCTCAGAGTGTATCTTGGCGGCAGAGAACTATTTGGAACCCACAACCTACGTTTTGGAAACGCGGAACCAGATGACGAGCCAAAGTCACGGGAGTGCTTCTTTGTGGCTTCATTGTCGGTATGACCAGTCTCGGCACTGATCGCCTTGTTGACCAGGGCTTGGAAGCTTGTACATTCGTGGAGGCGCAAATCACGACGAAGCTCAGGGCTCAGACCCTTACGAAATCTTTCTTGCTTCTTGGCATCAGTAGACACCTCCTCTGTTGCATAGCGGGCGAGGTTACCGAACTTGTGGCTATATGCATCCACGGTCAACTTTCCGTGGGTGAATGCACATAACTCCTCTCTCTTTCTGTCCATCAGGCCCTCTGGAATATGGTGCAGATGGAAGGCTGCACTAAAGTCTGCCCATGTGGCTGCTGGCTCAGCAGGACGCATAGCTTCAAAGTTCTCCCACCATAGATTGGCGGGTCCTTCCAAAAAGTACGCCGCAAAGGTCACCTTGTCGGCCTCGGAAACATTTGCAGAGCAAATCTTGCGTGAAATACTACATAGCCAATCATCAGCATCGCGAGGATCGACTGAGTGATGGAACTTTGGAGGATTCAGCTTCACAAAGTCATTGAGGGACACTACAGCATTCCGAGGCTGATGAGCCGTATTTTGCTCAATACGCTATAACAGTCGGTTGGTCTCCCTTTTGTTTCTCTCTGCCTGAAGCATAACTGCCGCCAGAGAGGGCGGGTGAGGCAGTTCTTCCTGCGATGCTTGACTACGCTCGCCTTGCTCATGAGCAGGGGCACGGTTCAACCTGGTGAACACCATCCTAACAAACAAACTCACAGCTTAGACCAATATCAACATCAATACTAGCTATGGATTAAGAATGCACTGAACACATGGAATGCGGAAATGAATATTCGAACAGCCTGGTAACAAGCAACTGCTATATATACACCATGGTTCATACACACCATTACATAGTTCAGTACAACCTTAACCAAGGAGCAAACTACTAAAAATATGAAACTACTCATCAGAGGCTTCCAAGCTTCCTATACATTATTTATCTATGCCTCCGGAATTCATTTCACGACACAAGCATACTTCACAAGTCACACAGGACTATGAAAGTACAGCTACTACCATACTATCCTTCCACTCACGGTTTAGGCATTCACGTAGAACATATCATAAAGATTGCCTCCATGGCCTAGAAGCTCAACCTGCGGATCAAGAAATACTCCAGCCTGAGGACCCTGGGATCCATAAGGACACGGGTGTGGCCTTGGTCGCCTGACTAGTGGTAGTAGAGGTCCCCGAAGAGGGGTGACTCCTCCTATAGCAGGCCAGTCAACATGAGCCGGAAGATGGGTCCTAACAGGGTTCAGCATCTCCATATCTCCATACCCTGTATGGACTACACGTGCCAGCTGCGTCAAAGCCGTCCATAGACGGGTACGTGTAGCATAGAGCTCCATACGTAGGGCACGAGCATCCCTGTCCCTATTCTCTAGCATCTCAGCAGTGGACTGCAGCAACGGATCCTCCATAGATGAATCAAAGTAGACCCCACTGAGGTATCCTTCTTCACCTGGCTGAGAGGCAGGAACATAGCAGAACTCTGAATTCTGCAGCAGTGCATGTCTAGCCCTCATGATGGTCAGCATTGAATAGGCAGCATCTTATACTGCCATGTCAACAGTGACTCCCAATCCATAAGACCAATGGATTGGCTCCTCAGCTCCAGGGTAATCTGGGAATACCCTAATAGTGCAGAGGTACTGGCTTTGATTAAAATCCCGGTACTGCTCCTCCACTTTGTACTCTGGGTACCAGCGGTAACTGGACACTGACATCATCCTGACTAGCATGGCCGTATGACCCGACACATCAATGCACCTAGTCAGACGAACCACTTGACGAGAAGGACGGCCAGGCATCTGAAAATAGAGAGTAATGCAAAAGCATTAGAGCTCTGAAGACAAAAATGGGAAGCATAACGGTAGTAAATGCTCAAAACAATTTTGAGACAACCCATAAAAATAGGATAGCGCAACCACTCAACTATCAAGTTCAATTCTCTGATCATAAATAGTTACTTCCTTTTCCTAGGGATAAAAGAAACCCAAAATAACTCTCGACCCGTTGTCCTATAATCTACCGATCAGAAACACGAGCCTAAGAGAAGATGAGTAACCTAGTCCTTAATCCCTGCAGAAAAGACGAGGATGACCAGAATAGAATAACTTGAGAAGAGAACAAGAGTCTTACGTTCCCTTCCACAAACAATTCCCTTATATATAACTAAAGCAATTCCTGACTCAACTTCGACCAGTTTGGCTTAGTAATCCTACAGTCAGTCAGGCTCTGATACCAACGCAGTCGGGACCCCGATCCTAAGCCATAGGAATCCAGCCTGTAACACATCGCATCTCTTTGCGATCTCACGCACGGTTATCCCCACGGCTGCAGCCTTACCTTAGCCGAGACCGTTTGCACCTTTTGACTCGTGTATGCAATTGTGTCGCTAGCAATCCATTGACAAAGAACCCGGATCGACATGTCTAGTCACAAACCAAAGCGGCAGTTCCGCACAGGGAAAGACATACATGACCCAACAAAGCAGGTGTCGGTCACCAGGGAATGTAGACGAGTCGTAGCAGGCTACAAGGACTCCATTACGTCGCGTGACATTTCCCCAACGGGGATAGACACAGCAGCTAAGAAGGACACATGCCGGTCAACTAATGTGTCCGGAGCAGTAGTGAACTACCATGGCTCGTTGGATCACAAAGGGGCATTTCCCTGTAAGGAATGCTACTAAAGCCTACAGCTAGTTAATCGAACCCCATACATATCAACTACAACATAACCCTAAACATACAAACTTTATTTGGAAGGCTCGGAAGAGCCACACACATAATATTACAAGGTAGGGGTCTCACAACCCATCATCACAAGTCATACACACAATTCTTACAAACCAGCGGAAGAGTAAGCTATTTGAGTACAGACATATGGAAGGATAAAGGCACATGGCCTGACTATCTACAGACCCATCCTAGGGCCATATCGTAGCTGGGATACCAGCTACTCGTCGTCGTCGATGTCTAGGTAGAACCCTCCATTAGGGTCATTAACAACCTCTGCAACAATTATTAAGAAAACATGAGTACAAAAGTACTCAGCAAGACTTTAGGATAAGCTATCTACTCATGCAATGTATCAATAAGGAGTTGTAGGGTTTCATGCGGAAAGCAAGCATTTGACTCGTGGCAAGACAACTTGCATTTTAAATTAGTTTTGACAACTTTGATTTCTCGCACACGAGTCCACTAACACAACAACAATACTCCATCATGGAATCATTCCGTCTCCATACGGAAATGCCGTCCACGACACTCACGCTTATCTTGACAATTTTATGAGTAGCCATTAAAGTTATCTATGAACAACATATGTCTCCAAGTAGTCCATATCCGCGGACGCGGCTATTCGAATAGATCATAACCCTGCAGGGGTGTACTTCTTCACACACGCTCTTGCCACTTATCGCCATGTGCACGTCATGCACCTCGGCAACCTTCAAGCTGAAGCCCACCGAGGGAGTCGGCCACGACCGTTAACCACGCTATTACTTAGTCCAGGTCTATCGCCTATCTCAGGGTAACCCGCACGGAAGTCCGGCCGAGGTTTTCGCCACGACCCCAAACGATGTGCGGAGGGTTCTCAAGCCCACCATTCGGGTGCCACTTTGTACACCGTGCCACTACCTACCGCATCATAGCCCACCTCTATGGTCAGCGCTACGCACGGCCTCCAGCATGACTATAAACACCAGAAACTACTTGCAACTCCTGGACGGAGTACTAAGCGATTAATAAGTCGAGAGGGTCAATTAAGTATCCCAACGTGTGGTAGTATCTAGTATTGGATTACATACACGGAACTCAGTTCCTAAGGACGGTTCCAGTGAAACAACCCGCCATGTACTCCTACATAGCCTTTCACCAGTACCTTTACCAAATCAGGTTCAACACACAACCTTTACTTACTGAACACATTCTCACAATTCTTTTCATCACCCAGATGAAAAACCATACACAACTCGAAGCATAGCATGCATAGCAGGATAAGGCACATCATGGCTCAAGCATTTACCAGGTATGCTAGGTTGCCAGGTTCAGCTATTTACTGTGACAAAGACAGGTCATGCAAAGGAAGTGGGTTAAACTAACGTAGTAAAAGCAGTGAAAGCATTTGCCCTAATGCAATAAATAAGATCAAGAGCGAGAACATGGGATTTATCGGGATGATCAAAATGGTTGCTTGCCTTGTTGCTCAGCAGAGGGACAATATCCGTCAGTCGGATATTGGTGGAATCCGGAGGAGCGGGGCCTACCGGTAAGAACAATAACAATGAATAACAATCATATGCAACAAGATAATGCATGAGCATGGCATGAAAATGAAAGGTGGTAGACTAATGTGACTACCATTTCTTAAGTTGAAGTTGATTTGAATCAAGATTCAAATATCACTTCAAACAAGGTATTTTCAAATACCCTTTTAATTGATTCGACCTGATGCTCAGGTAATCTTGTTTTAGCATGCATGATGATGGTATGTTGGGTTGCTGGTTATGCTTGATCATGGTTTGGTCATAATATTTGAAGTGGGATTCAAATGGATTTCAAATTCCAACTCCAAATTATTTAATGAGGTTATCCTAATCATCATTTAATCTGTTTGGTGAAGTTAACATTTTCAAACATGTTTGAAAATATCACAATCAGCAGGTCCAACTCGCCGTTGAAAGTCAAACCTGACCAGTGGGACCCACTGGTCAGTGACTGTTTATGATTTTAATTTATTTAATTATTTTTACTAATCTTAGACTTAATTAATCAGGGGCTGGCCCCACCTGTCATAGACTCAGGGCGGTCAGATCCACCGGCGGCGAGGTCGTCCTCGCCGGCGGTGAGCCTCCGGCGACCATCTGAACAGCGGACGGGCTCGGAAATCCCATTCCGACGACCATTTGCGCAGCAGAAGGCACCAGATTGACCAGCGTTTACCCGCCGTTCCATTTCTGCTCAGAACTGGGGCTGATCTGGCCGGAGATGACGCCGGCGACGAGCTTGGCGGCGGCCGAAGCTCGGGCATCATCGAGGTCATTGAAACAGGGGGCATCACGCGCGGGGCTAGGCTCCTACATCATCTATGCGACGTGCTGAAGCGTTTGCAAGCCTCAAATCAACGAGCCGATCATCGGAGAGCCACCGATGACGAGCTACCACGGCGGTCATCGTCGGGCTCCGGTGGAATCAGGTGCTAGGGCTCGGGATCGAGAGGGGAAATAGGGGGAAAAGGATCCTGAGCTCACTAGGACTGCACAGGCGTTGAAAGTAGGCTCGGGGAAGGCCTGAGGAGGAAGAATGGCGGTGATGAACGTCGGCGATCCGAGGAGGAAGAAGGCGGCTTCTCGGTGATTCTCTGCGTCTCGGCGTCGAGCTCGTGTCTTGTAAGCTTCCGGGGACCCTGGCGGTTCTTCTGCGCGGCTTAGGAGGGAAGGAGGCAGGCCAGAGCGACGGCGAGCTCGAGCTCTGCTCGAGCTCCAATGCCGGCCGAGAGGAGAGAGAGCAGGGGGAGAATGGGGAGGGGATGAGCTCGGGGAGGCCTAGGGGAGCTTATCCCCGACCTCGCCAGCGCAACGCGGCGGCCAAGCAGGCACGCAGCTGCGTGGGCGCGCCGGATCGAGCGGCGGCCACCTCCTGCTCCGACTGATAGGGAGGAAGACGACAGGTAAGGTGGGTTGGGCTTCAGGTAAGCGTAGGATAGCATTTTTCCATTTTTCTGTTTCTGTTTTATTTGCTAACATTGATTTCCATTTATTTTTGCTTCAAAAAGCAAACAAAAAAATAGTTTGAAAAACGCTGGGGTGTTAGTTGGAAAATTTCCAATCACCCATAAAGTTTTCAGCATTTTTTGAAAACTTTATATTTTTGAATTCAAATATAAGTTTGAATTCAGAGACTTGCTAGTTTAAAATAAAATGCCAAAAGTGATATGAAAATAGTTTTCTCCCCTGATAATTTGTTTTCAATATTTATCAGAAATATTGAACTTTTAAGAAGGCCATTTTGGGTTCATTTATTTTGACAAAATTTGAATTTCCTTTGAATAAGAAGTGGCTAGGGTTTTTGGTTTGAGTTTCACCACTTCTTTGGAGTTTGTTTCAATTTCTTGAATGCAATGGAAGAAAACATGAGCACAAATACTAAACCCTAGTTAGGGATCGAGGGATGTGACACATTTTGAACTTCTTCAAAACTTTATCAAGGTATGTGCTTTGTGCAAGTCCTATCAGGCGCCTCGTTCTATCCATATATATCTTAATTCCTAGAATGTAAGCAGCTTCTCCTAGGTCCTTCATAGGGAAACACTTGTTCAAGTAATCTTTTAGGTTCTCTAAAAACTCCACATTGTTTCCAATCAGCAATATGTCATCCACATATAATATTAGAAACGCCACAGAGCTCCCACTCACTTTCTTGTAAATACAAGATTCTCCAACAACTTGTATAAACCCAAACACTTTGATCACTTCATCAAAGCGCTTATTCCAACTCCGAGATGCTTGCACCAGTCCATAAATGGATTGCTGGAGCTTGCACACTTTGTTAGAATTCTTTGGATCGACAAAACCTTTGGGTTGCATCATATACAACTCTTCCTTGAGAAAATCGTCAAGGAACGCCGTTTTGTCATCCATCTGCCAGATTTTTATAATCGAAAAATGCAGCTATTTCTAACACGATTCGGACGGACTTAAGCATCTCTATCGGTGAGAACTTCTCATCGTAGTCAACTCCTTGAACTTGTGAAAAACCCTTTGCCACAAGTCGAGCTTTATAAACGGTTACATTACCGTCCGCGTCCGTCTTCTTCTTAAAGATCCATTTGTTCTGAATAGCCTTGCGGCCTTCAGGTAATACTTCCAAAGTACACACTTTGTTTTCATACATAGATCATATCTCGGATTTCACGGCCTCCAGCCATTTGTTGGAATGTGGGCCCACCATTGCTTCTTCATAATTCACAGGTTCATTGTTGTCCAACAACATGATTGATAAGACATGAGTACCGTACCACTCAGGAGCAGTACGTGATCTTGTCGACCTACGAGGTCCGATAGGAACTTGATCCGAAATTTCATGATCATCATCATTAACTTCCTCCTCAACCGGTGTCGGTTCGACACAGGTTTCCCCTTGCCCCGCGCCACCATCTAGAGGGAGTAGAGGTTCTACGACCTCATCAAGTTCTATCTTCCTCCCACTCAATTCTTTCAAGAGAAACTCCTTTTCAAGAAAAGCTCCGTTCTTAGCAACAAACACTTTGCCCTCGGATCTAAGATAGAAGGTGTACCCAACTGTCTCCTTTGGGTAACCTATGAAGACACACTTTTCCGCTTTGGGTTCCAGCTTTTCAGGCTAAAGCTTTTTGACATAAGCATCACATCCCCAAACTTTAAGAAACGACAACTTTGGCCTCTTGCCAAACCATAGCTCATATGGTGTCGTCTCAACGGATTTTGACGATGCCCTATTTAAAGTGAATGCAACTGTCTCTAATGCATAACCCCAAAACGATAATGGCAAATCAGTAAGAGACATCATAGATCACACCATATCTAACAAAATACGATTACGACGTTCGGACACACCATTACGTTGTGGTGTTCCAAGCGGTGTCAACTGTGAAACAATTCCACATTGTCTTAAGTGAGCATGAAACTCGAAACTCAGAAACTCACCGCCACGATCAGAACGTAGGAACTTGATCTTCTTGTTACGATGATTTTCAACTTCACTCTGAAATTTCTTGAACTTCTCAAATGTTTCAGACTTGTGCTTCATCAAGTAGGTGTATCCATACCTACTCAAATCGTCATTGAAGCTGAGAAAATAACGATATCCTCCGCGCGCCTCCAGACTCATTGGACCGCACACATCGGTATGTATGATCTCCAATAAGTCACTTGCACGCCCCATTGTTTCGGAGAACGGAATCTTAGTCATCTTGCCCATGAGGCATGGTTCACACGTGTCAAGTGATTCAAAATCCAGTGACTCCAAAAGCCCATCGGAATGGAGTTTCTTCATGCGTTTACACCAATATGACCTAAGCGGGAGTGCCACAAAAACGTGGCGCTATCATTGTTAACTCTACATCTTTTGGTCTCAATGTTATGTACATGTGTATCATCACAATCAAGATTCAATATGAACAATCCTCTGACATTGGGTGCATGACCATAAAAGATATTACTCATAGAAATAGAACAACCATTATTCTCTGACTTAAACGAGTAACCGTCTCGCAATAAACAAGATCCAGATATAATGTTCATGCTTAACGCAGGGACTAAATAACAATTATTTAAGTTCATAACTAATCCTGATGGTAACTGAAGTGCGACTGTGCCGACAGTGATTGCATCAACCTTGGAACCATTTCCCACGCGCATCGTCACTTCATCCTTCGCCAGCCTTCGTTTATTCTGCAGTTCCTGCTTCGAGTTGCAAATATAAGCAACAGAACCGGTATCAAATACCCACACACTACTACGAGAGTTGGTTAAGTACACATCAATAACATGTATATCACATATACCTGATTTTTCTTTGGCCGCCTTCTTATCAGCCAAATACTTGGGGCAGTTGTCCAGTGACCCATCCCTTGCAATAATAACACTCTATTTCCAGCTTAGGTCTAGCCTTGGGTTTCTTCGTCGTATTGGCAAAAGGTTGCCGCTCTTCTTGGAGTTACCCTTCTTGCCTTTGCCGTTTATCTTGACACCAGTGGTCTCATTGACCATCAACACTTGATGCTCTTTCTGGAGTTCTGACTGTGCAACTTTCAGGATCGCGAATAACTCGCCGGGTGACTTGTTCATCCCTTGCATGATATAGTTCAACACAAAGCTCTTGTAGCTAGGTGGCAGTGATTGAAGAATTCTGTCACTGATAGCCTCTTGCGGGAGCATCGACGTGCAAGTCAATATTAACTATTACAACATGATCATCTCATACATCCAATATATCACATCATGTCTTTGGCCATATCACATCACATAGCATACCCTGCGAAAACAAGTTAGACGTCCTCTAATTTGTTGTTGCATGTTTTACGTGGCTGCTATGGGTCTCTAGTATGATCGCATCTTACTTACGCAAAAATCATGAAGATGTGGAAATTGCTATTTAACCTCTCTCCAAGGACCGCCTCGGTCAAATCCAATTCAACTAGAGTTGAAAAAACATGCACCCGCGAGTCATATTTATGCAACGAGTTGCATGTTGGTCGATGAAACCAGTCTCTCACAAACGTACGAGTAATGTCGGTCCGGGCCGCTTCAATCCTACAATATCGCCGAATCGAGAAAAGACTAAGGAGGGCAGCAAATCGAATATCTACACCCACAAAAACTTTTGTGTTCTACTCGAGATAACATCTACGCATGAACCTAGCTCTGATATCACTCTTGGGGAACGTTGCATGGGAAACAAAAATTTCCCTACGCACACGAAGACCTATCATGGTGATGTTCATCTACGAGGGGAGATTAGATCCACATACCCTTGTAGATCGCTAAGTGGGAAGCATTAAGAAATGCGATCAATGTAGTGGTACAGCTTCGTGATTCAAATCATCGTCATCCCACGATTCGTTCTGATCTAGCGCCGAACGGACGACAACTCCGCGTTCAGCACACGTACATCTCGATGATGATCTCGGCCTTCTTGATCCAGCAAGAGAGATGGAGAAGTAGATGAGTTCTCTAGCAGCGTGACAACGCGCTGGTGGTGGTGATGATCTACTCTTGCAGGGCTCCGGCCGAGCTCCGCAGAAATCCGATCTAGAGGAAGAACTACGTGGTATAGGTTTGAGTTGAACGTGGCAAAGTTGTGTCTCGAAAGCCCTAAGACCACCAATATATATAGGATGAGGGGAGGGGATAGCCTTGGGGCTCAAGGGAGCCCCAAGGGCACCGACCGATGGGAGGAGGTGGACTCCCACCCCAATTCGGTTTGGGGGAAGGAGTCCAGTCCTTCCTTCCCACCTCTCTCTTTCCTTGTTTTTTTTCCCTGTGGTTTTTTCCACTTGTGACACCATAGCCTTCTTGGGCTTGCCGCACCAGCCAACTAAGGGCTGGTGCGCCACCCTAGGGTTACTGGGCTCACTCCCGGGTGGGTGGGCCCCTCCCGGTGAATACCCGGAACCTATTCGTCACTCCCGGTACACTTCCGATAATTGCTATGACCACGTGAACAAATGAATACTTGGCATGGTCATAGGAATATTAATATATAGGATGGTTTCATTTGCTCATAGGAATGAATACTTGACATGCAGAAAACAGTAGCAACAAAATGACACGATCACATGCTACATTCTTAGTTTGGGTCTAGGGCATCACATGATTCTCCTAATGATGTGATCCAGTTATCAAGTGACAACACTTGCATATGGTCAGAAAACCTTAACCATCCTTGATCAACTGGCTAGCCAATAGAGGCTTTCTAGGGACATTGCTTTGTCTATATATCCACACATGTATCTATGCTTTCATTCAATACAATTATAGCAAGGATAATAAATGATTATCTTGAAACATGAATTATAATAATAACTATTTTATCGTTGCCTCCACGGCATATTTCCAAGAGTTAAAAGTGTTAACCACTATACTTCTTCGGTGGTGTCAGGGGCAGTAAATGCCTTGTCAGACCCCTGACCTGCCGCAAGATGGTTGCGACACGTATCCAGGTGAATCGACACCTGGGCCTTGCGCTAGCACACGAGGGATGTGCTGGAGCGGTCGGATTGTGGTAGGAACTGGTGGGTACACCTGGCGTGCGAACAGGGACTTGCTAGCCTGGAGTCTCCATCGGGTGACTTGGTCACCTTCCCGGCAAGGAAGGCTTGTCGGTGGCTTGAATACTTTCCTGGCAAGGAGGGCTTGCCGGAGGCCTCGCCAGTCTGTGTGAGTCTTCCCGGCAAGGGATACTTGCCGGCGTCTTGCTGGTCGTCTTCCCAGCGAAGCGTGCCCGCCAGGGCCTTGGGAATAATCCTGGCAAGGAGGGCTTGCCGGGGCCTTGTGTCTGGAGCCTTTGTATCCCACGCCCCTAGAGAAAGGGGAAGGGAGTGGTCTCGGACTACCTTGGGTTGCTTTCGTGCTGTTCTTCCCGTCACACTGTTGTCGGGGGCATTTCCGATGCCCATGCACAAGTCTGGGGCACAAGGGACCCCAGTCTCTAGTGCACCGACAATACCTGAGGGTTATGTTATGGAAGGAGAATTAGCTAGGGACTTTCTTGCTTGTAAGGATAGAGATGATCTTAAGAAATTTCTATGGAAGTGGAAGGAAAAATCTTTGAATGCTAGAATGCAATATGATCCCAAGTTTGCTACTTCACCTATTTGTGTTACTGATAAGGATTATGAATTCTCTATCGACCCAAAGTTAATTACTTTGGTAGAATCTGATCCTTTCCATTGTTATGAATATGAAACTATTGTCGCACACCTTACTAAATAATGATATAGCCACCCTATTTACTCATGAGGAAAAAATTTATTACTACTATATTCTTAAGCTGTTTCCATTCTCATTAAAGGGTGATGCTAAGATATGGTTTAATTCTCTTGCTCCTCGTTGTGTGCGTAGTCCCTAGGATATGATTTACTACTTCTCTGAAAAATATTTTCCTGCCCATAAGAAACAAGCTGCCTTGTAGGAAATATTTAGCTTTGTACAAATTGAAGAAGAGAGTCTTCCACAAGCTTGGGGGAGGCTCCTCCAATTACTTAATGCTTTGCCTGATCACCCTCTCAAGAAAAATCAAATACTTGATATATTTTATAATGGACTGACCGATGCTTCTAGGGACCACCTATATAGTTGTGCTGGTTGTGTTTTAAGGGAACGAACTGTTGAACAAGCTGAACTACTATTGCATAATATATTGAGCAATGATAATGATTGGACTATTCCCAAACCACCTCCAAAACCAACTCCTAACAAGAGAGGTATTCTATTCCTCAGTCCTGAAGATATGCAAGAGGCAAAGAAATCTATGAAATAAAAAGGTATTAAAGCTGAAGATGTTAAGAGTCTACCACCTATTGAAGAAATACATGGTCTTGATAACCCGACACAGGTAGTAGAGGTAAATTCTCTTTGTAGATTTGATGAAGGTGACATTCCCTATAATAAGTATGCTAGCCAATGCTTGGATGAATTTGATAATTTTGTTGTTAAACAAGAAAATTTCAATGCTTATGTTAGTAGACAATTGAAGCATAATGCTTACATGCTTGATCGCTTGGGTGATTATATGAGTAGAACTATCAATGACCTTAGGATTATTAGTAAACATGCTTCCATGGTAACTACTCAAGTAGAACAAGTACTTAGGCACAAAATGATTTGCTCAATGAGATGATTAGTAAGAACAATGATCATTCTGTTAGAGTTGTGACTAAAGGTGGTAGAATGACTCAGGAACCTTTGTATCCTGAGGGCCATCCTAAGATAATTGAGCTAGATTCTCAAAGAATTAATAACACCGTACCTGGTCTTTCTAATAAAAATAAAAAGAATGATGATAGGACTTTGCATGCTGCTAGTGAACCTAATATAGAGTCACATGAAAGCCCAAATGATATCTCTATTTCTGACGCTGAGACAAAATCTGGTAATTAACATGAACCTAGTGATAATATTAATGATGATGTTCATGTCAATGCTCAATCTAGCAATGACAATGATGTGGAGATTGAACCTGCTATTGATCTTGATAAATCACAACCTAAGAATAAGAGATATGATAAAAAAGATTTTGCTGCTAGGAAGCATGGTAGAGAAAGAGAACCATCGGTTCAGAAACCCATGCCCTTTCCTCCTAACCATCCAAAAATAAGGATGATGAGGATTTTGAGCGCTTTGCTGAAATGCTGAGACCTATTTTCTTACGTATGCGCTTAACTAATATTCTGAAAATGTCTCCTTATGTTAAGTACATGAAAGATATTTTTACTAATAAAAGAAAGATATCGGAAGCTGAGATCTCCACCATGCTTGCTATTTATACTTTTAAGGGTGGAATACCAAAGAAATTAGAGATACCGGAGTACCCACTATACCATCTTCTATTAAAAGTAATTATGTTAAAACTACTTTATGTCACTTGGAGCTGGTGTTAGTGTTATGCCGTTCTCTTTATATCGTAGACTTGACTTGAATAAGTTGACACCTACTACAATCTCTCTTCAAATGGTTGATAAATCAACTGCATTACCTAACGGTATTTGTGAGGATGTGCCAGTTGTGGTTGCAAACGTTACTACCATAACCAACTTTGTCATTCTTGATATTCCCGAGGAAGACAGTTTGTCGATCATCCTTGGTAGACCCTTCTGAATACTACAGGGGTTGTTATTGATTGCAACAAAGGTAATGTCACTTTTCATGTTAATGGTAATGAGCATACGGTACACTTTCTGAAGAAACAATCTCAAGTTCACAACATCAACTCCATTGAAAAAATTCCAACGTTCATTATTGGAGACTTTGAATTCCCTCTTCCTACTGCCAAGAAGAAATATGATGTACTTATTGTTGGGGACATGCATATCCCCATTGAGGCAACCTAGTGTCATTCAATAGTTCTCCGGTTCCATGTCATTCGAAAAAGTTTGTCAATGAGACTTGATCAACCTTATTGATGGTTTCTTTTTGACGGGCATGAGATGGATGAATTTAGAAAACACAACCTTCTGTACCCACCTTTTATTTTCTGTTCCTTAGTTTTAATTTAGTAAAAAGTTTTTATTTCTCTATTTTCCGTTTTATCCGTACAATAGAAAATTACGTGAAAAATAAAAGTTCTCACAACGACGTGAAAATTTGGTATGATTTTTTCTAGAATATTTAAGAATTTCTCGCACTAGGAATACATTAGGGAACTGCACCAGTGGGCCACGAGCCTGCAAGGAGAGGCCATCCCCTGGGCATGCCCCCTGGCTTGTGGGTCTCACATGGGGTCCCTTCACTTATTCCAGTACCCATCCACTCCTTCTTCCTCCAGAACAAATCCCACCATTGCTCAAACCCGTGTTTTAGCTCATCTTGCTGCCATTTTCGATCTCCTTGCTCAAAGTTCCATTTGCAAAACTATTTTAGGGGATTGTTCATAGGTATGTGACTCCTCTAATGGTCCAATTAGTTTTTGTTCTAGTGCTTTATATATTGCAAAATCTTGTTGCTGTGGTGACCTTGTTCTTGAGCTTACATGTCAAATTTGTAGGGCCCCAAGTAGTTTTGATGCATGATATAGCTTCTATGCAACTGTGGGAGTAGTTACTATAAGTTTTGATTGAGTTTGTTCATTTTTATGTGAAGTTACTAAAGATTTCAGATTTACTTTTCAGAAAAATTTAAAAAATGAGGAGATTGTCAAGAGGCTCTTCTAGCCGGGGTTTTAAGGAAAATGAAAATGAGAAGCCTAGATACATTATTCATCGCACAACAGAAGTTAGACCCTGTGAATGCCGAAGTGAGGCATTCTTAAGGGCGACCAAAATTTATGAAGATCTCTACTATCTAGCGGAAAATGCAGGCATCACCGATTTTCTCAACGAAAATTGTGACCAGCATCTCCTACTTATTAATATTTTCATGCAAAATTTTCACTTTTATCCTAGGAAGAATCCTCCGATGGTAGAATTTCATTTATATGTTGTGCCTAAGGAAATGTCACTTTACAATTTTTGCAATGTTTGCAAAATACCTTTTGAGGGCAGCATCAGTGAACCACGTCCTAGAGACATGGAGGATTTTATTACGGCAATCACTGTAGGGTAAGAGAGAGGGGTGTCAAAGGCAGGAGCGGCCAGCGTACACTTTCCTGTTCTACGTTACTATTCATTATTTGCAGGGAGATGTTTAGTTGGTCGCGGCGAGAGTGGAAGCCTCAGTGCTCCCGACCTCACTATTCTGCGCCACGCTTTATTTTCTGGTAGAACTTTTAGTCTGGGTGCTATAGTGGCTCAACGGTTGAACTCAAACTGCTCGAAGGGCCCTATATTCGAAGGTATCTATGCATCTCATTTAGATAAACACTCTGAGATACCTATTAGGCTTGACGAGGAAGAGGAAATGCTACTTCATACAAGATATTTAGATTATGACAGGATGGTAGCACATGATTTTATTAAGAAAGACAATAATAAGAGGTTGCTTTATAACTTAGTATTTAGTGAGGGTACTTTTGAGATTATTACTCTGCATGCCTCTTCTTTGTTCGATATCTATTTAGGCAGGTACACTATTATGATCGAGGACATTTACAAATATTGGGGCTTGTCGCAACCCCTAGCACCTGAGCCTGCACCAGACCTCGATCCGTATTAGGTTCCAGTTTTTAGTGGGAGCCGCAGGAGCTCGCAAACCAATGGAACCCTCAGTATCCTTTGGAGTATCCATGATAGGGTTATTTCTAGCCATGGCCTTAGACCAACTTAGACCAAAAGCCTAAGCTTGGGGGAGTACACATTTCTCACCGACATTACACTCATGTTCACACACTCATTCCAGTTGTCGGTGTTCAAACTTTTTCATTGTATAATCCATGGTAGTTTATTTCTTATTTTTGTTTTATTCTTGTGTGTTTCATTAACCTTGAGAAAATTCAAAAAAAACTAGTTCTAGCTTTACCTTCTATTTTGTTTAGTTTTAGTGTTAAAACAAATCCCAAAAAGATTTTTAGTTCTTCTTTTGCTTGTTGGGGGCTTCCCCATGTAAATAGTTTCTTTTTCTTTCTTCTTTGGGTCGTAAGGAGAAGACCATGATGACATGGCGAGTGGCTCTCATATTCATTATTGTTTATCTATCAGAGAATTCACACGACCTTGTCTTCTCCTTTGAGTTATTGCTTGCAGATTCCAACTTAGTCCAATGAACGTGTACTCTTATTATTATTTTTCACACTGTTCGATCGTGTAGGTGAAAGGCAATAATGACAATATATGATGAAGTAAAGGAGATGGTGAAAAGCTGGTATGAACTCGACCTATTTTGTTTTTGTAAATATGATTAGCTCATCATTCTGGATTCAGCTCATTATGAATTGAACATGTTTGCAATGACAATTAGAGATTATAGTTACTTATTCCATGCTTAATTATCTAGGAGTGAATAATGGTCTGTCTTGAGTGCCAACATGCATATTTAAATGGTTGTGATGTAGTATGATAGAATGGTATCCTCCTCCGAATGATTCGAGTGTCTTGACTTGTCATATGTTCATGCATGTAGTTGAAACAAAACCTACATAGCCTCTACAATGTTTATATTCATGGTGATTTATATCCTACTCATGCTTGCACTCAACGTTGGTTAATCTCAAAGCAGGTTTATAAGTGTTGCCGCTCTCTAGTTGTTCGCTACCCAGCCTCTTGCTAGCCTCCACTTGTACTAAGCGGGAATACTGCTTGTGCATCCATTTCCATAAACCCAAAGTTGTTCCATATGAGTCCACCATACCTACCTATATTCGGTATTCGCCTCCCGTCCCAAGTAAATTTGCATGTGCCATACTCTAAACCTTCAAATAAATATTTTGTTTTATATGCCCGAATTGCTCATGTGGTGACTAGGGTTATTATTATCTTCCGTGATAGGTTGGTTATTCTCAAGATATGTGTTGATTCACTATAATTCACGATAAAGTGGTTGGTAATCGGGATGGCCAGTTCCATGCTCAAAAGTCAAATCAAATTTAATAAAACAAAACTCCCCCAAGATTGTTGTTTGTATGGACGGTACCCATGGATTTGGCCCACCGTGGAATGTGATAGATTGGTGGAGGGGGAGTAAAAACTTTACTATTCTGTTTGGGAACCACCTATAATTTATTTAGCATGGAAGATATTGAGATCTCTTAGTTTTTATGTTGACAATAAAAGCATACGAACAATTTTTTTGATTCATCCCTGTTTTAAAAGCTCGAGCTCTGGCACCTCTGCAAACCAATGCTTCCCTGTGCGAAGGGCCTATCTATTTTACTTCACTGTTGAGTCATCCTCTTCTTATAAAAAGGCACCAGTTAGAGAGCACCCCCCTCATTTGTATGCTTTGATATTAATTGATCTGGAGCATGAGTATGACTGGATCTCTTTTACCATCAATTACAATGTCTAGTCAGTCCTTTTTCTTTGGAGGTGCTCTGCAGGGCTAGCGAGATACCAGTTTATCATATTGTATTATGATTTTTTTGATAAAATTGTTGCTATCCGAGACTTATTATTATTGCTCGCTAGTTGATTTTGCCATTGATATAAGTAAATATGAGACCTAAATATTATTGTGAATGTGGTTAGTCTATAATCTAAGCTGAAAATCTGAACGTAAGTTTAAAATATTTACAACAACAAGATCAAATAGAGTTTGTAAAAGTTTGTCTTTATCACATTCAGTTTATCAACTGAATTGCTTGAGGACAAGCAAAGGTTTAAGCTTGGGGGAGTTGATACGTTTCCAACGTATCTACTTTTCCAAACACTTTTGCCCTTGTTTTGGACTCTAATTTGCATTATCTGAATGGAACTAACCCGGACTGACGCTGTTTACAGCAGAATTTCCTTGGTGTTATTTTTGTGCATAATTAAGAGTTCTCGGATTGACTTGAGAATTTACGTAGAATATTTCTGGAATAAATAAAAAAATACTGACAAGAGAATCTACCGGAGGGGGCCACCCCCAGGTCACAAGCCTGCAGGGCGCCCCCCCTAGGCTACGCCCCCTGGCTTGTTTGGCCCGTGTTGCTCCACCGATCTCGTTTCCACTCTTATATATTCCTATCCGGGGAGAAAAAAATCAGAGAGAAGAGTTCATCGCGTATTACGATACGGAGCCGCCGCCACCTCTTGTTCTTCCTCGGGAGGGCAGATCTGGAGTCTGATTTGGGCTCTGGAGAGGGGAAATCGATGTCTTCGTCGTCACCAACCATCCTTCATCACCAATTTCATGATGCTCTCCATCATTTGTGAGTAATTCCATCGTAGGCTTGCTAGACGGTGATGGGTTGGCTTAGATCTATCATGTAATATACTTAGTTTTGTTAGGGTTTGATCCCTAGTATCCATTATGTTGTGAGATTGATGTTTCTATGACTTTGCTATGCTTAACGCTTGTCACTAGGGCCCGAGTGCCATGATTTCAGATCTGAACCTATTATTTTTTAATGAATATATATGTGTTCTTGATACTATCTTGCAAGTTATAGACACCTATTACAAGTTATGATCTGCATCCCCCAGGGTGACAATAACTGGGATTCGTTCGAGTGATTACCATAGTTTGAGGAGTTCATGTATTCACTAAGTCCTAATGCTTTGGCCCGGTTCTCTATTAAAAGGAGGCCTTAATTGTTGGAGAAGGTTGCATGGGAAACAAAAAATCATACGCACATGCAATACATATCCATGGTGATGATCATCTATGAGAGGGAGAGTGAATCTACAAACCCTTGTAGATCGCTAAGCGAAAGCGTATATAACACGGTTCATGTAGTGGGCCATCTTTGCGATCCAAATCTCAGACCATATCGCGATCTCATCACGATCTGTCCCGCGATCCCATCACGATCTAGTGCCGAATGGATGACACCTCCGCATTCAGCACACGTACAACTCGATGACGATCACCACCTTCTTGATCCAACAACTGGGGCGGAGAGATAGATGACTTCTCCAGCATGGCGGTGTGGTGGTGGTGGTGGTGAACTTATCCAGCAGGGCTTCGCCTAAGCACCGCCGAACTAGACTAGAGGAGAAAACGATCAAGATGAAGTAGAGGGAGCACGTGGCAGTTAGGGTTAGCCCTCACCTTTAAAACCTCTAGTATATATAGGAGGAAGAGGAATGGAGGCTGCCTTGGCCCCTCCTCAAGGAGAGGTTCGGCCGAGCCAACAAGTGAGGAATCCACCTCCCACTAGGGAGGTGGAATCCTATTAGGACTCATTCCTAATTTAGAAACTATTTCCACCTTTTGGCTTTTTGCCTTATTCCTCCACTCCAGCCGCATGGGCCCTTAGGGGAGGCTTTGGCCAGCCCACAAGGGGCTATCTACCTACTCTCATAGCCCATAAAGACTTTGGGTCGTCACACCCCTCCCAGTGGTCCCCCGGTACCCTCCCGACACTCCTCGTACTCTATCGATGAGCCCGAAACTTTTTTGGAGACCAAAACAGGACTTCCTATATATCAATTTTTACCTCTGGACCATGCCGGAGCTCCTCATGACGTCTATGATCTTATTTGGGACTCCGAAAAACCTTTGGTCACAAACACCTATAACTCAACTATACCAAAACGTCACCGAACCTTAAGTGTGCAGACCCTATGGGTTCAAGAACTATGTAGACATGACATGAGACATTCTCCGGTCAATAAACTAATAGCGAAACCTTGATGCCCATATTGGCACCTACATATTCTAGGAAGATCTTTATCAGTTGAACCTCTATGTCAAGGACTCAGTTAATCTCATATGTTGTTCCCTTTGTCCTTCGGTATGTTACTTGCAAGATTCGATCATCGATATCTCCATACCTAGTTCAATATCGTTATCGGCAAGTCTCTTTACTCGTTCCGTAATAAAAGATCCCATGACTAACTCCTTAATCACATTGCTTGCAAGGCTTGTTGTGATGTTGTATTGCCGAGTGGGCCCCGAGATACCTCTTCGTCACATGGAGTGACAAATCCCAGTCTTGATCCATGCCAACCCAACAGACACCTTCGGAGATACCTGTAGGGCACCTTTATAGTCACCTTGTTACGTTGCAACGTTTGATACACACAAGGTATTCCTATGGTGTCTGGGAGTTGCATGATCTTATGGTCATAGGAACAAATACATTGACATGGAGAAAACAGTAGCAATAAACTGACACGATCATATGCTACGTTCATAGTTTGGTTCTTGTTCGTCACATAATTCTCCTAATGATGTGATCACATTATCAAGTGACAACATTTGTCTATGGCTAGGAGACCTTAACCATCTTTGATCAACGAGCTAGTCAACTAGAGGCTCACTAGGGACAGTGTGTTGTCTATGTATCCACACATGTATTTGAGTTTCCAATCAATTCAGTTATAGCATGGCTAAAAACAATTATCATGAATAAGAAATATATTAATAACCAATTTATTGTGCCTATAGGGCATATTTACGACAGTCTCCCACTTGCACTAGAGTCAATATTCTAGTTCACATCACTATGTGATTGTAATGAATCTAACACCCATATTGTCGTGGTTTTGTCACGGCAGATGTCCTCGTGAAAGGACTTAGTGTTGGAGCCATCGCACCTTGGTGGCGACTCAAAGGGGTTATGTGGGAGCGAGACAGAGATTTACCCAGGTTCAGCCCCTCGTGAAGAGGTAAAAGCCTACGTCCTGCTTGGAGTTTGTATTGATGATGTTTCGATTACAAGGGGGCGTAACTCGCGTGACCTAGCACTCGATGATTTCTAACCTACCCTCTCCTTCCCGGGGACTCGCCTTTACATACAGGTCGAGTCCTTAGGGTTTACAAGGGTCCTTTCCTTTACACAAATCATGATTCTTCCGATCTCTAAATCGCCATCTTTCCAAGACTCGGAGATCTTCTCTACTATGGACTTCTCCCAAAGATCCTGAACCGCCATACGAGTCCCAGCCTTGCTGGACCAAGGCCGGAACCACTTGGAGATGAGTCGCCAACATGGGTGACCCGACCCAGCTAGGGCGGGTTACCCAACAGATAATATCCCCAACATTAGGCCCCAGATTGACTTCAATTTTTTCACGCCAATATCCTTACTCAGTCAGGGGCGATTCATCTCACTCTTTTTGCGCACCATGCATTTAAACCGCCATCTGTTGCGGAAAACTCAAGTCACCGAACCACTTCTCGTCGGCGCCTTCTTATCCCTTTAATCCCGGAAGAGATGATGACGTAATCTCCAACGGATCCTTCGGTATCCCTATCCCGAAAATTTCGGGGCGCCATCACGGCGAATCTTTATCTTTTTGGTAGTTCCCGCTCGTGGCGCCTCGATCCTGGCGCCCGACCTAATAAATAGGCAGGAGGAGGGGACTGGGCACATTTCCACCTACCCATCTTGTCACCCTCTTCTTCCTCGCCGTCGCACCGAGAGCCTCGTCGCCACCCGAGAGTTCCGTTGCAGCCCGAGAGTTCCGTCACCGTCCAGGAACTTCCGAACGCGCGACGCTCGCCGCGAATCTCTCTTCGGACACCCCCAGCGGCACTTACCAGGTCAGCCTCCCGCCATTGTAGGCAGATCTAAGCTTTTCGAAGTTCGTGTCCACCGTTCCTTTTAGAATATCACGAATAGCTTCATAGTTCCCGGCTAGTTGGTGGCGACGATAGGCGAACACAACAACATTCTCCGTACCCCCAGTTGTTTAGCTTTGATCGCAAACTTAAAAAGGGTTCTCACCGGATCTACCACACTGTTTTTCACCGTAGTCACATGCCGTTTTATCCAGACCTTTTCGCATTCATTTTTGTCTGCCCGGTAGATCCATATATTATTGCTTGTCGCGTGGAACCTGTTTATAGTTTCATACTTCACCATCTTGGCAAACACTACTAAAGCTCTGAAAAACCATCTTGGGAAACACTACTGAAGCTCTGAACCTGTTTATATGCATGTTGGCTCTCCTTTAAGTAGTAAGAATTTCATAAGTCGCCCTGGTACCCTGACCCGGACCTTTATCGGTGAGTCAAAAAACTCTTTCAGTTATCACGCAAACTGTTTTGGCGAGTCAAATGATCTGTTTCACCGATCAGTAGATATTGGGCGAGTTAATTTACCCGTAATTTTGTCCCTTTGTAGCATGGGCACTGTTTTCGAAAGTGATTGGCTCCCGACCAAGGTTGACGATACTCTCCTTAATAACTATGTGCAAACGGGGAATCTGGACCCTCAAGAGGTTATCAGTTGGCGCTCCGGGTTAGGAGAGGAGATCCCCAACCCGAAAGAAGGGGAGATTGTTGTTTTTGTTGAACACCTTGAACGAGGTTTTAAGCCGCCCAGATCAAAATTCCTCAGAGATGCCATGACCTTTATGAATGTCCGCCTTCAGGACTTAGGACCCAACTCGATGAGAAATTTATACCAGTTCCAGGTGTTCTGTGAGGCCTACTTGCGGATGGAACACTCAGTTCCTTTATTCTGGTACTTCTTTCATTTGAATCGCCAGACAGAATTTTCCAACGCGATCCTTCCTAGTTTGGAGCTGGGAGGTGTCAATGTTCAACGCCGTAGGGATAGTTCATTCCCGTCACTCGCCATGCCAAGCCATCCCAAAGGCTGGGGCGAGTCTTAGTTTAACTGCCAGGAGACTTCGCCTGAGGGTGTGAACAAGCTTCTTGGCTATAGGAAGGATCGCCTTCCAACAAATTTCAAACTCCCGGACAAGCTCATCGAAGAAGAGGAGTCAGACTTTATCCCAGTACTGTCCGAGTTAAGATCTCTGACAAACAACGGCCTTACTGGGGTTGACTTAATCCGATGCTGGGTCGAATGGCGTATCCTCCCTTTAAGTCGCTGGGACGGCTTAATGTGTGATTTTGATGGTACCCTGGATCACCCTCAGTGCTACTTCCACACAACACTGATAGAAAATGATATGGTAACCATTATCAAAAAATTGACCGGCGACCGAGCAGCCAAGTGCGGTCAAATAGGTCTTAAACCGTTCTGCAAGATCAACCCGACACCAAAGGTAAATAACTTAACCCACCACTTGTTTTTATTCCTTCCGTGTTACTTGGGCTAAGACCTCTTATAAATAAAAAATACCGTTTCAGAAAGGTGACAAATTCTGGTCCAAGAGGCCAAAAAAGATGGCCATGAAGCAAGCCAGGCTGCCCCCGAAGAAGAAGTCCAAGGGCAAAGGCAAAGCCGCCGTCACTAAGCCATCTGACGCCGATGAATCCCAAGTCGACGACGTACTTTCAGAGGTAAAAATCCATCCTCTTTTAACTCGCCATTCATTGTTGATAGTTTTGTATTTACGCCTCTGTAACTCTTGTGTAGAATGAGGAAAATGAAAGCCAGGAAGACTCCATAGAGGTAATTTCTGTTTCCTCCGACTCATCTTCTCCTCCACCTAAGCCGACCAGGCGAATTTGTGGGAAAGTTCCGTTCTCACACCCAAATGCTTGTTTGGATCCAAATTTCCTTCTGAAGAAAGCGAAACATGCCTCAAATCGGAAAACTCAGAGTCATTCTGGAAACTTGGTGTCCGGGTTACCAACAAGAACCAAGAAAAGGCAAAATGAGGTATCTTTTAATAGCACCTCTTCATTTCCTTTTGGATCGTGTTTATAACTCACTCACATCTTGAAGTGTTATTTTTGCAGAGTTCTCCTCCATCATCCGGCGACTCAGTGATGTCAGCACTCCCACCGATGATCCACGTCCCAGGGTAAGTCTTTTATTACTTTTACCTTGTCCTGATGGTGGTAATGTCTGTTTCTTTAAGCACACCCTCTTCTCCTCTTAGGGCACAAGCGAAGAAAAGGAAAAATGGCGGGTCAACTCCCATTACAGCTTCGGATCCTATTGAAAAATCGGCGCCGATCCAGGATAACCCGGACCAAGACAAACCTGAAGATCAAGTGGATCTCCCAAGCTCGCCCAAGGAAACGCCTAACCCGCCAAGTCCATTGAAAACAGCAGAAGACCCAGACGCTGTAGTCATCACCGGCACTCGCTTCTCTAAGCCGGCCACAACAGTTTTATCGAAGCATTTATCATCATCATCTCAACCTGCTTTTGAGCATGAACTTTCCAAGGCTAAGCTCTGCCAGTATGAGAATCTTGAATTCAAAGAACTTTTCTTTGGCTTTGCAAGTCGCCTGGAGGCGAGTTATGAGATGGAAAAAAGTTTGCATCTTATGCTGAAGAACAAACATGAGGTACGTCTTATTGCACACTGTATTATCCTCATTAACCCCCAAGGGCCGGGTCATCAGTAAAAACATGAGCCGGGTCTTGATAGTAAAAATGAATCTGTCGACCTGTAACCCCAAGGGCCGGGTCATTTGTAAAAAGATGAGCCGGGTCTTGATAATTGAAGAAAAACTTTCGACTTGTAACCCCCAGGGCCGGGTCATCTGTGAAAAGATGAACCGGGTCTTGATAATTGAAGAAAAACTTTCAACCTGTAACCCCTAGGGCCGTGTCATCTGTAAAAAGATGAGCCGGGTCTTGATAATTGAAGAAAAACTTTCGACCTGTAACCCCCAAGTGCCAGGTCATCTGTAAATAGATGAGCCGGGTCTTGATAATTGAAGAAAACTTTCGGCCTGTAACCCCCAAGGGTCGGGTCATCTATAAAAAGATGAGCCGGGTCTTGATAATTGAAGAAAACTTTCGACCTGTAACCCCCAAGGGCCGAGTCATCTATAAAAACAGGAACCGGGTCTTGATGCTGTATAATTTGTCTAAAAAATTATACATTAGCCCCCAAGTGTCAGGGATGTTTCTTGCAATAATTCTGAGACTTTCCCCTTGACTATATATTTCGACAGGAATCACTTACCCAAACTGAATCAGCATTTGGCGACTTGAAGAAAAATTTAACCGATCAGCAAGATGCCCAGGCAAAATCAGAAGAGAAGTGTCAACTGATCTTATCTGAGATGGAGAAGCTAAAAGCCGACTTAAAAAAGGCTCAAGCTGATCAAGATGCCTTAATAAAGCGAGCAGAAAAGTTGAAGCTAAATTGGGTACTATGCAACAAGAGCTGGCCGGCTTAAAGCGACATATCTCCAACATGGCGCAAGCCGTCTTTGATAAAAACCAACCCTTGACCTTGCACTTTGTAAATAAATAGCTTGTAGAAATCGCTGACCATCATTACCTCTTACACATGTCCGAGAGCCGCCAATCTTCAGAATGATTGTGTCCTGATGCTGAAGGCGATTTATACGTTGACGGAGCAACTGTATACCGGAAGTGTGCTAACCGTGAAAGCAGTGATGGGTGCCAAGGAACCCATAACATCAATAAAGAAGATGCTTGGCTGCTTATCTACTCTTCCTCCTCAAATTGGTGAGCTAACTTGGTCTGCCGCCCGAAAAGGAGCACTGACTACGCTGAGTCGGTGTTTGGCTTATGCTCCAGAAATAAACCCAGAAGAAGTAGCGGCGGGCTTTCCCCAGCTCAAGGACGACGGGTCCGAATTTGCAGAAGAAGATTACCAGCGTGTTGTCAAAGAATCCTGTTTGGCAGTGACTCGGCTTGCTGCAAGCTTGGATTTATCAAAATAACAAGCCGCCTATGACAACAAGAACAAGAAAGTTAACCCGACAACCTTTGTAATGACCAGCTTAACTCCGCGTCGACCCAAGAATCCTTTTGACTTGGAGGTGGATCTCTCATCAGTGCTGAACAATGAAGATGAGTTCGCTGCGTTATCCAAGTGTAACTAGGTACTAGGCGAATTGCCAATTGAAGTCGGGCAGAGCTCGCAGCAGGCTGATCCCAGGACATCAGCAGAATAAAACTTCATAGATTTGGCCATAAGAGCCATGTAATAAGTCTTTTTAGAGATCAAACTGCTTCTGTGATGTCTTGAAAAATCCTTATGTCGCCCTTAAGGCACTTTAAAATGCTTGACCCGCCGTCGAGGCGTTTTTATGATGCTTGACCCGCCATGGCTAGAATGATTTTGGTCATCAACCTGTTAGGCTTGAAAACATATATCAAACCATCTCGGTGAGTAATGGATGATAATAAATAATAATCAACCCAAGATATTTGAGGCGAGTCAGAAAAAAGTCTGAAAGACCTTGTGGCAGTGCCAGGAAGGTAAAAAATAGCAATTTCGTCGGCTCATCAGGTCGCGACAGGATAGGACGAGTTAAATAAACTCAAGTGCTACCCGAGGGAGACTTTTGTATCAAAAGCTCAAGTATTTAGACCGGCTGATCAGGCACGAGTCAACCTTCAGTGAAGCGGGTTCAATGAACCAATGGTTTCTCTATTTTCCATGTGAAGCGCTAGCCGGTAACAGACATGTTTTAACCAAGGCGAGTTCAGGGTCAATGAGCGGAGTAACTCGCCAAGAGTTCACGGGTCCATATGGCGATTCGGCCAACACACAATCGAGTATAACCATTTGTAATGCGGTAATTTTTCGCAGGCCAAATGGGTAGTAAGGCTGATCTCAGTGAGAGGAAGCCCCCAAGTGACCTATGATTAAGGGAAAGACCGTCATAGGATTGTAGAAGCATATACGCTATTACCACAAAACGACTTGAGAACAAACTAGCCTCAAGTAAGTCGGCCTAATCCACAGAATCATATAAGGCGCCTATGTTTGAATCGCGCGCTTGTGGCGACTTCGATCCTCTTTGGCTTTTCGATACCCAGTTTTGTAATAAGCGCATCGTGGCGACTTAAGCTCTTTGGTATGGATAGCGTCCATGTTTGGGCGACTTGTTGATGAATAAACATAAAGATCCATACCTTTCAATAAGATGAATTAGCAGGAAAGCCCCCAAGCTGGGAGGCGCTAATTTTATTGCTTTATTAGAAATGAAAAACTTACAGAATGTAGAGCTAATAGCTCAAGTGTAATAAGGCCGCATGTGGGTATGTTCCAGGGGCGAGTTGACTCAGCCTCCGTGGTTGGCCGATCAGGCCGTAGATCCACCAGATAGTAGGACCCGTTGCGAAGGTTTTTGCTGACGACGAACGGTCCTTCCCATGGTGGTGATAACTTATGCATGCCAGTACGATCTTGTATCAGTCGAAGCACTAAGTCGCCCTCCTGAAAAGTTTGGCTCTTGACCCGGCGGCTGTGATAACGCCGTAAGTCCTGCTGATAAATGGCCGATCGGGCTGCAGCCAAATCGCGTGCTTCCTCCAAGGCGTCCAAAGAGTCTTGACGCGCCAACTCGTTGTCCTGTTCCACATAAGCGGCGACTCTGTCAGTGGGAAGAACGGCTTCTGCTCCATATACCAGAAAGAAGGGAGTAAAACCCGTAGAACTGTTCGGGGTGGTCCGGATGCTCCATAGTACTGAAGGCAACTCCTCAACCCAACACCCCGGGGTACGTTCCAAGGGAACCATGAGTCGGGGTTTGATTCCTTGCAAAACTTCCTGATTCGCCCGCTCCACCTGTCCATTAGATTGTGGGTGAGCTACCACAGAAACATTAAGCCGGATGTGCTCACGATGGCAAAACTCCTGCAACGCTCCTTGAGACAGATTAGTGCCATTATCAGTAATAATGGTGTGTGGATATCCGAACCGGAAGATCAATTTTTTTCAAGAATTTGACTGCTGTCTCCGCATCGCAAGCTCCAACAGGTTCTGCTTCAACCCACTTGGTGAACTTATCAACCGCCACCAGCAGATGAGTTTTCTTGTTGGACGACATCTTAAAGGGGCCAACCGTGTCTAACCCCCAGACCGCGAAAGGCCAAGTGATGGGTATGAGCCTTAGTTCTTGAGCCGGCACATGGGCCTGTCGTCCATAACGCTGGCATCCATCACATCGACGAACTATCTCCTCTGCGTCTGCATGGGCCGTCAACCAGAAGAAACCATGACAGAACGCTTTTGAAACCAAGGAGCTTAACCCGGCGTGATGCACACAATTTTCGGAATGAATGTCATTTAGAATTATGCACCCTTCTTCAGAGGAAACACATCTTTGGAAAACCCCGGCAGTGCTTCGTTTATATAATTCGCCATTGATGATCACCATGGATTTGCTTCGCCGAACGATTTGGTGAGCCAATACTTCATCCGTAGGTAACTCACCTCGGGCGAGATAGGCCAGATACGGAAGAACCCAATCCGGCGTAACATGGAGAGCCGCCACGAACTGAGACTCAGGGTCTCGTATTGCCAACTGCTCCTCCGAGGGCAACCTTACGGAAGGATTATGCAGAGTATCTAGAAAAACATTGGGGGGAACCGGCTTACACTGGGAACCGAGACGTGCAAGGGCATCAACTGCTTCGTTAAGGCGCCGGTCGATGTGATCGGCCTGATAGCCATGGAAGTGACCCGCCACATTAGACACAGCCCTCCTGTAAGCCGCCATCAAGGGGTCCCGAGAATCCCAAGTACCTGAAACTTGCTGAGCCACCAAATCAGAATCGCCAAAACATCTGACCCGCGTAAGGTTCATCTCCTTGGCGAGTCGCAAGCCATGAAGCAAAGCTTCGTATTCCGCAACGTTGTTGGTACAAGGAAACATGAGTCGGAGGACATAGCAGAATTTTTTTTCCTTGAGGCGATATCAGCACCATGGCAGCCCCCGAGCCTTCCAACTGTCTAGATCCGTCAAAATAGATAGTCCAGTATGTAAGGTCAGGCCTGTCTTCCGAGATCTGTAACTCGGTCCAATCATTGACGAAATCAACCAAGGCCTGAGACTTGATAGCCGTGCGAGGGTTGTATCGCACGTGGTGCGGCCCAAGTTTGATTGCCCACTTGGCGATTCGCCCTGTCGCCTCCCGATTCTGGATGATGTCCCCGAGGGGAGCGGAGCTAACCACCGTGATGGGATGCTCTTGGAAATAATGTTTGAGCTTCCGGCTCACCATGAAGACCCCATAAACTAACTTCTGCCAGTGTGGGTACCGCTGCTTGGAAAGAGTTAGCTTCGTTTGTCCAGAGAAAATGGTCATATTTCCTAAGCAATTGATAAAGGGGAATAGCTTTTTCTCCCAGATGGATTATGAAGCGACTTAAGTCCGCAATACGACCCGCCATACGTTGGACTTGATTAATATTCGCTGGTTTCCCAAGGGAAGTAAACACCTCGATCTTGTCCGGGTTAGCTTCAATGCCGCGCTCAGACACCAAAAAACCCAACAATTTTCTTACAGGATCACTAAAGACACACTTGGTGGGATTAAGCTTCATCTGACATACCCGCAGATTATCAAAAGTTTCCTTGAGATCTCCCAGTAGCGTTTCCTTCCTGTGAGTTTTAACCACAATGTCATCAACATAGGCATTGACGTTGCATCCGATTTGGCCACGGAGGCAATTTTGGATGCAACGCTGATAAGTCGCCCCTGCACTCTTGAGTCCGAATGGCATGGACACATCGCAAAAGGCCCCGAAGGGGGTTATAAAATCTGTTTTCTCCTGATCTTCCACGGCCATCTTGATTTGGTGATATCCGGAATAAGCGTCCAGGAAGCACCAACGTTCGCATCCCGCCACTGAATCAATAATTTGATCGATGCGGGGAAGGGCGAAAGGATCCTTTGGACAAGCTCTGTTAAGATCCGTGTAATCAATGCACATACGGAAGGTACCGTTCTTCTTGAGCACCAGGACCGGGTTAGCCAACCATTTGGGGTGGAAGACCTCTACGATGAATCCGGCGGCCAAGAGACGGGCAACTTCCTCCCCGATTGCCTTGCATCTTTCCTCATTGAACCTACGAAGATATTGCTGAATCGGTTTTGCTTTTGGGTCAACATTAAGATGGTTCTCAGCGAATTCTCTCGGCACACCAGGCATGTAGGATGGTTTCCATGTGAAGATGTCCCGATTCTCATGGATGAATTCGGTGAGCGCGTTTTCCTATTTGGGGTCCAGACCCGTCCCAATAGTGAACTGCTTGGTTGAGTCGCCAGGGACGAAATCCACTGTCTTAGTGTCATCTGTTGGTTTGAACTTGAGGGGCGGCTCAGCGTCTTTCGTTGGCTTCTTTAAAGGTGACATATCAGCCGGATCAACATTGGCCTGGTGATATTTAAGCTCTTCCGCAGCACAGGCGACTTCTGCGTCAGCCACATCCCCTTCTTCACACTCTCTTGGAATCCTCCTATCACCATCAACCGTGATGGGTCCTTTAGGACCAGGCATCTTGAGTTTAAGGTAAACATAACAGGGGTGAGCCATGAACCGGGCGTAAGCCGGTCGCCCAAACATCGCATGATAGGGGCTCTTTAACTTGACCACATCAAACATAAGCGACTCACTCCTGTAGTTAGACGTTGTTCAAAACACAACTGTGAGCCTAACTCGGCCTATGGGATACGCCGATTTACCTGGGACAATCCCGTGGAATACCGTGGTTGAGGGCATCAAATCTTTCTCCAACTGGTTCATCCTTTGGAAGGTGTCGAAGTATAATATGTGGATGCTGCTGCCCCCATCCATCAGTACCTTCGATAAAGTATACCCTCCAACTTGGGGAGCCATGACCAACGCTAAGTCGCCGGGATTGTCAACTCTTGGCGGGTGATCCTCCCTACTCCATGATATAGTCTGCTCGGACCAGTGGATGTATCTAGGGAGTGCCGGCTCAGATACACTATACGCTCGGTGACTCACCTTTTTATCACGCCTACAGGCATTGGTGGTGAAACCGTGGTACTGCCCATTGCTTAACTGCTTGGGGTTGTTGCGGAAGCCGCCATTGTCGTCCTGACCCTGCGAAGCCCCCTGTGGGGGTGGTTGTTGAAAAACTCCAGGCGGGTTATACCATCGTTGGTGATGCACCGGATACTGGCCACTGCTTGGCTGCGAGTCACCCTGAGCCCCAGGTTCGGGGAAGCCGCCGAAGGGGTTCTGGCGTTGATTAGGTGCGCCAAACTGTTCCTGCCGTTGGTCCGTGTCACCGCCTTGCCCTTTTTTGATCGCCCCCGCCCGAAACTCCCGCATCACGTAACAGTCCTCCCAGGAATGAGTCGTCGGTCCGTCTGCCATGGCGTGGTGCGGGCAGGGGCCCTTGAGTAACTCATTATAGTTGCGCGGCTTTTTGCCACTGTAACCCCTATTCTTTTTCTGGCGCTGGTTGCCATTATTGGTGTTGGTGTTGGCGACTAAGTCCGAAAACTCTTCCTACTGCCTTCTCTTGTTATTCTCTCCATGATTATGGCGAGCGCGTCCCTGGAACCGGGTATGATTTTTGGATGACTCACCTTTCCTTGGCGAATTGGCTTTACCACCATCCTCTCCGGGATCTTTGGTGTCGTCCGCCTCAGCGTACCTAGTGAGGGTGTCCATTAGCTCCCCCATGTCTTGGACCTTTCGCTTGAGTCACCCCAACTTCTGCACCAAGGGCTCGTAGTGGCAATTCTGCTCTAGGATCAGCACAGCCTGAGCCGCCGTAATACCGTCCGACGAGTGAATGATTTCCGCGACCCGCCGCGACCAGTGGTAGGCCGACTCATCCGGGCGTTGAACGCAGTGCTGTAAATCGACTATTGCCATCGGGCGTTTGCAGATTCCTCGGAAGTTTTTGATGAAACGCTCTTTTAATTCAGCCCAAGTCTGTATGGAGTTGGGGGGCAAGTTCTGTAACCAAGTACGCGCCGTCCCTTCGAGCAACATTGTGAAGTATCTGGCGCAGATTGCTTCGCTTACATCGAGCATGTCCATGGCGATTTCGTAACTCTCGACCCAGGACGCCGGCTCAAGGTCCGGAGTGTAGTTAGGCACCTTTCTTGGCCCTTTAAAATCCTTGGGCATTCGCTCGTTGCGAAGGGCGGGGGCCAAACACGGCACCCCCAAGTGTCTGCCGCTTCCAACAAGAGGCGCTCGGGCGACTTGGGTGTCCGGGTGATCCCGACCTGGCGGGTCTCGATGATCACGCGAGTTGACCTGGGGAAAGGGTCGCGGTCCGTTGGTTATAGCGGGCTGGTCCTCTGGCCGACTCCTGGTGCGGCTTGCCTAGGGAGTGGAGTGCAGCCGATCTAGGCTGTGTGAGAACTGGATGTTTTGAACCACCGCCGTCTTCAACATCTCAATGGCGTTCCTTGCCTCTATCCTGGCTGGAGTGTTGCCGTGAATCGGAAGGGATTCTAAATGGCGAGTTGCGGCAAGGATGTTGTCCACCGGGTTGGAAAAGTGACCTTGAGGTGTCTGGAATCGGGGAACGCGATCCACAGCTGGCTAAAACGGCGGGTTCGGTGGCTGGCCCGGCCCTCCCCCCGGGGCGGCTCCTGCCCCGGGAGTTCGTGGAGTGTCGAACAGGCGGGTCAGGTTGAGATCAGGGGGAAACGACCCTGATGCCTCCGCTGATGGACGGCGTAAGATGCGCGCTGATGCCTTTCGAGCCGCCAGTTTTCGGTATTCAAGCGAGCTACCTCAACGGTAATTTGAGCCTGCCGGGTCTCGATCCTGGCGGCCTCCACCTCAGCGTCCCGCTGAGCCTTTGCCACCGCCTCTCTTAGCTTCGTCAGTTCCGTGTTTACCGCGTCCTAATTTTCCGGTGTTATGGGGGTCGCCATGAGCCTTGTTATTTCCGCTGCTAACTCCACCAAGATCGCGGCCAGGCTTCTAGACATTTCGCCAGTTCCATCTCCGCCTGCCGGGTTTGGCGAGGGTTGAGTCGCCCCTTCCATGTAAACGACGATCTGACGGCGAGTCCTATCAAGAACTTCGGGGTCCATGGCTAGTGACAAGCCCCTAAGGAAGCCCCCGTGTAGATACTGGATTGAATCTGAATCGCCCATGGACGATTAGTCATCAGTGTTGACCGACATGGTCTCCTAGGTCGCCGATTGTTCTGGTTCCTCAGATCCCTGCGTGAACCCAACAAAGACCGGACGGGTTAGGTTTGGCGTCATGATAGGGCGGACGTACCTGGCCAGCTCGACGATGTCAGAGGAGGTGTCCGGATTAGGCATGGGCATTATCCAACCATGCCGACGAAGACGCTGATCTTGCCGAAGAAGACCCTGTAACCGGAGTCGATCGAATCGGCCTCGGGCCCCCATAGCAAGTTGTTGATGTAGTACTTCCCGCGGCGGCTCCGAGTCATGAGCCCCGCTGTGTAGCTCCTAGACCCTGGTAGGGCTTTGTTGGGGATATTATCTGTTGGGTAACCCGCCCTAGTTAGGCCGGGTCACCCAAGTTGGCGACTCATCTGCAAGTGGTTCCGACCTTGGTCCAGCAAGGCCGGGAGTCGTATGGCGGTTCAGAACCTTTTGGAGAAGTCCATAGTAGAGAAGATCTCCGAGTCTTGGAAAGATGGCGATTTAGAGATCGGAAGAATCACGATTTGTGTAAAGGAAAGGGCCCTTGTAAATCCTAAGGACACGACCTGTATATAAAGGCGAGTCCCGGGAAGGAGAGGGTAGGTTAGAAATCATCGAGTGCTAGGTCAGGCGAGTTACGCCCCTTGTAATCGAAACATCATCAATACAAACTCCAAGCAGGACGTAGGCTTTTACCTCTTCACGAGGGGCCGAACCTGGGTAAATCTCTCTCTCGCTCCCACACAACCCCTTTGAGTCGCCACCAAGGTGCGATGGCTCCAACACTAAGTCCTTTCACGAGGACATTTGCCATGACAAAACCACCGACAACACTAAGTTCTGGGTTCGATCATGTCTTGCTTGTGAGAGAGGTTTTTAGTTAACGGGTCTGAACCTTTGAGATCCGTGTGTGCTTTACAAATTTCTAAGTCCTCCTATAGATGTTGCTACCATGCGCCATTTGGAACTACTCCAAATGACTGCTCCACTATACGAATCCGGTTTACTACTCAGAGTCATCCGGATTAGTGTCAAATCTTGCATCGATGTAACCCTTTACGACGAACTCTTTTATCACCTCCATAATCGAGAAAAATTCCTTAGTCCACTAGTTACTAAGGATAATTTTTGATCGCTGTCCAGTAATCCATTCTTGGATCACTTTTGTACCCCTTGACAGATTCATGGCAAGGCACACATCAGGTGCGGTACACAGTATAGCATACAATAGAGCCTACGGCTAATGCATATGTGACGACCTTTGTCCTTTCTCTTTCTTCTGCCGTGGTGGAGCATTTGAGTCTTACTCAAATTCACACCTTACAACACATCCAAGAAGTCCTTCTTTGTTGATCTATGTTGAACTCCTTCAAAACCTTGTGAAAGCATGCATTTCATTCAAAGTTTTATTAAGCTCCTTAATCTATCTCTATAGATCTTGATGCTCAATGTTCAAGTAGCTTAATCCAGGTTTTCCTTTGAAAAACTCCTTTCAAACAACCCTTTATGCTTCCAGAAATTCTACATTATTTCCGATCAACAATATGTCAACCCCATATACTCATCAGAAATTCTATGGTGCTCCCACTCACTTACTTGGAAATACAAGTTTCTCATAATCTTTGTATAAATACAAAAGCTTTGATCATCTCATCAAAGCGTATATTCCAACTCCGAGATGCTTGCTCCAGTCCATAGAAGGATCGCTGGAGCTTGCATACTTGTTAGCATCCTTAGGATCGACAAAACCTTCTTTTTGTATCAATACAACCTTTCCTCAAGGAAACCGTCGAGGAAAAAATGTTTTGACATCCTATCTACAAGATTTTGTATATAATGCAGCAACTGCTAACATAATTCCAACAGACTTTAGCATCGCTACGGGTGAGAAAGTCTCATCGTAGTCAACTCTTTGAACTTTGTCGGAAACATATTTGCGACAAGTCGAGCTTTCTTAATGGTGACATTTACCATCATCGTCTCTCTTCCTTTTAAAGATCCATCTGTACTTAACATTCTTACGACTATCAGGTAGTTCTTCCAAAGTCTACACTTTGTTTTCATACATGGATCCTCTCTCGGATTTCATGGTCTCCAGCCATTTGTCGGAATCCGGGCCCACCATCGCTTCTAGAAAGTTTGTAGCTTCATTATTGTCCAACAACATGACCTCCAAGACACGGTAACCGAACCACTCTGGAGCAATACGTGACCTTGTCGACCTACTAGGTTTGTAGTAACTTGATCCGAAGCTTCATGATCACTATCATCAGCTTCCACTTCAATTGGTGTAGGAGCCACAGGAATAACTTCCCGCGCCCTGATACACACTGGTTGAAGTGACGGTTCAATGACCTCCTCAAGTTTCCACCATCCTCCCACTCAATTCTTTTGAGAGAAACTTTTCCTCGAGGTAGGACCCGTTTCTAGAAACAAACACTTTGCTTCCGGATCTGAGATAGGAGGTATACCCAACTTTTTTAGGTGTATTATGTAGATGCATTTATCCGCTTTGGGTTCGAGCTTATCAGGCTGAAACTTTTTCACATAAGTGTCGCAACCCCAAATTTTAAGAAACGATAACATAGGATTCTCCAAACCATAGTTCATTTTGTGTCATTTCAACGGAATTATGTGGTGCCCTATTTAAAGTGAATGCGGTTGTCTCTAATGCCCAACCCAAAAACGATAGTGGTAATTCGATAAGAGACATCATATTATGCACCATATCTAATAGGGCGCAACTATGATGTTCGGACACACCATCACACCATGGTGTTCTAGGTGGCATTAGTTGTGACACAATTTCCACATTGTCTTAACTGTGTACCAAACTCACAACTCAAATATTCATCTCTATCATCATATCATAGACATTTTATCCTCTTGTCACGATGATCTTCACTCCGACATAGCTTGAACTTTTCAATATTTCAGACTTGTGATTCAACTCTGACATAGCTAATACTCCTGTATCTACTCAAATCGTCAGTGAGTAAGAACATAACGATATCCACTTCATGCCTCACTAGAAAACGAGGCCTTCAGTCATCTTGCCCATGTGCTATGACTTGCATGTCTCAAGTGATTCAAAATCAAGTGAGTCCAAATGATCCATTTGCATGGAGTTTCTTAATGCGTTTACACCAATAGGCATGGTTCTCATGTCTCAAACGATTCATAAATGAGTGAGTCCAAAGATCCGTCAGTATGGAGCTTCTTCATGCGTTTTACACCAATATGACTCAAGCGGTAGTGTGATGTCTATGCACGCTTCTATTCTCTTAGACTATGTTGGGCTTCCAAGCTCATAGGTTTGTAGGACAACAACAATTCCCCACAAGTGGATGACCTAAGGTTTATCGAACTCGGGGAAGTTGAGGTTGAAGATGGTCTCTCTCAAGCAACCCTGCAATTAAGGAACAAGAAGTCTCTTGTGTCCCCAACGCACCTAATACAATGGTAAATGGTATAGTTGCACTAGTTCAGCGGAGAGATGGTAAAATATGGGTGATAGGTGTGGCAAAGCAAGGTAATATAAATCTGTAATAAAAAATTACAGCAAGGTAGCAAGTGGGAAAAGTAGCACAAACGGGGTAATAATGGTGAGAAACAAGGCCTAGGCTTCATACTTACACTACTGGCAACTCCCAACAACATTAACATAGTCTAATCACATGATATTTCAACTAAAACATGCAATCGAGACGTACTCGGAGGTCATTCCTTTGTGATCAAGGGAGGACGAGAATTATGTAGGGCTACAAAAGCACACCTTAGAGTTCGTAGTTCTCATTTATGGATTTCCCAATGACACCGCGGCCATACAAAGAGAGTACCACAATCACCACAACATATCTCAAGGATAGTCAAAGACAAGCACCAAGAGATTCTCAATCTTCAAACAATTCACAAAAGAGGAAATCCTCATGAAAATATTCTTCTAATCCATGTGCAATAGACCGCTGTCACCATGGTCTCAGAGATTATACTAGATAAGATCAAGTTAGTACATCAATCCAATACACGAAAGAAGGGGAAACATCATGGGATCGCCCTAGATTAACATAGCCTATGATCACAATCAAGATCACATCATGGGAGAGAGAATTAACCACATAGCTACTCTAGAAGACCTCAGCCCCGAGGAGGAACTACTCCCGCTTCATGGGGGGAGGAAGCAACATCGATGGAGATGAATCCGGGGACACTTCCTCGTGCCGGCAGGGTGCCGGCATAGGAATTCTGGTTCCCTGAAACTTTTTGGCGATGGCGGCGGAGATCAGAATTGCTTATGGAGAAAATGGTTCTGGAATCACGGTTTCCTCCACGGGGGTAAAAATAGGGCCAAAGGGGGCACGAGGGGAGGTCCTACTCACCCAGGCGGCCTGGTGGCGCGGCCTCCCCCTAGGCCGCGCCAGGTGGCCGCCTGGGTGGGGGTGGCCCCCTCTGGCTCTCCTTCGGGCGTCTAGAGTCTTCTGGAATGCTGATTTTTTATATATTTTCTATGGAATTTTTCGTGCACTGTAAATATGGGTATGAACCTGCAATTCACAGAGACCAGCAGACAGAAACTGGCACTGGATGCACTGGGTTAGTAGGTTAGTCCGAATATGTTGAAAAGGTATGAAAGTGTACAAAACACATATCAATATTACCCAAAACTTGCATGGAGCAAGAGGAAATTATAGATACGTTTGGGACGTATCACAGTACCACAAGTAAGTGCTACTATCATTACTGCTTTGTATCTTTTGGCATCAAATATTATGAACATGTGTATCACTACGATTGAGATTCAATAAACCATTCATTTTAGGTGCAAGACCATTGAAGGTATTATTCAAGTAAACAGAATAACCATTATTCTCTTTAAATGAATAACCGTATTGCAATAAACATAATCCAATCAAGTTCATGCTCAATGCAAAACACCAAACAACAGTTAGGTTCAACACTAATCTCTAAAGTAGAGGGAGTGTGCGATGGTTATCACATCAACTTTGGAAGCACTTCCAACACACATCGTCATCTCGCCTTCAGCTAATCTCCATTTATTCCATAGCTTTTACTTAGAGTTACTAACACTTAGCAACCGAACCGGTATCTAATACCCTGGTGCTACTAGGAGTAGTAGTAAAGTACACATCAATATCATGTATATCCAATATACTTTTGTCGAATTTGCCAGCCTTCTCATCTACCAAGTATCTAGGGTAGTTCCGCTTCAGTGAATGTTCCCCTTATTACAGAAGCACTTCGTCTCGGGTTTGGGTTTGACCTGGGGTTTCTTCACTAGAGCAGCAAATGGTTTGCCATTTCATGAAGTATCCCTTCTTTCCCTTGCCCTTCTTGAAACTAGTGGTTTTACTAACCATCAACAAAAGATGCTCCTACTTGATTTCTACTTTCGCGGTGTCAAACATCACGAATAGCTCAAGGATAATCATATATATCCCTGATATGTTATAGTTCATCATGAAGCTCTGTAGCTTGGTGGCAATGACTTTGGTGAACTATGTCAATCACTATCTTATCTCGAAGATGAACTCCCACTCGATTCAAGCGATTGTAGTACTCACACAATCTGAGCACATGCTCAACGATTGAGATTTTCTCCCTTACTTTATAAACAAAGAACCTTGTCGTAGGTATCATACCTCTCAACAAGGGCACGAGCGTGAAATCCCAATTTCATCACTTGGAACACCTCCTATGTCCCATGACGTTCGAAACGTCTTCAGCGCCTCAATTCTAAGTGGTTTAAGCATTATGCACTAAAGTATCATGTATTCATCAAAAACGTGTATGTCAGATGTTCGCAACATCTACAGACGACGCTCGGGGTTTAGCACACCGAGTGGTGCATTAAGGACATAAGCCTTCTGTGCAGCAATGAGGACAATCCTCAGTTTACGGACCTAGTATGCATAATTGCTACTATCATCTTTCAACTAAGTTTTCTCTAGGAACATATTAAAAAACAGTAGAGCTACGTCGCAAGCTACAACATAATATGCAAAGACCTTTTGACTATATTCATGAAAATGAGTTTAATTAATCATATTACTTAAGAACTCCCACTCAAATTGACATCCCTCTAGTCATTCAAGTGTCGCATGATCCAAATTCACTAACTCAAGTCCGATCATCACGTGAGTTGAGTTTAGCTTCAATGGTGAAGATCTCCATGTTGATCATATCAACTATATGATTCATGCTCGACCTTTCGGTTTCTTGTGTTCCGAGGCCATGTATGTACATGCTAGGGTCATCAAGTTTAACCCGAGTGTTCCGCGTGTGCAACTGTTTTGCACCCGTTGTATGTGAACGTTGAGTCTATCACACCCGATCATCACGTGGAGTCTCAAAATGACGAACTGTCGGAACGGTGCACAGTTGGGGAGAACACAATTTTATCTTGAAATTTTAGCGAGGGATCACATTATAATGCTACCTAGTCCTAAGAAAAACAAGGTGCATAAAAGGATTGACATCACATGCAAATCATAAGTGACATGATATGGCCATGAACTTGTGCTTCTTGATCTCCAACATCAAATCACCGACATGATCTCCATCGTCACTCGTGCCACACCAGGATCCATCATCATTATTGATAACCCACAAGTATAGGGGATCGCAACAGTTTTCGAGGGTAGAGTATTCAATCCAAATTTATTGATTCAACACAAGGGAAAGACAAATAATATTCTCAAGTATTAGCAGTTGAGTTGTCAATTCAACCACACCTGAAAGATTCAGTATCTGCAGCAAAGTATCAGTAGCAGAGTAGTGTGATAGCAACAGTAGCAACGGTAGCAGTAGCAGCAGCAGAGTAACATAAGAAGTAGTGACAGCAGTAGCAACAGAGTAACAGTAGCAAGGACCAGTAGGAAAAACTCGTAGGCATTGGATCGGTGACGGATGCTTATGCCGGATGGTATTCATCATGCAACAGTTATAACACGGAGAGATATGTAACTAGCTTCAGCTCGTCAATGTAATGTAGGCATGTATTCCGTATGTAGTCATACGTGCTTAGGAAAAAGAACTTGCATGACATCTATTGTCCATCCCTCCCGTGGCAGCGGGGTCCTAATGGAAACTACGGGATATTAAGGTTCTCCTTTTAATAAAGAACCGGACCAATGCATTAACTCTTGGTGAATACATGAACTCCTCATACTATGGTCATCTCCGGGAGTGGTTCCGGCTATTGTCACTCCGGGGTTGCCGGGTCATAACACATGTTAGGTGACTACAACTTGCAAGATAGGATCAAGAACACACATATATTGGCGAGAACACAATAGGTTCAGATCTGAAATCATGGCACTCGGGCCCTTGTGACAAGCATTAAGCATGGCAAAGTAGTAGCAACATCAATCTCAGAACATAGTGGATACTAGGGATCTATACCCGTCAAAACTAACTCGATTACATGATAGATCTCATCCAACCCATCACCGTCCAGCAAGCCTACGATGAGATTACTCACGAACGGTGAAGAGCATCATGGAATTGGCGATGAAGGAAGGTTGGTGATGATGATGGTGACGATCTCCCCTCTCCGGAGCCCAGAACGGACTCCAGATGTGCCCTCTAGAGGAAGAACAGGAGGTGGCGGCGCCTCCGTATCGTAAAACATGATGAACTCTTCTTCTTGATTTTTTCCCGGACGAAAGGGACTAAATAGAGCTGGAATTGGAGGCGGTGGAGCAACGTGGGCCCCAAAAGCCTGCCAGGCGCGGCCGGGGGGGGGGGCGCCTGGTGGGCTTGTTGGCTTCATGCCCCACTTCTTCGATTGATTCTTGCGCCAATATTTTTTATATATTCCACAAAAAATCTCGGTAAATTTCCAGGTCATTCCGAGAACTTTTATTTCTGCGCAAAAACAACACCATGGCAATTCTGTTGAAAATAGTGTTAGTCCGGGTCAGTTCCATTCAAATCATGCAAATTAGAGTCCAAAACAAGGGCAGAAGAGTTTGGAAAAGTAGATACGATGGAGACGTATCAATGATCCCCATCATTGTGCTGCCATCGAGGTTGTTGCGCTAACTAGGTTGTTACTACTAAAGATACTACTAGTGATAAAGCAAAGCATCTCCAAGCGCAAAAATAATTAAAGACAACCCTATGGCTCCTGCCGGTTGCCGTAGCATCGACGTGCAAGTCGATATTTAACTATTACAACATGATCATCTCATACATCCAATATATTATACCATGTCATTGGCCATATCATATCAGAAGCATACACTACAAAAACAAGTTAGGCGTCCTCTAATTTGTTGTTGCAAATTTCACGTGGCTGCTATGGGTGTTGGCTAACGTAGTAATTTCCGAAAATTTTCCTACATCACACAAGGATCTATCCATGGAGAAACCAGCAACGAGCAAAGGGGTTGAGCATTTTCATACCTTTGAAGATCGGTAAGCGGCAGCGTTGCTAGAACGAGGTTGATGGAGTTGTACTCGTAGCGATTTAGATCACGGTGAATTCTGATCTATGCACCGAACAATGGTGCCTCCGCATTCAACAGACGCGCAGCCCGGTGACGTCTCCAATGCCTTGATCCAGCAAGGACGGATGAGAGGTTGAGGGAGAGCTCCAGCTGCACGACGCCATGGTGACGCTGGAGCTGCATGGTACTCCGACGGGGCTTCACCAAGCACTACGGAGGACGAGGACGAGGAGGAGGAGGGCTGCGCCAAGACAGAGAGAAATTGTGTCTCAAATCAGCCCCAAACCCTCCACTATATACAGGAGGAGAGGGAGGAGGGTGCCCACCCTTAGGGTTTCCAGCCTAAGGGGTGCGGCAGCCCTAGATGGGCAAGGGGCGGCGGCCAAGGGTGGAGGAGGCGACCTAGCGTGGGCCTGAAAGCCCAAGGCTGCCCCTCCACACCTAGGGTTTTGCCCCTCTCCACACCTTGTGCGCCTTGGCCTGAGATGCGAGGCGCACAAGCCCATCTAGGGGCTGGTTCCCTTCCACTCTTGGCACATGTAGCACGTTGGGGCTGGTGGCCCTTCCCGGTGGACCCCCAGAACCTTTTCGGTGGTCCCGGTACATTACCGGTGATGCCCGAAACACTTCCGACGATCAAATCGTCACTTCATATATATGAATCTTTACCTCTGGACCATTCCAGAACTCCTCGTGACATCCGGGATCTCATCCGGGACTACGAACAACCTTCGGTAACCACGTACACTATTCGCATATAACCCTAGCGTCATCGAACCTTAAGTGTGTAGACATGACCGAGGCACCTCTGTGGTCAATAACCAACAGCGGGGTCTGGATATCCATGTTGTTTCCCACATGTTCCACGATGATATCATCGGATGAACCACGATGTCGGGGATTCGATCAATCTCGTATGCAATTCTCTTTGCCTACCGGTATGATACTTGCCTGAGATTCGATCATCGGTATCCCTATACTTTGTTCAATCTCGTTACCATCAAGTCTCTTTACTAGTTCCGTAACACATCATCACATGACTAACTCCTTAGTCACATTGAGCTCATTATTATGATGGATTATCGAGTGGGCCCAGAGATACCTCTCCGTCACACGAAGTGACAAATCCCAGTCTTGATTCATACAACCCAACAGATACTTTCGGAGATACCTGTAGAGCACCTTTATAATCACCCAGTTACGTTGTGACGTTTGATACACCCAAAGCACTCCTACGGTATCTAGGAGTTGCACAATCTCATGGTCTAAGGAAATTATACTTAACATTGGAAAAGCTTTAGCAGACGAACAATATGATCTAGTGCTATGCTTAGGATTGGGTCTTGTCCATCACATCATTCCCCAATGATGTGATCCCATTATCAATGACATCCAATGTCCATGATTAGAAAACCATGATCATCTATTGATCAACGAGCTAGCCAACTAGAGGCTCACTAGGGACACTTTGTGATCTATATATTCACACATGTATTACGATTTCCGGTTAATACACTTATAGCATGAATAATACACAATTATCATGAACGTGGAAATATAATAATAACCACTTTATTATTTCCTCTAGGGCATATTTCCAACAATGGGTATCTAGTATGATCTCATCTTACTTACGCAAAGACACAACGGTGATATGCAAATTGCTATTTAACCTTCTCCAAGGACCGCCTCGGTCAAATCCGGTTCAACTAAAGTTAAAGCAACACACACACTGCCAGTCATCTTTATGCAACAAGTTGCATGTTAGTCTATGAAACCGGTCTCTCGTTAGCGTACGAGTAACGTTGGTCTGGGTCGCAGCAATCCAACAATACCGCCGAATCAAGAAAACACTAAGGAGACAGAAAATTGGACATCAACGCCCACAATCTATTTTGTGTTCTACTCGAGATATCATCTACGCATGAATCTAGCTCTGATACCACTGTTGGAGAACATTGCATGGGAAACAAAGAAAATTCCTACGCACACGCAATACCTATCCATGGTGTTGATCATCTACGAGAGGGGAGAGTGAATCTACATACCCTTGTAGATCACTAAGAGGAAGTGTATATAATGCGGTTGATGTAGTGGAACATATTCACGATCCAAATCGCAGCCCGTCCCGCAATCTTATCATGATCTATCCGGCGATCCCATCACGATCCATCCTGATCTAGTGCCGAACGGAAGACACCTCCGCGTTCAGCACACGTACAGCTCGATGACAATCACCGCCTTCTTGATCCAGCAAGAGGGACGCAGATATATATGTGTTCTCCAGCACGACGGCATGTTGTTGGTGGTGGTCATGAACTAATCTAGCAGGGCTTCAACTAAGCACCGCCGAATTAGACTAGAGGAGAAAACGATCAACAAGAAGTAGAGGGAGCACGTGGCAATTAGGGTTAGCCCTCACCTCTATAACCTCTAGTATATATAGGAGGAAGAGGAGGGGACACTACCTTGGCCCCTCCTCCAAGGATAGGCTCGATCGAGCCAACAAGGGAGGAATCCACCTCCCACAAGGGAGGTGGAATCCTATTAGGACTCCTTCCTAATTTAGAAACTCCTTCCACCTTTTGCATTTTTACCTTATTCCTCCACTCCAGCCGCATGGGCACTTAGGGGAGGCTTTGGACAGCCCACAAGGGGCTGGTCTACCTCCTCTCACAGCCCATGAAGCCTTTGGGCCGTCACACCCCTCCCAGTGGTCCCCCGGTACCCTCTCACCACTCCCGATACACTACAGATGAGCCCGAAACTTTTCCGGAGACCAAAACAAGACTTCCTATAAATCAATCTTTACCTCTGGACCATTCCGGAGCTCCTCGAGATTTCCATGATCCCATCCGGGACTCCTAACAACCTTCGGTCACCAACTCCTATAACTCAACTATATCGAAACGTCACCGAACCTTAAGTGTGCAGACCCCGCGGGTTCGAGAACTATGTAGACATGACCTGAGACATCCTCTGGTCAATAACCAATAGCGGAACCTAGATGCCCGTATTGACTCCTACTATTCTACGAAGATCTTTATCGGTTGCACCTCTATGTCAAGGATTCAGTTAATCCCATATGGTGTTCCCTTTGTCCTTCGGTATGTTACTTGCCCGAGATTCGATCATTGGTATATCCATACCTAGCTCAATCTCGTTCCGTAATATAGGATCCCGTGACTAACTCCTTAGTGGCATTTCTTGCAAGGCTTGTTGTGATGTTGTATTACCGAGTGGGCCTCGACATACCTCTCCGTCACATGGAGTAACAAATCTCAGTCTTGATTAATGCCAACCCAACAGATACCTTCAGAGATACCTGTAGAGCACCTTTATAATCACCCAATTACGTTGCGAGGTTTGATACACACAAGGTATTACTCCGATGTCTGGGAGTTGCATGATCTCATGGTCATAGGAACAGATACATCGACATGCAAAAAACAATAGCAATAAACTCACGCGGTCATAAGCTACATTCATAGTTTGGGTCTTGTCCATCACATCATTCTCCTAATGATGTGATCACGTTATCAAGTGACAAGACTTGTCTCTAGCTTGGAATCCTTAACCATCTTTGATCAACGAGTTAGTCAACTAGAGGCTCACTAGGGATAATGTGTTGTCTATGTATCCACACATGTATTTGAGTTTCCAATCAATACAATTATGGAATGGATAATAAACGATTATCCTGGATAAGGAAATATAATAATAACCAATTTATTATTGCCTCTAGGGCATATTTACAACGTTAATATCCCTTAGTTTCCATTAGGACCCTGCTGCCATGGGAGGGTAGGACAAAATAAGTCATGCAAGTTCTTTACCATAAGCACGTATGACTATATATGGAATACATGCCTACATTACATCGATGAATTGGAGCTTGTTCTGTATCTCCCTATGTTATGACTGTTGCATGATGATTGGCATCTGACATAATTATCCATCACTGATCTATTGCCTACAAGGTTTCCACATACTGGTCTTTGCTAAGTTACTTTTCCGCTACTATTGTTACTATCAATCAAAACTGTTACTGTTACGTTTTCCACCGTTACCATTACTTTCATACTACTTTGCTACTAAATACTTTGCTGTAGATATTAAGTCTTTCAGGTGTGGTTGAATTGACAACTCAGCTGCTAATACTCAAGAATATTCTTTGACTCCCCTTGTGTAGAATCAATAAATTTGGGTTGAATACTCTACCCTCAAAAACTGTTGCGATCCCCCATACTTGTGGGTTATATGCGATGCACCATCCCTATCTATTGGTATGGGGTGAGGATGATTCAGGACCTGGACGAGCTGCGCTGGCATGTGGATGGATTTTGTAAAGATTTGTTCGCCGACAAGATGCGAGGTAACATTTCTTTGGAATACTCTATCTGGTCTGTGGAGCAGCAGGTATCTACATCTCAGAACGATGCCTTGCTGGATCCATTTGAGGAGGCATAAGTGGAGGCCATGATTAAATCGATGAACCCGTACTCAACACCGGGCCCCGATGGTTGCCGGTGTGCTTCTTACAGGTGTTCTTGCAAACTATCAAGGGGGATGTCCTAGCATTGTTCCAAGAGTTCTATCGAGGAACGTTGGACATCTCCCGCCTAAACTATGGGATCATTTCCTTTATTTTGAAGGTCCAAGAAGCGGTGGACATTAGACAGTTCTCGCCAATCACGGTGATCAATGTTATCTTTCGGATATTAGCCAAGAGGGCAGCCCTGATTGCTTCCCGACTTCATCACCCTAACCATACTACGTTCACTAAAGGATAATTTATCCTGGACGGGATTCTCATCCTCCACGAGATTTCCATGAAGTGAAATGGAGTCATCTTAAGGAAGTGTTTTTGAAGATTGCCTTTGCTTAGTCTCGCTAATGTGTTGGTTTCCCTCCAAGCTTAAAGGGTGATGTAGCACAGGGACGACAAGTATTTCCCCGAGTTAAGAAACCAAGGTATCAATCGAGTGGGAAGATCCCCAAGACTATGTAAGCAGTAACTGCACACAAATAGCAAATCCTCGCAACCCAACGCGTGGAGGGGTTTTCAGTCCCTCGTGGGTAAAGTAATGATACATTCTTAGATGCAAATAAGAGTGATAGCAAATAGAATACAACAAGATATTTTTGGGCATTTTGATAATATAGATCTAAAAACAAAAGAGCAAATAAATTAGAAGTGCAAATAGCAAAGTAGAGATTGCAAATAGATGGTGTGAAGTTGACCCGAGTGTCGTAGGTTTCACTAGTGGCTTCTCTAGAGAAATAGAAAACAATGTATAGAAAAATTAATATTGGGCAATAGAAAGAAGAGAAAATAATTATGACGATATTCAAGACAATGATCATGTATATAGGCAGCACGTCCAAGATAATTAGATCAACTTCTGCCTCCATATACTTCTATTGGTCCACACATCGACCGCTATCCTCCATTCATCTAGTGTATTGAGCTCATGGAGAAACAGTGTATTGCCTTAAGAACGATGACATGATGTAGACAAGATCTACTCATTTAGGAATAGACCCATGATTTTATCCTTGATAGCAATAATACATGCGTGTCATGTCTCTTTTTGTCACTAAGGTTGAGCACTCGAAGATCGAACCCATCAAAAAGCACCTCTTCCCATTGCAAGATAAAAGATCAAGCTAGCCAGACAAAAACCAAATATCAGACAATAAATATGAGGCTATAATATTGAAGCATGAATTTGTTTTCATAGATGTGATCATAAACTCACAATTCATCGGAACCCAATAAGCACACCGCACAAGAAAGAGTTACATCATATGGATCTCCAAGAGACCATTGTATTGAGAAACAAAACGAGAGAGATAGCCATCTAGCCACTACTCATGCATCATCGGAGGAGTATCAATGAGGATATGAACCCCTCCTTGACTGTGTTCCTGTGTGGAACATGCTCTAGATTGAATTTCGTGGCTTTGGAATTTGCGGCGGCTGGAACTATTTTTCGTCGACTCCTCTAGGGTTTTGTGAATATTTGGGTATTTATGGAGCTAAGATGCGATGGAGGAGGTGCCTTAGGGCCCCACTAGACACCAGGCCACACCAGGGGCTTCTAGCATGCCTTGATGTCTAGTAGGCCATGTAGGCCTCGTCTACTGCTCATTCTTGGCTCCAAGTTTCCTTGTGGTCCAAACAAATCTCCGTAAAGTTTTGTGGCAATTGGACCTCATCTGATATGGATTTTCCGTGAAGGAAAAAAATAAAAAAAAATAACAACTGGCACTAGGCACTTCGTCAATAGGTTAGTCCCAAAAATGATATAAAGTATCTATAAAATGATCATAAAACATCCAAGAATGATAATATAACAGCATGGACCAATAAAAATAATAGATACGTTGGAGACGTATCAACATCCCCAAGCTTAATTCCTGCAAATCCTCGAGTAGGTAAATGACAAAAACAGAAATTTTGATGTGGAATGGTGGCTCACATGTTCATCATATTCTTTTTTCTTTTCAGTATGGTCATATTGACTTGTATATGATGCAAAGAAGCAATACTCAAGCATATCAACAAGCAACCAAATCTTGCAAAATATCAACGCTAAAGAACGTTATCTCTAGCCCATCATTCCGTATCATTGATCCATTCATGCAACACACTCAGATATGAACTACATCCAATGCTCAAGTATTATAATGTTGTTCCTTAGTTAGTGCTTTATAATAGAAGATGGAGATTCAAATTCAAAAAATAAAAATTGCATAAAGTAAATAGATAGGCCCTTCATAGAGGGAAGCAGGGATTTTGTCACATCCCTGGAACCCTAACCAAAGTTTAGCATTGTGCTCATATCTTCTTTGCATTGCATCCAAGAAAATTGCAACAAGATCAAAGCAAGTGCTGAAGCAAAGCTCAAAAACCCTAGCCACCTCTCAAATTCAAAGAAATTCCAAACTTGTTAAAATCAATGAACCCAAAATGGCCTCAAGAAAAGTTCAACTTTTCTGATATTTCTTGAAAGCAAATCATCAGGGAAGAAAACTATTTCTAAAACAGATTTGGCATTTTATTTAAATTCAAAAGGCCACTGAATTCAAGTTTAAATTTGAATTCAAAAACTTTTATGTTTTCAAAAATGTTGAAAACTTCAGGAATGGTTGGAAATATTCCAACTAACATTCTGGAGTGTTCAAAATATTTTTATAAACTATTTTGGAGCTGAAATAAATAGCAAATCAAATTAGTTAGCAAACGAGAAAACAAAACAGACAAAAATGAAGAAAGCTTTACCTGTCGCTCACCTGGCCTAGGCCCAGCTTCCCCGTGTCGTCTTCCTCCTCGCCAGTGGGCAGCACGAGGTGGCCGACGCGACGTCCGGCGCCTCCACGCAGCTCCCTGCCTGCCTGGCCGCCGCGGGAGCTACCCCTGCACTCCCCCTGAGCTTGCGCAGCTTTCCCCCAAGTTTCCCCCTTCGATCTCTTCCTCTAGCGTTGATTTCACCGGAGCCCGCCGAGATCCGTCGCGGGAGCTCGTTGCCGGTAGCCCTCCGGTGAACGGCTCGTCCATCTGAGGCCACCAGTGGCTTCACGTCGTCATGTAGATGTCGTAGGAGCCTAGGCCCGCGCGTGGAACCCCCTGTTCCGATGACCCCGATGACGCCCGAGCTTCGGCCGCCGCCAAGCTCGTCGCCGGCGTCATCTCCGGCCAGATCAGCCCCGGCTAGGTGCAAAAATTAACCTGCGGGAGACGTGTCGTTCTTCTCGTGCACTCCGCGCAGAGTTTGGCCGCGTGTGCCGTGTCTCCGAGCCCCTCCACCGTTCTGGTGGTCGCCGGTGGATCTGACCCCCCTGAGTCTATGACACGTGGGGCCAGCCTCTGGATGATTAGAGTTAATAAAAATGAAATTAATTAAACTAATCAGTCACTGACATGTGGGTCCAGTTGTGCTAATTAGCCAATTAAGTTTAAACTTAATCTAAAACTGGTCAGAGTCACTGACCAGTGGGTCCCACTGGTCAGGTTTGACTTTCAACGGCCAGTTGGACCTGCTGATGTCATGCTGATGCAGTAAAGAGTTTTCTGATTTAAAAGAATTCCAGAAAATGCTCAAAATTCTAAAAATCATAGAAAATAATCTGTAACTCAAATGGAAATAATTTATGTATGAAAAAGTATCAGAACAATCCAAGGAATCTGCGTATGTCATTTTCAAACATGTTTGAAAATGTTAACTTGACCAAACATGTAAAAGGATGAATAGGTTAAATTTAATAAATGCTTTGGAGTTGGAATTTGAAAATCATTTGAATTCCACTTCAAATGCCATGATCAAACAATGTTCAATAACAACCAGCAACCCATCATACCATTTCCATGCATGCTAAAACAAGATGATCTGAGCATTAGGTCGAATCTATTAAAAGGGTATTTGAAAATACCTCGTTCGAAGTAATAATTTGAATCCCGAATCCAATCAACTTCAACTTAATAAATGGTAGCTATATTAGCATACCACCTTGCATCTTCATGCCATGCTCATGCGTCATTTTGTTGCATATGATTGTTATTGAATGATGTCATTTCTATCGGTAGGCTCCGCTCCTCCGGATTCCACCGAATATCCGACTGACGGATATTGTCCCTCTGCTGAGCAACAAGGCAAGCAACCATTTTGATCATCCCGATAAATCCCATGTTCTCGCTCCTGCACTTACTTATTGCATTAGGATCAAATGCTTCGGATGCTTTTGCCACGTTAGTTGAACCCACTTCCTTTGCATGACCTGTCTTTGTCACAGTAAATAGCTGAACCTTGCAACCTAGCATACCTGGTAGATGCTTGAGCCATGGTGTGCCTTATCCTGCTATGCATGCTATGCTTAGAGTTTTGTATGGTCTGTCATCTAGGTGATGAACAAAATTGTGAGAATGTGTTCAGTAAGTAAAGGTTGTGTGTTGAACCTGATTTGGTAAAGGTACCGGTGAAAGGCTATGTAGGAGTACATGGCGGGTTGTTTCAATGGAACCGTCCTTAGGAACTGAGTTACGTGTATGTAATCCAAGATGAGATACTACCACATGCTGGGCCCTGAAATATGGCCCCGCTCGACTTATCAACCGCTTAGTACTCGGTCCAGGAGTTGCAAGTAGTTTCTGGTGTTTATAGTCATGCTGGAGGCCGTGCATAGCGCTGACCTTAGAGGTGGGCTATGATGCGGTAGGCAGTGGCACGGTGTACCAAGTGGCACCCAGATGGTGGGCTTGGGAACCTTGCGCACATCGTTTGGGGCCGTGGCGGAAACCTCGGCCGGACTTCCGTGTGGGTTACCCTGAGATAGGCGATAGACCTGGACTAAGTATTAGCGTGGTTAACGGTCGTGCCCGACTCCCTTGCTGGGCTTCCGCTTGAAGGTTGCCGAGGTGCATGACATGCACATGGTGATAAGTGGAGAGAGCGTATGTGAAGAAGTACACCCCTGCAGGGTTATGATCTATTCGAATAGCCGCGTCCGTGGATATGGACTACTTGGAGACATATGTTGTTCATAGATAACTTTAATAGCTACTCATAAAATTGTCAAGATAAGCGTGAGTGTCGTGGATGGCATTTTCGTATGGAGACGGAATGATTCCACGACAGAGTATTGTTGTGGTGTTAGTGGACTCGTGTGCGAGAAATCAAGTTGTCAAAATTATTTAAAAATGCAAGTTGTCTAGCCACGAGTCAAATGCTGGCTTTCCGCATGAAACCCCACAATTCCTAATTGATACATTGCGTGAGTAGATAGTTATCCTAAAGTCTTGCTGAGTACCCATGTACTCACGTTTGCTTAATAATTGTTGCAGAGGTTGTTAATGACCCTAATGGAGGGTTCTACCTAGACATTGACGACGACGAGTAGCTGGTATCCCAGCTACGGTCTAGCCCTAGGATGGGTCTGTAGATAGTCAGGCTATGTGCCTTTATCTTTCCATCTGTCTGTACTCAGACAGCTTTACTCTTCCGCTGGTTTGTAAGAACTGTGTGTATGACTTGTGATGATGGGTCGTGAGACCCCTACTTTGTAATATTATGTGTGTTGCTCTTCCGATCCTTCTAAATAATGTTTGCATGTTCATGGTTATGTTGTGATGCCATCGATGTATCTATACATATCGGTATGCCATGCATACGTGTGGTGTACTTGATATGTATGGGGTTCGATTACCTAGCCGTAGGCTTTAGTAGCATTCCTTACAGGCAAATGCCCCTTTGCGATCCAACGAGCCATCGTAGTTCGCTACTGCTCCGGACACATTGGTTGACCGGCATGTGTCCTTCTTAGCTGTTCTGTCTGTCCCCGTTGGGGAAATGTCACACGATGTAATGGAGTCCTTGTAGCTTGCTACGACTCGTCTACATTCGCTGGTGACCAACACCTGCTTTGTTGGATCATGTATGCGTGTCCTTGTGCGGAACTGCCGCTTTGGTTTATGACTAGACATGTCGATCCGGGTTCTCTGTCACTGAATTGCTAGCGACACAATTGCATACGCGAGTCAAAAGGCGCAAATGGTCCCGGCTAAGGTAAGGCTGCAACCGTGGGGATAACCGTCCGTGAGACCGCAAAGAGATGCGATGTGTTACAGGCTGGATTCCTATGACTTAGGATCGGGGTCCCGACAGATTTGTAGAGGTGCGAGAGCTCAAATTTAAAAACTTAGAGATATTTTTTTAGGGTGGCATGCTTTTACTATCAGCGAGAACGACTAAGAGTTTCCAATGTCCTCCATGCTAAACAAATTATAGACGGTTCCCAAAATGAAAATAAAGTTTATTCCTTTTTCCACCATTCTTTCACATTCCATGGCTATCCCTATCCATGAGTACCGTCGATACCAACACTTCCCAAGGAATTTTTATTTGACAACATATTTTTTTCCTTCTCTTTGGGACTGGGCATCCCTATTACTGCCATACTCTCGTGCAATGATAAGTGAATAAACACTCATCTTGAGAATAATCTATTTAACATGGAAGATACATGTCACCCCTCGCCGCTTCATGAGCGGTACAGGCACACAAAACAGAATTTTATTTAGAACATTAGAGTTAGCACATGCAAATTTACTTGGAACGGCGTTGAAATTACGCATATAGGTAGGTATGGTGGACTCATTTAGCAAAACTTTGGGTTTAGAATTTGGATGCACAAGCAGTATTCCCGCTTAGTACAAGTGAAGGCTAGCAAATATATTGAGAAGCGTCCAACCAAGGAACAAAAATCATCATAAGTGAAAATTAAACATAACTAACACCGAATAATAAAACACATAATTATTGACTTCATGTGCCTTCATAGGGAATTACAAACCTTAACACCAATATTCTTACTAGAGCATAATTACTCATCAACATAACTCACATATTACTATCTTCATATCGCAAAACTATTGCAAGGAATCAAGATTAATATCCAATGATCTTCATGAAAGTTTTTATTATATCCTTCCTAGACATTCATCACTTTGGGATTAATTTTCATTTAAAGCAAATTATCAAGGCAAATAACAAGCTTTCAAACAAATATAAGTGAAGAACGAGAGCACAAGTTTCTTTAAAACTTTAATCTCTCAAAATTATATAAGTAAAGCAAGAGAGTATTTCTTGAAAATTTCAGCAACTATCAAAATAATCTAAGTGAAGCATGAGAGCAAATTTCTTCAAAATAACAGCACCACCATGATCAAAAAGATATAAGTGAAGTACTTGAGCCATTCCATGGCTCAAAAAATTTAAGTGAAGCATAAAGAGCGATTCTAACCAATCACAGTATAATTTGGCTCTCTCAAATGAGTGTGTCCAGCAAGGTTTATTATGACAAACTAATCGGCAAAGAAAGCAAAGAAAGAAATGATACAAGACGCTCCAAGCAAAGCTCATGATATGTGATGAATAAAAATATAGCTCCAAGTAAAATTACCGATGGTTTCAAGAAGAAAAAGGAGATGCCTTCCGGGGCATCCCCAAGCTTAGGTCCTTGGTGCTCCTTAGATATTTCCTTGGAGTGCCATGGGGCATCCCCAAGCTTAGGCTTTTATCACTCCTTACTCCTTCATACGTCGTGATCTCACTTAAAACTTGAAAACTTCAAACCCACAAAATTCAACTATTTTTTTGTGAGATCCGTTAGTATAAGAAAACCAAACGTTACTATAGGTACTGTTGAGAAACTATTCCAGTTTTGTTTTTGCATTATACCTACTGTATTATAACTTTATGATGGCTTATGCCCCATGATATAAACCATAGAATCATTAACACAAGCACATAACACAAAGAAAACAGAATCTGTTAAAAACAAAACAGTCTGTAAGCATTCGAAATTCACTTATACTTGTGTAACTCCAGAAATTCAAAAAAAAGTAAAACGTAGGGAATTTGTATATTAATCTTGTGTAATAATTTCAGATACTTTTGACGTTTCTGTGATTTTTAGGATTTTTTTCGACAGGATGCAAAAGTTTCTGTTTTTTCAACAGGATTAAAGTAACTAACAACCCACATGATCCCAAAGGCTTTACTTGACAGAAACACTAAATGAAACACAAAAAACAATTATAAAAATAGCATAATTGTGCAAACACTTAAGAACAGAAAGAAAAAGTGAAAATAAATTTTATTCATTGGGTTGCCTCCCAGCAAGAGTTATCGTTTTATGCCCCTAGCTAGGCATATAGCATAAAATTTAAGTGATGACATCCTTAGCGATTGATCCATAGGTTGCCCTCATGATTGATTCATATGGTAATTCAATTTTAGTTCTAGGGAAGTGTTCCATATCTTTTCTTAGTGGAAACTGAAATTTAATATTCCCTTCTTTCATATCAATCACGACCCCTATAGTACGCAAGAACGGTATACCAAGAATTATTGGACAAGACGGATTGCACTCAATATCAAGAAAACTAAAATCTATGGGTACATAATCCCAATTTGTAAGAATAAGAACATCATTAATTCTTCCCATAGGTTTTTTAATAGTAGAATCCGCCAAGTGCAAATTGAGAGAACATTCTTCAATATTGGTAAGACCAAGCACATCACAAAGAGATTTCGGAATTGTGGAAACACTAGCACCCAAATCACATCAAGCATAGATCTTAATTGTAGGTTCCCATTCATCATGTAATTATTTAGGAATTGAGATCTCTAGCTCTAACTTTTCTTCCAAAGTTTTTATCACCGCATCCAAAATATGTTTAGTAAAAGCTTTATTTTGTTCATAGGCATTGGGTGAATTTATCATAGGTTCCAACAAAGAAATACAATCAATCAAAGATTAGCTATCAAAATTAAAGGTTTTGCAATCCAAAATAGTGGGTGCATCAATAGCTAAAGTTCTGACCTCTTCAAGCCCACTTTTATCATTTTTCAATAGGATTTTCACCTTCCAAATCATGGGAACACCCTCTAGCTAAAGTTGACTCTTCTTCAGTTCCCTATCATTAATTTTGACATTACTAAACACGGAATCAATAAAAGAAACACGAATCATTTTAATTTCTTCATCATTTTTATGAAAGCAATCGGGAAACGCTCTTTCTAGGAATTCTCATTTAGCACTAAGCATAGCAGTTCTTTTCTTACTTTCACCTATGGAAACATATAAAGCTTTAGTTGATTCATTAATGTCAACCTTAGGAAAAAAAATTCTTGAGATTTTCTACATCATGTGAAATTCTAGCACTGCTTCTAGAAATATCATCAATCTTATTCAAGTTTTCTTCTATCGTCGTATTAAAAGATTTTTGGACATTGATAAATGATTTGAAGAACGTCCAGGATACGTCCCAGGATTAAAATTGTTCCTATAAGCATTATTATTAAAATTGTTTTGCCATACATAATTCATATCTACGGGATCATTATTTTTCCCAATCAAAGTAGACAAAGGCACATCAATAGGATCAATACGAGCATGCTTACTAGCAACCAATTTCATAAGAGCATCAACTTTATCACTCAAAGCATCAATTTCTTCTATAGAATTAACCTTTTTACTAGTACGAGCACTTGCAATATGCCATTGTGAATAATTAGCCATAATATTATCAAAAAAATTAGTAGCATCACCCAAAGTAATTTCCGTAAAAGTACCGCCCACGGAGGAATCTAAAATATTTCCAGAAATAAAATTCAATCCTGCATTAAAAAGTTTGTATGATTGAAACCTCCATTTTGCATCATGCTTTTATGTGGATATTTATCGCTTTATGGGCTGTTATTACCCTTTGCGATACCATACTTATGCCTTTTCTCTCTTATTTTATAAGGTTTACATGAAGAGGGAGAATGCCGGCAGTTGGAATTCTGGTCTAAAAAAGGAGCAAGTTTGAGATACCTATTCTGCGCAACTCCAAAAGCCGTGAAAATCAACGAGGAATTATTTTAGATTTTATAAAAAATAATGGGCGAAAGAAGTACCAGAGGGGAGCCACCAGGAGGCCACAAGCCTGCCAGGCGCGGCCTACCCCCTGGCTGTCCCTAGGTGGCTTGTGGGCCCCCTGTTGCCCCTCTGGCTCCCATCTTTTGCTATAAGGAGGGTTTCGTTCCAGAAAAATCAGGAGGAGGCTTTCGGGAGGAATCGCCCTCGCCACGAGGCGAAACTTGAGCATAACCAATCTAGAGCTCCGGCAGGGCCGTCCTGCCGGAGAAACTTCCCTCCCCGAGGGGGAAATCGTCGCCATCGTCATCACCAACACTCCTCTCATCGGAGGGGACTCATCACCATCAATATCTTCATCAGCACCATCTCATCTCCAAACCCTAGTTCATCTCTTCTAACCAATCTCCGTCTCGTGACTCCGATTGGTACTTGTAAGGTTGCTAGTAGTGTTAATTACTCTTTGTAGTTGATGCTAGTTGGATTACGCGGTGGAAGATCATATGTCCAGACCTCTAATGCTATTCAATACCTCTCTGTTCATGAACATAATTATGCTTTGTGGGATTCACTTTTGTTCCAGAGGACATGGGATAAGTCTTTCTATAAGGAGTCATGTGAATTTGGTGTTCGTTCGATATTTTGATGCGTTGTATGTTGTTTTTCCTCTAGTGGTGTTATGTGAACGTCGACTACATAACACTTCACCATTATTTGGGCCTAGAGGAAGAAATTGGGAAGTAATAAGTAGATGATGGGTTGCTAGAGTGACAAAAGCTTAAACCCTAGTTTATGCGTTGCTTCGTAAGGGCCTAATTTGGATCCACTAGTTTAATGCTATGGTTAGACTTTGTCTTAATTCTTCTTTCATAGTTGCGGATGCTTGCGAGAGGGGTTAATCATAAGTAGGATGTTTGTCCAAGTAAGGGCAGCACCCAAGCACCGGTCCACCCACATATCAAAATATCAAAGTAGCGAACGCGAATCATATGAACTTGATGAAAACTAGCTTGTCAGAAATTCCCATGTGTCCTCGGGAGCACTTCACCTCCTATAAGAGTTTGTCCAGGCTTGTCCCTTGCTAGAAAAGGGATTGGTACACTTTGCTGCACGTTTGTTACTATTGTTACTTGCTACTTGCTACTTGCTACAAATCATCTTATCACACAACTATCTGTTATCGATAATTTCAGTGCTTGCAGAGAATACCTTGCTGAAAACCACTTGTGAGTTCCTTCTGCTCCTTGTTGGGTTCGACACTCTTACTTATCGAAAGGACTACGATTGATCCCCTATACTTGTGAGTCATCAAGACTCTTTTCTGGCGCCGTTGTCGGGGAGTGACGCACCTTTGATAAGTGGAACTTGGTAAGGAAACATTCATATAGTGTGCTGAAATTTATTGTCACTTGTCACTGTGGATACTAATCCTTTGAGGGGCTTGTTCGGGGTATCTTCACCTCGAACGGAAGCACAAAGAGTTTCTCCTCAACCTTCTGCACCTACTGAAAATATTTGCTTTGAATTTCCTTCGGGTATGCTTGAGAAACTGCTGGCTAATCCTTTTACACGAGATGGAACATCACATCCAGACTTGCATCTGATCTATGTAGATGAAGTTTGTGGATTATTTATGCTTCCAGGTGTGCCCAAGTATGAGGTCAAGAAGAAGGTCTATCCTTTATCTTTGAAGGATAAGGCGTTGACATGGTATAGGCTATGTGATGATACTCGATCATGGGACTACAATCGGTTGAAATTGGAATTTCATCAAAAGTTTTATCCTATGCATTTAGTACATCGTGATAGGAATTATATTTATAATTTTTGGCCTCGTGACAGAGAAAGCATCGCTCAAGCTAGGGGGAGGCTTAAATCAATGCTATATTCATGCCCCAATCATGAGCTCTCGAGAGAAATTATCATTCAGAACTTCTATGCTCGGCTTTCTCATGATGATCGCACCATGCTTGACACTTCTTGTACCGGTTCTTTTATGAAGAGAGATATTGACTTCAAATGGAATTTATTGGAGAGAATTAAATGCAACTCTAAAGATTGGGAGCTTGAAGAAGGTAAGGAGTCAGGTATGAATTTCACGTTTGATTGCGTTAAATCTTTTGTTGAGACAAATACCTTTAGTGACTTTAGCGCCAAGTATGGACTTGACTCTGAGATAGTAGCTTCATTGTGTGAATCATTTGCTGCTCATATTGATATCCCCAAATAAAAGTGGATTAAATATCATCCTCCTTTAGAAGTCAATGTAGTTAAATCCACTCCAGTTGAAGAGAAAGTCATTGCTTATAATGATCCTGTGGTTCCCAGTGCTTACATTGAGAAACCACCTTTCCCTATTAGGATAAAGGATCATTCTAAAGCTTCAACTGTGATACGTAGAGGCTATATTAGAACACCTACACCCCCTGAGCAAATTAGAGTTGAACCTAGCATTGCTATTATCAAAGATCTTCTGCCCGACGATGTTGACGGACATGATATTCACTTCTGTCAAGATGCTGCTAGAATTGCTAAACCTCACATTATAGACAAACATAGGCCTGTTGTTGGCATGCATGTTGTTTCTGTTAAGATAGGAGATCATTTTTATCATGGTATATCTGACTTGGGTGCTAGTGTTAGTGCAATACCTCAATCCTTATACGATGAAATCAAAGACGAGATTGCACCTGTTGAGATAGAGCCTATTGATGTCACTATTCAGCTTACCAATAGAGATACTATCTGCCGTGTGGGAATTGTTAGGGATGTTCAATTCTTGTGTGGTAAAATGAAGTATCCTGCTGATTTCCTCGTTCTTGCTACTGCACAAGATAGCTTCTGTCCCATCATATTTGGTAGACCTTTTCTCAATACCGCCAATGCTCATATTGATTGTGAGAAGCAAATTGTCACTGTTGGCTTTGAAGGTGTGTCACATGAGTTCAATTTCTCTAAGTTTGGTAGACAACCTCATGAAAAGGAGTTGCCTAGTAGGGATGAAACTATTGCCTTAGCCTCTATTGCCGTGCCTCCTACTGATCCCTTAGAGCAATACTTGCTTGAGCATGAAAATGATATGCATATGGATGAAAGGGGTGAGATAGATAGAGTTGTCTTAGAACAATATCCTATTCTTAAGAATAACTTGCCTGTTGAACTGCTTGGGGATCCACCCCCACCAAAGGGTGATCCTGTATTCGAGCTTAAAAAGTTGCCTGATACTCTTAAGTATGCCTATGTTGATGAAAAAGAGATATATCCTGTTATTATTAGTGCTAGCCTCTCAGAGCATGAAGAAAAGAAGTTACTAAAAACTCTGAGGAAGCACCGTGCTCCTATTGGATATACTCTTGATGATCTTAAGAGCATTAGTCCTACCCTATGCCAGCACAAGATTAAAACTGATCCTGATTTCAATCCAGTTGTCGATCATCAAAGGAGATTAAATCCTAAGATGAAAGAAGTAGTGAGGAAAGAAATACTAAAGCTCCTAGAAGCAGGTATTATCTATCCTGTTGCTCATATTGATTGGGTAAGTCCGGTGCATTGCGTCCCTAAGAAGGGAGGTATTACCGTTGTCCCTAATGATAAAGATGAATTGATCCCACAAAGGATTATTACTGGCTATAGGATGGTGATTGATTTTAGGAAATTGAATAAAGCCACTAGGAAAGATCATTACCCTTTGCCTTTTATTGACCAAATGCTAGAAAGATTGTCTAAACACACACACTTCTGCTTTCTAGATGGTTATTCTGTTTTCTCTCAAATACCTGTTGCACAATCTGATCAGGAGAAAACCACTTTTACCTGCCCTCCGGTACCTTTGCTTACAGACGTATGCCTTTTGGCTTATGTAACACACCTGCTACCTTTCAAAGATGTATGATGGCCATATTCTCTGACTTTTTTGAAAAGATTGTTGAGGTTTTCATGGATGACTTCTCCGTTTACAGGTCTTCTTTTGATGATTGCCTCAGCAACCTTGATCGAGTCTTGCAGAGATGTAAAGATACCAACCTTGTCTTGAATTGGGAGAAGTGCCACTTTATGGTTAATGAAGGCATCGTATTAGGACATAAAATTTCTGAAAGAGGTATTGAACTCGATAAGGCTAAGGTTGATGCGATCGAGAAAATGCCATGCCCTACAGACATTAAAGGTATAAGAAGTTTCCTTAGTCATGCTGGTTTCTATAGAAGGTTCATTAAGGACTTTTCTAAGATTTCTAGGCCTCTTACCAATATCTTGCAAACGGATATTCATTTTGTTTTTGACGATGATCGTGAGGAAGCCTTTGAAATACTTAAGAAGGCCTTGATAACTGCCCCTATTGTTCAACCACCTGATTGGAACTTACCTTTTGAAATTTTGTGTGATGCTAGTGATTATGCTGTTGGTGCTATTCTAGGACAAAGAGTTGACAAGAAATTGAATGTTATTCATTATTTTAGTAAAACTCTAGACAGTGCCCAAAGAAACTATGCTACTACTAAAAAGGAATTTTTAGTAGTCGTGTTTGCATGTCAAAAGTTCAGATCTTACATTGTTGATTCCAAGGTTACTATTCACAATGATCATGCTGCTATTAAGTATCTCGTGGAAAAGAAAGATGCTAAACCTAGACTTATCAGATGGGTCCCCTTGCTACAAGAATTTGATTTGCATGTTGTTGATAGGAAGGGTGCTGAGAAACCCGTAGCAGATAACTTGTCTAGGTTGGAGAATGTTCTTGATGACCCACAACCTATTGATGATAGCTTCCCTGATGAGCAACTGAATGTCATCAATGCTTCACGTAGTACACTGTGGTATGCTGATTATGCAAATTATATCGTTGCCAAATATATACCACCTAGTTTCACATACCAGCAAAAGAAGAAATTCTTCTTTGATTTGAGATATTACTTATGGGATGATCCTCACCTTTATAAGGAAGGAGTAGATGGTGTTATTATACGTTGTGTACCTGAGCATGAATAGGGACAGATCCTACAGAAGTGTCACTCCGAGGCTTATGGAGGACACCATGCGGGAGATAGAACTACACAAGGTATTGCAATCAGGTTTCTATTGGCCTACTCTCTTCAAGGATGCCCGTAAGTTTGTCTTGTCTTGTGATGAATGTCAAAGAATAGGTAATATCAGTAAACGTTAGGAAATGCCTATGAATTATTCACTTGTCATTGAACCATTTGATGTTTGGGGTTTTGATTATATGGGACCTTTTCCAAAGTCCAACGGGTATACTCATATCCTAGTTGCTGTTGATTACGTTAGTAAGTGGCTAGAAGCTATCCCAACTAGTAGTGCTGATCATAACACCTCTATTAGAATACTTAAAGTGGTTATTTTCCCTAAATTTGGAGTCCCCAGATATCTAATGACTGATAGTGCTTCACATTTTATTCATGGTGCTTTCCGTAAAACGCTTGCTAAGTATGATGTCAACCATAGAATTGCATCTCCCTATCATCCTCAGTCCAGTGGTCAAGTAGAGCTAAGTAATAGAGACATTAAACTAATTCTGCAAAATACTGTTAATAGGTCTAGAAAGAATTGGTCTAAGAAGCTTGATGATGCACTGTGGGCTTATAGAACTTCTTATAAGAATCCCATGGGCATGTCTCCGTAAAAAATGGTTTACGGTAAAGCATGTCATTTACCTCTTGAGCTAGAGCATAAAGCTTATTGGGAAATCAAAGAGCTCAACTTTGATTTCGAACTTGCTGGTGAGAAGAGGTTATTTGACATTAGCTCACTTGATTAATGGAGAACTCAGGCATATGAAAATGCCAAGTTGTTCAAAGAAAAAGTTAAGAGGTGGCATGATAAAAGGATACAAAAACGCGAGTTCAATGTAGGTGATTATGTCTTGCTATACAATTCTCGTTTAAGATTTTTTGCAGGCAAGCTTCTCTCTAAATTGGAAGGTCCTTACATTGTTGAGGAAGTATATCGTTCCGGTGCAATCAAGATCAACAATACGGAAGGTAATTTTCCGAGAGTGGTAAATGGGCAAAGAATCAAGCATTATATCTCAGGTACTCCCATAAATGTTGAAAGCAATATTATTAATACCATAACTCTGGAGGAGTACATAAGGGATATTTATCAGCCTGGTTCAGACTCCAAAAACGAAGAGGTATGTGATTCTATAAGTAAACCGACTCCAAAACTTTTCGAGTAGCATTTTTTCTCCGTTTTGGAATTTCTAGAAAAATAGAAAAAATTTAAGTAGTCCGAAAAGCGCACGAGGAGGCGACAAGTTTGCCAGGCGCGGCCTACCCCCCTGGTCGTGCCTGGGTGGCTTGTGGGCACCTCGTGTGCCTCCCGGACTCCGTTTTCTTGCGGAGTACTCCTTTTGGTCGGGAAAATTCATTATATATTCTCCCGGAAGGTCTGACCCTCGTATCACGCAAATATCCTCTGTTTTCGTTTCGAGCTACTGTGCAGACAGATCTAGATCGCTAGCGCGTCCCCAAAATTTCCGAAGGACAAGTTCTTCGAGAAGGTCATCAATCCCTACCTCGCGGGCGTGCTGCAACACCCTCAGTCTATCGAGATGCATGAGGGGGTGCTACACATCTGTGATATTGAGGGGCCCAAGAAGACCGGAAACGTGGAGGCGAGGCTCGAAGCAATGGAGCAACAAGTCTTCAAGTGCCAAGGGATGGTGGAACGCGGACTCAACACCATCCACATGATGATCACGGAGTTCACCAACAAGCACAAGATCGATGCCAATGATATCGGGAAGCACCTCTCCAGGCTCTATGACAGAATTGATCACCTCCAAGCCCAGATCTACGACCTGTAGAACCAAAACTGTGAGTATGAGTATATATTTAAATCAATACGGTTGGCTGCTGATTTCAGGATTCCGGAGACTCGATCATCTTTCCATGATGGAGCACCTATGCCTTGGAAGACGGACAATCAACCCCAGATTGCAACAACTCCACTACCATCACCTTCGAAGGAAGACAATTAAGCACGGTTATGGGCACTCCCCTTGGCTTGTGCCAAGCTTGGGGGAGTTGCCCCGGTATCGTATAACCATCACATCTTTTGCCTTTACCTTTTTCTTAGTTCGACCCTTTTTGGTTTTACCTTTCTCTAGTAGAATAAAGTTCTTAGTGATCTAGGCTTGAGTTTTTCTTTGTGTCACCCCCAATGTAATCGAGTTCGTGAGTCATATAATAAAGAGTGTTTTAGTTAAGGGCCTCGCCTCATGCCATGATCTAAAGAAAAGAATAATAAAAGAATAAAAGCATGAAAGATCATGTAATGATCTTATGGGAAGTGATGGCTTCACATATAAAAAGAATGATGATTGAAACTTGTTGTGGGTGGACAAACATAGACCTTGGTCATTGTTGCAATTAATAGGAAGTAATAAAGGAAGAGAGGTTCGCATATAAATATATCATCTTGGGCACCATATATGATTGTGAACACTCATTAAACTATTACATGCTTAGAAGTAGATGTTGGACAAGGAAGACAACATAATGGATTATGTTTGCTTGGTTCCGAACAATGTTATATGACTAGAGATCCCTTAGCATGTGACGATTGCTTCCACCTCATATCAGCCAAAACTTCCGCACTAAGTAGAGATACTACCTGTGCATCCATAAACCTTCAACCCAATTTTCCCATGAGAGTCCACCATACCTACCTATGGATTGTAGAAGAGCCCTCAAGTAAGTTGTCATCGGTGCAAGCAATCAAAATTGCTCCCTAAATATGTATGATCTATTAGTGTATGGAAAATAAGCTTTGTACGAACCTGTGATGAGGAAGACATAAAAGCGACATACTTTCTAATAAAGTTCTTTATCATAGGAGGCAATATAAAGTGACGTTCCTCCACACTAAGAGATCACGTATACAAACCTCAAAAGCGCATGTCAACCTGTGCTTCCCTCTGCGAAGGGCCTATCTTGTACCTTTACTTCTTATCCTCAAAAGAGTCATGGTGATCGACACCAATTCCTTATTTCACCTTTATCTTGGCTAGCGTCATATGCTAGGGAAAGATCTATATTCGTATGTCAACTTGGAAGTAAGTATCCATGAATTATTATTGTTGACATTACACTTGAGGTAAGTAGTCGGGAGGCGAAACTATAAGCCCCTATCTTTCTCCGTGTCCAACTGAAACTTTGATCTCATGAGTACCATGTGAGTTTTAGCAATTGTAGAAGACGAAAGGATGACTGAGTATGTGGATTTGCTTTACAAGCTCTTATTTGACTCTTTCCGATGTTATGATAAATCACAATTGTTTCAATGACTAAAGTCTATTGGTTGTTAATTCTCAATAAGGTTCTTGATCCATACTTTACTTTCCGAAGGAATTGTCACTTTAGCATAAGAGTTTATATGACGCTATTGCTGTTCTAATTATGATCATGATGCCCGCATGTTCGTATTTTGTTTTACCGACACCTCTATCTCTAAAAATGTGGGCATATTTATTGATCTCGACTTCCGCTTGAGGACAAGCGATGTCTAAGCTTGGGGGAGTTGATACGTCCATTTTGCATCATGCTTTTATGTGGATATTTATCGCTTTATGGGATGTTATTACACTTTACGGTACCATACTGATGCCTTTTCTCTCTTATTTTATAAGGTTTACATGAAGAGGGAGAATGCCGGCAGCTGGAATTCTGCTATGAAAAATGAGCAAGTTTGAGATACCTATTATGTGCAAATCCAAAAGCCGTGAAAATCAACGAGGAATTATTTTGGATTTTATAAAAAATACTGGGCGAAAGAAGTACCAGAGGGGAGCCACCAGGAGGCCACAAGCCTGCGAGGCGCGACCTACCCCCTGGCCGCGCCTAGGTGGCTTGTGGGCCCCGTGTTGCCCCTCTGGCTCCCATCTTTTGTTATAAGGAGGGTTTCATTCCAGAAAAAATCAGGAGGAGGCTTTCGGGAGGAATCGCCGCCGCCACGAGGCGGAACTTGAGCATAACCAATCTAGAGCTCCGGCAGGGCCGTCCTACCAGAGAAACTTCCCTCCCGGAGGGGGAAATCGTCGCCATCGTCATCACCAACACTCCTCTCTTCGGAGGGGCTCATCACCATCAACATCTTCATCAGAAACATCTCATCTCCAAACCCAAGTTCATCTCTTGTAACTAATCTCCGTCTCGCGACTCCGATTGGTACTTGTAAGGTTGCTAGTAGTGTTAATTACTCTTCGTAGTTGATGCTAGTTGGATTACTCGGTGGAAGATCATATGTTCAGATCTCTAATGATATTCAATACCTCTCTGGTCATGAACATAATTATGCTTTGTGAGTAGTCACTTTTGTTCCTGAGGACATGGGATAAGTCTTGCTATAAGTAGTCATGTGAATTTGGTATTCGTTCGATATTTTGATGTGTTGTATGTTGTTTTTCCTCTAGTGGTGTTATGTGAATGTCGACTACATAACACTTCACCATTATTTGGGCCTAGAGGAAGGCATTGGGAAGTAATAAGTAGATGATGGGTTGCTAGAGTGACAGAAGCTTAACCCTAGTTTATGCGTTGCTTCGTATGGGGCTGATTTGGATCCATTAGTTTAATGCTATGGTTAGACTTTGTCTTAATTCTTCTTTCGTAGTTGCGGATGCTTGCGAGAGGGGTTAATCATAAGTGGGATGTTTGTCCAAGTAAGGGAAGCACCCAAGCACCGGTCCACCCACATACCAAAATATCAAAGTAGCGAACGCGAATCATATGAACTTGATGAAAACTAGCTTGACAGAAATTCCCATGTGTCCTCGGGAGCACTTCACCTCCTATAAGAGTTTGTCCAGGCTTGTCCCTTGCTACAAAATGGATTGGGCCATTTTGCTGCACCTTTGTTACTATTGTTACTTGCTACTTGCTACGAATCATCTTATCACACAACTATCTGTTACCGATAATTTCAATGCTTGCAGAGAATACCTTGCTGAAAACCAGTTGTTAGTTCCTTCTGCTCCTTGTTGGGTTCGACACTCTTACTTATCGAAAGGACTATGATAGATCCCCTACACTTGTGGGTCATCAATGATCATCCACAAATTCAAACCATGAGTTGATAATTTCTTATCATCAATTTCATCCTTCCCCAAGATTGGTAACATGGTCATGCTCAAGTCGTTTAAAATTCATAATCTGATTTCTAAGAGAAGTAATTTTCCCGGGAGGAAAATACTTTGTGATAAAAGCATCTTTGCACTTGTTCCAAAAATCGATTCTATTTCGTGGCAAAGGAGAAAAGAAAATTTTAGCACGATCACGCAAAGAGAACGGAAACAATTTCAAATTAAAAATATGATTATCCACATCTTTCTTCTTTTGCATATCACACAATTCTATAAAAGTGTTTAGATGGGACACGACATCCTCATTAGATGTACCGGCAAATTGCTCCTTCATAACAAGATTCCACAATGCGGCAGTAATATCATAAGACTCCGCACTAGTGGCTCGAGTAGCAATAGGAGTGATAATAAAATCATTGTTGTTGGTATTGGAAAAATCACACAACTTAGTGTTTTCTTGAGTCATCGTGACTAAGCAAACAAGAACACAAGCAAACAAGAGATCCGGCAAGAAAACGGCAAATCAAAAGAAGGCAGAATAAAATGGAAATTTTTTGCGAAGTGGGGGAGAGGAAAATGGCAAATAATGTAATTTGAAGGAGATGAGTTTGTGTGTAGGAACCTGATAGATCTTGACTTCATCCTTCCCGGCAATGGCACCAGGAATCTTTCTTAGTCCCGCTGATGGATTGGTTTCCCTCCAACGATGGCAAGTATTTCCCTTAGTTAAGAAACCAAGGTATCAATCAAGTAGGAAGAGCCACAAGACTATGTAAGCAGCACCTGCACACAAATAGCAAATCCTCGCAACCCAACGCGTGGAGGGGTTGTCAATCCCTCATCGGTAAAGTAAGGATAGATTGATAGATGCAAATAAGAGTGATAGCAAATAGAACGCAACAAGGTATTTTTGGGTTTTTTGATAATATAGATCTGAAAATAAAAGATCAAATAAAGTATAAATGCAAATAGAAAAGTAGAGGTTTCAAATAGATGATGTGAAGTAGACCCGGGGGCCCTAGGTTTGACTAGTGGCTTCGCTCGAGAAATAGCAAACGATGGGTAGACAAATTACTGTTGGGAAATTGATAGAATAGCAAATAATTATGACGATATTCAAGACAATGATTATGTATATAGGCATCACATCCAAGACAAGTAGACCGACTTCTGCGTGCATCAACTTTATGACTCCACACATCGATCGCTATCCAGCATGCATCTAGTGTATTGAGTTCATGGAGAAACGGACTAGTGCCTTAAGAATGATGACATGATGTAGACGAGATCTATTCATATAGGAATAGACCACATCGTTTTATCCTTGATTGAAACAATACATGCATGTCATGTCTCTTTGTGTCACTCAGATTGAGCACCGCAAGATCAAACCCATCACAAAGCACCTCTTCCCATTGCAAGATAAAAAATCATGTTGGCCACACAAAAACCAAATATCGGAGAAGAAATACGACTCTATAAGAATCAAGCATGAATATGTCTTCATAGATCTGATCATCAACTCACAAATCATAGGATACCAACAAACACAACGCAAAAGAAAGAGTTACGTCATATGAATCTCCAAGAGACCATTGTATTGAGAAACAAAATGAGAGAGAAAGCCATCTAGCTACTGCCTACGGACTCGTATGTGTGATATGAACTAATCATGCATCATCGGAGGAGCACCAATGAGGATGGCGAACCACTCCGTGATTGTGTTCCTCTCCGGAACGGGCTCTAGATTGGGTTTCGTGGCTCTCGAACTTGTGTTGGTTGAAACGATTTTTTTTCTACTCCTCTAGGATTTTCTGAATATTGGGATATATATAGAGCTCAGACGCGGTGGAGGAGGTGCCCGAGGGCACCACTAGACACCAGGCCATGCAAGGGGCCTCTGGCACGCGCTGATGTCTATTGCCCCTCTAGGCCTCATCTGCTGCTCATTCTTGTCTCCCATGTTTCCTTCTGGTCCAAAAAAGCTGCGTAAAGTTTCGTAGCAATTGGACCTCATTTGATATGGATTTTCTATGAACGAAAAAAATAGCAGCTGGCACTAGGCACTATGTCAATAGGTTAGTCGCAAAAAATGATATAAAGTTTCTATAAAATGATCATAAAACATCCAAGAATGATAATATAAGATCATGGAACAATCAAAAATTATAGATACGTTGGAGACGTATCAGACTTCCATAAGGCATATGATATGGCTCATTGGTCCTTTATTAGGGAAATCATATAGAGGCATGGCTTCAACCGCCATTTCATTGCGCTTGTCATGCAACTCGTGTTGAGTGGCCGCACGACAGTCAACATTAATGAGGAGCAAGGGGTTCGGCAAGGTGACCCCTTGTCCCCTTTTCACTTTAACCTACTAGTAGACACCCTTGCGTCGATCTAAGACCTGGCCAAAAGGGCAGGTCATATTAGGGGTACCTACCCCCACCTCATCCCTGGGGTGGACTCACCCATCTCGAGTATGTCGACGCCATGATCTTGATGGTGGAGGGCTCAGACGAGGATATTACTCACCCGAAGTTTCCCATCCTCTACTTTCAAGAGATGTTGGGATTAAAGATTAACTTCGCAAAGAGTGAAGTTATGGTGTTGGGTTACTCCGATGAGCACTCCCACCATATTGCTCATCACCTTAACTGCCGATTAGTGTCCTTCCCGACAACTTATCTTGGCATGCTAATCAGTGACTCACAGCTGCAAGAGAAGGACTTGCGCCCCTTGGTGGCCAAGGTCCAACGTAGGGTAGAATCCTAGCAAGGGTGTTAGCTCTACAAAGTGGCTAGAGTGGGGCTTACTAATTCATCCATGACTAGCATGTTGATGTACGTGATTGGGATTCTATAGTTTGCATGAATCCCTTCATGAGGATATTGTCAAGTACAAATCCCGATTCCCTTGGGCGGGAAAGGGCGATAAGAAGAAATACCATATGGTCAAATGGTCTGAGATTTGCAAACCAAAGGACTAGGGGGGCTTTGGCATTATCTCGTCGAACCGTATGAACATAGACCTCATGTCCAATTGGCTATGGCGAATCAAGACTTGGTATGCGGGGATGTGGCTTGACATTATACGTGCCAAATATTTGCAAGGTCAGCCTCTTGCATTTGCACCCAGGTGTGGGGGATCCCAGTTCTGGCAGTTGATAATCTAACTTCTGTCGATTCTCTGGATTGGTTCATCCATTAGGGTTGGCTCGGGTGCTAGCACCCTCTTCTGGCTTGGCCGATGGTCGGGCACTAGACCATTTGAGGAACGATTCTACGTGTTGTTTTGTATTTACTCAGCCACAACTCACGGTTGAAGCGGCATTAACGAATCTTGAATTAGTGGCAATCCGACGCACCATTGGCTCGTTGGAACGAGCTCAATGGGAGGAACTACTGGAGTGCATTGCCCTGCATTCCCCCTGCCTAGAGTCGGATGCCACTTATTGGCATCTTGAAATGACTAGCTCCTACTCCACTAAGTCCCTCTATAAGGTCATTTTGGCCACTCCGGGTCCGTGGGAGCTTAACCTCCTTTGGGAGCTTAAGTTGCCCCTAAAGATTAGGATTTTTCTCTGGAAATGGATGCGTGGGCGGCTCCCTTCAGGGAACGAGGTTCTGAAACGCAACGACCTTAGTGATGGTGTGTGTCCCCTCTGTGAGGTGCGAGAGGACACCAATCACATCTTCCTGTGGTGCCCTGCCGCAACCTTTCCGCAACCTCCCAGACTTATTTAGTGAGGTACTCGCATCCCTCAGGAGTTGCGGCCCGCCTTGTGGGTTGCTCTTGGGGTGTTGGCGTGGATTCTTTGGAATGTGCGAAATAAGGTTGTGATAGAACATGTGATTCCGCACCGCCCGACTGATGCCATATATAAATTGTGTGGCTTCTTGCAGCTATGGCAGCCGCTTAGCAAGCGACGGTAGCAGGGGTTCATCGACATCATGAGCAGCGGTCTCCACTCCCGCGCGTCCTTCTTCACCCCACCGCCACCCTTGCCCCCACCGGAGCATGACTAGATGCTAGCTTTTGTTCTTTTGGCGTGTGTTGTGATGTGGCTCGAGTTGAACTTACGATCGCTCTTGACTTGACTTATTTTGTATAACACTTGGATGCTTGTGGTGGTTGCTTTATAATATAAAGCGGAGGAAATCCTTTTTCGTCGTAAAAAAGAAAGAACTACAAGATTGTAATATCACTAGCTTTTTCAGCCTCCTACAATCCTACCTAAGAATCTTCCTCTCTCTTTAAAAAAAACTAAGAATCTTCCATTTTACCGTGTCAAGAAATGGGCAAATGGTATGTCCCGACCTGCAGTTTGCTGATATTTTTTTCTATTGAAGTTGTCGGCCTTGTCATGAGGATAGAACCCTGGTCTTTCTAGGCTGCACCATCTTTCTTTTTCCTCTAAATATTTCTTCAAAACACATTACGTACGCCAACACTTACACATACGCCCATGCATTCATCCCTATGAATGCACGTACATCACACTCTATGAGCACATTCAAAAGACCGAGCTAGCACATCATTTTAAGATTAACGAAATCGTTAAATAAATCCAGAAAAATACTAGCATCAATATCAACCGTGTGACTTGAAATATGATGGATAAGGGATACCATTGTCTTCCTAAGCATCCATATATAGATTGGTTCAGTTTTTCTAAATATTAATAAGGAGATTTTTTTCAATTATGGATGGCGGTGTAATTTTCAGATAATATTTATTAATCTAGATCATCTTAAGCTGACCTTTTATTTTTTGCTGTAAAATAATATTTTTTTGGTTGTGTTGAACATTTTGGATGGGTGGACCGTGTTAGGGACCCACACATTTGCTTAGTGCGGTTGTATCATTTTGATATGAAAATCAAATGAAAATGTCCTTTATCAAAAATAATTAATAACTTACCTGTTTCTGATGTGACGTGACATCTTCAGATTTTTTGTACCTGAAATGTGTATGTATAAAAGTGACTATCTCGATTCTGTGATTCTGTAAGGCTCGAGACCCATTCAAACAGCGGATGAATACTCAAGAGTAACTGTACATTCATTATCCTTTCAATTACAGAAATCTGCTGTCAATACCTCCGCAAAGGCGTGGCAATTATCTATGGTAATCGTCTCTTTCGGATCATAAACCCAGCTCAGCAATCTTCCCGCAGGCTGGCTGCAGAAGAGATACTACAGTCACCGCCCATTAGCTCTGTCTAAATTGTCTTAATTTAAGGATGGAGTGACAGAGCAACCAGCTTCACTCAATCAAGCAATGTTACGTTCTGCATGATTTATAAGGATTTATAATGGGTCTTAATAAACAAGAAAAGTTGATAGCTGACATCCTCTCAACTTTGACGCCTGTATCGTCAGATAGCGGGACACTGGATATCTTCTTTGAAATGTTGCAATCTTGAAACAGGGCTTAGGAGGCCAGGTTCCACCCGCTACTGAAAAGAAAAACGGAGTGGAAGTAAAGACGTAAAGCTCTGTAACTATGCATCATTACGGAAAAGGAAAAAGAAGCTAGGAGGATCGATATCAGCACGAAAATAAGCTCCCGGTGTTGTCATGGCATCGAGTGAAATCTACAAAGCGATGACCGGTGAGAACCTTTTTTTATCCTCGTAGTACAACTCCATGTGGCGTTTGTGGCTCCACCTGAATTTGTGAGGGTTGAAAGAGACTTTAGGGCCATCATATAGCAAGACTGATGGAACGTACAAGGTTTAGATTCAGGGATATAAAGGGTGAGAGGACAATGGAGTCATTTCAGATTGTCCTTCTGATGAAGTGGATGAGTTAAGTATGGCCACCCATTGCAAGAAAAATATGTTCAGTGCTGGCCCCATGTGCTTATGTGCCCTAGCCAACGGACCTTGGTTCTTTACTTACAGTGTTTTTTGTATTTGTGACAACCTGGACAAGATTTACTGTTTTGTTATACGTTGAGTAGGAAGTCATATTAGAGCAAGTTTAACAGATGCACCGTTATACCTGGATCGCCGTAATAACAAGTTTAGCAGATGCATCATGATGCTTGGTTCGCCGTAATAACAGTCCGCATGTCGATCTAGAAGAGTCGCCATACCGAGTTTGGCCTACATACTTTTGGAGGTCGCTCCAAATCATGCCCACAAGCCTTTGTGCTCAGATTGCCGTAATATAGAGCGTCTCCAAATTCGACCTCCCGCATGAAAAAGAAGTTTCAACCCATCTCTGCCCCTCCCCACCCCGACACCTCACCATGCCAATGGGGAAATCGTGTGAATGGCTTCCGCTTCCACTCCTTGTTAAACATGAGATATTGTAGAGGTGTAGTAGGTGTCAAGGACTTGTCTTGCGCCATAGGGATAGAGTTCGTTTATGTTTTAACTTCCTATCCCTATCTCTCTATGTAAGATCCTTGTACGGTTGAGTCCCGACCGAACCCTCATGTATCTCTCACGGGAACCTCTCGCTCAATCAATATAATGCAGCACATGCTCCCTATTGGGAGCTGAGACGCTTCCATCGCGTTTTACATTGTATACAGATGAGGGCCTTCCATCACATCTAGCTAGCTCCCTTTGATCTCCCTCCACCCACCTTCTGTCATGTCGACCTCTGCCACCCCATCACCTTCGGCCTCAACTACAATACCTTCGAGCCTCTCTCCTGAACGAACTACGTCCTATGGCGAGCTCAAGCGCGATCCCAGATAACAAGCGCTGGCTTGTATGGATACATAGATCAAACCTTAGAGGATCCTCCTTAAACCATCACCACAAAAGATAGAGGGCAAGGACCAGGTGATCCCGAACCCTGCCTACACCCCTGGCTCACCTATGATCATCAAATCATCGCGTACCTTCTTCACAATCTCTCCAAATAGGTTCTGGTTCAGGTCGCGTCGATGGAATCCTCGCATGCCATCAAGACGGCTTTGAGCTCCATGATCTCAGCTGTCTCCCTTTTGCGCGTCAACAATATCAATTCCTCCCTCACCAATGCACATAAGGGCAACTAGTGGGCAACAACATACCTTGGTGCCATGTGTGCCCTCTCCGACGAGCTCGCGACGGCTGGCAAGCCGATAAGGGATGACGGGCTCGTTTCCTTCATAGTGACAGGGTTTGATATGGAGTATCAACCCATAATCTCTGCCTTGGATATCCGCACTGAGCCAATCACCGTCGAGAGCATGTCCTCCATGGTGGCTAATTTCAACTAGAGGTTTGAGACGTTCCACGGGACAGGCTCCGTCGGCTTAAAATCTTCAGCGAACTCAGCTTCTCGCGGCCGCCAAGGACCTCCCAAGGGTTTTTGCAGCCAAGTCAAGGGAGGCGGTGGTGGCAGATTACTTTCTGGTGGCAGTCACTTCGGCAGCGGCAATGGCTACAACAACCCTAATTGTGGCTAATCTGGTGGCAGCGACTGCAACTATCATCACAAACGTGGTGGAGGCATCACGATGGGGTTGGCGGTGGCTACTACCCTCTGGGTAACTCCGGTGGCGGCGGCTACAACCCTCGGTGCATCTTCTAGAACAACACGAGGGGGCACAATAATTTTCAAGGGTATGTGGGCTATGAAGGCCGGTGCTACATTTGTTGGAAAAACTAACCACATTGCCAAACATTGTGATTGGCGTTGAGACGATGACAATTCCCGAATGGAAAAACTGTAGGTGCTGTTCATGCTTCGTATGTCGATTCCATTTGGTATTTAGAAATGGGCGCTACAAATCACAGCACTAGTGAACTTGAGAAGATTACGATGCACGAAAAATACCATGGACATAATCAAATCTACACCGCAACAAACTGTGCAGGTATGGAGATTAGTCATATTGATCAATCAATTATCAAAAAACCCACATAAAAGTCTAGTTCTTAATGGAATCTTGCATGTTCCTAATGCTTCTAAAACCCTTCATTCCATTCAATGTAGTGCCCTTGATAACAATGTCTTTTTGAGTTTCACCCATCTTTTTTTTATCAAGGATCATGTCACGAAAAAAATTCTTCATAGGGGTAACTCTATGCAAGGGCTCTATGCATTGCTTCCTCACTATTGTCAACTCAATAAATATGTCTATGGTGCCATCCTTCGTTTGCTACTTTTCAAGAAATTCTTAGCAAAAATAAACTTCCAGTTGTTGGTGAGAGAAATAAGAAACTATTTGTGATTGCTCCCAAAGAGCAGTAAGTCATCAATTGCCATATCCTATTTCAACTAGTGTGTCTACCAAGCCATTACAACTTATTTCTTCTCATGTTTGAGGTCCAACACCCACTTATGTTGGTAGGCATTCTTATTATGTGAGTTTTGTTTATGATATAGCAAGTACATGTGGATATACCTTCTTAAAAAAGTTCTGACGTATTCAAAGTCTTTCATAACTTTCAAGTCCAAATTGAACATAATTTTGATAGCAAAATCATTGTCATGCAATCTGACTCGGGTGGTGAATATGAGAAACTAGATTTTTTTTTCTTTCAAAAGATAGGTTTTTCTCATCATGCATCTTTCCCACATGCTCATCAACAAAGCGGTTCTGTAGAAAGGAAACATCAACACATTGTTGAAGTAGGTCTTGCGCTTCTAGCTTCAACTTCCATGCCTTCAAATTTAGGGACCAAGCATTTCTTAGTGTCCTTCATCTTATCAATATGTCTCCCGGTCGAATCATAGCCAATGAAACTCATGTTGAATGCATTTTCCATATCACACTTTAATATGTGGTCTAGTCTATATCTGGCCATGGGCAGCCTGGCCCGGTCGACCCGACCCGACCTGGCCAGAAAAAGCCCAACTCGGCCCGACCCGACCTTGCCCACGGGCCGGGCTCGGGCCTAAATTTTAAGCCCGTTGGGCTCACCGGGCTGGGCTCGGGCCTAGAAAACCACGGTTTTATGCCTACGTCGGGCGGGCCGGCCGTGCCGGGTTGGGCCTTTTCGGGCTCGGGCCGGGCTTGGGCCCAAAATCTAGGCCCGACGGTCGGGGCGGGCTGTCACACCCTAGTTTTTGGCTTTCCTGACTAAGTAACTTACTTCAAAATTTAGGACCAATTAAATTTTTTGTGAATGATTGTGATGCTCGGAGTGACTATTGTCTGCTTGTTTGTTTAATTGCATGTGATTGATCCTCATTAATTCTTGCCATCCTCCTAATCACCTCCTCACTCCATGATCTCCTGCCTAATGATCATGCCATGTGTTTAGGATAAATATCTATTTTTACCAAATATTATTTTCACCAAAAAGCTTTTCTTTGAATTAAACTTTCAAACCCGTGAGATGAGGTTTGTACTGCAAGTCCTCAAATTAGGGAGTTTCTTTTGCACCAATTGTTATATTTAAAACCATTATCAAAATTACTTCCAAAAACCACCATATTATTATTTTAAAAGTTATTTTATTATTTTATTTAAAAGCCTTTCTGTGAGGCCAGAAATGGTCTCCTATGAAGGAAATTTATTTTTATTGCCTACAAAACATTTAAGAAAATTTAGGGAAACTCAGTGGATATATTTATTCCATATTTATGAGTTTCAACACATGGTCATGTTCAAAATATTGGGCAAACCCCTTCAAAACCATTCCTGCCTATTTCAAGCTTTTTGAATATTTCTATAAGAAATATTCTCAATAAATTCCAGTAAAATTCTAGCATGTCATCTATGATATTATTGATGATCTTTCCAAGTTTCATTTCAATCCAAGTTGATTTGACTCCCCTAATCACTCTAAAACCCTATCTGTCCAGAATCAAATTTGAGCAACTCTACATTGTGAAGCGTCTCCAATTGTGCTCAAATTTGGTGGACATGTTCCAGTACTCCAATGAGGCATCCAAACCAAGTGGTACACCAAGGAGAATAGAGGAACTTGTCCTAAGACCCTCAAAACCCTCTCCGTTTATTTCTGACTTTGGTAAACTTTACATTATAAAGTTTCTCCAATTATCCTCAAACTTTTTGTGCATGCCTTAATGCTCAAATAATGCCCCTACACAAAATATTGGATTTGTGGGAATTCATTTGAATAGGGTTCTAAGCAGAAACCCAATTCTGCCCATTTCTAGGGTTTTTCAAGTCCACATTGGAAAACTTCTCCAGCAAATCCCAAATTTGGTGTGAAAGCCTATTTTCATCTATTATTTGATCCTGTTAAGTTTCATAGCCATTGGAATCCATCTGGTAGCCCTACCACAGATCAAACACCTTGTGTGCACTCACTAATTTGGTTTCATTTGCCCCTTTGTAACATCCCAATTTTCGTAAATTCGGATGTTAATAGATCATTCATTTGCATCCCACATTTTATGCATCATTGTGTTCCTCTGAAAAATTTTATCGTTATGTGACTGCACGCAATTTGTCGGAGCGGAGATAATATGACTTCTCCCCTGTGAGTTAAAGTCATCATTTTTGATTTTTGCAAATTTTTCCAAACTCCGAATTATTTTAGTCGAGTTTTTTTTTCGATCGCGTTGTGTGATCCTAGTGCATAAAACTTTTTTTTAGTTGCATTAGGTGGAACTAGGGTTCCTATATATATTATATATGTATTAGTTGTATATGTATTTTGTTTTCCTAAGTATTCTAGCGCATATATGTATATTAGTACTTTTTTTCCTAGTATTTTGTTAGCTAGGAAAATATATTTTTTCTGTTTTGTTTTTTTTTTCTTTTTGTTGCTGCTGTTTGTTTGTTTTTTTTTTCAAAAAAAAAAACAAAACAGCCCAGCCACCCCATGCATGCACGCATGCCTTGCATGCAGCCTCCCCCACGTCCCCAATCCCTCTCCCTCCCCATGTCTCCTCCTTCCTATTTTCTCTCCCTTTTCCTTATTTCTCTCTTCCTTCTTTCTCCTCCCTCTCTTTCCTATTTTTCTCTCCCATGATCTCCTTCCCAAAGTTCTCCCTCTCCTTCCTTTCTACTCTCCTCCCCTAAGCCTATATAAACCCCCCCCCACCTCCACCTCTCCCCAACCCTAGCCGCCGTCTCTCCACCGCCGCCTCCACAAGCCGCCGCCGGCGCCTCACCCCACCGCCGCCCTAGCCGCCGCCGCGAGCAGCGGCAGCCGCCCGAAAGCTGCTGCACCTCGGCCTCGTCGCGGAGGAGGAGCCCTCCCCGAACTCTCTCTCCACCGCCGCCTCTTCCCCGCGGAGGAGGAACCTCACCGCCGCCGCCCGACGCCCCACCGCCCGGAGCTACTCCCTCCTTCCTCGCCGGCCATCTCCTTTCTTGCCAGTGCAACACCTCCAGCAGCAGGTAGCAACCTCTCTCTCTCTATTTCATGCACTCCATCTCAGCCATTAGAAGCTTGCCACGTGTGCCTCTCATTAACACTAGCAGTTTCGTAATTTCTGTCCAGATTTCGAAAACAGAAACTTTCAATCTTGTTTTGATCACAACTTTTTATCCCTACGTCCAATGACATTGATTCTTTTTCCAGTAGCTCACAAATTTCCTGTAGTTTTTAAAAATATATAATTGTTCTGTGTTGGAAATTTTCAAATATAAGTTAGAGCAGATTTAGTTTAAACACTGTTTTGCCTATTCCAGGAGTTTGAAAAATGATATTGAGTTGATTCTTTTTGCTACTGTTTTCTAGTGATAAAATCTTACTGTGGTAGAATTTTCAGAATTGTACAAGTATTTTTACTGGTGTTTTCAACAGAAACAAGTTTCTGCCCTACCGGCGCGCGATAAATGCTTTTGCGTAGTCTTTTGCAAATCATTGCATGTGATGTTATTTTTACTCGTGGCATGATTGAATTGCTTATGGTGTGCTTTGTGTTTGTATCGGTAGATCATCCGGAGTGCGAAGCGTGTTACTTAGAGACGCTCGAGCAGGACAACTATCATCAAGGCAAGTCATCTTTGATCATGTTATTTTACCTATGTTTTCAATGCATAGTAGATCACCTTCTTTGCCCTATTTGCATGCTGCCTAGGTACTTGGAAACTTTAGTCATAGGTGTAGTATCATGTGGTAGGAACACAACACCCCGATACTTGGCCCCGGGACGTCAATGTTATATTTGCTACGCATAAGTAGACGGGTTATCGGTTGAGTGTATACCACGAGTGATGCGAGGTTGATATAATAATCAAGACCGGACTAAGACAAGATTTTCAAGACCTCGGACGCAATGCAACACTGGGTGAAGGACGGTTGATCGGCTCCCTGGAAAACCCAGTGGATGCCCAGGATGCTGGAGAGGCCATGTCATCCTGCGGAAAGCTTCACCCAGGCTCAAAGGGATGGACGGAGACTTCAAGACTCAAGGCTTACCTGCACAGCCACAAGTCATTATGGGCTCTGGCTTGGTTGGACAACGCGGCGACTCTGGACAGGCGGTGCTAGCAGATGTAGACGAACGGTAGGAATGGATGGGCACCGACAGGGATTCAGAGGGACCCGTTGAAAGACCATGTTTTGATCATCCGGTCTTCAAACACCCTGAAGTGCGAGGACAAACCCGGAGGCGATCAAATCTTGTGGGGAACGTGTGCAAAACTCTGCAGAGTACCCAACCTAATCGATTAGCCGTGTCCACGGTCATGGACAACTTGAGCCGAAGGCATTGAATTTCCCCTGAACTCTCGACACAACTTAATAATGATGTGGGTGTTAACAACTATTCGGGTACGAGAACTGGTTGGCGGAACCATCTCGTTAACAACAAACTATGTAGTAATATTTTGCTTTCGACCCCTTTTGTTGTAGGAGAAAACTGGCTTTATGCAAAAACTTAGCTCCACCGGCCAAATATGCATGTAGAGATAGTTGAATATTATTTTACCCCCTCTCTTGATGATTTGCCGGCATATTCAATATGCTGACCTACACGGCTGCAACGTATCATGTTGCAGAGTACTTTTCCGACCAGGAGTGAGGCTACGGTTCTACGCTCAGCGACATGCCCTTGGAGTCGGATGGACTCGCCTACCTGATGCTTCCGCTTAGTCTTCGTTAGATAATCTCATGAGTTGGCCTTCAGCCACTTTATTGTACTCCTTTATTGTAATAAAGTACTCTTTATGAGATTTCGAGTAATAAAGCTGTGTGATTGCACTCTTGAATATATACATTATGTACTGTGTGTGTACCAGCATGATCTTGGGATGGTACAGAAACACCAGAGGCTTGACTCGTGGAGTCGGGTCGCTACAGAAATGGTATTCAGAGCACACGCTGACCTTAGGACGTAACCTCTAGGAATGGAAAAGCCTTAGGAAGAAAACTATTTTCTCTAAAATCTTCTATTTCCTCTTCTGATCATTTCTGACTTCTCTCCGATTTTCCAATGTTTAGATGGCCACCTTCATCCCTGTTATGTTCACGGAGTTTTGCCAGCCCGACACCACTATGCCGTTCGGAAAAGAGCTGGTGCAGATCACCAAAGACTTGAGGATTGCTGTGCCGACTATCACAGGGAAGCCAACTTCATCTTACCCGGAGGATTCATGCTACAGGATCGAGGTGCATATTCCCGGAAGGACATTCGAGCCGCGCACTGAGCCGATGGATTTCAAGTTCATCGCACCCAGCTGGATTCTCGGAAGGGACATGGCGATCCATTGTGCACTCGGACGTATCAAGGATAAATACAAAGGCTGCCCTATTCCTCCAGACCTATTCGTTGTATCCTGGAGAAATGAAGACGGAGACATCATCTCAAGCAAGACCAACGACGCTCTCTTATCTTATGCCCAGACCTTGGAGAAGCACAGCGTAACTCTAGAGTATCACGCGATCAAGGACGCCAGAAGATCAAGCAACTGTCACTCCGCGAGCTTGAGCTTGAAGATGCAGCCCAGGAAGCCCACTATGAGCATGAGCTGGAAGTGAAGGACTTTCTGGAGCGGATCGAGAAGCTGAAGACTCGAGTTGCATACCTGGAGGAGGAACTGGACATGGGCGAGAACCTTCATCCCGAAGGAGACGTAGCCCCCGTGATCAGCAACGACGAGGACTATGAAGAAAGCTCCACCGAAGGACCCGACACTATGCTATTTTGAGGAGGACACTTAGACTAGACCACCAATTTTTACTTTATCGTTTTACGTTTTAGGCCGATGTTTAGGATTATCGATTTTGTATCCTCGTGTGAACCTTTGTGATGTTTGAATAAAATGTGTGGTGTGATATTTGTGTGTTGCATTCATATGGGTAGTGTAATTCCTCTAGACCATTGTTCTATGCTAATCTCACCCCTCTACAAACATCAGATGCCTCCAAGACGCGCCCCTACCTCCAACTTTCCGCCGGAACTCACCCAGTTGATCCAGCAACAAAACACCCTGATGCAGCTGATCATCCAGAACCAGAACAACAACAACCATCATCCACCCCAGGCTGACAACCTTACCCGTTTTCTGAGGTTGAACCCTCCAACTTTCTCCAGCAGCATTGAGCCCATTGTGGCAGATGATTGGCTTCGCAAGATGGAGCGTGAGCTCGTCACCGCTGGTTGTTCTGAAGCTGAGAAGGTGCGTTTTGCCGCGCATCAACTTGAAGGCCCTGCAGCTGCTTGGTGGGAGAACTACACCACCACTTATCCCATTGCTGGAGTCACTTGGGAGCAATTCAAGCAAGCCTTCCGCACCGCGCATGTCTCAGCTGGTGCAATGAGTCTGAAGAAGCGTGAGTTTCGCAACTTACGCCAGGGGAGTCGCACTGTGGCCCAGTACGTTGATGATTTCAGCATGCTCGCCCGTTATGCACCCGGAGATGTGGCCGATGATGCGGCCAAGCAGGAGAAGTTCTTGGAAGGACTGAATGATGAGCTGAGCATTCAGTTGACGGTAGCCACCTTCAACAACTACCAGGAGCTGGTTGATAAGGCCCTCATCTTGGAGGGGAAACATCAGCAGATGGAGAACCGCAAGCGAAAGTATGGGGTTGGAAAGTTCAACTCCGGCACTCAGCAGAAGCCTCGCTACACCCCCTACTCAGGGAATACCGGGACTGGATCCGGTAAGTTTGGAGGACACGTTCAGCATAACCACCCTGTGCACAACCATGGAGGCCACAACCATGGAGGGAATGGTAATCACCGCAACAACAGCAACTTCAAGAATGGCGGTACTGGCACTCAGCAGCAGTCAGCTCCAGCTCAGAAGGATCTGACTCACATCACTTGCTTCAAGTGTCAGAAGAAGGGACACTATGCCACTGATTGTCCCCAGAACAAGGAGGGAAATGGAAACGGCAACGGCAACGGCAACGGCAACTCTGCAGCAAAGAAGCCCAATCCTTTTCCTCGAGCTCAGGTGAACCACATTGATGTGGAAGAGGTCTATGATCACCCCGATACTGTGGTTGGTAAGTTTTTGCTAAATTCACATCCAGTATTTGTACTTTTTGATTCTGGTGCAACGCATTCATTCATATCAAGGGTAGTTGTGGAAAAGTATAGTTTGCCAACTAGAACCCTCAGCCAACCTATTAAGGTCAGTTCCCCAGGAGGCATGATGACAGCCGGGATAGGATGCCATGCTTTGAGTCTCAACATCGGGAACCATAATTTTCCCACCGACCTCATCGTATTAGAGTCCCAGGGATTGGATGTAATTCTAGGCATGGATTGGTTGGCCAAGTATGAAGGGAATATCGATTGTGCCCTTAAGTCTATTTTGCTCACCACCCCCGAGCAGAAGCGGATTAAGTACGTGTCTCAGCGCCCGACACGGAGTAAGCGAGTAAACTCTCTCACGGGAGTAGTCCAGGAGGAAGTACCGATTGTACAGGAGTACCCAGATGTATTTCCGGAAGAATTGCCGGGCATGCCACCCGATAGAGAGATTGAGTTCTTGATTGAGCTATTACCCGGAACAGCCCCGATATCCAAGAGACCCTATCGGATGCCCGCAAATGACTTGATAGAAATCAAGAAGCAAATTAAAGAGTTATTGGACAAAGGGTATATTCGCCCAAGTTCTTCACCTTGGGGAGCCCCAGTGCTCTTGGTTGAAAAGAAGGACAAGTCCCTGAGAATGGTTGTTGATTATCATGCATTGAACGATGTGACCATCAAGAACAAGTACCCCTTGCCGATGATCAATGATCTGTTTGATCAGTTAGTTGGAGCTCGCATATTCTCAAAGATCGATCTTCGATCCGGGTATCATCAGTTGAAGATTCGTGAATAGGATATACCCAAGACAGCCTTTACCACTCGGTACGGCTTGTATGAGTACACGGTCATGTCATTTGGACTGACTAATGCTCCGGCATATTTTATGAATCTGATGAACAAGGTATTTATGGAATACTTGGACAAGTTTGTCGTGGTGTTCATCGATGACATACTGATATTCTCCAAGAACGAAGAGGAACACAAGGAACATCTGCGCTTAGTTCTGGAGAAGCTTCGAGAGCATAAGCTATATGCAAAGTTCAGCAAATGTGAGTTTTGGTTGAAGGAAGTCGGATTTCTCGGACACGTCATCTCAGGAGAAGGAATAGCAGTGGACCCTGCCAAGGTCGCAGCAGCCACCGAATGGGTAGCACCCACTTCAGTCAAGGAGATCCGCAGTTTCCTCGGACTTGCCGGATATTACCGGAGGTTCATTGAGAATTTCTCAAAGATTGCCAAGCCCATGACAGAGTTATTGAAGAAGGAATCCAAATATGTTTGGACTGAGGAATGTGAAACCAGTTTTCAAGAGCTGAAGAAACGTCTTGTTACAGCCCAGTGCTGATATTGCCGAACATTCAGAAGGATTTCCAGGTTTACTGTGACGCTTCTCGTCAAGGACTCGGAGGAGTGCTCATGCAAGAAGGCAAAGTTGTAGCCTATGCATCCAGACAGCTCAGACCTCATGAGTTGAATTATGCCACACATGACTTGGAACTAGCTGCCGTAGTGCACGCTCTCAAGACCTGGAGACATTTCCTGATCGGAAATAGTTGTGATGTTTACACTGATCACAAGAGCCTGAAATATATCTTCACGCAGAAGGAGTTGAACCTCAGACAGAGGCGATGGCTAGAGTTGATCAAGGACTACGACATGAGATTGCATTATCACCCAGGCAAGGCAAATGTTGTAGCCGATGCGTTGAGCCGCAAGAGTTATGTGAACACGCTCACAGCGGGAGGATTACCCCAGGAGTTAGTCGATGATCTCCGAGATCTCAAATTGGAGATAGTTCCAAGAGGATTTGTTGCCACACTGGAAATTCAGTCTACTTTGACGGAAAAGATCCGTGAAGCACAGAAAGCTGACAAAGAGATAGCTGAGATTAAGCAGAAAATGGAAGACGGGAAAGCTAAAGGTTTTCGTGAGGATGAACACGGAACATTATGGTTTGAGGATCGCATCTATGTGCCCAATGATCCCAAACTCAGGAAGTTGATACTTCAGGAAGCTCATGATTCCCCGTACTCGATACACCCTGGTAACACCAAGATGTATCTGGATCTGAAAGAAAGTTTCTGGTGGACAGGATTGAAGAAAGACATTGCCGAGTACGTAGCTATATGCGATGTTTGTCAGCGAGTAAAAGCCGAGCATCAGAAGCCAGCAGGTTTGCTCCAACCTCTGCCGATACCCGAATGGAAATGGGAAAAGCTTGGTATGGACTTCATCACAGGATTACCTCGGACCCGTTCTGGCTATGATTCTATTTGGGTTGTGGTCGATCGGTTGACCAAGGTAGCTCACTTCATTCCGGTGAAGACTACCTACACTAGTGCCAAGCTGGCCAAGATTTATATGACGAGGATCGTATGTCTGCATGGAGTACCAAAGAGCATTGTGTCTGATAGAGGGACTCAGTTCACATCAAAATTTTGGCACCAACTGCACGAAACCTTGGGAACAAGATTGGAGTTCAGCACAGCATTTCACCCGCAGACAGATGGACAGACCGAGAGAGTTAATCAAATTCTGGAAGACATGTTGAGAGCTTGCGCACTAGACTATGGGTCTAGTTGGGATGACAATTTACCGTATGCCGAGTTCTCATACAACAACAGCTACCAGACCAGTCTGAAGATGGCCCCTTTCGAAGCTCTATACGGAAGGAGGTGCAGAACACCATTGACGTGGGATGGAGTTGGCGACCGACAACTTTTTGGTCCCGACCTCATCCGAGATTCTGAAGAGAAGGTCAAGCTTATTCGTGACCGACTCAAGATAGCTCAGTCCAGGCAGAAGAGTTATGCCGACAGCAAACGCAAGGAAGTAACATACGAAGTGGGAGATCGAGCATATCTTCGGGTGTCTCCACTTCGAGGAATCAAGAGATTCGGTGTGAAAGGAAAACTAGCACCACGTTTCATTGGCCCCTACAAAATTCTTGAACGTAGAGGCGAAGTTGCATACAAACTGGAACTGCCGGAAGGATTGTCCGGAGTTCATGATGTCTTCCATGTTTCCCAGTTGAAGAAATGCCACGCTGAGATGGCCGATGTTCCGTTGAGAGATACAGTGCCCCTAGAGGCCATACAGCTTGACAGCGATCTGACGTATGAGGAGAAACCCGTCCGAATTCTCGAGACCGCCAACAGAGTTACCCGCAGCAAGATCATCAAGTTCTGCAAGGTGTTGTGGAGCCACCACACCGAGGAAGAAGCCACCTGGGAACGAGAAGAGGATCTTCGTCGAGACCAGCCGCACCTATTTTCTAGTCAACCCGAATCTCGAGGGCGAGATTCATCTTAAGGTGGGTAGGTTTGTAACATCCCAATTTTCGTAAATTCGGATGTTAATAGATCATTCATTTGCATCCCACATTTTATGCATCATTGTGTTCCTCTGAAAAATTTTATCGTTATGTGACTGCACGCAATTTGTCGGAGCGGAGATAATATGACTTCTCCCCTGTGAGTTAAAGTCATCATTTTTGATTTTTGCAAATTTTTCCAAACTCCGAATTATTTTAGTCGAGTTTTTTTTTCGATCGCGTTGTGTGATCCTAGTGCATAAAACTTTTTTTTAGTTGCATTAGGTGGAACTAGGGTTCCTATATATATTATATATGTATTAGTTGTATATGTATTTTGTTTTCCTAAGTATTCTAGCGCATATATGTATATTAGTACTTTTTTTCCTAGTATTTTGTTAGCTAGGAAAATATATTTTTTCTGTTTTGTTTTTTTTTCTTTTTGTTGCTGCTGTTTGTTTGTTTTTTTTTTCAAAAAAAAAAAACAAAACAGCCCAGCCACCCCATGCATGCACGCATGCCTTGCATGCAGCCTCCCCCACGTCCCCAATCCCTCTCCCTCCCCACGTCTCCTCCTTCCTATTTTCTCTCCCTTTTCCTTATTTCTCTCTTCCTTCTTTCTCCTCCCTCTCTTTCCTATTTTTCTCTCCCATGATCTCCTTCCCAAAGTTCTCCCTCTCCTTCCTTTCTACTCTCCTCCCCTAAGCCTATATAAACCCCCCCCACCTCCACCTCTCCCCAACCCTAGCCGCCGTCTCTCCACCGCCGCCTCCACAAGCCGCCGCCGGCGCCTCACCCCACCGCCGCCCTAGCCGCCGCCGCGAGCAGCGGCAGCCGCCCGAAAGCTGCTGCACCTCGGCCTCGTCGCGGAGGAGGAGCCCTCCCCGAACTCTCTCTCCACCGCCGCCTCTTCCCCGCGGAGGAGGAACCTCACCGCCGCCGCCCGACGCCCCACCGCCCGGAGCTACTCCCTCCTTCCTCGCCGGCCATCTCCTTTCTTGCCAGTGCAACACCTCCAGCAGCAGGTAGCAACCTCTCTCTCTCTATTTCATGCACTCCATCTCAGCCATTAGAAGCTTGCCACGTGTGCCTCTCATTAACACTAGCAGTTTCGTAATTTCTGTCCAGATTTCGAAAACAGAAACTTTCAATCTTGTTTTGATCACAACTTTTTATCCCTACGTCCAATGACATTGATTCTTTTTCCAGTAGCTCACAAATTTCCTGTAGTTTTTAAAAATATATAATTGTTCTGTGTTGGGAATTTTCAAATATAAGTTAGAGCAGATTTAGTTTAAACACTGTTTTGCCTATTCCAGGAGTTTGAAAAATGATATTGAGTTGATTCTTTTTGCTACTGTTTTCTAGTGATAAAATCTTACTGTGGTAGAATTTTCAGAATTGTACAAGTATTTTTACTGGTGTTTTCAACAGAAACAAGTTTCTGCCCTACCGGCGCGCGATAAATGCTTTTGCGTAGTCTTTTGCAAATCATTGCATGTGATGTTATTTTTACTCGTGGCATGATTGAATTGCTTATGGTGTGCTTTGTGTTTGTATCGGTAGATCATCCGGAGTGCGAAGCGTGTTACTTAGAGACGCTCGAGCAGGACAACTATCATCAAGGCAAGTCATCTTTGATCATGTTATTTTACCTATGTTTTCAATGCATAGTAGATCACCTTCTTTGCCCTATTTGCATGCTGCCTAGGTACTTGGAAACTTTAGTCATAGGTGTAGTATCATGTGGTAGGAACACAACACCCCGATACTTGGCCCCGGGACGTCAATGTTATATTTGCTACGCATAAGTAGACGGGTTATCGGTTGAGTGTATACCACGAGTGATGCGAGGTTGATATAATAATCAAGACCGGACTAAGACAAGATTTTCAAGACCTCGGACGCAATGCAACACTGGGTGAAGGACGGTTGATCGGCTCCCTGGAAAACCCAGTGGATGCCCAGGATGCTGGAGAGGCCATGTCATCCTGCGGAAAGCTTCACCCAGGCTCAAAGGGATGGACGGAGACTTCAAGACTCAAGGCTTACCTGCACAGCCACAAGTCATTATGGGCTCTGGCTTGGTTGGACAACGCGGCGACTCTGGACAGGCGGTGCTAGCAGATGTAGACGAACGGTAGGAATGGATGGGCACCGACAGGGATTCAGAGGGACCCGTTGAAAGACCATGTTTTGATCATCCGGTCTTCAAACACCCTGAAGTGCGAGGACAAACCCGGAGGCGATCAAATCTTGTGGGGAACGTGTGCAAAACTCTGCAGAGTACCCAACCTAATCGATTAGCCGTGTCCACGGTCATGGACAACTTGAGCCGAAGGCATTGAATTTCCCCTGAACTCTCGACACAACTTAATAATGATGTGGGTGTTAACAACTATTCGGGTACGAGAACTGGTTGGCGGAACCATCTCGTTAACAACAAACTATGTAGTAATATTTTGCTTTCGACCCCTTTTGTTGTAGGAGAAAACTGGCTTTATGCAAAAACTTAGCTCCACCGGCCAAATATGCATGTAGAGATAGTTGAATATTATTTTACCCCCTCTCTTGATGATTTGCCGGCATATTCAATATGCTGACCTACACGGCTGCAACGTATCATGTTGCAGAGTACTTTTCCGACCAGGAGTGAGGCTACGGTTCTACGCTCAGCGACATGCCCTTGGAGTCGGATGGACTCGCCTACCTGATGCTTCCGCTTAGTCTTCGTTAGATAATCTCATGAGTTGGCCTTCAGCCACTTTATTGTACTCCTTTATTGTAATAAAGTACTCTTTATGAGATTTCGAGTAATAAAGCTGTGTGATTGCACTCTTGAATATATACATTATGTACTGTGTGTGTACCAGCATGATCTTGGGATGGTACAGAAACACCAGAGGCTTGACTCGTGGAGTCGGGTCGCTACACCCTTGCACTTTAATCCTTGAGCCCAAATTTCTACCACAGCCTCACATAGTTACATTTCACCTCCAGTAACATTCCCATGGCCACTGATCAATTATTGGAGAAGGTCCCTTTGTAACTTTCTCTCATTTTCACCCTTGGCAACACTGTTTTACCCTACTTTCCATTATTCTGCTTAAGCTATCACCCCCAACTCTTTTCAGAGCATCTATTATATGCCAAGGCTTCATTTAGAGCAAAGATATGGCATGCTCATGTGGAGACTATGAGCAGCACTTCTACAAATGGATTTCTGGCTCAATCATGACTTTGCACAACAAGTACTAGCTAGACTTGCTTTCTTGAGCTGAAACTTTGCAGTCTGGTAGTCCTTCCATGCCTAACACTGCCAGACATAATTTCTCCCCAAGGCTTCCCTCCTAAGACCCATTTTTGCCAGCTCTAAGTATTTTGTTAGAAACTTGGCAGCAGTCAAAACTAGTTCAAATCAACTCCACTAGCCACCAAATTCCAGAGTCCCCTTCCTCATAGCATGCCCCACCTCCCGGACAGCTTTTGCTGGTTATTGCAAACCTGTGGGCGTGGATGGCCGTGGTGACCACCACCCTGACCTGCAAACCGGTTCTCTCCTCCCGACCGTTTCTTGGTGAGGCAGGTTGTCCCAGCGTGTCTCAGAGCGTCGTGTTGACCATTCCAAGCACCTCCATCCATCAGCTAGACTCCAAGGTGGCTCAAAGACGCGTGGCCACCGTGCCCTGGGTGCACCAGAGAGCTCCGAGACCCTTCTCGGCTCCCCTTCCCCCACTTAGAGCGTTCCTCGAGCGCCTGAGCCTCTCAAACCGTCCTCCTCTCTCCCTAGAACCCCTCTCCTCCTCCCTGCTCTCTCCCCAAGCCTCCCGCTCCTCCTGCCATAGCAATGGCCGAAGGGGTAGAGCTTCGGCCTCTGCGGGATGGCAAGCGCAGGGCCTCCCTTCGCCTCCCTGCCCTGCTGGTGGTTCCCAGGACGCCGCACCCCCTTCCCTCGAGCCCCTTTGGGCCCTCCACCTCGCTGCAGGTGCCGAGGGCAACGACGTCGTCGGCCTCCCCTCGGGGCCACCCTGCCGACGTCTCTACTGCCCCTCCCCGCTAGCGCGTGGGCACTAGGCGGGCGCGGCTCGGCCACCCGAGCCTACTGGCGAGCTAGGCCTCGCCGGGGATGGCCACAGCACCGGGAGCCAGCGAGCCGTCGGGCTCCTGCATCTCCTACCTGCGCGAACAGGAGGTAGGAGAAGGAGCTGACGAGTGGGACCCCCTCGTCAGCTGCTCACCAGTTGGGCCCGCTCCTTTAAGTGGAAGCGCACCCCCTGGACTCCGCTTCCTCAAGGCCGAAGGCGCCCTTCCTGCACTACGCCATCGACGTAGCCACTTAGCTGGCCAGCTAGCGCAGCTGGGCCGGCCTGGAGGCCTACCAAGCGCCAGTGCGCAGGATAGCCCCCCCAAAGCTAAGCTTTTCCCTTTTTCATATTTGGTTCAACTTATAAATTCCATCCAAAATTCATAATAACTCCAAATTTATTGATTCAAAATTCTGCAGGTTTCTAAAATCATGTTCTATCCAGATCTGGGCATTGCAAATTTTTCCAAAATACTTTCTTGTGACAATAATATCTAAATGCCCATTTAGACATTTTAAACACCACCTTTCAAAAATCCCATAGGCTTCATTTCAACTCCAAATGGAGTGATTCAAACTCCCAGAGCCTTCTAAAATCATTCTCCATTTTTAGAACCCTGGTCAACATTTTTGTGTGACTTACTTCTGTTGCAATAAATAAATAGCTCCTATTGCTATTTATTCCTCATTGTAAAATCTCTAGAATATTCATACCATCTCCAAATCCAGTGAAACCACTTCCTAAATATTTCTAAAATCATTCTCTGCTAAATGGGTGCCTCCACTCATTTTTAACACAATGATTTCTATTGGCTTATTCAATGGCCACCTATTGCTCCTTTCACCTATTCAAAAATCCTTGATGATTCAAATCTCCTGTGAGAAGCTTCAGGTATTTTTCTTATGACCAGAGAGGTCCAAGAAAAATAAAACTTCTATTTATAGAACACTTTTATTCTGCTTGCTATATGGCTTACTATAGTTGTTTCCGACGTTAGTTGACGATACACGGAGTATTCGGGGACGGAGCGGAAGACCTCGAAGACCCCGAGGACTTACGAGAGCAAGGCAAGCAGCCTTTGACCATGACTTGAGCACAAACATTGTTGCATGCTAGTATAGTTGGTATTTTCCCGTTGCATGTGATCACGATGCCGGTTCATCATTGTGGTGATGGCACCGGAGGCTTGACCCTACCACTTATAAGGATCATGCTACTGTCATGTTGACTAGTAGAGTAAGATCATTGCATTGAGCTTGACCCTACCCCTTGAGGGTCATGTTATACCATGTTGACAAGTAAAGATAGAGCATGTTATCATGAGCATGATGATGAGTTAAATAAAGAGTTTATGAAAACCCCGTCGGGTGCCACTAATGCCCGAGGGTGATGATGAGTTGGTGGCCACTTTTGGAGAAGTGGTGCATCGGGTATTTTGCGTGTGTGGTTTCGGAAATGGGATTAGATTTATGATGTGTCGTCCGTCCCAACCTTACCAGTACGACCACGATACCCCTTTATGGGACGGGGCTTTGTTGATTACTCTGGTCGGTACTAGCAAAGAGCCACATTACTAGTGGCGGGAGTGATCGGTGTCACTCTCGTGATGGGGTCGTGCCAGGTAGGACGACTATGCCATTATTATGAGTCCCAGGCACACCGTTGGTCCCCGCATAGTTGATACTGTCCAGAGTCAGTGCTCGTAAGACGTACAACATGTGGGCTGGTTACCAATCGAGTGGACCTCTTTGTCTAGTATCGTCAGGGGAAAGATGATGATCGGGTACTTACCTCGAGTATATGTGATATACCGCGAGTCGTGGATGACACGGATGTTTCCCGTTTCTCGTGGGTCCAGCGTACTACCTCTGCAGAGTGTCAAACTATTCGAATAGCCGTGTCCACAGTCAAGGACAGTTGGGTGGTGCTGCTTAAACTACGTCCAGCGTTTCCGCATAACCCAAGTGTGTGTGTGTGAGTTCGGTGAATGGTGTTAATAACCGGAGTTACTTGAGGAATTGATATGACCAAGTTTGGTGACTTGGCATATAGGGTGAACCCGGTGTGTTCAACCCTTGTCAGATATGTCGATATGTGTAACCTGTTCTTCAAGAGTAGTTCTTTAACTTGTTGCATATACCTGATCATTCCACCCAGATGAGTTACACTAAAGATGCATGATATTGTTATCCTTCACTTCATTGTTCGTATCATGGGCTGTTTGCGAGTACATTCAAAGTACTCATTGGCTTGCCACTGGTTATTTCATTGACCAGGTGTGAAAGACAGGATATGGTGAAGATTAACTCGGTGACGTTCTTGCGAGCTAGGACGCTTCGCAGTCAGAATGCCTGTAGGTTAAGGCTGATGGCATGGGTTCAGGCTTTCAACCAATAATTCCGCTATTGGTCTAGTTTGGTGCCTTGGCCTTTAAGTCCCTATGTATGTAAGACTCGACCGAAGTGGTCATTTATTGTATCAAACGGTATGTATGGATGTAAGATTCTATTATTCAGTATCTGTGTTCAGTGAGCATTGATCCTTGGGATCACTGGGCACGGCGATCTCGACTTACCAGTCGGGGTCCCCACACGGGCCGGGCTCGGGCCTGTGTTTTGTACCATGGTTTTTTTGGCCCAGCCCGAGTTTTTCCCATGTAGAGTCTAGCTCTATGTTCTCACTTCTTTCGAAGTTTTATCACATTAACTCCTTCAGTGACGTTCTTCTGACTTCCATCTTAATGGGTGGGTCTCTTAATTCTGTGCTAATAGTTCACACTTCACACAATTCAAAACGAAAGTTCTATTGATCAAACAAGACAATCAGTTCACACAAGCAAAACCTAATCAAGGTCATAACACATCCACCTCGATCTTATCCAACTATGGTACACCATCATGTTAGATTGACATAATAGTGGTGAATGCGAACATTCTACTTCAGATTGATATAATAGTGGTGGTGAAGTATAAGCTTCAAAACAACTTCTTCCATCTAGATCCTTGATCCATGCGGTTGATTCTTCTCCTTTAACTTGCCCTCCTCTTGCATTCCTCTTGTTTTTCTCCTTAGCAAGTTATATTTTGACTACTTTCAACTCATCCTCTAGCTTGCAGATATGCCTTTGAGTGCAGTACAATCTAATTCGAAGTCTCACTCCTAGTTTCTTGATTGCTTCCCATGCAACATCTCTTGGAGCCTTGAAGAATGTAGCTTGGAATGTTGGGTTGGTGATTACATGAAGTCCTCTGTCCTCATGGTTATCCTTTGGCTGGGCGTACATGTGCAGTTGCACTAGCCAATCGTTCCTTTCTTCATGCCAAACTAGAAATCCTTTGCACACTGCTTCGCCATACATTCCCAAGCTTAGCATGATGTCTTTTAGTGCTCTTGAAAATTCCACATCATCTTGCAGGGTCATACTCAGCATTGGCTTCTTCTCTTCTAGCTCCATGAAGGTGGTTATCTATGTTTAGAAGATACGAGGATTAGAAATAATAAGGAGACAATATATAGGGTATCTTTGAAATAGGTTTTGTCCTATGGGCTTTCCAATTCCTAGGGACACATCATATAGACAACATGTGCTCTGATACCATCTATCGAGACCTGGTCCCATGAGAGGGCCCCGAATCTTTGCGCTTACTAGGTCATCCCTTGCGTCAACAACTGACATGCAAATCGATGATTAAATACCAAGAATACATGACATGTCACAATATTTACCTTAAAGATCCAGTGCTTTACAATACACACATGCTTCATGGGCTAGCTTACGATACAATCATGGAGCGGAATATTATTCTACTCTTGTGGCGTCCATCAGCTCATAGACAAGAGTTGAGTATAGCGTTGTAATCCTACTCTGTAACTTCCCATCGACATGGCAACCTAAAACATGATATGTTGCGTCCACAAGGGTCAATACATTGGATGTACGAGAAAGCTTCACCATGATACGTTTGTAATAGTGGTCTACTCTAATAGCCGGATATACCATATCACATGGTAATACTGAACATAGCTGATCACGATGCAATTCAAAATATAAGCGTTGAGTATGTGGGCTTACGCACCGCACTTCAGCTCTGGACCCATACCAAATAATGCTACTCGTATCACACAAGCAATCTAAGTAGTCCAAGCCCTTCAGCAGAGAACCTGATTCACACCCAGTCCTCTAAGAACATCTCCACACTCCCTATTGGTTTAACCCATAAATTGTAATGGAAGAAGTGAATTACATCAAGTTCGCAATTCTCAGATAAGTTTCTCAAAGTTGTCTATAACCTGGGATGCAACTAATCATGATCAATTTTATACTCTACACAGGTTTGCATACTTTACCCATGATTTCCGATCACACCCTTCTTCTACTAAACTTCATTCTTGTAGTAGCTAGGTAGATCAAGACAATACTTTTGGGAAGTAGTCAGGCTAGTCGCTCTCTCAGAAATGATAGACCTAGTCCAACCTACAATGCAATAGCTACATCTGCTGGTTTGTCGCTTGAGGGTTTCCATAACTTAGTCAATCCTGGCATAGGCCATACGAGGTTTGGATGCACGGGCGAAGTTTGCACCAATCCTCAAGGTGAGAATGGGAATGCACGATAACGAAGAGGCTAGAAAAATATGAGGATGTGAGATTGCGTATGTCCATGGTTTCACGTTAATCATGAAGAACTCATATACCTATTGCAAAATTTTGTATGTTTATCACGAATCAAAGCACTACTCGCATGCCTCGAGGGAGGGGTTGGGAGGAGTTAATCATCGCACGCCTCTGACCCGAAACAACACTAGGATTTTAACGGGGAATAGAAATGCTCACACATCCCCACAATGCCTTTTTAATATTGAGACAAAAAATTAACTCCTCCTAATACTGATACGTCTAAAAATCAACAATGATGCACTCACACATTTTTCATATTACCACATCAAAATCACTAACCAACACTTTCTCTTTCTGCGCTACATGATGGTTTTGATTATCACTCAGTGAATACCTGTAATTTTTGGACTAGCCTTATGAGCCATGCAAATTACCATTACTATTCATTAACTCTAAAACAAATATAAGTGAAGAATGAAAGTGCAAATATTTCTATAAAATATATACGCCACCATGCTCAAAAAGATATAAGTGAAGTACTTGAGCAAGTGCTAAGCTCAAATGATATAAGTGAAGCACATAGAGTTTTCTAGCAAATCATGATGAAAGTGTCTCTCTATCAAATAGTTGTGTCCAACAAATGATGATTGTGGCAATCTAAAAATAAAATCAGACAAAAGCTAATGATGCTCCAAGCAAAACTCATATCATCTCACGAATAAAAATGTAGCTCCAAGAGACATACCGATGGATTGAGACGAAAGAGGGGATGCCTTCCGGGGCATCCTCAAGCTTAGAGGCTTGATTCTTCCTAGAATATTACCTTGGGTTCCTTGGGCATCCCCAAGATTTGGCTCTTGCTTCTCCTTATTCCTTCATCCATCGTGATAACACCGAAAACATGAAAATGTCAATCACACAAAACTCAACAAAACTTCGTGAGATCTGTTAGTATAAGAAACATATAAAATACTTTAGGTACTGTTATAAATTGATTCATATTAATTATTTTATAATAAGTACTGTATTCTAACTTCTCCATGTCTTATACCCCCTCATACAGTCCATATCATCATCAAAACAAGCAAACTATGCAAGCAAAAATAGAATCTAACTACAATAGAATAGTCTGTAATGATCTTTAAAGAACCTATAATTATTTAATATAAAAACTCTGAAAAGTTAGGACATCCTTAGGAGTTTGTACGAAAATATTGTGTAGAAAATTCAGCTTAAAAAGATGTTCGAGTAATATCTCAAAAATTATGCACTAGACGTTAAAGTTAGCGTTTTTGCACTATATCAATTCTACTTATCATATAAATCATCCCAAAGGCTTTACTTGGCACAAATAATACTATAAACATAAAAAAATCATTATAAAGGCCATAATCATGTCATCACCCCAAAACAGAAGTAAATGATAAATATTGGGTTGTCTCGCAACAAGCTCTTTCTTTATAACCATTAACATAGGTTTAAGATAATAATGATGCCCACATAAAAGAAAAAACTAAAATACACATAGAGCATCATGAAACATGTGGAAAACACATTTTAGTCCAACATGCTTCATATGCATAAGCGTTTTATAAGCAAAAAAAGTTCAAGACAAGAAGTGTCTAGCATAAGCAAGTACGATGACTGAAGCATTAACAATTTAAAAATTAAGAGAGGTAAGTGAGTAACATGAAATTTTCTATAATCATATTTGTCTCTCTCATAATAATTACATATAGGATCATATTCAATTTCAACAATATAGCTATCATGTAAAACATTCTCTTTATGATCCATATGCATACAAGTCTTATAATCTTTCAAGTAGTTGGATCATTATTACCTCAAGTTGACGCTCTTCCAAACTCACTTTTAGTAGTGTTGCAGATATGATAATCAAAAATAGATTCATCATGAAGCATAGAATTATCAAGATCACAAGCAACATCATGATTATGACTCCAATCATGATCATTAGTACAATTGATATTCATTGAATTTATACTAACAAGGAAATCATGCTTTTCATTCAAGGAATTGTCATGAATCACTTCATAAATTTCACAATTTTTAGATTCATGATTTTCAAGAAATACCTCATAAAGATAATCTAGTGCACTCTCACTAGCAATTGTTTCAACATAAACGAGCCTTTTGAAAAGATTAGCTAATGGAGAAGGATCCATTCGTCCTAATTATTGCATTTTACCTTCTGTTTTGGTGTGACCAAGCTAAAGATAACATAACTAGGCAAGCAATCAAATATAAATATTTTTGTATTTTTAATTTTTGTGAAGCAAACTAAACATACTAGCAAATAAAAATAAGAACAAGTGAATGATAATTTGTTTGAAGTTACTTGATAATTGGTGATGATATTCCTCGGAAACGGCGCCGAAAATCTTTCCTGATACTTGTGATCTGTGTTGGGTTTTCCGTGAAGAGGAACAGGTAATAGCCGCACAATATGGGTAAGTGTTACCTTCAATTATGAAACCTAGGTTTATCAAACCACTAGGAATATAAATCCTCAACCATCTTCAATGGATGCACAAAAAGAAGGAAACAACTTGCACCGAACACGGGCAAGAGGGTTGTCAATCCCCTTGATATCGTTATTTGCAAGCGAGTGAGGTGTGTAGATAACTGCAAATTGCAAAACTAATAGACAAATAAAGGCAACGAGGCAAAGATAAGTTTGGTAAATATATAAGTGAATATAACCGGTGGCCATAGTTTTCCCTAATGTCATCTCTCATGAAAGCAACATAAGGTGGGTAAACAAATTACTCTTGGGCAATTGACAGAAAAGCGGATGGTTATGTGATGTTGAGGACAATGATCTTGTGTATATAGGCATCACGTTCATAAGCAAAGGCGAGTCCTACCTGCACCTATTACTATTACTCCACTTCAAGAGAGATTCTATGCTTGCTTCTCTACGTATTAAGTTCATGACAAATGGAGTAATGCTTGGAGAATGATGACATGTCATAACCCACAAGTATAGGTGATCACAAGAGTCTTCACGGGTAGTACTTCACCCTAATTTCTTGATTCGACACAACGGGAGCCAAATAATATTTATTGATCTTGACAGTTGAGTTGTCAATTCAAGCGCACCTAGGATATCTGTCTCCAGGAAGACTTTAATAACACAACAAATGATAGTAGTAGCAGTAACAATGATAGTAGTAATTTTGGTAACAATAGTAAAAGTAGCAATTGAGTAGGAGGTGTGACAGTAGCATCAATCGTAGTAACTTAGCAAGATTCAGTATAAGTAAAGCATAGGCATGTCGATCCGTGATGGATAATGATTTAGATGACATTGATCATGTAACATTTACACACTAGGACAACACAGAACTAGCTCCAATTCATCAATATAATGTGTGCATGTATTCGGTATATAGTCATATGTGCTTGCAATAAGAGCTTGCATGACATCTTTTGTCTTACCCTCCCGTGGCAGCGGGGTCCTATTGGAAACTAAGGGATATTACGGTCTCCTTCTAATAGAGTGTGACACCCTCGATTTGTGCTATAGTAAATCTGTGTAATTAAGCTACGGTAATCCCATGCTAATGATGCCACGTCCCCACGGTTACTGTTGTTAATTCGTGATGATCCAATTCCGTGCGAATTCGAATGTCAAAACCAAGTCAAACGACAAAAGTTTTCAAACGTAGAAACTAAAATGTACGGGACACGATAAATAATGCGTAAGTAATTGTGTTGTGGGAATCAACATTTTTGGAAGTATTTAAATTTGCTAAACTATAATAAAACTAAAACATGAACTTATCAAAAAACAAAGAAACGAAATTAAAAATAAAATAAAAACAAAAAGCACCCCCCTTTACCTCGGTCAGCCCAGCCTAACCGGCCCGCGACCCCCCCCCCTGAGTCAGCCCTCTCACTCGAGGGTGTTTAAACCCCGCTATCCCAAAATCCCCCCAAGCTCACCCCACTCTACCCCCTCACCCCCGAGACCCCCCTGGTGGCGCCCCACCCCATCCCAACCTCTCCCGACCGTCGCCGGACCCCGCCGGCGCCTCCACTGCCGGTCGCCTCCTCTCCTACCCCGGCACACCTCCACACTGCGCTGTTGCTTCTCCTCCACCCGTCGGTGAGCCCTCTGGGCTCTCCCCTCCTCCTCCATCACCCTCACCCGGTGAGTGCTCCGGCCAACTTTGATGAGCTCCGGTGGCCTTCGACCCCCCGGTCGCGCTGCACCTCGCCGCCCTCCCCCCCTCCCCCCCGTAGTTGGTGCTGCCGCTAGCCGCACCGGTCCCGCTCCCCGTGCACCTGCCTCCGCTTCTCCATGGCCGACCCCATCACGCACTCTCGCACATGCACACACGTCCGTCGCGCCCCCGTCCCCGCTCGCCGCTCTAGCGCATCCCGCGCGCTAGTCGCGTCTCCCCATCTCGTCCTTGCTGTCCTCAACGCCCGTGGCCGCACCCGCTGGAGCTGATCCTTGCCGGTGCACTGTCCATCGCCGCGGATGCCGGTTGTCACCCCGTGCCACCCTGTCACGTTGCACTCACCGGCCTCGAGCCCCCCCCCAGGCCACCTCCCTATCGGTAGGGGGATTAACCCCCCTCTTAAGTGTAGTTAATTTGGGGTAGATCCCCCATCCTAGAAATGACATGGGGGCCCAATGCCCCTTAACAAAAAAAGGAATTTATAAATAATTATTAAATAGTTAATTAATTAATTGGTTAATTAATTAATTAGATAAATTAAGTCACTAAATAATCATGTCTAAATTAATTGAAGTAATTAATTAGGACAGTTAATTAATTGGGTTAATTAAATCTAATTAACTCTGTTAATTTAATTAAGTAGGGAATGGCATGTGGACACCCACATGCTTATTAAATCTGGCTATTAATTATTTAAGCTTGGAATTAAAATGTGAGTATGAAAGTGGGGCCCACTGGTCAAATTGACTAGTCAACGAGCCCTGTTGACTGCTGATGTCAGCATTATATCATGCTTATGTCATAACTATTTATGAATTCAATTAATTTTGTTTAATGTCTAAATAATTAGTAAATCTTTAAAAATAAATATAAAATAATCTGTAATCCGAATGAAAATATTTCGTACATGAAAGTTCATCATAAAAACGAGATGTGCCCGTATACGCTATCCGTTCGTTTGTCACGCGCCCCTAGTATAGCGAACATGGAAGTTTTGCATACGTTTCGCGTGTCCGATAGTAGCTAGAGACCCTGGAAATATCATATGATATTTTCCCGATCCGTCTATAACGTTTAATGCATGTTAGTGCATGCCTAGCCCTGTATGTTGCCATGTCATGCTTAATGTTGCATCTGTCTTTATATTTATTGTTTCTTCCCCCCTCTTCTTACTGGTAGAGCCCGAGACTGACGCTGCTGGTGGGTACGACTACCCACCTGACAACCAGGCCTTTGCCGCAGAGCAACAAGGCAAGCAGACCCCCTTGATCATTCCTATATCGCTTATTCTTTCTCCCCGATGCTTGTATTAAAATTTTGCTACTGTTGTAGTTAGCTCCTGTATCTGATGCATAGCATGTTTTTGATATCTTTATTCTACTGCACCTTAAAACTGTTTAGTATAGGTGGGGCAGTCATCCCCTTTGACCCTTAGTCCAGTTGCCCCTGCTTTTTCATCAAGTCTCGATCATCTGATCGATGAGCCATGACCTGTCACAACACTCACACCCCCTTAGTTGTACGATACTGCATAGTTACTATCGAGTACCAAGGGTGACACCTCGTTATGTACTCCGATGTTAGCATTGTAGTGTAGTTGACCGGCGGTGGTTCTCGGAGGGTGATTCCTCCTTCACCACCTCCGATAACGAGTCTATCGTACAACCCCTCAAGCGTGGTCCACTGAGGGTGATTTCTCCCTGACCACCTTGACGGTTACATTGTACGGAATCCATCGAGGGTGATACCTCGGATCCCCCTCATGTACAACCACACAGATAGTTGATCGAGTTACTTGGGACATGAATGGTGTGTTGTAGGTGGATTCTCGTGTGGATGAGATGATGAGTTAATTAAAATGCGAATGGATTTCGGTATTTGATCTGACTTGGTCGTGATACCTTTTCGCACTAACCTTCACGCGGGAGAAGTTATGGGTACTCGACATCATGGTATCAGTCGAAGCTCTTCATGCGTCAGTAATGGAGCGGTGCACGCCGAGTGGTATGGATAAGCATCGTTCTTGTATAAGAGGTGC